>NC_059181.1:126328631-127824249 GCF_019923935.1 Bubalus bubalis | reverse complement strand
TGGTCCCTTGAGCACTGATGCAGGATAATCACATTATTTAAAAGAAGCAGGAAGACCTTGCCTTTCTTCTTCAAATGGAATTCCCAGGTGGAAACCACCCAGGAAAGGGTATGTGAGGAGAAGGAGCAGGCTATCAGCCAAGTTGGGGGTTGGGGTTGTAGCTGGGGGTTGGGGTGGAGGAGGGGATCATTTGCTGGCAGAGGAAGAGAGTCTCCTCCAGTTGCCCATCCCAGAGGAAGGAGGGACTAAAGAATGGGGAAGGGGAGTGTCCAGGCCCAGAACCTTATGGAACTGGCTCTCTCCAGCCCTTGGCCATGCCAATTTGCCCAAAGAAAACCACATTAAACTCTGGATTTAAAAATAACAGCATTGGGACTTCTCTGGTGGTTCAGTGGCTGGGACTCTGCACTCCCAGTGCTGGGGGCCCGGGTTGGAACACTGGTCAAGGAGCTGGATGTCACACACAGCAACTAAGAGTTCACATGCTGCAACTAAAGAGCCCACACACTGCAAAGAAATGGAAGATCTCTCCTGCCACAACAAAGACCCAGCGTGGAAAAATAAGTAGAATATTTTAAACAGATTATTCTTCTCTTAAAACAAATAAGAACATTGTGATGGTATCATGGTTTTGTACATGTCCTGCTACTGCTACTGCTGCTAAGACTCTTCAGTCATGTCCGAAACTGTGTGACCCCATAGACGGCAGCCCACCAGGCTCCCCCGTCTCTGGGATTCTCCAGGCAAGAACACTGGAGTGGGTTGCCATTTCCTTCTCCAATGCACGAAAATGAAAAGTGAAAGTGAAGTCACTCAGTGGTGTCCGACTCTTAGCAACCCCATGGACTGCAGCCTTCCAGGCTCCATGGGATTTTCCAGGCAAGAGTTGGAGTGGGGTGCCATTGTCTTCTCCAGTATATATGTCCAAACTTGTCCAAATATATACATTAAATATGTGCATTTTTGTATGTTATGTAGCAAGTTGAAATAAATATATAAAGCAACAATAAAGTTTTTGGTAGGTCGGTAAGTTTGGTAAGCTCTGGCACATTAGTCATGTATAATAACTTAATCCTTCAAAGAATGACACACTTATTCATTTGGTCATTGTGTCTTGACTTTTGGTAAAAGGATGGCTTTTGATGAATTGACTTGGAGCCAAATCCAAGACGTCCAAGGCCAAGCTAATGAGGCAGAGTGTTTATTTATGCAAAGGTCCTATCTAGAACCCCCTCCGTGGAGCCCCGTGCTCCAACATGAGAAGGAAAGGGCTGGGATTTTATTCTCACATATGAGTGAGAGAAATCATTCTTGATCCTCTCTCCTAAGGGCCTTTCCCAGGTGGCGCTAGGGGTAAGAACTCTCCCAGAGACATAAGAGACTGGGGTTCCATCCCTGGCTCAGGAAGATGCCCTGAAGGAAGGCCTGGCAACCCACTCCAATATTCTTGCCTGGAGATCCCATGGACCAGAGGAACCCGCTGGGCTACAGTCCATGGCGTCACAGAGAGTTGGACACGACTGAATCGACTTAGCACAGCAGCACGCCCTGTCCTTTCCTAGTTCCTTTTCTCCCTTTACCTTCCCGATGAGAGGCTATTTGGCAGAATGGGTGTGAAAGGTCAAGAGCATGGTCAAGCTTGGGGTCTGGGTGATGAATGGGGAGAACCACTGCAGATGACTTTTGAGGAGCCCTCTCTTACTAACCCTCAATACCTTAGTGAAGGCATGATGCGTACAGAGAGGAACATGGAACCATATATTACCATATGTAAAATAGATAGCCATTGGGAATTTGCTGTGTGACTCAGGGAACTCAAACAGGGGCATTGTAACAACCTAGAGGGGTGGAATGGGGAGGGGAAGTGGGAAGGAGATTCAAGAGGGAGGGGACATATGTACACCTATGGCTGATTCATGTTGATGTTGGGCAGAAACCAACAGAATCCTGTAAAGCAATTATCCTTCAGTGAAAATGAATAAATTAATACCTGAGTGGCCATCCAACCTGCAAGCAGCTGCAGCAGAAGCCTCAGAAGGAGTTTATGACTCCCTGTTCCCTAGGGTTTTCAGATGGAAAGTTTGAGTTCTGCTCTGGCAACAGCTGAGCTATTTCAAATCCTGAAGATGATGCTGTGAAAGTGCTGCACTCAATGCACCCGCAAATTAGGAAAACTCAGCAGTGGCCACAGGCCTGGAACAGGTCAGTTTTCATTCCAATCTCAAAGAAAGGCAACCCAAAACAGTGTTCCAACTACCACTCAGTTGCACTCATCTCTCATGCTAGCAATGTATTTCTCAAAATTCCCCAGTTAGGCTTCAACAGTATGTGAACTGAGAACCTCCAGATGTTCACGCTGGGTTTAGAAAAGGCAGAGGAACTAGAGATCAAATTGCCGACATCCGTGGGATCATAGAAAAAGCAAGCGGATTCCAGACAAACATCTACTTCTGCTTTATTGGCTATGCCAAAGCCTTTGACTGTGTGGATCACATCAAACTGGGGAAATTCTTCGAGAGATGGGAATATCAGACCACCTTACCTGCTTCCTGAGACATCTGTAGGCAGATTAAGAAGCAACAGTTAGAACCAGACATGGAACAGGGAACTGGTTCCAAATTGGGAAACGAGTAGACCGTCACCCTGTTTATTTCACTTATATGCAGAGTACATCATGCGAAATGCCAGGATGGATGAATCACAAGCTGGAATCAAGATTGCCAGGAGAAATATCAATAACCTCAGATATGCAGATGACACCACCCCTATGGCTGAAAGTGAAGAGGAACTGAAGACCACTTGATGAAAGCGAAAGAGGAGAGTGAAAAAGCGGGCTTAAAACTCAACAATCACAAAGGAAGAGCATGCCATCACTTCATGGCAAATAGATGGGAAACAATGGAAACAGTAACAAACTTATCTTTTGGGGCTCCAAATCACTGCAGATGGGACTTCAGCCATGAAATTAAAAGACGCTTGCTCCTTGGAAGAAAAGCTATGACCAACCTAGACAGCATACTAAAAAGCAGAGACATTACTTTGTTGCCAAAGACCTATCTAGTCAAAGCTCTGGTTTTTCCAGAAGTCATATGTGGATGTGAGAGTTGGCCTGTAAAGAAAGCTGAGTTCTGAAGAATTGATGCTTTTGAACTGTGGTGTTGGAGAAGACTCTTGAGAATCCCTTGGACAGCAAAGAGGTCAAACCAGTCAATCTTAAAGGAAATCAGTCCTGAATATTCATTGGAAGGACTGATGCTGAAGCTGAAGCTCCAATACTTTGGCCACCTGATGGGAAGAATTGACTCATTGGAAAGACCCTGATGCTGGGAAAGATTGAAGGCAGGAGGAGAAGGGGACATCACCGACTTGATGGACATGAATTTGAGCAAGCCCCAAGAGTTCTTGATGGACAGGGAAGCCCGGTTACGGCAGTCCATGAATTGCAACGAGTCGGACACGACTGAGCAATTGAACAGAACTGATGGCAACAGCAGTATCAATCAATGGGAAGTAAAACTCCTCTGCTTCAGTTCATTCAAGGATGGGAAATTGGAGACAGCTGAGGGAAGGAGGGTGTCGTCAGTTACAGAAACTTAACCTGACCTCAGTAACAGGAAGAGTCTAGAGTTGCCTTGCTCAGTTTCCTCCCAGCAAGAGGTTAGTTTGCAGGGTTGTGCCACAGGGAATTACAATGATAAATGTCGCAGCTGGTATGTACTGTATTCTTATGTGCTAGTCACTGGGTTAAGGTCTCAGTATTTATCTAGACGTTTACTTCTCAAAGCACATATTAGTACTTTCACATTAAAATGCAAAAAGAGAGAGAGAGAGAGAGAGACAGCATTTGCTTTGCCCAAGACAAACCCTGAACCATCTGTGCTTTTAGTTGGTTATTCCTAAATTCTGAGATCAGGGCCTCTGGCTGTGCTTGATGGTTAATGTTTTTCTTTTCTTCTTCTTATTTTTTTTTTTTTTGCCACACCCTGTGGCACTCATGATCTTAGCTCCCCAACCAGGAATTGAACCCATGCCCCCTGCAGTGGAAGTGCAGAGTCTTAACCATTGGACCACCAGGGAAGTACTTTGATGGTTTCTTTTAAAAATATCTATTATCAAACAACACATGAGAGACAATATACTATAATGGTTTCAGCAGAGTCAGGAGTAAGTTACAAACGTTTCTTTTTGTCACTTTCCTTGCCTCCAAAATGGGGAAAACGACAATGCCTACTGAATATGATTTTGTGAGGATAATATCAGGTAATCATTGAAAGTTTGAGAATAGTATATGGTACATGGTAATCTTTCTCTATATGCTTCAGATATTATTTCTGTTATTAATATTAGTAGGAAGAGGAGAATGACAAGGTCTTAATTGGTAAAATGAAAAGATTATGACCTCTGTCCACACCCAGTTTTATTTTACTAATATTACTAGTCTGTGAAACCTTCAAGGTTTGGAGCCCCTTCCCTTAACCATGGTGCTTGTATATGGAGTGGCTGGTTTCTCCCGTTAAGACAAATGCCTCCGTCCCAACAAAGAAAGGGAAGAGCTTGGCTAAGTGCCATCTCTGAGCTCACTGCCTGGAGGACAGCACACAAACCCAGGACCCACACGGAGACTGTGCCGCTGAGACGACCTGGAGAGGGAGAGGCATGTGGGTGGGGAGGAGGAAGTGTGAGAGGCAGCTGGCTTCCTAGGAAGAAGACAAACTGTGGACTCAGAATCAAATCAGAGCTCTGCAATGGACTGGCTCTGTGACTTTGAACAGATTGGTTCAAGCTTTCTGAACCTCATCCGTACAACGGGATCTTAATAGTAGTTAGTTCATAGAGCTGAAAAGAAGATGAAGAGATTCACGTGGAGCACTCAGAAGAAAACATGGCAAGCTGTAGGTGTTCAATAAACATTTGCTACCATGAAGATGATGAAGACACTAATACAGCAGACAGAACAAAGAAGTAGAGGAATAAAAAGAGCCCACTGCTTCCCAGAAGCGGGGAGAATTTTCTCAGTGCCACAAGGACCGATGTGTCTTGAGCTCTCCCTCACTAGGGTCAATGCCAGGCAGCCACGAAAGAAGGAGGATTTGCATGGCCCCTCACTGGTGAGCACACGCACTCCAGAGCTATGAATATTGCTGATGCTGGAGACTGGCCTCAGTTCTGCTCACTTGCCTGAATCCCACAGAGCCCATCAGATCCACTGCTATGAACCTCTGGTGCCACAGCAGGCCCCAAACCAGAATTTTCCCCTCTTCCTGGCCACAGAAGGAGAAAAAAAAAAAAGTTCCTGAAGAAGTGGCAAAAGTTGGGCCTTCCCTGGTAGCTCAGTTGGTAAAAGAAATCCACCTGCAGTGCAGGAGACCCCAGACCAATTTCTAGATCAGGAAGATAACCTGGAGAAGGGATAGGCTGCCCATACCAATATTCATGGGCTTCCCTGGTGGCTCAGATGGTAAAGAATCCATCTGCAATGTGGGAGGCTGGGTTTGATCCCTGGTTGGGAAGATCCCCTGGAGGAGGGCATGGCAACCCACTCCAGTATTCTAGCCTGGAGGATCCCCATGGACAGAGGAGCCTGGTGGGGGGGGGTGGGGCTCGGAAAGGGCCGGACTGAGTAACTCAGCACAGCACAGACCAACGGAAAGAATAACATGAAAATGGTATTCAGGTGCCCTCTTCTGGGCAATCTGGGCAAGGGCTTTCCCAAAGACATCTCTGGGTCTACTCACTCAATCCCGGGGCCTCAAGGGAGATTCATGGGCTATCCCCGCTAAGGAACTCTAATCTGGGGTCAGGAAGCAGATTATGAGGAGCCTGGCAGAGTCCCACTAGAGTCTGCATGGTGATGGCCCTGGATTTCACCTTTGCTGGTGAATCTGGAGATGAACCAGGGAGCCCCAGTGTCTTGGTCAGCTCAGGACAGTTACTGGCCTCTTATTGGCCCTTGGTGGATACTGTGCACATGATTCATGGTTGTGAAGTAATCTTTTAAAAAATACTTATTTATTTATTTATTTGGCTATGTCAGGTCTTAGTTGCGGCATGTGGGATAATTCATTAAGGCACACGGGCTCTGTAGCTGTGGGCGCATGTGGCTAAGTAGCTCCGAGCCATGTAGGATCTTAGTTCCCTGACCAGAGATCAAACCTGCATCCCCTGTATTGGAAAGTGGATTCTTAACCACTGGACCACCAGAGAAGACCGTAAGTAATCTTAAGACCATAGATTTTCTTTTTCCTTACTGATTCTTGTTTTTCATTAAATGATACACAGCATGTAAAATACGCAGGACATGGTTAGTAGAGTTAGGTAACACACTTAATTTTTTTAAGAGAATTGAAATTGAGTTCTTTTCCCCCAGAATCTAACAGACCATGCCCTTGTCAAAAGTTTATTAAGTATAGATAAATAGGCTCACCGATACATCATCTTTCACCCACTATTTACTTGCTTAAAGCCTCTGCACTTCAGTTTCCTCATATATAAAATGGGAATGTTGATAACACTTTACTCGTAGATTTTCTTTTTGATTAAATGACGAGAACCGTGCAAAACAACCAGGACATTGCTGAGAAGATCTAAGCAAGTCAAATTTTTTTTTTTTAATACAGACAATTGAAATTGGGATTTTCCTCCAACACTCTAGCCAGACAATGCCCTTTCCCACACAGTTTACTAAATAGATAAACACGCTCAACAAAAAGCACGTATTTCCCTAACTAGTAACGACAGTAATATCTCTGTGTCACAATTTCCTCATCTATAAAATGGGAATGCTGAGAACACCTTCCTCATGCATTTTCTTTCTAGTGAAATTAAGGCGAGCATGTAAAACCCTGAGGACATGCTTAGTAGAGGAACATACTTCATTTGGGTTTTTTTGTTCAATAGAATAGAAATCAAGTTTTTCCCCCAAACATTCTAGATAGACAATGCCCTTTCCCACAAAGTTTACTAAATATGGATAAATACGGTTAGCAAAAGCATCTTTCTCACTTACTAGCAATTTCATTAATCCCTAGCTTCCTGAAGTATAAATTGGAATATTGACAACATTTTCCTCGTAGATTTTGTTTTCAATTAAATGAAGCAGACCATCTAAAACACCGACCACATTGCTTAGCAGTCTAAGTAACACACATAACTTTGTGTTTTTTTTTTCCTTTCAGAAGAATGGGTTGAAATCGAGATTTCCCCCAATATTCTGGACCGACAATGCACTTTCCAACAAAGTTTCCTAAGTATAGATCTGTACACTCACCAAAAAGCATCTCTTTCACTTTCTAGTTACTTCATTAATACTCTTGGGCCTCAGATTCCGCATCTATAAAATGGGAACATTGATTACACCTTCTCTGTAGTTTTTCTTTGAATTAAATGCAGGCAAGCAGGTAAAACAAGACAGACTTTGCTTGGTAGATCTAAGTATCATACCTAATTTTGTTTTTTTTCTAATAGATGGAGTTGACATTGAGCTTTTTTCACCAACAATCTACAGACAGTGCCTTTTCTGCAAATTTTACTGTGTCCATAAATACGCTCACCAGAAAGCATCTCTTTCACTTATTACTAACTTCCTTAACGCCTCTGTGCCTCAGTTTACTCATCTACACAATGGGAGTGCTCTTTGTTTTTAATTAAATGAAACAGATCATATGACACATCCAGGATGTTACTTAGTAGATCTAAGTAAAATACTTCATTTCTTTTTTTAGAAGAGAGAGTTGAAATTGAGTTATTTTCTCCAACAATCTAGACAGACAATGCCCTTTCCCACAAAGTTTATTGAGTGTAGATAAATACACTCTCAAAGACATCATCCATTTCACTTCTTGTAACTGCATTACTGCCTCTGTGCCTCACTTTACTCATCTGTAAAATGGGAATATTGACACCACCTTCCTCTGAGATTTTCTTTTGAATTAAATGAAGCTTAATGTGTAAAACGCCCACCATTGCTTAGGAGAGCTAACTAACACACAAAATATTGTGTTTTTTCTTTTAAGAGTGTTAAAATCTTTATTTTTACCCCACAGCATTGTAGATTTTCTTTTACCTTACTGATTCTTGTTTTTCATAAATGAAACAGAGCATGTAAAATACGCAGGACATGCTTAGTAGAGTTAAGTAACATACTTAATTATTTAAGAGAATTGAAATTGAGTTTTTTTCCCCAAAAATCTAACAGACAATGCCCTCATCAACAAAGTTTATTAAGTATAGATAAATAGGCTCACCGATACATCATCTTTCACCTACTAATTACTTGCTTAAAGCCTCTGCACCTCAGTTTCCTCATATATAAATATGGAATGTAGATAACACTTTACTCGTCAATTTTCTTTTTGATTAAATGAAAAGGAGCGTGCAAAAGAACCAGAACATTGCTTAGAAGATCTAAGCAACTCACTTAAATTTTTTTAATACAGAGTATTGAAATTGGGTTTTTTCCCCAACATTCTAGCCAGACAATGCCCTTTCCCACACAGTTTAATAAATAGATAAACGCGCTCAAGAAAAAGCATGTATTTCCCTAACTAGTAACGACAGTAACATCTCTGTATCTCAGTTTCCTCATCTATGAAATGGGAATGTTGATAACACCTTCCTCGTGCATTTTCTTAGTAATCACATGAAGCAGAGCATGTAAACACTGAAGACATGCCTAGTAGAGTTTAGTAACATACTTAATTTGGGTTTTTTTTCTTAACAGAATTGAAATCAAGTTTTCCCCCAACATTCTAGATAAAAGATGCCATTTCCCACAAAGTTTATTAAATACTAATAAATACAGTTAGCAAAAGCATCTCTCTCACTTACTAGCAATTTCATTAATGCCTCAGTTTCCTGAAGTATAAATGGGAATATTGACAACAATTTCCTGGTAGATTTTATTTTCAATTAAATGAAGCAGACCTTCTAAAACACCAAGGACATTGCTTAGCAGTCGAAGTAACACACTTAATTTTGCTTTTTTTTAGAAGAATGAGTGGAAATTGAGTTTTTTCCCCATAATCTGGACTGACAATGCACTTTCCCACAAAGTTTCCTAAGTATAGATCTGTGCACTCACCAAAAAGCATCTACTTCACTTTCTAGTAACTTCATTAATACCTCTGGGCCTCAGATTCCTCATCTATAAAATGGGAACGTTGATTACACCTTCTGTGTAGTTTTTCTTTTGAATTAAATGTAGGCAAGCAGGTAAAACAAGACAGACTTTGCTTGGTAGATCAAAGTATCATACCTAACTTTGTTTTTTTTCTAATAGTTGGAGTTGTCATTGAGCTTTTTTCACCAACAATCTACAGACAGTGCCATTTCTGCAAATTTTACTCTGTTCATAAATACACTCAGCATAAAGCATCTCTTTCACTTATTCGTCACTTCCTTAATGCCTCTGTGCCTCAGTTTACTCATGTATAAAATTGGAGTGCTCTTTTTCTTTTAATTAAATGAAACAGAGCATATGACACATCCAGGATGTTACTTAGTAGATCTAAGTAAAATACTTCATTTCTTTTTTTTAGAAGAGAGAGTTGAAATTGAGTTTTTTTCTACTACAGTCTAGATAGACAATGCCCTTTTCCACAAAGTTTATTGAGTGTAGATAAATACAGTGTCAAAAACATCATCCATTTCACTTTCTTTTTGTTTGTTTTAATTTTATATTATTACTATTATTATTTTACTTTACAATATTGTATTGGTTTTGGCATAAATCAACATGCATCTGCCATGGGTATACACGTGTTCCCCATCCTGAAGCCCCTCCACATCCCTCCTCATACCATCTCTCTGGGTCTCATACTGCCTCTGTGCCTCAGTTTCCTCATCTGTGAAATGGCAATATTGACAACACCTTCCTCATAGATTTTCTTTTGAATTAAATGAAGCTTAACATGTAAAGTAGCCTCCATTGCTTAGGAGATCTAATAAACATACATAAATTTTTTTTTCTTTTAAGAGTGTTAAAATCTTTATTTTTACCCCACAGCCTTGTAGATTTTCTTTTACCTTACTGATTCTTGTTTTTCATTAAATGAAACAGAGCTTGTAAAATACGCAGGACATGCTTAGTAGAGTTAAGTAACATACTTAATTTTTTTTAAGAGAATTGAAATTGAGTTTTTCCCCAAAAATGTACAGACAATGCCCTCATCAACAAAGTTTATTAAGTATAGATAAAAAGGCTCAGTGATACATCATCTTTCACCTACTCATTACTTTCTTAAAGGCTGTGCACCTCAGTTTCCTCATATATAAAATGGGAATGTTGATAACACTTTACTCGTCGATTTTCTTTTTGATTAAATGAAGAGGAGAGTGCAAAAGAACCAGAACATTGCTTAGAAGATCTAAGCAACTCACTTAATTTTTTTTAATACAGAGAATTGAAATTGAGTTTTTTCCCCAACAATCTAGCCAGACAATGCCCTTTCCCACACAGTTTACTAAATAGATTAACACGCTGAACAAAAAGCATGTATTTCCTTAACTAGTATCGACAGTAATGTCTCTATGTCTCAGTTTCCTCATCTATAAAATGGGAATGTTGCTAACACCTTCCTCGTGCATTTTCTTTGTAAAGTAGTTAGCCTCAAATCAAAATAAATAAATTTAAATTAAAAAATAAATGAAGCAGAGCATGTAAAACACTGAGGACATGCTTAGTAGAGTTAAGTAACATATTTAATTTGTTTTTTTTTTTGCTACAATTCAAGTTTTTCCCCTAAACATTCTAGATAAATGAGGCCTTACCCACAAAGTTTACCAAATATAGATAAATATGGTTAGCAAAAGCTTCTCTCTCACTTACTAACAATTTCATTAATGCCGCAGCTTCCTGAAGTATAAATGGGAATATTGACAACAATTTCCTTGTATATTTTGTTTTCGTTGAAATGAAGCAGACTATCTAAACACCGAGGACATTGCTTAGCAGTCTAAGTAACATACTTAATTTTTTTTTCCAGAAGAATGAGTGGAAATTGAGTTTTTTCCCCATAATCTGGACTTACAATGCACTTTCCCACAAAGTTTCCTAAGTATAGATCTGTGCACTCACCAAAAAGCATCTACTTCACTTTCTAGTAACTTCATAAATACCTCTGGGCCTCAGTTTCCTCATCTATAAAATGGGAACGTTGATTCCACCTTCTGTGTAGTTTTTCTTTTGAATTAAATGCAGGCAAGCAGGTAAAAGAAGACAGACTTTGCTTGGTAGATCAATGTATCATACCTAATTTTGTTTTTTTTTTCTAATAGATGGAGTTGACATTGAGCTTTTTTCACCAAGAATCTATGGACAGTGCCATTTCTTCAAATTTTACTCTGCATAAATACAATCACCATAAAGCATCTCTTTCACTTATTAGTCACTTCCTTAATGCCTCTGTGCCTCAGTTTACTCATGTATAAAATTGGAGTGCTTTTTTCTTTTTAATTAAATGAAACAGAGCATATGACACATCCAGGATGTTACTTAGTACATCTAAGTAAAATACTTCATTTCTTTTTTTTAGAAGAGAGAGTTGAAACTGAGGTTTGTTTCTCCAACAATCTAGATAGACAATGCCTTTTCCCACAAAGTTTATTGTGTCAGGAGCCAGCACAGTAGATCCCACCCATGACAAGGTCATGCAGAGGAGACCTGACAGGCAAGGCGGATCAGGACTCGAGGGACTCCCTGGACCTGCTTGAGCATTGACCCTGAAATCAAAGTCTGTCTGTCTACTGTTTACTATATTATGCCTTTCACCAACTCTTCTGACATTAACAGAGGGCTATCTGCGACTACCTTTCTCTGAAGAAAATCAACTTAGATCAGATCAGATCAGTCGCTCAGTCGTGTCCGACTCTTTGCGACCCCATGAATCACAGCACGCCAGGCCTCCCTTTCCATCACCAACTCCTGGAGTTCACTGAGACTCATGTCCATCGAGCCAGTGATGCCATCCAGCCATCTCATCCTCTGTCGTCCCCTTCTCCTCTTGCCCCCAATCCTTAAGGTTCTAGTTGATAAGTCTCCTGGGCTAAAAGGAGTATTTTAACTTTAACCCCTCTGTTACTATTTTAGCTTGCTTGGCAGCTTTATCCACACTCTTGCAACTAACACACATGATTGTTCACAACACCCCAAGCATAACCTTCAAGCGATAAAAAAGCTTTATTAAATAATACAGCATTGTTGAGCCAATGTTTGTTACTGAGTTCCTTGTCTTTACCCAATGTGCGCCCGGAGTTCATTAGCTAGTACAGTTGGTATACAAGAAAAACAAGCAGTAGCCTTGACATTAACAACATAAGACCCTTGAGTTAATATGTTCTTTCTTTGTTGTAACCCACTGCACCTTTGCTCCATAAGAATGTAGCTCTGTTTCCTGAGGGGGACTGCAGACTGGAAAGACAAAGGGAAAGCAGGTTTTCTGGTTGACCAACCTTTATCAAGAAAGAGTCACAAAATGTTAATAGGCCTCCGGGCCAAAAGATAATGTACATAACACAAAGACCCTTGTAAATGAAAAGGTATGCAGAAAACATCCTGGTGCCGATGAAGGTCAAACTGCTGTAATGTTGAGCTGACTCTACATGACTTTGTATCTTTCACGTCTGGAAATGTGCAACTCAGGGTATAAAAGCTCCCTTTAAAAATAAAGCTGCAGACCCGGCTTCATCAGAGCTTGGCCTCCCCGTGTCATTCTTTCTCTCTTTCTTTCTCTCTCTTTCTCTCTCTCTCCTTTTTTTTTTTTCAGGCTGATTTCCTGGAGCACAGAGGCTCTCTGAGTTCACTTTTCTGCCCGGGCTTATAAGACCCAATCGAAAAGGTGCTCAGCGTCTTCACTCTGGAGAAAAGGCACTCTGCATCCTTGCCCCACATTGGGCGCCAAAGAATATCAGCCTCTTTCTCTTTCCTTTTACTTTCATCTCTCTCACCGATGCCGTTCATCCTGAGGGTATCCCTAGATCCTGCTGGGGCTGGACCCCGGTATTATTGAGTGTAGATAAATACACTCTCAAAGACATCATCCGTTTCACTTCTTGTAACTTCATTACTGCCCCTGTGCCTCAGTTTCCTCATCTGTAAAATGGGAATATTGACGACACCTTCCTCATAGATTTTCTTTTGAATTAAATGAAGCTTAACATGTAAAATAGCCTCCATTGCTTAGGAGATCTAACTAACATACATAATATTGTTGTTGTTTTTTTTTAAGAGTGTTAAAATCTTTATTTTTACCCCACAGCCTGGTAGAATTTCTTTTACCTTACTGATTCTTGGTTTTCATTAAATGAAACAAAGCATGTAAAATATGCAGGACATGCTTAGTAGAGTTAAGTAAAATACTGAATGTTTTTAAGAGAATTGAAATTGAGATTATTTACCCAAAAATCTAACAGACAATGCCCTTATTAACAAAGTTTATTAAATATATATTAATAGGCTTACCGATACATCATCTTTCACCTACTAATTACTTTCTTAAAGCCTCTGCACCTCAGTTTCCTCATATATAAAATGGGAATGTTGATAACACTTTACTCGTCGATTTTCTTTTTGATTAAATGAAGAAGACTGTGCGAAACAACCAGGACATTGCTTAGAAGATCTAAGCAACTCACTTAATTTTTTTTTTAATACAGAGAAGTGAAAGTGGGTTTTTTCCCCAACAATCTAGCCAGACAATGCCTTTTCCCACACAGTTTACCAAATAGATAAACACGCTCAAAAAAACATGTATTTCCCTAACTAGTAACGACAGTAATGTCTCTATGTCTCAGTTTCCTCATCTATAAAATGGGAATGTTGATAACAGCTTCCTCGTGCATTTTCTTTGTAATTAGCCTCAAATCAAAATAAATAAATTTAAGTTAAAAAAATAAATGAAGCAGAGCATGTAAAACACTGAGGACATGCTTAGTAGAGTTAAGTAATATACATCATTTGGGTTTTTTTTTTGAATAGAATTAAAATCAAGTTTTTCCCCTAAACATTCTAGATAGATGAGGCCTTACCCACAAAGTTTACTAAATACGGATAAATATGGTTAGCAAAAACATCTCTCTCACTTACTAACAATTTCATTAATGCCTCAGCGTCCTGAAGTATAAATGGGAATATTGACAACAATTTCCTCGTAGATTTTATTTTCAGTTAAATGAATCAGACTGTCTAAAACGCCGAGGACATTGCTTAGCAGTATAAGTAACATACTTAATTTTGTTTTCTTTTTTTTTTTTTTTTCAGAAGAATGAATTGAAATCGAGATTTTCCCCCAATCGTCTGGACTGACAATGCACTTTCCCACAAAGTTTCCTAAGTATAGATCTGTACACTCACCAAAAAGGATCTCTTTCACTTTCTAGTAACTTCATTAATACCCCTGGGCCTCAGTTTCCTCATCTATAAAATGGGAATTTTGATTACACCTTTTGTGTAGTTTTTCTTATGAATTAAATTCAGGCAAGCAGGAAAAACGAGACAGACGTTGCTTGGTAGATCTAAGCATCATAGCTAATTTTGTTTTTTTTTTTTTCTAATAGATGGAGTTGATACTGAGCTTTTTCACCAAGAATCTACAGACATGCCATTTCTGCAAATTTTACTGTGTCCATAATAACGCTCACCATAAAGCATCTCTTTCACTTATTAGTAAGTTCCTGAATGCCTCTGTGCCTCAGTTTACTCATCTATAAAATGGGACTGCCCTTTTTTTTTTAATTGAATGAAACAAAGCATATGGCAGACACATCCAGGATGTTACTTAGTAGATCTAAGGAAAAAAAATTCATTTCTTTTTTTTAGAATAGAAAGTTGAAATTGAGTGTTTTTCTCCAACAATCTAGATAGACAATGTCCCTTTCCACAAAGTTTATTGAGTGTAGATAAATACACTCTCAAAGACATCATCCGTTTCACTCCTTGTAACTTCATTACTGCCCCTGTGCCTCAGTTTCCTCATCTGTAAAATGGGAATATTGACAACACCTTTCTCGTAGATTTTCTTTTGCATTAAATGAAGCTTAACCTGTAAAACACCCACCATTGCTTAGGAGATCTAACTAACATATGTAAATTGTTTTTTTTTTTTCTTTTAAGAGTGTTAAAATCCTTATTTTTACCCCACAGCCTGGTAGATTTTCTTTTACCTTACTGATTCTTATTTTTCATTAAATGAAACAGAGCATGTAAAATACGCAGGACATGCTTAGTAGAGTTAAGCAACATCATTTTTTTAAGAGAATCGAAATTGAGGTTTTTTCCCCCAAATATCTAACAGACAATGCCCTTATCAACAAAGTTTATTAAGTATAGATAAATAGGCTCACCAATACATCATCTTTCACCTACTCATTACTTCCTTAAAGCCTCTGCACCTCAGTTTCCTCATATATAAAATGGGAATGTTGATAACACTTTACTCGTTGAAATTCTTTTTGATTAAATGAAGAAGAGCATGCAAAACAACCAGGACATTGCTTAGAAGATCTAAGCAACTCACTTAAATTTTTTTTAATACAGAGAATTGAAATATGGTTTTTTCCCCAACAATCTAGCCAGACAATGCCCTTCCCCACACAGTTCACTAAATAGATAAACATGCTCAACAAAAAGCATGTATTTCCCTAACTAGTAAAGACAGTAATGTCTCTATGTCTCAGTTTCCTCATCTATAAAATGGGAATGTTGATAACACCTTCCTCATGCATTTTCTTTGTAATTAAATGAAGCAAAACATGTAAAACCCTGAGGACATATTTCTTAGAGTTAAGTAACATACTTAATTTGGGTTTTTTTTTAATAGAATTGAAATCAGTTTTCCCCCAAAACATTCTAGATAGACGATGCCCTTTCCCATAAATTTTACTAAATATAGATAAATATGGTTAGCAAAAACATCTCTCTCACTGACTAGCAATTTCATTAATGCCTCAGCTTCCTGAAGTATAAATGGGAATATTGACAACAATTTACTGAGTGTAGATAAATATGCTCTCCAAAAAAGGGATCTCTTTCACTCACTAGTAACTTCATTGATGCCTCTATAAAAGGGGAATGTTGATAACACTTTCCTGGTACATTTTATTTGGAATTAAATGAAGCAGAGCATGTAAACACTGAGGATATGCTTAGTAGCCTTAAATAACATACTTAATTTTGTTTTTTTTTAACAGAATTGAATCAAGATTTTTCCCGAAATATTCTAGATAGACGATGCCCTTTCTCACAAATTTTACCAAGCATAGATAAGTAAGGTTAGCAAAAGAATCTCTTTCACTTACTAGCAATTTCTTTAATGTCTCAGCTTCCTGAAGTATAAACAGGAATATGGACAACAATTTCTTCGTAGATTTTGTTTTCCATTCAATGAAGCAGACCGTTTAAAACACCGAGGACATTGCTTAGTAGTCTAAGTAACATCCTTAACTTTGGGTTTTCTCTTTAATAGAATAACTGAAATTGATTTTCCCCCCACAACATTCCAGATAGACAGTGCATTTTCCACAAAATTTACTGAGTGTAGATAAATATGCTCTCCAAAAAAGGGATCTCTTTCACTCACTAGTAACTTCACTGATGCCTCTGGACCTCAGTTTCCTCATCTATAAAATGGGAATGTTGATACCATATTCCTCATACATTTTCTTTTTAATTAAATGAAGAAGAGCGTGTAAAAAACCCACGACATTGTTTACTAGATCTAAGTAACATACTTAATTTTGTGTTTTTTTAAGAGAGAGAATTGAAATCTAGATTGATTTCCTCACAATCTAGATAGCCAAAGCCCATTCTCATGAATTTTGCAAAGTGTCAATTCCTCACCAAAACGCATCTCTTTCACTCACTAATAACTTCATTCATGCCTCCAGCCTGTTTCCCCATCTATGAAATGGGAATGCTGCTAACACCTTCCTTGTAGATTTTATTTTTAATGAAATGAAGCAGAACATGTAAAACACCCAGGACATTTCTTGATAGATCTAAGTAGCATACTTAATTTTTTTAATAGAATTGAAATAGTGTAATATTCCCCCCAAAATCTAGATAGACAATGTCCTTTCACATGTTTACTAAGTATAGATAAATACGCTCACTGATATCCTTGCTTTCAGTTACTGCTGCTGCTGCTAAGTTGCTTCAGTCGTGTCCGACTCTGTGCGACCCCATAGATGGCAGCGCACCAGCCTCCCCCATCCCTGGGATTCTCCAGGCAAGAACACTGGAGTGGGTTGCCATTTCCTTCTCCAATGCATGAAATACTAGTAAATTTAATAAAGTCTCTGTACCTCAGTTTCCTCATCTGTAAAATGGGAATGCTGATAACACCTTCCTCGTAGATTTTCTTTTTGATTAAATGAAGAAGAGCATGTAAAACACCCAGGATATAGCTTAGTAAATCTAAATAACATACTTAACTTTTTGTTTTAATAGAGAAAATTGAAATCTAGATTTATTTCCTCACAATCTAGATTGTCAAAGCCCATTCTTACGAGTTTTGCAAAGGGTCAATAAATACCTCACCAAAACGCATCTCTTTCACTCACTAATAACTTCATTAACGCCTCTAGCCTGTTTCCCCCAACAACCTAGACAGACCTACCCTTTCATAGCTAAATACACTTACTAAAAGCAAGCACTCTTGCCATCTCCTCTTTGACCAATTCCAGTTTTCAGACTTTGTTTTTTGGGGCTCCAAAATAACTGCAGATGGTGATTACATCCATGAAATTAAAAGATGCTTACTCCTTGACAGGAAAGTTATGACCAACCTAGACAGCATATTAGAAAGCAGAGACATTACTTTTCCAACAAAGGCCCGTCTAGTCAAGGCTATGGTTTTTCCAGTGGTCAGGTATGGATATGAGAGTTGGACTATAAAGAAAGCTGAGCGCTGAAGAATTGATGCTTTTGAACTGTGGTGTTGGAGAAGACTCTTGAGAGTCCATGGGGTCACAAAGAGTTGGCCACGACTCAGCGAGTGAACTGAACATACTTCAGTTTTGTTAATAGATAAAACTGAAGATGAGTTTTTTTCCCCCAACAATTTGGATAGAGAATACCCTTTCCCACAAAGTTTACTAAGTATAGATAAATAGGCTCACATAAAAGTATCACTTCAAGTTCTAGTAGCTTCATTAGTGCCTCTGTGCCTCACTTTCCTTATCTATAAAATGGGAATGTTGATAATACATTCCTGGTTGATTTTCTTTTTAATTAAATAAAGCAGAGCATGGAAAACACCCAGGACATTGATTAGTAGAACTAAGCAAGATACTAATTTTGCTTTTTTAAATAGAGAGTGTAGAAGTAAATTCCCCCCCTCCCCACAACAGTCTAGATGGATAATGCTTTTCCCTCAGTGTTTCAGATCAGATCAGTCGCTCAGTCGTGTCTGACTCTTTGCGACCCCATGAATCGCAGCACGCCAGGCCTCCCTGTCTATCACCAACACCTGGAGTTCACTCAGACTCACGTCCATCGAGTCAGTGATGCCATCCAGCCATCTCATCCTCTGTCGTCCCCTTCTCCTCCTGCCCCCAATCCCTCCCAGCATCAGAGTCTTTTCCAATGAGTCAACTCTTCGCATGAGGTGGCCAAAGTACTGGAGTTTCAGCTTCAGCATCATTCCTTCCACAGAAATCCCAGGGCTGATCTCCTTCAGAATGGACTGGTTGGATCTCCTTGCAGTCCAAGGGACTCTCAAGAGTCTTCTCCAACACCACAGTTCAAAAGCATCAATTCTTCGGCGCTCAGCCTTCTTCACAGTCCAACTCTCACATCCATACATGACCACAGGAAAAACCATAGCCTTGACTAGACGAACCTTTGTTGGCAAAGTAATGTCTCTGCTTTTCAATATGCTATCTAGGTTGGTCATAACTTTCCTTCCAAGGAGTAAGCATCTTTTAATTTCATGGCTGCAGTCACCATATGTAGTGATTTTGGAGCCACTTGTATATATGAATTTGCTGACCAAAATGTATCTCTTTCACTTACTTGTAACTTCATTCAGGCATCTATGCCTCAATGTCTACATCTATAAAATGGGGATGTTGATATACAACTTCCTTGTAGTATTTTTCAAACTAAATTAAGCAGAGCATTCAAAACACCCAGGACATTGCTTCATAGATCTAAGTGACATACTTAATTCAGTTTTTCTTTAATTGATAGGTTGGAAATTGAGGGTTTTTTCCCCCAACAATGTAGATAGACAATGCCCTTTCCACAAGCTTTACTAAGTATACATAAATTCTCTGACCAAAAAGAATCTTTTTCACTTATGATTACCTTTTTAATCCCTCTGTACCTCAGTTTTTTAATCTATAAAATGGGAATGTTGATAACACCTTCCTAGTTGAATTTTTTTTAATTAAATGAACCAGACCATGTAAAATACCTAGGACATTTCTTAGTAGATCTAAGTAACATATTTAATTTTTTAAATAGATAGCATTGAAATATAAAATCCTGTTAAAACATTATCCTTCAATTGAAAACCTAAAAAAAAAAAAAAAAAAAAAAAAAAAAAAAAACCCAAAAAACAGGAAACAGAGTTAAGTCAGTGTGCACAGCAAGACTTAAGATGGCAAGGGGGCTTAGTGTGTCTGCAGTATAGGAAAGAAGCCAGCTTAGGCTGAAGGGAATGAAGAAATAGTAGATAAAATCAGAGGGTTAGCTAGGACCTCAAAAAAAGAAAAAAAAAAGAATTGAAAGTGGGTTATTTCCCCAAACAATCTAGATAGAAAAGGCTCTTTCCAACGAAGTTTTCTAAGTATAGATAAATACGCTCACCAAAAAGCATCTCCTTCATTTGCTATTAAATTCATTAATGCCTCTGTGCCTCAGTTTCCTCATCTTAAAAATGGGAATGTTGAAAACTCCTTACTCGTAGTTTTTTTTTTTTTTTTTTTCATTTAAATTAAGCAGAGCATGTAGAATACCCAGGACATTGCTTCTTAGATCTAACTAAGATACTTAATTTTTTTTTAAACAGAGAGAATACAAACCATGATTTATTTTGCTCACAATATAGATAGTCAAAGCCACGTACTTTGTAAATACTTGGTATTTACTGAGTATTTATCAATACTCAGTAAATACTTAGGAACCAGAGATCAAATTGCCAACACCCGCTGGATCATCAAAAAAGCAAGAGAGTTTCAGAAAAACATCTACTTCTGCTTTATTGACTATGCCAAAGCCTTTGACTATGTGGATCACAATAAACTGTGGAAAATTCTTCAAGAGATGGGAATACCAGACCACCTGAGCTGCCTCTTGAGAAATCTGTATGCAGGTCAGGAAGCAACAGTTAGAACTGAACATGGAACAACAGACTGGTTCCAAATAGGAAAAGGAGTATGTCAAGGCTGTATATTGTCACCCTGCTTATTTAACTTATATGCAGAGTACATCATGAGAAACCCTGGGCTGGAAGAAGCACAAGCTGGAATCACGATTGCCAGGAGAGATATCAATAACCTCAGATATGCAGATGACACCACCCTTATGGCAGAAAGTGAAGAACTAAAGAGCCTCTTGATGAAAGTGAAAGAGGAGTGTAAAAATGTTGGCCTAAAGGGCAACATTCAGAAAACAAAGATCATGGCATCTGGTCCCATCACTTCATGGCAAATAGATGGGGAAACAGTGGCTGACTATTTTTCTGGGCTCCAAAATCACTGCAGATGGTGATTGCAGCCATGAAATTAAAAGATGCTTACTCCTTGGAAGGAAAGTTATGACCAACCTAGACAGCATATCATGTTGATGTCTGGCAGAACCAATACAATATTGTAAAGTAAAAATTAAAAAAAATAAATGCTTGGTTGATGCTTCAAAAAAAATAAAAAAATAAAAAGCAGAGACATGACTTTGCCAACAAAGGTCCATCTAGTCAAGCCTATGATTTTTCCAGTGGTCATGTATGAATGTGAGAGTTGGACTATAAAGAAAGCTGAGCACCGAAGAATTGATGCTTTTGAACTGTGGTGTTGGAGAAGACTCTTGAGAGTCCCTTGGACAGCAAGGAGATCCAGCCAGTCCATCCTAAAGGAGATCAGTCCTGGGTGTTCATTGGAAGGACTGATGGTGAAGATGAAACTCCAATACTTCGGCCACCTGATGCGAAGAGCTGACTCATTTGAAAAGACCCTGATGCTGGGAAAGATTGAGGGCAGAAGGAGAAGGGGACGACAGAGGATGAGATGGTTGGATGGCATCACCAACTCGATGGACATGGGTTTGGGTGAACTCCAGGTGTTGGTGATGGACAGGGAGGCCTGTAGTGCTTCGGTTCATGGGGTCACAAAAAGTCAGACACGACTGAGCAACTGAACTGGACTGAATGGTCTTCCCATAACATTTACTTGTTTATATGAGTATGCTCAGCAAAACATCTCTTTCACTTACTAGTAACTTCATTCATGCATTTGTGCCTCAGCTTTCTCATCTACCAGGGCTTCCGTGGTGGCTCAGAGGTTAAAGTGTCTGCCTGCAATGCGGGAGACCCAGGTTCGATCCCTGGGTTCGGAAGATCCCCTGGAGAAGAAACGGCAACCCACTCCAATATTCTTGCCTGCAGAATCCCATGGAGGGAGGAGCCCGGTAGGCTAAAATCCACGGGGTCACAACGGGGTCGCAAAGAGTCGGACACAAGTGAGCTACTTCACTTTCACTTTCTCATCTATAAAATGGGAATGTTGATGGCACCTTCCTCGTAGAATTTTTAAACTTAGTTAAGCAGAGCAGGACATTGCTTTGTAGATCTAAGTAACATACTTAATTCTGTATTTTTTTTTTAAACAGCTAGATTGGAAATTGAGGTTTTTTCCCCCAGTCATGTAGATAGACAATGCCCTTTCCACAATCTTTACAATGTATACATAAATTCGCTGACCAAAAGAACCTCTTTCACTTCTTATTAGCTTTTTAATCCCTCTGTGCCTCAGTTTCCTCATCTATCAAATGGGACTGTTGATAACACCTTCCTCATATGTATTTTTAAATTAAATGGACCCAGTCATTTGAAACACTAGGACATTGCATAGTATATCTATGTAGCATATTTATTGTTTTTACATTGAATTGAAATTTTGTTTTTTTCACCAACAATCTAGAGAGTCAGTGACATTTTGTGAAAATTTTACTAAATCTCCACAAATACCTTCACCAAATAGCATCTCTTTCACGTATTAGTATATTCATTAATGCTCCTTTGCCTCAGTTTCCTCATCTATAATTTGGGAATGTTGATAACACATTCCTAGTTGATTTTTTTTTAATTAAATGAAGCAGAGTGTGTAAAACACCCAGGACATTGCTTAGTAGATGTAAATAACATATTTAATTTTTAAAAATAGAACTGAAAGTGGGTTTTGCCCCCAACAATCTAGACAGAAAATGCCCTTTCCCATGAAGTTTTCTAAGTATAGATAAATACACTCACTGAAAAGCATCTCTTAGAAGCACTATTAACTTAATGTCTCTGTGCCTCAGTTCCATCCTCTTTAAAATGTGCATTTTGAAGAGACTTTACCTGTAGATTTTTTCCTTCCAGTTAAATGAAGTAGAGCATATAAAACATCCAGGACATTGCTTAGTAGAGCTAAGCAATACATTTCATTTAGGTTTTTTTTTTTTTTAACAGAGAATTGAAATTGAGTTTTATATCCCCCACAATCTAGATAGTTAATGCCCTTTCCGACAAAGTTTACAAAGTTCCGATAAGTATGCTCACCAAAAAGCATCTCATTCAGTTTGGCAACTGCATTAATGACTCTAGGCCTCAGTTTCCTCATCTATGAAATGGGAATGTTGATAACACTTTCCTCATCTATTTTTATTTAGTTGACTGAACCAGAGCATGTAAAACACACAGGACATTTCTTCATAGATCTTAATACTGCACTTAATTTTGGTTTTTTAAAATCCAGAATTGAAATCGAGTAACTTTCCACAATAATCTAGATACAGAATGCCCTTTCCCACAAGTTTACTAAGTATAGATAAAAGCGCTCCCTAAAAAGTATCTCTTTCACTTATTGGTAACTTCACTAATGCCTCAGTGCCTCAGTTTCCTCATCTATAAATTGGGAATGTTGATAACACCTTCTTCTAGATTTTCTATTTAATTAATTAAAGCAGAGCATGTTAAACACCCAGGACATTTCTTATTAGAACTAAGTAATATACTTAATTTTTAAAAATTGAATAGTAGTCAGTATTTTTCCCCAAGAATGTAAGTAGACAACACATACTTGTATAGATAAATACGCTCACCAAAATGCATCTTTTTCAATTACTAGTAACTTCATTAATGCCTCTGTGCCTCAGTTTCCTCATATATAAAATAGGAATATTGATAACACTTTCCTCGATATATTGTTTAATTAAATGGACCCAATCATGTGAAACACTAATGGCATTGAATAGTATATCTAGGTAACATACTTAATTTTTTTATATTGAATTGACATTGAGTTTTTTCACAAACAATCTAGATAGTCAATAACCTTTTGTGAAATTCTACTAAATGTCCATAAATATGTTCATCAAATAGCATCTCTTTCACTTGTCAGTAAATTCATTAATGCCCCTTTCCTTCAAATTCCTCATCTATAATTTGGGAATGTTGATAACACCCTCCTAGTTGATTTTTTAATTAAATGAAACAGCATGTAAAACACTGAGATTATTGTTTAGTAGATCTAAGTAACATACTTAATTTTGGGTTTTTTTTAATAGAGAGAATTCAAATTGAGTTTTATATAGCCCACAATCTAGACAGTTAATGCCCTTTACCACAAAGTTCCAATAAAAACACTCATCAAAAGCATCTCATTCACTTTGGTAACTTCATTAATGCCTCTGTGGCTCAGTTTCCTCATCTATGAAATAGGAATTTTGATATACCTTCCTTGTCTATTTTTATTTAATTGACTGAACAGAGCATGTAAAACACACAGGACATTGCTTAGTAGATCTAAATGGCATACTTAATTTGATTATTTTTAGTATGGAATTGAAATTGAGTAGCTTTTCCCAGAAATCTAGATACACAATGCCATTTCCCACAAAGTTTAATAAATATAGATAAAATACGTTCACCACAAAGCATCTCTTTGACTTACTGGTAACTTCATTAATGCCCCAGTGCCTCAATTTCTTCATCTATAAATTGGGAATTGTTGATAATAGCTTCTTGTAGATTTTCTATTTAATTAGTTAAAGCAGAGCATGTTAAAGACCCAGGACATTGCTTATTAGAACTAAGTAACAGACTTAATTTTGTTTTTTTCAAAAGAGAGAATAGAAGTCGATTTTTTTCCCCCAATAATCTAGGTGGACAAACCATTTCTGACAATGTTTACTTGTATAGATAAATACGCTTACCAAAACGCATCTCTTTCAATTACTAGTAACATCATTAATGCCTCTATGCCTCAGTTTCCTTATCTATAAAATGGGAATATTGTTAACACTTTCAAGTAATTTTTTTAATGAAGCAGAGCATATAAAACACCCAGGAAAAGCTTAGCAGATCTAAGTAACATACTTAGTTTTGATTTTTTTTTTAATATAGAACTGAAATCAAGTCCTTTCCCCTAACAAACTTGATACACAATTCCCTTTCCGACCAAGTTTAATAGAGAGTATAGATGTCGAATTTTTTTCCCCAACAATCTAGATAGATATTGCCCGTTCCACAAAGTTTACTAAGTATACATGAACATGCTCACCCAAGAGCATCTCTTTCACTTACTAGTTACTTCATTAATGCCTCAGTGCCTCTGTTTCCTCGTCTGTAATATGGGAATGTTGAAAACACTTTCCTCATAGATTTTTGTTAACTAAATGAAGCAGAGCATGTAAAACACTGAGTACATTGCTTCATAGATCTAAGTAACATACTTAATTCTGTTTTTTTTTAATAGTTTGGAAATTGAGTTTTATTTCCCTGACAATCTATGTAACAATGCCCTTTCCACAAAGTTTACTAAGTATACATAAATTTACTGACCAAAAAGTATCTCCTTCACTTACTATTAACTTCTTTAATATCTCTGTGCCTCAGTTTCCTCATCTATAAAATGGGAATGTTGATAACATCTTCATAGATTTTCTTTTCTATTAAATGGACCCAATCATGTAAAACACTAAGGACATGGCTTTGATGTAAGTAACATACTTAATTTTGTTGTTGTTTTCAATACAGAATATTGAAAATGAGTTTTTCCTCAAGAATCTAGATAGATAATGCCCTTTTCCCACAAGGCTTACTAAATATAGATTAATACGTTTTCCAAAAAGCATTTCTTTCACTAACTTGTAACTTTAATAATGCCTGTTTCTCAGTTTCCTCATTTGTAAAATGGGAATGTTGATAACACCTTCCTTGTAGATTTTCTTTTTTTTAATTAAATGAAGCAGATCATGTAAAACACCCATGACATTGCTTAGTAGAGCTATGTGAAATACTTAATTCTTTTTTAATAGATAGAATTGAAATCGAGTTTTTATCCCCAAAAATCTAGATAGGCAACTCAACCTTGAAGAGTGGGGCAAGGGGCCATTCCTTTGACTGTGAAGGTAACTGTGGACCTCTGCATACCGGGCTGCACTCAGCTCCCCACCTCTGGCTGCAGGCACCCTACAATGGGGCATGTTTGCCCTTTATTGGGCCTGTGTTCTAGATCAGGAAGAGTTTCCATCTCCCCCCTCGCTGCCCTTCTCTCCTGCACCTCATGTCCCTCCCCTCCCTGTTCCCCACCCCATCTTTCCCCTCCCCTCCCCTCCCGCTCTGTTTCTCCTCTAACTTCTGGAATTCGCTTTCTCCACTGAGCAGTGCGAAATGAAAGGCAGGCCAGACTGAGGGTTTTATGGTTGTACAAGAGGTGTTTACAGGTGTCTTAGGGCATGTGAATATCCTGGATATTAAGAATAGCTCCTACCTATGAGTGCTGTGCTTGATGTTGTATTTGATTTATCCTATTTCTACCTGCCCCCTCATCATTATCATCATCCACCCCCCCTTTTAAAAGAAGTCAAACCAGGGTGGAATCGCTCAATGTCACTAACCGACAAGCTCTGTGCTGCCCTGAGGATGAAGTGGTTCCACTCACTGCGCTTTCACATGTGGCCCCTCTTCTACCAGTGGGCTGGAATAGAGAAGCAGGAGTAGGTAGACAGAGCCCAGGCTGCTCTATCAGCCAGCCTGCCTTTGAGGGCGATGGAGATTAGATCAGACAGCCTCTTAGGTACCTTTATCCTGAAGGACATTAATCATTGTTGTCATTAATTCTGTTGATAAATTCTTTAAACCTCTCTTTCTCTTTTTTTTCTTCTGCCATGCTGCATGGCATGTGGGATCTTAGTTTTCTCCCACCAGGAACTGAAGCAGAGTTCCCTGTAGTGGAAGTGCAGAGCTTAACCACTGAATTGCCAAGGAAGTCCCTCAACTATTTCATTCTTAATGACAGGTGCAGGTGTGGAGGAGAGGAGGTGACATTTGTGTGCCCATCACTAATGTGCTCTTTGGAAGCTTGTCTTTGGGAGGAGCAGTTCGTTATATTGTGGGCAGTAACACTTTGGCATTGAAGATTTCCAATAAAACTTTATTTATATTTTATGTAGAAGAAAACAAGAAAAAAGAAGTCTGGTCATTCAAAAGAACGATCCAAGGAAAGGAGGAAGAAAAAGTCATCTAAAAGAAACACAAGAAGCACTGTGCCGACAGTGACAGCGACTCTGATTCTGACACAGACTCCGTGGTAAGAAAGCCAATATCATTAGCCCGCCTTGCTTTCAAGTTCTACTTCTTGAAAGCTGATATTAGAAGAAGGTACTTAATAATAGCCAAGACTATTTTTTTAATAGCCAAGAGTTTGGAACACTCACTGACTTAGTGTCAGGGACCCTGCTGGGTGCCTGATATGCACTATTGCTCTTTAATCCACACAGGCACTGTAGGACGCATCTTCAAGTTGGGGAGACAGAGGACCCGAGCAGGTTAAAATTACCGCCTGCACCCAAGGTCACACAGCTGGGACTCTTAGCCAAGCGATGTGACTCCAGGGTGGTTGTGTGTAGCTGCACAAGGCCTGTGGCAGAGAACCAAGTTGGGGTCAGTCTGTGAGACATGTGGTTCCAAACCAGGCCATAGGGGGCTGCATCAGCCCAGTGGAGTGGCTCTTCTGTGAGATTCTCACACTCAGTGGGCAGCTTTGTGCGATCCTCAAAGAGGCACAAGGTAGGGGACCCTTCAGGCCAGCAGTGGATTTCTAGAAGACACTTCCTGTGGGGCTGCATCACAACAAAGCCCCCTTTTTATGCCCTCCCCTGGCTGGTGATTGACAGAGGGTACCTCCTCTGGGGACACATTACAGGCAGGCCCCCTTCCTCTGATGTCACCTTTCTTCCTCCCTGCTGGAAGACTGAGCTTTCCTGAAGCACAGATCTGAGCATGGAAGTCCCTGCTTAAAATCCTTCCAGAGCTCTCCTTGGCTTCAGGGTAAAGTCAGATCCCTGTGGATCGGTGGATCTCTCATCACACATACACTTTCGCTTTCCTGCAGCGTCCTGTGCGGCCTCAGAGTGACTTTCATCCCCTCATATTGCACGTCCTTTCTCCTGAGTCTGCCATGTGGTACAGACTCCAGCTGCCTACAGTCCAATCTCTCCTTGCATGTGGCTTGCCCTACTCGCTGCATAGATGGACATGCATTACTCTTGTAATAAAGCTGACTTTAGAAAGAACGAGCTTAAGAGTCACCTTTCCATGGTCAACCATTCCTTACCCACACTCCCGAAATCAGCCTGAAGGTGAGACTCCTCTTGTGCCCTGGGCACCCCTCCCTCCCCACATCCCTGTCACTCAGATGCTACTGACCCCTTTCCCTCTGTCTCCTCCACTAGACTGAGCTCCTGGAAAGCATCCTCCCAAACACACACATCACGAAGATACTCAAAACATCCAGAAAAGTGAAGGGAGTAGTGTCATTAATGCCATATACAGTGCTTGTCACTCACTCAGGTGTAACATATGTTAGCCCTTTGACATTTGCTTCAGATAGGGATCTTTTGTTGTCATTGAGCTATTCCAGGTAAAATACATTAAGTATTTCTGTATGCAACTCATTAAAAAAGGAAGTTTTCTTAAATGCAATACCATTATCTCACTCAATAAATTAATAATTCCTTATATCATCTAATACCCAGTGTAACTGTAATTTCTGTGCTTCTAATTCCTACAACAGTTCATGACATAAATGTCCCAATGAATGAATCTATGTTATATACCAAATGCGACAGCAAAATTATGTCTACCTGGTCAAAGATATTAATGTTTTAGGGCTAAGCATTTTATCAATTTTAATGTGTTTTACTTTTCATATGAAGATACAAAAGGAAGGGGGAAAAAAGCCCAGCAAAAGGAAAGGAAACACAAATGACCAGGTTTTTTTCTTTAATTTTTATTATGGAAAAGGTCACATATATACACAAGTATAGAGAACAGTGTAATGATCTCTCATTTACAAACCAACTTGAAGAATCATCAACTGATGGGAAGTTGCCACCACCCCCATTTATTTTGAAACAAAACCCAGATGTCATTTCATGTACAAACAAATCAGCATGTTTCTCTAAAAGAGAGACATTCTTTTTTCAACATAACCATATTACCATTTCTGTGCCCAAAAATTTGACAGTAATTCTTCAGTTCATTTTTTTGTTTGTTTGTTTGTTTGTAGCCTGGGAGTTTCACATGAGGAAGACAGCATGAAGAAAGCCAAGGTCTCATCGCGTCTTTTCAATGATCCATTCATGTGGAATATTAAGCAAGGCCTCCCTCTTGCTTCCAGCAGCACTCAACTGAAAGGTTTCCTTTTAGTGTTTAGTCCTCAGGAACTGGGTTCCTCTCAAGGATTCTGAATGAGACAGAATACATTTGAAGGCATGATTGTCACTCCTGAGCCGGGGATGACAATAATATGGCTCCTGTGGTGGGGGCAGGGGAGAAACGGGAGAAGAGCCCTTCTGGACTTGATGGAGTCTCCTGTGTTTCCTTTGGGCCAGAATGGTTTGTTCCCCTCTATCCTCCACAAAAAGGGAGAGCAGTGAACAGAATGTGGAGCATCTAGAACAAAAGTAGGGGAATGTTCGGATGCTGCCTTCCCAGAAAGGCCTATGAACAGTAGTTTCTTAGGAAGATTCCTTTAGTGTCCAGGCTCGTGCCTGAACTCCTCATCATGAATGGAGCTTGGCCACGTTTTGAGGCACACCGTTCTGTCACCGAGACTTTCCCCACCGCATCTTTCACCTGTATGTGCCTGAGAAGTGCAGGGCCCAGTGATAGTACTCAGGGATGTCACCTCATGAAAAGGGACCAGCCTGACATTCCTTACGAATTCTCTTTTTTTTAGACCACAGTTTGATTTATTTACTTTTGGCGGGGCTTGGTCTTCATTGCTTCCCATGGACTTTCTCTAGGTGCAGCAGGCAGGGGCTGCTCTCTCGTTGTGGTGTGGAGGCTTCTCCTATGGTGGCTTCTAACGGTGGCGCACGGGCTCTCGGGCATGCAGGCTGCAGTAGTTGCAGCCCTCAGGCTCGGTCGTTGCAGCACATGGGACTTGTTACTCTGCAGCACGTGGGATCTTCCCAGACGGGGGATCGAGCCCATGTATCCTGCAATGACAGGCCAATTCTTCACCACTGGACCACCAGGGAAGCCCTCAGCAATTCTTATCCATACAGTACTAACCCCATTTCACATATAAAAACAAGTATACAAGAGAATGCACATCGCTCCTGGAAATAACCCCAAAACGCCCTATAAAAACACAGTGTTTTCACTTTTTCAGTTCATCTATCAGGCGTTCAGTGAAGTGCTCTTGCTGAGGTGCTATGAAAAACTGTCATAGGAAACAGGTCTTACAAGACAGGGGCCACAAAATGAATGCTGCAGACAGGGGCCCTTGCCAGGCCAAACCAAGCTCACACAAAGGAGGGCACAGGTGGAGGAGGCAAGGGTGGCATGGAGGGTCTGGGTGTGTGGGGCTTCAGTGGCAGCAGAGGCACCCCACTCCAGTTGGGCCGCAAAACAATGTGGCCCTTTGGGGTCCATACAGGATTATGACGAGAGGGTGACCCAAGGCCACAGGGGACATTTGTCTGAGAATTACAGCCCTCTGCTATCGCCAACACTTGGCCCTCCCACTCGTAAGCCTTGGGCAGTTAAGGTCTTGAGAGAAAAACACAACATGCAAATCTATATGCCACCGATGAAATGGAAGAAACTATTTCATTGCTAAAATACTGTAGGAAGGTTAAGGCTGCATCCCTCCCTCCAGCCCACCCTTAGGGATGGTAGACTGTATGTGCCAAGCTCTGGTCTAGGCTTACTGCTTTGCTCCTGTCCTCTCACTTTTAGTATTCTTGGATTACTTTCCACGTCCTACATGTGAGCCCGCTCGCAAACAGTACCGTGTCCCTGCTGTCAGTGCTTTGCCTGGTAACAGGATAAAGAAACGTTAGTGCTCTACCAGCAGTCCAGCTGCTCTGCCCTCCTCACTAGGGACAGTGTCACCCTGGTCTTTGGGGGGGAGGGGCTGGGCATGATAAAAACTCAGCCCCTTTCAAAGTCATAATGAGGGAAACAGCACCCATTTAAAGGCCATCTTCAGTCTGAACTAAATAGTTACTAGGAAGGAACATGCTGGCTTTCTAGACAGAACGATGACTCAGGGGGTCTTTTATCCATCTGACCTCTTGAGAGTTAGAAAGGTGGTCTGGCAAGGGGGCTCAGGGGGCTTGTGACTTGTCTTATTGGCACATGAGAGTTGCTGAAGCTCTGGATACTGCCTTAATATTTTAGTCTTGAATGCTAAGGAAAGTTCACCTAACTAGGTTCAAGTCCATTCTAACTCAGTTTCTGCCCAGCCAATAATGTGGAGGGAAAGAGGCAGACCACCGTCATTTCTACATACGCCAACCTGTCCCCACCCTCCGGTTTTGTGGGCTCAGGACACTGTCAGCTGATTCGGTCCTACCCTCAGGTTCAGGATTCTAGATGGTGGTGATGTTGCCTGAGTGGTGAAACACCATGGTCCTACCAGCCCTTCTCCTCACCTAGGAGAGTCCAACACCATCAAGAGATCTAAGGCAGGAGAGTGCAACTAGGCATTTTAGAACAAGGTCAGCCACAGTGTGGCACCCCCGTGTTCACTGCAGCATTACGTGCAACAGCCAGATAAGGAAACAACCTCACTGTCTATCCACGGATGCATGGACAAAGAACACGTGTATACAGGCATGGCTCCGAGATACCATGGGTTTGGTTCCAGACCACGGCAATGAAGCAAATAGCACTACAACGTCATCCACACAAATTTCTTGTTTTCCCAATACATATAAATGTCATTTTTACACTGTATTTGTAGTCTATTCAGTGTGCAATAGCATTATGTCTTAGACAATAGCATAAATACCCTAATTGAAAAATACTGCTAAAAAATGTTAACCATCTTCTGAGCCTTCAGCAAGTTCAAATATTTTTGCAATAGTAACAGATTACTGATCACAGATCACCATAACAAATATAACAATGATGAAAAAGCATGAAATATTGCCAAAAGGACCAAAATGTGACAGAGGCAAGAAGTGAGCAACTGCTTTTGAATGAATGGCACCACTGGACTTGCTAGATGCAAGGTGGCCACAAAGCTCAATGTGTAAACACAATATCTGCAAAGTGCATTAAAGTCAAGCACAATAAATGAGGCATCCCTGTATATGCAAGGGAACATTATTCACCCACAAAAAGGAAACTTTGAATTTGCTACATGGATGAACCTTGAGAGCACTAGGCTAAGTGAAATAAATCATAAAGATAGATATTGTATGATATCATTTTTACATGCTGCTGCTGCTGCTAAGTCACTTCAGTCGTGTCTGACTCTGTGCGACCCCACAGACGGCAGCCCACCAGGCTCCTCTGTCCAGGGGATTCTCTAGGCAAGAATACGGGAGTGGGTTGCCATTTTCTTCTGCTTTTACATGGAGGACTCTCAAAACAAGCAACAGTCTGCCAAAAAAAATTTTTTTAAATGCTCACACAACGGAACAGATTGGTGGTCCCCAGAGGTTCAAAAAATGGTGAAGGGATTCAAAGGTACAAACACGCCATAGGGGGATGTGTAATGTACAGGGTGGTAAATCTAGTTAATAATATTTGTATTGCCCATTTGAAAGTTGTTGAGAGAGTGGCTATTAAAAGTTCTCATTATAAGAAAAATTTTGGTGTGGTGATGCTGTTAACTAGATTTATTGTGGCCATTTCACCGTGTATAAGATAACTGAATCACTGTGTTATACACCTGAAACTAATATAATGTATGTCAGTTCACTTCATTACAGTCACTCAGGCGTGTCTGACTTTTGCGACCCATGGACTGCAGCACGCCAGGCTTCCCTGTCTATCACCAACTCCTGAAGCTAGCTCAAACTCATATTTATCGAGTCGGTGATGCCATCCAACCATCTCATCCTCTGTTGTCTAGTTCTCCTCCTGCCTTCCATCTTTCCCGTCATCAGGGTCTTTTCCAATGAGTCAGTTCTTCTAATCAGATGGCCAAATTATTGGAGCTTGAGCTTGAGCATCAGTCCTTCCAATGAATATTCAGGACTGATTTCCTTAGGATTGACTGGTTTGATCTCCTTGCACTCCAAGGGATTCTCAAGAGTCTTCTCGAACACCACAGTTCAAAAGCATCAATTTTTCAGCACTCAGCTTTCTTTATGGTCCAACTCTCACATCCACACATGACTCCTGGAAAAACCATAGCTGAGGGGAGGAGCCAAGATAGCAGAGGAGTAGGACTGGGAAAACACTTTCTCCCCCACAAATTCATCAAAAGAGCATTTAAACGTCGAGTAAATTCCACAAAACAACTTTTGAATGCCGGCAGAGGACATCAGGCACCCAGAAAAGCAACCCAACTCTTCGAAAGGAGGTAGGAAAAAATATAAAAGACAAAAAAAGAGACAAAAGAGGGAGGGACAGAGTTCCATCCCGGGAAGGGAGTCTTAAAAAGAGAGAAGTTTCCAAACACCAGGAAACCTTCTCACTGCTGAATCTGTGCCGAGCTTTGGAAGCACAGAGGGCAACATAACAGGGAGAAAAAATAAATAAACAATTAAAACTCGCAGATTGCGAGCCCTACGGTAACTCCCCCAGCGGAGAAGCAGTGCAGACACCTGCACACGCCATTAGCAAGCAGGGACTGGGCAGGGAGGCGTGGCGCAGGCTGCATCGCTTAGAGTAAAAATCTGGACTGAATACCCTGAGCGCTATCTGAGCAAAATAATTTGGGCTAGCAAACCAGACTGTGGGATATCTACCACGTGAAAAGCCAGCCCTAACCTAAGACACCGCCAGGCCCATGCACGAAACAAAGGACTGAACAGAGATAGCCGGCTGCAGACCTTCCCCCTCCGGTGACAGGCATCCAGAGCCGGAAGGGGGCAATCGCAGCCCCAGAGAGACATTATCTATAAAACTGTAAGCAGGCTTCTTTGCTAACTAAAACTTCTTGGGGGTCTGGACAGTCAACATCTGCCTGAGAAGGTGCGCCGGTTTTACACCCAGATAACCGAGTGGCGGGGAGGCGATAAGTCGCAGCATTGGTGCTCGCCAAACACCTCATCACCTGAGCTGCTCCGACCTGGGAAGAGCACAAAACGCAGGCCCAACCGAGTCTGCGCCTCTGAGGACTACCTGAGTGCCTGAACCTGAGCAGCTTGGACCTGGGAGGTACATGCAGCCCAGAGCCGGCCTCGGATTGTTCCCCGCGGAACAACCTAGAGCCCGAGCAGTGTGGGCAGGGAGGCTACACGCGCCGTGAGCGGGGGCAGACCCAGTGTGGCTAAGGCACTGCAAGCACACGTCAGTGTTATTTGTTTGCAGCATCCCTCCCTCCCTCCCCACAGCGCAACTGAACAAGTGAGTCTAAAAAACAAACAAAAAAAAAAAAGTGTCCTCCACCGTCCCCTTTGTGTCAGGGTGGAAACCAGACACTGAAGAGACCAGCAAACAGAAGAAGCTATAACAGAGGGAACCGCCTTGGAAGCTACAGGCAGTAGATTAAAACCCTGTGGTTACTACGGACTACATAGGAAGGGACCTATAGATCTTGAGAAATATAAGTCGGACCAAGGAACTAGCCAAAAATGAACTGAACCCACAATACTCACAACAAAACCAGAGAAAGTCCTAGATATATTTTTACTATTTTTACCATCATTCTTTCTTTTTTTTTTAATTTTTTTGAAAAAAAATTTTAAGTCCTCTATTGTTCCTTTAATTTTCACTTTTATAGCCTATTACTTTGCAAAAAAAAAAAAAAAAGACCTTATTTTTTTCTTCTTTAGCAAACTTCATATGTATATATTTTATAATTTTTTGACCTTGTTTTTTTTTTCTTCTTTTCTTTAACATTGTATTTTTGAAATTCCAAACTCTACTCTAGACTTTTAATTTTAGCTTTTTGGTATATGTTATCAATTTTGTACCTATAGTTTTTTTTTATAATTTCTGTGACTTTTTTTTTCTCTGTTTCTTTCTCTTCTTCTTTTATATAACATTGTATATCTGAAATTCCAAACTCTACTCTAGATTTTTAATTTATGCTTTTTGGTATTTGATATCAATTTTGTACCTGTATTTTCTTTATAATTTTTGCGACATTGTTTGTTTTTGTTTGTTTGTTTGTTTTCTCTCTTTATTTTTCTTCTTCCTTTTTTTTTATACATTGTATTTTTGAAATTCCAAACTCTACTCTAGATTTTTAATTTTTGCTTTTTGGTATTAGTTATCAATTTTGTACCTGTATTTTCTTTATAATTTTCACAACCTTGTTTGTTTTCCTTTGTTCGTTTTTTCTCTCTTTCTTTTCCCTCTTCTTTTCTTTAACATCGTATTTTTGAAATTCCAAACTCTACTCTAGATTTTTAATTTTTGCTTTTATGTATTTGTTACCAATTTTGTACCTTTAAGAACCCAATCTTCAGGACCCATTTTTCACTAGGGAGCAAGATTACTGGCTTGACTGCTCTCTCTCCCTTTGGACTCTCCTTTTTCTCCACCAGGTCGCCTGTGTCTCCTCCCTAACCCCTCTCTACTCTACCCAACTCTGTGAATTTCTGTGTGTTCCAGACGGTGGAGAACACTTAGGGAACTGATTACTGGCTGGATCTGTCTCCCTCCTTTTCATTCCCCCCTTTTATCCTTCTGGCCACCTCTGTCTCCCTCCTCCTTCTTCTCTTTTCTGTATAACTCCGTGAACATCTCTGAGCGGTCCAGCTGTGGAGTGCACATAAGGAAGTGACTACTGGCTAGCCCACTCTCTCCACTATTGATTCCACCTCATCTCATTTGGGTCACCTCTAACTCCCTCCTCCCTCCTCTTCTCCATGTAACGCTGTGAACCTCTCTGAGTGACCCTCACAGTAGAGAAACTTTTCATCTTTAACGTAGATGTTTTAACAATGGTGCTGTATAGAAGGAGAAGTTTTGAAACTACTGTAAAAATAAGACCGATAACTGGATGCAGGAGGCTTAAGTCCAAACCCTGACTCCAGGGAACTCCTGACTCCAAGGAACATTAATTGACAGGAGCTCATCAAACACCTCCATACCGACACTGAAACCAAGCACCACACAAGGGCCAACAAGTTCCAGGGCAAGACATACCAAGCAAATTCTCCAGCAACACAGGAACACAGCCCTGAGCTTCAAGATACAGGCTGCCCAAAGACACCCCAAAACCATAGACATCTCATAACTCATTACTGGACATTTCATTGCACTCCAGAGAGAAGAAATACAGCTCCATCCACCAGAACACCGACACAAGCTTCCCTATCCAGGAAACCTTGACAAGCCACCTGGACAAACCCACACACAGCGAGGAAATGCCACAATAAAGAGAACTCCACAAACTGCCAGAATACAGAAAGGACACCCCAAACTCAGCAATTTAAACAAGAAGAAGAGACAGAGGAATACCCAGAAGATAAAGGAACAGGATCAATGCCCACCAAACCAAACAAAAGAGGAAGAGATAGGGAATCTACCTGATAAAGAATTCCGAATAATGATAGTGAAATTGATCCAAAATCTTGAAATTAAAATGGAATCACATTGATTGATTTGCGGATATTGAAGAATCCTTGCATCCCTGGGTTAAAGCCCACTTGGTCATGGTGTATGATCTTTTTAATGTGTTGTTGGATTCTGACTACTAGAATTTTGTTAAGGATTTTTGCATCTATGTTCATCAGTGATATTGGCCTGTAGTTTTCTTTTTTTGTGGGATCTTTGTCAGGTTTTGGTATTAGGGTGATGGTGGCCTCATAGAATGAGTTTGGAAGTTTACCATCCTCTGCAATTTTCTGGAACAGTTTGAGCAGGATAGGTGTTAGCTCTTCTCTAAATTTTTGGTAGAATTCAGCTGTGAAGCCGTCTGGACCTGGGCTTTTGTTTGCTGGAAGATTTTTGATTACAGTTTCAATTTCCGTGCTTGTGATGGGTCTGTTAAGATTTTCTATTTCTTCCTGATCGAGTTTTGGAAAGTTGTACTTTTCTAAGAATTTGTCCATTTCTTCCTCGTTGTCCATTTTATTGGCATATAATTGTTGATAGTAGTCTCTTATGATCCTTTGTATTTCTGTGTTGTCTGTTGTGATCGCTCCATTTTCATTTCTAATTTTATTGATTTGATTTTTCTCCCTTTGTTTCTTGATGAGTCTGGCTAATGGTTTGTCAATTTTATTTATCCTTTCAAAGAACCAGCTTTTGGCTTTGTTGATTTTTGCTATGGTCTCTTTTGTTTCTTTTGCATTTATTTCTGCTCTAATTTTTAAGATTTCTTTCCTTCTACTAACACAGGGGTTATTCATTTCTTCCTTTTCTAGTTGCTTTAGGTGTAGAGTTAGGTTATTTATTTGACTTTTTTCTTGTTTCTTGAGGTGTGCCTGTATTGCTATGAACTTTCCCCTTAGGACTGCTTTTACCGTGTCCCACAGGTTTTGGGTTGTTGTGTTTTCATTTTCATTCGTTTCTATGCAAATTTTGATTTCTTTTTTGATTTCTTCTGTGATTTGTTGGTTATTCAGCAGCGTGTTGTTCAGCCTCCATATGTTGGATTTTTTAATAGTTTTTCTCCTGTAATTGAGATCTAATCTTACTGCATTGTGGTCAGAAAAGATGCTTGGAATGATTTCAATTTTTTTGAATTTACCAAGGCAAGCTTTATGGCCCAGGATGTGATCTACCCTGGAGAAGGTTCCATGTGCGCTTGAGAAAAAGGTGAAATTCATTGTTTTGGGATGAAATGTCCGAAAAGACAGCCTTCAGAATGGGAGAAGATAATAGCAAATGAAGCAACTGACAAACAACTAATCTCGAGAATATACAAGCAACTCCTACAGCTCAACTCCAGAAAAATAAATGACCCAATCAAAAAATGGGCCAAAGAACTAAATAGACATTTCTCCAAAGAAGACATACAGATGGCTAACAAACACATGAAAAGATGCTCAACATCACTCATTATCAGAGAAATGCAAATCAAAACCACTATGAGGTACCATTTCACACCAGTCAGAATGGCTGAAATTCAAAAGTCTACAAGTAATAAATGCTGGAGAGGGTGTGGAGAAAAGGGAACCCTCTTACACTGTTGGTGGGAATGCAAACTAGTACAGCCACTATGGAGAACAGTGTGGAGATTCCTTAAAAAACTGGAAATAGAACTGCCTTATGATCCAGCAATCCCACTACTGGGCATACACACTGAGGAAACCAGAAAGGAAAGAGACACGTGTACCCCAGTGTTCATCACAGCACTGTTTATAATAGCCAGGACATGGAAGCAACCTAGATGTCCATCAGCCGATGAATGGATAAGAAAGCTGTGGTACATATACACAATGGAGTATTACTCAGCCATTAAAAAGAACACATTTGAATCAGTTCTAATGAGGTGGATGAAACTGGAGCCTATTATACAGAGTGAAGTAATCCAGAAAGAAAAACACCAATACAGCATACTAACGCATATATACGGAATTTAGAAAGATGGTAACAATAACCCTGTATACGAGACAGCAAAAGAGACACTGATGTATAGAACAGTCTTATGGACTCTGTGGGAGAGGGAAAAGGTGGGAAGATTTGGGAGAATGGCATTGAAACATGTAAAATATCATGTATGAAACGAGTTGCCAGTCCAGGTTCGATGCACGATACTGGATGCTTGGGGCTGGTGCACTGGGACGACCCAGAGGGATGGAATGGGGAGGGAGGAGGGAGGAGGGTTCGGGATGGGGAACACATGTATACCTGTGGCGGATTCATTTTGATATTTGGCAAAACTAATACAGTTATGTAAAGTTTAAAAATAAAATAAAATTTTTAAAAAGAAAAAGAAAAAAAATGGAATCACAGATAAATAGCCTGGAGACAAGGATTGAGAAGATGCAAGAAAGGTTTAACAAGGACCTAGAAGAAATAAAAAAGAGTCAATATATAATGAATAATACAATAACTGAAATTAAAAACACTCTGGGGGCAACAAATAGTAGAATAACAGAGGCAGAAGATAGGATTAGTGAATTAGAAGATAGAATGGTAGAAATAAACGAATCAGAGAGGATAAAAGAAAAACGAATTAAAAGAAATGAGGACAATCTCAGAGACCTCCAGGACAATATTAAACGCTACAACATTCGAATCATAGGGGTTCCAGAAGAAGAAGACAGAAAGAAAGACAATGAGAAAATACTTGAGGAGATAATAGTTGAAAACTTCCCTAAAATGGGGAAGGAAATAATCACCCAAGTCCAAGAAACCCAGAGAGTCCCAAACAGGATAAACCCAAGGCGAAACACCCCAAGACACATATTAATCAAATTAACAAAGATCAAACACAAAGAACAAATATTAAAAGCAGCAAGGGAAAAACAACAAATAACACACAAGGGAATTCCCATAAGGATAACAGCTGATCTTTCAATAGAAACTCTTTCAAGCCAGGAGGGAATGGCAAGACATACTTAAAATGATGAAAGAAAATAACCTACAGCACAGATTATTGTACCCAGCAAGGATCTCATTCAAGTATGAAGGAGAAATCAAAAGCTTTTCAGACAAGCAAAAGCTGAGAGAATTCTGCACCACCAAACCAGCTCTCCAACAAATACTAAAGGATATTCTCTAGACAGGAAACACAAAAACGGTGTATAAATTCGAACCCAAAACAATAAAGTAAATGGCAACGGGATCATACTTATCAGTAATTACCTTAAACGTAAATGGGTTGAATGCCCCAACCAAAAGACAAAGACTGGCTGAATGGATACAAAAACAAGACCCTTACATATGTTGTCTACAAGAGACCCACCTCAAAACAGGGGACACATACAGACTGAAAGTGAAGGGCTGGAAAAAGATTTTCCATGCAAATAGGGACCAAAAGAAAGCAGGAGTAGCAATACTCATATCAGATAAAATAGACTTTAAAACAAAGGCTGTGAAAAGAGACAAAGACGGTCACTACATAATGATCAAAGGATTAATCCAAGAAGAAGATATAACAATTATAAATATATATGCACCCAACATAAGAGCACCACAATATGTAAGACAAATGCTAACAAGTTTGAAAGGGGAAATTAATAACACAATAATAATGGGAGAATTTAATAGCCTACTCACACCTATGGATAGATCAACTAAACAGAAAATTAACAAGGAAACACAAACTTTAAATGATACAATAGACCAGTTAGACCTAATTGATATCTATAGGACATTTCACCCCAAAACAATGAATTTCACCTTTTTCTCAAGTGCACACGGAACCTTCTCCAGGATAGATCACATCCTGGGCGATAAATCTAGCCTTGGTAAATTCAAAAAAATTGAAATCATTCCAAGCATCTTTTCTGACTACAATGCAGTAAGATTAGATGTCAATTACAGGAGAAAAACTAGTAAAAATTCCAACATATGGAGGCTGAACAACACGCTGCTGAATAACCAACAAGTCACAGAAGAAATTTTAAAAAAATCAAAATATGCATAGAAACGAATGAAAATTAAAACACAACAACCCAAAACCTGTGGGACACGGTACAAGCAGTCCTAAGGGGAAAGTTCATAGCAATACAGGCATACCTCAAGAAACAAGAAAAAAGTCAAATAAATAACCTAACTCTACACCTAAAGCAACTAGAAAAGGAAGAAATGAAGAACCCCAGGGCTAGTAGAAGGAAAGAAATCTTAAAAATTAGAGCAGAAATAAATGCAAAAGAAACAAAGGAGACCATAGCAAAAATCAACAAAGCCAAAAGCTGGTTCTTTGAAAGGATAAATAAAATTGACAAACCATTAGCCAGACTCATCAAGAAACAAAGGGAGAAAAATCAAATCAATAAAATTAGAAATGAAAATGGAGCGATCACAACAGACAACACAGAAATACAAAGGATCATAAGAGGCTACTATCAGCAATCATATGCCAATAATATGGACAACTTGGAAGAAATGGACAAATTCTTAGAAAAGTACAACTTTCCAAAACTGAACCAGGAAGAAATAGAAAATCTTAAGAGACCCACCACAACCACGGAAATAGAAACTGTAATCAGAAATCTTCCAGCAAAGAAAAGCTCAGGTCCAGACAGCTTCACAGCTGAATTCTACCAAAAATTTAGAGAAGAGTTAACACCTATTCTACTCAAATTCTTCCAGAAAATTGCAGAGGATGGTAAACTTCCAAACTCATTCAGTGAGGCCACCATCACCCTAATACCAAAACCTGACAAAGATGCCACAAAAAAAGGAAACTACAGGGCAATATCACTGATGAACATAGATGCAAAAATCCTTAACAAAATTCTAGCAATCAGAATCCAACAACACATTAAAAAGATCACACCTCATGACCCAGTGGGCTTTATCCCAGGGATGCAAGGATTCTTCAATATCTGCAAATCAATCAATGTAATACAATACATTAAAAAATTGAAAAATAAAAGCCATGTGATAATCTCAATAGATGCAGAGAAAGCCTTTGACAAAATTCAACATCTATTTATGAAAAAACCCTCCAGAAAACAGGAATAGAAGGAACATACCTCAACATAACAAAAGCTATATATCACAAATGCACAGCAAACATTTTCCTCAATGGTGAAAAATAGATAGCATTTCCCCTAAACACAGGAACAAGACAAGGGTGCCCACTGTCACCACTACTATTCAATATAGTTTTCAAAGATTTGGCCACAGCAATCAGAGAGAAAAAGAAATAAAAGGAATCCACATTGGAAAAGAAGAAGTAAAACTCTCACTGTTTGCAGAGGATATGATCATTTACATAGAAGACCCTAAAGACTCCATCAGAAAATTACTAGAGCTAATCAATGAATATAGTAAAGTTGCAGGATATAAAATCAACACACAGAAATCCCTTGCATTCCTATACACTAATAATGAGAAAATAGAAAGAGAAATTAAGGAAACAATTCCATTCACCATTGCAACAAAAAGAATAAAATACTTAGGGATATATCTACCTTAAGAAACAAAAGACCTATATATAGAAAACTATAAAACACTGATGAAAGAAATCAAAGAAGACACAAATAGATGGAGAAATATACCGTGTTCATGGATCAGAAGAATCAATATACTGAAAATGAGTATATTTCCCAAGGCAATCTATACAGTCAATGCAATCCCTATCAAGCTACCAATGGTATTTTTCAGAGACCTATAACAAATAATTTCACAATCTGTATGGAAATACAAAAAAGCTCGAATAGCATCAGCAATCATGAGAAAGAAGAATGGAACTGGAGGAATCAACCTGACTTCAGTCTCTACTACAAAGCCACAGTCATCAAGACAGTATGGTACTGGAAAAAAGACAGAAATATACATGAATGGAACAAAATAGAGAGCCCAGAGATAAATCCACGAACCTTTGGACACCTTAACTTTCATAAAGGAGGCAAGAATATACAATTAAGAAAAGACAATCTGTAACAAGTGGTTCTGGGAAAACTGGTAAACCAATTGTAAAAGAATGAAACTAGAACACTTTCTAACACCATAAACAGAAATAAACTCAAAATGGATTAAAGATCTAAAGGTAAGACCAGAAACTATAAAGCTCCCAGAGGAGAACATAGGAAAAACACTCTCCGATAAAATCACAGCAGGATCCTCTATGACACATCGCCCAGAATATTGGAAATAAAAGAAAAAATAAACAAATGGGACCTAATTAAAATTAAAACCTTCTGCACAACAAAGGATACTATAAGAAAGGTGAGAGACAGCCTTCAGAATGGGAGAAAATAATAGCAAATGAAGAAACTGACAAAGAATTAACCTAAAAAATATGCAAGCAACTCCTGCAGCTCAATTCCACAAAAATAAACGACCCAATCAAAAAATGGGCCAAAGAACTAAACAAATATATTCCCAGAGAAGACATACAGATGGCTAACAAACACATGAAAAGATGCTCAACATCATTAATAATCAGAGAAATGCAAATCAAAACCACAATAAGGTACCATTTCATGCCAGTCAGAATGGCTGCTATCCAAAAGTCTACAAGCAATAAATGCTGGAGAGGGTTGGAGAAAAGGGAACCCTCCTACACTGTTGGTGGGAATGCAAACTAGTACAGCCACCATGGAGAACAGTGTGGAGATTCCTTAAAACACTGGAAATAGAACTGCCGTATGACCCAGAAATGCCACTTCTGGGCAGACACACTGAGGAAACCAGAATTGAAAGAGACACGTGTACCCCAATGTTCATCGCAGCACTGTTTACAATAGACAGGACATGGAAGGATCCTAGATGTCCATCAGCAGACAAATGGATAAGAAAGCTGTGGTACATATACACAATGGAGTATTGCTCAGCCATTAAAAAGAATACATTTGAATCAGTTCTAATGAGGTGGATGAAACTGGAGCCTATTATACAGAGTGAAGTAAGCCAGAAAGAAAAAGACAAATACAGTATGCTGCTAAGTCACTTCAGTCGTGTCCGACTCTGTGCGACCCCATGGACGGCAGCCCAACAGGCTCCCCCGTCCCTGGGGCTCTCCAGGCAAGAACACTGGAGTGGGTTGCCATTTCCCTCTCCAATGCATGAAAGTGAAAAGTGAAAGTGAAGTCGCTCAGTTGTGTCCAACCGTCAGCGACCCCATGGACTGCAGCCTTCCAGGCTCCTCTATCCATGAGATTTTCCAGGCAAGAGTACTGGAGTGGGTTGCCATTGCCTTCTCCAAAATACAGTATAATAACACATAAATATGCATTTAGAAAGATGGTAATGATAACCCTATATGCAAGACAGCAAAAGAGACACAGATGTAAAGAACAGTCTTTTGGACTCTGTGAGAGAGGGTGAGCGTGGGATGATTTGGGAGCATGGCATTGAAACATGTATATTATCATATGTGAAATGAATCGCCAGTCCAGGTTCGATGCACGATACAGGATGTTCGGTGCTGGTGCACCGGCATGACCCAGAGGGATGGGATGGGGAGGCGGGTGGGAGGGGGTTTCAGGATGGGGAACACATGTACACCCAGAGCGGATTCATGTCAGTGTATGGCAAAACCAATCCAATGTTTTAAAGTAATTAGCCTCCAATTAAAATAAATAAATTTATATTAAAAAAAAAACCAAAAATAAACTCAAAATGCATTAAAGACCTAAACGTAAGACCAGAAACTATAAAACTGCTAGAGGAGAACATAAGCAAAACACTCTCAAACATAAACCACAGCAGGATCCTCTATGACCTACCTCCCAGAATATTGGAAATAAAAGCAAAAATAAACAAATGGGACCTAATTAAAATTAAAACCTTCTGCACAACAAAGGAAACTATAAGCAAGGTGAAAAGACAGCCTTCAGAATGGGGGAAAATAGTAGTAAATGAAGCAACTGACAAAACATTAACCTCAAAAATATACAAGCAATGCCTGCAGCTCAATTCCAGAAAAATAAATGACCCAATCAAAAAATGGGCCAAAGAACTAAACAGATATTTCCACAAAGACACACACATGCCTAACAAACACATGAAAAGATGCTCAACATCACTCATTATCAGAGAAACGCAAATCAAAACCACAATGAGGTACCATTTCACGCCAGTCAGAATGGCTGCTATCCAAAAGTCTACAAGCAATAAATGCTGGAGAGGGTTGGAGAAAAGGGAACCGTCCTACACTGTTGGTGGGAATGCAAACTAGTACAGCCACCATGGAGAACAGTGTGGAGATTCCTTAAAACACTGGAAATAGAACTGCCATATGACCCAGCAATGCCACTTCTGGGCAGACACACCGAGGAAACCAGAATTGAAAGAGACAGGTGTACCCCAGTGTTCATCACAGCACTGTTTATAATAGCCAGGACATGGAAGCAACCTAGATGTCTATCACCAGACGAATGGATAAGAAAGCTGTGGTACATATACGCAATGGGGTATTACTCAGCCATTAAAAAGAATGCATTTGAATCAGTTCTAGCGAGGTGGATGAAACTGGAGCCTATTATACAGACTGAAGTAAGCCAGAGAGAAAAAGACAAATACAGTATAATAACACATAAATATACAATTTAGAAAGATGGTAACGATAACCCTGTATGCAAGACAGCAAAAGAGACACAGATGTAAAGAACAGTCTTTTGGACTCTGTGAGAGAGGGCGAGCATGGGATGATTTGGGAGCATGGCATTGAAACATGTATATTATCATATGTGAAATGAATCGCCAGTCCAGGTTCGATGCATGATACAAGATGTTCGGCGCTGGTGCACCAGGATGACCCAGAGGGATTGTATGCAGAGGGAGGTGGGAAGGGTGTTCAGGATGGGGAACGCATGTACACCCGGGGCGGATTCATGTCAATGTATGGCAAAACCAATCCAATATTTTAAAGTAATTAGCCTCCAATTAAAATAAATAAATTTATATTAAAAAATCAAAGTGAAGAGAAATGAAGTCACTCAGTCGTGTCTGAATCTTTGCAACTCCATGGATGCCAGGCTCCTCCCTCCATGGGATTTTCTAGGCAAGAGTACTGGAGTGGGTTGCCATTTCCTTCTCCAGGGAACTTCCCAACCCAGGGATCGAACCCAGGTCTCCCACGTTGTATACAGACACTTTACTGTCTGAGCCACCATGGAAGTAAAAAAAAAATTAAAAATAAACTCAAGATGGATTAAAGGTCTAAACGTAAGACCAGAAACTATAAAACTGCTAGAGGAGAACATAGGCAAAACACTCTCAAACATAAACCACAGCAGGATCCTCTATGACCCACCTCCCAGAATATTGGAAATAAAGGCAAAAATAAACAAATGGGACCTAATTAAAATTAAAACCTTCTGCACAACAAAGGAAACTATAAGCAAGGTGAAAAGACAGCCTTCAGAATGGGGGAAAATAACAGAAAATGAAGCAACTGACAAAACATTAACCTCAAAAATATACAAGCAATGCCTGCAGCTCAATTCCAGAAAAATAAATGACCCAATCAAAAAATGGGCCAAAGAACTAAACAGACATTTCTGCAAGAAGACATACAGATGGCTAACAAACACATGAAAAGATGCTCAACATCACTCATTATCAGAGAAATGCAAATCAAAACCACAATGAGGTACCATTTCACACCAGTCAGAATGACTGCTATCCAAAAGTCTACAAGCAAAAAATGCTGGAGAGGGTGTGGAGAAAAGGGAACCCTCTTACACTGTTGGTGGGAATGCAAACTAGTACAGCCACCATGGAGAACAGTGTGGACATTCCTCAAAAAACTGGAAATAGTACTGCTGTACGACCCAGCAATGCCACTTCTGGGCATACACACCAAGGAAACCAGAATTGAAACAAACACGTGTACCTCAATGTTCATTGCAGCACTGTTTATAATAGCCAGGACATGGAAGCAACCTAGATGTCCATCAGCAGACGAATGGATAAGAAAGCTGTGGTACATGTACACAATGGAGTATTACTCAGCCATTATAAAGAATACATTTGAATCAGTTCTAATCAGGTGGATGAAACTGTGGAGCCTATTATACAGACTGAAGTAAGCCAGAAAGAAAAACACCAGTACAGTATACTAATGCATATATATGGAATTTAGAAAGATAATAACAATAACCCTGTGTGCAAGACAGCAAAAGAGACACAGATGTAAAGAACAGTCTTTCAACTCTGTGGGAGAGGGCGAGGGTGGGATGATTTGGGAGAATGGCATTGAGACATGTATATTATCATATGTAAAATGAATCACCACTCCATGTTTGATGCATGAGACAGGGTGCTCGGGGCTGGTGCACTGGGATGACCCAGCGGGATGGGTTGAGGAGGTTGGTGGGAGGTTTGTTCAGGATTGGGAACACATGTATACCTCGGCCAGATTCATGTCAATGTATGGCAAAACCAATAGAATATTGTAAAGTAAAATAAATAATTAATTAAATTTAAAAAATAATCAACACAGACATACTGTATATCTCAATGGACTCTACTCAATAGTATATAATATTTTATATGGGAAAAGAGTTTGAAAAAGAGTGGCTGTATGTATATGTATAACTGATTCACTGCGCTAAACATCTGAAACTAACACAGCATTGTAAATCAACTATATTCCAATATAAAATAAAAATAGAAAACCAAGATGAAAAAAAAATTCAAATATAAGCCAGGGTTCTGCATTTTATCTGCCAATGCAAATTTCCCATTTTTCAAAATCAACAAGATTAAAATGTTGATGCATTTTTAAAATTTCAAATTTCTGTACATTTGTTCTTTTATGTAATGCTTCATTTTAGTCATAAAATTATGATTGGCATTTTGAAAATTCAAGGAATTCATAAAAGTCCAAAGTAAAAAGAACAAAGTTACTCATATGTCATGAAGATGAAATAATCAGTGCTGATGATATTGATGAACCTTCCCTCTGACATCCCTGTATACACAAAGATGAAGAAGAAAGGGTGAATGGGTTGTGTATGCTGCAGGAGAATCTATTAAGACTGGAATTATACCACATACAAAATAAAGAGTATTATATTTAAATTCTACTTCATTTAACAGAAGAAAAAGAAGCAAAGGAGATGGAAAGAACTACTGAACTTCAGGGAAATGTTCTTGACCACATGAGGGACCAAAGGGGATTCATAAAATTCCCTTTTTCTTCTCCAGCCTGTTGTTACCTCATCCCTGAGGCATAATGTTTCTTAAAACTCTCCCAAGATGCATGGTTATCATTAATAACAGCTACAAGATGTGCCAGCAAGTATGACCATGTCAGTGGGACCTGGTTCATTACCATGAGACTTCCTGTCCTGGCCACTCATGATGTCTTAGTCCTCACTGGTCATAAATTTAAGATCAGAACTAGGTAAGCAGAGTGAAGTATCAACTTAGAGAAACTCCCAGGCAGGGAGTCCAAAGAGAGGAGAGACCAAAGCATGTCTGGGAGCAGGACTTACAATGAGAAATAACAGAGCAGAACAGTGGCATCCTATGATTGTTAGCTTTAGGTGTGTTTTCAGTTATATTCTTGTGCTCCAGAAAAATGAAAACTGTTTTAATGTTAGCTTCTCAGGCAAAGATGGCAAATTGGCAACTGCAGCCCAAGTCTATTCTGCAGACCTATTTTGGCTAGCCAGCACACTTTTCGAGAAAATATATTTCAGTTAGTTGCCAACATTTTAAAAATGGAAGGATTCATATAAACATTTTGAGGGACAATTCTGGTGATCCAATGGTTGAGACTCTGCTCTTCTAATGCAGAGGGCTCAAGTTCAATCTCTGGTCAGGGAGCTAAGAGCTCACATGCCATGTGGCTCAGCCAAAAAATTGAAAAAAAAAACTATTAAAATTTTTAAAATTTAGGGCCAATCTTAAAAAACTGGAAAATACGGCAGTCCTGGCCCAACATTCCTGCCCAGCAACACTGAGCTGGCGCTAACTACTGACCACCTTCTTTGGAAACAGTCTTCTCCAATTTGCCAGTCCCCATGCTCCTTGCTGTTATATTAATAGTACCAGCTTGGCTCTGTCAGCATTTGAGTTTGTAACTCTGATCATTCAAAAACATGGTTTTTTATTATGCAAAATGTCAAACATATGTAAAAGCAGAAAGAATCTTAGGATGAATTCCAAGTACTCATCACTTGGTGTCAACAATTATTTATAGCCAATGTTGTTTCATCAACACCTTAATCAATTCTCCAACACACTTGCATCTGCCCTGGAATTATTTAAAGGCAAATCTAGACATCACATCATCTCATCTGTAAATATTTCAGTGTGTGTCTGAAAGAACCAGAATGTGTGATTCCTAATTGGGCCTCTTTCCATTTTGCCACCTATTCCACAGGTAATACACTGAGGGGATGAGGATATATTATGGAGTAACAGTAATGAACATTTCCGAGGGCTTCTTCTGTGGCTAGACATTGTGCTATGTACTTGTGTACATTATGTCATTTATTCCTCTCTTCAATTCTATGATAAAGATATCACTATTACTCCTATCTTATAGTCTCCACACAGAAGTTCTCCCTCATATATATGCATACATATACCTATGCACATATTTATTTATATATATATGAGACATTTATATGTTACTTATAAATTATCCATATATATATATTTAATTGTATACATAGACTAGAAGAAGTGATTCAGTTCTATTTTTTTTCCTTTAGAAAATCGTGTTCCCTGTGGCAATAGCAAATTTCCAGAAGTTGGAGTTTACATATACTACTTTTCACCCACAAAGACCCAAAATTCGAAACTTATTCTCCAAACATGGAAAAGGTAGCAAAAACACACAATTTCAGAATGTCTATGACAAAGGTGTGCAAGTCCGGAAGCAGGTTTTAGAATGGCTGCCTCAACAATTTTTTCAAGTTTACTGACCTATATTCTGGCTTCACGCACACACATGCATCTTGCAAATTCCTTTCTGAGGGAAGAAAACCACAAACATCCAGTGTTTGAAGTTGTAGATGAAATGAAATACACCATGTTCCATTCATGCTTGCTTTTTGGGGGGTGGGAAGCAAAGCAAGACCTTAGTTCCCAGACCAGGGATTGAACACAGCCAGCCCCCTGCAGTAGAAGCACAGAGTCTTAACCACCAGACCCCCAGGGAAATCCTCATGCTTACTTTCAAATATCTATCCCACAACTCTTCACCCCCACTACATTGTTCCATAATATCCAGATTGTGGCCTTGCTTTAGTAATGTTTTTCTCTCCACATTAAATTTCAAGGGACCTGGGACTTCCCTGGCAGTCCAGTGGTTAAGATTCCACGCTTCCACTGCAGAGGGCATGGGTCTGATCCCTGGTCGGGGAACTAAAGATTCCACATAAATAAATAAATTTCAGGGACCCCAAAACTCAGGATTCCAGATAAATGATATTTTGTTTGTTGTATCACAGCATTGTAAATCAACTATACTTCAGTAAAAATTTTTCGAAAAATAAAGAAAATGAGGATAATGATATCTGCTGAGAAAAACACTTTTGCAATTTTTTTTAAATCAAAATTATTATGAACAAATTATCAAAATTTTAAATCAGGACAGGATCTGACCCTTCACTGGACAACTGGCCACGCCTTACTCTCCTCACCCTGATCAGGACCTTGGTTTGAATCAGACACTGTTTACAAAAATTTAGCATCAAGCCAAAGTTTGGCCACTTGATTCACTGTAATGCTGCATGAAAATATCTACCCCAGTGCCAGGAAGAACGGCCTCCACTCTGGTGCCCAAGGACAATTTTTATATAAAATTTACATAATTTATTTAAAATATTTTAAAATTCTTTTGAGGCTGATAAGATTTATTAAAGACATTCTCTTTAAAGCATTTCTTGGGAATTCCCTGGCGGTTAGGATTCCACACTCTCATTGCAGAGGGCCTAGGTTCAGTCCCTGGTGGGGGAACTAAGATCCCACAAGCTGGGTGGTGCAGCCCAAAAATTAAACAGATATGCACTTCTTATCAGTGGCCTTAAGAGCCCCTAGTTGGCCTTTGGCTCAGAAAGGGACAAAAGAGGCTCCAGGAGAAAGAATGAGGCTTGGGCCCTGCCAGTGCTCCCCGGAAGGTGGGCACCATCTGAGTGGACCACTTACCTTGGAACTTGTCCAAGCAGGTTGTAAAACGCTCTTCCGCTCCTGTTGTTGCAATGGAATGTAAGTGGCGCAGTAGAGGGACTGCTGCCTGTCCCCAGGCTCCATGGGCTTCAACCCAGCGCCCTCAGGGTGCTCTTTGTCTGTGGGGCCAGGAGCTCCTGCACTGTTTGAGGTGGTTGCAGCTGCTCTTAGATTTGGACTGTATTTCTGTCGTCTCGTTTTTCCTGCAGATCACTGGATTACAGGAGGAACTGCATCTGGAAAGGAGGAAAGGCACCTAGATCAGGGCACTGGATGCTAGGGTTCAAGGGCAGGAGCAGGCATGTGAGCCCGGAACTGAGAGCAGCAGAGGCAGGAGCTCTGCATCCTGTCTCCTCCCTGCCCTAGGGAAAGGTCGTTTCCTGCAGTTCTGTAAAGCACAGGTCACCGTCCAGGCACTGACCATGCACTTCTTCCCAGTGCTCCGGGACTCCCATCCAGTTTCATCGTGGCTGCACTGGCCGGGAGTTCCCTGTGCTCAGGGCTGTGGATGGAGACTCCGTGCTGAGTCCTCAGGAAATGCCTGGTCACATCTAGAGGTGTAAGCAGAAGCCAAGTGGGGGTCTCTTGGGGTGTTTGGTCTCAGTTGACAGAGTGTCGACCTCAGGTTCAGCCTCAGGCTTATATATTTATAAAGAATTTTATATTATTTTACACCATGCTCACCTGTTCATATACTAGTATTGTTAGACAAGCAAAAAGTAAATTTCTATCTTACTTGCATCTTACAAATTTTGAGATCTGTTACAGCAATTAGCTGACATTAAATGATGCAAACTTTTTTTAAGAATTTTATTTTATATAATATAAATATAATTCATATATAAATATTTAAGCGAAAGTCAGTCATGTCTGACTCTTTGTGACCCCATGGACTGTAGCCCTCCAGGCTCCTCCATCCATGGAATTTTCCAGCCTAGAATACTAGAGTGGGTTGCCATTCCCTTCTCCAGGGGAATCTTCCACACCCAGGGATTGAACCGAGGCCTCTGGCATTGCAGGCAGATTCTTTACTGTCTGAGCCACCAGGGAAGCCCCACAGTATGGGACACATGCTAGGAGCAGCACTCAGCCACTCTCTATTACATCCAAACATTATTTTATAACTTATCAACAACTTAGTGTTGTTGTTATTTAGTCTCTCAGTCGTGTCTGACTCTTTGCGACCCCATGGACTGTATCCCTCCAGGCTCCTCTGTCCATAGGATTTCCCAGGCAAGAATACTGGGGTGGGTTACATTCCCTTCCCCAGGAGATCTTCCCCACCCAGGGATCAAACCCGGGTCTCCTGCATTGCAGGTGGATTCTTTACCATAGTTATATAATTATTGAACTATTTAAATATATATGTTTTCAATGTCTATTGAACTATTTAAATATATATGTTTTCAATGTCTATATAAATCAAAGGTTTGTCTAGTCAAGGCTATGGTTTTTCCTGTGATCATGTATGGATGTGAGAGTTGGACTGTGAAGAAGGCTGAGCCCCGAAGAATTGATGCTTTTGAACTGTGGTGTTTGAGAAGACTCTTGAGGGTCCCTTGGACTGCAAGGAGATCCAACCAGTCCATTCTGAAGGAGATCAGCCCTGGGATTTCTTTGGAAGGAATGATGCTAAAGCTGAAACTCCAGTACTTTGGCCACCTCATGCGAAGAGTTGACTCATTGGAAAAGACTCTGATGCTGGGAGGGATTGGGGGCAGGAGGAAAAGAGGACGACAGAGGATGAGATAGCTGGATGGCATCACTGACTCGATGGATGTGAGTCTCAGTGAACTCCAGGAGTTGGTGATGGACAGGGAGGCCTGGCGTGCTGCGATTCATGGGGTCCCAAAGAGTCGGACACGACTGAGCGACTGATCTGATCTGATAAATTAAAATATAAATATAAAATATGGTTTATTGATATAATTTCATTTTATAAATATTTTATACATTATTTATATATATTTATAAAATATAATTTTTTAAAATTTGAGACTGACAAAATTTATTAACAACATTCTCTTTATAACATTTCTTATCAATGCACTATATATATATATGTGTATATATATATATTGGGCTTCCCAGGTGGCTCAGTGGTAAAGAGTCCTCCTGCCAATGTAGGAGACACGGGTTCCATCTGTGGGTCAGGAAGATCCCCTGGAGGAGGAAAATGGCTCCAGTATTCTTTCCTGGAGAGTCCCATGGACGGAGGAACCTTGCAGGCTACAGTCCATACGGGTTACTAAGAGTCATACATGACTGAGCGACTGAGCACATGTGCACAAAATTTTACAAAGCCATCAGAAGGTTTCTGATCCACGAAGTCCTGAGTTTAGAAAGCAGAAGGGTGTATGGGGCAGTGTGTGCATGTGCACTGAATGGGGCTCTGATTGAATGTTGGAGCTTAGACTTGGTGGGGTCTCTGCCCAGAAGAAGGAGCTCTATTTGATTTTACAAGCTGATTTGGGCACACAGAAGAAACAGGAGGAGATTTCAATCTAGTCTTGGAGAAGTTTGGAGGTGACTTTCAACCCAGCTCTCCATACCTTGCAGCCAGTAATCCTAAAGAAAGGTGAAAGTGTTAGTCTCTCAGTCGTGTCCAACTCTTTGTGACCGCATGGACTGTAGCCCACCAGAATCCTCTGTCCATGGGATTTTCCAGACAAGAATACTGGAGTGGGTTGCCATTCCCTTCTCCAGGAGGATCTTCCCCACCGAGGGATCAAACCCAGGTCTCCTGCATTATAGGCAGATTCTTTACCACCTGAGCCACGAGGGAAGCCCCAGTAATCCTAAAAGAGATAGTAATTAAATAGAAATGATTTGTTGGAGGCTGCTTGCTTTGAATATTTGCAGTGATGCTGAAATCAAAGCCCTCATGCTACCTGGAGCTTTGAGAGCAGGATCTTGGGGCAGGGTTTGTCCAGCACTCTGGGTGCTCAGATGTACTCTGCCAGAAACCAAATGCACCCCTTGAGAAAGTCCAAGTGCCCAGAGTTTTGGTGATGAATCCATGTCAGAGTACAAGTGTAGACCCCTGCCCAGTGCTTAGTATCCCCAAAAATGCTTACATGGGGTCCTTCCCAATTAATACTGTAATGAAGAAAAATGATTTAATATTTGGAAAGCATTTAGAACAATGCCTTGTGCATAGTAAGCACTACCCAAGTGTTAAAGAAATATATGTGAAATGAAAATTTTATGCCCATTTTCAAAGATTTATCACTTTCGACAAAAGTTATTTTAGTGGTGTATATGGGACAGTGTTAATAGGATTATACAAAAGGCAATAGTTTGCTGTGACCCTAGATTGATAGAATTGTGGAATTTCAAGTCCACCTGGACAATTTCTAAGAACTAATCTTGTGTATTTAACTTATATGCAGAGTACATCATGAGAAATGCTGGGCTGGATGAAGCACAAGCTGGAATCAAGATTGCGGGGAGAAATATCAATAACCTCAGATATGCAGATGACACCACCCTTATGGCAGAAAGTGAAGAAGAACTAAAGAGCCTCTTGATGAAAGTGGAAGAGGAGAGTGAAAAATTGGCTTAAAACTCAACATTCAGAAAACTAAGATCATGGCATCTGGTCCCATCACTTCATGGGAAATAGATGAGGAAACAGTGGAAACAGTGGCTGACTTTATTTTTCTGGGCTCCAGAATCACTCTAGATGGTGATTGCAGCCATGAAATTAAGAGATGCTTACTCCTTGGAAGGAAAGTTATGACCAACCTAGACAGCATATTAAAAAGCAGAGACATTACTTTGCCAACAAAGGTCCATCTAGTCAAGCTTATGGTTTTTCCAGTGGTCATGTATGGATGTGAGAGTTGGACTATAAAGAAAGCTGAGTGCAAAAGAACTGATGCTTTTGAACTGTAGTCTTGGAGAAGACTCTTGAGAGTCCCTTGGACTGCAAGGAGATCCAACCAGTCCATCCTAAAGGAGATCAGTCCTGGGTGTTCATTGGAAGGACTGATGTTGAAGCTGAAACTCCTATACTTTGGCCACCTGATGTGAAGAGCTGACTCATTTGAAAAGACCCTGATGCTGGGAAAGATTGAGGGCAGGAGGAGAAGGGGACGACAGAGGATGAGATGGTTGGATGGCATCACCGACTCAATGGACTTGGGTTTGGGTGGACTCCGGGAGTTGGTGATGGACAGGGAGGCCTGGTGTGCTGCGATTCATGGTGTCGCAAAGAGTCGGACACGACTGAGTGACTGAGCTGAACTAAATCTTGTGTAAACATCTGATCTGGCTCAGTGTCCAGAAAAATAAAGGACTTGTCCAATACTCAGAACTGGTTGCTTCTTAGCCTAGGCCTTCTGATGTTCTGAAAGCCTCATCTTTGATTAAGTACAGTGATAGAAGCCTTTGAATAAGTTAGAAGAATCTTCAGGGGAAAATAAACACTGGGCAGAATCTGCTAGTCTGAGATTGATTACCTTTGACTAGGCAAGAGAGACCCTTTCTGTTGGCAAAATAGAGTGCTATTAGGACAAGCAAAGGGCTTTGAGCACAGAATTAGGCCCTGGGGGAAAAAAGGTGAAGAGGGGCAGTGTAGGGAGATTCACAGTGAGGGCATACTGGCTATAAGCCTCCACTCACAATTCAGGATATCAGGAAGCTTAGTCTATGTGGGCCTCTTTCTGCATAATACAGACTCATAATTACACAGCCTCCCCTACCCCTGCCCCCAATAAGCCAAATCCCAAAGAAAAACCCTTAGAGAGTCTGCCATGAGGAAAGACATGGAGACACTTTCTAAGGGTGGACAACTTATATACCCTTTATTTTGGGGAAGACAGTATGTACTCTGAAGTGGTGTTCTATTCTTTTTTAAACTTCCTGCATATATTTACAGATATTAGTTATTTGTTTGGGTTTTTTTTTAAAGTTTTTGGCACATTAAATGGAAAAGCAGGGACTTCCCTAGTGGTCCAATGGCTAAGACTTGGTGCTCCTAAGGCAGGAGGCTCAGGTTTGGGTCCCTGGTGGGTAAACGATCAATAGATTCCACATGCTGCAGCTAAGAGTTTGTATGCCGAAACTAAAAGATCCCGCATGCTGCAATGAAGATGGAGAATCCTGAGTGTGGCAACTTAGACCCAGTGCAGCCAAATAAATAAATATTTTAAAAAAATAAAATAGTGTTTTAAGAAATAAAAAATAAATAGAGAGGCAGACCAGTTGAGTCAGTTGCTAGCCAGAGACAATGCTGGAGACCATGGTTTTCATGGTGATTCAGAGCAGAGAAAGGCCCCTGCCCTTTGCAGCATCCAGGGCGTCAGCACAACAGGACTTGACCACTTGCCGCTTTAACTGACTGACACCCACTGGGCTAAATTAGATCCTTGGGTTCTATCCTCAGTTAAGAAAGAGGAAGGAGGAAAAAAAATAATGAGATGGGGGAAAAAAAGAGAAAACAGGAAGAAATACACATTATGGTGAGAAAAAAACACCACCAATAATGTAAAGGAGGCAATCAGGAGAGCAAGGCCAAAGCCTGACTTGCCATGTGCTGTGGGCCAGGCATGAACCTGTCTGACTCTTAGCTTCTTCACCTAACTGCCTATGTGGGGCACTCATTAAAAAAATATAAAAGTGATTAAAGTAGGAAATGTGTGGTCATTCATGAAGTTTTATTATTCCCGCCTCTATTGATCCTCACAACACCTCGTTTCACTTGGTAGTTATAATTGTTATCCTCTTTTTAAAGATAATTGAACCAAGGCAAAGAATAAGCAGCTCACCAGATTAGCCAGCTTGCCTGTGAATGAACAAAGCTACAGTTTAGATGCATGCAGTCATTCTGGCTCCAGAGCCGTTGCTTTCATAAATTGGTTCCATCAGATCATGATTCCCATCTACCTTTGCTTAGAATGTGGCTCCATTTCTAATTTTTTATTTAAAAATTAACATTATATTAAATTTAACTTTAAATTTTTAAATAAAAATATTACCATGACTGTATGGCAATAGTCCATGGGGTCCCTAAGAGTCAGACACGACTGAGCGACTTCACTTTCACTTTTCACTTTCATGCATTGGAGAAGGAAATGGCAACCCACTCCAGTGTTCTTGCCTGGAGAATCCCAGGGACAGAGGAGCCTGGTGGGCTGCCATCTATTACCATCTGGGGGTTGCACAGAGTCAGACACGACTGAAGTGACTTAGCAACAGCAGCAGCAGGGCAATAGTTACCTGGGATACATGGGTGACTGGAGGTTAGATAACACTGGAGGACACCTTCGGCCCTGGAGGAGGGCATGGTAACCCACTCCAGTATTCTTGCCTGGATAATCCCATGGACAGAGGAGCCTGGAAGGGCTACAGTCCATAGGGTCTCAAAGAGTCAGACATAACTAAAGGGACTTAGCATGCACGCATACACACCCCCTGAAGTGTCACAGATGTCCTAGCTAGTCTAATGCAAACCATGAGGAGAACCTGTGTAGGTCTCTCATGTAATAACTGCTCCAAGGCCAAAAATCATCACACAGAATCTAGCCAAGAGATGAGGAGGCCTGCATAATCCAGCAAGAGTTAGTCTGAGGATGGGGTATCTTGGTTAAAGTCAGGGAGGCTGTAGGATTGCCATCTCTTGACATCTTTTTTAAAGTAAATTGTTCAATTGCCCCCTTTTAGATGATTTCTTAGACATTCTCCAGAAACGTGAGGCAGGGGGCACTTATCTATCAGGCACAGCAAATGAGGTGCTTAAACCCTGTGATCCCACAAAAATAATTAAATTTCTTTCATAAAAGGATGCTGAAGACAATGGTGGTTGTGACGGTAAAAAGAGTATAAATCATATATTATACTAAGCATAGGGCCTATTATGAGAAGCTATTTTGAATATTCAGGATATTAACACCTCCCAGAGCATCTACAAAACACAACTTGAAGGGGGAACCATAGTGTTCTCAATCTGGCCTGGATCTCTTTTATTTGACAATAAATAAAATGTAATTTTGTCCTAAGCAAGAGATTGGAATGCTATTCCTATCGAAAGGGAGAGAGAAAGGGGGAAATTCACCTGGGTTCCCAGTAGGAGCTCAGCACAGGACGGACTGAACTTGTGCAGAAGACCTGCACCAGAGGCGCTGGGCTGGAGCACAGCAACAGATGCTAACTGCACTGTGCTGTTCTGAGCCCGTGCAAGGCAAACATTCTTGGATACACTAAGCCCAGGGCTGTGGTGCACACCTGCACTCTGATGTGCATACATTGCTAAAACCCTCAACTGTAGGGAGTTTCTTGCAGGGCTTATCTGTCCCGGAATCCTTTGCAGTCCAGCTGCGAGATCTTGCTCCCAGCAACGGCAGGAACATGGCGTGCTCTGGAGAAACTCAGAGAAAGCAGTACCCTAGTTAATTGTTTCACCTTCATCACTAGCCCGTGGCATGTGCAGGCTTCCAAATATTAAAGGTTGGACCCTGTAAAAGACTGCAAACTTTCCCACAAGGGCTCCTACTATTACTGTGAGGTCTCATGCCTCCCACCCTTCCCCTCCTCCTCCCCTCAAAATCAGCTTGCATTACCCAGGATAGCCCCTTCCTCAGGGTGGACACTCTGCAAGTGGGGAGTAGTGAACTGAACTGTAAACCAAAGCCCCAATTCCACAACACCTGTGCTCCCACCAGCACACTGCTATTCCTGGGTGTCCCCATTTGGGGCCATGCCCCAGGGCTTTCGCGCCTAAGCAAGTCTCACCCCTAGTGGCTAGCAGTAAAAAGAGAGCCAATAGCAATCGTTCAAGGCGGTGCGCAGAGTGGGGGGTGAACCCAGCCCAGACCTTTATATACTGTACCAGGCACAGGCCCGAGGCGCTCAAGCTCTTTGCACTCAGCAGAGCTCGGAGAGGCACCGAGCTTCCACAGCGCACCAGCCATGGACCTTCTGACCGGGGAGCACCAGTGTGGCCCCTACTGCCTGAGAGCTTGCACTTTGGATGTAAGACCTGCATTTGTGGAGGATCTAGTGCCAGAAGACAGAGAAGGCTACTCAGTGGAAGGAGGAGGTCTGAGCTTCATGGGTAACATCAATTACGTGAACCTCCTCAACCTGGGCTACTGGAACCAAGGAGGCGCCTGGAACCGCCAGCGTCGCAATGGCCACCAGGAGCCAAAGCAGGAGCCAGCTGAGGAACCAGCTGAGGAGCCAGCTGAGGAGCCAGCTGAGGAACCAGCTGAGGAGCCAGCCGAGGAACCAGCTGAGGAGCCATCTGAGGAACCAGCTGAGGAGCCAGGCTTGGTGGTGGCTGTCGCCCAGGCCGAGCAGCCGGAGAGCCCACCGCGCCGTCGCAGGCAGAACAGGAAGTTCACGGCCCTGCAGCTGCGGGAGTTGGAGGACCTCTTCCAGGAGACCGAGTACCCGGACTTACTCACCAGGTACGTGGCGGGCTCTGGGGGCCCTGGGTCCCAGTGGGTTTGGGCTCATTTAAGTGTCCAGTTCAGTAGTGTTAAGGATATTAATATTGTTGGGCAAGCAAGCTGCAGAATTTTTTATCTTGCAAAACTAAAACTGAATGTGGAAGGCAAGCCACCATCTGCCTCCCCCACCCCCTCAAGCCCCTGAGGACCACGTTTCTTTCTACTTTCTCTTTATATGAATTTCACTACTCTGGGTGCTTCATATAAGTGGAGTTGTACAGTGTTTGTCTTGTTGTAACTGGTTTATTTCACTTAGTATAATGTCCTCAGTATTCATCCGTGTTGGAGCACATGTCAGAATTTCCTTCCTTTTTAGGGTTGAGTAATACTCCATTATACGTGGATACTGCTGTTTATCTGTTCCTTTACTAATGAGCACTTCGGTTGCTTTTACCTTTTGGCTATTCTGAATAATGCTGCTATGAGCATGGGTGTGCAAATAACCGACTCACTGTTTTCAATTCTTTGAGGTTTATACCCAGAAATGGAATTGCTGAATCATATTGTAATTCCGATTTTAGGGTTTGGTTTTTTGTTTTGTTTTGTTTTTTCCTTTTGAGCTACTGTTTTCTTTTCTATAGTGGCTGCACCATTTTACATTCCCACTCGGAGTGTACAAGGATTCTAATTTCTGCACATTCTTGCCAATGCTTTTGTTTGTTTGTTTGTTTTTTGATTATTAGTCGTCTTAATGAATGTGAAGTGGTATCTCATTGTGATGTTGATCTCCATTTCCCTGTTTAGTGATGTTGAACATCCTTTAATGTGCTTATTCAAATCCTTTGCCCATTTTATGCTTTATAAAACTAATATATTTATTTTTCTGAATTTTTATTGTAGTAAAATACACATAATATAAAATTTGCTATCTTTACCATTTAAAATTTTTTTCATTTATATTATCTTTGAACTTGGTCTTAGTTGCATAGGGACTTTTCTCTAGAGGCGGAGGCAGAGGTGGTGGGGGCACGCACTACTCTCTAAGTTGCAGTTCGCGGGCTTTTCGTTGAGCGGGCTTTTCATTACGTGGCTTTTGCTGCGGAGCGTGGGCTAGAGCGCCCCCTGGCTTCAGTAGTTTGCAGCACCTGCACTTCAGTTCCTTCAGCTCCCAGGCTTTAGAGCACAGACTAGGTAGTTGTGGCCAGGCTTGGTTGCTCCGTGGCATGTGGGATCTTCCCTGATCAGGGATCAAACCCGTTTCTCCTGCATTGGTAGGCGGAGTCTTTACCACTGAAACACCAAGGAAACCCCTTTACCATTTTTAACTGTACACTTCCATGATATTAAAATAAGTACATTCTTATTGTGCAACTATCACCACCAAACCATCTCCAGAATTCTTTTCCTCTTGCAAAACTGGAACTATGAACCCATTACATAGGAACAGTCTGGTCCCCCCTTCTCCCAGTCCCTGATAACCGCTATTCTTCTTTCAGAGGGGTCTTGAGGGGAGAATACAAATTTTAAAATAAGCATAAAACATATATCTATATATTTCATTTTATCTACAACTCAAATACTAAACACTTGTGGTTTTCTTTCCTCAGAAGGGAGATTGCAAGACGCTTGGGTGTGACTGACACCAGAGTGCAGGTCAGTAAGCCGGAAAAAAACTTGGCAGGGCAGCCATTCTAAAACTGACTTGGGGATTTGAACACCTTGACCTGGATACTCTCGATACTCTCATGTTGTCTTTTTTATGTTGGCAAATAAGTTTTGATTTTAGTAATCTTTGTGGGTAGCAAACTCCAGCTTATACATATTTCCTGTTACCAGAGGGAACATGATTTCCTAAAGGAAGAGAAAAAACGAAATGCTTTCCCTAATCTGTGTATAAAATTTAAATATGTATATATTTACAAACATAGATATGTATATCTATATACATTGGAGAAGGCAATGGCAACCCACTCCAGTACTCTTGCCTGGAAAATCCCATGGACGGAGGAGCCTGGTGGGCTACAGTCCATGGGGTCGCTAGGAGATGGACACGACTGAGCGACTTCACTTTCACTTTTCATTTTCATGCATTGGAGAAGGAAATGGCAACCCATTCCAGTACTCTTGCCTGGAGAATCCCAGGGACGGAGGAGCCTGGTAGGCTGCCATCTATGGGGTCTCACAGAGTTGGACACGACTGAAGCGACTTAGCAGCAGTAGCAGCAGCAGCATACATATATATGTGTATATTCAGTAAGGTTCAACTCCTCCTAACAGTGGTATCCTCTAGGGAGCACTTCTGTGTGGAGTCATGTTGGGGCTCAGCCTGACTTTGGAAGTTTTCAAATTAACATACAGAGGAGCAGGTTGTAAGAGGGTTCAATTGTACTAAATTATTTAAAACTCTTTGCTAAATGAGTGAATTGATAAATACCAGGGTGAGGGAGTAATTTATCCACAGAACACACTATGTGAGTGACTAATAAATGTTTAGTTAAGCTGAGACTGATAGGGGAAGATAGTTTAAAAGTTTAATTGCCTGGCCCTCCTTCTTTTGTTTTTAAGTGTTTGGGATGGCAGTATAGAGAGTGGCAGCCCTAAATTTTAATTTTCTAGAATACTTGGATGTATCAATCTGAAAACATTGCTAGAATAGTCACATTATGATGAGAATGGGGGGAAAGTTTGCAAACTTTGGAAATTTGTCTAAAGAATAAAACAGCAAAAAGAATAATTGAATTAATATTAATTGACCCAAGAAGTATGAAAAGGTTAGAGAAGAATTACAGATACTACCCAAATTCAACACTATGAATCTACTAAATGTATAAGTGAGTATTCTCTTGAGGAATTTCTAACATCTAAGGATGTTTTTCCCATTTTGGTAGTACTATTTTTTTAATTTATTTTAATTGGAGGCTAATTACTTTACAATAGTGTGGTAGTTTTTGCCACACATTGACATGAATCAGCCATGGGTGTACATGTGTCCCACCATCCTGAACCCCCCCCACCTCCCTCCCCACCCCACCCCCCTGGATTGTCCCAGCGCACCTGCTTTGAGTGCCCTGCTTTATGCATCAAACTTGCACTGGTCATCTGTTTTGCATATGGTAATACACATGTTTCAATGCTATTCTCTCATATCATCCTACACTCGCCTTCTTGTGAAGAGGCGAGTTTTATGGAATTTGTTTGGTGAGGGGTGGGTGGCCCTCATGTCAGGGTAGATTCCTAGCTATATTAATTTCAAACACTATTCATTCCCTCAGGCAGTGATAACTAATTTGTAGGTCTTGAAATCAAAAGGTGACCAAAAAACACCATAATTTTTATCAAAGCTTTATTTGCCCGAAAAGAAAAGAAAATCAGGACGAGAGTTGATTAGCTTTGCCACAGAGCTCATGCGTGAGCCAGAGACCAGCACTGCGGAGCCGGTGGCAGGGTGTCTGAAAAGCAGCCCACCAGTCAGCTGCTTGAGTATCGGCATCCTAACGCCCTAACATGGGCCCACAGGCCTGGCTCAGGTCGGAAAGGTAGAAGGAGGTTAGGAAGACTTTCTCAGGCTGCCCAGGCATTTGCAGAAGAAAAGAAAAAGTTTAGTGACTTGCTTTCTCCCTCCCCAGGTTTACATGGTCCTCTTTTGGTGGTATTCTGAAGAGAATATGAGCCACAGGAAACAAATCAGGGGAAAACTTAGTATTCTCATCTATTTCCAAACCGTACAGCATGAATTTTCAGTAATATACGATTTTCCACCTTTCACTTGCAAATAGAGCTATTTTGTGAAACCAGTATTGGAAATACAGACCTAATGTGAGCCTAGGGCACAACCAGCTTTGGGCTTTGATTCTGTTTACAGAGATTTGACCACTGGTGGTACATTTAGAGCCCCAGCCCCTAAAATGAGCCCTGTTACACCAGCCTGGTTTAGACTATCCATGCAGCAGAGAAACTGCAAATCCTAAGAGGGAAGAATGAAAATGAGGTCTCAGGTAGGGAAAGAGGGCCCTTTGGGTCACTTAAACTTTACAGTTTGGGAACTTTCAAAAGGATTGAAATACAGTGTCAACCCCCATTAACTAGGACATTGAGAGACGGTGAAGTCTGACAGTTTTGTTGGTTTGTTTGCAAAAATAGTGGGCAGACTTAATTTTCAACCCTGCCCTCCAACTATAGTTCTCCTCCCCAAAGCAACCATTCTTTGCTTCATATAAATCTTATTTTTTAGTTTTTATTGGAGTATAGTTGATTTACATTGTTGTGTTAGTTTCAGGTGTACAGCAAAGTGGTTTTGTATAAATCTTAAGTATTCAATGCATATAAAGGCAATTATGTGTATATTCTTTAAAAAATATAAATGATAGTATCCTATACACTTGCTTAGAGAGCGTTCCATGTTGATTAAAAAAATCTATATTAATATATAATGGGCAGATATTTAGGGAGGAGCCATTTAATGATCCCTTGCTCTCATTGTTGTCCACTATCTTCCAAAAATGCCTGTTCCACCTTCTTGCCTTAAGAATAAGGGATGGGATTGGGACCTCCTGGTTGAGTTGCAGCACCTAGGATAACCTGCCATGCTGGACACCAGCGGCTCCAGTCCAGGATCCTGGAATTCCAGCCAGAGCAGAGTGAGCTGCCCTGGTCCCGAGCCCAGGAAGGTTTGTAGGGTGGGGTAGGTTGGAACATGCAGGATTGACAATGGCGACCATGGTATGCCTCTTTCCTCTACACTCTTGGGTGGCCTAAGGTTTTCAAGAGTCTTTGTTAACTTGGATTGAGTTGATCTCAACTTAACACTACAGGCTAAAATATCAAGGCAGTGTCCAGAGCTTCAGCAACTCTCATTTCCCAGTGAGACAAGTCACAACCCACCCTGGGCTCCTTTGCCAGACCACCTTTCTAACTCTCAAGACCTTTCAGAGGACTAATGACCCCTTAGACATCCTGTTTAAAAATCCAACAAGTTCCTTCCTATTAATTATGTACTTCACACCAAAGATAGGCTTTTCAAATAGGGAGCCGTTCCCCTCAGTATGACCTTAAATAGATCCACTACTTACCATGCCTAAATCCACCCCCAACAAGATGACCCTCTCCCTAGTGAGGACAGGGCAGGAGGTAGCCAGATGGCTGATGATCAGCCGTCAGAATAGAGGCCATTCTTTATCCTGTTACTGGGCATTTTATCAATAGCAAGGACCCGGTACAACAATTTATAAATTAAACCTGCATCCAATACTTGGGAAAAAAATTAGAATATGAAAATCTCATCAAGAGAGATAAAAATAATAATCTTATGCCAGAACTGGGCCCACAGCAGAGCTCATTAAGAGTGAACTGAAAAGGGGGGCGGGGGTGTGGTGGTTTAATTTTCCTGAGGTACTTTAGCAAGAATGAAATAGCATCTCCTGATGCCCTTGGAAATCTCAGTCATATAAAGTTGCAAGCTATGCTTTTTGTATTATAACATTAACTGTTCAATACCCTAAACCAATCTTTTCTCCCCTCTGATTGTAGGTTTGGTTTAAGAATAGAAGAGCCAAGAGTCGGAGAAATGAGAGAGCAGCCGTGGTTCAAGCTCCACCACCTGCTGCCATGAGGCGCCTTTACCTCATCCTGGATGCGCCCTAAGATCCCGTCCTGGTTCTGGAGCCATATTGGAGATGGGTTCCTCTGGTGCCACTGACACCTGGGCTGCCCGTGCTGCCCATGCCACCCATACCTCCTCTACTTGTATTAGCAATAAAGAGACAAATTCTCAATATTTTTGACTCTGTGTATCAAATGGGGCCAGTGGGTTATGTGTGAAAATTGTTAAGGAAATGCCATTTCAACAGAATGACAAGGTGGCCTCCTTCCATGAGGTGACATCCTGGAACCACTACTAGTAGGTCCTGTGTATGTTGCAGAAGTTTCCCAAGCACCCATGGTGAGTTTGCACTGACCCATATATTCTCCTCCATCTCTCTCATCACCCTCATCCTTATCCCCACCCTGCCCCTTTGGGGCCACAGACATAAGCACAATGGGGTGGGATGAGTCCCTAGTGTGAGAACAGGATGTTTCCAGACAGGGATGAGCTCTGTTCATGCTGACAAGTTCAAGCTGAACACTGGAATCCTAAGGCCATCTTCCCTTAGGAGGCTGCTCGCAAGGATTTGTTGGAAGGTGACAGCCGAGCATTCATCCCACGTGCTCCAAATTCTGTTCACTGTCCTCTCTGGGGAGAAGATGGGGGAATAGGAGTCCTTTCAGCACACAGGTTCTGCTGCCTCAAAAGAAACATAACAGACTTCATCAGGCCAGAAAAAGGCATTTCTTCCTTTTTCCCTTCTCCCCCACCAGCCTGGGAAAGCATATTCTTCACTGTTTCCCAGCTCCATTCAGTTCAGTTCAGTCCAGTCACTCAGTCATGTCTGACTCTTTGAGACCCCATGAATTGCAGCACGCCAGGCCTCGCTGTCCATCACCAACTCCCAGAGTTCACCCAAACCCATGTCCATTGAGTTGGTGATGCCATCCAACCATCTCATCCTCTGTTGTCCCCTTCTCCTCCTGCCCTCAATTTTTCCCAGTATCAGGTCTTTTCAAATGAGTCAGCTCTTCGCATCAAGTGGCCAAAGTATTGGAGTTTCAGTTTCACCATCAGTCCTTCCAATGAACACCCAGGACTGATCTTTAGGATGGACTGGTTGGATCTCCTTGCAGTCCAAGGGACTCTCAAGAGTCTTCTCCAACACCACAGTTCAAAAGCATCAATCCTGTGGCACTCAGCTTGCTTTATAGTCCAACTCTCACATCCATACATGACTACTGGAAAAACCATAGCCTTGACTAGATGGACCTTTGTTGATAAAGTAGTGTCTCTGCTTTTTAATATGCTGTCTAGGTTGCTCATAACTTTCCTTCCAAGGAGTAAGCATCTTTTAAATTCATGGCTGCAATCACCATCTGCAATGATTTTGGAGCCCCCCAAAATAAAGTCAGCCACTGTTTCCACTGTTTCCCCATCTATTTCTCATGAAATGATGGGACCAGATGCCATGATCTTAGTTTTCTGAATGTTGAACTTTAAGCCAACTTCTTCACTGTCCTCTTTCACTTTTATCAAGAGGCTCTTTAGTTCTTTTTCACTTTCTGCCATAAGGGTGGTTACTGATATTTCTCCCAGTAATCTTGATTCCAGCTTGTGCTTCCTCCAGCCCAGCGTTTCTCATGATGTACTATCACAACTTCAATTTTGTCACCTTCAACATCCAATTTCTGCTCTTAAACACTAAAAGGGAACCTCTTGGTTTAATGGTGCTCCAAGTAAGAATAAGGAGATGTTTTCCCAAGCAGTGCTCCACAATAATCACTCTTGGCAAAGAAGCAGTCATACCTTTGCTTTATTCATATTGTTTCCTTTGTGTGAAATGACCAGGGTAAGAAAAATAGTAAATTTAGGAGACTGAAAACCAGGCCTACTTTTCAAAAAGCATTAATTTCCTCTCAGGTGAACCCTTCTTGTTGAGTAATCTTTAGTAATGTGAGGCTCCTTAAATGAAGTTGGCTATTAAAAGTGATTAAAGATTGCAGTGACTACAGATAAGGTGCTGTGGTTACATCAGAATTTCCTCTCATAGAAGTTAATCAAAGACCAGTTTCACAGCACTTCTGTGCTCACACATGAAGGAGACTGTTTTCTCAGGAAAGCGTACACTCTTTGCCACAGTGTCCACTAATTTTTTAGGCTTCCCAGGTGGCTCAGTGGTAAAGAATCCACCTGCCAATGCAGAAGATGCAAAAGAAGTGGGTTTGATCTCTGAGTCAGGAAGATCCCCTGGAGAAGGAAATGTCAGCCCGCTCCAGTATTCTTGCCTGCAGAATCCCGTGGGCAGAGGAGCCTGGCGGGCTACAGTTCATGACTGAGCTGTAAGGACATGAGCTGTACAGGACATGACTGAGTGACTAAACAAGCTCTAATTTTTATTTCGTCTTACCCCTTTTTTCACTTGTGAGTGTCAAATGTCACCAAGTGCTTGTTATGTCAGGCTTCCACAGAGAGAAGGATGTTACTGCTACCCAGAGACATCAGGACTTGTTGGGAGTGGGAGAAATTTGAGAATGTTCCCATGTATGCCCACTGTCATTCTCACCAGATGATTTTGAAATCAAAAATTCTTATTTCCTAGTATTGACCACTATCTTTTTTTTTATTTTTTATTACTTATATTTATTTGGCTGCACCAGGTTTTAGTTGCAGCATGCTGGATATTGGATCCCTGACCAGGGATCGAACCCCAGCTCCCTGCACTGGGAGTGCGGAATCTTAGTCACCAGACCGCCAGGGAAGTCCCACCACTGTCCTTTTTAAAACATTAGGTTTCTCAGTACTTTAAGGACCCTCAAACTACAGGGCCTGTACAAGAAAGCTTCAGGACACTGTCAGACCCACTCCTAAGCCTTTCTCCACTCTGGCTACAGTGGAAAGGACCACATTCAGCCTTTCCAACCTGCGACTGAAAGCCAGAGAATACTCAGCACAAATCCTCCAGTCAACACTCACAGCAAGTCTGGTACACACTAATGAAGAACATTTGTTTTTTTTTAAATGCTCAGGCTGCCTGGGAGAAACAAAAAAAAAAAAAGGGAATATCTATCCTATCCTGTAAGTGCTGGTATCTTTATGATACAGTTTTATTATTATTTGGAGGGGGGGCAGTGGAGCACACAGGATCTTAGTTCCATTACCAGGGATGGAATCCATGCCCCCTGTAGTAGAAGTGTGGAGTGTTAACCAATGAACAGCCAGTGAAAGTCTCCATTCTTTTTTAAAACATGTCTCTACTTCTTTCAGGTGCCAGATGAATTAAGGCAGAGAGGTGGTATGAGGCATAAGAAATCAACAAAACAGGGACTTTCCTGGCGGTCCACTGGCTAAGATTCTGAGCTCCTGGTGCAGGAGGCCCCAGGTTCGATCCTGGTTGGGGAACTAGATCCCACATGCCCCAACTATCACTTCACATGCCACCACTAAAGATTCCACGTGCCAAAACTAAGACCTGGTACAGCCAAATAAATAAATATATCTTTAAAAGGAAAAGAAATAAGCAAAACATTGCTGTAGCTAGTAATTTACCCTTAGTCTAGGTTTGCCAAGAAATAGGTCTTCTAAAATTAATCCCCCAATTTAATTAGTGCTCCAAAGAGAACTTCTCTCAAGGTACATTTCAAACATCCCAAAGATATAGATCAGAAATCAATTATTCTGACATAAGAAATAACCTGGATTAATAAAAAAAAAATCTTTAGAAACTGGCTACCAACAACTACAGAGAACTGAGGTAGGTTGTCTTTGCAGATGTTCATTTTGGCTAAAAAGTTGTATATAAGCATCATCTTATAAAGGAGTACAGTAGATTCAGCCTATTACAATAGTAATAGTTCTAGATGTAGTGTTGCTTTCTAAAATTTTCCACAATGAAGAATACTTGCCAGTGAACTTTCAAACTAGTAATGTTGGTGATCAAATAAAAGTGAGAGTCACTCAGTCATGTTCAACTCTTTGCAACCCCATGGACTGCAGCCCACAAGGCTCCTCTGTCCATGGAATTCTCCAGGCCAGAATACTGGAGCGGGTAGCTGTTCCCTTGTTCAGGGGATCTTCCCAACTCAGACATCGAACCCAGGTCTCCCACATTGCAGGCGGACTCTTTACAATCTGAGCCACCAAGGAAGCCCAGAAAGAAGGTACTGTCAACTAAAAAAATGCACAACCTAAAAGTTTGGAATAATGTTTTATTTGGTGGACAAAACTGAGGACTTTAGGCCAGAAAGTCTCTCAGATAGTTCTGAGGGATGACTCCAAACAGGTAAAGGAGGAGCCAAGCTACATAAAAAACCAGGTAGTTGGAATATCAAAAGATTACTGTTAATTCAAGAAAACCAAATATTTAGCACTTTTCTGTGTATGGAAAGATGCAAGAGTCTGGGCTTATGGAAATCATTCCTTTGAACGGCACCTCGGCTATCTGGGCCCCTGTCCAGCTTTTCTCAGTCCTGAATCCCCTCAGGGTGCACTGTTGTGGGAGGGCCACAGTGGCTGTCAGCTTGATGACCGCAACATCCTTTGTTTACTGATATGGCAGGCGACATTTCTCATTCACATTATGAACTGGCTAGGGGCTTCCCAGGTGGCTCAGTGGTAAAGAATCCACCTGCCAGTGAAGGAGACATGGTTCAATCCCTGGGTCAGGAAGATGCCCTGGAAAAGGGCACGGCAACCCACTCCAGTATTCTTGCCTGGAGAATCCCATGGACAGAGAAGGCTGGCGGGCTACAGCCCATGGGGTCACACAGAGTTGGACACAACTGAAGCGACTTAGCATGGAAACAACATGAACTGTTTGAGGGGAAAAATTTTTTTTTAAAAACCAGATTCATGTAACCTGGATCTTGATTCAAACAAATATAATGAGAACCTTGGAGGTCTAACTCAGAAGTGCCTGATAATCAAAATTCCAAGATCTTATTTTTTTTAATTTTATTTATTTGACTGCACCTGGTCTTAGTTACAGCATGTGGGATCTAGTTCCCTGACCAGGGATCAAATCCAGGTCCCCTGCATTGGGAGTGCAGAGTCCCAGCCGCTAGACCACTGGGGCAGTCCCCCAAGCTCCTATTTTAACTGCAAGTACTCGGAAACAAAGGGCAGGGGGAAAAGAAGGAACCAGAAACAATCTTATCAGGCAATGTAAGAGTGTGGTCCCTTCAAACAGATGTGAAAAGTGACTTTTTAAATTAAGAGAATAGTTCTTATAAATAAAAATTGAGTTGTCTTCAAAAAAACAAAACTACATTTGCCTGAATTCTGATTATGGGGCATTGTGCTTACTACAGGCATACACAGAGCACACATACTGAACACCATGCTGTCATCTGGTGCTGATGCAGCTCCCCTAGAAAATTTCAGACCCTGGAAGTGAAATAATGAAACTAAAGTAGAATCCTTCCCTGGATTTCCTGATTGGTAAGTTCAGCTTGGTCCACACCATGGACTGGGGGGTCTCAAAACCTTGAGTGGGACTTCCTTCGTGGCTCAGGGGTAAAGAATTTGCCTGCCAATGCAGGGGATACAGGTTAGATCCCCGGTCCAGGAAGAACCCACATGCCTCAGGGCAACTAAGCCTGTGTGCCACCACTTCTGTGCCCGAATGCTCTAGAGCCCGTGCTCCACAAGAGAAGCCACTGCAATGAGAAGCTTCTGCACAGCATTAGAGAGTAGCCCTCAACTGCCGCAACTAGGGAAAGCTTGAATGCAGCAACAAAAACCCAACACAGCCATAAATAAATAAAAACCTCAGGAGTCAGTTGCTATGACAACATAACCCTCATCACATACTCCTCATCCTAAGAATACTGCTTGAGGTGGGAGGGAGGTTCAAGAGGGAGGGGACGTGTGTATACCTATGGCTGACTCATGTTGATGTATGGCAGAAACCAACACAATACTGTAAATCTATGATCCTTCAATTAAAAATAAATACATAACATTTGAATGATAAAAATACGAAAAATGACATTACTTTTACTTGAGGATTCATTTGAGACTTTCCTTACCCTCTGTCCCATTAAACCAGTACAGTAGGGCATCTCAAGGAAAGTACCTTTTTGTCTTCTAGGTGGGGGGTGGGGGGTGAAGTGGTGTTGGGGGGGGAAACACCCAGGTTAAAGAAAGAAATCACAGTAGTCTCTCTGCACCACAGGGGACCTCTGTGGGCATCCAGTCCATTCCTTTCGTAGTACAGATGAGGGAACGCAAGCCCAGAGCGGTGGGGTGGCCTGCAAGAGAGGGCATGTGGAATTCGTCTCAGAGAAGGTGTCTCTGGGTGACCGTACTGTTTCCGGGGCCCAGATTCATCCAGCTCTGGGCAGTGCTGAGGCAGGTTCAGCTCTTCAGCACTTACCACCCCCACCGTGCACAGAACTCTTTCCTTCAAAGACCTGTTGACTTCAAGTTCCTCACTCAGTCTCAGCACTAAGGCCCTTACCCTCCACCCTTAAGGCATGCAGTCTCCTAGAATTCACTCCAGCACAGCAAACGTCAGAGGGTTGAGAGAGGGATGCCACGCCTACCGGATCACAGAAGCTGTGATTCCATGACAACAGCCATTTCCTCCAATCTCCTGGCAAAGCCAAGCCTGCCCGCTGGAAGCAAAACTCATGAACAACAGCCTGCGGCACACACGTGTTGAATAAGCTTCTTAACGAAAGACGCTAATAGCTTGGAAAACTTAATTATGCCAATAGGAATACAAAAGACTTTTAAAGCCCATTCTTTTGTGTTTCACAAACAAGGGGATACAAGTGATTTAAAAGGTGGTATTCGGGCATGGGTAGCACACTGCTACACTCAGCCCCCTCCAAACCTCAGCCCCCAGACAAAACTAGGACCTGTATGAGCACTGCAGAGTTGGAACTTGATTTTCTTTCTTTTTTTTTTTTTAGGGCTATTTTCTTTTTTTTTTTTTAATTTTATTTTTTAACTTTACAATATTGTATTGGTTTTGCCATATATCGAAATGAATCCGCCACAGGTATACATGTGTTCCCCATCCTGAAGCCTCCTCCCTCCTCCCTCCCCATACCATCCCTCTGGGTCATCCCATTGCACCAGCCCCAAGCATCCAGTATCATTGGGAGAATGGCGTTGAAATATGTATAATATCATATATGAAACGAATTGCCAGTCCAGGTTTGATGCACGATACTGGAACTTGATTTTCTATTCCAGGCCTAAGAATATTGGTTTAGGAAAGTCCCTGGTGGTCCAGTGGCTAAGACTCCATGCTCCCTGCAGGGGGCCCAGGTCCGACCTCTGGTCAGGGAACTAGATCCCACATGCCATAACTAAGATCTAATACCACCAAATAAATAAATTTTAAAAAAAGAAAGAATCTTGGTTTAGGTGTGGGGGGCGGGGAACATAGCCAAGATAGCGACCAAGGAACAGTCTCTGTCCCATTCCCCTTGAATATGGTTGTAAAAGGAGTGAAGCAAAGGATACTTTGAAATTAGAAGTGGAAAAAGAAGCTGTAGTAACTAGAGGGAGAAAGAAATCCATGTCAATGGCTGGGCACAGAGTTGTTGCTGGGATGTAGGGAGCTGGGTGGTCAGCTGGGCTGGGAGGTAGCCAGCAGGACACAACTAGATGACTCTGAACAGCTGAGCTTTGTAAGACAAAAAAAAAAAAATACAGAGAAAGGAAAAACAGAACTCAGGTTCATGTGCAAATGAGTCCCTAACATTTTCCACAGCTCCCATCACAAGATCAAGCAGCAGAGTTGTCTTTTTCTCCCTGGTTTACCCTCCTTTTAACTCAAAAAAATTCACATGAAGCAATTTCACCAGGATTGAAATACTCATAAGGAAGGAGGGAAACTTAAGACAGGAAAAGAGTCTAAAAATGTGATAGCTTCTGGCCCAGTCTCCAGTCTCAGCACCCTTCGAAACAGCCAGGTTCCATTTTGTTATTCTAACCAGAAGAAGGATGTCTCAGGAGTTCCATGGACCCACTCATTCACATCCAAACCTCAACTCCAGTCGGAACTCAGAAAGAAATACTGAAAGGTGCCAAGTTAGTTCTCACATATTCTGTCAAATTAAGGATTCACTTTAATATAGTCTCATGCAATATTTCTGGATAAAATTAAACAGATCAAACGATTGGCTATTGATGAGGGATTTTTTTGTTTTCTTTTACAATAGTTGCACTATTTAAATGATTTCCCTTTTCTCTGCATTGTATATTTTTTTATTTGATTCATTCATGCATTAGTTTATCAGAATTTAAGACCACATATAACATATGTGTGCGTGCTAAGTTGCTTCAGTCGTGTCCAACTCTTTGCGACCCATGGACAATAGCCCACCAGGCTCCTCTGTCCATGGGATTTCCCGGGCAAGAATACTGGAGTGGATTGTCATGCCCTCCTCCAGGGGATCTTTGCAACCCAGGAATCAAACCTGCATCTTGTAAGTCTCTTGCATTCGCAGGCGTGTTCTTTACCACTGCAGATAAGATGCATATACTACAGTAAGAAAAAAGTTAACTGTGGATTAAGCTGTCCTTTTTAAAAGAGAAAGTGATTTCCTTTTTCCTGGGTGAATGATAAGCAGCCTATGAACAAATCAGAATCTGGAAGTCTCACACTTTTATTTATTTTTAATTTAAAAAGAATTTCTTTTTGGCCATGCCACTTAGCATACAGGATCTTAGTTCCCTGACCAGAGATGGAACCCGAGCCCCCTGCATTGAAACTGTGAAGTTTTAACCACTGGACCACCAGGGGAGTCCGTGGAAGTCGCACACTTTTAAAAGCAAGATAAAAACAAAGCATGAATATAGTCAGCATTTCTGCTGATTTGAACCCAGAGTTTTCAAGGTGCACACCTTTAATTTATTTTAATACATCAGTATGGTTTGCTTGGCTAAACTATATGTTTTAAATATATATGAAGGTACTTTGTGGAGTGTTTAATGCAATTTCATAGGCCTGCATTCAGAAGTCCAGTTATTTCATAGTTAAAGAAAAATAAAAAACAAAACAAAGCTTGAATGCATGAAATACCAGAGTTCCATATTTAAAATATACATTTGTCCTTAAAGAAATAGTAAATGAACGGTACATTCATCTTTGAATATCGGTTGTTGGAAAATAGGTATATACCTATAATATAGTATATATAAAATATACTATACCTATATATATCTATGGAAACAGTGACAGACTATTTCCTTGGGCTCCAAAATCACTGAAGATGGTGACTGCAGCCATGAAATTAAAAGACACTTACTCATTGGAAGAAAAACTATGACCAACCTAGACAGCATATTAAAAAGCAGAGACATTACTTTACCAACAAAAGTCTGTCAAAAGTCAAAGCTATGGTTTTTCCAGTAGTCATGTATAGATGTGAGAGTTGGAACATAAAGAAAGCTGAGCACTGAAGAATTGATGCTTTTGAACTGTGGTGTTGGAAAAGACTCTTGAGAGTCCCTTGGACTGCAAGGAGATCCAACCAGTTCATCCTAAAGGAAATCAGTCCTGAATATTCATTGGAAGGACTGGTGTTGAAGCTGAAACTCCAATACTTTGGCCACCTGATGCGAAGAGCTGGCTCATTTGAAAAGACCCTGATACTGGGAAAGATTGAGGGCAAGAGGAGAATGGGACGACAGAGGATGAGATGGTTGGATGGCATCACCAACTCAGTGGACATGAACTTGAGTAAACTCCAGGAGTTGGTGATGGACAGGGAGGCCTGGCGTTCTGCAGTCCATGGGGTCACAGAGTCGGACAGGACTGAGTGACTGAACTGACTGAACTGTTGCGTATTACCATGGGAGACAGTGTCCAGTTTCAGTTAAGAACATAGGGTTTTTAACATCAGCAAAGCTTTTTTCATCTGGCTTCGTGTACCAGGTTACCCTTTCTGAGTCACAACCATCTGATCTATGAAATGGGAGAAAAAATAGTTCTGTGCAGAAATGTGATAAGGAAAGTGAGCATAAAAGTATTGGCTATTGTTATTATTATTACCACCTGCAAAATACAAATTTCCCCACAGACTCACAAACATTATGCTTTATCATTTTAAATTTGTTTTTGTTTGTTAAATGGGTATAAAATGGTATTTATTTTATCTGCACTTCCTTGTTACATGATGAGGTTTATATTGTCTTTTTATAATTATTTTATTTATTTTGCTGTACCAGGTCTTATTGTGGCATGTGGGATCTATTTCCCCAACCAGGGATTGAACCTGGGCCCCCTGCATTGAGAGCACAGAGTCTTGGCCACTGGACCAGTGGCGAAGTCCCTATACCTTTTTCAAGTGTTATCTTCTGTGTGCTTTTTGTCTTGTGATGCCTGTTCTCTTCCTCATTGAGCATTCAGATATTTGGTCTTATTCACTCAGAATTTACTCATTTTAAAGATATTTCTAAAGTAAGTAATGCTTATGTATCATTCACTGCACATATTTCCCCTATTCTTCTGTTTTCCTCTTTTTCTTAGTGTTGTGGTCCATGTTTTTGTTTCTGATTTTGTTTTTACTTCAGAACTTTAAAATTTTCCTCTCTCATAGTTGGCATTACATTTTATTCAATAATTGTGTTGTGAAGATTTATTTATTCCATACTTTGATTTGATTTTACCTGATTTTAACCAGTTAACCTTGCTGAGATGTATGGCGCTTCATAGTTGGAAAAGCTAGAAAGATGAGGATAGGAAATAACACCTCCCTTGTACCACTGCTGTGACCAGTAGAAAAGGCAGTGTGTGTAGTGTACAACGAGGTGTCTGAAGGTACAGAGAAGGCTCAGTACTGTGATGGGAAAACAGTTATTTCAAGTTGCTGCCTAGGCACTGGACAGTAAGACAACCCTGGACACTTAGATGAGGACCTGAGCTTAGGATTCCCACCACAAGTTCCTGCTTTACTGTTCCCAGGACACCTTTTAAAATAACTGCTTAGGGATTTCCCTGGTGGTCCCGTCTCTAAGACTCCGCACTCCTAATGCAACAGACTTGGGTTCAATTCCTAGTCAGGGAACTAGACCCCACATGCTGCAACTAAGACTCAGTGCAGCTAAATAAATAAAAAAATAAAATGGTAAACAAAACAAAGCAAACACTTCCTTCTTAAAAGATTAAAAGAACTACTTAGATTTTAACCCCCCAAGCCCCCAGCCAAAATTAGTGACCTCTGCCCCAATCCACCTTCTAAGTCCAGGGGCTTGCCACCCTATTTTCTACCTCCATGCTTGTGACCTGGGGTGGAGAACTCCCCTTCCCCCAGGTCACTGCTCCTCCTACCCCCCTTTCTGGGGTTTGTAAGTAATAAACCTTGTGACTTTACTTCCTTTGTGTGAGTGTTTGGAAACTGTACCTTCAATCAAAACGTCCCTGGGATTTTCTCTTTCCCAAAATGGGAGCTCAGATGCTGAGGTAACTACCTGCCAACCCCGAGTAGATGACTTGAGGCAAGGAAAAGACTTTAATCGGGGAGCCGGCAGACCAAGAAGATAGCAGGCTAGCACATCAAAATAACCATCTTATTGGGGTCTGGATGCCAGTTTCTTTGATAAATCAGAGATGGAGGGTGGTGAGGAAGCAAAGTAAAAAAGCCATGAATCTTGCAAACATCTCCTAGAATGGCAAGCCTCAGGCAGGGGATGTATTCATTTCTTCCTTCCTACCATTCACAAGTGGACAGGGTTCTGAACAAAGGCACTTTAACAATCAGGCAGAAGGGCAGGATTCTCTGAGGCAAACCATTCTGTATGATTATAATAACAAAAGAAACCCGAGGCAAGTCAAAGAAACAATTCCAACATGGAGTCAGAATTGGCTTCCTCCCTGCAACAAGGATACAGTATTAAGTTCCTTCCAAACTTTAAGAGGGTATAATCCTGGACTTCCCTGGTAGTTCAGTGGCTAGGACTCCGTGATTCCAATGGAGGGGGCCAAGGTTCGATCCCCGGTCAGGTGGTCCCTAGATCCCACATGCCGGAACTAAGAGTTAGCATGCCACAACTAAAGATCCTGCACGCTGAAATAAAGATGGAAGATCCCCCATGCTGCAACTAAGACCCAGTGAAGCCAAATAAAAATTATAAAAATAAATATTAAAAAAATAAAATAAAATACAGTAGGAAAGCTGTTCCTCTGTTGACCAAATACCTGATGGTGGTATCTTGGTGTTGTTCTCTTCTTCCAGTCAAGTCCATGGTCATTAGCCTGAAAACGCCAGGGTTGCCTAAGAGTCTTGACCAACCCTACCCCAAACACAAGTTCTTACAAGTAAGAGAAAAGAGTGGGCTTCTGGGGGTGGGGCTGTTTTCTCAGAAACAAGGTACATTATTAGACCTGGAAGGGAAAGATATGCTGAATAAAACTTTCTCCTAGACCACATGGTAGGTATCATACAGCAAGATGCACACAGTATATCAAAGAAACTCTTAAACACATTAAAAATCACATTATTTTTCTTGCAAAAGTAATACTCCATGTTCTCATTGTATTCGTTACCTTTTACCTACTGTCTTTGGGATGCAGTTCATTGTAGTCTTATAGTGTCAGGGAGGGGGAAATTTCCCCCTTTCTTTCTGGGTTCTTTTGGCTAGTCTAATAATTAAATTGACAGAAGGCAGATTAACAGGAGGAAAAAAAAAACAATTTAATTCATATGTACAGAAAGAAAGATGAAAGTATTAGTCACTCAGTCATGTCTCACTCCTTTTGACCCATGAACGGTAGCTCACCAGGCTCTTCTGTCCATGGGATTTCCCAGGCAAGAATACTGGACTGGGTTGCCATTCCCTTCTCCAGGGGGATCTTCCCGACCCAGGGCTCGAACCTGGGTCTCCTGAATTGCAGGCAGATTCTTTAACACTAGTGCCACCTGAGAAGCCCCATATGTATGGAGGTCTCATACAAATAGGGCCTAAGAAGTGACCAAGGAAGGCAGTTTGGGGTGTTTTTTTTTTAAGACAGGAAACAATAAATCTGTGAGGAACTGACAGCATAAAGAAATTTAGCCTGGAAGCTTAATTAGAGGAATATAAGCAAAGCTTGGGTTTGGGGTAGTAAACTAGTAAAGAAGTAACAAAGTTTGTTTGCACAGGCTTCTCAGCCTTGAATGTCCTGTCTCTGGTGCTAAGGATGTCTCTCTCCTGGTATACAGAGTAAATTTTGCAAGGGAGAATTATTTCTTGCTTTCAGCCGGGATAGAGAAGAGGGTCAGAGTGTTCCTCTCACACCAGCCCTTTCTAAAGTAAGTTTGAAAAAATACTTTATTTATCTGGCTGCACTGGGTCTTAGTTGTAGCTTTCGGGATCTATGTTTTAGTTGTGGCATGTGGGATCTTAGTTCCCTGACCAGGGATGGAACCCAGGCCTGTTTTAGCCACTGGGTCACCAGGGAATTCCCTCAAGTAACTTGAATTCAAAATAATCAATATGCCACGGTTGCATGTTCTGGGGTGGCCTACTCTGAGCCCCCAAAATAGAAACCACATGATCACTTAAAATGTTTTATCTGATCTCTTTGTAAAACAAGTTTAATACTTGGTCTCTTGTGTTTTCTGAAAGTAAGAAGGTTCCTACCAAGAAACAAAACAACAAATGGTACAAAATAAGTTCAGACTAACAAAACAATAGGTACCTAAGTTACCACAACTGAATTCACCATTAAGATCTGCCTGGCCATTTTCTCAGTTCAACCCTTAAAAACAACAACTTGGTATTTAATCTGGAACCAAGGTTTGTGGAAATTCCTGAAATCATTTGGCTCATCCACAAACATGAGCCTCTAGAGGTGAGGGACTATATTGTGGCCAACAACATAAGACAAAAATATACCAAAGAAACCTTTAATGATGATAGATTATACAACACAGCTTTGGATTTATTCTATTGCCGGGAGCCGGCATATTGCATATTGAGTGAGGATCTGTAATAGCTCAACTGGAATTCTATCACTGCCTGGAGCCAGCGTGAGGAACTCCGCCCATGACAAAGGTCATGAGGAAGGAGGCTCAGCATACGCAAAGGCGGGATCGAGCCTCAGGAGTCCCCCTGGAAATTCTCGAGCATCTACCCCCAAAACCAGAGTCTGCCTACTTTCTGCTTTGTGCTTTCACCTACACCTCTGACTTTACGGGGGGCTGTCTCCCACTACCTCTCTCTGAAAAAAGAGTTAGCTTACAGCTCCAGTTAATAATTCTTGGATGTGACAGTGTTTCAACCTACAAACTCCTTTGGAAATCCTCTAGCCTGCCTGAATGGGTTTTTCCGGCCACATGTGATTGTTCAGAGCCTCCCAACTGTGAGAGGCAGGAGATGTTCTAAACTGCCTAAACACAGATTCCTTTGAGTAGTTAAAAGATTAATTAGAAATTGTATTGGTGAAGGGTTTTTTCACTTGTTGAGCCAGTTTGCTGCTAAGTCTCCAAACTCCTTACCTACTGTGTCCTTGGCAGTGTATTGATTGATATAATGGGTGTATAGAAATGTAAAATGCAGCTTTGTCCAATGCTTTTTTGGAGGCTGGTGCCTGACTTTGGAATAATCACCTTTAGAGAAAAATAAGTTTCTTAAAATGTTAACAGGCCTCCGGGCCAGAAGATGATGTCAATCACCTGAACTTTTGCATATGATAAGTTTGCAGGAAGAAAGCCTGGCTTGCTGCATGACTCTACCCCTTCCCCCATTATCCTCTATGCATAACTTAAGGTATAAAAACTACTTTGGAAAATAAAGTGCGGGCCTTGTTCACTGAAACTTGGTCTCCCCATGTCGCTCTCTCTTTCAACTTCCGGCTGAGTCTCCATCTGGAGCGCGGAACCCGCCATGCTTGCTAATTATGCCTGGGCTTCTAAGATCCGACCGGGGAGGCCTCAGTGTCTCCTCTCCTTCGGGAGAACGGAAGGACGCCTGCGGCCTACGTAAGTGGTGCAAACTTCTTGCCTTGAAGTTTTATTGGTCTCCCGCGTAAACCAAGCTACTCAGCCTCTTTTCTCCACTGAATTTTCCTACTGAGCTATCCTTATTTCAGCCGCTTTTCTCCACTGAATTTCCTCACTGAGCTATCCTCATTCTATTACTCTTTGTATCCTTAATTAAAGTGTAATTAAGCAGTTGTTTCCTGACCCTCGCCTATGCCGTCTCTCCTTCGAATACCCTGGATCAGCCGGGGCTGGTCCCCGGCATTCTATAAAGAATTTTCCTTCTTTTTTGCTTTCTACCAAAACACACCAAAATACTGATCGCAGAGAGACAGTAGTGAGTGATCCTGAAGAGAGATGATATTAATAGTTCCCTGCCCAGGAACCGAACTGGGGCAACCTGGATGAAAACCCTAGCCACCAGACCACCAGGGGCTAGAAGCTAGAAGCAAAGTGGCCCTGGCTCTTTCCCTCCCATTTGAAAGCAAGAATGTCTCAAGGAGGCAACAACTGCAAAAACAGGTACAAAGTTTATTATTAGAGACATAGCATAGTGGCAACCCACTCCAGTACTCTTGCCTGGAAGGTCCCATGGACAGAGGAGCCTGGTAGGCTGCAGTCCATGGGGTCGCTAGGAGTCGGGCACAACTGAGCGACTTCACTTTCACTTCTCACTTTCATGCATTGGAGAAGGAAATGGCAACCCACTCCAGTGTTCTTGCCTGGAGAATCCCAGGGACGGGGCAGCCTGGTGGGCTGCCGTCCATGGGGTTGCACAGAGTCGGACACGACTGAAGCAACTTAGCAGCAGCAGCAGCAGCATAATCTGCGGGAGAGTACACAGAGAAACAGGTTGTTTATTCAAGAGAGGAGCTAGGCAGAAATATACTCCCAGAGAGAAAGGGTGTGGGCACACCCCCAGTGAGGAGGAGTGGCATAAGTCAAAAGCTAGGCAGAAATACACGTCCAAAGAGGAGTGTGGGCATCCAGAATGAGGGGGTGCAGTAAAGAGGTGATTTAAAATCACTGATACAAAACAGTTCTTCTGGGTCTTTGTTTACTTTGGGTCAATTATCTTATTTCTTCATACCTGACTGGTCCTAAGACCCTTCCCAACATGTGTGTGGAAAATTTTTCAAAAATGGATTCCACCACAGAGGCTTGTGGGTATATGTCCACACTTATTATGGGGTGGCGGCCCCTCCCTTTTCAACTCCCCAAGAAACCTTCCTGCACATGTGCAGATAGGGAAGTCTTCCTTAACCTCAGGAGTGGGCACCTTCTGTCTTCAGCAGAGCTCAGCTTTTGCCACTAGCTTTGTTCTAGGAGTGTCTGGGTGAGAATAAAGCTTGAATTTTACTCCACCTGACAAACACCAGCTGTCCAGCCCAGAGGCCCATCTATATGCTACCTCAACAAGAATACTGTAAGAGTTCCCAAGCAGCTCAGTGCACTTTAGTTCAATAACTCTCCACAGCTCAGCCAGACAGCTGTGGGCCACAAGGGTCTGCCCCTGCTTCCTATATTTTTTTTTAATTTTTAATTTTTTTGGTTCAGCCAAGCAGCATGTGGGATCTTAGTTCCTCAGCCAGGGTATAACCTGTGCCCCCTGCATTGGAAGTGTGGAGGCTTAACCATTGGAATGCCAGGGAAGTCCCTGCTCCTGCTTCCTTTAGAAAACAAAAGAAGAGCATAGCCCCAAAAGCACATCCTCAAGGTTTAAATAGCTGATGAAAGGAGTGAGTATGAGGTGTGGGGGTGGATGAGAGTGGAGAGATGTCATTGCATAAGCACATCCAGACCCAAACTGATATAGCTATTCTCCTTGAGTATCTAAAAATCTGCATCTACATACATGGGATTTCCCCAGTGACTCAGTGGTAAAGAATTGGCCTGCCAAAGAAAGAGACTCAGGAGAGGTGGTTTCTATCCCTGGGTTGGGAAGATCCCCTGGAGGAGGAAATGACAACCCACTCCAGTATTCTTTCCTGGAGCATTCCGTAGACATGAGTGTGTGTGTGCTCAGTCGCTCAACTGTGTTTGACTCTTTGCGACCCTATGGACTGTAGCCCACTAGGCTTCTCTGTCTATGGGATTCTCCAAGCAAGAACACTGGAGTAGGTTGAGGGAAAAACAATTATTTCATGGGTTTTTTTTTTTTCACACAAAACTACAGGAGAAGAACTCTGAGTTTTGGGGGTCACAAAATGATCAGGGTGATATGGAACCTTGAAAACCCAAGTATTATTTAATTCTAGTTCCCCCCCACCCTATCCTCATGTGGAAGTTTCCTGCTGAGGATGGCAAATTACAATCCCATCTATTTGCCATGCTCTCTTAGAATAAGAGCACAGGGCAGTTGCTGAGAGGGAAAACCAGCACTCAGTTCTCACAGTGACAGTAAACTGCATTTTCCTCTCTGCTTATCAAACACCTTCAGAACAATTCTAGGGTCTTCATTTCATTGAAATCACTGCTGTCTGTTCTCCTTCTTGGCTCTGGGGATCTTCGAGGTGCCATCACACACTCGAACAGGAAACCTAACCACTTCTGCCACCTCCACTTGGTTTTGCAGTGACCCTGGGGAACCGCCCAACAACACAGTAGAACAAGTGCCTTTGGGGTATTGGGTGTGGAGTGGAAAGCTGTTAAAGTACTCTCAAAGACAGCATCAAAACCTCCCACATTCAGAGTGAATTCCTTCTTCGTTTTGTATAAAGTTATAAAGCACTTCATTTATAAGCTCTCCTCATTGAACCCTTGGGGAACTGAGGCTCAGGGCACTGAAGGGGCTTGCCCAAGGTCACAGAGCTGAAAGGTGGTGGATTCTCCTGATGCAAAAATCCTCACAACATTTTGTCTCCACATTGTGTGCTTGTGTCCAACTCATTCTGACCTTGTGGACTGTAGCCCGCCAGGCTCCTCTATCCATGGGATTCTCTAGGCAAGAATACTGGAGTGGGTTGCCATTTCCTCCTCCAGGGGATCTTCCCGACCCAGGGATCAGACCTGCATCTCTTACATCTCCTGCAGTGGCCGACGAGGTCTTTACCACTATCTCTGCCTGGGAAGCTCTCTGTCACCACATGTCACATCAAATGGCAGGATAAGAAATGATTTTTTCTTTGCTGTCTCCATCAGAGGTTCATGACAGGTGAGTGAGTTTGGATACATCCTTGGGAAAATACATGCTTAATGCTTCCAGGAAACTGATAAAGTTCTGGTTTCCAAATAAGCCAAGGGAGAACCAGACATCTGACAATCATTTAAAAAGAACCAGCACTCTTTGAAGTTGGGAGGATGGAGAAATTGCTCCAGGATCCTCCCAAGTAAATAGGGCTCTGAAACCACCGTCTGATGTGTTCCTTAATGGAGATTCGGATACTGTTTCCCTTTGTGTTTTTCACTAGATTTGTTACTAGAGAGAAACGATGGTCTTTCCCTTGAACATGTGGCTTCATTGGTGCTCTGGCTTGAGTCATAATTCCCCTAACATATTCCACCACCATGAAGGCCTAAGTTGAACATATTTCTCCACCATGAAGACCTAAAGCTCTGCCAAAAAAGGTACCCATGAACAGAGTAATGTTTTTTGTTTGTTTTTTAAATTTTTTGGCCACACTATGCAGCATGTGGGAGCTTAGTTCCCCAATCAGGGATCAAACCCATATCCCCTGTATTGAAAGTGAGGTGTTTTAACTGCTGGACCACCAGGGAAGTCCCTGGAGTCATGTTTTTGGTGCTCATTTAAAGTCTCTCTTGCATTATCTGAATGTTCTTTCAGTATAAAAACTTGAGTCCAAACATTGGCTCAGTGGTAAAGAATCCAACTGCAAGTGGAGGAGACATGGGTTCAGTCCCTGGATTGGGAAGATCCCCTGGAGAAGGGAATGGCTACCCACCCCAGTATTTTTGCCTGGAGAATTCTAAGGACAGAGGAGCCTGGTAGGCTACAGTCCATGGGGTCGCATAGCGTCAAGACACGACTTAGCAACTAAACAGCAACAATGAATGTACATATCTTGAAATCTGGACATTAAAATGTGAAAATATTTTTCCACAGGAGAAAAATGTTACCACATCACACACAAGCCAAAACCATCTTTTACAGGATGAAAAATACAAAGGAATTATTTACCTTATTTTTAGTTTTAACCTTTTTATTCCTGGACTTCCCTTGGCTCAGATGGTAAAGCGTCTGCCTACAATGCGGGAGACCCGGGTTTGATCCCTGGGTTGGGAAGATCCCCTGGAGAAGGAAATGGCAACCCACTCCAGTATTCTTGCCTGGAAAATTCCATGGACGGAGGAGCCTGGTTGGCTACTGTCCATGGGGTCGCAAAAAGTTGGACACAACTGAGCGACTTCACTTTTTATTCCTGAATGTTTTCTTTCCCATGATCCATTGTATTATTAGATGTGACTGGATCAAAATATGACCCAAACCCCAAACTAATGTTCACTGGAGTGGAAGTAAGAGTAGGGGTGTTGCAGAAACCAGTACTTGAAAAACCAAGCACCACACTCGGAGAATTGGAGAACTCAGGTTTATTATGCTGGCGGGCCCAGGGGAGTTAACACTCCAAGCTCTGAGCCCCGAACAAAGGGGTTACAGAGTTTTTATACACAGACAGGCATGATTAAGCAGGTTTGTGGGTTTGCAGGGGCTGGGTGATTGCAAAGAGCAGGACAAGGGTGAGTGAGATAGGCTCCAGTTCCTAGTATTGTGAGTCCCCACTTTCTGAGACCTACGTGATCCAGACTTTGCAAGGAGCAAGCTGAGTTACAGAGGTAGAAGGAGCAGGAGGTTATGTAATTTTAACTTTTCCTCTTCATTTGCCTCTTGATGCTTCTATCACTCATTGTAGAAAGCATCATCTCATGTTTTGGTAGGATGTTCAGAGCTCTCGGTTGTTTAGGGGCTATATTGAGCTATTACCATTTGTAACTAAAGTTACAAATGGATTCAAGAGGTTATGAACTGGGTAATAGCACTGAGAATACAAGAGCCAAACAGGAGCATCACAAAGAACATGAAGAGAGGATCAGTAAAAGCGAGAAGCCATGATGCCCAGCTCCAGATATTGCTCCCATTACCCCAGGAATTTGCTAGTTCCTCTCTCTTTTTTATGATTCCTTTCCTTAGCTGTTGAGCCATGTCTCTGACTATTCCTGATTGGTTTTCATAAAAGCAGCATTCTTCGTTCAAGAAGAGGCAGAGTCCTCCATTTTCAGTTGTCAGTAGGTCTGCTGCTGCTACTGCTGCTAAGTCACTTCAGTCATGTCCGACTCTGTGTGACCCCAGAGATGGCAGCCAACCAGGCTACGCTGTCCCTGGGATTCTCCAGGCAAGAACACTGGATTGGGTTGCCATTTCCTTCTCCAATGCATGAAAGTGAAAAGTGAAAGTGAAGTCACTCAGTCGTGTCTGACTCCTAGCGACCCCATGGACCGTAGCCTAACAGGCTCCTCCGTCCGTGGGATTTTCCAGGCAAGAGTACTGGAGTGGGGTGCCATTGCCTTCTCCGTGTCAGTAGGTCTAGCCATCTCCTATTCTGTAAAACCACCTCAGCTAGGGAGTCTAGTTGGTCCTGTAATGAAGAGCACAGCAATAATACTGATTAGGGATAGAGGTCAGGGTTGATAATGAAAAATCCATTGATATTTTGATAGCCAGATCCTCAAGCTTCCACTGTGCGTTGACCAGTCAGCTGCCGGAGTGTGGCTGGAGCAAGGCTGAAGAATCCTCAAGTTTCTGCTGTGCTTGACTAGTCAGCTTCAGGAGTGACTACAGCAGGGCTCAGCGTCCTTTGTGGGTGAGGGCCATTGTCTTTGGAACTTGACCTTGAGGAGGTTTTGGGGGCCCCAAACTGCTTTCTAAGTGTCCTCATCATGGGAAGTAGCTGCCGTCTTGACTCCAGGGTGGTGGATCCAAGGGATGACACCTATAACTTTAACAGCAGTAGGGGCTGCCAGGACGACCGTGTGAGGGTCAGTGCAAACTGGCTGAAGTGGTTTTTTTCCCTAATCTTTAACCCATACCTCATCTCCTGGCTGATAGGGATGAACTCAGTTGCCTAAAGGAATGAGTGTCCTTTCTAAGGTTTATCGGGTGACATGGCAGAAGACTTTTCTCAGGTCCTGGAGGTGTTGGGACATCTCCAGGCCAGCTAGTTGTTGGTGGTCTCCCTTGAGCTTTTCTTTGTATCATTGGGGGTGGTCTCCCGTATAAGATCTCAAAGGGAGAATAGCCTGAGAAACTCAGGGTGTATTTATGGAGGGAGGTGAGAGTCCACAGAATGATAAGGCAGCTTGTTCCAGCACTGTCTGGGTGTTGGCTGGGGGATATTCTTGTCGTACTACTACTTGGAGAAACAAACTTAACAAGAAAGTTAAAGATATATGGCCCAAAGATTAATAGATGTAGAAAAGTTGTTGTGGGGTTAGCCAGGAGAACCAGGTCCAGACACTGGTTAGTGACATTAGTGTTTCTCTAGGATGAGAAGATGGAGAAGGCAATGGCACCCCACTCCAGTACTCTTGCCTGGAAAATCCCATGGACGGAGGGGCCTGGTGGGCTGCAGTCCATGGGGTCGCTAGGAGTCGGACACGACTGAGCGACTTCACTTTCACTTTTCACTGTCATGCATTGGAGAAGGAAATGGCAGCCCACTCCAGTGTTCTTGCCTGGAGAATCCCAGGGACGGGGGAGCCTGGTGGGCTGCCGTCTATGGGGTCGCACAGAGTTGGACACGACTGAAGCGACTTAGCAGCAGCAGCAGGATGAGAAGATGCAAGAATTTGGACTCATAAAAATCTTCACCTGATAACATCTGACGATCTGAAGGCCTGTTTTCCGGGTTTTTCCCAGGGCACAGAGTGCCTTATTTTTTGTCTCCACCCTGAACTCTTTTCAAGGGGGTGTGGAATATCAGCATCTTGTAGTGGTCATGATTTAATCTTTGTAGAGGTAGCTGGCAAGGGCCAACTTCCAGTCAGCAGGGCCCCTTCACAGCCACATATTTGACCATGTTCTGGGGGCATTTCATGGTCATTGTGTCCTACGGTGCTGGGAAGGCTCATTCCCAGATCTAACAAAGATTCCATTGACAGGCCACTCAATGTGTTGTCACTAGACCAAGCCTTATAAGTAGCAAAAGTCTCTGGACCATACCTGTCTTACTTCCCTCTTGGTCCAGGAAAATATTTCCTCTTGTTGCTTCTTCCCATATCTAGAGTTACAACTATTGACCTCATATGGAACTGCATATCAGCATGTTATCACAGGCTCAGTCACACATTTGGTAATGTAAAAAATAATCTGAAGCAAGCTACAGAGAAAATAATATAGCTAGAAGTTATTAGTAAGGTCACAAGCAAGAATTTAAGTCAAGAACTTTCAGTGGGTATAGCCCGGTATACCCCAGGTCATCTGACTCAGTTAAATGATTACAGCCAAGTGTTAATCTCCTGGTTGTACTTCATGGAGCATCTGACCTTTATCCAAAGATTGGTTACTGAGATAAGCTTTAGAAACAATCTTAGAGTGTCCTTTTTAATAACTTAATTAACCTTTTTAGCAATATAACATAACAAGGAACTATCTTAGAAGTGAGCCTTAGTAAGCACAGACCTTAATTAATAAAACTAGAACTTAATATTCAGTGAAACATATTTTTTTTTGGAGAATTCATTGTGAGGGCATTGACACTGTAGCCAGGGAAGCCTTTAACCCATCAAATAAAAATGAGATCTGTCAGGGAGCCAGGGAAAGCCAAGTGGCCATCTTGGATTTCCCATAGCCCTGGCTCTTTTATTTTTAGCTGTTGTTTATCCATTTTTAATTTCCTGATTTAGGAGCAGACTATTGCCATGTTTTAAGGACTGTGAGAGGTTATGTTTTGTAGAAGCAGAATGAGCTTTGTCTACATGTACCATAATCTTAAATAATGTTTATTTACTTTCAGAACATCAGAAGGCCTAGGCTAAGACCAACCAGTTCTGAGCATTAGACAAGTCCTTTATTTTTCTGGACACTGAGCCAGATCAGATAAACATCTGATTTACACAAGATTCAGTTCAGTTCAGTCACTCAGTCATGTCCGACTCTTTGCGACACCATGAATCGCAGCACGCCAGGCCTCCCTGTCCATCACCAACTCCCGGAGTTTACTCAAGTTCATGTCCATCGAGTTGGTGATGCCATCCAACCATCTCATCCTCTGTCGCCCCCTTCTCCTCCTGCCCTCAATCTTTCCCAGCATCAGGGTCTTTTCATATGAGTCAGCTCTTCACATCAGGTGGCCAAAGTATAGGAGTTTCAGCTTCAGCATCAGTCCTTCCAAAGAACACCCAGGACTGATCCCCTTTAGGATGGACTGGTTGGATTTCCTTGCAGTCCAAGGGACTCTCAAGAGTCTTCTCCAACACCACAGTTCAAAAGCATCAATTCTTCGGAGCTCAGCTTTCTTCAGAGTCCAACTCTCACATCCATCCATACATGACCACTGGAAAAACCATAGGCTTGACTAGACGGACCTTTGTTGGCAAAGTAATGTCTCTGCTTTTTAATATGCTGTCTAGGTTGGTCATAACTTTCCTTCCAAGGCATAAGCGTCTTTAAATTTCATGGCTGCAATCACCATCTGCAGTGATTTTGGAGCCCAGAAAAATAAAATCAGCCACTGTTTCCACTGTTTCCCCATCTATTTACCATGATGGGACCGGATGCCATGATCTTAGTTTTCTGAATGTTGAGCTTTAAGCCAATTTTTCACTCTCCTTTTCCACTTTCATCAAGAGGCTTTTTAGTTCCTCTTCACTTTCTGCCATAAGGGTGGTGTCATCTGCATATCTGATGAAGGAGTCTTTTGGGCCTAGAAAAGAAAACAAGAGTTTCAAAGGCCCTTACTGAATCATCTAATTTCGGAGATAACAAAACAGAACTTTTAGGTCCCACCCTGATGCTCCAGACCGGTTGCATCTATCTGGGACTTATCACCCCCTGTCCAGAACCTTCCACCCTCTATACCTGCCCAGAAGTCTTATCACCCCCTGCCCAACTACAAATGCCATCTCAACTAAAGAATACCCAAAACATCCCACCTGATTAACGTTTCCCTTATAGCTTGCACAAGCCTCCCTACAAATATGGAGCCTCCCTGATCCCTCTCCACACTCAGCCTGGTCGTTAGGCCGACTGTCACCCCTCCTTGCCTGAATAAAGGTAACCTACTTCTGTTGAGGTCGTCTTTCCTCTTTCTGCCTCAGCCGGAACTATACCTTACATCTGAGGTTATTGATATTTCTCCTGGCAATCTTGATTCCAGCTTGTGCTTCTTCCTCTTTCACTTTTATCAAGAGGCTCTTTAGTTCTTCACTTTCTGCCATAAAGGTGGTGTCATCTACATATCTGAGGTTACTGATATTTCTCCCAGCAATCTTGATTTCAGCTTGTGCTTCCTCCAGCCCAGTGTTTCTCATCATGTACTCTGCATGTAAGTTAAATAAGCAGGGTGACAATATACAGACTTGATGTCCTCCTTTTCCTATTTGGAACCAGTCTGTTGTTCCATGTCCAGTTCTAACTGTTGCTTCCTGACCTGCATACAGGTTTCTCAAGAGGCAGGTCCTGAATCAAGTCCCAGATTATTCTGTGTCAGTAATATATTTACTAGACTTCCACAGTAGCTCAGCAGTAAAGAATCTGTCTACAATGCAGGAGACCAGGATTTGATCCCTGGGTTGGGTAGATCCCCTGGAGGAGAACTGGCAACCCACTCCAGTATTCTTGCTGGGAAAATCCCATGGACAGAAGAGCCTGGAGGGCCAAAGTCCTTGGTGTCGCAGAGTCAGATGTGACTGAGTGATTGAGCATGAGCAATATATTTACTAACGACAATATCACTATATTTCCTTTTGATGACAATAGTTTAAGTTTTAATACTAGCAGTAAAAATATAATGGTAGTTAATGTTTTTGCATGTTACTGCTCTAGGTGCTTCATACATTAAAATTTGTAAACTACTCAATAATATATTAATAGGTACTATCATAACTTTCTCTTTTGTTTCAGGAAACAGCTTTATTGAAATATAATTTGTATACTACTTATCAGTTTTTCTTCTGGTTTTATTTCTATTCATCTGTTCCTTCTATTTCCTTCATGTTCACGTATTTGGTGTGTTTTAACCTTACACTGTGTAAAGGTCAATTTTTTGGTTTAAAATAAATTGCAATCTTTGATAAATCAAAATCATACCACCAGTCTAAAAAGAAAAAGAAAAGCATGAGAAGGAATGAGGGCAGTGTTTAGTTGCAGAAACTGACCCCCAGCTGACAGACAAGAAAACGAGGTCCTCGGTCCCACAACCACAAGAAACTGACTCCTGCTAACAATTTGAATTTGACCTTGGGAGCAAATTTATCCCCATAGCCACCAGGAAGGAGAGCAACTATGCTGACACCTTGATTTCAGCTTTGTGACACTCTCAACAGAGGATTCAGCTGAGCGACATTTTACCTGCGCTACCAAACTACACAATTGGGAAAGAATAAATTTGAATTACTTTAAGTCACTAGTTAGTGTTGGTTGCTCAGTCGTGTCTGACTCTTTGTGACCCCATGGACTGTAGCCCTCCAGGCTCCTCTGTCAATGGAATTCTCCAGGCAAGAATACTGGAGTGGGTTGTCATTCCCTTCAAGGGATCCTCCCAACCCAAGGATTGAATCCAGGTCTCCTGCATTGCAGGTGGCTTCTTTACCATCTGAGCTACCAGGGAGGTTCTTCAGTGACTAACTTTGTGTTAATTTGTTTTGGCAGAAATGGCAAATGAATACACGGTGTTCAGGAAGATTCCAAGACTATCTCTGGTTACTGTGGGAAAGTGCTCGATGATTAATCAAAGATGTGCACCATGGACACAAGGGAGAGGTGGCCTTGGGGCTTCCCTGGTGGCTCAGTGGCTAAGACTCTGTGCTCCCAGTGCAGGCGGCCCAGGGTTTGATCCATGGTCGGGGAACTAGATCCCACATGCCACAACTAAGAGTTCACATGCTGCAGCTATTAAGATCTTGGGTTCCACAAGTGAAGATCCCACATGCTGCAACTAAGACTCAGCACAACCAAATAAATAAAGATTTAATTTATTTAAAAGTTACCATTAAGATGAAGAGGTTTTTTTCTGGCTCATCAAGTTCACACATTGTAACACCTTATATGCAGAAAATCTCCATATAACTGCAGCTGGCACACATTCCCGTGGTAGAGCCTGGCTCTCCAATCAATAGCTGGCAGCACAGCCAGGAGCAAGTCACCATATCCCTCAGGAGGTCCAAGGAGAATGGGAGGAGAACATGGTCATGAGATGCACATGACTCTTCCTGCACTAGTTCTGCTTTAAAAAAAAAATATTTATTTAATTTTTGGCAGCGCTGGGTCTTCGTTGCTATGTCTGGGCTACTCTTCGTTGCAGTACACCAGCTTCTCATTGCAGTGGCTTCTCTTGTTGCGGAACACAGGCTCTAGGTGCTCAGGCTTCAGTAGTTCGAGCACCTGGGCTCAGATGCTCCGTGGCACATGAAATCTTCCTGGACCAGAGCTCGAACCCATGTCCCCTGCATTGGCAGGTGGATTTCCAACCACTAGACCACCAGGGAAACCCCTGCACTAGTTCTTTAACCTGGGAGGAAACTGAACAAATTGCAGGAAGAAACAGAACAGGCCTATCTTGAAAGCAAGACTTCATCTTGGGCCAGACTGTGAGCTATATGCCCAGTATCTATGGAAACGACATACCAACTGGAAAACCAGGCCACCCCCTCTCCATTGCCTAAAAGAATACCCTAATTATCTGTGTAACCGAATAGAATCATACATTCTATTATGCTTATTGGGGAATGACCACAAGCCTATTGATACTTGTCCACTGTTAACTACCTAGGCTTAAGGCATATGAATCACAAGTTAACTTTGATTGTATCTTTCTTTTTCCTTTGTTCATACTAGTTTCAGGGAACCTTATACACTTAGGGTATATAAGGTTTTCACAAAAACTGGTCGGGGTCCTTGGCTAAGAGGAGACTCTGCCTTGGGCCCGCCATTGTAATAAACCACACTCCACTATCTGCATTGTCCTTCTGAGTGAGTTTGTGTCCCGGAATGCGTGGCTACAACAAAATAACACGGTTTGGTTTGGTAAATCATTTCCAGCACACAAGAAAGTTGAAGGAATACCACAACAGTGCCCTGGCACAACTTTCACCTATATTTCAAACATTTGTATATGTTCTCATGTTTGCTTTCTCTGTCTCATGAACTTTGAAAAAATATAGTTACAGTGATCATGACATGTATGTTCTAAATACTTCCACTATCTCCTTAAAAAAGGAAATACATAACCCCCATGCTATAACCTAGGTACCACTAGATGTTTGTGTCACTTGATTTGTTAGTCAAAAAATAAAACTGAGTTGAAAAAATATTTTTTATTTCTAGTTATCTCTTTGTTGTTGCTGTCCAGTCACAAGTCATGTCCAACTCTCTGCGACCCCATGAACTACAACACACCAGACTTCCCTGTCCTTCACTATTTCCCAGAGTTTGGTCAAACTCAAGTCCATGGAGTCAATGATGCCATCCAACCATCTCATCCTCTGTCACCCCCTTCTCCTGGCCTGAATCCTTCCCAGCATCAGGGTCTTTCCCAATGAGTCAGCTCTTCTCATCAGGTGGCCAAAGTATTGGAGCTTCAGCTTCAGCATCAGTCCTTCCAATGAATATTCAGGGTTGATTTCCTTCAGGATTGACTAGTGTGATCTCCTTGCTGTCCAAGGGACTCCCAACAATTTTCTATAGCACCACAGTTCAAAAGCTCCACAGTTATCTCTAGTTCACGACATACTACTATTGAAATATCTATATGTCATTATCGGAGAAGGCAATGGCACCCCACTCCAGTACTCTTGCCTGGAGAGTCCCATGGATGGAGGAGCCTTGTGGGCTGCAGTCCATGGGGTCGCTAGGAGTCGGACACGACTGAGTGACTTTGCTTTCACTTTTCACTTTCATGCATTGGAGAAGGAAATGGCAACCCACTCCAGTGTTCTTGCCTGGAGAATCTCAGGGACGGGGGAGCCTGGTGGCTGCCATCTATGGGGTCACACAGAGTCAGACACGACGGAAGTGACTTAGCATAGCATAGCATAGCATATGTCATTATCTAGAATAATCATTTATAATTGAGAAGGAATTTTCTCAAATTCTCAAAGGCGTTTTCCAGGTCTCACCTTTAACAATTTATTCTACTTCTCTCAGGTTATCCATAGTTAACTATACACCTAGTTACCACTATTTACTTATAGTAATAGCACATTCCTCCAATAAAAACAAAGATTTTAGGCATGAAAGTTTTCAGTTTTGGAGTCTTAAGTAGGTTTTTAGTAGTTTATATCTTTCTCAAGTTACATATTTACATAGGTACCATTAATTACCTACGTTTAAATAATTTCTTCCACAAGAAATATTAATTTAAGAATATTTTCAACATCCTGACTTCAAAGGTTTCTATTGTCTCCAGTTATTTCTAGATAGGTACTTAGGTACCACAAACTGTCTATAGTCCTAACATATTAATTCTATGAGAAATATGATTTGGGGCTTGACAAAAATAGGTTTTCCAGCTGCCTGCCTTCATCTACTTAGTCTAGCTACAGGTGGTTATCTCTATATAAATCTTACCTAGGTGAGTTTATTTAGATGGCTGCTTCCACATTACAAAAAGCCGTCACACGACCTGAATTGTAACGGATATCCTAGCTAGGCTAAGGAACACCAGGATCATAACCGTTAGAGGTTTCTCAGGTTATAACTAATCCCAAGCCCAAACTGTTCATTGTAGGTGAAGTGAGTAGGGTGCAGAACAAGAGCTCTGGAAGATGGTCCCAAACTAAGGGAGAGACACGAGGGGAAAGAGGAGGGTGAGAAGGAGAAAGGTGGGAGCCAAGGAGGGGACTAGAGGAGGCAAAGAAGAAAAAGAGGAATTTAACCCAAGTCCAGGGGCTTTCCAGGTGGCTCAGCGGTAAGGAATCCGCCTGCCAATGCAGGAGATGCAGATTCCATCCCTGGGTCGGGAAGATCCCCCGGAGAAGGGAATGGCAACCCACGCCAGTATTCTTGCCTGGAGAATCCCATGGACAGACGAGTCTGTCGGGCTACAGTCCATGGGGTCGCAAAGAGTCGGACACGACTCAGCTACCAAACAACAACAACCCAGTCCACACGGCGCCCAGCATAAGAGACCCGTGCACTTTTGCAGAGGGCCGGCAGCCCCAAACGCGGTAGCGGAGCATAGCAAAGCAGATGCCGTATCCTCCACAATCGCGTCCAGGGTCAAAGCAAGGGCCACGTGCAGTGTTCTACACTTGCCCTCTGACGTAGGTTAGTACAACTTTCGATTACTTGTTGTATTTGCAAGGAACAGGCTGGATTTCTCGCAGCAGGCATCCGAGCACACTGTGTGCTCTGCAAATACGGCCCCAAGTTCGTGCCCCCAGTACCCCCCAGGGAACGAGACGGGCTCTGCTTTCAGCGCTTTATTGCAAAAACCCAGCAAGTAGTCTCGCACCTAATCTTTCCGTCTGAATCACTAGCCCGTTTCGTGGACCTTGAGAGCGAATGGAACAGAATCACAGTCCCATCTATTAATTACCGACTTCTCAGACGGGAGTCGCGCTCAGAGCCCACGCGACAAGGGGGAACGACTGTCGTCTCAGCCGGCTGGGGTTGCTGGGGCCCCAGGGTTTCTCCAGTCCCATCTCTGTGTCTCCCGCTCCGGGGGCCGGGGGGTTGGGGAGGAACTAATGGCAACAAGCCTGAGCCCATCAAGGGCCAGGCGGAGAGACGTTCTCCCAACATTTCTCCCAGGCTCCCGGCACGCCTCATTGAGGTCTCATTCCCTGCCCCCTCCCCCGTCCCAAGTCCGCTCGCACAATCAGGAGAAGCCCTTAGTTCAGGACCGACCCAAGGAAGGAGCTGGTAGTATTCAACTCAGCCACAAGTGGGAGCTGGCGCGCCCCCACCCCCTCGCCCCCTGCCAGGACTCTCCCCACCTGCATCCCTCTACTCTATGGCCACGCCCTGTCCACGTGCACGCCCCAACGGCTACGCCCACCGCACGCGCCGTTACTGGGGAGTCGCGTAGCCGACGCCGAATAGCTAGTGCGTGGCCGTGGGCGTCAACGGCCGCAGAGAAGCTACAAACTCCTAACGCAGCGAACCAGACCTCTGGATCGCCGCCGTCAACAGCGTAGAGTCGGCCGAGGCGCACAGCTGGTTGGACAGCGCTAGCGACATGGACCGTGAGCCCGGACGCCCTCACGAAGACTCCGGTTACCTCAACCTGGGAGTCGACGAGCTCCAGGAAGAACCCGGTCAGTGCCCGGAGCGGGATAGGTCCTCTGGCGAACTCGAGGGAAAGGCCCTTTCCCTGGGAGAGGCGAGTGAACGGGACGCGGCTGCGGCGCGGTCGCCGTCGCCTCTCGGGTCGCGGGCCTGCGCCTCCCGCCGCCCCGCACACTCGGCGCTTCGACGCCCAGACTTCTTGTCTTTTTCCTTTCCAGGTACGAAGCCCACCGAGGTCTCGGGCATCGCAACAAGTGCCGCCGTCGAGGAGGAGTCGGGATCAGAACCTGAGCCGGGAGCGGCGGCAGCGGCAGCAGCAGCAGCAGCAGCAGAACAGGGTCAGGTTGGGGCGGGAGCTCCCGACCCCATGGTCGACGAGATCCAGAAGGGCGACGGCGAAGAGGAGGAGTTTCCACAGGAGCCGATGCAGGCGGACGTGGAGGATCCGCAGCCCTCGGACAGGCAGCCACGCTTCCACCGCTGCTCGTTCCGCCGGCTGCAACTGAAGGAGCTGGAGAGCATTTTCCAGCGCAGCCAGTACCCCAATGTGTTCGCTCGGTAAGTAGCTTGCTCTGGAGGCGCCTAAAATGTTCTGGGACGTTAGGGCTCTTCTCCCGACGCCTTTGGCTCTGTCCCTTCCCCCAGAGCCCGAACTCGGTGGGGGGCTCGAAGCCCTTGGAGGCTGCCGGCCCTTGGGCTCTCGGGTTGGGGTGGTGCGGTGAGTGAGTGAATTAACTCCAGAAACGTAGGTTTCGGTGAATAACGTTTCATTGGATTGGGGTTTAGGTCAGTGGGAGGCGAGTGAGACCCGGTTGTGCAAGTGCAGGATTGAATCTTGCCTTTATTTAAAATTTTAGATAATTTGGTGGTCGTGCAATTTTGCGCGTTTAGTCTTTAAATATTTATTTGGTTGCACCTGGGATCTAGCTCCCTGACCAAGGATTGAACTGTGCCCCCTACCTGGGGAGCGAGATGTCTTAGCCACTGGACCACCAGGGAAGTCTCTGTGCATTTAATCTTGATTCTTAAATAGTGCATTAAAAACGCTTAATATTGAATACTGATTTTTTCAGCGCTCCCATAAATTTTGCGCACAAAGGAAAATTCTCCCTAAAGAGAGTCTGGAACTGGGTATTAACAAAAGTATGTTCCCTGGGCATTTGGGAGAATACACATTTTAAAACAAGCATAAAATGTACATCGTTTATCTAATTCTGTCCACAACTCCAAATACTGAATATTTGCCATTTTCTCCCCTTAGGAAGGATCTTGCGATTCCAATCGATGGGAGCGAAATCAAAGCGCAGGTCAACAAGCCTGAAAACAACAATTTGTGAGGGCAGAAATTATAAAACCTGCTTCAAGTCTTGGACACTTTCGTCCTAGACATTCTAAAGTTTGTTTGTTTTTTCTTTTTTTGATGCCTTTTCCATGTTTAGCAAATTAGTTTTGAACTTTGGGGGCTTTGGCAAGTGGAAATGGGATAAGTAAACACCAGTTTATGGAAATTGCCAATTATCAGAAGTAATGTGATTTCCTAAAAGAGCAAGAAAAGGAAATCACTGTTGTTCCTATTTCCTGTGAAAAATTAAACATAATAAAGTTCAATTTTCTTTATTGAACTGATATCCTTTTATTCCTGGTATCCTTTATTGAGCACTTTGTGAAGTCATGTTGGGGCTGGGTCTGATCTGGGAAGTGCACAGTAATGCATTAAGGATCTAGGTTATGAGAGGGTTCAACTCTATTACTTAAAAGACCAAAAAGTTCTTAGCTAAATGAGTGAATTTATAAATATTCAGGCACTGGAGTTAGGGAATACTTCATATACACTATGTGAGTAAGTGTCTGTTTAGTTAGGCTGAGACTGATATGGGGAGACAGCTTAAAAGTCAAAGTGCAGGGCACTCCTGCCATTGTTTTTAGTCTTCAGTAAAGCAGTGTAGAAAGCGACAGCCCTACATCTTTTTAAAAAAATATTTATTTGGTTGCACCAGGTCTTAGTTGGGGGTATGTGGGATCTAGTTCCCTAACCAGGGATTGAACCCAGGTCCCAGCATTGGGAGTGGGGAGTCTTAGCCACTGGACCACCAGGGAAGTCCTAGCCCTACCACTTAATGTTTGGTATGCTATGATGTGTCAGCCTGAAATCATTGCTAAAATAGTGACATTATGGTGGAGGGTAGGAGCAAGATGTACAAACTGGAAATTTGTCTAAAAATTGAAACAATTTTGAATAAAGTGCCACTGAGCTAAGAGTGAACAGTTTAAGAGAATTGCATATAGTCAAACCATACACCTGGTGGATGGGGCTCAAATTGAACTTTATGAGTGAATATCCTCTTGAGGACTTTCTAACATCAAAAGATATATTTTTGATGGTATTGTTTTAAAGAGGTGGTTTTTGTGGAATCTTTTTTGGGGAGGGGGAAGCATTCAGTTCAGGCCAGATTCTTTACCTGTGTTCACATGAAATACTTTTTTGTTTGCTCAGGCAGCGATGACTGATTTGTAGGTCACGAGATTACCATTTGAGACTGTAGAAAACCATAGGCTGTATTAAGAGAGTATTTATCCAAAAATCCCAAATGAGTTTATTAGCTTTGCTTCATGGTGCCTATGTGAGTGCAGTGATGGATACAGGCTGATGGACTGGTGGTGGTGACTTATAGTGAACTTGGACTCAGGTAAGCTAAATTTTCCTCACCTCTGTAGGCTGAAATATCAAGGCAGTGTCCCCGGTGTCAGCAATTCTTATGTGCCAGTAAGACAAGCCACAAGCCCCCTGGGCCCTCCATAATCAGGCCTGCCTTGTCTTGAGGGAAACCTGTTTAAAAATCCAACTTGCTCATATTGAATATCTCCTTCAGATGGAAGGAAAATTTTTTTTAATTTTTTTTCCTTTTTTAAAAAAATTATAATTGGAGGCTAATTACTTTACAATATTGTAGTGGTTTTTGCCATACATCAACACTAATCAGTCACAGGCATACATGTGTTTCACATTCAGAATCCCCCTCCCACCTCCCTCCCCATCCCATCCCCCAGGGTCCTCCCAGTGCACCAGCCCTGAGCACCCTATCTCATGCATCAAACCTGGACCAGCGATCCACTTCACATATGATAGTATACACGTTTCAACACTACCCTCTCAAATCATCCCACCCTCTCCTTCTCCCACAGAGTCCAAAAGACTGTTCTTTACATCTGTGTCTCTTTTACTGTCTCGCATATAGGGTCATCGTTACCATCTTTCTAAATTCCATATATATGCGTCAATATACTGTATTGGTGTTTTTCTTTCTGACTTACTTCACTCTGTATAATAGGCTCCAGTTTCATCCATCTCATTAGAACTGATTCAAATGTATTCTTTTTAATGGCTGAGTAATACTCCATTGGGTATATGTACCATGACTTTCTTATCCATTCATCTGCTGATGGACATCTAGGTTGCTTCCATGTCCTGGCTATTATAAACAGTGCTGCGATGAACATTGGGGTACACGTGTCTCTCAATTCTGGTTTCCTCAGTGTGTATGCCCAGCAGTGGGATTGCTGAGTCATATGGCAGTTCTATTTCCAGTTTTTTAAGGAATCTCCACCCTGTTCTCCGTAGTGGCTGTACTACTTTGCATTCCCACCAACAGTATAGGAGTGTTCTTTTTTCTCCACACCCTCTCCAGCATTTATTGTTTGTAGACTTGTGGATAGCAGCCATTCTGACTGGCTGGCGTGAAATGGTACCTCATTGTGGTTTTGATTTGCATTTCTCTGATAATGAGTGATGTTGAGCATCTTGTCATGTGTTTGTTAGCCATCTGTATGTCTTCTTTGGAGAAATGTCTTTTTAGTTCTTTGGCCCATTTTTTGATTGGGTCGTTTATTTTTCTGGAATTGAGCTGCAGGAGCTGCTTCTATATTTTAGAGATTAATTCTTTGTCAGTTGTTTCGATTGCTATTATTTTCTCCCATTCTGAAGGCTGTCTTGTCACCTTGCTTATAGTTTCCTTCATTGTGCAAAAGTTTTAAGTTTAATTCGGTCCAATTTGTTTATTTTTGCTTTTATTTCCGTTATTCTGGAAGGTGGGTCATAGAGGATCCTGCTGTGATGTATGTCAGAGAGTGTTTTGCCTATGTTTTCCTCTAGGAGCTTTATAGTTTCTGGTCTTACACTTAGATCTTTAATCCATTGTGAGTTTCTTTTTGTGTATGGTTTTAGAAAGTGTTCTAGTTTCATTCTTTTACAACTGAAAGGAACTTTTAATATGATCAGCTTCCCCCACACTGAGGGTGACTCTATTCCTGATTAATGCCTCAGCTTCCTGAAGTATAAATGGGAATATTGACAACAATTACCTCGTAGATTTTGTTTTCAATTAAGAGCAGACCGTCTAAAATCCAAGGACATTGCTTAGCAGTCTAAGTAACATGCTTAATTTTTTTTTTTTTTTGAGTTGAAATCCAGACTTTTCCCCAATAATCTGGACGGACAATGCACTTTCCCACAAATTTTCCCAAGTATAGATCTGTACACTCCCCAAAAAGATTCTCTTTCACTTTCTAATAACTTCATTAATACCTCTGGGCCTCAGTTTTCTCCTCTATAAAATGGGAACGTTGATTCCACCTTCTGTGTAGTTTTTCTTTTGAATTAAATGCAAGCAAGCAGGTAAAACAAGACAGACTTTGCTTGGTAGATATAAGTATCATACCTAATTTTGGTTTTTTTCTAATAGAAGGAGTTGACATTGAGCTTTTTTCACCAACAATCTACAGACAGTGCCACTTCTGCAAATTTTACTGTGTCCATAAATACACTGACCATGAGTGAGTGAGTGAGTGAAGTCACTCAGTCGTGTCCGACTCTTTGCGACCCCATGGACTGTAGCCCGCCAGGCTCCTCTATCCATGGGATTCTCCAGGCAAGAATACTGGAGTGGGTTGCCATTTCCTTCTCCAGGGGATCTTCACAACCCAGGAATCGAACCCAGGTCTCCTGAATTGCAGTCAGATGCATTATCCTCTGAGCCACCAGGGAAGCCTAGAGCATCTCTTTCACTTATTAGTAACTTCCTTAATGCCTCTGTGCCTCAGTTTACTCATCTATAAAATTGGAGTGCTCTTTTTTTCTGAATTAAATGAAACAGAGCATATGACACATCCAGGATGTTACTTAGAATATCTAAGTAAAATACTTCATTTCTTTTTTTTAGAAGAGACAGTTGAAATTGAGTTTTTTTTCTCCAACAATCTAGATAAGACAATGCCCTTTTCCAAAAACTTGATTGAGTGTAGATAAATACACTCTCAAAGACATCATCCGTTTCACTTCTTATACTTCATTACTACCTCTGTGCCTCAGTTTCCTCATCTGTAAAATGGGAATATTGACAACACCTTACTCGTAAATTTTCTTCTGAATTAAATGAAGCTTAACATGTAAAACACCCACCACTGCTTATGAGATCTAACTAACATATATAACAGTGTTTGTGTTCTTTTAAGAGTGTTAAAATCTTTATATTTACCCCACAGCCTTGTAGATTTTTGGTGAAAAAAGTTCAATGTCAACTCCATCTATTAGAAAAAAAAAACAAAATTAGGTATGATACTTAGATCTAAAAGTAAAGTCTGTCTTGTTTTACCTGCTTGCCTGCATTTAATTCAAAAGAAAAACTTCATAGAAGATGGAATCAACGTATCCATTTTATACATGAGGAAACTGAGGCCCAGAGGTATTAATGAAGTTACTAGAAAGTGAAAGAGATGCTTTTTGGTGAGTGTACAGATCTACACTTAGGAAACTTTGTGGAAAAGTGCATTGTCGGTCCAGATTATTGGGGAAAAATTTCGATTTCAACACATTCTTCTGAAAAAAAAAAAAAAAAACAACAAAATTAAGTATGTTACTTAGACTGCTAAGCAATGTCCTTGGATTTTAGATGTTCTGCTTCATTAAATTGAAAACAAAATCTACGCTGAAATTGTTGTCAATATTCCCATTTATACTTCAGATAGCTGAGGCATTAATGAAATTGCTACTAAGTGAGAGAGATGCTTTTGCTAAACATATATATCTATATTTAGTAAACTTTGTGGGAAAAGCATCATCTATCTAGAATGTTTGGAGGAAAAACTTGATTTCTATTCTATTAAAAAAAAAAAAAAAACCAAATGAAGTATGTTACTCTCTGAAGCATGTCCTCAGTATTTTACATGCTCTGCTTCATTTAATTACAAAGAAAATGCACGAGGAAGGTGTTATCAACATTCCCGTTTGATAGATGAGGAAACTGAGACACAGAGACATTACTGTCTTTACTACTTAGGGAAATACCTGCTTTTGGTTGAGCGTGTTTATTTAGTAAACTGTGTGGGAAAGGATATTGTCCGGCGAGAGGGTTGGGGAAAAAACCCAATTTCAATTCTCTGTATTAAAACAAAAAAAATTGAGTTGCTTAGATCTTCTAAGCAATGTCCTGGTTCTTTTGCGCGCTCCTCTCCATTTAATCATAAAGAAAATCGACGAGTAAAGTGTTATCAACATTCCCATTTTATATATGAGGAAACTGAGGAGCAGAGGCTTTAAGAAAGTAATTAGTAGGTGAAAGATGATGTATCGGTGAGCCTACTTATCTATACTTACTAAACTTTGTTGATAAGGGCATTGTCTGTTAGATTTTTGGGGAAAAAACTCAATTTCAATTCTCTTAAAAACATTCAGTAGGTTACTTGACTCTACTAAGCATGTCCTGCGTATTTTACATGCTCTGTTTCATTTCATGAAAAATAAGAATCAGTGAGGTCCAAGAAAATCTACAAGGCTGTGGGGTAAAAATAAAGATTTTAACACTCTTAAAGAAAAAATAAACAATATTATGTATGTTAGTTAGATCTCCTAAGCAATGGTGGGTGTTTTACAGGTTAAGCTTCATTTAATACAAAAGAAAATCTACGGGAAAGGTGGTGTCAATATTCCCATTTTACAGATGAGGAAACTGAGGCACAGAGGCAGTAATTAAGTTACAAGAAATGAAACAGATGATGTCTTTGAGAGTGATGTATCTACACTCAATCAACTTTGTGGAAAAGGGCATTATCTTTCTAGATTGTGGGAGAAAAAAACTCAATTTCAACTCTCTGTTCTAAAAAAAAGAAATGAAGTAGTTTACTTAGATCTACTAAGTAACATCCTGGATGTGTCATATGCTCTGTTTCATTTAATTAAAAGAAAAAGAGCACTCCCATTTTATAGATGAGTAAACTGAGGCACAGAGGCATTAAGCAAGTTCCTAATACGTGAAAGAGATGGTTTATGGTGAGCGTATTTATGGACACAGTAAAATTTGCAAAAATGGCACTGTCTGTAGATTGCTGGTGAAAGAAGCTCCATGTCAACTCCTTCTATTAGAAAAAAAACAAAATTAGGTATGATACTTAGATCTACCAAGCAAAGTCTGTCTTGTTTTACCTGCTTGCCTGCATTTAATGCAAAAGAAAAACTACACAGAAGGTGGAATCAACGTTCCCATTTTATAGATGAGGAAACTGAGGCCCAGAGGTATTAATGAAGTTACTAGAAAGGGAAAGAGATGCTTTTCGGTGAGTGTACAGATCTACACTTAGGAAACTTTGTGGGAAAGTGCATTGTCGGTCCAGATTATTGGGGAAAAATCTCGATTTCAACTCATTCTTCTGAAAAAAAAAAAAAAACAAACAAAAAACAAAATTAAGTATGTTCCTTAGACTGCTAAGCAATGTCCTTGGATTTTAGACGGTCTGCTTCATTTAATTGAAAACAAAATCTACGCTGAAATTGTTGTCAATATTCCCATTTATACTTCAGGAAGCTGAGGCATTAATGAATTTGCTAGTAAGTGAGAGAGATGCTTTTGCTAACCGTATTTATCTATATGTAGTAAACTTTGTGGGAAAGGGCATCGTCTATCTAGAATGTTTGGGGGAAAAACTTGATTTCTATTCTATTTTTAAAAAAGCCCAAATGAAGTATGTTACTCTACTCAGCATGTCCTCAGTGTTTTACATGCTCTGCTTCATTTAATTACAAAGAAAATGCACGAGGAAGGTGTTATCAACATTCCCATTTGATAGATGAGGAAAACTGAGACACAGAGACCTTACTGTCGTTACTAGTTGGGGAAATACATGCTTTTTGTTGAGTGTGTTTATCTATTTAGTAAACTGTGTGGGAAAGGACATTGTCTGGCTAGCGTGTTGGGGAAAAAACCCAATTTCAATTCTCTGTATTAAAAAAAAATTTAGTGAGTTGCTTAGACCTTCTAAGCAATGAGCTGGTTGTTTTGCATGCGCCTCTTCATTTAATCGAAAAGAAAATCTACGAGTAGTGTTATCAACATTGCCATTTTATATATGAGGAAACTGAGGCGCAGAGGCTTTAAGAAAGTAATTAGTAGGTGAAAGATGATGTATCGGTGAGCCTAATTATCTATACTTATTAAACTTTGTTGATAAGTGCATTGTCTGTTAGATTTTGGGGGGAAAAACTCAATTTCAATTCTCTTAAAAACATTCAGTATTTTACTTAACTCTACTAAGCATGTCCTGCGTATTTTACATGCTCTGTTTCATTTAATGAAAAATAAGATTCAGGTAAAAGAAAATCTACAAGGCTGTGGGGTAAAAATAAAGATTTTAACACTCTTAAAAGAAAAAAAAAAAACAATACTATGTATGTAAGTTAGGTCTCCTAAGCAATGGCGGGTGTTTTACATGTTAAGCTTCATGTAATTCAACAGAAAATCGACACGGAAGGTGTGGTCAATATTCCCATTTTACAGATGAGGAAACTGAGGCACAGAGGCAGTAATGAAGTTTCAAGGAGTGAAACGGATGATGTCTTTGAGAGTGTATTTATCTACACTCAATCAACTTTGTGGAAAAGGGCACTGTCTATCTAGATTGTTGAAGAAAAAAACTCAATTTCAACTGTCTCTTCTAAAAAAAAGAAATGAAGTATTTTACTTAGATCTTCTAAGTAACATCCTGGATGTGTCATATGCTCTGTTTCGTTTAATTTTTTAAAAAAGCACTCCCATTTTATAGATGAGTAAACTGAGGCACAGAGGCATTAAGGAGGTTCGTAATAAGTGAAAGAGATGGTATATGGTGAGCATATTTATGGACACAGTAAAATTTGCAGAAATGGCACAGTCTGGAGATTGCTGGTGAAAAAAGCTCAATGTCAACTCCATCTACTAGAAAAAAAAAAACAAAAATAGGTATGATACTTAGATCGACCAAGCAAAGTCTGTCTTGATTTACCTGCTTGCCTGCATTTAATGCAAAAGAAAAACTACACAGAAGGTGGAATCAACGTTCCCATGTTAAACATGAGGAAACTGAGGCCCAGAGGTATTAATGAAGTTACTAGAAATTGATAGAGATGCTTTTTGGTGAGTGTACAGATCTACACTTAGGAAACTTTGTGGGAAAGTGCATTGCTGGTCCAGATTATTAGGGAAAAATCTCGATTTCAACTCATTCTTCTGAAAAAAAAAAAAAAAAAAAGATTAAGTATGTTTCTTAGACTCCTAAGCAATGTCCTCAGTGTTTTAAACGGTCTGCTCCATTTAATTGAAAACAAAATCTACGCTGAAATTGTTGCCAGTATTCCCATTTATACTTCAGGAAGCTGAGGCATTAATGAAATTGCTAGTAAGTGAGAGAGATGCTTTTGCTAACCGTATTTATCTATATTTAGTAAACTTGTGGGTAAGGGCATCGTCTATCTAGAATTTTGGGAGGGAAAACTTAATTTCAATTCTATTTAAAAAAAGCCCAAATGAAGTATGTTACTTAACTCTACTAAGCATGTCCCCAGTGTTTTACATGCTCCGCTTCATTTAATTACAAAGAAAATGCACGAGGACGGTGTTATCAACATTCCCGTTTGATAGATGAGGAAACTGAGACACAGAGACATTTCTGTCGTTACTAGTACATGCTTTTTGTTGAGCGTGTTTATCTGTTTAGTAAACTGTGTGGGAAAGGGCCTTGTCTGGCTAGAGTGTTGGGGAAAAAACCGAATTTCAATTCTCTGTATTAAAAAAAAATTAAGTGAGTTGCTTAGATCTTCTAAGCAATGTCCTGGTTGTTTTGCACGCTCCTCTCCATTTAATCATAAAGAAAATCTACGAGTAAAGTGCTATCAACATTCTCATTTTATATATGAGGAAACTGAGGCGCAGAGGCTTTAAGAAAGTAATTAGTAGGTGAATGATGATGTATCGGTGAGCCTATTTATCTATACTTACTAAACTTTGTTGACAAGGGCATTGTCTGTTAGATTTTGGGGGGAAAAAACTCAATTTCAATTCTCATAAAAACATTCAGTATGTTACTTTACTAAGCATGTCCTGCGTATTTTACATGCTCTGTTTCATTTAATGAAAACTAAGAATCAGTAAGGTCCAAGAAAATCTACAAGGCTGTGGGGTAAAAATAAAGATTTTAACACTCTTAAAGAAAAACTAAACAATATTATGTATGTTAGTTAGATCTCCTAAGCCATGGTGGGTGTTTTACAGGTTAAGCTTCATTTAATTCAAAAGAAAATCTACGGGAAAGGTGGTGTCAATATTCCCATTTTGCAGATGAGGAAACTGAGGCACAGAGGCAGTAATGAAGTTACAAGAAGTGAAACAGATGATGTCTTTGAGAGTGTATGTATCTACACTCAATCAACTTTGTCGAAAAGGGCATTGTCTTTCTAGATTGTGGGAGAAAAAAACTCAATTTCAACTCTCTGTTCTAAAAAAAAGAAATGAAGTGGTTTACTCAGATCTACTAAGTAACATCCTGGATGTGTCATATGCTCTGTTTCATTTAATTAAAAGAAAAAGAGCACTCCCATTTTATAGATGAGTAAACTGAGGCACAGAGGCATTAAGCAAGTTCCTAATACGTGAAAGAGATGGTTTATGGTGAGCGTATTTATGGACACAGTAAAATTTGCAGAAATGGCACTGTCTGTAGATTGCTGGTGAAAGAAGCTCCATGTCAACTCCTTCTGTTAGAAAAAAAACAAAATTAGGTATGATACTTAGATCTACCAAGCAAAGTCTGTCTTGTTTTACCTGCTTGCCTGCATTTAATGCAAAAGAAAAACTACACAGAAGGTGGAATCAACGTTCCCATTTTATAGATGAGGAAACTGAGGCCCAGAGGTATTAATGAAGTTACTAGAAAGGGAAAGAGATGCTTTTCGGTGAGTGTACAGATCTACACTTAGGAAACTTTGTGGGAAAGTGCATTGTCGGTCCAGATTATTGGGGAAAAATCTCGATTTCAACTCATTCTTCTGAAAAAAAAAAAAAACAAAAACAAAAACAAAATTAAGTATGTTTTTTAGACTGCTAAGCAATGTCCTTGGATTTTAGACGGTCTGCTTCATTTAATTGAAAACAAAATCTACGCTGAAATTGTTGTCAATATTCCCATTTATACTTCAGGAAGCTGAGGCATTAATGAATTTGCTAGTAAGTGAGAGAGATGCTTTTGCTAACCGTATTTATCTATATGTAGTAAACTTTGTGGGAAAGGGCATCGTCTATCTAGAATGTTTGGGGGAAAAACTTGATTTCTATTCTATTTTTTAAAAAGCCCAAATGAAGTATGTTACTCTACTCAGCATGTCCTCAGTGTTTTACATGCTCTGCTTCATTTAATTACAAAGAAAATGCACGAGGAAGGTGTTATCAACATTCCCATTTGATAGATGCGGAAAACTGAGACACAGAGACCTTACTGTCGTTACTAGTTAGGGAAATACATGCTTTTTGTTGAGTGTGTTTATCTATTTAGTAAACTGTGTGGGAAAGGACATTGTCTGGCTAGCGTGTTGGGGAAAAAACCCAATTTCAATTCTCTGTATTAAAAAAAAATTTAGTGAGTTGCTTAGACCTTCTAAGCAATGAGCTGGTTGTTTTGCATGCGCCTCTTCATTTAATCGAAAAGAAAATCTACGAGTAGTGTTATCAACATTGCCATTTTATATATGAGGAAACTGAGGCGCAGAGGCTTTAAGAAAGTAATTAGTAGGTGAAAGATGATGTATCGGTGAGCCTAATTATCTATACTTATTAAACTTTGTTGATAAGTGCATTGTCTGTTAGATTTTGGGGGGAAAAACTCAATTTCAATTCTCTTAAAAACATTCAGTATTTTACTTAACTCTACTAAGCATGTCCTGCGTATTTTACATGCTCTGTTTCATTTAATGAAAAATAAGATTCAGGTAAAAGAAAATCTACAAGGCTGTGGGGTAAAAATAAAGATTTAAACACTCTTAAAAGAAAAAAAAAAAACAATACTATGTATGTAAGTTAGGTCTCCTAAGCAATGGCGGGTGTTTTACATGTTAAGCTTCATGTAATTCAACAGAAAATCGACACGGAAGGTGTGGTCAATATTCCCATTTTACAGATGAGGAAACTGAGGCACAGAGGCAGTAATGAAGTTTCAAGGAGTGAAACGGATGATGTCTTTGAGAGTGTATTTATCTACACTCAATCAACTTTGTGGAAAAGGGCACTGTCTATCTAGATTGTTGAAGAAAAAAACTCAATTTCAACTGTCTCTTCTAAAAAAAAGAAATGAAGTATTTTACTTAGATCTTCTAAGTAACATCCTGGATGTGTCATATGCTCTGTTTCGTTTAATTTTTTAAAAAAGCACTCCCATTTTATAGATGAGTAAACTGAGGCACAGAGGCATTAAGGAAGTTCGTAATAAGTGAAAGAGATGGTATATGGTGAGCATATTTATGGACACAGTAAAATTTGCAGAAATGGCACTGTCTGTAGATTGCTGGTGAAAAAAGCTCAATGTCAACTCCATCTACTAGAAAAAAAAACAAAAATAGGTATGATACTTAGATCGACCAAGCAAAGTCTGTCTTGATTTACTTGCTTGCCTGCATTTAATGCAAAAGAAAAACTACACAGAAGGTGGAATCAACGTTCCCATGTTAAACATGAGGAAACTGAGGCCCAGAGGTATTAATGAAGTTACTAGAAATTGATAGAGATGCTTTTTGGTGAGTGTACAGATCTACACTTAGGAAACTTTGTGGGAAAGTGCATTGCTGGTCCAGATTATTAGGGAAAAATCTCGATTTCAACTCATTCTTCTGAAAAAAAAAAAAAAAAAGATTAAGTATGTTTCTTAGACTCCTAAGCAATGTCCTCAGTGTTTTAAACGGTCTGCTCCATTTAATTGAAAACAAAATCTACGCTGAAATTGTTGCCAGTATTCCCATTTATACTTCAGGAAGCTGAGGCATTAATGAAATTGCTAGTAAGTGAGAGAGATGCTTTTGCTAACCGTATTTATCTATATTTAGTAAACTTGTGGGTAAGGGCATCGTCTATCTAGAATTTTGGGAGGGAAAACTTAATTTCAATTCTATTTAAAAAAAGCCCAAATGAAGTATGTTACTTAACTCTACTAAGCATGTCCCCAGTGTTTTACATGCTCCGCTTCATTTAATTACAAAGAAAATGCACGAGGACGGTGTTATCAACATTCCCGTTTGATAGATGAGGAAACTGAGACACAGAGACATTTCTGTCGTTACTAGTACATGCTTTTTGTTGAGCGTGTTTATCTGTTTAGTAAACTGTGTGGGAAAGGGCCTTGTCTGGCTAGAGTGTTGGGGAAAAAACCGAATTTCAATTCTCTGTATTAAAAAAAAATTAAGTGAGTTGCTTAGATCTTCTAAGCAATGTCCTGGTTGTTTTGCACGCTCCTCTCCATTTAATCATAAAGAAAATCTACGAGTAAAGTGCTATCAACATTCTCATTTTATATATGAGGAAACTGAGGCGCAGAGGCTTTAAGAAAGTAATTAGTAGGTGAATGATGATGTATCGGTGAGCCTATTTATCTATACTTACTAAACTTTGTTGACAAGGGCATTGTCTGTTAGATTTTGGGGGGAAAAAACTCAATTTCAATTCTCATAAAAACATTCAGTATGTTACTTTACTAAGCATGTCCTGCGTATTTTACATGCTCTGTTTCATTTAATGAAAACTAAGAATCAGTAAGGTCCAAGAAAATCTACAAGGCTGTGGGGTAAAAATAAAGATTTTAACACTCTTAAAGAAAAACTAAACAATATTATGTATGTTAGTTAGATCTCCTAAGCCATGGTGGGTGTTTTACAGGTTAAGCTTCATTTAATTCAAAAGAAAATCTACGGGAAAGGTGGTGTCAATATTCCCATTTTGCAGATGAGGAAACTGAGGCACAGAGGCAGTAATGAAGTTACAAGAAGTGAAACAGATGATGTCTTTGAGAGTGTATGTATCTACACTCAATCAACTTTGTCGAAAAGGGCATTGTCTTTCTAGATTGTGGGAGAAAAAAACTCAATTTCAACTCTCTGTTCTAAAAAAAAGAAATGAAGTGGTTTACTCAGATCTACTAAGTAACATCCTGGATGTGTCATATGCTCTGTTTCATTTAATTAAAAGAAAAAGAGCACTCCCATTTTATAGATGAGTAAACTGAGGCACAGAGGCATTAAGCAAGTTCCTAATACGTGAAAGAGATGGTTTATGGTGAGCGTATTTATGGACACAGTAAAATTTGCAAAAATGGCACTGTCTGTAGATTGCTGGTGAAAGAAGCTCCATGTCAACTCCTTCTATTAGAAAAAAAAACAAAATTAGGTATGATACTTAGATCTACCAAGCAAAGTCTGTCTTGTTTTACCTGCTTGCCTGCATTTAATGCAAAAGAAAAACTACACAGAAGGTGGAATCAACGTTCCCATTTTATAGATGAGGAAACTGAGGCCCAGAGGTATTAATGAAGTTACTAGAAAGGGAAAGAGATGCTTTTCGGTGAGTGTACAGATCTACACTTAGGAAACTTTGTGGGAAAGTGCATTGTCGGTCCAGATTATTGGGGGAAAATCTCGATTTCAACTCATTCTTCTGAAAAAAAAAAAATAAATAAACAAAAAACAAAATTAAGTATGTTCCTTAGACTGCTAAGCAATGTCCTTGGATTTTAGACGGTCTGCTTCATTTAATTGAAAACAAAATCTACGCTGAAATTGTTGTCAATATTCCCATTTATACTTCAGGAAGCTGAGGCATTAATGAATTTGCTAGTAAGTGAGAGAGATGCTTTTGCTAACCGTATTTATCTATATGTAGTAAACTTTGTGGGAAAGGGCATCGTCTATCTAGAATGTTTGGGGGAAAAACTTGATTTCTATTCTATTTTTTAAAAAGCCCAAATGAAGTATGTTACTCTACTCAGCATGTCCTCAGTGTTTTACATGCTCTGCTTCATTTAATTACAAAGAAAATGCACGAGGAAGGTGTTATCAACATTCCCATTTGATAGATGCGGAAAACTGAGACACAGAGACCTTACTGTCGTTACTAGTTGGGGAAATACATGCTTTTTGTTGAGTGTGTTTATCTATTTAGTAAACTGTGTGGGAAAGGACATTGTCTGGCTAGCGTGTTGGGGAAAAAACCCAATTTCAATTCTCTGTATTAAAAAAAAATTTAGTGAGTTGCTTAGACCTTCTAAGCAATGAGCTGGTTGTTTTGCATGCGCCTCTTCATTTAATCGAAAAGAAAATCTACGAGTAGTGTTATCAACATTGCCATTTTATATATGAGGAAACTGAGGCGCAGAGGCTTTAAGAAAGTAATTAGTAGGTGAAAGATGATGTATCGGTGAGCCTAATTATCTATACTTATTAAACTTTGTTGATAAGTGCATTGTCTGTTAGATTTTGGGGGGAAAAACTCAATTTCAATTCTCTTAAAAACATTCAGTATTTTACTTAACTCTACTAAGCATGTCCTGCGTATTTTACATGCTCTGTTTCATTTAATGAAAAATAAGATTCAGGTAAAAGAAAATCTACAAGGCTGTGGGGTAAAAATAAAGATTTAAACACTCTTAAAAGAAAAAAAAAACAATACTATGTATGTAAGTTAGGTCTCCTAAGCAATGGCGGGTGTTTTACATGTTAAGCTTCATGTAATTCAACAGAAAATCGACACGGAAGGTGTGGTCAATATTCCCATTTTACAGATGAGGAAACTGAGGCACAGAGGCAGTAAAGAAGTTTCAAGGAGTGAAACGGATGATGTCTTTGAGAGTGTATTTATCTACACTCAATCAACTTTGTGGAAAAGGGCACTGTCTATCTAGATTGTTGAAGAAAAAAACTCAATTTCAACTGTCTCTTCTAAAAAAAAGAAATGAAGTATTTTACTTAGATCTTCTAAGTAACATCCTGGATGTGTCATATGCTCTGTTTCGTTTAATTTTTTAAAAAAGCACTCCCATTTTATAGATGAGTAAACTGAGGCACAGAGGCATTAAGGAAGTTCGTAATAAGTGAAAGAGATGGTATATGGTGAGCATATTTATGGACACAGTAAAATTTGCAGAAATGGCACACTCTGGAGATTGCTGGTGAAAAAAGCTCAATGTCAACTCCATCTACTAGAAAAAAAAAACAAAAATAGGTATGATACTTAGATCGACCAAGCAAAGTCTGTCTTGATTTACTTGCTTGCCTGCATTTAATGCAAAAGAAAAACTACACAGAAGGTGGAATCAACGTTCCCATGTTAAACATGAGGAAACTGAGGCCCAGAGGTATTAATGAAGTTACTAGAAATTGATAGAGATGCTTTTCGGTGAGTGTACAGATCTACACTTAGGAAACTTTGTGGGAAAGTGCATTGCTGGTCCAGATTATTAGGGAAAAATCTCGATTTCAACTCATTCTTCTGAAAAAAAAAAAAAAAAAAGATTAAGTATGTTTCTTAGACTCCTAAGCAATGTCCTCAGTGTTTTAAACGGTCTGCTCCATTTAATTGAAAACAAAATCTACGCTGAAATTGTTGCCAGTATTCCCATTTATACTTCAGGAAGCTGAGGCATTAATGAAATTGCTAGTAAGTGAGAGAGATGCTTTTGCTAACCGTATTTATCTATATTTAGTAAACTTGTGGGTAAGGGCATCGTCTATCTAGAATTTTGGGAGGGAAAACTTAATTTCAATTCTATTTAAAAAAAGCCCAAATGAAGTATGTTACTTAACTCTACTAAGCATGTCCCCAGTGTTTTACATGCTCCGCTTCATTTAATTACAAAGAAAATGCACGAGGACGGTGTTATCAACATTCCCGTTTGATAGATGAGGAAACTGAGACACAGAGACATTTCTGTCGTTACTAGTACATGCTTTTTGTTGAGCGTGTTTATCTGTTTAGTAAACTGTGTGGGAAAGGGCCTTGTCTGGCTAGAGTGTTGGGGAAAAAACCGAATTTCAATTCTCTGTATTAAAAAAAAATTAAGTGAGTTGCTTAGATCTTCTAAGCAATGTCCTGGTTGTTTTGCACGCTCCTCTCCATTTAATCATAAAGAAAATCTACGAGTAAAGTGCTATCAACATTCTCATTTTATATATGAGGAAACTGAGGCGCAGAGGCTTTAAGAAAGTAATTAGTAGGTGAATGATGATGTATCGGTGAGCCTATTTATCTATACTTACTAAACTTTGTTGACAAGGGCATTGTCTGTTAGATTTTGGGGGGAAAAACTCAATTTCAATTCTCATAAAAACATTCAGTATGTTACTGTACTAAGCATGTCCTGCGTATTTTACATGCTCTGTTTCATTTAATGAAAACTAAGAATCAGTAAGGTCCAAGAAAATCTACAAGGCTGTGGGGTAAAAATAAAGATTTTAACACTCTTAAAGAAAAACTAAACAATATTATGTATGTTAGTTAGATCTCCTAAGCCATGGTGGGTGTTTTACAGGTTAAGCTTCATTTAATTCAAAAGAAAATCTACGGGAAAGGTGGTGTCAATATTCCCATTTTGCAGATGAGGAAACTGAGGCACAGAGGCAGTAATGAAGTTACAAGAAGTGAAACAGATGATGTCTTTGAGAGTGTATGTATCTACACTCAATCAACTTTGTCGAAAAGGGCATTGTCTTTCTAGATTGTGGGAGAAAAAAACTCAATTTCAACTCTCTGTTCTAAAAAAAAGAAATGAAGTGGTTTACTCAGATCTACTAAGTAACATCCTGGATGTGTCATATGCTCTGTTTCATTTAATTAAAAGAAAAAGAGCACTCCCATTTTATAGATGAGTAAACTGAGGCACAGAGGCATTAAGCAAGTTCCTAATACGTGAAAGAGATGGTTTATGGTGAGCGTATTTATGGACACAGTAAAATTTGCAAAAATGGCACTGTCTGTAGATTGCTGGTGAAAGAAGCTCCATGTCAACTCCTTCTATTAGAAAAAAAAACAAAATTAGGTATGATACTTAGATCTACCAAGCAAAGTCTGTCTTGTTTTACCTGCTTGCCTGCATTTAATGCAAAAGAAAAACTACACAGAAGGTGGAATCAACGTTCCCATTTTATAGATGAGGAAACTGAGGCCCAGAGGTATTAATGAAGTTACTAGAAAGGGAAAGAGATGCTTTTCGGTGAGTGTACAGATCTACACTTAGGAAACTTTGTGGGAAAGTGCATTGTCGGTCCAGATTATTGGGGGAAAATCTCGATTTCAACTCATTCTTCTGAAAAAAAAAAAAAAAAAAAAAATTAAGTATGTTCCTTAGACTGCTAAGCAATGTCCTTGGATTTTAGACGGTCTGCTTCATTTAATTGAAAACAAAATCTACGCTGAAATTGTTGTCAATATTCCCATTTATACTTCAGGAAGCTGAGGCATTAATGAATTTGCTAGTAAGTGAGAGAGATGCTTTTGCTAACCGTATTTATCTATATGTAGTAAACTTTGTGGGAAAGGGCATCGTCTATCTAGAATGTTTGGGGGAAAAACTTGATTTCTATTCTATTTTTAAAAAAGCCCAAATGAAGTATGTTACTCTACTCAGCATGTCCTCAGTGTTTTACATGCTCTGCTTCATTTAATTACAAAGAAAATGCACGAGGAAGGTGTTATCAACATTCCCATTTGATAGATGCGGAAAACTGAGACACAGAGACCTTACTGTCGTTACTAGTTGGGGAAATACATGCTTTTTGTTGAGTGTGTTTATCTATTTAGTAAACTGTGTGGGAAAGGACATTGTCTGGCTAGCGTGTTGGGGAAAAAAACCCAATTTCAATTCTCTGTATTAAAAAAAAATTTAGTGAGTTGCTTAGACCTTCTAAGCAATGAGCTGGTTGTTTTGCATGCGCCTCTTCATTTAATCGAAAAGAAAATCTACGAGTAGTGTTATCAACATTGCCATTTTATATATGAGGAAACTGAGGCGCAGAGGCTTTAAGAAAGTAATTAGTAGGTGAAAGATGATGTATCGGTGAGCCTAATTATCTATACTTATTAAACTTTGTTGATAAGTGCATTGTCTGTTAGATTTTGGGGGGAAAAAACTCAATTTCAATTCTCTTAAAAACATTCAGTATTTTACTTAACTCTACTAAGCATGTCCTGCGTATTTTACATGCTCTGTTTCATTTAATGAAAAATAAGATTCAGGTAAAAGAAAATCTACAAGGCTGTGGGGTAAAAATAAAGATTTTAACACTCTTAAAAGAAAAAAAAAAACAATACTATGTATGTAAGTTAGGTCTCCTAAGCAATGGCGGGTGTTTTACATGTTAAGCTTCATGTAATTCAACAGAAAATCGACACGGAAGGTGTGGTCAATATTCCCATTTTGCAGATGAGGAAACTGAGGCACAGAGGCAGTAATGAAGTTTCAAGGAGTGAAACGGATGATGTCTTTGAGAGTGTATTTATCTACACTCAATCAACTTTGTGGAAAAGGGCACTGTCTATCTAGATTGTTGAAGAAAAAAACTCAATTTCAACTGTCTCTTCTAAAAAAAAGAAATGAAGTATTTTACTTAGATCTTCTAAGTAACATCCTGGATGTGTCATATGCTCTGTTTCGTTTAATTTTAAAAAAAGCACTCCCATTTTATAGATGAGTAAACTGAGGCACAGTGGCATTAAGGAAGTTCGTAATAAGTGAAAGAGATGGTATATGGTGAGCATATTTATGGACACAGTAAAATTTGCAGAAATGGCACTGTCTGTAGATTGCTGGTGAAAGAAGCTCCATGTCAACTCCTTCTATTAGAAAAAAAACAAAATTAGGTATGATACTTAGATCTACCAAGCAAAGTCTGTCTTGTTTTACCTGCTTGCCTGCATTTAATGCAAAAGAAAAACTACACAGAAGGTGGAATCAACGTTCCCATTTTATAGATGAGGAAACTGAGGCCCAGAGGTATTAATGAAGTTACTAGAAAGGGAAAGTGATGCTTTTCGGTGAGTGTACAGATCTACACTTAGGAAACTTTGTGGGAAAGTGCATTGTCGGTCCAGATTATTGGGGGAAAATCTCGATTTCAACTCATTCTTCTGAAAAAGAAAAAAAAAAAAAAAAAAAACAAAATTAAGTATGTTCCTTAGACTGCTAAGCAATGTCCTTGGATTTTAGACGGTCTGCTTCATTTAATTGAAAACAAAATCTACGCTGAAATTGTTGTCAATATTCCCATTTATACTTCAGGAAGCTGAGGCATTAATGAATTTGCTAGTAAGTGAGACAGATGCTTTTGCTAACCGTATTTATCTATATGTAGTAAACTTTGTGGGAAAGGGCATCGTCTATCTAGAATGTTTGGGGGAAAAACTTGATTTCTATTCTATTTTTAAAAAAGCCCAAATGAAGTATGTTACTCTACTCAGCATGTCCTCAGTGTTTTACATGCTCTGCTTCATTTAATTACAAAGAAAATGCACGAGGAAGGTGTTATCAACATTCCCATTTGATAGATGAGGAAAACTGAGACACAGAGACCTTACTGTCGTTACTAGTTGGGGAAATACATGCTTTTTGTTGAGTGTGTTTATCTATTTAGTAAACTGTGTGGGAAAGGACATTGTCTGGCTAGCGTGTTGGGGAAAAAACCCAATTTCAATTCTCTGTATTAAAAAAAAATTTAGTGAGTTGCTTAGACCCTCTAAGCAATGAGCTGGTTGTTTTGCATGCGCCTCTTCATTTAATCGAAAAGAAAATCTACGAGTAGTGTTATCAACATTGCCATTTTATATATGAGGAAACTGAGGCGCAGAGGCTTTAAGAAAGTAATTAGTAGGTGAAAGATGATGTATCGGTGAGCCTAATTATCTATACTTATTAAACTTTGTTGATAAGTGCATTGTCTGTTAGATTTTGGGGGGAAAAACTCAATTTCAATTCTCTTAAAAGCATTCAGTATTTTACTTAACTCTACTAAGCATGTCCTGCGTATTTTACATGCTCTGTTTCATTTAATGAAAAATAAGATTCAGGTAAAAGAAAATCTACAAGGCTGTGGGGTAAAAATAAAGATTTTAACACTCTTAAAAGAAAAAAAAAAAACAATACTATGTATGTAAGTTAGGTCTCCTAAGCAATGGCGGGTGTTTTACATGTTAAGCTTCATGTAATTCAACAGAAAATCGACACGGAAGGTGTGGTCAATATTCCCATTTTACAGATGAGGAAACTGAGGCACAGAGGCAGTAATGAAGTTTCAAGGAGTGAAACGGATGATGTCTTTGAGAGTGTATTTATCTACACTCAATCAACTTTGTGGAAAAGGGCACTGTCTATCTAGATTGTTGAAGAAAAAAACTCAATTTCAACTGTCTCTTCTAAAAAAAAGAAATGAAGTATTTTACTTAGATCTTCTAAGTAACATCCTGGATGTGTCATATGCTCTGTTTCGTTTAATTTTAAAAAAAGCACTCCCATTTTATAGATGAGTAAACTGAGGCACAGTGGCATTAAGGAAGTTCGTAATAAGTGAAAGAGATGGTATATGGTGAGCATATTTATGGACACAGTAAAATTTGCAGAAATGGCACTGTCTGTAGATTGCTGGTGAAAGAAGCTCCATGTCAACTCCTTCTATTAGAAAAAAAACAAAATTAGGTATGATACTTAGATCTACCAAGCAAAGTCTGTCTTGTTTTACCTGCTTGCCTGCATTTAATGCAAAAGAAAAACTACACAGAAGGTGGAATCAACGTTCCCATTTTATAGATGAGGAAACTGAGGCCCAGAGGTATTAATGAAGTTACTAGAAAGGGAAAGAGATGCTTTTCGGTGAGTGTACAGATCTACACTTAGGAAACTTTGTGGGAAAGTGCATTGTCGGTCCAGATTATTGGGGGAAAATCTCGATTTCAACTCATTCTTCTGAAAAAAAAAAAAAAAAAAAATTAAGTATGTTCCTTAGACTGCTAAGCAATGTCCTTGGATTTTAGACGGTCTGCTTCATTTAATTGAAAACAAAATCTACGCTGAAATTGTTGTCAATATTCCCATTTATACTTCAGGAAGCTGAGGCATTAATGAATTTGCTAGTAAGTGAGAGAGATGCTTTTGCTAACCGTATTTATCTATATGTAGTAAACTTTGTGGGAAAGGGCATCGTCTATCTAGAATGTTTGGGGGAAAAACTTGATTTCTATTCTATTTTTAAAAAAGCCCAAATGAAGTATGTTACTCTACTCAGCATGTCCTCAGTGTTTTACATGCTCTGCTTCATTTAATTACAAAGAAAATGCACGAGGAAGGTGTTATCAACATTCCCATTTGATAGATGCGGAAAACTGAGACACAGAGACCTTACTGTCGTTACTAGTTGGGGAAATACATGCTTTTTGTTGAGTGTGTTTATCTATTTAGTAAACTGTGTGGGAAAGGACATTGTCTGGCTAGCGTGTTGGGGAAAAAACCCAATTTCAATTCTCTGTATTAAAAAAAAATTTAGTGAGTTGCTTAGACCTTCTAAGCAATGAGCTGGTTGTTTTGCATGCGCCTCTTCATTTAATCGAAAAGAAAATCTACGAGTAGTGTTATCAACATTGCCATTTTATATATGAGGAAACTGAGGCGCAGAGGCTTTAAGAAAGTAATTAGTAGGTGAAAGATGATGTATCGGTGAGCCTAATTATCTATACTTATTAAACTTTGTTGATAAGTGCATTGTCTGTTAGATTTTGGGGGGAAAAAACTCAATTTCAATTCTCTTAAAAACATTCAGTATTTTACTTAACTCTACTAAGCATGTCCTGCGTATTTTACATGCTCTGTTTCATTTAATGAAAAATAAGATTCAGGTAAAAGAAAATCTACAAGGCTGTGGGGTAAAAATAAAGATTTTAACACTCTTAAAAGAAAAAAAAAAACAATACTATGTATGTAAGTTAGGTCTCCTAAGCAATGGCGGGTGTTTTACATGTTAAGCTTCATGTAATTCAACAGAAAATCGACACGGAAGGTGTGGTCAATATTCCCATTTTGCAGATGAGGAAACTGAGGCACAGAGGCAGTAATGAAGTTTCAAGGAGTGAAACGGATGATGTCTTTGAGAGTGTATTTATCTACACTCAATCAACTTTGTGGAAAAGGGCACTGTCTATCTAGATTGTTGAAGAAAAAAACTCAATTTCAACTGTCTCTTCTAAAAAAAAGAAATGAAGTATTTTACTTAGATCTTCTAAGTAACATCCTGGATGTGTCATATGCTCTGTTTCGTTTAATTTTAAAAAAAGCACTCCCATTTTATAGATGAGTAAACTGAGGCACAGTGGCATTAAGGAAGTTCGTAATAAGTGAAAGAGATGGTATATGGTGAGCATATTTATGGACACAGTAAAATTTGCAGAAATGGCACTGTCTGTAGATTGCTGGTGAAAGAAGCTCCATGTCAACTCCTTCTATTAGAAAAAAAACAAAATTAGGTATGATACTTAGATCTACCAAGCAAAGTCTGTCTTGTTTTACCTGCTTGCCTGCATTTAATGCAAAAGAAAAACTACACAGAAGGTGGAATCAACGTTCCCATTTTATAGATGAGGAAACTGAGGCCCAGAGGTATTAATGAAGTTACTAGAAAGGGAAAGTGATGCTTTTCGGTGAGTGTACAGATCTACACTTAGGAAACTTTGTGGGAAAGTGCATTGTCGGTCCAGATTATTGGGGGAAAATCTCGATTTCAACTCATTCTTCTGAAAAAGAAAAAAAAAAAAAAAAAAACAAAATTAAGTATGTTCCTTAGACTGCTAAGCAATGTCCTTGGATTTTAGACGGTCTGCTTCATTTAATTGAAAACAAAATCTACGCTGAAATTGTTGTCAATATTCCCATTTATACTTCAGGAAGCTGAGGCATTAATGAATTTGCTAGTAAGTGAGACAGATGCTTTTGCTAACCGTATTTATCTATATGTAGTAAACTTTGTGGGAAAGGGCATCGTCTATCTAGAATGTTTGGGGGAAAAACTTGATTTCTATTCTATTTTTAAAAAAGCCCAAATGAAGTATGTTACTCTACTCAGCATGTCCTCAGTGTTTTACATGCTCTGCTTCATTTAATTACAAAGAAAATGCACGAGGAAGGTGTTATCAACATTCCCATTTGATAGATGAGGAAAACTGAGACACAGAGACCTTACTGTCGTTACTAGTTGGGGAAATACATGCTTTTTGTTGAGTGTGTTTATCTATTTAGTAAACTGTGTGGGAAAGGACATTGTCTGGCTAGCGTGTTGGGGAAAAAACCCAATTTCAATTCTCTGTATTAAAAAAAAATTTAGTGAGTTGCTTAGACCCTCTAAGCAATGAGCTGGTTGTTTTGCATGCGCCTCTTCATTTAATCGAAAAGAAAATCTACGAGTAGTGTTATCAACATTGCCATTTTATATATGAGGAAACTGAGGCGCAGAGGCTTTAAGAAAGTAATTAGTAGGTGAAAGATGATGTATCGGTGAGCCTAATTATCTATACTTATTAAACTTTGTTGATAAGTGCATTGTCTGTTAGATTTTGGGGGGAAAAACTCAATTTCAATTCTCTTAAAAGCATTCAGTATTTTACTTAACTCTACTAAGCATGTCCTGCGTATTTTACATGCTCTGTTTCATTTAATGAAAAATAAGATTCAGGTAAAAGAAAATCTACAAGGCTGTGGGGTAAAAATAAAGATTTTAACACTCTTAAAAGAAAAAAAAAAAAACAATACTATGTATGTAAGTTAGGTCTCCTAAGCAATGGCGGGTGTTTTACATGTTAAGCTTCATGTAATTCAACAGAAAATCGACACGGAAGGTGTGGTCAATATTCCCATTTTACAGATGAGGAAACTGAGGCACAGAGGCAGTAATGAAGTTTCAAGGAGTGAAACGGATGATGTCTTTGAGAGTGTATTTATCTACACTCAATCAACTTTGTGGAAAAGGGCACTGTCTATCTAGATTGTTGAAGAAAAAAACTCAATTTCAACTGTCTCTTCTAAAAAAAAGAAATGAAGTATTTTACTTAGATCTTCTAAGTAACATCCTGGATGTGTCATATGCTCTGTTTCGTTTAATTTTAAAAAAAGCACTCCCATTTTATAGATGAGTAAACTGAGGCACAGTGGCATTAAGGAAGTTCGTAATAAGTGAAAGAGATGGTATATGGTGAGCATATTTATGGACACAGTAAAATTTGCAGAAATGGCACTGTCTGTAGATTGCTGGTGAAAGAAGCTCCATGTCAACTCCTTCTATTAGAAAAAAAAACAAAATTAGGTATGATACTTAGATCTACCAAGCAAAGTCTGTCTTGTTTTACCTGCTTGCCTGCATTTAATGCAAAAGAAAAACTACACAGAAGGTGGAATCAACGTTCCCATTTTATAGATGAGGAAACTGAGGCCCAGAGGTATTAATGAAGTTACTAGAAAGGGAAAGTGATGCTTTTCGGTGAGTGTACAGATCTACACTTAGGAAACTTTGTGGGAAAGTGCATTGTCGGTCCAGATTATTGGGGGAAAATCTCGATTTCAACTCATTCTTCTGAAAAAGAAAAAAAAAAAAAAAAAATTAAGTATGTTCCTTAGACTGCTAAGCAATGTCCTTGGATTTTAGACGGTCTGCTTCATTTAATTGAAAACAAAATCTACGCTGAAATTGTTGTCAATATTCCCATTTATACTTCAGGAAGCTGAGGCATTAATGAAGTTACTAGTAAGTGAGAGAGATGATTTTGCTAACCATATTTATCTATATTTAGTAAACTTTGTGGGAAAGGGCATCGTCTATCTAGAATGTTTGGGGGAAATACTTTATTTTAATTATATTTTTTTTAAAAAAGCCCAAATGAAGTATGTTACTTAACTCTACTAAGCATGTCCTCAGTGTTTTACATGCTCTGCATGTTGGACCACTGAGGATGCACTGTCAAGTTACATTTCTCCATCCTTTACCAGACATAGCATTAACAGAAAGGACTGCGTGTAATCCATCAGCTGGACTAGCATCTAAGAGCTGGAAAAACCACTAAGGAGTGTTCAGAGTGGGAGGAAAAAGTGGAAGGCAAAAGTGGAAGCAAAAGTGGAAGCAAAAGTGGAAGCCGAAAGACATCTGGTTATCGGGAAGCTTGACACTTAGCACTCACTAATGGTAAACAGAAGGGAACGGGGCTGTGGTGGAAACTTTCCTAAGATATTTTATCAATAAAGAAACAGCTTCTCAAAAAAGAAAGAAAGAAAGAAACAGCTTCTCCTAGTGGGCAGCGGGAAGCATGGCAGCAGTCAGGCTACTAGGTCTCGTGAAGGCTCTTGGCGCGCCGCAGCCCTCAGGCTCCCAGCTCTCGCCTGCCCCGCCACCAGGATGCCCAAGAGGTAGGTCAGCTCCGCAGAGGGGGCAGTGAAGGACGAGCCCCAGAGGAGATCGGCGAGGTTGTCAGCTAAACCGGCTCCTGCAAAAATGGAAGCCAAAAAAGGCTGCGGGAAAGGATAAATCTTCAGACAAAAAAATGCAAACAAAAAGGAAAAGAGGAGCAAAGGGAAAACAGGTGGAAGTGGCCAACCAAGAGACTAAAGAAGACTTACCTGCAGAAAATGGAGAGACTAAAATTGAGGAGAGCCCAACCTCTGATGAAGCAGAAAAAGAAGCCAAGTCTGATTAATACAGCACACCCAGTCCGGTCAGTGGTCCCTTCTTGTACAATCCAGAGGAATATTTTTATCAACTATTTTGTAAATGCAAGTTTTTTAGTAGCTCTGAAACATTTTTAAAAAGGAGGAAATCCCACCTCATCCCATTTTTTAAGTGTAAATGCTTTTTTTTAAATAGGTGAAATCATTTCAGTCAGTTCAGTTCAGTTCAGTCACTCAGTTGTGTCCGACTCTTTGCGACCCCATGAACCGCAGCATGCCAGGCCTCTCTGTCCAGCACGAACTCTCAGAGTCCACCCAAACCCATGGCCATCGAGTCAGTGATGTCGTCCAACCATCTCATCCTCTGTCATCCCCTTCTCCTCCTGCCCTCAATCTTTCCCAGCATCACAGTCTTTTCAAATGAGTCAGCTCTTCGCATCAGGTGGCCAAAATATTGGAATTTCAGCTTTAACATCGGTCCTTCCAATGAACACCCAGGACTGATCTCCTTTAGGATGGACTGGTTGGATCTCCCTGCAGTCCAAGGGACTCTCGAGAGTCGTCTCCAACACTACAGTTCAAAAGCATCAATTCTTTTGCGCTCAGCTTTCTTGATAGTCCAACTCTCACATCCATACATGACATTTGTTCATTGTTTATTTTTTGGTACAACCAGAAAATAGTGGGATATTGGATATGGGAAGCTTTGATTGTCTTGGGTGTCAGCTTAACATTCCATACATGGGGGTAGCTTTTATATCCTATAATACAAAAGCATACTAAATGGCAATTTGGAGTCAGTTGTGCATTTAATATCTTGAAACTTTAAATTACTTCTCTTCCCATATTGTTTTGGTAGAATTATTTCCTACAGCAAACTACTCCTTGATCTTGGCTCTCCTGGTCAGAATTTTGTGCTCTCTATAATATCTTTGGTCGTGGTAGTTCAGGTTTCCTAGTAACTTGGTTAATGTGCTGTCAACGATTGACAGTTTGAGTATGTAGTGTATATGATATTAAATTGTGAATCAGTGGGATGTATGATATAACAGAATATATCAATATTTGAAGATAATTGGTACTTGATACCCTGTTAAGGAAAATGTGCTCCAAATTTTAAGCTGGAAAGTCACTGGAATAACTGTTAAGAATCACAATTACATGATTTTTTCAATTTCGGGTACGTATGTGAAGAATTGTGTACTAACTGAAATGTCTGTGTCGTGATCCTCAAAACAACCAATAAAAACTCAATTATAAAAGAAGAAAAAAACAGTGACATGTTGTGTGTGGGGGAGTGGTTACTATGACATAAATTGCTCAATATAGTAAACCAATCCCTGTTTTCCTCTCTAATTGAAGGTTTGGTTTAAGAATATGAGGGGCAAGGGGAGGAGACGTCAGAGGGCATTAATGTTCAGAAATATGCCTCCCCCCTCAGGCCCCCTGTGGGCATAATCTCGGATGGGCCCTGTAATCCCATCCTTGTTCTGGAGCCCGATTGGAGAAGGGCTCTTCTGGAGCCACTGTCATGCAGGTGGCCTGTGCCATCCATGCCTCCTCTGCCCTTGTGTCCCTCTGACCAGGCCGAGGTTGGCCCAGAATCATCCCCTGTCACCTGCGACCATGCTGTAGTCCCTCATGACTAAGATATGGTCTCTATGACAGTTTTTCTGAAGTATTTTTCTGCCAGGTTCCCATTATGCACAGCACAGTACCAAGAGCACTTCACCAAATGCCTGTTAAATGAGGTGAATAAATGCAAAACATCAGTGCCCCACTTTAAAGTAGGGCACATTTTTGTGTTTTTCAATAAAGAGGTGAATTCTCAGCATCTTTGTTTTTGTGAGTCAAATGGGGTTAAGTGTGAACAGATGGGAATTTCTAAGGGAATGTCATTCACGCAGAATGGCAAGGAGGCCTCCTATCAGGAGGTGCCATTCCCCAGTCATTGGCAGTGAGCTTGTGTGCATGATAAAAGTTTTCCAAGTACCCAAGGTATGTTTATACTGACTTATACTTTTTTTTTCCTCCACCTTCCATTATCCCATCCTCACCCTCACACTTTGGTATTGCATGCACATGCAAGATGGGGTGGGATGAGTCCCCAGTGAGAGAACAGTGTATTTCCAGGCAGGGTAGAGTCCCACCCATGGTAATTTAAACATTCAGCCCAATGCTGGACACAAGGGAAGCTTCCTAAGAGGCTACATTACAGGGATTCATGGGAAGGTGGCAGCCGAGCATTCATCCCAAATGCTCCAAATTCTGTTCACTGTCCTCTCTGGAGAGAAGATGGGGGAATGGGAGTCCTGCCACACGGGTTCTGCTGCCTCAAAGGCAACACAGAGGAGACCCCATAAGGACAGTGAGGCATATTGCACCCTCCTCAAAAGCAATCACACCTTCAAATGTATTATCTTCCTTGAGAGAACCTTGATTCCTGCTAATTCAACACCAAAATGGATTATTTTGGTTTAGTGCTGTGCAAAGGAAGAAGAACAGCTTCCCAAGTAGCGTCCTCAGGCCCACTTTTTAAAAAGCATTAAGTTCTCAGTACAACCTTGGCTCAGAGCAGTGCAAGGCTTCTTTAATGTTCAGTTCAGTTCAGTTTAGTCGCTCAGTCATGTCTGACTCTTTGTGACCCCATGGACTGCAGCACGCCAGGCTTCCCTGTCCATCACCAGCTCTCAGAGCTTGCTCAAACTCATGTCCATCGAGTCAGTGTTGCCATACAACCATCTCATCCTCAGGACTGATTTCCTTTAGGATTGACTGGTTTGATCTCCTTGCTGTCCAAGGGACTCTCAAGAGTCTTCTCCAACACCACAGTTCAAAAGCATCAATTCTTTAAGGTGGTTTCTGTTTAATGTGTTTAATTGTGAACACTGAGGTCCTACTGTGAAGTGATTGCTGAGATAAAGTGCCTTGATTACATTGGAATTTCCTCTCACAAGGGTTCATCCCAGACCAGTTTCACAGCTTGGATGCTCCCAGTGGAAAGAGAGGCTCTGTTTTGGGGGGGAAAGCATGTGCTTTAGGCTGTGCTTCCACTACTTTCACTTCTCTCTTCTCTCCCTTTGCACTTGTGGCTGTGTGTCAGACATCAGCACCGTGGTTGTGTGTGATGTGGGCCTTCTGCACAGAGAGGAGGGGAGTGCACCCTGAGGCCCAGCCTCTGTTGGGAGAGAGGAACACCTGGGCCCTAGTGTGCGCACGTTGCCATCCTCACCAGATGTTTTTGCAAACAGAATTTCTCAATTCTGAGTATTGACTGCTGACCTTCTTTTTAAACATCAGATTCCTCAAACTTCAAAAATACAACTACAGCATCTTGTACAAACAAAAGCCACCGGACACTATCAGACCAAATTCTGAACCCTGCTAGTCTTTGTTGACAGTTGAGCAGGTGGCTTTGCCATACAGAGACTGGAAGTCAGACAGAATTCAGCACAGATCCTGCAGTTAATACACATACCTAGTCTGACACACTTGCAAAGACTCAGACTACCTGGAAGAATAGCCGATACCCTTCTCCATAACTGACAGGTTTTAAAAAGACAAATATACTATTTTTAATGCATCTCTACTTCTTCTTGGTTCCAGAAGAATTAAGGCAGGATGACGAGATGAAGCAGAGGAAATATCCAAAACATTGCTACAGAGAGTAATTTCTCCTCAGTCTAAGGTCTAAAATGGACAGGTCTTTTAAAACGAGTCCTACAAAAAAGCATTTCTCTTAATGTGTACTTCAAATACCACAAAGGTAAATAAATTAATTCTTTTAATATAAGGAAATTAACACTGATTTGTAAAAACAGTCTTTAACACTGCTGCTGCTGCTGCTAAATCACTTCAGTCGTGTCTGACTCTGTGCGACCCCATAGACAGCAGCCCACGAGGCTCCCCCGTCCCTGGGATTCTCCAGGCAAGAACACTGGAGTGGGTTGCCATTTCCTTCTCCAATGCATGAAAGTGAAAAGTGAAAGTGAAGTCGCTCAGTCGTGTCCAACTCCTAGAAACCCCATGGACTGCAGCCCACCAGGCTCCTCCGAATTGCCAGGCAAGAGTACTGGAGTGGGGTGCCATTGCCCTCTCCAGTCTTTAACACCGGCTACCATCAAATAGGTTTACTCAAGATCGGTGGTCTTTCTTGAGGTTACTCTTGGCTGAAAAGCTGTAAACAATCTCGGAAAGACAGGAGTAGTTTCAGCATCTTACAATAATCTAAAAAGTACTTTAAAAAACTTTATATCTTGCTTTCTAAAGCTTCTAAGGTTATTTCACATCCAATAATACATCTCCTTCAAGACAGCTGTGAAAAGTGAATTTTCAAATAAAGAGTTACCTTAAATGTATACAAAGAAGGGGAATGGAGTTTGTTCTGAGGTGTTATTTTTTTTTTAAGAATAGAAGTATACTTACCTGAGTTCCGGAGAAGGCAATGGCACCCCACTCCAGTACTCTTGCCTGGAGAGCCCCATAGACAGAGGAGCCTGGTAGGCCTCAGTCCATGGGGTCGCTAGGAGTCAGACATGACTAAGCAACCTCACTTTCACTTTTCACTTTCATGCATTGGAGAAGGAAATGGCAACCCACTCCAGTGTTCCTGCCTGGAGAACCCCAGGGACAGGGGAGCCTGGTGGGCTGCCGTCTATGGGGTCGCACAGAGTCAGACACGACTGAAGTGACTTAGCAGTAGCAGCACCTGAGTTCTGATCATGGGGTGTTGGGCTTATAATTGGGCAGCTCTGAGCGCATAAACTGTTCTAAACCAAACTGAGTGACACACCAGCAAAGAACAGATTAAGGGTTGTATCCTCCCCCAGCATCCTGGCTTCCCATGTGGCTCAATGGCAGAGAATCCGCCTGCCAACGCAGGAGATGTGGGTTCAATCTCTAGGTTGGGAAGATCCCCTTTAGAAGGAAATAGCAACCCATTCCAGTATTCTGGCCTGGAGAATCCCATGGACAGAGGAGCCTGGCGGGCTACAGTCCATGGGGTCACAAAGAGTCAGACATGACTGAACAACAACTGAGCACATACAGGAAGCACTGTTTTACCAGGCAATCATTTGGTGCTGACGTGATCCCTCTAGGAAATGTTGGAATCCTGGAAGTGGAGCTGAAATAGAGTTTTTCACTGGATTTCCTGACTGGTAAGCCCAGTTGGTCTCATTTGACTTCGTGTAGCCCACGACATGGACTGGGGTTTTGAAAACCTTGAGTGGACACCTCAGGAGTCAGTTACTATGACAACATAACCCTCATTACATAACCTTCATCCTAAGAATGCTGCCTGACATTACTTTCACTTTGGGATTCATTGGAGACTTTCCTTACACTTCCTTTTGTTAAACCAAAGCACTAGGGTGTCCCAATGAGAGGGAATCCTTGCCTCAGCCAGGTTGTTTTCTTTTTCTTTGTTAATATTTATTTATTTTTAATTGATTGATTATTGTTTTGTAGTATTGGTTTGATTTCTGTCATACATCAACATGAATGAAAGCCAGGTTGTTTTTAAGAGAAATTTTTAAATAATTTTATATATTTGGCTCTGCTGGGTCTTCTTTGCTTTGTGAGCTTTGCTCTAGTTGTGTCAAGCGGGGGCTACTCTCTAGCTGTGGTGTGCAGGCTTCTCACTGGGGTGGCTTCTCTTGTTGGGGAGCACAGGGTCTAGAGCTCATGGGCTTCAGTAGTTGTGGCTTGTGAGCTCAGTAGTTGTGGTGCACAGGCTTAGTTGCCCTGTATCAGCCAGGTCGTTTTTCTCAGCAGGCATATTCTCATTTTCCTTTGTGTAACCCTCACGCGAGATTTCTTCATTTCGGGTATAACCGATTCATTTTGCTGTACACCTGAAACTATCACAACATTGTTAATCAACTATACTCCAATATAAAATAAGAAATTTAAAACAAAAAGATATCTTCATTTGACAAATGAGACAAATATTCCCAGAGCCCTTCAGTAATAATCAATCACAGAGAACCAGTCCCATTGGATCCTGTGGCTCTTCCAAGCAAAGTGCCTTTGTTTTCTGTACCCACCTTAAAGGAAGAAACCCTGGTGGTCTCCACACTGCAAGGGTCATCAGTTCATACCCTTCATTTTACAGATTTGGGACACAGGCCCAGAGCAGTGGAGTGGCCAGCCCAAGAAAGCACAGAGTTCATCCCAGAGAAGGCCAGCCTCTCGGAGGCCATGCTGTCTGCTGGGTCTTGTATCATCCAGTATGACCAGTGCCCATTCAGACTCAAAGCTCCCACCAAAGCCTGATCACTGAGTCATTTTATCTCTAGGAAAAGTAATCAACCTCCCCTGCAGAGGCATTTGGCCTCCTGGTGTCCACAGTTTCAGGTCCTGAGAAGGATGCAATTTGTACCCTCCACATGGTAGGCTGCAGTCCATGGGGTCACTGAGGGTCGGACAGGACTGAGCGACTTCACTTTCACTTTTCACTTTCATGCATTGGAGAAGGAAATGGCAACCCACTCCAGTGTTCTTGCCTGGAGAATCCCAAGGACGGCGGAGCCTGGTGGGCTGCTGTCTATGGGATCGCACAGAGTCAGACATGACTGAAGCGATGCAGCAGCAGCAGCAGCAGCAGGAGCACAAAAGCCCAAGTGTGCTTCCACTACAACAGCCCTCATTTCTCGAAATCTCCTTGCAAAGCCAAGTCTGTCAACCACTGGCACGATGCATGACCAAGAGCCAGCCCTGAGCTTACAGTGAATTAGCTTTTTGAAGAAAGTAATATTAATATAACAGCATGGAAACTGTCATTGTTGTTGTTTAGTTGCTAAGTTGTGTCCGGCTCTTTTGCAACCCCATGGACTGTAGCCCCCAGGCTCCTTCCTCTGTCCGTGGTTTCCCAGACAGGAATACTCGAGTGGGTTGCCATTTCCCTTCTACAGGGGACCTTCCCAACCCAGGGATCGAACCTGAGTCTCCTGCCTTGGCAGGTGGATTCTTTACCACTGAACCAGTGCCCCGAAATTATCACTAGGGAATTAATATTCATTTTGAAATTTATAATTTATGATTTGCCTTGATCAATGTCACACTTGCTCCTTCTCAGACATCAGCATGAAGCTATGGGGCAGGAACATTTGGTGTGATGGTATAAATATAATTTTCAACGGCAATGAGCTGTATCCACATACCCACCCCCCACCATCACCACACAAAGGGTAGGTCTGCAGGTAAATGTCCAATATTTACATGCCAATCTTTTACTATTTTAAAAATTAATTTATAAATTTATTTTGAGCTGTGCTGGGTCTTCATTGCCGTGCAGGGCTTTCTCTAGTTGCGAGGAGTGGGGGCTACTCTCTAGTTGCAATGCACGGGCTTCTCTGCGGTGGCTTTTCTTGTTGTGGAACATGGGCTCTAAGGCCTGAGACTCTTGGGCTCTAGAGCACAGGCTCAATAGTTGTGGCACATGGCATGTGGGATCTTCATGTCCCCTGCATTGCCAGGCAGATTCTTTACCACTGAGCCACCAGGGAAGCCCCAACATACCAATATTTTAGACTCTAGACGTACAAAACACACCTCTTACATATACTCTCACTTTCAAAATCAAGGGGCACCAGACACTGACATGGTGGCATTCAGACATGGATACATAACTGATATGCCTAGACTGTTTGAAGCACAGGCCCCAGACAAAATTAGAGCTGTTATGAGAACTGCAGGTTCTTTAGCATAAGGTCCTCCTATTTCAGGTCCAAGAATCTTGATCTAGGGGGAAAGATGAGATAGGTAAGACCCAAAGAAAAGTAAGTCTCTGTCCACCTCTCCCTTGAACAAAAGACACAAAGGATGAAACAAAGGGTGTGTTTTCATAGTAAGTGGAAAAGGAAGCTCCAGAGGAAAAAGAAATCTATGTCAACAGCTGGGCCCAGAGCTACTGATCTGGGTTAGGGAGCTGAGTATTGAGGCAGGCTGGCACCTCGGCACTGCCTCTGGATAGCAGTCAGAAGGGTACAAGAAGATGGCTCTGGCCAGCTGGGTTTTATAGGAGAAAAGAGAAACAGGACTCAGGTTCATGTGCAAGTGCGTTCCTTACATCTCCTTCCACAGCCCTCATCACAAGGACAAGCAACAGAGCTCTTTTTATTTTAATTTATTTATTTGGCTGCCTCAGGTCTTAGTTGTGGCATGCAGGATCTTTGATCTTAGTTGCGGCATGAAGGAATCTTTAGTTGTGGCATGTGGACTCTAGTTCCCCAAACAGGGGTTGAACCTGGGGCACCCTGCATTGGGAGTGAGGAGTCTTAGCCACTGGACCACCAGGGAAGTCCCCAGAGCTCTTTTTTCTTTTTTTCTCCATTGCCTCAGTTCCGTTCAGTCACTCAGTCGTGTTTGACTCTTTGCCACCCCATAGACTGCAGCATGCCAGGCTTCCCTGTCCATCACCAACTCCTAGACCTTGCTCAAACTCATGTCCATCGAGTCAGTGATGCCATCCAACCATCTCATCTTCTGTCCTCCCCTTCTCCTCCTGCCTTCAGTCTTTCCCAGCTTCAGGGTTTTTTCCAGTGAGTCAGTTCTTCGCATCATGTGGCCAAAGTATTGGAGTCTCAGCTTCAGTATCAGTCCTTCCAATGAATATTCAGGACTGATCTCCTTTACAATTGACTGGTTTGATCTCCTTGCAGTCCAAGGGACTCTCAAGAGTCTTCTCCAGCACCACAATTCGAAAGCATCAGTTCTTCGGTGTTCAGACTTCTTTATGGTCTAACTCTCACATCTGTACATGACTACTGTAAAAACCATAGTTTGGAGACTATACAGACCTTTGTTGGCAAAGTGATGTCTTTGCTTTTTAATATGCTGTCTAGATTTGTCATAGCTTTCCGTTCAAGAAGCAAGCATCTTTCATGGCTGTAGTGACCATCTGCAGTAATTTTGGAGCCAAAGAAAATAAAGTGTGTCACTGCTTCCATTGTTTCCCCATCTATTTGCCATGAAGTGATGGGACCAGATGCCACGATCTTAGTTTTTTGAATGTTGTGTTTTAAGCCAGCTTTTCCACTCTCCTCTTTGAGCCTCTTTTCACCCTCATCAAGAGGCTCTTTAGTTCCTCTTCGCTTTCTGCCATTAGAGTGGTGTCATCTGCATATCTGTGCGTAGTCCCTCAGTCATGTCCAACTCTTTGCGACCACAAGGACTGTAGCCCACCAGGCTCCTCTGTCTATGGAGATTGTCCAGGCAAGAATGCCGGAGTGGGTTGCCATGCCTTCCTCCAGGGAATCTTCCCAAACCAGGAATCAAACCCAGGTCTTCCACACTCCAGGCAAATTCTTTACTGTCTGAGCCACCAGGGAAGTCCCTGCATATCTAAGGTTGTTGATATTTCTCCCAGCAACCTTGATTCCAGTTTGTGATTCATCCAGCTCGGCATTTCACATGATGTACTCTGCATGTAAGTTAAATAAGCACAGTGACAATATACAGCCTTGACATACTCCTTTCACAATTTTGAACCAGTCAGGTGTTCTATGTCCAATTCTAACTGTTGCTTCTTGACCTGCATACAGGTTTCTCAGGAGACAAGTAAGGTGGTCTGGTATTCCCATCTATAAGAATTTTCCACAGTTTGTTATGATCCACCCAGTCAAAGGCTTTAGTGTGATCACTGAAGCAGTGAAAGTGAAGTCACTCAGTCATGTCCAACTCTTTGGGACACCATGGGCTGTAGACTGCCAGGCTCCTCCATCCATGGGATTTTCCAGGCAAGTATACTGGAGTAGTTTTCCATTTCCTTCTCCAGGGGATCTTCCTGACCCAGGAATTGAAGCCAGGTCTCCCACACTGCAGGCAGACTCTTTACTATCTGAGCCACCAGGGAAGCAGAAGTAGATGTTTTTCTGAAATCTCCTTGCTGTTTCTATGATCCAGTGAGTTTTGGCAATTTGATCTCTCATTTTTCTGCCTTTTCTAAATTCAGCTTGTACATCTGGAAGTTCTTGGTTCATATACTGCTGAAGCCTAGCTTGTAGGATTTTGAGCTGAAAGATTGAGTGCAGCACTTTAATAGCATTGACTTTAGGATTTGAAATAGCTCAGCTGGAATTCCATCACCTAGCTGTTTGTAGTAATGCTTCCTAAAGCATACTTGACTTCACATTTCAGGATGTCTGGCTCTACGTGAATGACCACACCATTGTGGTTTATCTGGGTTATTAACATCTTTTTTGCCTAGTTCTTCTTTGCATTCTTGCCACCTCTTCTTAATCACTTCTGCTTCTGTTAGATCCTTGGGTTTTGCCAAAGCTGAGCTGACCAGGAGGCAGGGAAATACCCAATTCAAGCTCCTTCTAGCTTTCTTGTCTCTGCTAAAGGGAAGGGTGTGAAAGTTGAGAAGCACTTGTAAAGGTCACAGTTCAGGGATACAGGCTCACTAAAAGACTGAGATCCAATCATAGGACTACAGACTGCTTCCCCTGCCCCTAAGCTTACCACCACATCAATAGTGCTCCTGTATAATAAAAGTGGATTACAGCTGAAAGAACTGCAAGCTCTGTCTCTGTTTAAGAAGAAGCCTCTAGGAACTTCCCCAGTGGTCCAGTGGTTAAGAATCCACCTTGCAATGCAGGGGATGCAGGTTTGATCCCTGGTCAGGGAACTAAGATCCCCCATGTCTCAAGGCAGCTAAGCCTGAGTACCACAACTATTGAGCCCAAGCACCACAATAAAAAGATCCCCCATGATCCATCAAAGATCCCACCACAGCCAAATAGTAATAAATAAATATTAAAAAAAAAAAAGAAGCCTCTAAGGAAATGCAAAGATGACAGGGGAGATGAATAAGGATACTAGTGGAAATTTTAGCCTCTGACACCTAGCACTAACAGTAAACACAGTCTAATTCCTAGCCAAATAAACACACACCAAAAAAAACCTCACAAGAAAAATATATCTACTTCAGTTCTTTTATCCAATACATCATGACTGGCTTTCAACAAAAATTTACAAGGCATGCTAAAAATAAAAAGAAACATTCAAAAGAGAGAAAGCAGGCATCCGAGCCAGACTAAAATATGGCAGAGATTTTTGTAATTATTGAATCTAGAACTTAAAATAACTATGACTAATATACTAAGGGTTGTAATGAAAAAAGTGGACAAGATACAAGAACAGATGAGTAATGTAAGCTGGAGATAAAAACTCTAAGAAAGAATCAAAAGGAAAACCTAGAAATCAAAAATACTGTGACAGAAATGAAAAATATCTTTGATGGGTTTATCAAAAGACTGGATGAGGCAGGTAAAAATCAGTGAGGTAAAAGATAAAAAAAATAGAAACATCCCAATATGACAATGGAAATATCCCAAAATGATAAGCAAAGAGAAAAAAGAATTAAAAAAAAAAACAAACAGAAAAGGATATTCACGAACTGTAGACAATTTAAAAGGTATGGGACTTCCCTCTTAGTTCAATGGCTAAGACTCTGCGCTCCCAATGCAGGGGGCCTGGGTTCAATCCCTGGTCAGGGAACTAGATCCCACGTGCAGCAACTAAAGATTCTGCATGCCATGTCTGAGACCCATCAAAGACAAATAAATAAAAATAAATATATATATTTTTAAAAGCTTAACCTTAAAAACAAAACCCTACACACCATTTATATTAGCACCTCAAAACTGAGATACTTGTGTATAAACCTAAGAAAATATATGCAATATCTCAATATCTATATGCGGAAAACTATAAAACTCTGATGTAAGAAGTCAAAAGTAGAGCTGAATAAATGAAGAGATATTCTACATTTATGGATAGGAAGACTTGATAATGTTAAGAAGTAAGTTCTTCCCAACTTGATCTATAGATTAAACACAATCCCAATCAAAATTCCAGCAAGTTATCTTGGAGAAATTGACAAACTGATCCTAAAATTTATATGTAAAGGCAGAAGACCCAGAATGGTCAAATTAATACTGAAGAAGAACAAAGCCAGAAGACTGACTCTATCCAACTTCAAGACTCACTATAAATCTACTATAATCAAAACAGTGTGGTACTTCCAAATTCAGTTCAGTTCAGTTGCTCAGTCATGTCTGACTCTTTGCGACCCCATGGACTGCAGCGTGCCAGGTGTCCCTATCCATCACCAACTCCCAGACCTTGCTCAAACTCATGTCCATCGAGTTGGTGATGCCATCCAACCATCTCATCCTCTGTCATCCCCTTCTTCTCCCACCTTCAATCTTTCCTAGCAACAGGGTCTTTTCCAATAAGTCCGTTCTTCACATCAGGTGGCCAAAGTACTGGAGTTTCAGCTTCAGCATCAGTCCTTCCAATGAATATTCAGGACTGATTTCCTTTAGGATTTACTGGTTTTATCTCCTTGCAGTCCAACGGACTCTCAAGAGTCTTCTCCAACACCACAGTCCAAAGTATCAATTCTTCATATTAAAAGCTATGCCTTTGATATGAAACATGTTACTCCATTGGAGTGGCCAGGGTTGGGTTTGAGGTATTGAGTAAACGATGGGTAAGATTTAAAGTTATGAATAGGTAGACAAGGTTTTGGAGAAGGAAATGGCAACCCACTCCAGTGTTCTTGCCTAGAGAATCCTGTGGACAGAGGAGCCTGATGGGCTGCTATCCATAGGGTCGCATAGAGTCAGACACGACTGAAGCGATTTAGCATGCATGCATGCATTGGAGAAGGAAATGACAACCCACTCCAGTGTTCTTGCCTGGAGAATCCCAGGGACGGAGGAGCATGGTGGGCTGCCATTTATGGGGTCGAAGAGTCGGACACGACTGAAGCAACTTAGCAGTAGCAGCAGCAGCAGGCAAGGTTTGGGGCAGGGTGAGTTATAGATAGGGTATTAATGTGAAGTTTGGACTGTAAAAGAAGAGGAAGTAAGAGTAAAATCATGATGTGGTGTCTCATGTCTAAGGAGAGAAAATGATAAAAATAAGAATCCAGGTGTAGAAATCAATTTGGGTAGATGTGAACTCTATTAAATCTCCCTGGAGCCAAAGATCAGTTATAAAGTCAAGGAATAAGGGGAGATCAGTAACAGTGGTGTTTCCAGGAAAGGTAAGCGCTTGTGTTACTATGTGAAGGAAAGTGGATAATGAATTCATCTAGGTTGATCACAGTAGAAGAGGGCCACGCCCCAAAAAACAAGAACTATGGAGAAGTAGGTAAAACAGAGGGAAAGCTTTAGAATGATAGTCCACTCAGGGGGAGACACCGAGTAAAGTCCTATTGTGAATAAGGTAAGTAAGGGAAATCCCAGTCCAATTAGTAACCAATACATCTATTTTTGTTTTACTTATCGATATTTGTTTTTCTGCCACAGGGACAGGGGCTCTGTGTACAGCAGACTTGGGTATAGCATAAGCCCTCTTGGAGGAGGTCGCCATTAACCCCACCGTAGAGCTGCCAGAACTTACACAGGACTGGGAAATAGACTCTTGGAGGGCACAAACAGAACCTTGTGCACCAGGACCCAGGAGAAAGGAGCAGTGACCTCACAAAAGTGACCCAGACTTGCCTGTTTGTGTCCAGGAGTCTCCAGAGGAGGCATGGGTCAATGGTGGCCTGCTGCAGGGTTGGGGGCACTGAGTGTAGCAGTACATGCACGGGATCTTTTGAAGAAGGTCACCATTATCTGAATGGTCCAGTGGTTTTGCCCACTTTCTTCAATTTCAGTCTGAATTTGGCAATAAGGAGTTCATGATCTGAGCCACAGTCAGCTCCTGGTCTTGTTTTTGCTGACTGTATAGAACTTCTCCATCTTTGGCTGCAAAGAATATAATCAATCTGATTTCAGTGTTGACCATCTGGTGATGTCCATGTGTAGAGTCTTCTCTTGTGTTGTTGGAAAAGGGTGTTTGCTATCACCAGTGTATTCTCTTGGCAAAACTCTATTAGCCTTTGCCCTGCTTCATTTTGTACTCCAAGGCCAAATTTGCCTGTTACTCTAGGTATCGCTTGACTTCCTACTTTTGCATTCCAGTCCCCTATAATGAAAAGGACATCTTCTGGGGGTGTTAGTTCTAAAAGGTCTTGTAAGTCTTCATAGAACCATTTAACTTCAGCTTCTTCAGCGTTACTGGTCGGAGCATAGACTTGGATTACCGTGATGTTGAATGGTTTCCCTTTGAAACGAACAGAGATCATTCTGTCTTTTTTGAGATTGCATCCAAGTACTGCATTTTGGACTCTTTTGTTGACTAGAATGGCTACTCCATTTCTTCTAAGGGATTCCTGCCCACAGTAGTAGACAGAATGGTCATCTGAGTTAAATTCACCCATTCCAGTCTATCTTAGTTCGCTGATTCCTAGAATATCGACGTTCACTCTTGCCATCTCCTGTTTGACAACTTCCAACTTGCCTTGATTCATGGACCTGACATTCCAGGTTCCTATGCAATATTGCTCATTACACCATCAGAATTTGCTTCTATGATGAGTCACATCCACAAATGGGTGTTGATTTTGCTTTGGCTCCATCCCTTCATTCTTTCTGGAGTTATTTCTCCACTGATCTCCAGTAGCATATTGGGCACCTACCAACCTGGGGAGTTCATCTTTCAGTGTTCTATCTTTTTGCCTTTTCATACTGTTCATGGGGTTCTCAAGGCAAGAATACTGAAGTTGTTTTCCATTCCCTTGTCCAGTGGACCATATTCTGTCAGACCTCTCCACCATGACCCACCCGTCTTGGGTGGCCCCACATCGCATGGTTAGTTTCATTGAGTAAGACAAGCTGTGGTCCGTGTGATCAGATTAGCTAGTTGTCTGTGATTGTGGTTTCAGTCTGTCTGCCCTCTGATGCCCTCTCTCAGCACCTACCATCTTACTTGGGTTTCTCTTACCTGATACACAGAGTGTCTGATGAACTATGGACGGAGGGTCATGACATTGTAAAGGAGACAGGGATCAAGACCATCCCCAAGGGAAAAAAAAAATACAAAAAAGCAAAATGGCTGTCAGAGGAGGCCTTATAAATAGCTGTGAAAAGAAGGGAAGCAAAAAAAGCAAAGGCGAAAAGGAAAGATATAACCCATTTGAATGCAGAGTTCCAAAGAATACCAAGGAGAGATAAGAAAGCCTTCCTCGGTGATCAATGCAAAGAAATAGAAGAAAACAATAGAATAGGAAAGAATAGAGATCTCTTCAAGAAAATTAGAGATACCAAGGGAGCTTTTCATGAAAATATGGGCTCAATAAAGGACAGAAATGGTATGGACCTAACAGAAGCAGAAGATATTAAGAACAGGTGGCAAGAATACACAGAAGAACTGTACAAAAAAGATCTTCACAACCCAGATTATCAAGATGGTCTGATCACTCACACTCATCTAGAGCCAGACATCCTGGAATGTGAAGTCCAGTGGGCCTTAGGAAGGATCACTACAAACAAAGCTAGTGGAGGTGATGGCATTCCAGTTGAGCTATTTCAAATCCTGAAAGATGATGCTGTGAAAGTGCTGCACTCAATATGCCAGCAAATTTGGGAACTCAGCAGTGGCCACAGGACTGGAAAAGGTCAGTTTTCATTCCAATCCTAAAGAAAGGCAATGCCAAAGAATGTTCAAACTACCGCACAATTGCACTCATCTCACACACTAGTAAAGTAATGCTCAAAATTCTCCAAGCCAGGCTTCAGCAATTCGTGAACTGTGAACTTCCAGATGTTCAAGCTGGTTTTAGAAAAGGCAGAGGAACCAGAGATCAAATTGCCAACATCCTCTGGATCATTGAAAAAGCTAGAGAGTTCCAGAAAAACATCTATTTCTGCTTTATTGACTATGCCAAAACTTTTGACTGTATGGATCACAATAACCTGTGGAAAATTTTGAAAGAGCTAGGAACACCAGACCACCTGACATGCCTCTTGAGAAAGCTGTATGCAGGTCAGGAAGCAACAGTTGGAGCTGACATGGAACAATAGACTGGTTCCAAATAGGAAAAGGAGTACAAGGCTGTATATTGTCACCCTGCTTATTTAACTTATATGCAGAGTACATCATGAGAAATGCTAGGCTGGAGGAAGCACAAGCTGGAATCAAGATTGCCAGGAGAAATATCAGTAACCTCAGATATGGAGATGACACCACCCTTATAGCAGAAAGTGAGGAAGAACTAAAGAGCCTCTTGATGAAAGTGAAAGAGGAGAGTGCAAAATCTGGTTTAAAACTCAATATCCAGAAAACTAAGATCAAGGCATCTGGTCCCATCACTTCATGGCAAATAGATGGAGAAACAGTGGAAACAGTGAGAGACTTTATTTTCTTGGGCCCCAAAATTACTGCAGATGGTGACTGCAGCCATGAAATTAAAAGACGCTTACTCCTTGGAAGAAAAGTTGCGACAAACCTAGACAGCATATTAAAAAGCAGAGACATTATTTTGTCAACAAAGGTCCGTCTAGTCAAAGCTATGGTTTTTCCAGTAGTCATGTATGGATGTGAGAGTTGGACTATAAAGAAAGCTGAGCACCGAAGAATTGATGCTTTTGAACTGTGGTGTTGGAGAAGACTCTTGAGAGTCCCTTGGCCTGCAAGGAGATCCAACCAGTCCATCCTAAAGGAGATCAGTCCTGGGTGTTCATTGGAAGGACTGATGTTGAAGCTGAAACTCCAATACTTTGGCCACCTGATGCAAAGAGCTGACTCGTTGGAAAAGACCCTGATGCTGGGAAAGACTGAGGGCAGAGGAGAAGGGGATGACAAAGGATGAGATGATTGGATGGCATCACCAACTCAAAGGTCATGAGTTTGGGTAAACTCCAGGAGTTGGTGATGGACAGGGAGGCCTGGCGTGCTGTGGTTCATGGGGTCGCAAAGAGTCAGACACGACTGGGTGACTGAACTGACTGACTGACTGAGGTCCCTGTGTATGAGTGTTAAGTCAGCTGAATTCGTTTGATGAGGCTTTGAGAGACAGCGATCTGCATGTTCTCTCATGAGGTGTCTAATAAGGTTAAGGATGGGAAGATAATCTCCAGCAAGGGGTTGGCAGTAGGGAACTGACCTAAGAGAAAAGGGAGTCCATGCAGCGTAGCCCTAATGTGAGCCAAAGCCATGGGAAGGAGTTGAGTCCATGGCCTTTGTAGTTCTAACGTTTGCTTAGGTCCATTTTGAGAATAGAATTTGCCTTTTCTACTTTTCCCATTGATTGGGTTCTGTAAGGAATATGTAATTTCCAGGTTATGCCAAGGGATTGGGCTACCTGTTGAGTGATTTGGGAGATTAAAGCTGGCCCATTATCGGATTGGAGAGTGGGAGGCCAAAGCGAGGGATGATTTCTCATATGAGAAACTGTGTTAACCTCTGAGGCAGTTTTTGATCTCATAGGAAGAGCCTTAATCCACCCTAAAAATGTGTTTACCACAGTGAGCATGAGTTTTATTTTTCGTGTTGGAGGCATGTGAATAAAGTCAATTTGCCAGTCCTCTCCTGGGATATGACCTCGAGCTTCATTTGTTGGGAATGAGGGAATAGGCTTTAAGGCTCTCTGTGGTGAGACTGAGGAGCAGATAAAGCAAGAGTGAGTGATTTGTTGTAGGAGTGAAAGAAGGTGATAAGAGGTTTTAAGAGATGATAAAGAGGTTTAGTGCCTACATGTAGGGCCTGATGAAGAATCTGTGTGGCCTGAGATTGGGGAAGGACATGGTGGCCCTGTTTTTTGTAACCAGTCTCCTTATGGTTGTGCTCCCTCTTGTAACAATCTTGTAATAATTGTTTTTTCTTCAGGGAGGTAAAGGGGCTTCATGTTGGGGATTACTATAAGTTGTTGAGCTGGTGATCGGAGTGAGGCTTGTTTTGCTTCTCTGTCTGCGGCATTGTTGCCCTGTGAAATGGAGCCTCAGGCCACCTGGTGACCTTGGCAATGTATGATGCCTACTTCACTTGGCACATTAGCTGCTTTTAAAAGTTGGAGTATAAGCAGGGCATTAGTTATGGGAGAGCCTTTAGTAGATAGGAGCCCTTGTTCCCTCCAAATGGCAGCATTTGAGTGTATGATGTGCAAAGTGTAAGAGGTCTAGTTAGTGCAATAAGCTCTGCCTTTTGGGAAGGGGTTCCTCAGGGGAGAGGTTGGGATTCAATAATTTCGGTGTCAGAGACAATTGCATATCCAGCTACTTTTTTTCCTTTTGATGTCATAGAGGAGCTGCATCAATATACCAAGTAAAGTCAGGGTTATTTAAAGGGGCTGAGGAAATGTGGGGAAAATAGAGCATCAGGTCTTCTAATGCCTCTTTGCAAGTATGAATAGGGGGCTCAGAAGAATTAGGGATAAGTGTGGCAGGGTTTAGAGTAGGACAGCATTCAAAGGAAAACTCAGGAGATTCGACAAGGGTGACATGAATTAGTTGAATGCCTGAAGGAGATAGAAGGGTCATGGATTTGTGAGAAAGTAAGTCCTTAAAGTCATCTGGTGAACGAATGACAGTGGGTGCTCCAAAAGTAAGTTTTTTACTTTCCTGAGCAAGGAGTGCAGCTGCTGCCAGAGCATGTAGGCAGGCTGGCCATCCTTGAATTGTGGTATCTAATTGCTTTGACAGATGAGCAACAGGGGTGAAGGAGGGCCCTGATTTTTTCCCAAAACTCCTAGGGCAATTTTGTTTCTCTCAGTAGTGTAGAGTATAAAGGGGCGAGAAAAGTCAGGAAGTGTTAGAGCTGGAGCTGAGAGAATGGCTTGCTTAAGGTTGTTAAAGCCTGAACATATATTTGATTTTAGCTCTAGGGGTTCTGAAAGATCTCCTCGGCTTGATATAGGGGTTGTGCCAAGAGGGCCAAATTAGGAATCCAGAGGCATAGATATCCAGCTAACCCCAAGAAGGACTGGATCTCTGTTTCTGATGTAGGGAGTAGTAGGGTGGATATAAGGGACTTTCTATTGGTAGTAATATATCTTTTTGTTGGTGTTAAAAGGACTCTGAGATAGCTGACTCTAGAAAGAGAGAGCTGAACCTTGATGGGAGATACTCGATAGCCTCGATCAGCTAGAAAATTAAGGAATTGTAGAGTGTGTTGTTGAGAATATGTAAGCAAAGGATTACAAAGGAGGAGATCATCCACATACTGGAGGGCAGTACTTGGAGTAAGGTCAAGAGAGATTAGGTCTGATGCTCGAGCTTGGCCAAAGAAATGAGGGCTATCACGAAAGCCTGTGGGAGGACTGTCCATGTCAGCTGTTGGTAGCGATGATTGTCTGGATCAGTCCAGGTAAAGGCAAAGAGGTCTTGAAAGTCTGGGTGTAAAGGAATAGTAAAGAAGGCATCTTTGAGGTCTAAAACAGTGAAGTGGGTAGTGGAAGAGGGAATGAGAGAGAGAAGAGTATAGGGATTTGGAACTACTGGGTGTATGGGGATAATAGCCGCAATGATAAGTCTCAGGTCCTGGACCAGGCAATAGGAGCCATTTGGCTTTTTGACACATAGGATAGGGGTGTTATAGGGAGAGTGAGTTGGGTGCAAGAGGCCCAGACGTAGGAGTTTAGTGACGATAGGCTTTAACCCTTGTTGATGTTTTTCGGAGATGGGGTATTGTGGTTGATTGGGGAATTTAGAGTGGTCTTTGAGATGGATATGAATTGGAGCATGGTGAGAGGCAACAGATGAGTTGTCTGTATCCCAAACTATGGTGTTTATGGACGAGGAGGGCAATGGGGTAGGGGAAGAGGAGGTGGGGTTAAGAAGCAGTAGCCAGGCTAGATCAGAGGGTGGACTTGGGATAGTAATAGAGGCTTTGAATTTTGAGAGAAGGTCTCTCCCAAGAATAGGAGTGGGGCATTTTGGGAGTATGAGAAAAGAATGGGATAATAGGGTATCTTGAAGTGTGCAAGGTAGAGGCTCGGTTATTCATAGTGTAGATATTAAACCATCAACCCCCATAACAGAGACCTGAGAGATCTTGGTTTTTCCAGATTAGGCAGACATAGCAGTGTAAGTGGCCCCTGTGTCAATGAGAAAGGAGATTGGCTTACCTGCCACAGTAAGAGTTACCCTGGGCTCCGTAGAGGTAATGAGAGTCAGGACCTGGAGCCCTGGGCACCTTCAGTCTTCAGTGGCGAGTCCGAGGAGGCTGGGCAGAGCTGGGTCGGAGGACTCCTGCTCAGGACCAGGAGGGGAGGTCCAGGTCCCTGGAGGGGGATTTGGGCAGTCAACCTTCCAATGTTCCTTTATGCCACAGCTGGGACATGGACCTGGAGGGGGCCTTGGCTTTAGGCATAGGCGGGCCCAGTGGCCTTCTTTGCTGCATTTGATGCAGGGCCCAGGTGGCTTCCTTTCTTTGTTGGTTGATGGAGGCTTGGAGCCATGTAGGGCAGTGGCTAAAAGGTGGTATTTGGCCTGATCTCATTGGGCCTTCTCTAGTTTTGCCTGTTCTTCCTGGTCATTGAAAATCTTAAAGGCTAAATTTAAAAGGTCTCGAGGGATTTCAGGGCCTTTTTCTACCTTTTTCAGTTTCTTTAGGATATCTGGGGATGACTGGGAGATTAAATGGGTGCTAAGGACAATGGTGTCCTCTGCTGAAGTGGGATCTAATTTTGTATATTTGTGTAGCACTTCCTTTAACCTGGCTAGAAATTGTGCTGGGTTTTCATCTAGTCTTTGAGTTCTTTCCTGTAGCTTATCAAAGTTGACGGCCTTATGCCTTGCCTCTTGAAGACCCACAATGAGGCAAGTAATCATATGATTACGGGCTGCTTGTCCAGGTCTCCCTGCCTGATAATCCCAGTTGGGATCATCTCGGGGGACAGCCGTTGCCCCTACAGGCTTAGTGTCATCTGTCCTGTGTATCTCATCAGCATGCGCTTGAGAGACTTGCCATACTAGTTCCTTCTCTTCTGGGAGAAGAGTTGAGGAAAGTATGATGTAAATATCATGCCAGGTTAAGTCATAAGACTGGGTAAGATACTTGAATTCTTTTAGATAATTATCAGGGTCTGAGGAGAAGGAGCCAAGATACTTTTCAATCTGAGATAGATAAGTGAGGGAAAATGGGACATGAACCCGAACAATGCCTTCTGCCCCAGCTACTTCCCCTAAAGGGAGCAATGGATCAGGGGAAGCAGTGGGGTCCTGTGGTGAAGTTTCCTGTTTTAAAGTTGTTCAGGACCAGTACGGGAGGGGATCTAGGGAGGCTGAGGTAAAGCCTTGTGACCTTCAGGGTAGAGGTTGGGGCTGAGGTCTCAGAGCTTATCTCAGGCACAAGCTGGGGAGGGGGATTGGGAGCTGCTGTGGTGGAGGCCTGCGCTTGAGAAGGAGGGAGGGAGGAGGGGACGTAAGGTGGAGGTTGTGGAACTGGATCTGGAGCTGCTGCAAGGGGATTGGGAGTGCTAGAGGGTGGGCTGTGGTCGGAAGGGTTGAAGGAAGAAGAAGAAAAGTCTGAACAGGGATCAGAAGACATTGTATTAGGAGGATGTGGCCCAGAGTGGGCCAAGAGTATTTGAGAAGTATAACAGGATTCACAGAGAGAGGATCAAGAGTGGAGAGCTAAGAAAACCTGAACATAAGGGGTTTCTAACCACTTGCCTTTGCGGAGGCAGAAGTTATCGAGGTCCCATAGAGTATTATAATCAAGAGTCCATTTTCTGGCCACTGGGACCTGTTATCAAGTCTGTATTGTGGCCAGACAGTGTTAGAATAGTAAATAAGTCTTTTTGGTCTGATCTCCTCTTGGAAGCCCAAAGCTTTTAGGTTTCAGAGAAAGCATCCTAGAGGAGTAGATTTTGAGGGCTGGGATTGAGAATTTCCCATTGCGGCTGAATAGGGAGGTTAGACAAGGGCGAGAGAAAGCGAGGAGAAAGGTCCCAGAGAAAAGGCATCCCTGTACTCAGGACTTTCTCAGAGAGTAATAATAGTCTGCTTTGAAATGGGTGCCCCCTATTTCAAAGTCAGATGGGGCACAAGGCCAAGGGCCCGAGGGCTGTGGGGATCCTCCCACCTAGCGCTAGGACTTGGAAATGAGGCGAGAGACACAGGATCCAAGAGAATGGGATTTCACTCACCCTTGTAACTGACGGATGAAATGTGGGCCAGTGTGTGGATGTCAGTCCAGCAAGGCAAGTGGAAAGTCCCATTCCTGAGCTCGCCTCAGTTTCTTGGCAAGGTCCGAGGGAGGGGACCACCGGAGGTGGGCTCATGAGAGGAGCCCACCCAGCTGCGTTGGATCTTCCCTCCCGGGTTTCGGCACCAGAATGTAAGGCGAGTGCAGGGGAAAAGAGAGCGAGCCAGGCAGTCAGGCAAGAAAAGGGAAATTTTATTAGAGGGAAAAGAGAGGATGACTGGCCCTTAAGGAGAACCAGCGTCCTCCCTTTCTGATGGAATCTTTCTTATACCCCACCAATGAAAAATTCTCTGAAGGGATGGTCATGTAGCCAGAGGTCTGGAATCTGGTGGTCTCCCAGCTTTGTGAAGATAGGTACCAGTGCAATAACAGAATGCCATTTGGGCAATTTGGTCAGTCTCAAGGATCACTGTGATTTATTATTCGCTTGCGAGGTCAACATAACGAGCCATCTTATCAGTGAGACCCCCATGTGGACTCTATCACCTTGATTCATGGACCTAACATTCCAGGTTCCTACGCAATATTGTTCTTTACAGCATCTGACTTTACTTCCATCACCAGTCACATCCACAACTGGGTGCTGTTTTTGCTTTGGCTCTGTCTCTTCATTCTTTCTGGAGTTATTTCTCCACTGATCTCTAGTAGCATATTGGGCACCTACTGACCTGGGGAGTTCATCTTTCAGTGTCCTCCTATCTTTTTGCCTTATCATGCTGTTCATGTGGTTCTAAAGGCAAGAATACTGAAGTGGTTTGCCAGTCCCTTTTCCAGTGGACAACGTTTTGTCAATTTAGATAAATCCCCTTTAATTTGCTTGGAACTGGAAAAAAAAAAAGAACAACTGTGTGTTTGTGCCTTCTAAGTCACTTCAGTCGTTTCCGACTTTTTGCGACACTATGGGCTGTAGCACGCCAGGTTCCTCTGTCCGTGGCATTCTCCAGGCAAGAATACTGGTGTGGGTTGCCATGCCCTCCTCCAGGGTATCTTCCTGACCCAGGGATGGAACCCACGTCTCTTATGTCTCCTGCACTGGCAGGTGGATCCTTTACTACTAGCGCCGCCTGGGAACTTATACTTACATGCATACATACATAGACATACAATTGTTTATTTACTTACTTAGTTACACAGTACTTATTGTTCATACAGCTGTTTAGTGACACGTGTCCTCTGGTCTGTCGTCCTTCCCTTTAGGTCTTTCAAGTCAACGATGAAAAAAGTACAGTCTCATGTAGAGCTTAGAATTGAGCAGCCTCATTCGGAACCCGAAGGATGAGGGAACCTTGTTGCCCCACCGGCTTCCTTACACGTGTACACACATCCCGTCCCTGAGTCAGTAGGACCGCCTAGGTCTGGGGAAGGAATTTGCCGACGTACCCGGAACTGTTTCCAAGGTTTCCTCGGGTTCTGGCGGTGATACGGCTGCTGGTCCTGGGAGCCAAGGCAACGGAGAATTTTTCCAGGCTCGCGCGAGCGCCCCCTTCACCCACGGATTCAGGGACCCAGCAATAGCGATGGCTCCGGTGTCTGGCTCCCGCAGCCCGGAGTGGGAGGCCTCGAGCTCCGGGGGGAAGCGTCGCAGTTCTTCGAAGAGCCCTAAGCCTAGCAAATCCTCTCGCTCCCCGCGCGGCCGCCGCTCGCGCTCGCGCTCTTGCTCTCGGTCCGGGGACCGGAATGGCCTCAGCCATCAGCTGAGTGGCTCCAGCCAAGGCTCCCGAAACCAGTCCTACCGTTCGCGCTCGCGGTCCCGCTCTCGAGAGCGGCCCTCCGCACCGCGCGGCGCCCCTTTCGTTTCTGCCTCCTCGTCCGCCTATTATGGCGGCTACTCACGCCCCTACGGGAGCGACAAGCCGTGGCCTAGCCTCCTGGACAAGGAGAGAGAAGAGAGCTTGCGGCAGAAGTGAGTGAGACAAACGCACTTTCTTTAGCAAGCCCACCAGCCTTTACAGTCCGATTTATCGTTCATTCCGCACCCGACTGTTCGCATTTCGCTCTCTCTCCCTGACTTGGCGCGCGTTTTCATCCCTTCCTTCAGTCCACCCACGATGACGCCTTATTCATCCCTTTCCATCGTTAGGTTTTTCGCTCATCCTCCGGCCCCTTCATCTAATGCCTTGGTCTCCCTCCCGCTACCCCTTCCAGCCTCCTGGCTTGTTGCGGGCATGGTCAAGAGACTCGGACCTGCCGGAATTACAGCATTTACTTGGTTGTGTCGTTGTCATTAGTGATCACGTTTTCATTCCCCAGTAGACTGAGCCCTTGGAAGAGCCCAGATTATTGATCACAAAATTTACAGTGCGGAGCACTTTGTAGGTGCGCAGCCATTGCTTGTTGAATGATCAAACAGGTTTGAGACAATAGGATAAGTGAGTGGAGTTGTTTTGTAGTGACTTGGGAAAGGCTGAGATACAAGGTTTAAATTGGAGGGGAGGAGAACCTCTGAAACAAGATGTTTGACTAAATGTAGGAAACAAGGATCTGCTAAACTGTAAGGTTGGACTACATTAAGAAAGATCTTAAGCGGTCTCAATCTTGACCATGAAAAATGAGGTCAGATTGACATCAGATCTCCTTTAATGACAGTGAGTATTGGAGAGGAAAATGAATAGTTTAAGGAGAAAGGAAAAGAATTATAATTACTGTTTTGTAAGCTTTAATTTTTTTACTTAAAAAAATCGAAGTATAGTAGATACACAGTGTTTTTAAGTTACCGGTGTACAGTAATATAGTGATTCACTATTTTTAAAGGTTATACTTCATTTATAGCAGTTATGTGCTTTGTAATTCTTAATATCTAATGCTTATTGAGTGTTAAATTGTGTGTCAGGCACTGTACTGATCATACTGTATGTGTTTAAAAATACAAGAAATTAAAAAGTGTAACAGGCATTGAGGGGCAGGTTAAGGTTTCAACAATTGGGAGATAGCTTGAGTCTTTTTCTTCCAAAAGTGGGAAGCACTAAAGTCTAGTGATTAAGAGGACAGGCTCCAGAATCAGACTGCCTGAGTCTGAAGCCCTCCTTTGTTACTTAATACTTGTGTGACCTTGGGCAAGTTACTTAACCTCTCTTAGTTTCATTTCTTCACCATGTAAAAGGGAAAAATTAGTACAAAAGCTTTTTAGAGATGTAATGATTTAGTGCCTGGAACACAATAAATTGCCCTTAAGTGTTAGCTGTTAGTATTTTGTGCATGGGAACAAAAACAGTAAAAACAGTCCTAAGATAGATTGGAGACTGACTTCTCCAAATTAAAATTTCCAGAAAGTTACCCCCAGGCTGTGTCCATCAAAAAGCATCCAGTTTCCATACTAGACATTCCTCACCAAAAGATGTCAGAATTCCTTGGATGAAATTTGCATTTGTACATTTAGAGGATAAATAATTTTAAAGTATCCACGAAGTTGGGTGGCAGGAGGGATAAGAACTTTACTGCTTGGTCTTTTTAGCCTGTCAAGCATTCTTCATCCTGTATGTATGTATTCAAAGTTTAGCTATAAGTATGTCCTCTATTAAATTTTATGTTACTTCAAGTAGGAAACCTGAGTCTAACTCTGCACAATTATACCTTTTCCCCTGAATAAGGAAGAAAAAAATAATTTGTTTTAAAAAATCAAAAAGGATTTTATTTCTTTAATAAGGTTCTTTTTTTAAACAAGTGGAGTCACAGCAGCTGAAGTTTGAAGAAGTAAACCTTAGTTTTTGTTGTGTATTGTTTGTGTGTTTATAAGGAATATCAAAAATTAAGAGAAGAAATCACAAATATAAAATAATTTTGTCTTCCAAGGATAGATAGAGAATTTACTCCTTTTTGAAAAAATAATTAGGGGAAAAACAGAAAACAAACGCTATATCTCATTAAGTAAAGTTTTGTCAAAACTTTTCTTTTACTTTCAGAGGTCCCTTTATTTTCTACTTCTAATGCTTCATTTGTATTTTCTTCATTAATTCCTGACTTTTTAAAACGAAGGTTTGACCTTGTCAGAAGTAGAGAATTCTCTTTACTTTCATAAGGATACATAAACAAATGAAGTTATTTCCAAATGTAAGACCATTTTTGTCACATATTGCAGAAGATGCAATGAGCAATTGGGAGCTGTGTGATGCATGTACTGGAAATGACACACTGGACAGCCTCCCAGGCTGAATCTCTGGCCAGGCCAGCGGGCTGTCTGTAGTTTGTACTATTTGATAGAACATCAGGTACATCAGAACATTAGATCCTAATATTGAGTTAGATCCTAATGTTGAGTTTACTTTAAAAAAAAAATTTGGCCACCTCTTGTGGCATGCAGGATCTTAGTACCTGAACCAGGGATCAAATCTGTATCACCTGCAGTGGTAGTACAGTGTCTTAACCACTGGACTGGCAGGGAAGTTCTTGAGTTTAAACCAAGTTGTTATTAGTTTAAAGTTTAAAATGTAGAGGGAAAACAGGACTTAACTGGACCCCTTTGAATCTTATAATACATTTAGGAAACAGTTTACCTGCCTATCTCTTCTAGGAGACTAAGTGAGAGAGAGAGGATTGGAGAATTGGGAGCTCCTGAAGTGTGGGGACTTTCTCCAAAGAATCCAGAACCAGAGTAAGTGATTAAAAAATGCATCTTTTATATGGCAGAAACCAACACAATATTGTAAAGCAATTATCCTTCAATTAATAAAAATAAAATTTAAATATATATATATATTTTAAATGCAACATTTGTTTAAATCCAGAGTCTATGGTCAAAATTTTTGTTAAGTGAAGAACTTTAACTACAGCTCTTTTTTTCCCTCTTTCTTGTTATTTATGCTATTCTGTGCCTTGAGTTTTAAAAACATTAAACATACCTTAGGATTAAAACATGCTCCTAGTGGATTTTAGCATGCTAATTGTTCTCTTTGAATTGTAATTCATGGGATGCTAATTTCCTATTCATAGAAGGGTTCAGTGTTGAAACAAACACATTTATATTATTTTGAATTATTTTTTCTCAATCCAATAACTGATTAAATGTCAGACATTAACATTACAAAAAGTTTTTAAAAATGAATATACTGAGTCTGTTTAGTTTCCTGTATTCAGTATTATTAAAGGCTTAATGCTTTTTCCTTTTCCTTATTTTTTTTTCCCTCTGTGTTGTTGTTCAGTCATGTCCAACTCTTTGCGACCCTATGGACTGCGGCTTTTCTCTCTTTGGTGCCATTCAGAAGCTGCATCTACCCTTTGCTCTATTTCTGTGTTTTCTTTAGAGTTGAGACAAGGTGCTTGACAGGTAAACCTGTAATTTGCGACAGGGTGATAAAGCATTATTATCTGAAAGTTCTTTTTTCTTCTTAAAAAATTGTTATTTTTTCCCACCCCCTATAATTTTTTGAGATATATTTGACATACAATATTAGTTTCAGGCATGTTATAACATGATGATTCAATATTTGTATATATTGCAAAATGATCACCATAGTAAGTCTAGTTAGCATCCATCACCATATATAGTTATAAAAAGTTTTTTCTTGTGATGGGAACTTCTAAGATTTACTTTCTTATCAACTGTCAGATATGCAATACAGCATTATTAACTGCAGTCGCCATGCTGTGCATCACATCCCCATGGCTTACTTCTTTTATAACTGGAAGTTTGTACTTCTTGATCCCCGCCATGTGTTTTACCCATGCCCTGCCCCCACCTTCTGCGCTCTGGCAACCATCACTCTGTTCTCTGTATCTGTGGTGTGGTGGTTTTTCATTTTTTAGATTTCACATATAAGTGAGATCATGTGTTATCTTTCTCTGTTTGACATTTCATTTAGCAAATGCCCTCACAGGCTGTCCATGTTGTTGAAAATGGCAAGCTTCATTCTTTTTTAAAGATAAATAATATTCTGCTGTGGGGTATGCGTGTGTGCTTCTCATAGTTCCTTTATCCATTCATACATTCATGGATATTTGGTTGTTTTAACATTTTGGCTATTGTAAGTAATGCTGCAGTGAGCATGAGAGTCCAGATATCTCTTTGAGATATTGATTTCAGTTCCGTCAGATATATATCCAGAAATGAGATTGTTAGGTGATATGGAAGTTCAATTTTTAATTTCTTGAAGAACTTCCATTCTGGATTCTATAATAGCTGTACCATTTTATATTCTCACTAACAGAGTGTAAGTGTTCCCTCTTTTCCATATCCTCAGCAACAGTTGTTATCTTTTGTCTTTTTGATAGCATTCATCCAAACAAGTGTGAAGTGATATCTCATTGTGGTTTTGATTTGCATTTCCCCAATGATTAATGATGTTGAACATCTCTTCATTACCTATTGGCCATCTGTGTGTCTTCTTTGAAAAAATGTCTATTCAGATCCTCTGCCTATTTGTAAAATCACATTATTTTTTGGGTTTTGGGTTTTTTTTTTTTTAATATTAATCTCTTCTCGGATATGATTTGCAAATGGTGTCTCTCATTCAGTCCATGCTGCAGTCCCCGGGGTTGCAAAGAGTCAGACACAACTGAGTGACTGAACAACAACATTCAGTAGGTTGCCTTTAACACTCTTCTGATTCTTATTACCATTTTCTTTAAATTCAGCTCTGATGAACATACACCAGTAGAGGATGAAGAGCCAAAGAAAAGCACCAGTTCAGCTTCTACTTCAGAAGGTATTTTTTTAATTGAGAGCTTTTTTATTGAGAAATTTTTTAAAATACATTTATAAATAGTTGACCATTAGACTTTACTTTTACTCAAATTGCCTGTCATCATTTCCTTTTCAGTATTTCAAATACAATAAAATTGATACTCAGAAATACTTCTGATACTTGTATGTGTGTGGCTGAGTCCCTTCACTGTCCCCTGAAACTATCACAGCATTGTCAGTCGGCTATAGCCCAGTACAAAATAAGTTTTTAGAAAAAATTTAAAAAGAAATACTTCTTTAGAAGTAAGTGTATTTGTTTTTTATGTAGAAGAAAAGAAGAAGAAGAAGAAGTCTAGTCATTCAAAAGAAAGATCCAAGAAAAGGAGGAAGAAAAAATCATCTAAAAGAAAACACAAGAAGTATTCTGATGATAGTGACAGCGACTCTGATTCTGACACAGACTCCAGTGGTAAGAAAGCCAATATCATTCTGCCCGCCTTGCTTCAAAACTAGTTTTACTTCTTAAAGTTTATTTTACTTGTATTTATTTTTGGCTGTGCTGGATCTTCGTTCCTACGTGGGGGCTTTCTCTAGTTGTGGCAGGCGGAGGCTATTGTTCATTGTGATACACAGGCTTCTCATCGCAGTGGCTTCTCTTGTGGAGCTCAGGCTGTAGAGCGTGCAGGCTCAGTGGTTGTGGCGCATGGACTTAGTTATTCCCCGGCACGTGGGATTTTCCCGGACCAGGGATTGAACTTTTTCCCCCTACACTGGCAGGCGGATTCTTAACCACTGGACCACCAAGGAAGTCCAAAGCTTTTGCTAGAAAAAGGTTCTTTAAAATAATAATAGCCAAGAGTTTTGAACATGCACTGACTTTGTGTCGGGCACCCTGCTAAGTGCTGTTCAATCCACACAATCACTGTCAGACACATCTTAAGAGTTGGGGAGACAGAGGACCCAAGCAGGTTATAAGTACCGCTGGTACCCAAGGTCACACAGTTGGGATTCAGAGCAAAGCGGTGTGACTCCAGAGTGGTTGTGTGTAGCTGCACAAGGCGTGTGGCACCAAACCAAGTTGGGGTCAGTCTTTGAGACATGTGGTGCCAAACCAGGCCATAGGGGGCTGCATCAGCCCAGTGGAGCATCTCTTTTGTGAGATTCTCACACTCAGCTGTCAGCTTTGTGTGATTTTCAGAGGCACAACATAGGGGACCCTTCAGGCCAGCAGTTGATTTCTAGAAGACACTTCCTGTGGGGCTGCATCACAACAAAGCTGTCTTTTGGTGCCTTCCCATGGCTGGTGATTGACAGAGGGTGCCTCCTCTGGGGACACATTTCTGTGGATTTCTCATCACAGGTACTCTGTCACTCTCCTGCAGCGTCCTGTGTGGCCTGAGAGTGACTTTCATCTCCACATATTGCACGTCCTTTCTCCTGACTCTGCCATGTGGTACAGAGTCCGGCTGCCTACAGTGCCAGTCTGTCCTTGCATGTGGCTTGGCCTACTCACTGCATGGATGGACGTGCGTTACTTTTGTAATAAAACTGACTTGAGAAAGAACTAGCTTAAGAGTCACCTTTTCACGGTCAACCATTCCTCACCCACCCTCTCCAAACCAGCCTGATGGTGAGACTCCTCTGTGCGCCCAGAACACCACCCCCCACTTCCCTGTCACTTGGATTCTACTGACCCCTTTCCCTCTGTCTCCTCCACTAGACTGAGCTCCTGGAAATCATCCCCCCAAACACAAACATCATGAAGACACTCAAACATCCAGAAAAGTGAAGGGAGTAGTGTCATTAATGCCATATAACAGTGCCTGTCACTCAGGTGTACCATCTGTTAGCATTTTGACATGTTTGCTTCAAATATGGATTTTTTTGTTGTTGACATATTCAAGGTAAATTAAAATATCACACTGCCACCCTAAATATCTTTGTGTACATCTTTAAACAATAAGGACATTTTCCTATCTAATCACAATACTATTATCTCTTGCAGTCAAGTTAATAATAATACCCTATAGAACCAAATGCTTAGTGCAACTTTAATTTCTATGTTCCTCATTCCTTGCACATTTCCTAAGAATAAATGTTTGAATGAATTAAATCCTCTGTAACAACAAATAGAAGAGTTATAAGGTATTTATCTACTCAAAGGTATTAAGGTTTTAAAGTTAAAAAATTTTTAATTATAATATGCTTTAATTTGCAGATGAAGATACAAAAAGGAGAGCAAAGAAAGCCAAGAAAAAGGAAAAGAAGAAGAAACACAGATCGTCAGTTTTTTTCTTTAATTTTTATTATGGAAATTTTCAAAAATATATACAATTATATAAAATAGTATAATGGACTTCTATGTAACCATCACTCAGCTTGAACAATTATCAACTTATTGACAGTCTCTGCTGTCCACCCCCACTGTTATTTTCAAACCGGTCCCAGATATCATTTCATCCATAAAGCTGCAAGTTTCTCTAAAAGATAGGCATTCTTTAAAAAAAAAAGTACAGTACTACTAATCCACATAAAATATTTAATAATAATTCTTCATTCAGGTCTCAGCAGTTTTTCAAATAGTTTCCTCAAATTAGAATCTAAACAATGTACATGAATTGTGATTGGTTGATAGGTCTTTTCCATCTTTTTAAATAGATAGCTTTCCCTTCCCTTTTTGTTCCTGCAGTTTAGTTGTAGAGGAAACAATATCATTTGCCCTGGAGAGTTTCCTACAGTGTGGATTTTGCTGGTTGTATTCTTACGGTGTCCTTTTAACATGCTTTCTGTCCTTTATATTCCCTGTAGATTGATAGATAGTTAGGTCTAGACACTGATAAGGTTCAGATTTGAGTTTTTGGTAGGAATACTTCATAAGTAGTACTGTGTACTTCCAGCAAGAGGCAGATAATATCTGGTCATCTCTTTTTGTCATATTAACCTGTATCAATAGTCTTTGTTTAGGTCCCTTCATTAGGGATTGCAAAATGATTCTTCATTTATTAGGTAAAATAATTCTATATGAGAAGCCTACCCTCATTAACTATTTGGTTACCCTGAAGTATAGGAAGGGTGGAATAATTGCTTACTTGTTTTATGAGTTTTCAAAATAATGAGTTGAGGTTTTTTGAGGTTTTTATCATCATGAGCCCAAGGATTCAAACATATTTGATGTATTTTAATCCATTATACTGAAAATTACTGATGTTCAAATTGATAAGAGCTGTTTTCTTAAACTGCTTTATTTCTGCTATCTTTCTACAACATGAGAACTATATTTTATTGTTCCCTTGAAAGTGAAAGTGTTTGTTGCTCAGTCTTATCTGACTCTTTGCGACCCCATGGACTGTAGCCCACCAGGCTTCTCTGTCCATGGAATTCTCCAGGCAAGACTACTGGATTGGGTTGCCATTCCCTTCTCCAGGGGATCGTTCCAACCCAGGAATCAAACCTGGGTCCCCTGCATTGCAGGCAGATTCTTTACTGTCTGAGCCAGCTTATGGTGAAATAAATAAGTTAAATTTTTTAATACAAATTCTTCTCTAACACATTTGAATAAGCTAAGCATCCAAATCATTTCAATCAGTCTTTCATTGCCTTGAAAAAGTAAGATGCCCTTTAGCCTGGGAATATTAAATCAATTTATATCAAATTATAATCAATGCAGGAAGAAATATAAGAAAAAGAAGTCTAAGAAGAGCAGAAAAGATTCCAGCGACTCAAGTTCTAAAGAGTCCCAAGAAGAATTTCTGGAGAATCCCTGGAAGGATCGATCAAGTAGGTTCTTCTGATAGAGTTTGACTTCAGAACAGATAAAACACTGAATTAACTGATGAGTCAAAATGTGAATATGTTTCTGAATATCTTTCCTGCAGAGCCTGAAGAACCCTCAGATTTGATTGGCCCAGAAGCTCCCAAAACACTTGCCTCTCAAGATGATAAACCTCTAAAGTAAGTAAGAGCATGTTTATAATCTCTAAAGTGCCTTCCCAAGAGTATGGTCCTAACTTACTCTTCCAAGTATATCTTTCACTACTCCCTTATTTAGACCCAAAGTTTCTGTGCACTTTCACCTTCTTCCTCCAACATGCCTTCCCTTCTTTTCCCAGTCCTGGTTTCTTCATTAACCCCAATTCCTTCCTGTTAAAATCCTAACATTTCTCAAAGCCCTTTTCAAAAGGAGGGGCATGTGCTGATTCCCAATACCTTCCCTCCACAGGTAGGTGTGATTCCTACCCCTCTTTAATTATTTAGTACTCACAGCATTTTCTTTTGTGCATTGTAATATATATTCTACATTGTATTAGTGTTATATCCTTATTAATATATAAATTCCACAAGGACAGAGATTATTTTTACTGTATATTATAAGCTTTGAGTTTAATAGATATGAAGAATTTAGTGAATTGAATGAAGGGGTGGTAGTTTTTGTTTAAAAAATTTTTTTCTTCAAGTGTACTAGGTCTTAGTTGTGGGATTTGGGGTTTAGTTCCCTGACCAGGGATCGAACCCAGGCCCCCTGCACTGGGAACATGGAGTCTTAGCTACTGGACCACCAGGGAAGTCCCAGGATGGTAGTTTTCAAAGTCCCCTTGAATGAAAGTAAATTGAGAACTGTTACTGTATAGCATTATTATTGGCCGTAAGTCTAAAAAATATGTTAATTTGAGATACATTATTTCTCTACTTTGTATTTAAGGGGAAAAGGAATTCACTGGAGGCAGAAGCAATAAAGACAACAGCTGTAGGGAAAATTGATCCATAATTGTAAACCATGAATATATGCTCACTAACATCAGTCCTTTTATTCTTCCAAAGTATCTCTGCATTTCTGGGTTAGTAATATAGGTCACGGTGCAGTGTTCCCTAATTAAATTAAGGTAATTTACATTAGGCTTCCCAGCATGCTGCCCAGTAACTGTTATTCCTACTGTTTTCTGAGAGAAATGATTTTTGTGCTTTCTTTTATAATGAACCTTTTCTTAATTCTATATTACTTTGTAGCTATGGCCATGCTTTGTTACCCGGTGAAGGTGCAGCTATGGCTGAATATGTAAAAGCTGGAAAACGTATCCCACGAAGAGGTGAAATTGGCTTGACAAGTGAAGAAATTGCATCATTTGAATGTTCAGGTTATGTAATGAGTGGTAGCAGGTATGTTCATTAAGTGCCCATTTCTAATGAAAAGTAGAGTATAAATGTTGGTTTTTTATTGGTTTTATTGGTATAAATATAGTTGTCTAAAATTCCAGGTAGGTATGCAACTCAGTTGTATCTCCAGCGTCAAAGAATTAGTCTTTCCAGTGTCGTTTTCTCATTTATAGTTTGATACAGATAGTTTATTTTCTGGAGGAGATAGTTAAATTTGGTTACTTATCAGTGCCCCATGAGCAATGTGGCATTCTTGTAGTTAAAAAAGCATTTTCATAAGACAGTAAAAGTTTCTGAGTTTGCCTGTAGTTCTCTGTGGAGAACGTGGACTCTCTAGTCCTCTGGATACTGAGAATGAAGAGTGAAAAAGGATATGACAGAGGTCAGTTTCAGTGTGAGAAAAGGAATATAAAATGGGGAAGAAAAAGCAAAATACCAGGAAGAACAAGGAGAGTGAACTAATAGGGTTTCAATACCAAGATCAAGCTGAATTTTAAAACTTCATAAACTTTTAAAAGTGGGCAAATATTTGCAGGACCCTTGAAGCATCTTCAGAATCTTGGAATTCTGAGGACTGACATTTGAAAACATTATATCTAAGAACCAATAAGACAAGAAAAAGAAATGAGAGGCACAAGAATTGTAACAAAGGATGTAACACTGTCACTTTTTGTGAGTGATAGAAAATCCTAAGAAATCCTCAGATGAATTATAAATAACAGGAATGTTTAACAAATGGTTAGATATAAAGTTAATACACAAAAATCAATTGCATTTCTGTGTACCAGCAACAAACAACTAGAAAATATAATTAAATGAAAGGAAAACATTTATAATAGTATCATCAGAGAATATGAAGGACTTAGGAGTAAATCTTAACAAAAGAAGTCTAAGATCTTTATAGGAAAAACTATAAAACACTGAGACATTTAAGAAGACCTAAATAAATGGAGAGATACCATGTTCATGAATAGGAAGGCAATACTGAGTTATCAGTTCTTGCAAAATTAAAATGTTAGACTAAAGGGCCAAGAGTAGCCATCTCATTTCTGAAGAAGAGCAGGAAGATGATTTTTCTTACTGATATGAGGGCTTATTATGAAGCGTGCAGCACTTCACTTCACAAAGAGTGGGGAAACAAATGAACTGTTCAGTGGAATGAAATAGAGAGCCTGGTAGAGTTAATGCATATATGGAACTTCATTACATGAAAGAGCTGCTTTCTCCAATCAGTGGGGAAAGAAGGAACTAGGCAGTAAATGGAGCAGGAAGAAAGTGGTCACCTGTATGGAGAAAAATGAAAGTAGAACCCTTTATCACTATATTTAAAAGTCAGTGCAGCTAGATTATGGACTTAAACGTCAAAAACAACTTCATTACTCTTAGTATAGAATATGAACAGATATCTATTAGATCTTGGGGTGGGGAAGTATTTCTTAAAGAAGACCAAAAAATGCACCAACCACACAATAATATATTGATAACTTTACCTGAGATAAAAGCAACAACTTTTGTTCATCAGAACATCTTAAAATAAGTGAAAAGACAAGTTCCAAGCTGGGATAAGATCTTGTAATACACACAACTGATAAAGAGTCAATACTGAGAGTATTTAAAGAATTTCTGTAAACAAAAGGAAAGTGAGAAAATTACACAAACAGGCATTTGTCAGAAGAAAAAAATATATGGCTACACATAAAAAGATGTTCATGATCTTGATCAGATCATGAACTCCTTATTGCCAAATTCAGACTTAAATTGAAGAAAGTAGGGAAAACCACTAGACCATTCAGGTATGACCTAAATCAAATCCCTTATGACTATACAGTGGAAATGAGAAATAGATTTAAGGGACTAGATCTGATAGACAGAGTGCCTGATGAACTATGGACGGAGGTTTGTGACATTGTACAGGAGACAGGAAACAAGACCATCCCCAAGAAAAAGAAATGCAAAAAAGCAAAATGGCTGTCTGAGGAGGCCTTAAAAATAGCTGTGAAAAGAAGAGAAGTGAAAAGCAAAGGAGAAAAGGAAAGATATACCCATTTGAATGCAGAGTTCCAAAGAATAGCAAGGAGAGATCAGAAAGCCTTCCTCAGTGATCAGTGCAAAGAAATAGAGGGAAACAATAGGATGGGAAAGACTACAGATCTCTTCAAGAAAATTAGAGATACCAAGGGAACATTTCATGCAAAGATGGGCTCCATAAAGGACAGAAATGGTATGGACCTAACAGAAGCAGAAGATATTAAGAACAGGTGGCAAGAATACACAGAAGAACTGTACAAAAAAGATCTTCACAACCCAGATTATCAAGATGGTCTGATCACTCACACTCATCTAGAACCAGACATCCTGGAATGTGAAGTCCAGTGGGCCTTATAAAGCATCACTACGAACAAAGCTAGTGGACGTGATGGAATTCCAGTTGAGCCATTTCAAATCCTAAAAGATGGTGCTGTGAACGTGCTGCACTCAATATGCCAGCAAATTTGGAAAACTCAGTAGTGGCCACAGGACTAGAAAAGGTCAGTTTTCATTCCAATCCCAAAGAAAGGCAATGCCAAAGAATGCTCAAACTACCGCACAGTTACACTCATCTCACACACTAGTAAAGTAATGCTCAAAATTCTCCAAGCCAGGGCTCAGCAATACGTGAACCATGAACTTCCAGATGTTCAAGCTGGTTTTAGAAAAGGCAGAGGAACCAGAGATCAAATTGCCAACATCCTCTGGATCATCGAAAAAGCAGGAGAGTTCCAGAAAAACATCTATTTCTGCTTTATTGACTATGCCAAAGCCTTTGCCTGTGTGGATCACAATAAACTGTGGAAAATTCTGAAGGAGATGGGAACACCAGACCACCTGACCTGCCTCCTGAGAAATCTGTTTGCAGGTCAGGAAGCAACAGTTAGAACTGGACATGGAACAACAGACTGGTTCCAAATAGGAAAAGGAGTATGTCAAGGCTGTATATTGTCACCCTGCTTATTTAACTTATATGCAGAGTACATCATGAGAAATGCTGGGCTGGAGGAAGCACAAGCTGGAATCAAGATTGCAGGGAGAAATATCAATAACCTCAGAGATGCAGATGACACCACCCTTATGGCAGAAAGTGAAGAAGAACTAAAGAACCTCTTGATGAAAGTGAAAGAGGAGAGTGAAAAAGTTGGCTTAAAGCTCAACATTCAGAAAACTAAGATCATGGCATCTGGTCTCATCACTTCATGGGAAATAGATGGGGAAACAGCAGCTGACTTTATTTTTCTGGGCTCCAAAATCACTGCAGATGGTGATTGCAGCCATGAAATTAAAAGATGCTTACTCCTTGGAAGGAAAGTTATGACCAACCTAGACAGTATATTGAAAAGCAGAGACATTATTTTGTCAACGAAGGTCCGTCTAGTCAGGGCTATGGTTTTTCCAGTAGTCATGTATGGATATGAGTTGGACTATAAAGACAGCTGAGCACAGAAGAATTGATGCTTTTGGACTATGGTGTTGGAGAAGACTCTTAAGAGTCCCTTGGACTGCAAGGAGATCCAACCAGTCCATCCTAAAGGAGATCAGTCCTAGGTGTTCATTGGAAGGACTGATGTTGAAGCTGAAACTCAAATACTTTGGCCACCTGATGCAAAGAGCTAACTCATTTGAGGAGACCCTGATGCTGGGAAAGATTGAGGGCAGGAGGAGAAGGGGATGACAGAGGATGAGATGATTGGATGGCATCACCAACTCAGTGGACACGGGTTTAGGTAGACTCTGGCAGTTGGTGATGGATAGGAGGCCTGGCATGCTGCAGTCCATGGGGTCACAAAGAGTCTGACATGACTGAGCAACTGAACTGAACTAAACTGAAAAAGATGTTCATAATCATTGGAAATGGAAATCAACTTATGGACATATGGTTTTACACCCATTCAATAGAAGTTCAAAGTTCTAACAACTGCAAGCATTTGGTAGGATGTGGGTCTATAGGATCTCTTAAGTATTGCTAGAGGTGGTATACATTGGTAACAACCATTCTGGAAAACAGTCTGATGTTGTATTAGAAAGTTGAGCATTCACATAGTTTATGACCCAGCAATTCCATACCTGTGTACCCAAGAGGATCTTTCCCATGTACCAGGAGATGTGTATATGGATGTTTACTACAGCATTATTCATATAGCACTTTCTGTTCCAGATCACTTCCTCTACTCACTGTACCCTGAGCAACCTAAATACATTGTCATCTCCTTGACTCCTTGACCTGCCACTCCCTCACCTTCACACTAACCTGAAATGAGTCTCCCCTCTTCACCTTACTCAGTTTGCTCTGTTTTTCTAGGCATAGTTCAAGCTTCATCTGTAATTGATTGTGTAGGTTTGCGTACATACACATAAAAGCAGCAGGTTTTCTTGAAGTTTTCCTTCTAAATAAGCAGACCTTTTGAAAACGATCTAAGAGTTTCCGTCTGCCTCAGAGCCTATGCTTTCCTGATTTGGCCCTTGGGCTAAAATCTCTTCTTTCTTTTCTGTGAACTGCTACTGGATTCTAAGGAAGTTAAATCCACCCACAAAACATCCAAAGATTCAGTTGTAGATTTAAACCTAGTTCTTTTGATTATAGGATAAATTAGAACTCTGAAGAAGTTCTACCAGCTAGATGACAACTTAAATCTTATCTGTCCTACTATCAAGTCTGCATACCACTTAGGAAGTTTAATAATTTGCCTGTTTGCTTGTCTTACTGGAAACAACAGAACTAGACTTATGCCCTTAGAATTTGAAATTAATAACTTCACTCTATTGACAGAACCTCAGAGATCATTATTTACTTACTAGAAATTAATCAAAGGACAAGTCAGTGGGTAAAATGAATGATCCTTGGAAAATCTAACCCATTAGAGAAAGTTTCTATTTGTCAGCATTTTAAATTGACCACTCTGTATTAGGAAAGGATTAGTGAGGAAGCACTATGAGAATAACTACTGAGAAATTAAGCCAAAAATACAATTATCTCCAGGCATCGCCGAATGGAAGCTGTGCGTCTGCGAAAAGAGAACCAGATCTATAGTGCTGATGAGAAGAGAGCCCTTGCATCCTTTAACCAAGAAGAGAGACGAAAGAGAGAAAACAAGATCCTGGCCAGTTTTCGGGAGATGGTATACAGAAAAACTAAAGGGAAAGAGGACAAATAAGGATTTTCTGATTGTTCATCAGACGTTTTTAACAACAAAAAAGAAAGTTTGGGTTCCATATATACACACACAAAAAGATTATGATCTGAAAAAGCTTTACAGTGCTACTGTGCCTTCTATTTAATTCTTTGAGTCTTATAAAAAAGCTGCGTATTGATATAACTTTAGCAAGCTCTTTGGGTTATTTTGGATTAACCAAAACTTTCTGGTTTAAAAATCCAAATTATGAGTGAAATTCTACTGTGTTGGGGGAGGAGGCATTGAGAGAGAGTGCTGGTGAAACGAGGAACTGAACTCCTAACGTTATGGGACAGTGCTGCCACGAGTTCTACATGATGCCCACCCCAAGTGAACTTGTGGAAGTTAATCATTCCTCTATGTTGATACAGGAGGCCACCTTTGTTAACAGAAAGAAGGCATGGCTGAAAAAAAGCAAATCTAGAATTTGAAGATTGACTTGTTTATTACAATATGCTGTCTGCTCTGGAAATAATGTATTTTGATTTTAGTCCCTACCTCCACCCCAAAACCAACCAACAGACCAAACAGCAAACTAACCCATAGACTTACTGAATTGAAAATGTGAACATTAAGTTTAAAATTCCTAACAGGTTACTTAAGAATGGCTCTTTCAAATATAAATATTGGGAAGTCTATTGTGTAAATGTAAGTACATTATTTCCATCTGAACTGTGTTTAGATCATTATTTGAACACTGTAAATGAATAGGAATCAATAATAGTCATGCGTTTAATAAGGAAAAATATAATGAATCATTGCTTTAACTTCATTATGTCATAAGGATGAAGATAATGTGATATTAAAAATTTTTAAAGTCTGTACTTCATATAAATGCAGATTTCATTTTAAACATGCTTAAACTTTTCAGTTTCTTTTTTACATCTGTCATTCAGGTTAACTTCTCACTTTATCACTTTTTTATGGCTACTATTGACTTTTGACTTGGGGAAAAATGAAAAATTCTGGGACTATGAGGTCATGATCTTTTTCTTCCCTCCTTTTGTTCAAGTTTAGTTGTTAAGACATAGGAGGGAAGCGGGAAGGGGATAGTAGAAGTTTTGGCTGTTTTTGCTAAGGTTGTTTTGAACTGCATTATTATGTGCCTAAGATAAGTATAAATTATCTGAATGATGGGGAATTTCAGACTCTGCTGTTACAAAATGCCCTCCTTATAAGCTAACTTCCCAGATGACTCAGATGGTAAAGAGTCTGCCTGCAATGCAGAAGACCTGGGTTCGATCCCTGGATCAGGAAGATCTTCTGGAGAAGGGAATGGCAACCCACCCCAGTATTATAATAGTTGAAAGTTTTTTTTTTTAAGTTTTAAAACAAAACAGTGAAAGTATACTTGATATACTTTATTAAAGTATAGATAAAAAGTTTACTACTTAACATATATTCTAGGAAAATGTCTACCTTTAACCCACAAGTAATGAACTAAACAGCCAGTTGGCACGTGGCAACATTTATGATGCCTGAATTTGAAGTGATTGTGATCTATCATCATTGTTGCCTAGCCTAATAAATCTGTTCTTTCCAAAAGTTGAAACTAGGTCCCAAATTTGTGAGTCATAATCTGTCCATTTCCTTGTGTAATAAAACGTAAATTTTTATTTCCCATTTAAAAATTTTATTCTCAGGAATTCCCCAATAGTCCAGTGGTGAGGACTCCGTGCTTTCACTGCTAAAGGCCCAAGTGCAGTCCCTTGTCAGGGAACTGAGATGCCACAAACTGTGCAAAAGGGGGCCACATTTTTTTAAAATTTTGTTCTCTAAGAACATTAGTTTTTGTTACTAGTTCCTAGAGACTGAATGGGGTTGTTCTCTGATTTTCATTCAGTAGGCAAGGTAGTTTAAATGCAACAGTTGTTAAAAACTTTTTATTTTGTATTGGACTATAGCTGATTAACAATGTCATGATGGTGGACAGCAAAGGGGCTCAGCCATACATAAACATGTATTCATTCTTTCCCAAATTCCCCTCCCATCCAGCCCTCCACATAACATTGAGCAGAGTTCCCTGTGCTATACAGTAGTCCTTGTTGGTTATCCATTATTAAATATAGCAGTGTATATGTGTCAATTCCAAACTCCCTAACCCTTACCCCCATCCTTTCCCCTAAATGTAACAATTTTGTGATATGTGAATATTATGGATTTCCATTGGATTCTTCTGTATCCTCCACAGAGTAGATACTCAATAAATGCTTATTGAGTAAGTGAAAGAAAATATATTAATTTATTTCAGAATTTTATCATATCTTTCATTAAGATTTTTTCAGGAAAGATCTGCCAAAGAATAGCTTCAGTAGCATATTCTTTGGGAAAGAGGAGGGAAGAATAAAAGGGCTAAGAGTATTTTATTTTCAGCCCATTAGAGTTACTGCTGCAAACTGTGTTTTAGTCACTTGAGCCATAAGTCAAATGGGAGGGCTGTTGTAATTGAAATATATTTTTTTGTTCTCCAAGGAGACTTACCTAGTTCTCCCACCTCCTCACCTGTTGCTCTGATAAGATTTTCCCTCCTTTTCAATGTATTTCACAAATGTAACAGTTGAAGAAGAAAGAAAAATTACCCACAGTTTTACCCCATCAATTGTCTTTAGTATTCTGTGTTCCTTTCCAGTGCTTGTCTACATAAATACGTATTCTGATATACCTATAAGTAATCACTCATAATTTTGTCTTTGATGTTTAAGATATTACAGCCAGGCAAGACAGCTTAACAGACATGGTAGGAAGAAATGATCTGGTGTGAGGATGGACGAAGGCCAGAAATAGTAAGGGTGGTGACTGAACCTTCCCTGTTTCAAGCCAATCCTCAAGCCAGCCTGGTGCCGTCACAGTTGTGGTGCTGTGTTGTGGCAGGCAGCATGTCCAGTTGCAGAATTTCAGAATGTATTGCTTAACAATGAGGCTTAACTTGCATTAAATAAAGACAACTGTGAGTAGGCAAACCCTTCAGACTGGTTATATTATGAGCTATAGAACTGTTGCCATTTTTCTGTCCTCCAGTTGTGCCCATGAAAGAGGTATGTTCAGGTTGGAGACTCAGGCTCAAATGGGGGAACAAAGAGCCAAGGACCAATCTCAGTTTGGTCTGACAGGGGAATTTTATCTACTCCCCAAACTCAGCTTTTGTATCTGAAAGACTCTGAGGGATACAGATAGTGACGGGAAAAACCTTTTAGAAAATAGAAGACAACTTAGTGGTTACTCTGCTAATGTAGTGGAAGTTGCCAACTGGAAAATGAATGCAAAGAAAAACAATGCAGCTAGATCATATGCCACAAATTTATTATTCAATAAATATTCTGTGGTTTGATGTACAGTATCATATTTTTAATATGCTCTGATTAGAAATCTCCTAAAATATTCTAGAAGATTCCAATACTGTTGAATTGGAAGATATTTGGATTCATTAAAACATATTTGGCCTCAATAATGTCCCTTAGCCATTTTTCTCGAAAGCGAATCTCTCCTGGTCTGCAGAGGAGGAAAAACAAACACAACAAAAGCTTTTAAAGGGAAACAAAACACTGAGCCAGGGATCCATTGATTCCCTGTTTACTCTGTTACATTCCTAGTGAGCAAAATGCCTTTTGGGGGTGGAGGCAAAGATTGTCTCCATTCCTTAGGCCCAGTCAATAAAAGGGTGAGTTTATATGTAAAGATTCTGTAAGAGAGCTGCTGTACAAATAAAAGGAATTATTGAATATTATTTATGAGTGAGTTCCATGTGATTGTGAAGTTTCCCATTGAAACAATAGACGAGACCTCCTTTGGCTGCACCCTACTCCAGCAACTAACCTCAAGTTGTTAGTCACTGAAAAGCAAGACATTACAGATAAAATCCATTTTCTAGAACAAAAGCAGATTCTTAATTTCAGCCCATCTTAATGGAGTAGGTGGTCCAAAGAAGAAAAGTGACCATTACATAAATTATCTGTTGCTGAGGGCTTCCCAAGGTAGCTCAGTGGTAAAGAATCTGCCTGAAATGCAGGAGACTCAGGTTCAATCCCTGGGTTGGGAAGATCCCTGGAGAAAGATTTCCCAGTATTCTTGCCTAGGAAATCCCAAGGACAGAGGGGTCTGGAGGGCTACACTCCATGGGGTTACAAAAGAGTGAGACACGATGTAGCAACTAAACAACAGCAACAACAAAACAGGCCCACTGGCTTCTTGGAGTGTGATGACCTTGTCCTACTACCCTTTTAAAATCTCTAAATTTTCTTTACCTGTGAACTAATGAATGGCCCTCAAAGACATAAGAGACATCAATGGGTGTGTCCTAAGAGAAAAAGACAACTGTCAGCCAAGACCAGTCATACCAACTCATGATTCTTTACATTGCTATATGTATCCACAAGTATACTCTTTAATTTCTAGAATTCATCTTCCCTGTGAATTGGAGATCTGTGGGTGGTAGTTCTTTGTCACTTCAAACCTGTGTTCCCCCAAAAGATCTTTTAGGCAATAAATACCTTAAGAGTCTCCACAAAATTGAAAACAAGTCAGGGGAGGCTGTGCTCTCATTACTAGGAGCATGAGGAAGTCATGTGCCTTCTTTACGTGGTCCAGTTTACTCAGCCAACAGAACCAACTTACCTTGTAGGGACAGCCTAAGAATGAAACCATATAGATGAACACGGTTCAAAGACATTTTAAAAATGTCTTTTACAGTTATAATTCTGTCTCAGTGACCCCCCCATCCAGTGTCCCCTCCAAAATTATACTTGGAATTCTGAGCCAGGCTCTTGCTCAGCCCCAAGTCTTCTCTCTGCGTGGTCTCGTGTACCTCCAGCAGCCTCCCTTTCCAATCTTAGAGCTTGCCAGTTAGCAAGATAGCTGATGGTAGACTGTATGACCAGGAGAAATGAGAACTCCTTGTAGTCTACCTCTTTAGATCACTCCAGGTTCCAAACTCTCCAAATAGGTAAGTTTGTACTAGGATAGGATAAATATAGGACATGGTTGGCTGACTATGGTGTAGTCATCCTTAGAGTCAGGAGAGCCTCAAATAGCTTGTGAAAGGATGAAGGCAAAGGGCAAGTAACACTTTTATGTCTCCTGTATCCCAGACATCATGGTTAGTACCGCCCCGGTTCTAAGGACCCTGACCCTGGATTCATGGTGTCATTTGGACTCCTTTCACAGCAGCTGTCAGCATATTTCATATTCAGTCAACCTAGTGGGGACAGGCAGTCATTCCTTCAAATACTCAGTGGCAGCTATTTGCCAGGTCTTGTTTTATAGCAGCACCAAAATCCCTGCCTTCATGGAGCTTATATTCTGGTGGGGTTGCAGAGTATAACAAGGTAAGAAATTACATAGACGATCAGAAGATGGTAAAGTATTAGGGAGGGAAGGAGGATTCCAGTCAGAAGGAGCAGCAAGTACAGAAACCCTGAGGTGGGACTCTACCTGGCTTATTTGAGGAGTAGCAAGATTAGAGTGGCTGGACCAGAGTAAGTGAAGGGGTAGGGGTAATAGGAAAGCAGAAATAACAAAGGACCAGATCACACAAGGGCTGTAGGCCCTCACTACTCAGGGTGTTGTCTGTGGATCTGCAGCATCAGCAGCTCCTGGGAGCTTCTTAGTAATGCAGAAGCTCAGACCTGCTGAATCTGAATCTTCCTTTTAGCAAGATCCCTGAGTAAGTCGCATGCATTTTAAAGTTGGAGAAGCATGTTGGAACATTCGAGGTGTGACATAACTTCATTTTTCCAAGATTCCCTCTGGCTAGCTGAAAAGAGGATGCGGGTAAAGGTGGAAGCAGAAAGACTGGCTAAAAGGCTATTGAAATAACTTTGGTGAGGGATGATGGTGTCTTGGCCCAAGGTGGTAGAGGTGCAGTGGGAAGAGAGGCTTGGATTGAGCACCTACTTTGAAGGTAGGGCCAATAGGATTTCCTAATGGATGTGACTGAAAAAGAAGAGTCAAGGAAGATGACAAGGATTTTGGCCATCAGCTGAGATGAGGAAGGCATAGGTCAGACTTTGAAAGGAAAATCAGAAGTTCAGCTTTGGATACAGTAAGGGAGATGTTTAAATATCCAAGTGACAGAAGTCTGGTCTGGAGACAGAAATTTGGGAATCAAGCTAGAGGTGAGGTTTCCCTGGTGGTGTAGTGGTTGAGAATCCTCCTGCCAATGCAGGGGACACAGGTTCGATCCCTGGTCCGGGAATATTACACATACTGCAGAGCAACTAAGCCCATGCACCCTAGGCCTGTGCTCCACAATGAGAAGCCTGCACACCACAATGAAGAGTAGCCCCTGCTCACCACAACTAGAGAAAGCTCACACAGAGCAACAAAGACCCAATGTAGAAAAAAATCAATGTTTTTAAAAAATAAGCTAGAGGTAGCCTTTAAAGCCAGGAGACTGGATAAGACTGTGCAAGAAAAGAGGCTAGAGAAGATACCCAAAGGCTGAGTTTCGGGACATGCAAACATGAAGAGGTCAGTGAGAGAAAGAGACCAGAGGACCAGTAGAGTAAACAGTGGTCAGTGAGGCAAGAGGAAAACCAGGAGAGAATGTTGTTCTAGAAGCCAAATGAAACATTTCACAGAGGAGGGCGTGATCAGCGATGGCAAGTGCTACAGCTGGGCTCCACCAGATTGAAGACAGAAATATGACTGTTCAGTTTCACAAGGAAGGGGCCATCAATGGCCTTGACATGCAAAGTCTGTTCTCATTGAAGTCTCACTGAAGGGAACAGGGCAGCCAAGGAAGCGCTTACCAGAGGTTTGTTTTTGTTGATCTTGATGGTGAAGTACACACTGGCAGTGATTTGGGCTGTGGGTCTCCGAGCAGTTGGGATGCTCCACCGTACACAGTAGATGTAGTAGAAGCTGTGAAGCACATCTTCCCTCCTTAAAAACTCTGTGTAGTGCTCCCAGCAGCCTTGATACTCCCAATTCTATTTCACAGGAGAAAAGAAAAAGCACACAGAGGAAGAAAAGCAGACTTCTGTTCAAGTCCTCTCAGCGCACCCCACCCTTTTTGGCACTAGGGACCAGTTTCGTGAAAGACAGCTTTTCCACGGCCAGGGGGGTGGGGATGGTTTGGGGCTGATTCAAGTGCATTACATTTATTGGGCACTTTTATTTCTAATCTAATGCTGCCGCTGATATGACTGGAGGTACCTTCCGGTGTGTAGCCCGCATGTTGGGGACCGCTGCGATGAAGGCAGCACACAACAGTAGGGATTATAGCCCCACTTGGGGACTCCATTTCTAACCTTTTAGACCGGGGTTCAAACTACAGTCAACTCTCACTTATCTCCAAGGGTAGAGGAGAGAAAAGGTGGAGCTAAAATGGGAAATAAGCTAACAGTGCAGACATTGCTTGAGATTGGACTTTGGAGCACAGGGGCTCACACTCAGGTGTGTGTACATACACACTGCATGCATGTCCACAGTGACTTCCTTCCAGACCCTTACTTGGAAGGCGAGTTTGGTTAATTGGCAAATAATTAGAAAGTGCTTAGAACGTGTGTTCTGCTCACTCCAGGAGACCTAAATGTGTGACTAGGAAGTAATGAGGCTGGGACTTCCCTGGTGGTCCAGTGGGTTAAGACTTCACCTTCCAATGCAGGAGCATGCAGGTTCGATCCTTGGTCGGGGAGCTAAGATCCTACATGCCTCGTGGCCCAAAACGTAAGACATAAGCAATATTGTAATAAATTCAATAAAGACTTTTTAAAAAATAAAAGGAAAGTGATGAGGCTGATTTCATCACCTGTTTGGGAAAACCAGACTCACTTCATTGCAGCCCTAAGTGGTAAGTAAAATAAGGTCAGAAAAGGAATAGGTCAGGATCATCCAGATGGCTTGGAGAAGCTTCCCCCTCCAAAGCACACACCTTAATAACACCTCAGGTCCACACAAGTCACGTTGCACCCTTGAGCCTTAGCACCAGGCCTTGAAAGCCAGAGATATTCATCAAGTTCAACGAAATCCCCTTGCTCTGGCTGTTGGGGCACAGAAAGCTTCCAAATTGGAAAAGATCCTAAAATAAGATGAAGGTCCACAGAAGGACAGGAGTAGGATTCTCTAACAATCCCAGTGATATCTATCAGAAGAGAGTTTGGGAGGAGATGGTAAAAAACTTCAGGCCTTCCTTTAAAAACATAAATATTGGGACTTCCCTGGTGGTCCAGTGGTTAAGAATCCATCTCCCAATGCAAGGGACGTGGGTTTGATCCTTGATTGGGGAACTAAGATGCCACATGCCGCAAGGAACCTAAAGCCTGTGCGACTGCATGCCACACAAAGAACCCGCATGCTGCAACAAAGACCCAGTGCAGACAATAATAAAAAGAAACAAAAACTATAGGCTGACCTTCTGCCTCAGCTGATTTTATTTCAAACTTATACCCAATTGGCTGTTAGAGTTGGCCAGAGAGGAACATCAGACTCTAAATTTCTTGAGATCAGGTCTGTGTGTTCTTACATAGATCATTATTCCTTTGAATTAAGGAGTCAACAGTCAACCCTATGAGGACCATTGGAGCATGCCTTTTATTTTCAACCTTTCTGTGTTATACTTGATACACTTTTTTAGGCCTAATGCTTAATGTCACAGATGGTCTCTGATGGTCCAGTGGTTAAGACTGTACTTCCAATGCAGGGGGTATGGGTTCAATCCCTGGTCAGGGACTAAGATCCTACATGCCTCTCAGCGCAGCCAAAATTTTTTAAAAAATAATCTGTCACACAGTCACAGGCTCTATAGCATTGGAGTGGTCCCTAAAGATCATCTAACAGAGCCCCTGGCTTTGCACATGAGGATCCCAGCACCTAGAAATAGCAAAGGACAAACAAAACAGCTGGGACTGGGACCCAGGCTCCCAGGCAGCCAGCTCAGTGCTCTCTCCACCCCATCAGATGTCTCAGCTCTAGGATATTCTAAAGCGGGTTTAGATACAGTAAATTCAGCTGTCTCCATCAAGCCAATCTTCCCATTTTCATCTCTATCCTGTGAGTGTGTGTTATCCCATGTTTTGTCATTTTTACATAACATTGCTTTATATACTCACTTCCAGGAAAAGAGTATTTCATCGTGCTATTCTGCCATGGATGGCTTAGACAATTACATACTATTAGACACTCAAAATCAACAGGCACCTGGAAGTATATGCACAAAACTGTTATCCCTGGTAAGTGACATCTGAGGGAGTAGAACTGGATATTGTGGGGTTAGAAGGGGGTTTTCATTGTCTACTTTGTGTCTTTTTGCTCACTGAGTTTTTTTTTTTTAATAATGATATCTTAATTTTATTATGAAAATATTGTAAGTGTGTGATAGGCATGAGGGATTTTCCAGGTTTTCTTGTATAAAGAACTTCTTTGTGTATTCTTGGGACTTCTCGGTGGTCCAGTGGTTAAGACTCCATGCTGCCAGCACTGGAGGCATGGGTTCAATCCCTGGTCAGAGGACTAAGATCCCACATGCCGTGAAGTGCACCAAAAGATAAAAATAAATTAAAAACAATTTTTTTAAAGAACTGTTTTGTGTGTTCTTGTTACCACATTGCATTGCTGAAGAAAATAAACCAGTTATGCCCACTGGTAGTGTATAAGTGTACCCGTTCCCTCCCCACAAACACACAAGCCTTCTGATACCAGATTGAATCATTCTTATTCACATTGTAATACCTTAAAATCTTTTGAATTTGCATTTTTCATTGATAGTAAACTGTATTATTTTGGGCATCAAAAAGGACTCTTCCTATTATGGTGAGAAAAGTATATCAGATAGACCTACAGTCAAAACTTCATTTTGCTGATTAATCAGATAGACTTTGGACAGATCGCCCAACCTCTCTGACCCTCAGGATTCATCATCTGTAAAATGGGTACACTGAGGTACCTATTGTGAGGATTAAATGAGATAATGCATGTGAAGTGCTTAGTGGTGCTTGGCACATTGCAGTGCTCGCTCAGTAAATGGTAATAACTCCTAATTTGCCATCCCCTGGTGTGTGGTGAACTCTAAGAAATCTTCAGTAAGCTTGAGAAAGTGCTCCATTAGAAATGCCTGGCACTTAGATGGTAGGCTTTACTTCTAGAGCTTGCTGCATTAGTAGGACTGGAAATGGTGGTTTTATGTCAGGAGTTACATAGAGCTTCTACCTTTTCCATCACCTTCTACTTTCTAATTTGTCTCTGTCCTCACAACAGTCCTACCAATGAGTAAGACAAATAGTTTGACTTAGCTTTTCATCTGTGAAGAAATAATGGCACAGAGAATAAATCTGTTCATATATTCAACACATATTTATATACCCTGGTGACTCAGCTGGTAAAGCATCTGCTTGCAATGAAGGAGACCTGGGTTCGATCCCTGGGTTGGGAAGATCTCCTGAAGAAGGGAACAGCTACCCACTCCAGTATTCTGGCCTGGAGAATTCCATGGACTATACAGTCCATGGGTTCGCAAAGAGTCGGACATGACTTGAGTGGCTTTCACTTTCACTACTATGTACTTGACCTTTCTAAGGCCTGGGGACATGACAGTGAACAAAAATCTCTGCCTTCATGGACCATGTGTTCTGATGGCGGATAAAAGGCAATAGGGTAAATAAAATCTAATATCCTAGATAGAGCTGAGTTCTGATGGGAAAGAAATAAGTCAGAGGAGAAATGGGTGCAATTTTAAATCAGGTGGCAGGGAAAGGCCTCTGAGCATAAGGCGTCTTAACAAAAACCTGAAGAGAGGGAAAACATTACCCATGAGATTAGATCTCAGGGGAGAGGGAACAGCAAGTGCAGAGACCCTGAGGTGGGAGCATGCCTGGCAGTTGAACTGCAAGTACAACTTGAGTGAGAAAGGTGACCAGGGAGAAGGTGGTAGGTGATGGGGTCTGAGCAGTCAGTTAGGAGGAGATGGGGATGGAGACTCAGATCACATGGGGCCCTGTAGCCCAGGCAGGACTGACTTTTAGCCTTTTACTCGGGACCAGTAGGATCTCCAGAGGCACGTTTTCCTGCTTGTTCTCTATTCCATTCAGTGTGATTCATAAGCCCTGGGTGCAGCAGGCAGAACCTTTGGCCCAAACCCAAATGGGAGATATTCTCCGAGTGGGAAGGCCCAAGGGGAACCAGAACTTTGCACCATTTGTCTTCATTGTGTTCCTGGTACCCCTTGCAATGGCAACAGCAGTCGTGCCGCTGGATCACAAATGGAGGGTGTGGAGTCCCAAACCCCTGACCTTTCCTCTTTCCCACTTGACTGGGGCCTTCCTGGGGCTGGGAAAGTGCCCTTAGGCCAGAAGGCTTGGATGGACTGACCAGAGGAACAGACACAGCTGGACACTTCTTCCAGGCTCCGGGAGTTTGCCTCCACCAGTTTCAACTGGTTTCTCTTCCAAGGAAATAGACCAAGTGGGGGTTTCAGACCAGTCTTCTTCCTCAACCCCACCAGTATGCAAAGCAACCCAGGGCCTTCTCCCGAGAGCTGCCAGGATAAGCCCCACAAATAGGTTAGAGCCAGGACCAGGAGGAAAAAGAAAAGGAGTTAGGAGCATGTGCATCTGACTGTACAGTGAACACATTCCAGAGCTAAGGCAAAATGCATTGTGATCTCTCTACATCCCCCCTGTTAACGTGAGAACTCTAGAGCTGGGACTACAGAACCCCTGTTTTTAAAGAGGCATCTCCCCCCTTCTAAAAGGGCTTCCCCAGTGAATCAGTGGTAAAGAATCTGCCTGCCAATGCAGGAGATGCAGGTTCGATCCCTGGTTTGGGAAGATCCCCTGCAGAAGGGAATGGCAACCCACTCCCATAATCTTGCCTGGGAAATCCTGTGGGCAGAGGAACCTGGTGGGCTACAGTCCACAGGGTCGCAGAAGTCAGACACAACTTAACAACTAAACAACAATTCCTTCTTAGGCCATTAGGCCCCCATTTAGGGCCGTGGCATGGGAAAATTGCTTAGCTAAGAATATCTGATTTTCTTAGGGAAGTGTACGGTGAAGACAATACAAACACTGGGAATACGATTGTGCTGTTCACCTTCAAAGACTATCCCAGTTGAAATCCAGATGAGACAGGTTTTATTTATTCAAGTCGCCTGTGGTATCATCACTTAGGCTTTCTAGCAGGACTTCCAACTTTTCATCAAACAGGAGCCTTTGTGTCATTCTTCTCCCTTGTGTGCAAAGCTGGAGTGGCCAAAGAACTTACCAAAACAAACTCCTCAACTTGTTGACGGCCCTTTTCTTCTGTGAACTCACCATGGGTGATCCAATCGATATTTTTGACGGGGTTTTCAGCTTCTGCAAACAAAGTATGAATGTATTAGTTACGTCCTAGTGAAGCATTACCTAATGAGACCATAGGCACCCAGACAGGTTTACTACCTTCTGCAGATTTGACAGCAGCAGTGATGGCATCCTTGGCTAAAGTTAGAGCTATTTTTGTTATGTCTTGAGGATCTTCTGTAGCCATCGCCTGGCTTGTAGAACCTTTATCCTCATTTGCTTCCTTCTCAAATTTGACATTTTTGGTCCCATTCATTTTCTTTTCACTGGAAAAAGAAACTCAAGAAGTTACTTTGTGTGTGTGTGTGTGTGTGTGTGTACATGCGCGTGTGTGCATGCCTGTATAAACTCATCTTAAGTACAGACTATCTCTTGAAGAATCACAAGACACAGGAAACGGTTGTTGCCTCTAGAGAGGGTATTAGGTGTTAGGGTAGGAGGGGTCTCACAGTTTACCTTCTGTGCCTGGATGCTGAGATCCACTATTACTGAAAACCAAGGATTTTCTTATTCTCATAACCATGAAGACTTAAGTCAAGGAAGGTGTAGCCAACTGATTCCTAACTTCCTTATAGTTCTAACAGTATTGATTTCTAGTTGAGTCTTTATTAGAACTTCAACCCCCAGGTTTCCCTGGTGGCTCAGTGGTAAAGAATCCGCCTGCTAATGCAAGAGATGTAGGTTCGATCCCTGATCTGGGAAGATCCAACATGCCACGGAGCAACTAAGCTCCTGTGCCACAACTATTGAGCCTGTGCTCTAGAGCCCAGGAGCCGCAACTACTGAGCCCACGTGCTGCAACTACCAAAGGCCCTAGAGCGGGTGCTCTGCAACAAGAGAAGCCACCACAATGAGAAGTCCGTGCACTGCAACAAAGAAGAGCCCCCACTTGCGGCAACTAGAGAAAGCCTATGCAGCAACGAAGACCCAGCACAGCCAAAAATAAATAAATAAAATTATAAAACAACAACAACAACTTCAAACCCCACTTTAGGCTACTGAGGACATGTGGCTCTTTGAAGATAAAGTGAATTAAAAGGATTCGAGGCAGTACAGTAGAGGAGGAGTTTGCTTTTCAGTTTTTTTCCTCTTGGATTTTACAGATATGCAATTATCTGTCAGAAACTACCTTTTCTTTTGCCATCTCTTTCCCTGCAATATATAAGTGTTAGCGTTGGGTAACACTTCCAGAAAAATGGAAGGGAAACAAGACAGTGGCTTCTTTTGCTTCAGGCTTCAAGGGGTGTGCTTTTTGGTGTGGCACCAGTAAGTATGATGCTGGCTCAGAGCTTGAAATTTGTTAAGAAAATATTTGTCTGCCATGGGGTCGCTAAGAGTCAGACATGACTGAGCGACTTCACTTTCACGTTTCACTTTCATGCATTGGAGAAGGAAATGGCAACCCACTCCAGTGTTCTTGCCTGGAGAATCCCAGGGATGGGGCAGCCTGATGGGCTGCCATCTATGGGGTCGCACAGAGTCGGACACGACTGAAGTGACTTAGCAGCAGCAGCAGCTCCTATTTTAGTAAGATGTTTGTGTGTGTTAGTCACTCGGTCATGTCTGACTCTTTGCTACCCCATGGACTGTAGCCTGCCAGGCTCCTCTGTCCATGGAATTCTCCAGGCAAGAATACTGGAGTGGGTTGCCGTTCCCTTCTCCATGGGATCTTCCCGACCCAAGGATCAAAGCCACGTCTCCTACATTGTAGGCAGATTCTTCACCATCTGAGCCACCAGGGAAGCCTAAGATGTTTGTAAGAGATAATTAAAATTTTCCAAGTGTGTTTAACACTTATCCAGATTGTGGAAATTAGTTATCATGACTGTAAAGGGTTCATCACAGAGCTAGAAGTCTTTGCACATTTTCCATCTTTTTCCCTTGAGTCTTGGAGTCTTTCTTTCCCTGCTATGCTGAAGTCTCCTCACTGAGGTGTACTCACTTCTAGCATAGTTATAAACCCCCTGCAGGCAATCCCTGCTTGGCCAGTGCTGCCTGAAAGTGGCTCTCTCGCTCCTAAGGGAGCTATTTATTTCTCTATAAATAAATAAAATCTTATGCCTTCTAGGCCCACTTTCCCCACCTCCCCTGCTCTCCAGCCAGGAACACTGAACTGCCAGGACTGTAACAGTGGGCTGTGCATGCCCTCTGGCTTCCAGGCGGTGCCACACAATGGGGAGATCAGACTGAAAGAAGGAAAGTGAGCTCCAGGCAGGTATTCCCCCAGTGCTCTCCGCCTCCCGGGTCACCCCTGACTGGCTGCATGGAGGAGGTGGCCACCAGTCCCAGGGCAGCTTGCTCACTTCTCAGTCTGGTGAAGGTAACCATCCTCTCCCCTCAATGTCATGGCCCCACTGTTACCAGCCCCAAGGAGCCGTCCCACCCTCCTTTCCCTACCCTCTGCCAATACCTTTGTAAATATTCCCTTTACTTAACCCTTCTCTCTGACTTTCTGTATGCCAGCAGTTTCCCCACTGGGGCCCTGAATCATAAAAAGGACTCACGTGAACCAGGAAGCCAACCTCACACCAGGCCATCCAGCTCCACAGCCTGCCTCTTCTCCACCCTGCCCTCCTTCCTCCCCTCCACGCTTCACAATGAGTGCTGACCTCATCACTGTGAGCCTCTTTCAAAGTCATCCTTTGTTCCCTTTCTGGATGTCATCACTGGTCCCAGACTGTGGTGGGTGCTGTACTAGGCAACCCAGCTCCCCTGGGTGCAGTGGAGGGGTGGATAGGCTCATCCTTTGGGGGAAAACGGAATCTTCCCAGGCAGCCCATCCCAGAGTGAGGAGGGACTGAAGGGTCGGGGTAAGGGTATCTGGAGGCCCTTAGCCCTCGAGAACTGGCTCTCCCACCCCGAGGCCCATGCCAATTTGGCCAAAGCAGTTTGTCATAAACCCCATCCAGCAATGTGATCCTTCAGAAAACAGCCCATTTGGCTACTTGGTCATTTGGTGACTTGACTTTCAGTAAATTGCCTCTTGATGAATTTACTGGAAGCCAAATCTGTGCCCTTCAAACCCACCAAATTAGCCTTGTCTATAGAAGGACCCCAGGAACCCTGTGCTCCAGTGGGGAGCAGGGCTCAGGAGGCAGTTCCCATCTTATCCTCACATGCCTGTGGACCACAGACCCAAAGCCTCCCTCCCACCACCCTCTTCTAGCCCTTTCTCTCCCTCCCCTTCCTAATGAGAGGCCAGAAGGCAGAATGGCTATGAAGGGTTGGGGTCAAGTTTGAGGTGTGAGTGACAAATGGGGAAAACAAGGGCAGGCCCCTTTTGCAGAGCCCTCCCACCCTTCATAACCCACAATACCTGAGTGACCGGATCCTCAGATCTTGGATCCTTGTATGAAAGAGCAGCGGCCCAGGAAGCCTCAGAAAGAGTCACTGGGCAGCTTTTCCCCAGGCTTCCTGGCTGGAATGTTTACATGTGCTACCAGGGCAACACCAATTTCAGCGAATAGGAACCAAAGCCCAAATGATTGACTTCTTCTGTTAGTGAGAGAGGGGGCTAATCTAGTCACAGGAGCAATCTGACCTATGGATCAGGACTAGGCTGTCCTGTCCAAGCTAGCTTCCCCACAGCAGGTGGGATTGCAGGGCCGTGCCAGGAGTAGTGAGCCTCGCAGCTGGTATATACTGGGAGTCCTTATTGTGTGCCAGTCACTGGGAAGCGATACATCACAATAGCCCCAAGAAGTAGGTGTTGGTGTTTTCATTACAGTTGAGCAGGGGCACAGAGTGTATTACATAAGTTGGCTAAAACTCAAACCCAGAGCTGTCCACCTTCATTGACTGAGCTTTCACTTATTTATTCCCAACTTCTGAGGTTAGGATCTCCCTTGTGTGCCTGATTGTTTTCAAAGATGTCTTTTATGAATCCAGGACAAGCTTATATTGTAATGGTTATCAGCACATACCCAGGAACAATTTACTTAACCTTTCTTAGTTTGTCTATAAAATGGGGATGACAGTGCCTGTGGAATAGAATTCTTAATGAGGATCAAATCAGTTTTGCAGAAAAGGCTGAGAACAGTGCTTGGTACATCAGAGCCAAGGCAGGAGGAGGGCTCGTGTGGACACTGGCATTGGGGAGCACAGAGGTTCATGAGCTGTGAAAACGCTGGATGATGAGGACTGGCCTGGGTTCTGTTTGTTGATCTGACTCCCATATGGCCCATCGGACCAACTGCCATGAACCTTCTAGTGCCTCAGCAGGCCCTGATCCACAGCCCTGCCCTTCTCCTGGGTTCCCTGGGAGAAAGAGGGGGAAATGGAGACACTGGGCCGGGTGGCACCTGCACTCCAAAAGGACAGAGCTCCAGCCGCCTGTGCGGTGAGACCTAAGCAGCCCTGGGCCATTGGTGCGAGGCCCAGGGTGAGCATGGAAGGGTGGGCAGTGGGATTCTTAACTGCCCAGAGGAGAGAGATGTGCAATCCACCGATGAGACGCTCTTAGAAGGTAAAAATGTTCTCTAGGGGGAGCCAGGAAAGATTTCCCAGCTGATTAGAAAGGCTCCTCTTTGAGGCAAAAGCTTCAAGTGGGTGGCCAGAACGTCACCTTCTACCCCCAGCCAAGCCCCTCACTGAAGTGACAAACTCTGGCCTCTGGGCCTAACAGATTGAGAGACCTTTTGAACCCTCATCAGCAATGAGGACAGGGTCTTCCGAACCATGCCCTCCTCCGATGCTTCCTCCCCAGGCTGCGCCGCACAAGAGTATTGAGGGGAGGGGGCGGTTTGTAAGTGGGGGCGCAGATGGGAGAGAAGCAGGTGGGGCAGGAGGAGAAAGAGCAGGAAATAAGCCTCTGGAAGCTCCCCTCTCACACACCCCGGTCCCCAAGCTCTTGCACTGGAGCTGGGGCCAGGCCCAGGGAGAGCGGGAGCGGGTGGAGGGCGGGGGTTGCAGCGCCTGCTCCAGCAGTGCGCCAGCCTGTGCCTTCGAGAACATGGAGCCTGTGTGCAAAGACATGCCCCGGGGCCCCGCCTCAGGGCCCTTCTAGACCCTGCGGGCAGCCTGGTGAGTGTGCACGGTCTGCTTGTGGGGGACCTTAGACACGGGGTCACACGGGGTCAGAAACGGCAGTCTCCCAGGCTTCATCCTTTGCTCCAGCCAGGGGAGGGAGAAGGGACAGGGCCTCGCTTGCCCCGCGTGTGGAAAGTGGGGTGAATTGGTACCCAGGATGCGGTGCTCTGTGGGGGGGTGTTGCTTTGGTCGCTGTCAGCTTCTTTCTGACTTGAGGACAGTTAGGGGAGGAACAAGTTGGGGAGGGGGGCAGAAGCGGGAAGGGGGTCCAACAGGGGCAGTTGACATCAGCGCAGGAGAAAGGACAGCCACACCCTGGGCCTTGGCTTTTCTTCCTTCCCACCTGTAACCTGTTGAGGCTTGTCCAAGGCCACAGGTGCGAGGCCTTGCACCAAGGCCAAAGAATCGAAGCCCAGAACCAAGGACACCCCCCAAGCTGACTGAGCCCCTTTGTAATGGTTGCCAAAAGCCCCCCGATCATCACTAATAAGTTCCTGATTCCCAATTAAGCCAAGGTGCCCACTCCACTAAACACCCCATAGCACCCCAACCCATCACCTAACGCCAGCCTTCCAGTAGGAATTTTCTTTGTCTTGAGGCTATAAAAATTGGCTATTAACTCATGAAAACTGTCAGCTTTCCCTCCTCTGTCAGGAGGTCGTCCCACTGCATTCACAGTGCCCACATTATCTCTGCTCTCTGTTCTTAATAAAAACTCACTCCCTTCTGAAATGGCCTGTGTCTGGAAATTCTTTTCCAACCCGCAATCAGACGGCCTCAGTGTAGCCCTTCAGTCACGTTCGTTCCCTATCAGCTCCTGCCCTCACCTCTCCTGGTACCTTCATGCTAAGCCTGTCATCCCCTTCCCTTGTTTATCTTCTTACTCCCCCAACCCCAGCCTATGCCCCACAAGGCTGTTCTCAGAGATGAAGCTCATGCTATATGCTGACGATCCCCTGGCAAGTGATCCCAGTCAGCTAGCATGGGTCTTCTGAGTGCTGCAGGCCCTGAAGTGAAGTGAAGCTGAAACAAGTTTCCCACCCTCAGTGCACCTACAGTCTAGTTGGGAGGATAAACTGTGCTTACCTGAAAAAAGAAGCAGTGAGTCAAATGTAGCAAGGCACCATGGGTTTGGGCAGCTTCTCAGCAAGTGTGGCTGACTGACTTCACTTCCACCATAAAAGGCCTGACCAGACTGCCCCAGGAAGGGAGAGGAGGTGAGGGGAGCCCAGGGCCTTTCCTAAACGGAGGCCTGTTCTCCATCCATAAAGGCCACACACCCTGAGTACTGTGCCTGTCAGCCCCAGGTGGGCAGATCACTGAGAGCTGTGATGTCACAAAGACCTCCCAGCAGTCCTTGAGCATGCAGGTCTGATATTGGGGGAGTGCCTCATTGAATAGCTTCCTGCTCAGAACACAAGTACTATGGCAGAACTGTTCCCAGATGGCTGGCCTTTTGATGGGGATGCCTAGATGGTCATTCCCACATTGGGCCGCCCTTAACAGACACTGGATGAAAACTCCAGAGTTGCCCTAGAGACCTGACCCAGCTTGACCCAAAGACTAGGATCTTAAAGTTAAGAGATGGGAGTGGGCTTCTGGGGGCCTGCACTGTTTTCTGGCCTCTAGAAACAAAGAGTATTAAGCCTAAAAGGAAAACAATCTGTCTGCTAAGTGAAACAGACATTCCTCAGCCGTGTGGTAGGTGGCACACAGAGGGACAGGCAGGTATGCCAAAGAAAATCTTAAACACACAGGAAAGCTTCTTGTTTTCTTGGGGGCAAGTGACACTCAGCATTTCCATTGTCTTCCCTTTTCTCCTACTGCCTTTGGCATTACAGTTCTTTGGTGTCATAACTGAAATTGCATACTTGTTGGATTTACCTGGTGGTGCAATGGATAAGAATCCCCCTGCTGATACAGGGGACATGGGTTTGATTCCTGGTCCAGGAAGATTCCACAGGCTACGGAGCAACTAAGCCTGCAAGCCACAACTATTGAGCCTGCATGCTGCAACTGCTGAAGCCCGTGTGCACCAGAGCCTATGCTCTACAAGAGAAGCCACTGCAATGAAACCTTGTGCACTTCAACTAGAGAGTAGTCCCTGCTTGCTACAACGAAGACCCATTGCAGCCAAAAATAAAAAATAAAGTTAAAAAAGAAATTGCATACTCGTTTGTAAATTTTATTTCTCAACCACCCTCTAGCCCATATAATAATTGATTTCTCCATGTTTTCTGGAATTGAGGAAGACACCTGCTACGAAACAAAACAACAGATGAAACAAAATGTCTGCAAACAAATAAAGCAGGATTTACATGGGTTAACACAAGTCAGATCTGCTAGGCCATTTTCTCAATGATGCCCTGAAAAGAACAGTTAGGTCTTTAGTCCTCAGTGAAGATTTGTGGAAATCCCCAAACTGGTGATTTGGCTCTTTATTGCCAAAGAGACTTTGGGGGTGGCCAACAGCATCAGACACAGAGGACACACTAATATACCAAAGAAACCTTTAATGATGAAAGATTATGCAAACATAGCCTTGGATTGATTCTTTCCAGAAACGTCCTCATCTTGTCTTTTCTCAACCATGCATCAAACTGTGAAGGTCCTAAGAACATTCTCCTCCCCAGCTCAGACTCTACTCCAGCTTCATCTGGGAAGCATAAGAAGAGCATATCCCAAAAAGAGCATTCCCGAGTATGCGAACCTCAGAGGTGAGCTGTTTGGTCAGGAGTATGTGGATGTGGTGGGGAGAGGAAGGCAGCATTATACAAGCACACAGAGACTCAAATCAAGAAGTTGAATGCTAGTGTCTTTGAAAGTGAAAGTCACTCAATTATGACCAACTCTTTGCTGCCCCATGGACTATACAGTCCATGGAATTCTCCAAGCCAGAATACTGGAGTGGGTAGCTGTTCCCTTCTCCAAGGGATCTTCCCAACCCAGGGATTGAACCTAGGTCTCCCACATTGCAAGCAAATGCTTTACCAGCTGAGACACGCAAAATCTGCATCAACACACTTGGAAAAGAAAAACCTCTATAATCGTTTCACATGTCTTGTGTGTCACAAAAGTGTGAAAGTACAAAAGTGTAATAGAATAATTTTGAGTTCTTGGGTCACAAAAGCATCAGGGTGATGTGAAATCTTGAAAACCAAGTGATGTTTAAGTCTCTCCCCCGCATCCCGAAGTTTCCTGCTGAGGACGACAAGCTTCAGTCCCATCCAGTCACCACCTTCCCCTGGAACAGAGCAGGCAGCGTCTACCTGGAGGGGTAAACCAGGACCTGGGTTCGCACAGTGGCAGGAAATTGCATCTTTCTCTCTTTCAGAACACAACTTCAGAGCAATTCGTAGCCTTATCAAGGTTAGTGCCATCTTTGCTGCAGTGTTCTGTGAACCCCCAGGCTGTAATCACAGGTTCCAAGAGAGAAGCCAAGACTGCTGCCACTGCCTACACCTGGTTACACACAGGGTCTGAGGGTCCTCCCGACACCACATTTGGGTGCCTGCTGGGGGCAGACTAGACAGCTTCCACAGGCACAATGCTGTCCAGTTACAAACTACTCCACAGACACGACGTCCTGACAGATGTCAGGACAGAGATACCCAGGGATGTGTGCAGAGCACCGACTATCCTCCCTTAAAAGATGTGAAATCTGAGGCTCAGGGTAGTGAAGTGACTTGCCTGAGGTCAAACAGCTGATAGGGGGCAGAGCCTCCTGATGTGCTGGTACCCTCAGTGTTCCCAGTCTCCACAGCCCTTCGGAAAAGAAACGGTTTGTTCTTTGCCCTTCTCGACCTGAGATGCATCACATGTGGCGAATTGGGATACACCTGTGGGAAAACAAAAGCCTCCGAGGATGGGATAAAGTTCAGGTTTACAGATGAGCGAAGGGAGAACCGGGGCTTCTCAAGTGGTGCTAGTGGTAAAGAACCCACCTGCCAATACAAGAGACGTAAAGAGACTCAGGTTCAATCCCTGGGAGGGGAAGATCCCCTGGAGGATGGCATAGCAATCCACTCCAGTATTCTTGCCTGGAGAATCCCATGGACAGAGGAGCCTGGCGGGTTACAGCCCATGGGGTTGCACAGAGTGGGACACGACTGGAGCAACTTAGCACGCACACACAAGGGAGAATCTGGGATTTGAACTTGAATGAAAAAAGGACAAGGAACAGGAGGAAGAAGCCATGCTACTTGATGGAGACCTGGCTGTTTTCAGGGTTTCTCAATCTCAGCAGTGTTGATGTCATCATGGACTTCGTAAAACTACCCCGGGAGGGCCAGCCACTGCGCTGAGGCTATTGAGGAGCGTTGCCGGCCTCTATCCACTAGATGGCAGTAGCACCTCATGTGTCCCTAGGAACAAAACTCGCCCTGGCTGAGAACCACGGCTTGCATTCAGTCGGTGCTCCGTAGAACAGCCCCGCAGACGGAGGCGGGTCCTCACCTCACTCTCCTGGCTGCCGCCCGCAGAGCTCCCAGCTGCCTGGGAGCAAGTCCAACACCCGCGGAAGACAGATCAGCCTCTGCAGTCTCTCTTTCCACTCCTTCCTGCCACGCCCCTCTTTGCTCTAGTTCTGCACAACGACTTGTGGCGCTTTCCCACGCAGCCATGCTAGTGTGGTGTGCCCACACTCATGCTTTTTTTCTCACCTCAGTTGCTTATCTCCTAAATGCTCTCCAACCTTCAAGGCTTGGCTTGCTGTGGGCATCACCTGGAACTTACCTGAAGCCGTTTCCCTTCCCCCCATCCGAAGACTGGGTCAGGCCCCTACTCTGTGCTCGCAGCACCTTCTGCAGACCTGTGACAGTACTCAGCACCCCATCCTGTAATGGCCTTGCAGTCCCACTGACTGAGCTCCAGAAGGGCGGGGCTGTGTCTTGTTCATATCTGGGGCATAGTGCCTGGTGTGGCATTCACTCAGCAGGGTTTAGCGAAAAGAAAGTGAAAGTCGCTCAGTCGAGTCCGACTCTTTGGGATCCCATGGACTACACAGTCCATGTAATTCTTCAGGCCAGAATACTGGAGTGGATAGCCTTTCCCGTCTCCAGGGGATCTTCCCGACCCAGGAATCAATCCCGGGTCTCCTCCTGCACTGCAGGTGGACTCTTTACCAACTGAGCTATCAGGGAAGCCCAGATAAAAGGAAGGGTTTACTGAAGTGAGCCACAAAGACTAAAAGCACAGGAGGTTGGGAGTCAAGACACCAGGATTCCAGTCCCTAGGTCTGCTACTAGCTAGCCAGGTGACTGCTCCCCATCCCTGAACCGGTTTCCTCATCTGAAGAATCAGAATTTGGACTAAATGTCTAAGGGTCCTTATAAGTTAGAATTGCTGATTCTAGAATGTCTTTTTTTCCCATAAATATTTCACTTAAAAGTGTTTCCCAAACAAAGGGTAGGGCCATCCTCTTCCTCTCCCTTCTGAAAGTGTATGGCTTCCTCTAACCTTTTTCAAAGTCTTTTCCTAGTGATGATTTCATTTGACCCTAGAAATAATGATGGCAGCCTGGTAAATATAATTTCAAATAAGAACCATTCTTCCAAGCAAGTGACAGAGGTAAAATATGTGTCAAGTGTTACCATCACAGAAGACAGAAGAACATGTGTTTATTTTTCTCCATGCATAGAAACCCATCAGGGTAGTGTGACAGTGGGGTAGGTGATGGGCAGGGAACTTGAACAGTCTTTTCACTGAATAACTTATATTGTCGGATTTTTGAGCTATGTATGGTATCTATTTTAAAAATTAAAGAATAAAACCATATGTATAAAATCAGCTACAAGGATGCCTTGTACAGGACAAGGAACATAGCCCATATTTTATAACTATAAATGGAGTATAACCTTTAAAAATTGTGACTTTGTTGTGTACATGAAACTTATATAATATTGTACATCAACTATACTTAATCAAAAAGGTAATAAAACCAAATGAATGGCATCATTTCTCAAGCGTCCTTTCAACTGGCCTTAAAAGCAGGTGAGTAGTGAATCTGAGGTCAGTAGCCAGACCACACCTGTCAGAGCTGCTGTAAGAAAACCCTTCTGGCTAACTGCACTTTCAAAAAATCAAGAGAAACATGGGCTGCAAAGCATCACTATAGTCTTCTGGCTTCAAAGTGTTTTAATCTGGTTCACTCCCTGGCAGTAGAGTATAAAAATAAAGCTAAGTTTCATAGCAAGTGCTACCAAAAAGGGAGTTGAAGAATTCAGATGCTAATGCTGAACCTGACCAACTGATTTCTGTCACTTTGCAGCTCCTTGCTGTGACAAGCCCTGACATTTATCTAAGGATGGATCTGCTAGTGGATGGGCCCCACCTAGAGGCCATGGACAGAGAACAGACCTAAAAATCAATATTTAGTGACAGATTTAGTAATGTTGTTAAGTCTCCTGTATTCCTCTCTGTACTACCTGCTCTCTCTCTTCCTTTCCAGATAGTTCTCATAACAATCATAAAATGAGCCCCGTGTAATAGCATTACATAAAGACCAGAGGTTGTATTAAATTTGTAATCATGACCACAGCTTTCCTTTAAGGTGGCACAATATAGAGTATTCCTGAGTGTGACTGCCAGCTCGGTCCTCTGTAAGCCCTGTCCTGTAAGATGAGGTCAACAGAAGCCATACAGTGCAGGTGTGTTTAAATCCATCAGTAGATCAAATGTTACACTGGATAAAAAAAAACCTGTTGTTGTTTAGTTGCTCAGTCATGTCTGACTCCTTTGCGACCCCACAAACTGTAGCCCACCAGGCCCCTCTGTCCATGGGGTTTCCTAGGCAAGAATATTGGGGTGGGTTGCCATTCCCTTCTCCATGGGATCTTCCCAACCCAGGGATCGAACCTGCATCTCCTGCATTGGCTGGTGGATTCTTTACCATCTGGGGAAGGCCCGGATAAAAGATGGAGAAGAAAGGTAACTTAATTTTCTCACCTAGAGGTTCCGTGGTCACCTGGGGTGTTGATCTATACACATGGATTATCACCTTCTTCACAGTAGTTACACCTTTTCAGATCTTAATATTATCTGGTTACCTTCAGCACTGGACATGCAATTCTTTATTTCAAATACATTCATTTTAATAAACATAATCGTTGCTGCTCTACATAATAAGCTAAAATAAGAATCAACACTTAAGTGACTACTATATGTGGATACAGGATGCACGGACGATGAAGGTGCAGTCTGGAATTTTAAGCATACAGGGATTCACTCAGAAAAGGAACGAGGGAAAAAAAAGTACTACTTTTTCTGTATCCTTCTAGCAATCTCCGAAGAAACACTGTTTTCCGATATTTTAATATCTACTACAAGAGTAGGAACTCCCTTTGTGACACAGCGGGTGCTGGGCAGTTATTGGTGCTTGGTGTATATTACAGCTGTAATTTTACAAGCCTCAGTTGCCTTCTAGTGTTTTTTAAGTGATAACGCTACATCGGGTACACGTCCTGATCTTGTGTAGTACTATTTTAAAAAGTAAAGAAAACCTCTGATTTTATTTTTTATTTTTATTACACACTACAAAATACAATGCATGCTACACAATATGCTGCATAATCTACTAGCAGGGATAGAAGAGCATGACTGAGTTGTTCTTCATCAACCAGGAAAACGTTTCCTTAATCAATGTTCTCCAAACCCTGAAAAACAGTTTAAAAAGGAAAATGAGACAATTCTGTTCCTCTCAAAGATGTACAATGACTCCTAGAACCTGTAATGATTCCTAGTTTTCATTTTCTGACAGTAGCAAACATATCACTTAAAACTGTTTTATAAAACAACAGCCAACATCAGGAAGAGATGATTAGCCTTATTCTACTTTTTTACAAATGAAAAAAGTTTAAAAAACAAAAAACAAAAAAACAACGGAGGCTCAGCCAGGTTAATCCCTTGCTTAAGTCAGTCAGGAAGTAGTAGAGTCAGAATTCAAGTTCAGGGACCACCCTCCCCCGCCCCCCGCAAAACTTTTGCCCTGTAAGGATGATACTATTCAGAAGACCATTCTATCACACTCAGTTCACAACCAAATGCTTCAGAGACTATAGAGTAAAAGTGTCATCAGTGATGACATTTCTTCCAGGTTGTTAAAATAACACACTCCAGGCATTCTGTTTCTGTTGTAGGAATAATCTTTTTAAAGAATGAGGACAAACTTCTACAACATATAAGAACATACTATTAGGCCGAACCATATGAAAATGCTACTGTTTGACCATTTTTGACCCACAAAAAGTCATTTCATGATTCAAATATAAATTATAGTCATTCTTTAATATACTGGTGCATGAATTGGCAAACCAAGGGAGTACAGAAGAGTACATTAGTGAAAACAGGCCCATGTGTATATGGAAATTTAGTTTACTAGAGTGGTATCTGAAACAAACAAAAAAATGGACTGTTCTATAAGGTAATTCTTATAACTGGCTGTTTCTTGGAAAAAACTAAAGTTAAACCATTGCTTCACATTATACCCCCAAATGACCTGTAGACAGGTCAGAGTACTAACTGTGAAAAAGGGGAAAGAACTGTTTATTGTATTTGGAGAAACTGTAGAAATATTTTTTAGAATCTTGGATACGAAAGTCCTTTGTATCAATGTAAACTATGATAAAACATCCAGACTAAAAATATATCTGATGAAAGCCAGGATAAAGTAAAAAAGACAGCAGACAGAAAAATATTTGCCACATATTAAAGAGACAAATGATTAACATCTGTAATGTATAATAAGAACCTTTATAAAGAAAAAAGACAACAGAACAAGAAAGGATATAGGCAGACAATGCAGAGAATAAGATGATCATTAAGTATGTAAAAGGCACTGTGCTACTTTAATTTGCATTCTCCCAGTCTGCCGTAAGCCCTTTGGAAAACGTTAACCAGAATGCACCTCAACCCTGACAGGTGAGCTAGCATCAGAGCCATGTTACCTTTGACACATAGGAACGGTTTACTCCAGAGACGCGCCTATCTCTTTCCATCAAATACCACTGATATGGATAATGGGCAACCCTTTTTTCCTACAATGAAAGGAAATCATTATTGCAGTTCATGAAGGTGAGTGAGCCAATAGAGGGATATTAGAACTTTAATTAATAAGTGACGTTCCAGAAAAATGGAATCATCACTCATATAAAAACCAAATTAAGATAGAATCTTAAATAAAATCGGACCACTAAACTTTAGAATTAAGACGGTAACCATGACTTGTTTTAACCAGCATCATTTTTTTTCTTTCCTCTTTTTTTTTTTAAAGTCATGACTACTTGTTCCTTTTGGGGACACTGAGATGAAAGAACAGCAGTAGGTCACAAGTGAAAGACAATCACAAAACCAGAAACCAAATACACTGATACTTTATGACTTCCCTGGTGGCTCAGAAGGTAAAAGCATCTGCCTACAGGAGACCCGGGTTCGATCCCTGGGTTGGGAAGATCCCCTGGAGAAGGAAATGGCAACCCACTCCAGTATTCTTGCCTGGAAATCCCATGGACAGAGGAGCCTGGCAGGCTACAGTCCATGGGGTCGCAAAGAGTCGGACACGACTGAGCGACTTCACTTGACTAAAGAACTAGTTAGAGAGGAAAATCACAATCCTAAAGTGAAAAACAGGAGCTTGAGCTAAATTCCTAAAGGCTTGCAAGAGAAAGTGGGGGATAAAAAAAGTCAAGGTAAAAACCTAATTAAGGGGAATTCCCTGGCCGTCCAGTGATTAGGATCTGGCGCTTTCACAGCCAGTTGCCCGGGTTCAATCCCTGATCGAGGAAACGAGATTTTGCAAACAGCGCGTCAGGGCCAAAAAAAAACAAAACAAACTAATTAAATCAAGGCTAGGAAAAAGTGAAAAACGAGAAGCTACCGAGATATGGATGCGAAAAATTAAAATCAAAATCCAGCCAGAAAAGAGACTTGGGGTGGAGGCAAGACTAATTGACGCCTCTCTCCTCTGCCTAGGTAGGGCTTTCCTGGTGCTTCAGACGGTAAAGAATCTGCCTGCAATGTAGGAGAGCCCGGTTCGATCGGGAAGATCCCCTGGAGAAGGATATGATAACCCACTCCAGTATTCTTGCCTGGAGAATTCTATGGACAGTGGAGCCACAGTCCATGGGATTGCAGAGTCGGGTACGACTGAGCGACTAATACTTTCAATGTTCTTTCTCCTCTGCCTAGGAAGTCTGGACTTAACCTCTTTTAATCTCCTAACTTTCCAGCCCCCAGTCTCTGCTCCACCCTTCGGCCCTGGCTTCACCCAGCAACCTTACTAAATCCTTACTCAAGTGGAATATGGTTCCGGACGGGTTTCGTTCTGCAAGTCTCCGCTTTTAGGCAATAAAAAAGACTGGCGAGGACGGATCTCAGTATTACCATCTCGGAGAGAGCCTCCGGGTCCTAAGGGCCTCCCGACACCACCATCCATTACGTAACGGCAGCGATGGAATCAGCCGCCGGGCCGGAGAAGCTGCCTTACCTTGCCCCCGTTACTGAACCTGTGGATGCGCGCGGTGGCCATTCCCGGGATGAACAAGCACACGCCCATAACGGCGATCCCGGGAAGAACCTCGAACCACATCGCGACGCCGTTCCGGAGGCCAAACACTCCCTTCCAGGCCCCTTAAAGGTGACCCGGCTTCGATCTCTTCCGGGTAAGCTCCGCGGCTGCGCGCGAGCGGGGTAGGCGTCACCTAAGCCACCAGAGGAAGCGACGGGGCGCGGCAGGGCTCAAGAGGGGCGCGCGCCCGCGCTCTCGCACATTCCTTGCTCCCGCAGTCCTCTGCACTCTCGCACACTCCCTGCTCCCGCAGTCCTCTCTCTGCAGCAGATTTTGCATCAACTTGCAGTCGTGCGCCCGACGTGCAGTAACGCCAGCCAGCCCCGCGCCAGCCAGCAGATCATCGCCGTTTCGGACCTCAAGACTCTAAAAATGGCCGAGCAACTTTCCCCAGGAAAGACGACAGACCAGGTGTGCACCTTTCTTTTCAAAAAGCCTGGGCGAAAAGTGGCTGCAGGCCGCAGAAAGCGACCGATCTGCAACCAGGAGTCCGGAGACAGCAGCAGCAGCAGTGACGAAGGGAACACCGTGGTTCGCCCGGAAAAGAAGCGAGCGGTCCACAATCCGATGATACAGAAGACCCGTGGCAGTGGTAAACAGAAGGTGGCATACGGCGACCTGAGTAGCGAGGAGGAGGAGGAGAACAAATCCGAGAGTCTCGGCGTGGTCTATAAGTCCACTCGCTCGGCGAAACCCGTGGGGCCAGAAGATATGGGGGCGACTGCTGTCTACGAGCTAGACACAGAGAAGGAGCGTGACGCACAAGCCATCTTTGAGCGCAGCCAGAAGATCCAGGAGGAGCTGAGGGGCAAGGAAGATGACAAGATCTATCGGGGAATCAATAATTATCAAAAATACATGAAACCCAAGGATACGTCTATGGGCAATGCTTCCTCCGGAATGGTGAGGAAGGGCCCCATCCGAGCTCCCGAGCATCTGCGTGCCACCGTGCGCTGGGATTACCAGCCCGACATTTGTAAGGACTACAAGGAGACTGGCTTTTGCGGCTTCGGAGACAGCTGCAAATTCCTCCATGACCGTTCAGATTACAAGCACGGGTGGCAGATCGAACGCGAGCTTGATGAGGGTCGCTATGGTGTCTATGAGGACGAAAACTATGAAGTGGGAAGCGATGAGGAGGAAATACCATTCAAGTGTTTCATCTGTCGCCAGACCTTCCAAAACCCAGTTGTCACCAAGTGCAGGCATTATTTCTGCGAGAGCTGCGCGCTGCAGCATTTCCGCACCACCCCGCGCTGCTATGTCTGTGACCAGCAGACCAATGGCGTCTTCAATCCAGCGAAAGAATTGATTGCTAAACTGGAGAAGCACCGATCTGCAGAAGGAGGTGGTGCTTCAGATTTCCCAGAAGACCCCGATGAGGATCCAGTTCCCATTACTTAAATTTTCCCATTATTCTCAAATTTCAAAATAAACGTTTTGTTTTGGAAATTTTAACTCTCGTCCTTTCTTTCTAGGGAAAGTGAGGGAGAAGAAAAGGTGGGTGGTGAAGTGGGGTCCTGGATGGATGGCTTGCAAAAGCATCAAGGTAGGTAAAATCTGGAGTTTTACCTGGCATAAATGCTGCCTGTGTGTAACAGTTACTTTTCATAACCCTTTTATATAAATTTGGGGGATTCAACAAAAGAGCTAGAATTTGCTTGAAGTGACCAAAGCTGTGATAAAAACAAGAACTGAGCCTATTTATTATATCACAATTATGCATCACTTAATTTACGAAAGTATTTTCATGCATGATCTTTTGGGAGCCTGTAGTACTTCAAAATACACCCCAGCCAAGGTGTGTGTGTTAGGGGTTGGGGGAGCAGTAAGAGTGGGAGAATTAGGATTGGGGACTGCTAGCTAGCCCTGCAACCTGTGTATGGGCACTGCTCCTTGCTCTCCTTGAAGCATAGGTAACTCCTTCCATGGATGATTGAAATGGTCTGTGCTCCGGGGTCCACTAGCTTCATGTGGCTGTTGAACATTTGAAATGTAGCTGGTAGTGACGCTATGCAGTTCTGGACTGAACTTGGAACCTGCAGAAGGCAAAAGCCTAATATTTTATAATCTGGTGTCTGAAACTGTGTTTTCATAGAGCTGATCATGCCCTATTAATCTATGCACCTGTTTTCCCAACTAGCCTGTGAATTCCTCAGTGACATGGCCAGTGCTTGGCATATAATAAGCACTTAATAAATAAACTCAGAGAGGTCTGAAAAAGGAGATCGGGGCCAAAGCCTTGAACCCAAGCCAAGGAGCTTTGACTATATTCTGTAGGTAAAGAGATTTGGGGAGGGGAACACAATCAAACTTTTTTTTTAATGTAACTATGGTTACAGGCTATCAGACTGCAGCAAGATGGAAGGCAGGGAGGCCAGTTAGGACAAATGACTAGTAAATTTTTATTCATCTGACTAGAATTTGGGCTGATCCCAGGGAAAAGATGTAAGAATAAATTGTTGGTTAGAGTTTTTATATTCATATACATTAATCTATTTAAAGATATTCTTTGAGGAGCCACCCTTGTCAGGCACTGTGCCTAGCATATGGGATATTAGCAAAGAAGATAGACATAGCCCCTGACCTCATGGAGCTGGACATTACACAGTGCATGTTTGATGAGTACAAAAACAAAAGTGCACTGGGCTGACCTCTCAGGATTAAGCCAATTCCAGCCCTTGAGACAATTCAGAATCAAAGTTATTTCATACAATGTCATATATTCTTTAACAGAATGTATTAAGTACAATGGGGATACATGAGAAGCCTAGCAGGAAAAAGGCTTAAGAAAGTATGACACAGAAAACAGCATTTAAGGGATGAGACAAAAAAAAAAAAAAAAAAAAACCCAGGAGAACAGGAAAGAAAAAGTTTTAGAGGCAATTGGAGAAAGAGAAACTTAGGTGGCGCTAGTGGTAAAGAAACTGCCTGCCAATGCAGAAGATGTAAAATGATGTAGATTTGATCCCTGAGTCAGGAAGATCCTCTGGAGGAGGGCATGGCAACCCACTCCTGTATTCTTGCCTGGAGAATCCCTTGGACAGAGGACCCTGGCGGGCTACAGTCCATAGGGTCACAGAGAGTCTTAACACACACACTAAGGTGGAAGGCAAAGGAAACAGTGTTCTAACAAATGTTATGGAAAGAAACAGGACAATGAGTAGCAAAAATCGTGGTATACTCAAGGTATTTTTCATGTTTACAAAGTTTATGATTAAAATTTTTAAAAGAACTATTTTATTACTCTAATTAAATGGTGCAACTTCATTTCATAGGTGAAAACTAAATAGTTCTTCTTACAAATTAGAAAAAAATTAAATACAGGGGTGGTTCCCTGGTGGCCTAGTGGTTAGGACTCTGGGCTTCCACTGCTATGGCCCGGGTTCAGTTCATGGTCAGGGAACTGAGATCCCGCAAGCCTTGCAGCATGGCCAAAAATAAATAAATAAATATGGGGGGATAAAGAGCATGCCAGCTGAGATGAGTTGCAGCTGGACCCTAAAGGCGCTAACCTAGTCTGAGAGTTCAGAGGAGGCTCCCCTAGGAGATGACCCTCAACTAGAGACCTGTAAATGGGGATTAGGAAGAGTATCCAAATCAGAGGGTCAGTATATACCAAGGACCTGAAGTGAGAGACTGGCTTCAGCTAAGAACTCCAAGCAGTCCAGGATGCTGGAGGAAAAAGACAGGTGGCCAGGTAGTCAGGGCCAAAGAACAGCCACCTTGCTGTCATGTTAAGGACTCTGGACTTTATCAGAAAGGCAAAGGGATGCCATCAAAAGGTTTTAAGAAAGAAAGTGAGCTGATCAGATTTGAATTTTAAAAAGATAATTCTTCAGTGTGGGGAATGGACTGTAGAATCTGGACACAAGACAGACCAGTCTGGAGGCTGGTGCACCAGTCCACGTGATATCATGGCAGACTGGACTAGACTGGGGACTGCAGACATTCATTTAATAGTTTTTTGTTTTTTGTTTTTTTCCCTTTCTAAAGCCTTTATTAGCATCAGGTAGATTATTTCATTATAACTTCTTAACTTCAAGACAGCCATTGAAATAACTTGCTGGAGGTTACCTAAGGCCCATAGGAGCAAAATCTCAGTCTGGGATTGGGTAGATAAATACCAAAAAATTAATGTACCCCAATTAAAGGAGCAAAGCTACTGTACAGTAGGTCTCCATACATATCTTAAGTACACAGGTGCCTTGCAAACCTGAAATGCACAAGACCTCCTTTTATATAGTTTGATATTTATAATACATGGATACAACTGAGTTTCTCTGGTGGCATTTGTCAATGGAAGTTGAAGCATTTAAAAAGGTTTGTCATTATGTAATGATGGTGCCTAAAACCTCAATTTCTATGGTATTTTTGTGAATTGCTAGGTTTTATTCACTTTTTAATTCTAATGACATTAATTATAGAAAACTGTACAAGTAAGTTCAGAGTACTAAAATAAGCAAATGAAATACTTTTTCCAGTTTAGAATTTTCAAATCAGGACTGTCTCTTCCAAACATTCAGGCATTTTTTTTTTTCTTTTTAGGAATGGGAAGGAGTAAAATTGATAGGATTAGTATGAAGAAAAGCCATCTTTTCAATGTAGTCTTTACAAAAATGACATAAAACCTTCTCTATATTTGAGCATATAAACCTCATATAGGAGAATTCTAACCATTACAAAGTTAAATCTAAAACACTCAAGCATGACAGCATAAAAATATTCAAAAAACTTGATTTGGGTTACTGTATAATTCCATAAAGCTAAAGTTACATTTAAGTATAAACTTTCAGTAAATATGGCAACAGCAAACATCAAAAGCATATTTGCCAGCAGTTTCCCATACCTCTGTATAAAATAGTATTCCAAAGAAGCATGAGTGGATAGCAGAATTACCCATTTTACCTAAGACTTTCCTCACCAGTATCACCCTATGCCCCACTATTTTTGGGTGAAGTGCAAGTTATCATGAGATGGTTTTTCCCTTTGAAAAAAGATAAGGAGAAACTAAGGAAGAAAATTTTAAAATATAGATTTAAGACTTATCTGTGGATGAGCCAAAACACCCCAATTTGTCTACATTTTAGTAAATGTCAGGCAAATTGAAGTAGTTTCTGTCACAGTAGCTTCCAGAATAAAGCCAGTCCTGGGCTCCGCTGTAGGGATTAGGGCCTTGATGGAACCACCTCGTCTTCCAGTCCTCTGACTTGGACCTGTTCTTGCGTGCCACTTTTTGTTTCTCCTCCAGTCGCTTTTTTTCTTCACTGGCTTGATCCATTTCCCTGTTCTCCATGGCTCTGATGTCAGGTCGCAGCCTGCAGTCTGTCTTAGGAAGCATGCTCTCCATCTCCTTGTCTACTTCATTCAAAACCAGTGCAGAGCTAGTAAAATTATACATCTGGGCTGAATTCGGAGGCTGCGGGGCTATTTGCCACAGGAGAACGCTCCCAGGGATGACAAACACGCTCTGGAATTCTGGCACTGGCATTTCATCCGACTCCTCAGAAGCACTCACCTGTTTGCTGTTCTTCTTCTCTTCAGTATTTTTCTTATCATTTTTTTGCTAAGCATCAAATGTGGCCAGGTCAACACTGTATAAACATTCTGTCCACTTCCCGTAGAGAGCACAGAGCTTCTTTTTGCTTTTATCTTGAATGTAGCTTTCAACTATGTGTAATTCTTTACCAAAAAGGCCACATGGCTTAAAATTCAACATGCATTTGTCCCCAGTCTTGTGGTTTGTGATCTCCACATTCCCATACTGCTCGATCCAGAGCTTTCCCACAATGATGTTTTGCACACAGCAGGTAGGATTTGTCCGCGTATATGCTTCATTGTGTTCAAGAAGCTCCAGTGTTATGTTTCCTTTGGGTTCTGCTTCTATGCTTTTCCCCCAGAACTTCAGTTTGGGATAGATTGAGCCATGAAAGATGAAATCATTGTTTAATCCTTCAGCATGAAATGCACTAATGGGTGGGTGATGGCTGACCTGCTCAGAGATGAGTCTGAAACCAAGGTCATCTCGAACTAATTCATAAGTCTCTCCCAGAAGTGGGTTGAAAGGCTTTCCAATGCGTTCCCACTGAGAAGCAACAGCAGAGACAGCAAAGGTAGCTCCCCAATGCATCCTTTCCACAGGATCTGCAAACGAACTGGCCTTGTGGATGAGGTACTCAAGCTCCATAAAATCAGTGAGTCGCTGGAGGAAGCTCAAAGGCTCATTAAATATAACTGGCATGGTGATCTTGGAGAGTTCCATTCGGATACATTTTCTGAGGCTGCTCCAGATACTGAAGTCATTTCTGGAAAACATAGGGGAGGGCAGGCTTGTTCTGTGTTTTTTGATGCCTTTGGAGAATGCGTCTCCACCACCAGAGTCCTTGCCTTCCGACATTCTGTGCTGTCTACTGCTCGGGTGCTCTGCTTCCTCTTCCAAGGAGTGCGTGGTCAGTCACTGCTTCCAGTCTGCTCAGGGACAGAACTCACCCTCACTAAAGATTCTCAGAGGCGGGGAGCCTTTGACCAGAGACTGCTCTAATTCGTGATGTTCAGTGGCTAGAGTCGCCAGCGCTTGTGATAAAATTTTGGTTTTTTTTTTTCTTGTTCCTGTTCCAATTTCAAATTCCTCCCCTGGGCTGGGGCCGGGGCGCTGCCTGGTGGCGCACTCCGCCTGGTGCTGCTCGCTCTGCCCCGGGCTGCTCGAGGCTCCCGCACGAATGCGCTCGGACTGTTCTTCCGCCTATTTTTCAGCCCAGCCGGGAGGCGCAATCCAGGGCGACACCGCAAGGTCTCCCTAAGTCACCTTCGCGCGGCCCGCCCCCGGCTCCGGAGAGGTCGAGCAGGGAGAAAGGCGCGGCCCAGGACCAACGCCCTGGCCGCCCGCGGTCTGTGCTGGCCCCTCGGCTGCACCGCCGACCTCCGGGGCTCCCGCTGGCCTAATAAATAGTTTTTGAGCACCCACTATATGCCATGCATTGAGTTATGCGCTGGAAAGGAAAGGAAAGTCGCTCAGTCGTGTCCGACTCTTTGTGACCTCTGGACTGTAGCCTACCAGGCTCCTCCATCCACGGAATTTTCCAAGCAAGAGTACTGGAGGGGGTTGCCATTTCCTTCTCCCAGGGGATCTTCCCAACCCACGTCTCCCGCATTGCAGGCAGACGCTTTACCGTCTGAGCCACCAAGTCAGGTGCTTTGCACTGGAGATACAGCCAAAGCAAAGGCACTCGAATCCCCACACTCTAGAACTTACATGAGAGAGCGTAGCAGAATCGCACATGCATAATATATAATAAATGGAGCTAAGTGCTATAAAGAACACTGGAGCAAGGTAAGGGGATGAGAGAGAAGTGGGCAGCAGGGAGGGGGCATGTTATTGTATATAGGGTGGTCAGGGAGGATCTCTTTCTGATAAGGTGACATTTGAGCGGAGACCTAAATGAAGCAGATAATCGGGGAGAACAGCATTCCAGACAGAGGACACTCAGTACAAAAGCCCTGAGGCAGGAAAGTGCCCAATTTGTCCTGACAACATTGAGGAAGAAATTTAATGATCTGTTTTGGGGAGCCCATACAGAATGAACTCAAGGAAGAGGAAAGAACGCTAAGATGAGATAAGAGAAGTAATGAGGGGTGAGGGCAGACTGTGTACAGCTTTATGAGCCATTGCAAGAACTTGAGGTTTTATTGTCAGTGACAAGGAGGGTCACTGGGAGGTTTTAAGCAGAGGACTCACATGATCTGACACTGGCTTTAGAGAGGATCCTTCTGGAACTTATGGGGGGTAGTGGAAATGTTTTATATCTTAACTGGGGTATATGTTACACTAGTGTCTACATTTGTCAAACTCATTGGAATGTACATGTATGTGCATTTCATTGTATGTGATTAATATTTCATTAAGAAATACCTTCAAGTCAAAGGAGAAAAAAGAAACTGGTTGCTGTGTAGAAAATACTCCAGGGTAGGCAGGTCAAGGGATGAAGCGGAGAGATCAGAAGGCTACTGCTATTGTCCAGGTGAGAGATGGCAAGTGCCTCAAACCAGGTGGTGATGAGAAGGGGTCAGATTCTAGATGTTGTCTGAAGGTAAAACTGACAAGGTGTCTTAGATATGAGGTGTAAGATAAAGAGAAGAGTCAAGGTGACTCCAAGATTTTTGACTAGAGTAACTGGGTGGAAGGTGGTACCAATTAGTGAGATGGAGAGAGGCACATACAGAAAAGTACATAAAACACAACTTTGCAGTATACAAGTAGCTACATAGGAAGCATTGGCATAACCACCACCCAGGTCAAGAAATACAAAAGTAACAATGCTCAAGAAGCCCCTCAAGTATCCGGATTCTCCAGATGGCACACACAGGTAACCACTCTGCTGATTTTTATGGTAATCACTCCCTTGCGCTTTTTCCATTGATCTTCCTCTTTAACTATTTCTCTCTCCTTCCCTCTCACCAAGCCAAGAATAATGTATACTTAGTATCTTTCATTTTCTTATAACAGCTTTACTGAGATACAACTTACATATCATATAATTCACCGTTTTAAAATATGCCCTTGAGTGGCTTTTATTCACAAGTATATTCACAAGGTTGTGCAACCATCCCCACTATAATTTCAGAACATTTTCTCAATACTTCAAAAAGAAAAGCATACCCTATATCTGAAACTAACACAATAGTGTAAATCAACTATGTTCCAATAAAATTAAAATTTTAAAATTTTTGCTAATGATAAAAAAGAAAAGCATACCCATTAGCAGTCATTCTTCATCTCCCCAGTCATCCAGCAATCTTTCTGTCTCTATATATTTGCCTTTCCTGGACATTTTGTATCAGTGGAATCATATTGGGTTGGCCCAAAAGTTCATTTGGGTTTTTTATGGAAAGCCTGGACTGAACTTTCGGGCCAACCCAATACAATGTGTGGCCTTTTGTGTCTGCCTGCTTTCATTTAGCATGTTCTCAGGGTTCATCCATGTTGTCGAGTATATCAATACATTCCTTGATGTGGCTGAGTAATACTCCATTTTACGGAGATACTACCTTTTGTTTATCCATTTATCAATTGATGGACTTTAGATTGTTTCCACATTTTGGCTATTATGAATAATGATACATTCATGGACACATACTTCTGTGTCTAGGTGTATCTTCATTTCTCTTGGGGAGATATATAGGAGTGGAAATGCTGTTATATGGTTAACTGCTTAACCTTTTAAAAACTGTTTTTTAACTGAAGTGAAATTCACATAACATGAAATTAACCAGTTTAAAGTGAACAGTTTGGTGGCATTCACAGTGTTGTAAAACTACTGTGTGTGTGCGCTCAGTCGCTTCAGTCATGTCCAACTCTTTGTGACCTCATGGACTGTAGCCCACCAGGCTCTGCTGTCCAGGCAAGAATACTGGATTCTCCAGGCAAGAATACTGGAGTGGGTTGCCATGCCCTCCTCCAGGGGATCTTCCTGACCCAGGCATCTCTATGTCCCCTGCATTGGCAGGCAGGTTTCTTACCACTAGCATCACCTGGGAAGCCCTATGAAACTACTAGCTCTATATAATTCCAAGACATTTTCATCATCCCAGAAGAAAACCTCATACCCATTAAGTAAATGCTCCCGAGTCTCTCCTCTCAGCATCTTCTGGCAACCACCAATCTTCATTGTTTCCGTGGATTTAGCTATTCTAGATACTTCATGTAAAAGGAATCATACAGTATATAGTCCTGTGTCTGGCTTTCACTTAATACAATGTTTTCAAGGTTCATTCACATTGTAGTATGTGTATGTATCAGCACTTCCTTTTTGAAGCAGAATAATATTCCATTGTATGTATATACCACAATTTATTATCCATCTTTCTATTGATGGATATTTTTGTATTTTCCACCTTTTGGCAATTGTGAATAGTGCTGCTCTGAAAAATGAGTGTATATATCTTTGAGTACCTGGTTTTTAATTCTTTTGAGTATTCACCTAGAAGTAGAATTGCTGGGTCATATGGTAATGCTATCTTTAACTTTTTGAAGCACTGGCAAACTGTCTTCTTTTAGCAGCTAAGGCATTTTATTTAGGAAACCCGAACAAACTTTTTTTTTAATTTACGTATTTTTAATTGAAGGATAATTGCTTTACAGTACTGTGTTGGTTTCTTCCATACATCAACGTGAATCAGCCATAGGTATATATATGTCCCCTCCCTCTTGAACTTCCCTCCCACCCCTCTACGTCTGAACAAATTTTTGGCCAACCCAATATATTCCTACCAGCAGTGTAAGAGGGCTCCAATTTCTCCACATCACCAGCACGTGTTATTTCCCTTTTTCTTAATAGCAATCCTAGTAGATGTGAAGCAGTATCTCATCATGGCTTGGATTTGTACTTTCCTAATGAGAAGGAAATGGCACCCCACTCCAGTATTCTTGCCTGGAGAATCCCATGGACAGAGGAGCCTGGTGGGCTACAGTCCATGGGGTCCCCAAGAGTCGGACATGACTGAGTGACTTCACTTTCGCTTTCTTAAATATTATACAGTGGAAGTGAGAAATAGATTTAAGGGACTAGATCTGATAGATAGAGTGCCTATGATGAACTATGGAAGGAGGTTCGTGACATTGTACAGGAGACAGGGATCAACACCATCCCCATGGAAAAGAAATGCAAAAAAGCAAAATGGCTGTCTGGGGAGCCCTTACAAATAGCTGTGAAAAGAAGAGACGCAAAAAGCAAAGGAGAAAAGGAAAGAGATAAGCATCTGAATGCAGAGTTCCAAATAGCAAGGAGAGATAAGAAAGCCTTCCTCAGTGATCAATGCAAAGAAATAGAGGAAAACAACAGAATGGGAAAGACTAGACATCTCTTCAAGAAAATTAGAGATACCAAGGGAACATTTCATGCAAAGATGGACTCAATAAAGGATAGAAATGGTATGGACCTAACAGGAGCAGAAGATATTAAGAGGTGGCAAGACTACACAGAAGAATTGTACAAAAAAGATCTTCGTGACCAAGATAATCATGATGGTGTGATCACTCACCTAGAGCCAGACATCCTGGAATGTGAAGTCAAGTGGACCTTAGAAAGCATCACTATGAACAAAGCTAGTGGACGTGATGGAATTCCACTTGAGCTATTTCAAATCCTGAAAGATGATGCTGTGAAAATGCTGCACTCAATATGCCAGCAAATTCGGAAAACTCAGCAGTGGCCACAGGACTGGAAAAGGTCAGTTTTCATTCCAATCCCTAAGAAAGGCAATGCCAAAGAATGCTCAAACTACCGCACAATTGCACTCATCTCACACTCTAGTAAAGTAATTCTTAAAATTCTCCAAGCCAGGCTTCAGCAATACATGAACCATGAACTTCCAGATGTTCAAGCTGGTTTTAGAAAAGGCAGAGGAACCAGAGATCAAATTGCCAACATCCTCTGGATCATCGAAAAAGCAAGAGAGTTCCAGAAGAACATCTATTTCTGCTTTATTGACTATGCCAAAGCCTTTGCCTGTGTGGATCACAATAAACTGTGGAAAATTCTTCAAGAGATGGGAATACCAGACCACCTGACCTGCCTCTTGAGAAACCTGTATGCAGGTCAGGAAGCAACCGTTAGAACTGGACATGGTACAACAGACTGGTTCCAAATAGGAAAAGGAGTACGTCAAGGGTGTATATTGTCACCCTGCTTATTTAACTTCTATGCAGAGTACATCATGAGAAACGCTAGGCAGGAAGAAGCACAAGCTGGAATCAAGATTGCCGGGAGAAATATCAATAATCTCAGATATGCAGATGACACCACCCTATGGCAGAAAGTGAAGAGGAACTACAGAGCCTCTTGATGAAAGTGAAAGAGGAGAGTGAAAAAGTTGGCTTAAAGCTCAACATGCAGAAAACTAAGATCATGGCATCTGGTCCTATCACTTCATGGGAAATAGATGGGGAAATAGTGTCAGACTTTATTTTTGGGGGCTCCAAAATCACTGCAGATGGTGACTGCAGCCATGAAATTAAAAGACACTTACTCCTTGAAAGGAAAGTTATGACCAACCTAGATAGCATATTCAAAAGCAGAGACATTACTTTGTCAACAAAGGTCCGTCTAGTCAAGGCTATGGTTTTTCCAGTGGTCATGTATGGATATGAGAGTTGGACTGTGAAGAAAGCTGAGCACCAAAGAATTGATGCTTTTGAACTGTGGTGTTGGAGAAGACTCTTGAAAGTCCCATGGACTGCAAGGAGATCCAACCAGTCCATTCTAAAGGAGATCAGTCCTGGATGTTCTTTGGAAGGACTGATGCTGAAGCTGAAACTCCAATACTTTGGCCACCTCATGCGAAGCATTGACTCATTGGAGAAGACTCTGATGCTGGGAGGGATTGGGGGCAGGAGAAGGGGACAACAGAGGATGAGATGGCTGGATGGCATCACCGACTCGATGGACATGAGTTTGAGTGAACTCCGGGAGTTGGTGATGGACAGGGAGGCCTGGCTACAATTCATAGGGTCGCAAAGAGTCGGACACGACTGAGCGACTGAACTGAACTGAATGACTAATAACTGAGAATCTTTACATGTGCATGTTAGCCATTGTATGTCATCTTTGGAGAACTGTCTATTCAAGTCCTTTATAGATTTTTTAATTGGGTTTTTTTGACTCTGGGTTGTTCAGTTGTAAGAGTTCTTTATATATTCTGGCCCATATCAGATATATAATGTACAAAATTTTTCTCCCAATCTGAGTTGTCTTTTTACTTTATTGTTGGTATTCTTTGAACCACAAAAACTTTTAATTTTGATGGAGTACAATTTAACCACTTTTCTTGTTATTCATGCTTCTGGTGTCACATCTGAAAATACATTGATAAATCTGAAGTCATAGAGATTTACCCTTATGTTTTCAAGAGTTTTATAGTTTTAGCTCTTTCATTTAGGTTTTTGATCCATTTTAACTTTTGTGTATGGCATGAGATAAGGGTCTGATTTCATTCTTCGGCCTGTGGCTATCCAGTGATCTAGCACCATTTGTTGAAAAGACCATTGAATGTTCTTGGCACTCTTTTAAAATGAATCAGTTGACTGTAGCCAAGTGGGCTTGTTTCTGGACTCTCAGTTCTACTCCATTTACCTATATGTCTATTCTTATGCCAGTACCACAAGGTCTTGATTACTGTCATTTTATAGAAAGTTTTAAAATCAGAAGTGTGAACCTCCCTATCCTTTTGGATATTCTGGATCTCCAAAATTCTTTATGAATGTTTGAGTCAGCTCATCAACTTCTACAAATAAATCAGCTGGGATTTTAATAGAGATTTCATGGAATCTGTAAATCAATTTAGGGATTATTTCCATCTAAATAATGTTAACTAATATGGGGAATTCCCTGGTGGTCCTGTGGTTAGGACTACATGCTTTCACTGCATGGGGTCTGGGCTCGACCCCTCATCAGGAACTAAGATCCTGAAAGCTGAAAGGTGGCAAGGCCAAAAATAAATAAATAAACAATATTAATTAATAGTAATCTAATCAAACTCAGTGAACATAGGATGGTTTTCCATTCATTTTAATCTTTAATTTCTTTTACAATTATTCAAGGTGTTCATTTGTAATCCTTTTTATCTGTATAGGATCAGCAGTAATGTGCCCTCCTCATTTCTTTTTTTTTTTTCTTTTTTGGCCATGCTGCATGTCTTGTGGATATAAGTTAAACCTAGGCTGGGCAGTGAAATGCTAAGTTCTAACCACTGGACTGTCAGGAAATTCCCTATTGATTTCTGATTCTTGTCATTTGAATCCTCTTCTCTTTTGTTATTTTTGAGTCAATCTAGCTAAAAGTTTGCCAATTTTATTGATCTTTTCAAAGAACCAACTTCTGGTTTCATTGATTTTTCTCTGTTGTTTTTCTAGTCTCTCTTTCATTAATTTCCTTCTAGTCTTTATTATTGCCTTCCTAATGCTTGCTTTAGGTCTAGTTGGGAAATACACTTTTCCAGCGGGTTTTTTTTTTTTTGTTTGTTTGTTTTTTTTTTTGGATATTCTGGGTCTTTGTTGCTGCACTCAGACTTTCTCTAGTTGTAGTGAGAGGGGGCTGCTCTTTGTTGTGGTGTGTGAGCTTCTCACTGCGGTGGTTTCTCTTATTGCAGAGCACGGGCTCTAGGGCACACGGCCTTCGGTAGTTGCAGCACGTGGGCTCAGTATTTGTGACGCATAGGCTTAGTTGCTCTGGGGCATGTGAGATCTTCCTGGACCAGGAGATCAAACCCCTGCATTGGCAGGTAGATTCTCAACCACTGGACCACCAGGGAAGCCCACCATTCATGTATTAGTGCATCAGAATCAGCTTCAGATTTATAGTAATTTAATTCCAGTGAGACATAAAACATTCCTATATACTTCTATTCTCTTTTGTCCCTTTTCATGATACATACTACATCTATAAATGTTACAAACTAACAATACATCATTACAGAGGTCCCCAACCCCCAGGCCACAGACTGATACCACTCTGTGGCTTGTTAGGAACCAGGCCACACAACAGGAGGTGAGTGGTGGGTGAACAAGCATGGCTTCATCTGTATTTACAGCAGTTCCCCGGGAACATGAACCTGAGTTCCCCCTCCTGTCAAATCATCAACAGCATTAGATTCTCAGAGAAGCACAATAAATGTAATGCATCTGAGTCATCCTGAAACCACCCCTACCACCACCCCAGTCCATGGAAAAATTGTCTTCCGTGAAACTGGTCCCTGGGGACTGCTGTGTTATTATATTATTTATATACTTTTATGACTTTTATAGGACCTAAGAAATGAAAACAATTATATATTTATACCTTCTGTTATATTAACCTTCTTTTTATCATTTCTGATTCTCTTTATTTATTCTGGTAGATCTGAAAAACCATCTGGAGTCATTTTCTAGCCCAATACATGTTTGTTCCACCCACCTCTTTTGTGATATTATTGGAAAATATATTACATTTCTGTTGTAGACCCAACAATACAGTACAGATATATTATTTTATACAGTTAATATATAAATTGGTTGAGAGAAGAAGGGAGAAGAAATACACATTTATACTGTTTTTTAATAATTCAGTTCAGTTCAGTCACTCAGTCGTGTCTGACTCTTCGCAACCCCATGGACTGCAGCACACCAGGCTTCACTGTCCATCGCCAACTCCCAGAGCTTGCTCAAACTCATGTCCATCGAGTCGGTGATGCCATCCAGCCATCTCATCCTCTGTCGTCCCCTTCTCCTCCTGCTCTCAATCTTTCCCAGCATCAGGGTCTTTTCAAATGAGTCAGTTCTTTGCATCAGGTGGCCAAAGTATTGGAGTTTCAGCTTCAGTGTCAGTCCTTCCAATGAATATTCAGGACTGATTTCCTTTAGGATTGACTGGTTTGATCTCCTTGCAGTCCAAGGGACTCTCAAGAGTCTTCTCCAGCACCACAGTTCAAAAGCACCAATTCTTCGGTTCTCAGCTTTCTTTATGGTCCAGCTCTCACATGCATCCATGACTACAGGAGAAACCATAGCTTTGACTAGACAGACCTTTGTTGGCAAAGTAATGTCTCTGCTTTTCAATATGCTGTCTAATTTGGTCAGAGCTTTTCTATCAAGGAGTAAGCATCTTTTAATTTCATGGCTGCAGTCACCATCTGCAGTGATTTTGGAGCACCCCCCCCAAAAAAAATTATTATACAACTACTATTGGTTTGTAACCTCAGGAGTTCCCTGAGTGAAATCTGAAATTGACCCCCTTACATGGAGCATAAGGAGAGACCAATAAAAGAGGCAGACCTCTCCAGATTTTCAGGTTGCAGTTTTAATAAGCAAGGGAAGTTACATAGGAGGCTTGTCTTGGGTAGCTGCAAGCTGAGGAAATCCCACATCCACCCACCAGATTCACTCTCGTAACAACTTTCATATATAATGTACAGCAGTGTTAATTACATTTATTTTTCTTATAAATTGAAGTTTGTACTGTAAACAGACAATGTGGAGTGCCATTCCAGTTCTACAAGGATCAAGTCATTGGCCACTGCAGTCACTGACCTACAAGGCACCCTGAAAGAATTTAGGATGAAACATTGTGTGTTTTAGATATATGGGCCCCCAGATAGTTAAAATGCATATCTAAGGAAGAATTTCAATGACTCCATTAATCTTGCATCTTCCCATACTTAGAAAAGTACTAAAATCATTAACTGAGATACTGATCCTCATGAGCAGTAAACTTTCACCAAGATCTTGACTGCACTATATGTACTAGCTCTTCCCCTACCTTTTCAAAACTATTTCTCAGAGTTTTCTGAGAGGCTGTCTCCTGGGCTACAGTCGTCAGCAAGAGTCAGAGTAGATTTAACTCACAGTTTTTACATTGTGTTTTTTCCAGTACCTTTTGATTACTTTCATTCAACTCCCCCTCCCCCCACCTCCACCTCTGGTAACCACAAATCTGATATCTTTTTCTGTGAATTTGTTTGTTTTTGAAGTTTAACTGACCTACAATATTAGGTCAGCTACTAGTATACAGCATAGTGATTCCATATCTATATACATTTCAAAATGATCACCATAATAAGTCTACTTACCACTGAGCAGTATCCTTATGAGAAGAAGAAATGTGGATACAAGAAATCAGGGGCCTTCCCTGGTGGTCCAGTGGTTAAGAATCTGCCTGCCAGTGGAAGTGACATGGGTTTGATCCCTGCTTCTGGAAGATTCCACATGCCTCAGGGCAACTAAGCCTGAATGCTACAACTACTGAGCCTGCACTCTAAAGCTCCACAACGAGAGAAGCCACTGCAATGAGAAGCTTGCATACTATAAATAGAGAGTGGCCCCCCGCTCACCACAACCAGAGAAAGCCCGTGCACAGCAAGGAAGACACAAGCACAGCCAAAAAAAAAAAAAAGAAACATCAGGGGTGCATGTACATAGAGGAATGACCATGTGAGAACATAGTGAAAGATAGCCATCTGCAAGCCAAGGAGAGAGTCCTCAGAAATAAAACATGCTGACGCTTTGATCTTGGAGTTCTAGCCTCCGGAACTGTGAGAAAGTAAGTATCTGCTGTTTAAGCTGCCCAGTGTGTGGTATTTTGTTATGGCGGTCCTAGCAAGGTAATATAGGGCTTACTTTGGCCACCTGATGGGATTCCCTGGTTGCTCAGATGGTAAAGAGTCTGCCTGCAATGTGGAAGACCTGAGTTCAATCCCTGGGTTGGGAAGATCCCCTGGAGAAGGAAATGGCAACCCACTCCAGTATTCTTACCTGGAAAATCCCATGGACAGAGGAGCCTGGTGGGCTACAGTCCATAGGGTCGTAAAGAGTCAGACATGACTGAGTGACTTCACTTTGGCCACCTAATGTGAAAAGCCAACTCATTGGGGAAGACCCTGATGCTGGGAAAGACTGAGGGCAAGAGGTGAAGTGGGCAACAGAGGATGAGATAGCTGGATGGCATCATCAACTCAGCAGACATGAATTAGAGCAAACTTGGGGAGACAGTGATGGACAGGGAAGCCTGGCATGCTGCAGTCCACAGGGTCACAGAGAATTGGACATGACTGAGAGACTGAACAACGACAACAGGTGGCACTAGTGGTAAAGAACTTGCCTGCCAAAGGTAATTAATATAAGACCCTCTAGTAAGTTTTTCATTTAAGTTACTGTACCTTTCATTCCAGTATTTCCAATTCTTTTTTTATATATAATTTATTCTTTTTTTTATACTTTAGTTTATTTTTTTTAATTTTATTTTATTTTTAAACTTTACATAATTGTATTAGTTTTGCCAAATATCAAAATGAATCCGCCGCAGGTATACATGTGTTCCCCATCCTGAACCCTCCTCCCTCCTCCCTCCCCATTCCATCCCTCTGGGTCGTCCCAGTGCACCAGCCCCAAGCATCCAGTATCGTGCATCTAACCTGGACTGGCAACTCGTTTCATACATGATATTTTACATGTTTCAATGCCATTCTCCCAAATCTTCCCACCCTCTCCCTCTCCCACAGAGTCCATAAGACTGTTCTATACATCAGTGTCTCTTTTGCTGTCTCGTACACAGGGTTATTGTTACCATCTTTCTAAATTCCATATATATGCGTTAGTATACTGTATTGGTGTTTTTCTTTCTGGCTTACTTCACTCTGTATAATAGGCTCCAGTTTCATCCACCTCATTAGAACTGATTCAAATGTATTCTTTTTAATGGCTGAGTAATACTCCATTGTGTGTATGTACCACAGCTTTCTTATCCATTCATCTGCTGATGGACATCTAGGTTGCTTCCATGTCCTCGCTATTATAAACAGTGCTGCGATGAACATTGGGGTACACGTGTCTCTTTCCCTTCTGGTTTCCTCAGTGTGTATGCCCAGCAGTGGGATTGCTGGATCATAAGGCAGTTCTATTTCCAGTTTTTTAAGGAATCTCCACACTGTTCTCCATAGTGGCTGTACTAGTTTGCATTCCCACCAACAGTGCAAGAGGGTTCCCTTTTCTCCACACCCTCTCCAGCATTTATTGCTTGTAGACTTTTGGATCGCAGCCATTCTGACTGGTGTGAAATGGTACCTCATAGTGGTTTTGATTTGCATTTCTCTGATAATGAGTGATGTTGAGCATCTTTTCATGTGTTTGTTAGCCATCTGTATGTCTTCTTTGGAGAAATGTCTATTTAGTTCTTTGGCCCATTTTTTGATTGGGTCATTTATTTTTCTGGAATTGAGCTGTAGGAGTTGCTTGTATATTCTCGAGATTAGTTGTTTGTCAGTTGCTTCATTTGCTATTATCTTCTCCCATTCTGAAGGCTGTCTTTTCACCTTGCTAATAGTTTCCTTTGATGTGCAGAAGCTTTTAAGGTTAATTAGGTCCCATTTGTTTATTTTTGCTTTTATTTCCAATATTCTGGGAGGTGGGTCATAGAGGATCCTGCTGTGATGTATGTCAGAGAGTGTTTTGCCTATGTTCTCCTCTAGGAATTTTATAGTTTCTGGTCTTACGTTTAGATCTTTAATCCATTTTGAGTTTATTTTTGTGTATGGTGTTAGAAAGTGTTCTAGTTTCATTCTTTTACAAGTGGTTGACCAGATTTCCCAGCACCACTTGTTAAAGAGATTGTCTTTAATCCATTGTATATTCTTGCCTCCTTTGTCAAAGATAAGGTGTCCATATGTGCGTGGATTTATCTCTGGGCTTTCTATTTTGTTCCATTGATCTATATTTCTGTCTTTGTGCCAGTACCATACTGTCTTGATAACTGTGGCTTTGTAGTAGAGCCTGAAGTCAGGCAGGTTGATTCCTCCAGTTCCATTCTTCTTTCTCAAGATCGCTTTGGCTATTTGAGGTTTTTTGTATTTCCATACAAATTGTGAAATTATTTGTTCTAGCTCTGTGAAGAATACTGTTGGTAGCTTGATAGGGATTGCATTGAATCTATAGATTGCTTTGGGTAGTATACTCATTTTCACTATATTGAATCTTCCAATCCATGAACATGGTATATTTCTCCATCTGTTAGTGTCCTCTTTGATTTCTTTCACCAGTGTTTTATAGTTTTCTATATATAGGTCTTTAGTTTCTTTAGGTAGATATATTCCTAAGTATTTTATTCTTTCCGTTGCAATGGTGAATGGAATTGTTTCCTTAATTTCTCTTTCTGTTTTCTCATTATTAGTGTATAGGAATGCAAGGGATTTCTGTGTGTTGATTTTATATCCTGCAACTTTACTATAGTCATTGATTAGTTCTAGTAATTTTCTGGTGGAGCCTTTAGGGTTTTCTATGTAGAGGATCATGTCATCTGCAAACAGTGAGAGCTTTACTTCTTCTTTTCCAATTTGGATTCCTTTTATTTCTTTTTCTGCTCTGATTGCTGTGGCCAAAACTTCCAAAACTATGTTGAATAGTAATGGTGAAAGTGGGCACCCTTGTCTTGTTCCTGACTTTAGAGGAAATGCTTTCAGTTTTTCACCATTGAGGATAATGTTTGCTGTGGGTTTGTCATATACAGCTTTGATTATGTTGAGGTATGTTCCTTCTATTCCTGCTTTCTGGAGAGTTTTGATCATAAATGGATGTTGAATTTTGTCAAAGGCTTTCTCTGCATCTATTGAGATAATCATATGGTTTTTATTTTTCAATTTGTTAATGTGGTGTATTACATTGATTGATTTGCAGATATTGAAGAATCCTTGCATCCCTGGGATAAAGCCCACTTGGTCCTGGTGTATGATCTTTTTAATGTGTTGTTGGATTCTGATTGCTAGAATTTGGTTAAGGATTTTTGCATCTATGTTGATCAGTGATATTGGCCTGTAGTTTTCTTTTTTTGTGGGATCTTTGTCAGGTTTTGGTATTAGGGTGATGGTGGCCTCATAGAATGAGTTTGGAAGTTTACCATCCTCTGCAATTTTCTGGAAGAGTTTGAGCAGGATAGGTGTTAGCTCTTCTCTAAATTTTTGGAAGAATTCAGCTGTGAAGCCGTCTGGACCTGGGCTTTTGTTTGCTGGAAGATTTTTGATTACAGTTTCAATTTCCGTGCTTGTGATGGGTCTGTTAAGATTTTCTATTTCTTCCTGGTCGTGGTTTGGAAAGTTGTACTTTTCTAAGAATTTGTCCATTTCTTCCACGTTGTCCATTTTATTGGCATATAATTGTTGATAGTACTCTCTTATGATCCTTTGTATTTCTGTGTTGTCTGTTGTGATCTCTCCATTTTCATTTCTAATTTTATTGATTTGATTTTTCTCCCTTTGTTTCTTGATGAGTCTGGCTAATGGTTTATCAATTTTATTTATCTTTTCAAAAAACCAGCTTTTGGTTTTGTTGATTTTTGCTATGATCTCTTTTGTTTCTTTTGCATTTATTTCTGCTGTAAGTTTTAAGATTTCTTTCCTTCTACTAACCTTAGGGTTCTTCATTTCTTCCTTTTCTAGTTGCTTTAGGTGTAGAGTTAGGTTATTTATTTGACTTTTTTCTTGTTTCTTGAGGTGTGCCTGTATTGCTATGAACTTTCCCCTTAGGACTGCTTTTACCGTGTCCCACAGGTTTTGGGTTGTTGTGTTTTCATTTTCATTCGTTATATATAATTTATTCTTGTTGAGTTCTCTATTTCATACAACATTGTCTCATACTTTTATTTCTTTAATCATGGTTTTCTTTAGTTCTTTGAATGTATTTATAATGGATACTTTGAAGTCTGTTAAATCTGATACCTGGTTCTTCCCTGGTGGTTCAGTGGCTGAGACTTTGTGGTCCCAATGCAAGGGGGCCTGGGTTTGGTCTCTGGTCAGGGAACTGGATCCCACATGCTACAGCTAGGACCTGGCACAGTCAAATAAATAAATATTTTTTAAAAATCTGACACCTGATTACTCTCACAGATAGTTTTTGTTACCTGTTCCTCCCCAAGTGTGTGGGTAATACTTTTCTGTTTCTTTGTATATCTCCTAGTATTTTCATTGGAATCTGGGCGTTTTAGGTAATATACTGACTCTGGGTGTAGGCTCCCCAGCCACCACTCTGGGCTTCTTATTGTTATTTGCTTACTGAGAGGCTGGATCATTAATGAAGTCTCTCCTTGCTATCCATGCCCCACTGTACCCCTCCCAGTGTACACCTCTCATGTTGGTCCTCAAGGAGTATGGCCTTGGTGAACCCATAGTCTCCCAAGATGACAGTGGTTTTGACAGGTTTCTCTCTTTTCCTGACAGTACCCAGCTGCTAGACTCCTTTATTTGCAAGATTGTTGTTCTACTGTCTTCTACAGCAGCCTGAGGCATAAACTGCTCTACTGTCCATCCCAATCAAACGAGAGCTCCTTTGGAGGACCAGTTCCTGAGGTCAATGTTTGAGCTTTGTTCTGCACCTAGGAGGGCTCCTTACACAGTTCTCTTCTTAGAGGAGCTGGCCTACAGTTTAGTTTATATCTCCACTGAATCTAATAATCTTAAATCCTCCCAAAGAGCAAACTCCTCCTTTTACCATGACCTCCACTGTGTTTCCCACTCTAGTACTCTTGCCTGGAAAATCCCATGGATGGAGGAGCCTGGTGGGCTGCAGTCCATGGGGTTGCTAGGAGTCGGGCATGACTGAGTGACTTCACTTTCACTTTTCACTTTCATGCATTGGAGAAGGAAATGGCAACCCACTCCAGTGTTCTTGCCTGGATAGTCCCAGGGACAGGGGAGCCTGGTGGGCTGCCGTCTATGGGGTTGCACAGAGTCGGACATGACTGAAGTGACTTAGCAGCAGCAGCAGCCACTGTGTTTGAGAATACCCTTAAAGCTCAAATTTCCTCATCCCGTGTTGCTAATGAAGTCAGTTCCTTTGGGATGAGATTACCGACTGTTTTGTGACCTCCCCCAAAGAAAAAGCTCCAAGCCAAGACTCTGGGGTTGAGGGCTGAGGTTGTTTCTTTCTGTGCAACCGCCACACTTTAGGACTTGAGTGCTAGGTAGAGGTGCAGCAATAGACTCAGGTCTTCTCAGCTTGCCTCTAACAGTATGGAACCACCATATCAGCCAGGGCAGTGGTGATCAGGGCCCCAGTATTTTCGGCCCCACCGTGCTCAAGATAGAGCCTCTGTCCCACCAGAGGGAGCTGGGTGAAAGAAGGGACCCCGACCTTTCACCCACATTACCCCAGTACTTAGCCATAGCAACAGGTAGCCAGAGGCAGGATGAGAAATGGCAATGTCTTGCCCTTCCGAGGAAGATAGCCCTCTATGGGAGCTACAAAGAGAGGGAGCCCTGTATTCTTGGCTACACCAGTCTGGAATGGAGCTTCCATCTCACTGAGCTGGGAAGTGGGAGGAAGAGAGCAGCCTTGGTTCAAATACCATAGGCTCTTGCTGTTCTTATAGAATCTTAGTAGATCTTTCTTTCTTTCTTTCCTTCCTTCTTTCTTTTTGCTGCATCACATGGGAACTTAAGTTTCCCAACCAGAGATCAAACCTGAGCCCCCTGAAGTGGAACCATGGAGTTTTAACCACTGAATGGCCAGGGAGGTCCCAGTAGATTTTCTTGGATAGGTATTTTCTTCATTTGGTGTATACTCTTAGGATTATTTCCAGAGACTGTAAATGGTTGTTGTTTTTTTTTTAATAATCTTCACCAGTTTCACTGGGGAATGGGTCCATGGAGCTCCTCATGCCATCTATAAGAATTCAGTCTTTTCTCCCATTTCCTCTTTAGCTCACCAAAAAGCCTTCTTTTGGCCTTACCATTTCTCAGGGACATTATTAGTGATGACCAATATCTTGTTTCCCTTCCTTCTGGGGCACAGGAGACTACACTTCTAAATACCCTGAATTACACAATACCACATGGCTAGATCTGACCAAGGAAATGTGAACTGAAGCAATATCTGCACAAAGCCTCTATGTGAGTCTCCAGTTTCTCCCTTCCCCTGCCCAAGTGAACCTGGAAGCCTCCTGTTGAGATGGTGAAGTTAACATATCAAAGCATAATCAATTTTTAGTCACCCCAGGGGGGACAGCTGTTTTGATGAATTTTCTGGACCTGATGCAGACTTAGGGAAAGGGACAGTCTTGTCTCACACCACTGAAATTTCTGGTGTTGTCTGTATTGCAACATCGTCTACCCTGTCTTGATAAATTCAGCATTCCAGGAAATTCCCTGGTGGTCCAGTGGTTAGGACTTGGCACTTTCACTGCCTTGGCCTGGGTTAGATCCCTAGTTGGGGGAACTGAGATCTCACAATCTGTGTGGTGCAGCCAAAAAATAAAGAAGTTAAAAAAATTCACCTGGAGAAGGAAATGGCAACCCACTCCAGTATTCTTCCCTGGGAAACCCCAAGGACAGAGGAGCCTGGTTAGCTATAGTCCATGGGGTTGCAAAGAGTCAGGCATAATTTAGTGACTAAACACGGACAACTAGGTTTGAAACCCAAGGTCTCCCTGGCTGTGTGACCATAGGCAAGTTACTTAGCCTCTCTGAGCCTGTTTTACCTTTTGTAGAAGAGACACAAATCCCCCACCTCAGGATGGTCTGAAGGTCCCTGAGGACATGAAGCTCAGACACTGTCCCTGGCCACCCTCAGAACCCATTCCAGTCCCTGGGAAACTCTAGATAGGGGCAATCCTCTGGCCAGTTACCAAGGCTCAGAAGAGAGGGAGCTGAATAACTGAAAGCTGGGGGTAGCAGTCCCATACTGACAGCGGGGACTGGGGTCTGCTGAGACACGCCTACTGGAATGGGGGCTGGGAGGCACCTCCCTCCTGGCTCTGCAGATCCCCACTCTGGCCCAAGTTCCCCTCCTACAACTTCACAGCCTGGATGCCAGTTAGGGACCTGGGTTTGGGGGCTCCTGCCTCTCAGTCAGGTCAGGGGTGGAAGCAGGTCCAGGCCTTCCTAGGTTATGCTTTGGTAGAAAGACTGGTGAGCCTGGCTGGGTATAGTTGGCAGCCTGGTTTCCTGCACTGAGTTTCCTGAGGTTGAATGCACATCCTGGTTCTTGGTTTTCCCATCTCTGTAAAGGGCATCATGATAGCACCTGCACCGAGGTTGGGAAGGGGAGTGAAGCTGAGAGGACACAGGCTAGCAGACATGAAGAGGACTGAGGGGGTTCCTGGAATGTGATACTTAGTCTTCAAACCAGGAAGGTCTTAGGCAGATGGGGACAAGTTGGTGACTCCACATCTCAGGCACCTAGATAATAGTGCCTGGCACATGGTCAGAGCTCGTAAAAGCTGGTCCTGGGTACACAGACGGGACGGACACCCTATAGTACCTTAGGGTCCCCAGGAATCCCCAGGACCCTAGTGGCATAGTCAGAGCAATGGTGGACTACAGTTTTAGGATCAATCAGCCAGAAACACGAGACTTATACCAAATTAACATCAGATGGAGCAATGCGGGGGATGGACATAGAACAGGAACCTTGGATTTCCCCATGGACAAGAGCAGGCAGGTCAAGTGAACAAAATAGAGCCTTAAGTGTTGGGGAATCAGGTTAGTCCTGAGCCTGGGGAAAGGAGGGCTCGGGAGGGGTCAGTATATGAAGAATTGAGGTTAATTTCAACAGATGTAGAGCTAAATGATTATTAATTTTGTCTGAATAGACAATACATTCACACAGTTCAAATATCCCAAAACTTAAAAAGGCCTTAGTCCTCCCCTCTTCCTTATTCCCACCCCACTCCCTTCATAATTGCTGTTAGGTTATTTTCCTCTCTTTGAACTTCAAAGACAAGCAAACCTGCATTTGTATTCTTATAGATCTCTGCATCTTTACACAGTATTTTCAGTCCTGCTTTATTACTTGCATCTGAACCCCCCAAATTCAGCATTCCACTGTAATGACTTTTGCTAAGGTCACCCAGCCTTAACAAAAGGTTTATACTTTTCTAAAGTATAACCCAGTTCCAAATTACAGTTTTTAGAATTTACCTTATTTTATTTCTCTGCAGCATACAACTGTTACTATTTATAGAGACATGTGTGGCTAGCATTTAATAAATATTATCTCATGATAATAAAACAAAATCAAACTTGTCAGATCAGGGGTCCTAATTTTGGGGTAGTGGAAACTAAGTCACTATGGCAGAGAGGTTAGCACCTGTTTCTAGAAAAACAGCCCCTGGTTGAAACCACTGGTCTAGGTATACCAGCCAGCCTGCATTCCCTAACATGACATGCTGTTTCATACCTCGGATAATTTGCATAAACTATTTCCTTCATCTGTAATATCTTCCCGCCTCCTCCTCTGCCTGACATTTGTTAATGGTTCAAATACCTGCTTAAAACACCTTTCTTGGGTAAAGTCTTTGTTTCCTGTGTTAATTTTTTTTCTTTTTTCTTGGCCATGCCACACAGCATGTGGGATCTTAATTCCCTGATCAGGGATCGTATCTGTGACCCCTGCATTAGAAGTGCAGAGTCACTACTGGACCACCTTAATTTCATTTTTTTAAGCTCCAGTACCTAACACAGTCCCTGGCATAGAGTAGGTGCTGAATGAAGAAAAGGTAAAATTAAAATATAGGTGCTGAATAAATGTTTGCTAAAAGGATTAATCATCATTATTAAGAGATTTTTATTGAGCTCCTTGAGCACTGAATTTCATAAAGGGTATAAAGCAGGATCCTAATTCTAGGGTGGTTTACAATTTAATGGGTGTGATAGAAACTGTTAATTATCCTCCATTATCCTTTCTATCCTTTTGTCTTGAATAAAAGAAGCCCTGATGTCTGCCTAGTAAAAACATTTCTCAACCTCCCTTACTAAGTCCTAGTCTTGTGATATAAGTGAAAGTGGTATGTGTCCTTTAAAAGAGGAGGGCATGTTCTTCTTACCTTCCTCCTTCCTTTTGGCTAGAATGCAGATGAATTGGCTGGAGCTCAAGCAGCTATTTGGGGATTTTTTGTTTGTTTGTTTTCAAGCAGTTATTTTGGACATGAAACAGAAGCCTCATGCTAAGGATGGTAGAGCAACAATAGAGAACAAGCCTGTGTCCCTGATGAACATGAAGCCACTATTCCCACCTTGGACTTCATGCTTTCTGACTTCATTTATAGGAGAAACAAATAGACTTTTATCTTGTTTTAAAAAGTATTAAATTTAATCTTAAGTAATTGAGTTGGGAAGACCAAAAGGAGACAAGATCGCATTGAAGCAGAAGAGCAAAACAGAATCCCAGGAGGCCTGAGGTAGTTTGCATAAGGGTAAACAATTGCAACGGAGAAGGCAATGGCACCCCACTCCAGTACTCTTGCCTGGAAAATCCCATGGACGGAGGAACCTGGTAGGCTGCAGTCCATGGGGTCGCTAAGAGTCGGGCACGACTGAGCGACTTCACTTTCACTTTTCACTTTCATGCATTGGAGAAGGAAATGGCAACCCACTCCAGTGTTCTTGCCTGGAGAATCCCAGGGACAGGGAAGCCTGGTGGGCTGCAGTCTATGGGGTGGCACAGAGCTGGACACAACTGAAGCAACTTAGCAGCAGCAGCAGCAGCAAACAATTGCAAAAGGGGTTCAACATCAAGGATGCATCAGGCCCAGAGGTGCTTGGGAGTACAGTTTAAATTCTTCACACCTGCAAAATGCAGGGTCCCTCAAGCTGAGAAACAAACAATAGTAACAACAAAAATGACAGTAAAACAGACCTGAACTGGTGGAAATCAAGGGACCCAGTAAAGGCAAACATAAAATTTATCTGTAAGGAAATTCTTATACCCAGACACATGAGACTTCTACAGAGAGCAAGCCCAGTGAATATGGGCTTATAGCTAAGATTATAGACCACATCAGGAAATCTTCCCTCTGCTTGAGGGAGGAGTCAGAAGAGTCAACAAATGGGATAATTTACATCTGAGGAACTAGGGATAATCAGTTCAGTTCAGTCGGTCAGTCGTGTCTGACTCTTTGCAACCCCATGGACTGCAGCACGCCAGGCCTCCCTGTCCATCACCAACTCCCAGAGTTTACTCAAACCCATGTCCATCAAGTCGGTAATGCCATCCAACCATCTCATCCTCTGTCGTCCCCTTCTCCCCCTGCCTTCAATCTTTCCCAGCATTAGGGTCTTTTCCAGTGAATCAGTTCTTCACATCAGGTGGCCAAAGTATTGTAGTTTCAGCTTCAGCATCAGTCCTTCCAATGAGTATTCAGGACTGATTTCCTTTAGGATGGACTGGTTAGATCTCCTTGCAGTCCAAGGGACTCTCAAGAGTCTTCTCCAACTCCACAGTTGAAAAGCATCAATTCTTTGGTGCTCAGTTTTCTGTATGGTCCAACTCTCACATGCACACATGACTACTGGAAAAACCATAGGCTTGACTCGAGGGACCTTTGTCGGCAAAGTAATGTCTCTGCTTTTTAATATGCTGTCTAGGTTTGTCATAGCTTTTCTTCCAAGGAGCAAGTGTCTTTTAATTTCATGGCTGTAGTCACCATCTGCAGTGATTTTGGAGCCCCCCAAAGTAAAGTCTGTCGCTGTTTCCATTGCTTCCCCATCTATTTTCCATGAAGTGATGGGACCAGATGCCATGATCTTCGTTTTCTGAATGTTGAGCTTTAAGCCAACTTTCCCACTCTCCACTTTCACTTTCATCAAGAGGCTTTTTAGTTCCTCTTCGCTTTATGCCATAAGGGTGGTGTCATCTGCATATCTGAGGTTACTGATATTTCTGCCGGCAATCTTGATTCCAGCTTGTGCTTCATCCAGTCTAGCATTTTTCATGATGTACTCAGCATATAAGTTAAATAATCATTGTGATAATATACAGCCTTGATGGACTCCTTTCCCAATTTGGAACCAGTTCCCCATTGGAACCACTAGACCATTCAGGTATGACCTAAATAAAATCCCTTATGATTATACAGTGGAAGTGACAAATAGATTCAAGGGATTAGATCTGATAGAGTGCCTGAAGAACTATGGACGGAGGCAGTGATCAAGACCATCCCCAAGAAAAAGAAATGCAAAAAGGCAAAATGGTTGTCTGAGGAGGCCTTACAAATAGCTATGAAAAGAAGAGAAGCAAAAGGCAAAGGAGAAAAGGAAAGATATACCCATGTGAATGCAGAGTTCCAAAGAATAGCAAGGAGAGATAAGAAAGCCTTCCTCAGTGATCAATGCAAAGAAATAGAGGAAAACAACAGAATGAGAAAGACTAGAGATCTCTTAAAGAAAATTAGAGATACCAAGGGAACTTTTCATGAAAAGATGGGGGCAATAAAGGACAGAAATGGTATGGACCTAACAGAAGAAGAAGAGATTAAGAAGAGGTGGCAAGAATACAAAGAAGAATTGTACAAAAAAGATCTTCATGACCCAGATAATCAAGATGGTGTAATCACTCACCTAGATAGAGCCAGACATCGTGGAATGTGAAGTCAATAGGGCCTTAGGAAGTATCACTACAAAAAAGCTAGTGGAGGTGATGGAATTCCAGTTGAGCTATTTCAAATCCTAAAAGATGATGCTGTGAAAGTGCTGCACTCAATATGCCAGCAAATTTGGAAAACTCAGCAGTGGCCACAGGACTGAAGAAGGTCAGTTTTCATTCCAATCACTAAGAAAGGCAATGCCAAAGAATGCTCAAACTACCACACAATTGCACACATCTCACATGCTAGCAAAGTAATGCTCAAAATTCTCCAAGCCAGGCTTCAACAGTACGTGAACTGTGAACTTCCAGATGTTCAATCTGGATTTAGAAAAGACAGAGGAACCAGAGATCAAATAGCCAACATCTGTTGGATCACTGAAAAAGCAAGAGAGTTCCAGAAAACCATCTATTCTGCTTTATTGACTATGCCAAAGCCTTTGCCTGTGTGGATCACAACAAACTGTGGAAAATTCTTCAAGAGATGAGAATACCAGACCACCTGACCTGCCTCCTGAGAAATCTGTATGCAGGTCAAGAAGCAACAGTTAGAACTGGACATGAAACAACAGTCTGGTTCCAAATAGGAAAAGGAGTATGTCAAGGCTGTATACTGTTACCCTGCTTATATAATTAGGGATAATAGAGCAGTCTAAAAGAGCTGTTGGAAAAAGGAAGGAATAAGAATGGCAGAAAGTGAAGAGGAACTAAAAAGCCTCTTGGTGTTAAGTGAAAGAAGAGAGTGAAAAAGTTGGCTTAAAGCTCAACATTCAGAAAACTAAGATCATGGCATCTGGTCCCATCACTTCATGGGAAATAGATGGGGAAACAGCGTCAGACTTTATTTTTTGGGGCTCCAAAATCACTGCAGATGGTGACTGCAGCCATGAAATTAAAAGACACTTACTCCTTGGAAGGAAAGTTATGGCCAACCTAGATAGCATATTGAAAAGCAGAGACTACTTTGCCAACAAAGGTCCGTCTAATCAAGGCTATGGTTTTCCCAGCGGTCATGTATGGATGTGAGAGTTGGACTGTGAAGAAAGCTGAGCGCCAAAGAATTGATGCTTTTGAACTGTGGTGTTGGAGTAGACTTTTGAGAGTCCCTTGGACTGCAAGGAGATCCAACCAGTCCATTCTGAAGGAGACCAGTCCTGGGTGTTCTTTGGAAGGACTGATGCTAAAGCTGAAACTCCAGTATCTTAGCCACCTCATGCGAAGCATTGACTCATTGGAAAAGACTCTGATGCTGGGAGGGATTGGGGGCAGGAGGAGAAGGGGATGACAGAGAAAGAGATGGCTGGATGGCACCACCGACTCGATGGACGTGAGTTTGAGTGAACTCCGGGAGTTGGTGATGGACAGGTAGGCCTGACGAGCTGCAATTCATGGGGTTGAAAAGAGTCGGACATGACTGAGCGACTGAACTGAAGAACCATAATACAAAAAAATGTTAAAGCAGTAAAAAAGATGGATTTGAAAAATATCTAAAGGGAAATTGGATCTCTGTCTACTACCCACTACATGCTAGTAGCACTGATAACAACTAAAAAATAATCATTAAACTTTGAACAAAGTTTATAAATGGATAGACTAGACACAGCCAAGGAAAAAAGTCGCTGAATTGGGATACAGATCAGAATAAAGGACCTGGAACCTAACACAGTAAAACAGTAAAAAGAAAACCTGGTTAGTTGGTAGGGGGAATGAGGCATTCCAACACACATGTAATAGGGAGTCAAGAAGGAGAGAATGAGAGACAGACAATATTTGAAGAAATAACAATTGATAAATTTCTAAGAAATAAAGTAAATTTTTAGAAACTTTTAAGTAAATTTTTAGAAAGAAAGTAAATCTTCAAGCTAAAGAAGCAACCTCAAGTACTTGGCAAGATAAATAATAACAGATCCACATCTGACATGTTGTGGTAAAACTGTGGTAACACATGTAGTAAAACTGCAGAGCATCAAAAACACAGAAAAAAATCTTAAAAGATAAGAGAGAGAGATTTCCCACACAGTAACAATAGCAGAATAACTACAGAATAACAGGCTTCTCAAAAAAAGTAAATAAATAACAGAGATGATAGAATAATAAGATGATAAAATAATATCTTCAAAGTGCTGAAGAGGGGCTTCCCTGGTGGTCCAGTGGTTAAGAATCTGATTGCCAGTGCAGGGTACACAGGTTTAATCCTTCCCCTGGGAAGATCCCACATGCTGTGTGAAAACTAAGACAGTGAGCCACAACTACTGAATCAACGCTCTAGAGCCAGTGAACTGCAACTCCTGAGCCCACAAGCCGAAACTACTGAAGCCTGAGTGCATAGAGCCCGTGTTCCCCAACAGGAGAAGCCACCGCAATGAGAAGCCTGCACACAGCATTACAAAAATGTACATAATAGGCCAAAATTGAAAACAACCCAAATAGTCAAACACAGAATGACATCCAATAGACAGGGGAATCCAAGAAAGGCAAAGTGAAGTCCCAGGAAAACATTTATGTAGCAGGTCTAAAGATCAATCAATCCTTACAGGAGTAGAATGGTAGATGGCAGGAAGAAATATGTCTCCAAATAGAAAAAAAAAAAAGCTAGTAAATGACCTGATTTGTTTGACCTTATGGAATATGAATTTACATCTCTGGATGGGTTTGGCAGAAAAATTAGTAACAAGTAGTACGAGGAGACAAATCAGTCAAACTAAGTAAATAACCAAAGTAAGAATTTCCTGGCAGTCCAGTGGTTGGGACTCCTCTCTTTCACTGCTGAGGGCGTGTGTTTGATCCCTTGTCAGGGAACTAGGATCCTACAAGCTGCAGGGCGTAGCCAGAAAAATAAAATAAGCAAAGTAATTAATAACTCCAGGGGGGAAATGTCATATACTAAAGGAAGAATAATAATAGTATGTTATATGTCTCAGCTAGGAACAACATTTACATAGTCAATATTAACAGGGCTTTCCTGGTAGCTCAGTGGTAAAAAATCTGCCTGCAATGCAGGAGACGCAGGTTCGATCCCTAGGTTGAGAAGATCCCCTGGAGAAGGAAATGGCAACCCACTCCAGTATTTTTGCCTGGGAAATCCTGTGGACAGAGGAGCCTGGCAGGCTACAGTCCATGGGGTCACAAAGAGTTGAACAGGACTGAGCAACTCAACAAAAAACCAAATACTGTTAACACTGAATTAGGATTAAATGAAAACATAAAACTAAATGGGGTAAGGAGAAGTATATGCAAGAACAAGATGTGGCATTGTGAATAAATCCTGTTGGAAGCTGTTATTTACTTGTGGTTTATCACTCTGCCATGACTTGAGTGATTTATAACATACAATTTGTGAGCCGGAACTATTTTCTACAATAGACATATTTATGACATCACAAAATTCTCCAAAACATGTTTTACAAGCTACTGGAGCTAATACATGCCTAAAATAAGATGGGTAAAGACAAGTTCTTTAGTAAAATATTATGAGACCTTAAGTCCTTATGAAATGGAGCAGGGTTTTATGGTCCTTCCCCCCGCCACTCCTCATGCTATCTGTGAAAGGAGTTAATATAAAAGGGAAAATACAACTGAAAAAAGCTGCCTGCTCAGTGAAGGCCAGGGGAGAATTTTCAAGTAAGACTTTTTCTCTTGTATGTGTAGACAGACAAAATTCCTTCTGCTTTTTTACAGTAGGGTCCCTACCATGATATTGCCTGCTTGGGAAGCTGGAAGAAGGATCTTGCAATGTTCAACCAAATGCTGAGAATCAGTGATGTAAGGAACTTTGGGGAGAGTTCTTTCTGCCTCTCTTTTGCTCTCCCTTAACTGGTGAAAAGGAGCCATAACACCTCTTCACCATGGTTATGTTCTTTTCTTTTGCTTTAGAATAAATAATATATTGACATGGTGCGATAACCAAAAGGTTAAAAAGGCATACAGTAAAAAAATATATGAAAAGGTGTTCAACTGAATTAATCATCAGAGAAATGCAAAGTAAAGCTACAATGTGTGCTTAGTCGCTCAGTTGTGTCCGACTCCTTGTGACCCCATGGACTGTAGCCCACTAGGCTCCTCTGTCCATGGAATTCTCCAGGCAAGAATACTGGAGTGGGTAGCTGTTCCCTTCTCCAGGGGGATCTTCCCAACCCAGGGATCGAACCCAGGTCTCCCACACTGCAGGCGGATTCTTTACCATCTGAGCCCCAGGGAAGCCCCAAACTACAATGAGCTACCACTATACATCCACCAGACATTACCAAGTGTTGGGAACGATGTGAAGCAACTTGGACTCTCACACACTATTGTGGGAGTGTAAACTGGTACAACCTCTTGGAAAACTATTTGGCAGTATCTAATAGAGTGAAGTGTATGCTTACTCTATGATCCAGCAATTCCACTCCTAGATATGTATCCATAGATATGTAAAGGCATACCTGTGATCACCAAATAACACGTACTACAATGTTCAGAGTTGCACCTCAAATATTGGAATGGATAAATTGTGGTAGATTCATTCAATGGAATATTACACAGCAATGAGAATGAACAATTCAAAGCTACATAGGAAAACATAAATGAATCTCATAGTCATAAAAATTGAAAAAGGGAGTTCCCTGGTGGCCTAGTGGTTAGGATTCTGGGCTTTCACTGGTGTGGCCTGGGTTCAATCCTGGATCACGGAACTAAGATCCTGAAAGCTACATGGTGCAACCAAAAGTAATTAATTAATTAATGATAAAAATCGAGAGAAAGAAGCTCAACATAAAAGAATACATACTATGTGATTCAGTTTACATAAAGTTTAAGCAAAGTAGTTTAAGCAAAACTAACCAATGGTCTTGGTGGGGGAAGTGACTGGGAAGGAACACAAAGAGAGCATCTGGAATGTTGGCATTGTTCTGCTTCTTGATCTCAGTGCTGATTACACGAGCGTATTCACTCTGTGAAAATACATCAAGCTATATGTTTATTTTTTGTGCACTTATCTGTGCATGTGCTACACTTTCAAATTTTAATTAAAAAGAAACTTTACAGTGTGTGGTAGACAAAACAATGCTCCCTTCAAATTGTCTACACCCTAATCCCCAGAACCTGTGACTATGTTAAATTATGTGGCAAAGGGAATTAAGGTTACTGATCAGCTGACTTTAACATAGGGAGAGTATCCTATATTATCCAGGTGGGCACAACGAAGTCACAGGGGTCCTTAAAAGGGGAAGGAGCGGGCTTCCCTGGTGGCTCAGTGGTAAAGAATCTGCCTGCCAGTGTGGGAGAAATGGGTTCGATCCCTGATCCAGGAAGATCCCACATGCCACGGGGCAACCAAGCCTGTGCACCAAATCTATTGAGCCTGTGCTCTAGAGCCCAGGAACCGCAACTACTGAGCCCATGCACCAAAACTGCTGAAGCCCACACACCCTAGAGCCTGTGCTCTGCAACAGTAGAAGCCTCCCCGCAATGAGAAGCCCACGCACCACAACTAGAGAGTAGCCCCTGCTCGCTGCAACTAGAAAAAAGCCTGCACAGCAATGAAGACACAGCACAACCAAAAAAAAAGTGGAAGTGGGAGGAAGGGAGAGTGAAAGAGACATAGATGAAGCAGGGTTAGAGAGAGATGCCATGTTATTGGCTTTGAATATGGAGGAAAGGGCCACAAGCTGCGGAATATAAGCAGAGGCAATTACTTTGCCAACAAAGGTCCGTCTAGTCAAGGCTATGGTTTTTCCAGTGGTCATGTATGGATGTGAGAGTTGGACTGTGAAGAAAGCTGAGCACTGAAGAATTGATGCTTTGGAACTGTGGTGTTGGAGTAGACTCTTGAGAGTCCCTTGGACTGCAAGGAGATCCAACCAGTCCATTCTGAAGGATATCAGCCCTGGGTGTTCTTTGGAAGGAATGATGCTAAAGCCGAAACTCCAGTATCTTGGCCACCTCATGTGAAGAGTTGACTCATTGGAAAAGACTCTGATGCTGGGAGGGATTGGGGGCAGGAAGAGAAGGGGACGACAGAGGATGAGATGGCTGGATGGCATCACTGACTCGATGGACGTGAGTCTGAGTGAACTCCGGGAGTTGGTGATGGACAGGGAGGCCTGGCGTGCTGCGATTCATGGGGTCGCAAAGAGTCGGACACGACTGAGCAACTGAACTGAACTGAACTGAAGAATCTGAAAAAGACAAGGAACTAGATTCTTTCCTACAGCCTCCAGGAAGAAACTCAGTCCTGCTATCATTTCAGTTTTAGTCTAATGACATCCCTGTTGGACTTTTAACATACAGAACTGTAAGATGATAAAACTGTGTCATTTTAACCCACTGAATTTGTGGTAATTTGTTTCAGCAGCAATAAGAAACTAATACAGGCCATGTTAGGAGAGATCAGGTGTTCGGTTTCAGACATGTTCAGAGAATCTCAATGTGTTTGATATCTAAGTGGAGATGTCAAAGTAGGCAGTTAGATACATGAGTCTGGAATTCACGGAACTATGGGCTGGTGGTATAAATTTTGGAGTTGTCAGTGAAGAGAGAAAATCCAAAAGAACAGATGATAGTAACAAAGGAGTGAGCACAGATAGAAAAGAGGTCTAAAAACCGAGCCCTGGAATACCCAACTCTGATGACTGAAATAGAGTTGTTTAAATCTAGCAAGTGCCCCAAAACAGGCATATACCAAGATATAAATGCAAAGCTAAGTAGGAGGTCAGAGGCAGATAGATACTTGGCTAGGCTTTTAAGAGTGGGCAGATACTGGAGGCAAGAGTGAGTGACAGATCTCAAATGAAAACAGTCATGGCAACAGGAATTATGAACTCAAACATATGCTTGGCAACAGAGGTAAGAAAATTTAAGTACAGAATCTGGGTAATATATTCTAGATGTCTGCAAAAAATGGAATGTTGGCCCTGAGCCAGCTTTCTGTTTTGTGTTTCTATTACATCCTTAATTTGATTCCTGCCTGCTGTGGGTGTCTGTATCTCACTCTGGCTTATCATTTGCCCTCCTCTCCCATTTTACCTCTTTTTACCTTAATGGCACATAATACAGATATGATATGTTCAATTCATACTAAGACTTTTTTTCACATTTTAAAACTTTTTATTTTATATTGGAGTATAGCTGATTAACAATACTGTTATAGTTTCGGGCTCACAGCAGAGCTCTTCGGCCGTACGTATACATGTATTCACTCTCCCCCAGGGGCTTTCCAGGTGGTGCTGGTGGTAAAGAGCCCGCCTGCCAATACAGGAGATGCGGGTTCAATCCCTGAGTTGGGAAGATCCCCTGAAGAAGGAAATGGCAACCCACTCCAGTATTCTTGCCTGAAGAACTCCATGGACAGAGGAGCCTGGTGGGCTACAGTCCATAGGGTCGCAAAGGGTCGGATACAACTGAAGCAACTGAGCACTCACTCTCCCCCAAACTTCCCTCCTATCCAGGCTGCCACATAACATTGAGCAAGTTCCCTGTGCTACACAGTAGGTGCCTGTTGGCCATCCATTTAAAAAGCAGTGGGTACATGTTCATCCCAAACTCCCTAACTAACTCTTCCCCTGCCCCAACCACAAGTTCATTCTCCGTAAGACTTTTTTTTTTTCACATTTTAACACCTCTCAAACCAAGATGCATCTTAAAATTAATGGTATGCCATATTTCAATTGGCAGCATTTTTTTCTTTTTTTTTTTTGGTATATAAAATAATGGTTTTAGATTCAACGGTATCTTAGCTTTGATGAAATACAAATGCTCACCACTTAGAGCAATATTTCTCCTTTTTTTCCTTTTTATTGGGATATAGGGGTCTGCAAATTATTCCTCACCAGGAAATGTCCATTCTATTAATAATCTTCCTGGAATAGCTTTTTGGAGCTTTTTCTTAGAGCTGCTGCTCTTGCTGACAGCAGCCTCTTCAGGTCCACGGTTGAGTGGCTCCTCCTTGAAAGAGAATTTCCTCTTTTTCTTGGGGACCCTCTTGTTTCCTGACTCCTCAGGGTCACTAACTGGTTCCTCTTTGGGGAAAGAGTTCTTCCACTTGAAAAGACTTCCACCGCCAGCTGTCTCTTCAAAATCACTACTAACTAGCTCCTCCATGGAAAAAGATTTATTTTTCTTGGGTTTGGAGAGGGAGACACATGGGTCTTCCATTCCGTTCTCCTAAGGAGCCTTCTGAGACTTTTGCAGAGCAATATTTTTCAAATTTTGCATTTCTTTTCATTTCAGGGGCTGATCTTTGAAAAATAATTTACATAAAATAACATTTGCCAATTTTGTGTACAATTCAATGAGTTTACACAAACGCAACCACCACCACAATCATAATAAAAAATATATATTTTTTATTATTCCAGAAGGTTTCCTGAAGCCCCTCTTCAGTCCGTCCCTTCTCCCCAACCCTGCCCCTGGCTATCACTGATCTGCTTGTGTGCATGATAAAATGGCTTCAGTCGAGTCAAGACTCTGCAACCCCATGGACTGTAGCCTGCCAGGCTCCTCTGTACAGGGAATTCTCCAGGCAAGAATACTAGAGTGGGTTGCCATGTCCTCCTCCAGGGGATCTTCCCAACCCAGGGATTGAACCCCATCTCTTGCATCTCCTGCATTGGCAGGCGGGTTCTTTACCACTAGCGCCACCTGGGAAGCCCTTCTCTCACTCAGTTCAGTTCAGTTGGTCAGCTGTGTCCCACTCTTTGCAACCTCATGAACTGCAGCACACCAGGCCTCCCTGTCCATCACCAACTCCCAGAGTTTACTCAAACTCATGTCCATTGAGTCGGTAATGCCATCCAACCATCTCATCCTCTGTCATCCTCGTCTCCTCCCACCTTCAATCTTTCCCAGCATCAGGGTCTTTTCCAGTGAGTCAGTTCTTCACATCAGGTGGCCAAAGTATTGGAGTTTCAGCTTCAGCATCAGTCCTTCCAGTGAGTATTCAGGACTGATTTCCTTTAGGATGGACTGGTTGGATCTCCTTGCAGTCCAAGGGACTCTCAAGAATCTTCTCCAACACCACAGTTGAAAAGCATCAATTCTTCGGAGCTCAGCTTTCTCTATAGTCCAACTCTCATATCCACACATGACTACTGGAAAAACCATAGCCTTGACTAGATGGACCTTTGTGGGCAAAGTAATGTCTCTGCTTTTTAATATGCTGTCTAGGTTGGTCATAGCTTTTCTTCCAAGGAGCAAGTGTCTTTTAATTTCATGGCTGTAGTCACCATCTGCAGTGATTCTGGAGCACCCAAAAATAAAGTCTGTCACTGTTTCCATTGCTTCCCCATCTATTTTCCATGAAGTGATGGGACCAGATGCCATGATCTTAGTTTTCTGAATGTTGAGTTTTAAGCCAACTTTTTCACTCTCCTCTTTCACTTTCATCAATCAAGAGGCTCCTTCTTTGCTTTCTGGCATAAGGGTTGTGTCATCTGCATATCTGAGGTTATTGATATTTATGCCAGCAATCTTGTTCCAGCTTGTGCTTCATCCAGCCCAGTGTTTCTCATGATGTACTTTTCATATAAGTTAAATAAGCAGGGTGACAATATACAGCCTTGACTACTCTTTTCCTGATTTGGAACCAGTCTGTTGTTCCAGTCCAGTTCTAATTGTTGCTTCCTGACCTGCATACAGATTTCTCAGGAGGCAGGTCAGGTGGTCTGGCATTCCCATCTCTTTACGAATTTTCTCTCACTAGTTTTACCTTGTCTGGAATTTCGTATCAATGAGATCATACAGCATGTACTCTTTGTATTCTGTTTCTTTCACTCAGCATGATCATTTTGAGATTCATTAATGTGGATGGATGTATGGGTTCATTTTTAATTAAGTAGTATTTCATTCTATGGATTGCCACATTTCGTTTATGCATTAGTGGGTTGACAGACATTTGGGTTGTTCCAGTTTGGAGATATTATAAATAATGCATAACTAGCCTTTTTTTACAGCGGGAAGGAGGTCAATCCTATCTAAAGTGAGTTGGATTTTATTTTCTCCTACCTACAGGGCATCAGTACCATGATATATTCCTATTACTTTTAAAAAGAGTGGTGAAAACAAGTCTCACACATTTGGTCATAATGCTCCTTTAAATGTCAGTGTTTTGTGCATTAAGTGTCTGTGAATCCTAAAAAATATAAGGAAAAGAAATTCTAAAGGTTCTGAAAGCTCACTTTACAACCAATAATAGAAAATACAAGTCGTTCCCTCAGTGAGGTAAACTTTGGATAACATTGGTTTTAATCTCTGGAAACCGAAGCCCGCAGAATGTATCTTTTGATCTGAAAAACATTAACCTTTCAAGATTAAAGATTCCATTTAGTTACAAATAGGGAACCTGAAATACGACGACTCCAGAACTCAGCCAGAAGAGGGTAACCGCTTTGGATGCCGGGATTTGTAGTCCGTGAAATACTCGTCCTAACCAAGATGGCGGATATGCTAATGAACTGCCCCGCGGGAGTCTGGGCCGCGAGGGGATTGGGCGATGCGGGGATTCCGCGGGAGGGAAGCTAAGACCAGGTGTTACAACCTTTCCAGCGAAGGAAGCCGGATGCCCTGAAGTCTCGCGAGATCCTGGAGGGGCCCAATGGAGCGTTGGGGTCGGCTTATCACTAGGAGAGCTTGTTGGGGGCGGAGCTTTGCCCCGAGCCGGCCGGGAGGGGTAGGTGCCCGGCGTAGCGGCGTTTAGGCCGAGCTACCGCGGTGAGGAGCGAAGCTGTGGCCATGAAGGAGGAGAAGGAGCATAGGCCTAAGGAGAAGCGAGTAACCCTCTTGACTCCCCCAGGTGCTACAGGCAGCGGCGGTGGGGCTTCGGGAGACAGCACCAAAGGGGAAGATAAGCAGGATCGGAACAAGGAGAAGAAAGAGGCGTTGAGCAAGGTGTCTGGCCGGCTGTTGGCCCAGGAGAGGGCGGGACGGTTCCACCACCCGAGAAAGATGGTTGGGAATGGGGCTGCCCTCTTCCTCTCCCAGTCTCTTCCTCTGTTTCTTCACTTGAGTGAAAATCGCATCACCCTGTCTCATCCACTCTCCCAAAATGGGGGTCCCCTTCCCGGCAGAGCCCCGGGATGGGAGTGAGGGAGGGCGGGGGGATTCCCTGACTAGAAGGGTTTAGGTCAGAGCCGTGAGATGATGATGGGGTGGGGGGGCGATAGCGAAAAGGATGAGGAATTGAGGGGGAATATTAAACAGGAAGGTACTATCACCAGCGGGAGTAGTACGTGATAGGAATATTAACAGAGGTTAGTTGAGGGAATGGGTGGGTGGCGGCTATTAATGGTCTTGGGCCAAATTGGGTACATTCTGTTTGGGGAGCAATGAGGGAATTGGGGATATTTCTTAGAATTTTTAATTCTTTATGCTGACTGAATAAGGACTTTATCAATCAAGAATTCCTGGCATCCACAAAAGACCAGGGATGGTGTACAAATTTCTTACCACTACTGAAAAATGGGTGACAGAAAATGAGGCGAACACCTAGTAAACTGGGGCTTCGGGTTAACAGAACCTAAGATTTCCTTGCTCCAGGCAATTCTCGTTTCCGAGAGTTTTTTTTTTTTTTTTTTAAACTATGTTACTGTTTGACCAAGCTGTGTTACTGTTGCTGCTGCTGCTGCTAAGTCACATCAGTCGTGTCCGACTCTGTGCGACCCCATAGACGGCAGCCCACCAGGCTCCCCCGTCCCTGGGATTCTCCAGGCAAGAACGCTGGAGTGGGTTGCCATTTCCTTCTCCAATGCAGAAAAGTGAAAAGTGAAAGTGAAGTCGCTCAGTCGTGTCCGACTTTTAGCGACCCCATGGACTGCAGCCCTACAGGCTCCTCCGTCCGTGGGATTTTCCAGGCAAGAGTACTGGAGTGGGGTGCCATGTTACTGTTACGTTTGACTAATCATTCTGAGCGTTCTGAACATTCTCTTGGGTTTTTAGAAATGATCTCATCTTTTAAAGGCCAACTTTCTTCAGGGACAGTGGTTCAGGTATGACAGAAAATTGATTTGTACTAATTTTATTTTCCTTATTCATTTCTTAAGGTGGTAATTCGGAGATTACCGCCCACTTTGACCAAGGAGCAGCTTCAGGAACATCTTCAGCCTATGCCTGAGCATGATTATTTTGAGTTTTTTTCTAATGATACTAGGTAAAATAAGAGGGAGGGGTAAATGAAAAAAGGTTTCTTCCATTCTTTTTTTTAATCCTACTCATGATTTCTGTTTGATTTTTGAGCCTTTTTAATATATGCATACTTGTAATTCAGCCAGACACCTGCAAGCACATTCACATAATTGCTTTCCTCCCTGCAGTTTGTATCCTCATATGTATGCAAGAGCATACATCAACTTTAAAAACCAAGAGGACATTATTTTGTTCAGGGATCGTTTTGATGGTTATGTATTCCTTGACAATAAAGGTGAGTCCTTTTAACTGAAGGGGAGTTTGTCATTTGTATGTTTAAGACAATGTATCCCTGTTCTCTTGATGCCTTCATAGTGTTTCTAAAATCCTGAGTGATAAGATGAGCAACATTTAGAGTTTTACGCATTTGATAAGCTTATGGCAGCCTTATAAATAGATAATGACTTTTTACAAGTATTTGTATTAACCTATTATTTCTGTAGTTTGTCAACCGAAGGAAAATGCCACTGTTTTCTCCTCCTGTGACAGTTCTTTTGCCCTGTTTTAGGTGATCTGTTGTCTTGAGTATTTACTAGTTTTAAGTGATACTGACAAGTGACTCTTTAAACTTGTATGACAAGTTTTAAATATTTACTTCTCATCTTGCTTCAAGGACCAATACTTATTTAATTCAGATCCTTTATGTCAATAGTTGCCAGTTGGAGTACTGTTTAACATTCTAAATTGTATGTAATTAAACCATTGAGCTTGATGATTTCCTACTTCCTATCCAGGAGTTTATAGGGAAGAAAAACTTCTGCATTAACCCTCATTTTATTATCTGTTGCTTGCAACATTTAGCCAGAGAATGTTCAAACTGTTTGCTACTTTTCTTTTGGCTTTGCAATATTGAATGATGTGTGTTTTTGTTAGATTATATTTTTTCTGTATTACTTCAGAGTTGGTAAAAAATGAAATCTTTGTCAGGGAATATGCCAGTAAAAGTTGAAGAACTGCTTCTATGTTTGTCCAGTTTTTATTAATCCCCCCAAACCAGCTACTTTTCTGCTCCACAAGTTTATTCCAGTAGATAGCAAGTGATTTCCTGAAAATCTGAGTTGTGTTTAACTTTTTCCTCTCTTTATCCCTTACATTTAAACAAGTGATGGATTTTGTCAATTTATTGCTTTTTAATATCTTGTTCATCTAGACTGAGGACGTTAGACTTAGTAATACTTTCACATGTGCTCATCACCTAATGCTTAGACAAGCACTCTCTCTAAACTTATAGAATTGCTTTGTGATATCTAATGGTCAGTTCTAGTAATTTATCCTGGCTTATGTTTACACACCGAAGGTGTAAAGATGGTATTTTATACCTTGTATGACATTATTCTATAGCAAGCATTTGATGTATTTTTCCAGTAATTGCTTAGGTTTTTAAAAAAATTATTATTGAGATATAACTCATACCATAAAATTCAGTGGTTTTTAGTATATTCACAAAGTTTTATAACTATCACCACTGGGTAATTCCAGAATGTTTTCATCACTTCAAAAAGAATCCTGTATTCATTAGCAGTTATCTCCCATTCTCCTCTCCCCCAGCCCCTGGCAACGGCTAATCTACTAACTATGGATTTCCTTATTCTGAAAATTTCATATGAACTAAATCATATAATATATGGCCTTTTGTGACTACCTCTTTTACTTAGTATGTTTTCAAGGTTCATCCATGTTATAGTATGTATCATTGTCTCATTGCTTTTTTTTGTTTTTTGACATTAAAAATTGTGGTAAAATACACATAAATAAAATTTATCATCTTAACCATTTTTAAGTGTGCAGTTCAGTAGTGCTGACTACATTCACATTGTTCTGCAACTAATCTCTAGAACTTCTTCATCTTGTAAGACTGAAACTCTGCCCATTAAACAACTCCCCATTTCTCCCTCCCCCCAGCCTCTGACAGCTGTTAATACATTCTGCCTCTCTGAACCACTATTCTTATTAAGTTGACCATTCTAGGTGTCTCATATAAATGGAATAATAGTATTTGACTTTTAGTGACTGGCTTATTTCAATTAGGATAATGTCCTCAAGGTTAATCCATGTTGTAGCATGTGTCAGAATTTCCTTTTCCACTGTATGTATATACTTCATTTTCTTTATCCGTTCATCCTTTGAGAGACATTTGGCTATTGTGAATGCTGCTGCTGGAAATGTACAAACATCTGTTCAAGATTCTGCTTTCACTTCTTTTGAATATATACCCCAAAGTGGAATTGCTGGGTCATGTGGTAATTCTATTTTTAATTCTTTGAGGAACCACCATACTGTTTGCCATAGTGGCTGCACCATTTTATATTCCCACCGATAATGCCTGAGGGTTCTAATTTCTCCATGTCCTGGCCAATACTTTCGATTTTCTGGGTTTTTTTCCCCCTTTAATAGTAATCATTCTGACAGGTATAAGGTGATATTGCATTGTGGTTTTGATTTGCATTCCCCTAATGATTAGTGAGGTAATATTTTAATCTCTTCACATTCTTAAGCACACAGCATCTTTTCATTTGCTTATTGGCCATTTATATATCATCTCTGGAGAAATGCCTATTCAAGTCCTTTGAACATTTTAAAATCAGATTATTTGGGGTTTTGTTGTTGTTGAGTTACAGTTCTTTACATATTCTGTATATTGACCCCTTATCAGATATATGATTTGAAAATATTTTCTCCAGTTCTTTAGGCTTCCTTTTCACTCTGTTGATTCTGTCCCTAGATGCACAGAAGTTCTTGATTTTGATGCAGCACAGTTTATCTGTTTTTCACTTTTGTTGCCTGTGCTTTTGGTGTCTCCTGCTGTATTTTTTAATAACAGCTTTACTGAGATATAATGCACATGCCATAAAATTCACCCTTTTAAAGAATTACAGCTCAGTGTTTTTTAGTGTATTCACAAAGTTGTGCAGCTATCACTACAATCTAATTTTAGAACACATTCATCACACCACGTACCCATTAGTTGTTACACCCCATCTCTAGACAAGCACTAACCTACCTTCTATCTCTAGCCTTACTTACTATAGAGATTTCTGGTTTTGTAAAAAAATCAATTAAGGTATAATTTTCATTTTAAAATACATCCATTTTACATGTGCATTTGGTGACTTTTGACATATTTATACCCCTGTATAGTCAGTATTGTGATCTTGTTTTGTTTTTTGTTTGTTTGCTTTTTGGCTGTGCCATGCAGTTTGCAGGATCTTAGTTCCCCCACCAGGAATCCAGTCTGGACCCCTGAAGTGAAAGTGCCAAGTATTAACCACTGGACCACCAAGGATTCCCTTTGATATATTTTTTAAATGAAAATTAGTTTGTAGATTTTCCCCCCCACATATCACAATATCAGAGTTTAAAGGTTGAATTTAAATGAATATTTTAATTCCCTCCCATATATTTTTGTTGTTTTTTTCAGTATGAATTGGGGACTGCTTTGGTATCATGTTGATTTTAGTTGTGCCAATGAGATTTATGCCTTTTGGGAGACCCTATTCAGATCACTGTCATCAAAGGAAGCCTAGAGAGCAGGAGGTTGAGTCTCTTGTATCCATTTTTGACATTTTCTTTCTTTTAGCAAGTGTGCTATTTTTTCTAAACAGGTCAGGAATATCCTGCCATCGTAGAATTTGCACCTTTTCAAAAAGCTGCAAAAAAGAAGACTAAGAAAAGAGATACTAAAGTTGGAACTATCGATGATGGTATAGTATAGCTCTAGTTACTTAATGTGCTAATGCCATGTGTTTTTTTAATTTAATCTTCGATTAATAATTGATTTACAATGTTGTGTTAAAGTGATTCAGTTATACATATATCCATTCTTTTTCAGATTCTTTTCCCATATGGATTATTACCAAATACTGAATAGAGTTCCCTGTGCTATATAGTAGGACCATAGAGTTTTAAAAGAATATATTAGCTTTGTGGGAATTGAGTGGACTCCAATCTTTTAAATTAAGAAAACATATGAAATAAAGTTCTTGAGAAATGTAATTCACTGATGAAAGTTTTGCTTGTTAGAATGGAGATGGGTTTCCTCTAGTTATTGGCTAATGGCTTTTCATTCCTTCACCATTAAACAATATATTGTTGACTGTTGAGTAGTAAATCACCTTAGGTATATTCATTAGAAGACAATGGAAAAAGTCAGGTGTTTCAAAGTACAACTCCTTAAGGCCCCTTACCATTCTTATGATTATTTATTTGACTTTTGGTTTCCATTTGTGTAAAGAGGAAGAGTTATCATTGAGAACTGTGATGGAAAAATTTCTGTACTTGAGTAACAACATAAAGTAACAGAAGTAGCTAATCCTGTTTCTAGGCTTTGAATATGCAGTTAACTGCACACATGGTGATTACATTGAACTGAAATACTGGAACTAAAAAACAAATAATTGCCATTTATGGTAAACTGGATCCAGGTTTTGAGATCTCTGTAATGTGGTTGTGTTGGTTAAGGACTTAGCCACAATATTTTATATCAGATTGGTATTTCAGAATCACCTAGTTTGGTTTCCATTATTATTTATTACTATAATGTGTATTTTATAAAGAAAACACAGGCAAGACTCAACACACAGCTGCTTATTGACTATATCATAGATTCAGATGTTGAAGACTAGATCAAGTAACATGCTCCACAGTGCATTCTCCACATACAATATAATGACTCAGATGTGCTTCCCTTTCTGATGTCGGAGGCATCTAGGAAAGAATTCCAGATATTACCATCACCTCTAGTGCCACATCTAGGACATCCCCCCTCATTTATCTGTTTGGAACACCCAATTTTCATATTCTGAGTTTCATTAAAGTGAGGTGTACCCATGCAGGAACTGCTTACATGCTCCACATGATACTCTCTGAGGGTCCCATAGCTATAGCTTGCAGTTCTCCCATAAGTATGACTCTGGATTAATAGGAGTGGTGGTTTTTAAAACCAAACTACTTAACATCCCTGGAGGTTGTGTTACAATGCATGGTATCTCACTTTGCCTGACTCTGTCAGTATATCTAACAGGAGTTCTCAGAGTAAGTGACCAACAAAGCCCCATATAGTCTATCTTACGGGTATAGTTGGGTTTATTTTCAATCTTCCATGAAGCAGAAAATTATCTTCTTTGATAAGTAAATATCCTGGATAATATTTCTTATTATATTTAAAGTCTGCTATATTTTCTATTTACTTAAATAATTATTTAGATCCAGAATATAGAAAATTTTTGGAGAGCTATGCTGCGGATAATGAGAAAATGACGTCTACTCCAGAGACACTGCTAGAGGAAATAGAAGCAAAAAATAGAGAACTAATAGGTAAGTGGGCAAAAGGAATAAAGTGTTATGGTTTTTTCATCAGAAGACCTGTCAGACTCCCACTTCCATCATTTGCTAGTTATGTGACCATAGGAAAGGCACTAACTTCTCTGAGACTCTGTTCATTCTACTATAAAGTACAGATAATAGCTGACTCACGGGATTATAAGAATCCATCTATAAGATGGGAAATATTCTCTGACTTATTTGCATGCGTGCTGAGTCACTTCAGTCGTGTCCAACTCTTTGCGACCACATGGACTATAGCCTGCCAGGCTCCTCTGTCCATGGGATTCTCCAGGCAAGAATATTGGAATGGGTTGTCATGCCCTCCAGGGGATCTTCCCCACCCAGGGATAGAACCCGGGTCTCTTACATCTCTTGCATTGGCAGGCGGGTTCTTTACCAGTAGAGCCACCTGGGAAGCCCCCTCTGACTTATTTAGTGCCACACAAATGTTAGTATAAAAATTTGAAGAGCTATATGGGACCTTAAGATGTTAATGAGTCTTTGAAGATTAGTTGGTGTTTTCTACTAATAAGTTCATATTCGTAAAAAAAAAAAAAATTTGACTTGAAAATATAAAAAAAAAAAATGAAATTAGTTACTGCAGAATTGGAAACCTCTTGAGAAATTCTAGCTTGGATGTTGGTTTTGGTATTAAGTTGTCACTACTGTATCAGCTCTAAACATAAGCATAGCCTCCAACCTGCCCAGGATTTCCACTCCTAGGAATTTCTCCAAAGGAAGTATGCTTTTCAAAAAGCTAGCTATAAGATTAGATAGCATTGTTCAGAATATTGAAAAATGAATTAAATCTTCTTTTAAAACTTGGTTTTTTTAATGGATGCTTCCCTGGTGGCTCAGCTGGTAAAGAATCCACCTGCAATGCTGGAGACCTGGGGTTGATCCCTGGGTTGGGAAGATCCCCTGGAGAAGGGAAAGGCTACCCTCTCCAGTATTCTGGCCTGGAGAATTCCATGGACTATATAGTCCATGGGGTTGCAAAGAGTCAGACATAACTGAGCGACTTTCACTTTCATAGTATAAGCCTACCTCTGATAATTTCCATAGAATAAATTCCCAGAAGTGGAATTATGGGGTCAAAAGTATTAGATATTTTTAGCCCCTTATCCCAGTTTCTTCCTGGTTGAACAGATTTATACTCCCATCTGTAAAACAAGAGAATGTCCTTTGCACTTTATTTTCATTGACACCAGGAATTGCTCTTTTTAAAAATTGTTTTATTGTTTTAATTTAAATTTCTTAACTTTTAATATTTTAAACCTTCAGAATTTAAGTAGACTATTGTAAAACTTCTTTCCAATAAGATAGTTGTGAACTTATTGTTTGAGGGGTATAGTTTTCCCACCTCGGGTGGTTGGCAGGGAATGTCAGAAAATGGACTCCTTTCTAGGGTTCGATTAAGTATTATTAATAATCTGTTTACATTTGTGTAGCTAAAAAGACAACTCCACTTTTGAGCTTCCTGAAAAACAAGCAGGTAAACCTTTTGTTTTTCTGGTTCTCACCATACTTCTATTTCATTGGTTCGCATTCTGTAAATTTAACAGCATTGGGATCATACAGTAGGGATAGCTGCTTTCTCTACCACTGTTCTTTAAATATTTGGCTCATTGGCCTCACTCTCTGGCCTGCTCCTTCACTCTGGTTGTTGGACCATAGATTCACTCTGCAGAACTAGGGGTTCCTTAGCTTGTTCCAGAGGCACTCTTGATTTCCTGAAAGCCTTTGGATACTGTAGCAAGGCAGCAATGGGAGACTGATATGAGCAGGCTGTGGTCTTTTTCTCTCTCATATTCTGAATGGACTCGGGAGGGGGTTAAGGAAGTGGAAAGTGGGAAGGAAAGATGATACAGTTAAGTGGGTGCCCACTGTACTTTCTGAACTATGTTCCGTACTTTCTGAACTATGTTTTTGGTGATAATTATCTTGTCTGAAGGCTCTGTTGATGTTTCTTTGCAGAGGATGAGAGAAGAAAAGAGAGAAGAAAGGAGGCGGCGAGAAATAGAAAGAAAAAGACAAAGAGAAGAAGAGAGGAGAAAGTGGAAAGAAGAAGAGAAACGAAAACGGAAAGATATAGAAAAGCTAAAGAAGATAGACAGAGTTCCAGAAAGGGACAAATTAAAGGATGAACCAAAGATTAAGGTATGAACATAAGGTAAACTGACTGCATGTTGCTGAAAATTGCATGTACTATATCTACTTCTTCAAATATGCATGCATCTTGTATTGGTGTAAACTGGTTTAGTTTTGTTTTTGTCTTTTTTGGGAGGGAGTGAATCTTTGCTATAAATATTCATGTATTACTCGTAATTTAAGATAATTTAAAAGATTAAGTAGTTTACATGGGATTTCTTCAGTGCAGTGTTATTTATAATCATTGAAAATGTTCAATTTTGGATTATTATTCTCTCACTTCTTCATATATAAGGGCTTAGGGCTGGCTGGCATGAATTATGGGTTTTATTCAGCTTTTCCTTCATATTTGATACATGAAGTTGCCTCATCTGTTTGTTTTCCACTGTCTTCAGGTACACAGGTTTCTGTTACAAGCTGTGAATCAGAAAAATGTAAGGACCAAGTACATGATACAGAGCACCTAGTATCATGTCACACACACACAGGTCTTAGTTAATAAGTCCTTTTGGTGGTGGTGGTAGTGTTACCTGTAGAAAATGCCCTCAGGCTGACTTGAGTCTTAAAAGCTGAACCGTTTTAAATTCCTGATTTAGAAAGAAACCCAGATGATTTCCTGATGCTCTGCTGTATACCCAGAAGCTTCAACAGTGTGCAGTGAGAGGACAGCCATGCCTTAAGAGCTCTTTCTCTCCTCTTCCTTTATACACCTCTCATACCTGGCTGCCTTGTGGGAGTATTTGGAATATACATCCTCTCCCCTCTCACATGATTCCCCATGTTACCTTCTTGGGTCTACCTGGGAATCTATGAGCAGCAGATTCTGATTAACACACTGCATGTAGGAAGAGGAAAACCTGTGGAAAGACCCCAGCCTAGCTGCTTCCCTTCCAGGGGCCTGGCTTGGGCAGCCTGTGCTCCAGCAAACTGCCCAGGGAAGTACTTGTACATAGTATGGCAGAGAAAATCTCACAGAGATGATGGCCAAGTCTCCTTTTACCTCCTCAGAATTCAGCCGGTCAAGTCGCTAGGGCGCCCCGAGGCTCTCCAGGACTCATTGGTGATAAGGGGCTTGGCGGTGGCAGGGTGGGGAGGTTCTCATCTTAATTCCTTCTATCGATCTCTGTGTCCGCCCTGCTTCAAGCAACCTGACTTGCTATTTCTGTCAGCAAGGCAGAAGGTCAAGCTGGCTATGCTAGAGACATTCGTTAATAGTCTTATTAGAGTAATGAACATCTTGGCTCCTGACGAAGATGTTCATTAGAGAAATAAGAACACTTGCAATGAAACCTGCACATGTTATCCTCACTTTGCACTGGTGCCTTCATAGTGTCCACTCTGGACTCACTGTTTTCAGTGGCTGTCTGTGTGCTGAAATACTTCATGCTTAAGTCTCATGCGTGGTGCTTTGCCTTTAGCTTCGTGGCTTGTATGATGCCTTCACAATGAGATGAAACTCTGTATGATGCCTTCACTCTGAGACTTGAAATTCCTAAAAATCTCTCTGAATATCCAACACTTGGGGGTATATTCTAGAGAGATTTGTAGAAGCAGCATGAGAAAGAAACTTTCTGTTAGCAATTTGAACTTTATAAACCACTTTTTTTAGAATTGCATTCTGTCATATATACATATGACATTGAACAGAGTTCCTATTCAGTAGAGATGGAACTTCACAGTTCTGTTGTATGAGATATTTGGATTTTTAAATCAAATGCCAAATAATTCTTGCTTTTCATCTCTAATGATAGTATGATTGTACCATCATGAGTATGTAGCTACTCTCAGACTCAAGGCAAAATTATTCCTGCAATGGATCTCTCCTTTGGTGACAAGGTATTTGTTATTCTAATAACTGTGTAAAAATAGTCCAGCAATAATGACCTGGCTAGCATTTTAAATTTGTACCATATTTTCCTATCAAGTTATACCGACATGCTGGCTTGCTACAGAAGGCATACTTGAAAGTAAGCGTTGGTCTGCTCAAAGGTTGACCCATTTAAAGCCAAAGGAGTCTTGATCCTATTGCCACAAAGTGATTAAACCACTTCACTGGAGTGCATAACACTTTCACAGTAATAGCACCCTTTTAGCAAATCACTGCTCTTTGTGCACTATTTGTTCACCTGAACGTTTGAGTACTGCAGAGACGGGGCCTTCAGTAGCCTGAATTGAAAATATTTAGTATATTGTTTTCTTTGCGAGAATCAGAAGACAATCCCATCCTTCAAAATAAACCTAAGTTTGTTCTCTTTAAAGCTGCTCAAGAAGCCAGAAAAAGGAGATGAAAAAGAATTGGACAAAAGAGAAAAGCTCAAGAAATTGGACAAAGAGAATCTGAGTGATGAAAGAGCCAGTGGGCAAAGTTGTACATTGCCCAAGCGTTCTGAGGGTGAATTTAAAGATGAAAAGCCTAAGAGGTCGGTAGTCGAGGGCTCTTGGGTACATTTGTTTTCGACCTGTTTCTGGCTGCTAGTTTTACTGCTGCATTCTGGACTTGTACGTGAATCAAGATACTGGGTTTTATGAGGGGTTTGGGGATGAGGAGGACAGGTTTCAAGTATTTTAGTATCTTAATCTGGTTGAATGACTTTTGGGTGTTTTTTCCCAAATTGCTTTTCAAAATACTAGTATTTTTTTTTTAATGCTGCTCCGAAAGTTCAACCTCATTGTAGTGGCCAAGGCAGGATCAGAGTATTCCTGCCTTTGTGATTAGAAGAGCTTCAAGGGTGCATTCTCAGATTTGTTTTTCGTGCAGACCTGAAGATGAGAGTGGCAGAGAATACAGGGAGAGGGAGCGGGATTATGATCGAGACCAAGAGCGCATCCTGCGGGAGAGAGAGAGGCTGAAGCGGCAGGAAGAAGAGCGCCGCAGGCAGAAGGAGCGCTATGAGAAAGAGAAGGCTTTCAAGAGAAAGGAAGAAGAAATGAAGAAGGAGAAAGAAACACTTCGGGATAAAGGAAAGAAGCCTGAAAGTACAGAGCCAGTAGGCAGCTCAGAAAAAACTGAAAAGAAAGAAGAAGTGGTTAAGAGAGATCGCATAAGAAACAAGGTGCTGCATTTCATTAAACTTCTTTTCATGAGGATTTTCTTTGTCTTTTCCTGCAAGTATAAAGGAGAGGGCTAACTCATTGTTAACAGAATTTTAGGGGGACTTTATCTGTACCTTTTTTCAGTCTTGTTGGGGTCCTTTTTATTAAAGTTTGTGTGTACTTTTCAACGGAGAAGCCAATGGCAACCCACTCCAGTACTCTTGCCTGGAAAATCCCATGGACAGAGGAGCCTGGTAGGCTGCAGTCCATGGGGTCACTATGAGTCGGATATGACTGAGCGACTTCACTTTCACTTTTCACTTTCATGCATTGGAGGAGGAAATGGCAACCCACTCCAGTGTTCTTGCCTGGAGAATCCCAGGGACAGGGGAGCCTCGTGGGCTGCCGTCTATGGGGTTGCACAGAGTTGGACACGACTGAAGCAATTTAGCAGCAGCAGCAGCAGTACTTTTCAAACATACACAAAAGTAAAGCGAACAGAGGAGTAGTAGGATGTACTTATCACCCAGCTTTGGCAATTATCACCTTATGGCCAATCTTCTTTCTACTCTACCCCATCTTGCTCCTATGGGATGATTTTCAAACAAAACCTAGACAGATAATTTCTTCTTTAAATATGTCAGTATTAAGAGTAAAGACTTTTTAAAAAAAAAGTTTGGTCACACTGTGAGGCATATGGGATACGGGATCTTAGTTCCCCAACCAGGGATGAAACCCATGCCCTCTACAGCGGGAGTGTGGAGTCTTAGCCATTGGATTGCCAGGGTTTTTTCTTAATAAAATAACCCTAGTATTCTTTTTCTTAATAAAATAACCCTAATAGCATTTTCACACCAGACAGAAGAATTTCTGACAGTAACTCCTTAGCACCCTGTCTACCCAGTGTACAGATTTTCCCAATTGCTCATTAACATCTCTTTTCATTAACATCTTTTGTATAGGCTCTAAACAAGGTCCACAAATTGTATTTGTTTGAAATGTTCCCTTAAGTCTCTTTTAATCTAAATAATTCTTCGTCCTTTCGTTTTCTACCATTTCTTTGTTGCAGAAACCATTTTGCCCTATAGAGCGTCTAATAGTCCAGAGTAGCTAATTATATCCCTGTGGTAACATTGAACATGTTCCTCTACCTTCTATGTTTCCTTGAAAACCAGTAGTCATATCTAGAGCAGGGTCAGAAAATTTTTTTCGTTCAAGGGCCAGATGGTAAATATTTTAGGCCCAAAAATAATTTGTGGGCCATGTGGTTTCTGTCAAAACCAGTAAGCTTTGTAGGAAAGTAGGCATAGATAGCATGTAAAAGAATAAGCATGGCTGAGAGCCAAACTTCACAGGAAGATGTGGGTGGCCCCCTCATTTAGAGGCCTTAATATATTCAGATTCAATTGTTGGCAAGAATACTTGATAGGTGGTGGTGTGCAGTTCCTACTGCATCGTTATCAGGAAGCATACAATGTCTTGGTATCCGTTTATTGTGATGTTAAGATTGACCAATAGTAATGGTACTATGGTTATGTGATAAGATGTTCTTGCTCTTAGGATACACAAGCTGAAATATTACCAATAAAGAATCATATGATCAATAATAATGGTATTATGGTTATGTGGTAGGATGTCCTTGCTCTGAGGATACACAAGCTGAAATATGTAGTGATGAAGGGTCTTGATGTCTGCACTTATTCTCCAGTGATTCTGCAAAAATAATAATGTATCTATATATGTGTGTGCCTGCATACACACTAGAGACAGAAAAGGCATATATGACAAAATGTTAATCATCATGAATCTAGGAGAAGGGTATTAGGTATTCATTGTACAAGTTTGGCAACATTTCTATAGATTTAAAATTTTTTGAGATAAAAAGTTGGAAAAAGAGCTGATCAATTAGCTCAGGTATTGTAAGCCTGATCCATATATTATAAAATTTTTTATCAGCCTTTCTCCTAATGACGTTGTATAACTTGTGCATTTAGAAATACTTGGTGAACTCCAACTTGTTATTATCAGTTATTGCCCTTGTTGACGTTTAACTTGTCCCATCTTTGCACACTGGGAGCCCCATCATCCATTTCTCTAAATACTATGTGGCGGTCTCATCTGTTTTAACGTTTCATCTTGTTAAAACAGTGAAATGTTTTGCTGGAATTACTCACTTAAGAATAATGCTTTAAGGCTCTTTCATATGTCAGGGAGAAAGGACAGGGAAGGCTCATGTTGTCTTTTGTTGAATTAGAAAAAAAGGCCTATACATTTAAGTTTTCCAGGGCCATATTGTGATAAACCAAACACATTAGTTGAACTGAGAGGTACCTGGTGATGATATTGAGGCCTATTTAGGAACCTGAGATCTAAAGTGTTACCTCGAGAGTCTCAAGCTGGGTTGTCACCTTGTCAAATCTGAATTAAGAGAGAGTCATATTTGTGCTAAGTTACTAGTGTTTGAGCTCATAACTTCAGGGACTTTGCATTATTAAGAATTGGCGTTCTTTATTATTGTTTTCACTCCTAAAATTTTCTTAGATGGTGCATTTTAAAATCCATTTACTGATGGGGAGGAGAGAGCGACAACAACCACGGTTTCTAAGTAAAAACTATTCAAGCTGATTCAGTTCATCTTGAGATAGTAAAGAAAATTAGGCAGTAAACGTATCAAAATTTACTCTGGGCAGATAAAATAATACTTGATAACTATTGCTTATAAATAGTTGTTTTTTATTTATAAAAATTAATAGTTGCGAAATAGTTGTTTTTCTTTGTAGGTAGGGGAAAGGAAGCAGGCAGTTTGAAGCCAAATAACCATCGACACTTACTGTTATGTACTGTGCCCTCAAATTTTGATCTCATGTGGTCTCTCATTGGTATATATTATCCCCTGGACATGCTTAGTAGCAGTTTTGTAACATGAGCATTTCATTTTACTTTAGGATCGCCCGGCGATGCAGCTTTACCAGCCAGGAGCTCGAAGCCGAAATCGACTCTGTCCCACTGATGACAGCACCAAGTCTGGAGATTCAGCCATAGAAAAAAAGCAGGAAAGTGGTATTAGCCATAGAAAAGAAGGAAGCGAGGAGTGATAGGTCCAAATGGCCTCAGGTGTCCTGACTGTCTAGGCAGCCAAAGAGCACGAATTAAGCAATCCAGAAGTGCCTTCAGGGCAAAGGAATAGAGAGAGAGAGAAAGGGGGTCGCTGTGCTGGTGGGGTACACTGCAGAGGAGTATGTTTTGCGTTAAAGCAGGAACCCGATTGCAGGTTCAGATTGGAAGTACAATTTTCATTTTTTATGCAGTTCCTACAAATTTAAAGTGTCAGACAAAGCTGAGGGGGAGAGGACATGCGTTGCAGTTTGCAGGCAAGAAATATCATGAGAGGACTTATTTAGGTATGACACGAGAAGAAGATAGAACTGGCTTTAAAATCAAAAGGTTTTGTTAATCCTGGATTGAATTTTCTTAAAATTTCAATGGAGCAGAGTCACTGTGAAGTCTCTTTCAGATCTAGTTATAGTCATTGTTGGTGATAACTGTTGACTTTGTGTAGTGTAGAAGCAAGAAGCATGTAATTGTAATACAAGTACAGTGAAGGATATAACACATTTTCACTTATGCAGAAATTTAAATAGTCATGTCATGTCGATATCTTATGTCCTAAAGTTTTAGGATTAGTTTGGGAACAGCTACCCACTCCAGTATTCTGGCCTGGAGAATTCCATGGACTATGTAGTCCATGGGGTTGCAAAGAGTCGGACACAACTCAGCAACTTTCACTTTCAGTTTAGTTCTTTGTTTGCTTACATGAGATTAGTGTAAAAAAATTTTTTTAAACATCTCCTTTTGCCTTTAGCAATTTTTGTATTTGTAAAGTTTAACCCTTAGTTGGTTCTTGACAATCCAGTCTTTGTTTGACTTTAGGTCTCATGAGCTGAGTGCCTACCCTCTCCAGGAAGGAAACTGCACCAATATTTGTTCCTGTTAAATAGCAACTTAGCTTGTTTTGCATTGATGTCAATAAATATCAACATCACTCAAGTATGAAGCTAAGTGTGTTTATTAACTTTACAAAATAGCTATTACTTTTGAGAAATTAAACTTTTGATACTTAATCTTTTGGGAATTTTGAAAGTGGATGAATGATATTTGTTTCTGCCTTCACTAGCACCATGCTTTTATTTTGCCCACAAAGAAGACCAAATCATGGTTCACCACTCTTGTTCCATAAGAACCAGAATTTGTCTGGATGATATCCTTGAGCTGCTGCTTCATTTCCATCTTGCCAGCTTCTCCTACTATGGCATCAGTTTGCCTTTACTTAATAAGTCACTGCTTTATGTTTACTCAGCTTTTAGAAACCAGAATCCCAAAAGGCAGGTGAAGAGGAAGAGACATTGAAGGTGATTGAAAGAGAATGGTCCTCAGCTGATACAAAGGAAGAGGAATTTTCAAGGAGAAGAATGTCTGGCAGTGTCCCATGCCACAGGGAGAGGAGATTAAGGAAGATAAGAAACATGCAGTGTTCACTAGATTTGGCAGTATTGAAACATGTGTGAACTGGTGAGGCAGAAACCTCACCAGTTATAGTGAGGGGTGAGTGGCAGGTGGGAAGTGGAGATGGGGGCAGATGGACATACGGGTCTTGGAGCTCAGAGGAGAGATTTGCACTGTAGATACCAGTTTGGAATTCATCTATTTTTAGGTGATCATTGAAGCCATGGGCCTGGATTTAATCACTTGGAAAGAGTAGGGAAAAAACAGAAATAGACCTAGAGCCCAGCCTTAAAGAACTCTTAAGGATGCTAAACAGGTAAAGGAATGTATCTATAAAGACAGAAAAGGAGTAGCCAGAAAGTAGGTGAAAAACTAGAAGACCAGTATTACCTAACCCAAGAGAAGAATGAAGAAGGAAAGGGGAGTGGCCATCAGGGTTAGATGCTGCTGGAAGGTCAAGTGTGATGCCTGAAGAAAGGCCATGGAATTCAGTGACTTAAAAATCACTGATGACCTGGAAAGATAAGGAATGAAAGCCAGACTGCCCTGAGAATGGAAACAGCATTAGACAGCTCTTCAGAGAAATCTAAAAAAATGGTGATAGATAAAGGGTATTGGGGAAGGATTTTTTTTTAAATATGACAAATACTAAAGCATTTTTAGAAGCCCAAAGGAAAGATCTGAGAAGAGATGAATACCCAGGGGAAGAGAGAACCAATAGTGTAGGTTTCCTGAGAAGGCAGGTGAAAAGGGAGCCTCTTGACAGCCGAGGTTGTTGACAGTAGAGGAGTTGGCCTTTGCAGGAGCATCACCCCAAAACTATCAGTCATGAGTTGGCATGACTTGCCTCTGTACCCAGCCTGGGGCCTGTTTCCAGCCCTCATGGCTGTTTTTGTGTCACTACCTCCCTCTTCTGTTCTGCTGGCCTTGCCAGTCCAGCTCGTTAAACCGTACTTACCTATCCCCTGTTAAATTTGCATCCATTGATGTACTCACTTCAACAGACATTTACTAGTCTCTGACTGTGTACTAAGCCCTGGAATTCAAAGACTCAAGCCTTTGTCCTTGAGGAACCATTGGCCGGCCAGTGGTGTCAAGAGACAACCAGAAATAACCAGAGCACAGTGCGCCATGTGAGAAGGACTGTGGTGACAGCCTGGAGTGGGGATCTGCCCTTAGGCTGCCAAGTGTTGCTGAAGAAAATCCCTAAACCAGACTAACTGCTGAGACTACAGGAGGGCTCTCCCTCCTGTGAAGCAACTGATTGCATTTTTGCCTTCTTCAGATACAGGTTTGATTTCATTGAAAATAAAGACAGGATGGAGACAGTTCAGACACTGGATATCTGAATATTCATCTAGCACCTCCTGTATGTTGCACTAAGGCCATAGTTGTGAATGAGGTCCCTGCCCTCCTAATGCTGACAGCCTTGAAGAATTTGCTGCTCTGGTGGAGAGAAGTGATGCTAAGGGAAAATAGGCAGGAAAAGTTCAAGGAGCGAGGGTAGTGAGAATAGGTACCTACAGGGCAGTGAAAAGGGGGTGGCCTATACATTCATGAGGCTTTCATGCCTTCAAAATCAGGAACTATATCCCCTTGCCCAGCAGGCATATACAAAGTAGTCCTGAGGCAGTCATTTAACTGATTATAAATTAAGATCTAACTTGACCTTATCTTTAGTTCCATAGGAGATTAATTAGAGTTTTGTGGCCTTTTCTGGGTATATAGAAGCTCAGTGTTAACATGTTTTTATGGGGCAGTCCAGAATTTACTATCTCTGGGACTGTCCTCTACACCATGAAAATGTATTATGACCATTTATATCCTTACAAAGGAAGCAGGGAGCAGATAAGCTGACATTTGAATTCTTAGCATATACTGACAATATATAGGATCAGCCATCCTTCAAAATCTCACAGAGTTCATTTATTCATCTGAATTCTTAGCATATACTGACAATATATAGGATCAGCCATCCTTCAAAATCTCACAGAGTTCATTTATTCATCTACCAAATACTGATTCAGCTCCTACTATGGAGACATGGATAAATACATAACAGTTCATTGCTACTGTGGTACCTGATGTATTATCCACATTTCCAGACTTTAAGACTCTCCTCCACATCTCCAGCCCTGGACATCATCCAAAGACCCCAAGTATCTCTGGCCACAAAGTGAACTCAGGTTCCTCCCATCCGGTTTTGCAGAGGATGTGAATCACCTACTCACTCAGCACTGAGATCAGGTCTGACTCCATCCTCACTCCCCACAGCCACTCAATCATTCTGCCCTCTCCAGCCCTCTGTAGCCCAGGTTCAGGCTGCCATCATTCATGCAGCCATTTAGTCATTCACCATTTTCTGAGCACACACCATATGCCATTCATGTTCTAGATTCTAGAATTACATCAGTGAACAAAACAGACAAACTTCCTGCCTTCATGGAGCTTACATTAAAGTGGAGAGAGAAAAGAAGCAAACTACTTATGGTTAGAAAGTGACAGGCACGTAGGGGGGAAAATAAATCGGGGGGAAAGGAGTATGGTTGTGGATGGGGGCTGAAAGACTTCCATGAGAAGATGACTTTTGAATAAAGAGAAGGAAATGAGATAAAGAAAAACCAGAAAAAAAGATTCTGAAGGAGCAGTCAGTAAGATAGAAAACCAAGCCAAATGTGCTGTCCTGGAAGTCAAGTAAATAAAGCATTCTAAGGAGAGGTCAGCTAAGACAAATGTTGACAGGTCACATCAGATCAGAGAAATGAGGATTTCACAACACAGGGGTCACTGATAATCTCAGGACAATTTCAGCTTGAGTGCTAGGTGAAAACCTAATTGGAGTGGGCTCCTGAGAGGATGGTACCCACTAGGATGGCTTTAATTTTTTTAATAGAAAATAACAAGCATTTGGGAGGTTGTAGAAAAATCTGAACTATTATGCAGTGTTACAGGGAATGTAAAATGGTACAGCCATTGTGGAAAACCCCACTACTCAAAAGGTTAAACAGTTACCATATGACCCAGCAATTCCACTCCTAGATATATATCCAAAATAACTGAAAACAGGTACTCAAACATACTGGCTTCCCCGGTGGCTCAGTGGTAAAGAATCCTCTGGCCAATGCAGGAGATGCGGTTTGATCCCTGGGTTGGGAATATGGCAACCCACTCCAGTATTCCTGCCTGGGAAATCCCATGGACAGAGGAACCTGGAGGACTACACTCCATGGGGTAGCAAAAACAGTTGGAGACAACTTAGCAACTAAACAACTCAAACATAATTGCACACCAGTGTTTATAGCACTAGTCATAATTGCCCCAAACACAGAAGCAACCCTACTGTCCATCAACTGATAAATGGATAAACAAAATGATATGTCCACACAGTGGAATATTATTCAGCCATAAAAGGAAAGAAGTACTGACACATACCACAATATGAAAGAACCCTGAAAAATTACATTATGTAAAAGAAGCCAGACACAAACGGTCACATAAGGTATGATTCTATTTATATGAAATGTCCAGAATATGCAAATCCATAAAAATAGAACGTGGTTGTCCAGGCCTGGGAGGAGAAGGGGACTGGAGAGTGACTGCTAATGGGCACAGGCTTCTTCTTGGGGTAATCAAAATGTTCTGGGCTTAAATACTGGTGATTGTTGTATTCCCTTGTGCATATACTAAAACCCACTGAATTATACACTTTAAAATGGTGATGTTTATGGTATATGAACTATAGCTCAAAAAAAAAAAAAAAAGGATGGGGAGAGTAATTGAAAAGTACATATAGACAAATCTCACAGTTTTGTTGTAAAGGAAGGAAAACAGAAGTAGTTAGGGAGTTGTGGTAAAGACCAGGTTTTTGTTTTGAGTGGATTTTTAAGATGGGTGAAACAACCATGTATTTATCTGTGCATCGATGGGAACAATCCAGGGAAAAGCAGGGACAGAAAGGGAGAAACAGCCAGAGGCAGGTTTCTGAATAGGTAACAGGGGTTAGGATCCATTGTAGGAACAGGACAAAGGTAGAGAGGTTTGGAGTACAGTGCTGGTAGCTGGCATATGGTAGGTGAGTTGTGGAGTTCTCCTGTGATTGCTGAAGTTTTCTCAATGATTAGGAAGCAAGGCTGTTGCTGAGAGTGAGAAGGGAGGAAGCAGGGCTGAGACAGTCATCCAGGCCAACAGTGGGCAAACTGTGGACCAAGCCTGGTCACTGCCTATTTGTATACAGCCTGCAAGCTAAGAATGGCTTCTGCATTTATGTTGTTATTTTTCAGTCACTCAGTTGTGTCCAGTTCTTTGTGACCCCATGGACTGCAGCACACCAGACATCCCTGTCATTCACCATCTCCCAGAGCTTGCTCAGACGCATGTCCATCAAGTCGGTGATGCCATCCAACCATCTCATCCTCTGTCATCCCCTTCTCCTGCCTTCAATCTTTCCAAGCATCAGGGCCTTTCCCAATGAAGTCAGCTGTTCACATCAGGTGGCCAAAGCATTGGAGCTTCAGCTTCAGCCTCAGTCCTTCCAATGAATATTCAGGACTGATTTCCTTTAGGATTGACTGGTTTGTATTTATAACTAATGGAAAAAAATAAAGAGAATAATATTTTGTGATATAAAAGAATTCTATGAAATTAAAATTTTAGTCTCTGTAACTAAAATTTTATTGGAACCTGATCGCACCCATTAGTTTATGTACAGTAGCTATAGCAGCAGAGTTGACTAGCTGTAATAAACATCGTATGTCACCTGCAAAGCCTAGAATATTTGCTATCAGAAACAGTGTGCCAGCCCCCTGATCAAGGCCCTTTCTGGGACCAGGGGTCACCTGGGAAGCTGTCAGAAATGCAGACTCAGAACCTCTCATCTTGGACTTCCCTGGTGGTACAGCGTATAAGACTCTGCCTGCCAATGCAGGGGACACGGGTTCAATTCCTGATCCGGGAAGATTCCATATGCAATGGAGCAACTAAGCCTGTGTGCCACAACTACCAACGCCTGCATGCCTAGAGCCTGTGCTCCGCAACAAGAGAAGACATTGTGATGAAAAGCCTGCACACTGCAACTAGAGAGTAGCCCCCGCTCACTGCAACTAGACAAAGCCCAAGTGCAGAAACGAAGACCCAGCTTAACCAAAAGAAAAAAAAAAGAGAGAACCTGTCGTCCATGTCCAACAAATTTCCCAGGTGACTCGTGTGCACGCTGAATCTTGAAGAGCACTACTCTCAGAGAACCAGGGAGGGCTACACTGGGGGAGTGCAGAGCTGCAGGGCAGCACTGACAGCCCACTGGAAGTCAGTGGTTGTGAACCTCAAGGGAGGCCTGTCGGTCTTCTTCAGCCTCATTCAGCTGCCAGAGGCACAGGCTGTCAAGGAGGTGGAGAACTGGATTTACCAGGGTTATGGTTTCTCCAAGCAAGTACAAAAAAGGGCAGGGTGTGGACAACTGAGTGGCTGATACAATTTAAGTGAAATAAGGAGGGAAGAGGAGGCATGGCAGAGCAGCGGACGGAATAGGGAAAGGGTATAGGTTCAATGGCTGAGTGGTCCTGGTGAGGTGGGAGCATCGTCAGCACTGGGGTCCTACAGGAAGTTAGCTGCAAGGAGAGCAGAGAGTGGGATCGTCGTAAGGTTGAAGGCAGGGCAAAGGAACAAGAGGCTACAAGTGGATGCTGAATTCACCCGAAATCATGACAGGAACAGTGCTGGAGAGAGCAGCAGTGAGCCAGGAGTTAAGTCTGCAAGGAATGGGTGGGAGAGGCTGGGGGACACTGCAATGAAAGAGGGCATGGTTGTGCTGGGACTTGCAGCAGCAGCCCCTGTGGGTCTCCTTGTTTCCACTCCTTTTGAAGCTCTACTCTGAGAAACCCTCTTGGCTAGGCAGAAGTGCTTTAGGGGTTCCTCAAACAAGAAGTATCCAGGCCGAACACTGAAGCGGTCCACTGCCCTGAGGGGCCTGTCCTTCTGTTTTGTCTGTCTGAGGTATTTGAGTTCACTTAGTCATTCATTAGGAGAAGGCAATAGCAACCCACTCCAGTACTCTTGCCTGGAAAATCCCATGGACGGAGGAACCTGGTAGGCTGCAGTCCATGGGGTCGCACAGAGTCGGACACGACTGAAGCAACTTAGCAGTAGCAGCAGTCATTCATTAAGCTTCCCTTGTAGCTCAGTTGGTAAAGAATCTGCCTGCAATGCAGGAGACCTGGGTTCAATTCCAGGGTCAGAAAGATCCCCTGGGAGAAGGAAATGGCAACCCACTCCAGTATTCTTGCCTGGAGAATCCCATGGACAGAGGAGCCTTGCAGGCTACAGTCCATGGGATCTCAAGAGTCAGACACAACTTAGCAACTAAACCACCAAACCAAGGTCATTCATTCACTCATCAAATATTTACTGAGCACCTACCATGTGTGAGGCACTATGCTAGACTCTGGGAAGACAACAGTGAACAAAATACATAATCTCTGACCTCATGAAATTTACATTCTAGGGAGGGAGTTAGGCAATAAAGAAAGAAAAAAAGGACTTCCCTGGTGGTCCAGTGGCTAAGACTCTGTGCTCCCAATGCAGGGCACTCGGTTTCGATCCCTGATCCGGGAACTAGATTCCACATGCCGCAATTAAGATCTCGCATGCTGCAACTAAAAGAATCCATGTGCTTAGTCAACTAAGACCTGGTGCATCCAAATGAATAAATAAAAATAATAAATATTAAAAAGATTCATTTGGCTGCATTGGGTCTTAGTTGTGGCATGTGGGCATGAGGGGCTTAGCTGCTCTGCACCATATGGTATCCTAGTTCCCCAACCAGGGATTGAACCCACATCCCCTGCATGGGAAGGTGGATTCTTAACCACTTAACCACCAGGGAAGTCCCAAATAATAAATATTAAAAAAAAAAAAGACTCCTTGAGTCCAATGCAGGGGACCGAGTTACATTTCATCTATAGTTTTATCTTTGGATCCATGTAAAAGTATCTTTATGTGGAAATATAACACCCATACAGAAAAGCACACAAACCCAAAGTGTTCAGCTAGATGAATTTTCACACCCAAGGGAACACACCCATAGAACTAGCACCCAAATCACGAAATAGAATGTGTCCAGCGTCTCCTCCCCCAACAAGGACAACCACTATGCTGACTCTTAAAGGCACAGATGAGTCTTGCCCAGTTTTGGTTTTTTGACATAAATGGAATCATACAGTAAGCATGTTTCTGTGTCTGGCTTCCTTTGTTCCACATTAGTGGATGTTTGTGAGATCCATCCATGCCATTGTGGGTAGCTGTAGTTTGTTTATTCTCATTGCTGTATAGGAGCGGTTCACAAACATTTTAGTCTTTAGGACCCCTTTACAGTTAAAAATTATTAAGTGGGCTCTCCACCTCTGCCAGATCAGGAAGCTGGGGACGCGCCCTCAGATGCCGCAACTGGTCCCTAAATGTAGCCCCTCCACTGCTCATGATAGATTCCTGTGGCCTTTTAAATGATTGAATAACAATAAAAATGGATCCAAAGTGACTTCTCTACTGCAGCAGAAGATTCTTATTACCTTCCATTAACTCAATTTACTCTTCGGGAATGGACAGAATGAGTGAAGTACAGAAAACTGAAGAGAAGAAAACCTCACTTTGGAACTTTCTCCATGACTATTCTTAAACCCTGCCTTTCTACTTGTTTTAATTTTGCTGTAAATTTATAAATAGTGAAGACCAAAGAAACAGAAAAAAAAACATTTGGGAGCTTTATACCAAGAAATTTGCCTTTAAAGCTGCTATTCTTGGAGGGAAAAGCATATCAAGTTCCTATCTTTTTTCTTTTTAACAAGGTTTCTTACGTCCTTAGATTTTGAAGGATAAGACATATAAACTCATACCTGCAGACTACTTTTACAGCTGTGTAAGAATAATGAGATTTGTAAATTAAGGGCCTTGTAATGCAGATGTTTTGCTACTAGAGTTGACTACTCAAAAAATCTTTTACAGCTCTTCAATGTTTTATTTTTGATCTATCACTTCAATGACATTATTTGACCAAACAGAAGTCATTCTGTCTTTTTAAGCTATGACCTTGTTGTGAACAGTATCTGTATTTACTGTGCAAATGTCCATGTATTATCTATTTAAGCAACATCATAGTGCCATCACTCAAGGAAGTTGAATGAGGTGAACACTGATATAGCTCGTTCCCCTTCCCCCCATTTTTTACATGTAACAAATACTTTTTATGTTCCCCTTCCCTTTCCCCTTCCCCTTTGGGAAACGTGTCAGGAACTAGACAGTTTAAGATGAGCAATTGAGGGGACTGAGAGATTGATCCACAAAGAGCCTGGCTTCTTTGTGCTTCATCGTAAGGCATTCTGGTGGCCAACCTAAATTAAGTACCCTTTTAACAACAGAACCTCATGAAAATCCAGCTGGCAACTCAAGAAGTTCAGGAAGCAGGACCACAGAGGTTATACTCTGGGATCCTGGTCATGAGGTTGGATGCCTCACCTTGTTGAAAAGAGACACTGGACCTAAATGGTGCAGCATGACTTTGTTCCTGCTTGGCTAAATTTCTCAACACCACAGTCAGCTAAGTCACCTACACTGACTTTTGAAAAACATGGAGAGCACCTACCCCAAGGAGATGGTAGATTTGGAGTAAGCCATTGTAGACATAATTCCTCTGATGGCTTTTTCAACAATGGATCTCTTTAAACGACAGGAGGTTCTTGGCACCAGCCCTCCCTGTTCCGCCATGATTCTGTAGACTCTGGTGCCTCTAAAGGAGCATATGCTGGAATCATAGGGAACCTGTCTGGTTGGCATGGCTCTTCACGAGGTCATGATGGCATAAGCCAGCATAGTAGGGGTGGCACAGGAAACCATCGCCACTGGAATGGCAGCTTCCACTCCCAGAAAGGTTGTGCCTTTCAGGAAAAGCCATCCTGCAGATATTAGGGAAGAGAATAAAGAAGGTGGAAAAGTTGCAGTTTGAAGAGGAAGACTTTCCTTCTTTGAATCCAGAAGCTGGCAAACAGAATCAGCCACGCAGACCTATTGGAACCCTTTCTGGAGTATGGGAAAACCCACCTAGTGCCAAGCAGCCCTCCAAAATGCTAGTCATCAAAAAACTTTCCAGAGAAGATCCTGCTGCTGCCTTCTCTGCTGCATTCACCTCACCAGGATCTCACCATGCAAATGGAAACAAATCGTCAACCATGGTTCCAGGTGTCTATAAGAACCTGGTTCCTAAGCCTGTACCACCTCCATCTAAGGCCAGTACATGGAAAGCTAACAGAATGGAACGCAAATCAGGATCCCTTTCCTCTAGCTGAGAGTCTGTTTTTACCAGTCCAATCTCTGTTACCAAACCAGTCGTACTGGCTGGTGGTGTAGTTTTAGCCTCTCCCAAAGACAGCCCCGCCAGCACCACTCCCCTGAGATCAGCTCCTCTCGTCTGACCAAGTTGACTCGCTTCAGGAAGAGCGAGTTCCTGAAGACTCTGAAGGATGACCAGAATGGAGACTTCTCAGAGAGCAGAGAGTGTGAGAAGTTGGAAGATTCGGAGGACAACAGCACACCTGAACCAAAGGAAAATGGAGAGGAAGACTGTCATCAGAATGGTCTTGCTCTCCCTGCAGAAGAGGAAGGGAAGGTCCTCTTTCACTCTTTGGAAGCAGAGCACAGGTTACTGAAAGCAATGGGATGGCAGGAGTATCCTGAAAATGATGAGAATTGCCTTCCCTTCACAGAGGATGATCTCAGAGAGTTCCACATGAAGACAGAGCAGCTGAGAAGAAATGGCTTTGGAAAGAATGGCTTCTTGCAGAGTCGAAGTTCCAACCTATTCTCTCCTAGGAGAAGCACTTGCAGAGCAGAGTTTGAGGACTCGGCCACGGAGACAAGTAGCAGTGAGACATCTGATGACAATGCCTGAAACTAGGCATATAAATGCTCACGGTTAAATCCGACCCAGTAAACTCAGCTTGTGTGTTTAGGGGTTATACAGAAGAAATCGTTCTTTTCCTTTTCCTGTGTTATTGTTGAATACTTCATGCACAAGGGACATAATCATATCCCAAAGAGAGAGTGAGCAATTGGCTTGTTTAGCTTTTGTCGTTGTTCTTCTCTGTTATCTGCTTAATAGAGAGAACTTTGTGTGGTGGGAAGAATTTTTAAAACACACACACATACACAAAGTATATATGGTGCAATGCACAGGTGGGAGCTGGCAGTCCTGAGTGAGGAGGAGACACTGGTTTGCAGCAACAGCTTCTACTACCAGCCCTTGGAGAACTCACCCCTGTGCTCAAGCAATCACTGTCAATGATAAAGTGACTACTGAAGTTATAATTGTATTAAATTAATGCTAATAATTTGGATATTTTATTTTATTTCTGGCTGCTCAGGTCACGTTAGCCCTTAACCAAGCATATGTGGTTTTTTTCCCTTTCTGGGAACAGCTATAAAATATTTGGATATAGGAAATATTGTGTTGTTCTTGCAGCCTTGATATTCAGGGTGGATTGTAAAATATAAATTTTTGTGAGATTTCAAAGATTAAGATTATTTTGATAACATTATTTACAGATTTAAAAGATGTGGTTATCACAAGTCTGTTGAGGGGGAAAACTACTGCATAAAATAACTAACTTGGAATAAATATTTTGCATCAGTTTGGATTGTCTTGTGTAAGAAGTATATTTACTTTAAAATTAGATGAGTGGATTTAGAGGTCTGAGGAAAATCTGAATTCAGACACACCTGTTTCTCCTTTTAGCAGATACATTTTTGATGCAGAAAAACATGTGCAATAAACTACCAGTAATAAAACCAGAAAAAATTATTAAGGACTCCAAAGGGCCTTTAGGGCTTCCCTGGTGACTCAGATGGTAAAGAATCCGCCTGCCAATGCAGGAGACCCAGGTTTGATCCCCGGATGGGGAAGATCCCCTGGAGAAGGAAATGACAACCCACTCCAGTATTCTTGTCTGGACAATTCCATGTACAGAGGAGCCTGGCGGGCTAGAGTCCATGGGGTCGCAAAGAATCAGACATGACTGAGCGACTAACACTTTCACAAAGGGCCTTCGTGTGGATTATTTCTATCGACTGAACTGAACTGAACCGAACCGAGTCTCTGAAACCCCACAGTACACCCGTGAGAGGACAAGAGTAAAAGAAGCAGATGACTTCTTTGTATTATTATACAAATACTTTGACCCTGCAGGCCCTTTGAAAGGGGTCTTGAGGATCTCCCAGAGTTCCCTGGATCACACTTTGAAAACTGCTGCTGTACAATAGCCCTTGATAAATATACCACACTTTACATGTTCAGTTGAAGATAGATAGTTTCCTGTTTGGGGTTGTTAGAAATAATTTTGCTATAAACAATTTAGTACATGCCTTTTTTCAAATTAAAAAAAATATATATATATATATTTACTTTTTAAAGCCACACCCTATGACATGTGGAACCTTAGTTCCCTGACCAGGGATCGACCTGTGCCCCCTGCATGGAGCACGAGTCTTAACCACTGGACCACCAGGGAAGTCCCAGTACATACTTCTTGATGCATATGTGTTCACCTTTCTGTTGGAGAAACATCTAGGAGAGGAAATGTAGGGCCATATAGAATGTAAGTAGAACCATGGAAAATATTTACATGATTAAAAAACAAAATTAAATTTACAAAAACAAATTTTCTCTTCATCCATCTTTTTTCCCTCCTAACTTGGGAAACAACTGTTGTCCTAATGCTCTTCAGCCTGCCCACTGTGTCCGCTGAGACCCCCACACTATTAAACCTGGGTTTCCCTGCATCTTTAATGTCTCTCCTTCCTGCCTTCCTCTCCACGATCTACCAGAAACCACCAACTCCTTTTTATTTTTTGGCCGCACTGTGCAGCATGGGGGATCCCAGTTCCCCGACCAGGGATCGAACCCATGCCCCCTGCATTGGAAGTGCAGAGTCTTTACCACTGGACTTCCAAGGAAGAAGTCCAAGAGAGTATTTAAAGCCATGATATTGGGTGAGGTCACCAAAGGAGAGACTGTATATAGAAAAGAGAAGAAGTCCAAATCTGAACCTCAGGGCTCTACAATGTTTAAAAAAAAGAGATAGAGAGATAAGGAAGTGAGATAAGGAAGAATCAGCACAAGAAACTCAAAAAGGGTGGCATCCAAGGTAGAAGGAAAACCAGGCAGAACAAGTGCCCTATGAAGCTGTAAGAATTAAAAGAATGATTTATATAAGCTCTTAGCACAGTGTCAGTCACACTCTAAACCTGAGGAAATGGTAGCTATGATGATGACAATGAAAATTCATCTATTAAAGGCTTATCTGTTGCTCCTTCTGGCCACCAAAAATAAAATACTGGCTCTTAAATAATAAAAATCTAAGGTAAGAAGCCTGAGGTCTCACTTGAATCAAATGTAAATTCGGATGAGGGTCTGAACCTAAACACTGCTGCTGCTGCTGCTAAGTCGCTTCAGTCGTGTCCGACTCTGTGCGCCCCCAGAGTCGGCAGCTCAACAGGCTCCCCCGACCCTGGGATTCTCCAGGCAAGAACACTGGAGTGGGTTGCCATTTCCTTCTCCAATGCATGAAAGTGAAAAGTGAAAGTGAAGTCACTCAGTCGTGTCCGACTCTTCGCGACCCCATGGACTGCAGCCCACCAGGCTCCTCCATCCATGGGATTCTCCAGGCAAGAGTACTGGAGTGGGGTGCCATTGCCTTCTCCAGAACCTAAACACTAAGTGGGATTAAAGTAACTAAACTTCTGCTGTTAAAAATCCTTACCTAAATCTATTACTGTAAAAATGCTTCAAGTGATTGAAAAGATAGAGGTCTTTGTTTTTAAATGGGGAGAAGAAAAAGAAGCGACTGCCAAGAAAGAACTGTTGTTTAGTCGCTAACACGACTCCGTGCGACCCCAGGGACTGCAGTCTGCCAGGCTCCTCTGTCCATGGGATTTTCCAGGCAAGAATACTGGAGTGGTTTGTCATTTCCTTCTCCAAGGGATCTTCCCCACGCAGGGATCCAACCCTCATCTCCTGTATTGGCAGGCGTGTTCTCTGCCACTTAACCACCATGGTAGCCCCACAGAGAAGCAGGTGTGAGTGAAAATCCCACTGGCCCTCCCTGGTTGGGCGTTTCCCGCCCCCGACCCCGGCCCCGGCCCCGGCCCCGCCCCTTCGCGTGCTCCCTCCCTAGCCGAGGACCGAAGTCCCTTGCGCTGGAACAGGACGTCTCCCCCGCCCTCTTTGGCGGTAGCCCCGCCCCCTTGCTCCTCCCGCCTTCGGAAGGGTTTCTCCCTTGGCGTTTATTATGGACCGTCTGCCTCACCCATGACACAAAGTGCCCCTGGCACACTAACAGGCTCCTGAGGAACCCAGTTACGGAACTGAAGCAAAGCAAATTCCACTTCACACGAACAAGCGCGTGGGAACAAGCGTTTCCCACGGTCTAACGGGAGCGTGGGCAGAGAAGAACCGCCAGAGAGCGTTGGTTGGCGCACAGCGTGACCTACCCAAGCCCCGCCCCCGGCGGCGCCTTCTAAACACGTCCTTCCGCTCACTTCCTCCTCTTTTCTCTTCTCCGCCATCCTATGTGCGGTTGAGTTCTCCTCACCATGGTAAGTCCATCCGTTGCCATCGGTTCTGGGGTGGCTTTCCGAGACCTGAGATCTCTGCTAGCTCCCCGGCGCCGCGGGCTGCGTCGAGGTGCGGGACACTTTTTAAGGCCTTTTCCAGGGGAGAAGGGAGTTTGGCTTCGGCTCCAGCCTGGGGGCCTGGCGGGAAGCGAGCGAGCTAGCACCTAGGGAAGGGCGGGCTGTGCGGGCCCCGCAAGGTCCGAGAGGGCGCTCTCTGTTGCGGGCCGCTACTCAGGCGGGCGGGGATTTCTGTTTTTCCCAGAGCGAACTGTGTTTCTGGGGCAAGAAGTCGAAGGGGCATCCCAGAAACTGGCCCGACTTCGGGATGTTGTCAGTGACACGCGGGATGTTTCGGTCATCGAAAAGGGAATGTGGACTGCTAGTTTTCGAAGACTTATTAACTTGGGGGCCAGAATCCTTCCACTTGATGAGATTATAGGACTTTTTAGCCCTTTGTTCGGGAATTTGAACGTTACCCCGTTTAAACTCATGGGACAAGGGGTGATGCGGTGTGAATCTGTGTTATTCGGGCGTTCTTCTTAAAATGCTAGCTGCGTGCGGATTTTTGCTGTGATAGTACCCTGGAAAATTTTAACTGTATATGCTTTTAGGTGTGGAGAGGATCGGTATCTGGTGTTATACGGTTTTATTAACAGAAATTTACAGTTGCTGATATGAGCTGGGAGAGAGGAGTGTAGTCTTTTCTTTTGTAATAACGCCTGTTATGCAAGGATGTGTTGGGCCACATCGGGCAAACAGCACTCAGGACATTTCTCTGGACTCTACTGCACACCGGGGAGGGAAGTGTTTGGATTAGATGACCAATGGAGAAGGAAATGGCAACCCATTCCAGTATCCTTGCCTGGAAAATCTCATGGACAGAGGAGCCTGGTGGGCTGCAGTCCATGGGGTCGCAAAGAGTTGAACACGACTGAGCGACTAACTAGATGACCCAGGTTCTTTATGAAAGCCAAAAAACAGCGGGAACTTGGGAAAGTGACATTTTAAGTAGAGTTAGATTTAATACCAAGATGGTCGGTGAGCTGGAACAGATCTGCCAAATGTTAGGGACTTTGTGTAAGGTGTTTTTTCTCTTTTTGAATGCACCGCATGGCTTGCATGAATCTTAGTTCCCGACCGGGGATCGAAGCTGGCCCCTTGCGGTGTAAGCACAGATTCCCTAACCACTGGCCCGCCAGGGGATTCCCAGTACCTGGTGTACAAAACAGTGCACTGAAGCTGGTTGACTTGCAAGTTGTTCGTGAAAACCATGTGCTCTAGTCCCAGTCTTCAGTGATTGTGGTCCTCTCAGTCCTAGGGTGACAGCAGGGAAGACTGGAACACACCCTGGCCTTGTATCTGCCTCGGGAGAAGTGAGGAACAAAGCAAGGGGCAGTGATGGGTTTAGCATTGAGAGGGTTTTGGGCATATGTTAAGCATTTGAGTATTTGTTGGATTTAGAGAGTTCCTAATTTTTGAGTAAGTTCTGGTATTTCTGTTAAATTAATTGCATTTCCTTCCCAGTCTTCTCACAAGACTTTCAGGATCAAGCGATTCCTGGCCAAGAAACAAAAGCAGAATCGTCCCATTCCTCAATGGATTCGAATGAAAACTGGCAATAAAATCAGGTAAGGACACACTCCCCCACCCATGTGTTTTGTTAAATTTAGGATTACTTTGGGTGCACAGTTGAAAGTTACATGCAGTTTTATTAATCTTGTGCCACCATTCTGCAATTCTTTTTTTTTTTTTTTAATGTGGTTCTGGGTTTCTGAACAGCAGCCAGCTCACAGCTGGGCTTAGGGGCAGACACTCCTCCAATATTTGTAAATTCCCTGGTTCCTTTCCCTCTGAGCCAGAGCATAAGGTGGCTCTCTCATTACACATCCCAATGAGAAGACCAGAAAGTGTTTATTTTTTCTGAAGATTGAAAGATTTGCTTTCCCCCACAGAATTGAACTGATGGTTTTAAGAGAAAGACATTACTAGAATTTCTCCAAAGGACCTCTAAGGTCATCTAGGTTAACTCTAGACAAAGCTGGATATCAGACTCTTTCAACCAAAGTATTTTCAAAGCATTTTTAAGCTGACACTGTAGGGTGGGCCTAGCAAGTGAGTCCTTGCCAAGATAAACACTGAAGCCCAGGAGTGCAAGATTGTGAAACTAGTGTAGAAGTCTGATTTGGTTGTATGGCAAATAGAAGTGGGATTAGTTTGCTGATGTGAAGACCAAGGTTGAGATGTGAATTGTCAGGGCTAAAAATGAAGGCCCATTTCCTTAGTTTATACAGCCAGTTAGACATGTGGAAATCGCCACCCACTGTAGCTTTATAGGCCAATTAATTGCAACCTTTGGTGTACTGTATCCCATCCAGTGATGGTAGGACCTGCCTTTGTAGTTGTGAGAAATGAAAGAAATGTATGTAAAGCTCAGTGCATAGCTCAGTAGAGGGTGCCTGCAATTATCAGACACTGGTCTTTTGCTCTGTGGTCTAACTTTTAAAATGCAGTGAAAGCAGGTTGCAATTACAGTGCTTTCTTTTGTGGAAGTATTGACATTATCCTGCTGAAAGAAAATCTGTGTTGATCGTTTTTTGATTTTGCCATTTATGGGGGTAAAATCATGACAGATTGACATGAACAGTTGATAGCCTTTGAAGTGTCTGAGGATATTAATGTATTAACATTATGCAAGAGCTTTTATGTACATGTGACCCATTATGTAGAATGACTGGTTTTATCTAGTTTAGTTCTTGGGGTTATATATCTCCGTCTGGGTCTGCTCCAGGTCTGTTGGATCAAAAGTAAGTGAGCTTCTCTACTACTTACTCCCAGTAAAGAACGTGTATTTTCCTTAGCCTGGAGTCATTTTGAGAGGTAAAAAATTGATTTGACTAGTTCTTTAACACATCTAGCAAATCATTTTTTACTCTCCAAAAAGAACTCCAAACTTGCTAAAGAAGGGAAAACGGAACCCCTTGCTTTCAAAGACTTTTTTTATGGTACTTTTAAGGCACAGTTTATGGTGAGTAAGAGCAACTAATTTGAGGTCAGACTGCCTTTGTAACTTGGTATTTCCTTCTGTGTAGGTACAACTCCAAGAGAAGACATTGGAGAAGAACCAAGCTGGGTCTATAAGAAGCAAGCTGGGTCTATAAGAAGTGGTCTTAATATGTGTGGCACACATGTTAAGACCACTTTTTTACGCAGCCAAATCACAATGAGAACATCACTACTGTAATGCTTGGCTCCTGATGTTATTTCCTCACTATCAGTCTGAGACCCAGTAATAAATATGAAACATTGGAATTGTTATTGTATTATATGGTTTGTGATGACGTACTGAATAAATACTGTCAGTTAGGACATGGGCCTGTCCAATGATAGAAATGTTCTCTAGCTACCAAGTACTTAGAAGTACAGCTAGTAAAATAGGAACTGGCTTTTAAAAATTTTGTTGTCTTATTGTTCCCTATAACTAGCAGCTCTTACACCTACTGTTATAGGAAGTACACGTATGTGTCATCCTTGTACCTGAAGGCAGCACCTTTTTAAAATAAACCGTGGGGGGAGGGGTGCTTGCCACAAGACATGCAGGATCTTAGTTCCCCAACCAGGGATTGAACCCACTTGGCTGCCAGGAAAGTCCCATTAAAAAGCATGTTTATATGCTATTCTATGATGTGAACCAGAGTTTGGCAAACTGATCTGCCTGTTTTTGTATGGTCTGTGAACTAAAGTTATGCATTTTTAAATGGTTGAAAAAATCAAATGTTTTTGACATTTAATAAATTCAAGTTTACCTACCAGGCATTATTCCCAGGTACTTGGGATTAACCAATGGATGGATACACAAATGTATGTTAGGCTAGTAATAGGCCAATATATGGGCCATAGCTACTGTCTGGGAAAGATGCATGCTCAATTACTCAGTCGTGTCTGACTCTTTGGACCCCAGGTGCCTCTGTCCATGGGATTTTGCAGGCAAGAATAATAGACAGGGTTGCCATTTCCCACTCCAGGGGATCTTCCCCACCCAAGAATCAAATCTCCTGCATTGGCAGGCAGATTCTTTAATCACTGGAGGGAGCTAAAATGCCCTAGTTACCTGTGGGGTTAGGCTGGGACTGCAGCAGGGCAAGGGGGATCCTGTTTGGTGTTATCTGCCTACCCAGTTTGTATAGATCCTGTGCTGGAGCAAGCCAAGAAAGCAAGTGACAGGAGCTGCCAGTGCAGCAAGTGGGGGTAGTGGCCACACACAGCCAAGGGGTCCCTGACTTGGGCCCACACTAGGATGCACGTGACCACAAGGACCACTGTGCTCACCAGAAGTTTTAGCTGCTGCTGCTAAGTCACTTCAGTCGTGTCCAACTCTGTGCAACCCCATAGACGGCAGCCCACCAGGCTCCCCTGTCCCTGGGATTCTCCAGGCAAGAACACTGGAGTGGGTTGCCATTTCCTTCTCCAATGCGTGAAAGTGAAGTCGCTCAGTCGTATCCGACGCGACCCCATGGACTGCAGCCTATCAGGCTCCTCGGCCCATGGGATTTTCCAGGCAAGAGTACTGGAGTGGGATGCCATTGCCTTCTCCGAGTTTTAGAGTGGCTGCCAAATAACCAGCCTAGGAACGTGGGCGCTACCAACAGATCTTAGAAGCACATTTTCTAGTTTATGAATCTTAGGTTTCAAATATTTGCTCTTAGTGCATCAGTCGTTGCTTTATATTCAAAGACAGCTGCCACTGTGTGAACAGCAAGGCAGAGGGACTTGATAAAAATTGACAGTCATGTGATGGAAATTACTAACCATTTGGGCTTCTCTGGTGGCTCAGAGGTTTAAGCATCTCCCTGCAATGCGGGAGATCTGAGTTGGGAAGATCCCCTGGAGAAAGAAATGGCAACCCATTCCAGTATTCTTGCCTGGAGAATCCCGTGGAGGGAGGAGTCTGGTAGGCTACAGTCCATGGGGTTGCAGAGTCAGACACAACTGAGCTACTTCACTTTCACTTTGGAGTCTTAGGGATACCTCAGCCTTACCGTTCAGAGTAGGTGGGAATTCCTGAAGCCCAGGGAATTTATTGAAAAAGCTAAGGTCACATGGCAAAGGGAGCTTTCTCTACAGACCTTAAAAAGGAGGGTTAAAGTTGAAAGAGAAAATGATAGACATTTTGGGTGGGTTGGTTGGCGGTGTAAAAGGGGTTTGTTTCTTTTGAGCCTAGGGTTGGACAGGTCCTGGATCCAGTGGCTCCACACCACCTTGTTTAGTCGATAAGTCATACCGGGCTCTACGACCCCATGGACTGCAGTGCCAGGCTCCCAGTATTTGTTCTCTCCATGGACTAGATCCCTTACTTCCTGAAGGGAGGAATAGGAGCTTTGAGACGTGTAGGACTTAACATTTACCTTTAAGAGGTGCAGTGTAAGATCAGCTTTTGAAAGACAGTCAACCCCGTGGTGACCTAAGAAGCAGGCAGCAGCAGAGTCGTGGCCAAAAGTTGGCAGTCTGGAGGAACAGGACTACAGAGTCTGCCTTCCAGTTCTGTTGGTGCACCAGCTGTGAGCCTCAGTGTCATCTGCAACATGGGGCCAATGGGACCTCCCTCAAAGGGCTTTGAGGATGAAGTAAATAATGCACAGAAGCAGTTGATGCAATGACTAGGGAAAGGGAGAATAAAGGAGTGAGCAGAACTGAAAGTTTTGGTGTGGGCTGTACTCATGGTCAGTCACTCAGTCTGACTCTTGGGACCCCATGAACTGTAGCCCACCAGGCTTCTCTGTTCATGGGATTTCACAGGCAAGAATACTGCAGTGGGTTGTCATTCCCTACTCCAGGGGATCTTCTGACCCAGAGATCAAACCTGTGTCTCCTGCTTTAGCAGGTGGATTCTCTACCACTGAGTCACCTGGGAAGCCTGGATAAAGCAAAAATAAGACACAGGGACTGAAGATGGCAGGAAGGGGCAGGTTGGCATGGGGGAATCAGGCAGAGCTGGTGTGGAATTGATGCTCAATATCAGCCTTTAGATACAGACCCGTTCCCTTCTATTTCCAGGATTTGCATTTGGAGTAGAGTAATCCCTTGAGGACTTGGGAAGAAAGGAATAGGGTGACTTAAGAGCTAAAATCCTGGGCCTTACACTTGCTTCTAGTTGAATCCCAGCTCTGTTCCTGAACCAGAGATCCACTGGAGAAGGGATAGGCTACCCACTCCCGTACTCTTGGGCTTCCTTTGTGGCTCAGCTGGTAAAGAATCTGCCTGCAATTCAGGAGACTTGGGCTGGGAAAATCCCCTGTAGAAGGGAAAGGCTACCCACTCCAGTATTCTGACCTGGAGAATTCCATGGACTGTAAAGTCCATGGGATCCCAAAGAGTCGGACATGACTGAGCAACTTGCACTTTAAGGATTGAATGATAATGTCTGTAAAGGATCAGTTCTACAGATAATCCTCCCATTTTACAGATTAAAAAAAGAAACAGTTCTCAAAATGTAAAAAAGAAAAAAAAAAGCAAATTCCCTGGCAGTCCAGTGTTAGGACTTGACGTTTTCATTGTGGTGACCAGGGTTAAAAAAAAAAAAAAAGTTACACAATCCTCATTCCTGCTAACAGCCACTAACAGTTTGAGTAACTTATGGCAGGTGACTGCTCTCAGCAGGAATGTCAATGAGAACCAGGTTGAACAGGGAATTGATTTTTCTTGAAAAGAGCAGGGTGAAATATTAACCATTTACACTTCCCTGAGGGTATTTTAGCCCAGAGAAGCAAACATGAAGCCCTTGCTTATGTAAAATGTTGAGTATTTGAGGAGCCAGAGGCAAGTATGACCTGCTGGGTATTGCAATCGAGAGCGTGCCGTGAGTCTGCCTGTGCATGTCACATATGCCCATCTAGGAATGCAGGAAGGGAAGGTGGCAAACCCTCAGAAAACGAATCGATCCTTCTTCATTGGGAGCAGCTTTCCCCCTCAGGGGACGTTTGGCACTGTCTGGAGACATATTTGGTTGTAAAATATGGGGGGAGGGGAGGTGCCAGTGGCAGCTAGAGGATGTTTCGCCAAGGATTCTGCAGAGTTGGACACGACTGAGGTGACAGCATGCACACATGCAAACATCCTCACACATAGGCCAATCCTCTACAACAGAGACGTATGTGTGTGTATGTGTGTGTGTTCACGCGCACTCAGTCGTGTCTGACTCTTTGGACCCCATGGACTGTAGCTTGCCAGGCTCCTTAGTCCGTGGAATTTTCCAGGCAAGAATACTGGACTGGAGTGGGTTGCCATTTCCTTCTCCAGGGGATCTTCCCCACCCAGGGATCGAACTGCATCTCCTACATTGGCAGACGGACTCTACTACTTCACCACCTGGGAAGCCCACAACAAAGAATTATCTGGCTGAAGATGTCAGTAGTGCCGAAGTTGAGAAACCATGGTTTAATAGCACTGCAGCCAGCCAGAGTCAGCTTCTTGAGACAGATGTGCTGGGATCACCACTCCCCCTCCAAGCCTTCACACTACTCTTGGGAAAAATCTCACTCTTAACATGGCCCCAAAGGAGTAGGGGTGGCTCCCACCCTCTCTTCACTCAAAGTTGGATCCAGCCGCACCAGCCTCTGGGTCTCAAAGCACAGCTCCACCTAACCTCAGCCTTCCCACTGTTATTCCCTTGACTTGGAACATTCTCCCCCTTCACCCGGTGAACTCCCATTCATCCTTCAGGTCTCAAGCTACTTTGCACCTTCAGGCAGTGACCTTCCCTCACTGCCCCTCTCCCCTCAATCTACTCAGGTCCTGCTGCTTAGTACCTCTTAAATCACCCCTTGAGTTTCCGTCCCGATTGTAACTGTAAAGGTCTGTATGTGGTTAGTTAATTGATGTCTGTCTCCCTCACTTGACAGCTCAACAAGGATAGGTCAGTCTAGCTCCTTCCTGATTGCTTTTATGTACCAGCATCTGGCATAACAGAGCTGCCCAATAGATATATTTGTTGAGTGAGGAAAGCAGGCACTCAATAAATTTGTTGAATGAATGAGGAAAGGGACACATACAGGAGTAAGAGCAGTACAAAATGTGTGCCTTGACGTGTGTTTACAAGGAGTGAAGGACGATGACTTGCCTGGGGAGTTGGGAAGGCCTCACCCAGGTTCGCAAAGAGGCCAGTGGTGTGTGTGCGTGTGCATGCTGGTAGCTGGGCAACTGGGGTTTAAGGTGCTAGGGGGAAAATTGGAGACTCAGGCACATCGTGAAAGCTCAGGCATAACTAGTAGGGAAAGGTGAGAACTTCCCAGCACTCACCCTCTGTTGGGGTACCTTGTCACCACACTGCGGGGCTGACGTCTGCCCTGGAATTCTGGTCACTGACAAGGCCACCTAGAAGCAGCAGGACAGGACTCGTGTCTCACCCTGATCCTAAATGGAACTGTGTTCTCCGGCCCAATTTGAATAATTTAGATTCCAGCAGAGCTGATAATACAGATGTTTTAGAAATGTTTCATAAAGACAAAGATGCCTATCTTTGAGTGAGAGAAATGATAGAAAAAATGCACCAAAAAAGCCAACACCAACAGCACAGGCCAGGCCAGAGGCATTTTCTAGAAGAAGCAAAGAAAAAGAGAAAGTTAACAACTCTCTCCTCTTAACAAAACACCAAAACTCCCACTACTATCAATACTGGAATTACAGGCCATTTAAAAAAAATTCTCTTGAAATACAACATATACACAGAAAAGTGCCCTTTCCCTAAGTGTGTACCTCGAATTTTCACAGCGTGAATCCAGTTGTGTCACCCCCACCCAAACTGTTTAAGTTTGCTCTTTTCTGTGGGTATTTTCAGAGGCTTCCAAGAATACTGAGACATGGGAAAGATGACATGTCAAGGACACCAGGGATAATCCTGAAACATAAATCTCTGAGCTGTGGGATTTGAAAAAGACATACCTTTTTGACCTGAGACCAAATTCTTTGCTTTGGGTTGCATGGAGTTCAAGCTAGAGTCTAATGTTTCCTCTGTCCATACACTCAGGGACGAGTCCCAGGTTCTTATCTGGAGCTGCTTGTTCTGCAGGAGCCTTTGTAGCTGCCTTACACACACCCTGGCACCTCTTTCTGAGAGTTCTCTGAGTCACTTATTTGGGTGGGTTCCAAACAGCAAAGGGTAGAGGTAACTTTTTCTGTTGTTATCAATTCATTATTGTGGCTGTAATAAAAAATTTTTGTGTAATTTTTGGTCACATTGTACAGCATGCAGACTCTTAGTTCTCGGTCCAGAGATCAAACCTGAACCCCTTGCAGTGGAAGCATGGAGTCTTAACCACTGGACTGCCAAGGAAGTCGCTGGAATAAAAAATGTTTAAAAAAGAAAATAACTGTAGGGGAAACTGAATGCAAGGTATATAGGAACTTCCTGTAATATTTTTGCAACTTTTCTATAAACCTAAAACTATTTGAAAATGGACCATTGATTTTAAAATAAAATGACCAACCATACACCTAAACCTAGGGGTGAAATTGATTGATTAAGCATGCATTTTAAAGCGCTCAAGGAGACATGCTGAGGGGCGAGTGAGTCCCTGGTATGTTTATGAATCACCAAAGGCTGTCGAGCTCCACCAATGATGTCTACATCATAAACAACTACCTTAAGGCGGTGACTACTCGAGTTAGTTCCCCGTTTGTTGGCAGAGGAAACATACTGTTTGCTGTTTTTTTTCATAACCCTCTGGATTGTGCTTTGGTTAATTGCATGGAGACTGCAGAGTGACAGGGAAAGCTCACAAAGCATTGCAGCTGGGCAGGTCTGGGTTTATATCATGTACCTTTCATTCACTACTTTAGGGGAGTTACTTAAGCTCCCTAAACATGTATAAAATAGAAGTGAGTAAGTGTCTAGTCTATTGCCAGGACTTAGTAAATGGTAGCAATCATGTTCGGAGAAGGCAATGGCACCCCACTCCACCACTACTGCCTGGAAAATCCCATGGACAGAGGAACCTGGTAGGCTGCAGTCCATGGGGTTGCTGAGGGTTGGACATGACTGAGTGACTTCACTTTCACTTTTCACTTTCATGCATTGGAGAAGGAAATGGCAACCCACTCCATTGTTCTTGTCTGGAGAATCCCAGGGACGGGGAGCCTGGTGGGCTGCCGTCTATGGGGTCACACAGAGTCGGACACGACTGAAGTGACTTAGCAGCAGCAGCAGCAGCAATCATGTTTCAGAGTTTCTGGTGTAAGTTAGTTAGTATTAGTTGCTCAGTCATGTCCTACTCTTTGCGATCTCATGGACTGTAGCCCACCAGGCTCCTCTGTCCATGGGATTCTTCAGGCAAGATACTGGAGTGGGTAGCTATTCCTTTCTCCAGGGGATCTTCCTGACCCAGGGATTGAACCCGGGTCTCCCTCATTGCAGGCAGAAGCCCCTCCTGGTATAAACCTATAACCAATATTTTTTCTTCTTTTTTTCTTTTTCGTTCCTTCCTCCCTTCCATCCATCCTTCCTTGTTTCTGTCCTTCCTCCCTGCCCCCCTCCTTCCTCTTTTATCTTTTGACCAGATTGGGGAGGGGATGGACAATATCTGTTTCAGCAGGAAATAACAGAAAGCTGACACTGGTGTAGACATTCAGGTGCAAACTGAAAACTGAAAGTGAATGGATAAAAAATAAGCTGCTCTAAGACTTGTTAAACTAGGGAGAAAGTTGAAGTCTGGAGCCCAGTGCTAAGAAAACAGTAAACAGTCCCAAGAAGGTGAGGATGTTCATCTCCAAATAGGAACAGGGAAGAATAACCTTCATTCATTTAACAAATATTTATAGAACATTTACATGTGCCAAAGAGTGTGCCAGCTGCTGGGGTTACAGTGGTGAATAAGTGACGCGTGGACGCTCCCGAGGGATCTCGTAGTCTAGTCCAGTGGCCACGCACATACCCTTGCAAGTTTATTGATTTAATACTTGTGTGTGATTCATGCTTGTGTTTTTTTTTTTATAATAAACGCATTTTAAAAATGAATGTCATAACCCACTAATAGGTTGCATCTGCAGTTTGAAAAACACTGATGTGAACTGGGAAGTAGACACATATACAGTGTTATAAGTGCAATGATAGAGAAGTATTCCTCAGGGTCAAGGGAAGTATTCTGAACTCACATATTTTTAAAAAGTTTGGTTAAGGCCGATGCCAAAACAGTATATGTCCCTAGTGTGAGATGCATTTTTGCATTTTGAAATCACCAAAGTGACCCTCATATGTTTGTAATATGCATATACATATTTTTAGCATGTAATTTGGGGACCCCAGAATGGCAACATTTTATACAAACAAAAGCTTTGTGTTTTAAAAGATACCTTTTCACTCACATTTTGAAAAACGCTAGAGATAGTATGTTTTTCCATTATCAATTGTCGGGTAACAAACTATCCCCAAACAGTGACCTAAAAGCAACATTTTGTTTTTGTAATCATTTTTACTTTGTGGGTTGGGAGCTGGGAAGTGTACTCCCAAGCTGGCTTTTACACTCAGATGTTGGCTGCCTGGGTGTTGCTTGGCCTTTCTCTCCACATGGCATCTCAGCCACCAGGCCTCTCTGTGTGGCTTGGGCTTCTCACAGTGTGGTGATCTCAAGGTAGTCAATTGCTTAGCTTGCAGCTGGCTTGACTGAGTGTTCCAAGAGACAGGAACAGGAAGCTGTTGCCAGTCTCCTAGGACCCAGAAACTGACAGGAGGACCAGCTTCACGGCTTCTGACCCACACAGTCACACGGGACCCTGTGCTTAGTTTGCTGCTCTGCTTTTGTGATCTTGAAATTCTTAATACATTTTTTGGTGGGATCTCTCATGTTCAGTGTGGGTTCTGCCCAGTATATCTCTCTGGCTGTATTTTATTGGTCTAAGCATGGAGCCTACCTGGATTCAAGGGAGGGGGATAGAGACCCCACCTGTCATTGGGAAGAGTATCACAGAACTCATATTTGTCTTTAATCAGTCACAGCATGGTAGGAGAGAGAGCACGGGAATACTGGAATCAAGAAATCTGAGGGCTTTCCCTGGTGGTCCAGTGGTTAAGAATCTGCCTTGCAATGCAAGGGACACTGGTTTGATTCCTGGTCTGGGAAGGTCCTACATGCCTTGCAGCAACTAAACCCAGAAATCACAACAACTGAACCAGCACTCTAGAGCCCAAGAGCTGCAATTACTGAGACCATGCACTGCCACTACTGAAGCCTAAAACCCTAAAGCTCCACAACTAGAGAAAGCCCATGTGTGGCAATGAAGACCCACCACAGCTTAAAAAAATTTAATGAATAAATCTTAAAAAACAAAAAAAGAAATCTGAGGCCTAGTCCCAGTTTTACAGCTACAACGAGCCTGTTACTGACAAACCATGTCACCTTGAGGACTTCAGTTTTCTGCCACTCAAAATGAGGAAGTTGGTTCTAGAATCATGAACCTCTAAGGCCACATTTGTGACTCTCTAAATGTATATCTGATTCATTAGAAAAAGTGTTTCCACAGTGCTCACCAAAGGGAGCATGGGAACAGAAGAGAAATGAGCTCCAAAGGGAAAAAAAAGCCTGCAGATCTAAATTCAAGCCTCCAGCCCCAACTTGTTCATTCTGCAAATACCTAATACAGAGGCAGACACAGGGTGCTGGGTGCTGGGCTGCAGTGGTGAGCCGTATCAACAGGTCCCCATCTTCACAGGCTAACAGTCTGCAGGGGGCAGGCGAGTGTCCCGACCGCCAGGGACCCTGATGCTAAGTGCTGTGGTGAGGAAGGGACCCTGATGCTAAGTGCTGTGGTGAGGAAGGCACTGGGTCCTTGGGAACCTATCCTGAACATGGGAGGGAAGGAAGGGCTGAGGGAGAGCAAGCTGAACCCCCAAGGCCAAAGAGGAATTAGATCTGATGGGTGGAGTGTGGTGTGCTCATATCCTACACAGAGGAGACAGATGGTGAAAAGGCCCAGTCACGAGGAGAACTATTTTAGGGACTTGAAAGTCACTCTGTGTGGCAGAAGTATGGAAAGGGGACATCCTTGGGGGTGGTGGGAGAGGGTGCAAAGAGGAAATAATGATGGACGAGGAAGCTGGAGAATAAGCAGAGGCCAGATTACTAGGAGACCTGACACCTTGAGAGAGAGATTGGATTGCATCTTGAGGCCCAGAAAAACACTGAAGGGATTGAAACTTGACAGACGCCTATCTGGTTTGGGTTTAAGAAACCACTGAGGTTAGTGTGTGGAGTGCTGAGATCAGACTGGCTGGGGATGGGGCAGGATTGGCTAGAAGTAGACTAGTGAGAGGCTGTGGTTTGTCATCTGGGTGAAAAAGGATGGTGACCAGCATTAGGGCAGAGGCAGTGGAGACAGAGTTACATGGGCAGAGGAGAGATTTCCTAGAATCAACAAGACTTGTGACTGCGTATAAGTGGAAGAGGAAGAGGGAGGTGGCAAGGATGACACCCAAATTTCTGGCTTAAGAAGGTGGATGGTAGTGTCATTTGCTGAGAGGGAAAGACCATGAGAATACTGTTCTGGTGGGAAAGTAGAGTGAGTAATCAAGCTGGTTCAGCTTGGGGTCTGTATCTAGCTTGGGATGGCTGTAAGCCTTTCAGGTAAAGGTATTCCATAGACAGCTGGAGAGTGAAGATGCGAGTCAAGAGAGAAATGGAGAAAGCTGTTGGGTTTTTTTTTTTTTTTTTTTTTTACCCGAGTGACAGCTTGTTTGAATAATGATATGAAGGGCCCAGAAGGGAAGAAGTAGGAAGACTGAGGGAACTGTATGCAGTCACTGAACCAAAGCTCCCAAGGGCTGAGAAGTGATGAGTCAGAACTCAGGATTTGGGGTTTGTCTTACAGACAAAGAGACCCCAGGAATTAAGAGGTCAGGCTCCCAAGTCTGGGTTGGAACACTTCATTCTATTACCTTCTGACTGTGACACTTTTGGACAAGTCACTTGCTTTCCTTGAGCCTCAGTTTTCCTTGACTACAAAATGGGGAAATTATGAGAACCTACCTCAGAATTTTGAGCGTGATGATTAAAGGAGATAATGCATGCAATATGTTTGCTGTCAACTAAAAAAAGCCCCCCTCCAAAAAATACCCTCCCACAATCTAAAATATGTGAATTGTGTTTTATTTGGGGACATTCAGTTTAGTTCAGTTCAGTCGCTCAGTCGTGTCCAACTCTTTGCGACCCCATGAATCGCAGCACGCCAGGCCTCCCTGTCCATCACCAACTCCCAGAGTTCACCCAGACTCACGTCCATTGAGTCAGTGATGCCATCCAGCCATCTCATCCTCTGTCGTCCCCTTCTCCTCCTGCCCCCAATCCCTCCCAGCATCAGAGTCTTTTCCAATGAGTCAACTCTTCGCATGAGGTGGCCAAAGTACTGGAGTTTCAGCTTTAGCATCATTCCTCCCAAAGAATTCCCAGGGCTGATCTCCTTCAGAATGGACTGGTTGGATCTCCCTGCAGTCCAAGGGACTCTCAAGAGTCTTCTCCAACACCACATTTCCAAAGCATCAATTCTTCAGTGCTCAGCTTTCTTCACAGTCCAACTCTCACACCCATACATGGCCACTGGAAAAACTGAGAACTATAGCCCAGGAGACAGACTCTCAGAGAGCTCTGAGGAAATGTTTCAGAGAAATAAGGGAGGAGCCAGGATATACAGGAGAAAAAATGGGGGGAAATGTAGTCAAACAGGAAAAGATTACTGCTAATCACACAAAAACATCTCAAGTTAATGATTTTAGTGCTTTTCTCTGTATGGGAAAACGTGGGTGTGGGCTATAGAAGTCATTTCTTAGATATGCCTCTTAACTCTCTAGGGCCAGTATCCAGTTTCTCTCTCTCCAGAATTCTCCTTGGGGTGCGCCGTCAAGGCGTCTGCAGTGGCTGCTGGTTTGATGGCAGGTGACATTTTATTTACTAAAACGGCAGGCAACATTTTTTTTGTCCACATCACTGTAGTGCCTGGCACACAGTTAACACTGCATCAGTGGTAACTGTCATTACTATATCAAAGTACAGGAAGGGAAAAATGAGTGCGCATGCAGGTCAGTTCATAGATTTGATTGCAGGAAGTTGAACAAATTCTTTTTAGGTGGTTTCTATCTTTTTGATGAAATAGAAAATGAGGTTACCTACTGGGGGGCTACTTGCTAACATCTCTGAGGGGTAGAAAAGCCACTCATTTGGCATTGACTAGGATACAGGACTGGAGAAGGCAATGGCACCCCACTCCAGTACTCTTGCCTGGAAAGTCCCATTGATGGAGGAGCCTGGTGCGCTGCAGTCCATGGGGTCGCTAAGAGTCGGACACGACTGAGTAACTCCATTTTCACTTTTCACTTTCACGCATTGGAGAAGGAAATGGCAACCCACTCCAGTGTTCTTGCCTGGAGAATTCCAAGGACGGGGGAGCCTGGTGGGCTGCCGTCTATGGGGTCACACAGAGTCGGACATGACTGAAGCTACTTAGCAGCAGCAGCAGCAGGATACAGGACAGTCACTATCAACAGAAGGTCAACAGACTACCGGCCACTTAAATCATCAAGACTTGCTTTTATTTTATTTTTAAAAAACTTTTTATTTCGTATTGGGGTATAGCCAATTAACAATATTGTGATAGTTTCAGATAAACAGCAAAGGGACTCAGCCATACGTATACATGTATCCATTTACCTCCAAACTCCCCTCCCAGCCAAGCTGCCACATAACACTGAGCAATTCCCTATGCTGTACAGTAGCTCCTTGTTGGGTTGAGGGGAAGTGATAGTTAAGGAGTTTGGGGTGGACATGTACACATTGTTACCAATTAAGACTTGCTTTTAAATTAAAGTAAAAATGCAAACAGCAGAATGACTCCTCATTTTGTAGCCTAGTACTAAAACTTGTAGAGTACAGGGAATTCCACGATGGTCCAGTGGTTAGGGGGACTTCCCAGGTGGTGTTAGTGGTAAAGAAGCGGCCTGTCAATGTGGGAGACTTAAGACATGCGGGTTCCCTAGGTGGGGAAGATCCCCTGGAAGGGGAAATGGCAACCCACTCCAGTATTCTTGCCTGGAGAACCCCATGGACAGAGGAGCCTGGTGGGCTATGGTCCATAGGATCACCAAGAGTCGGACAAGACTGAAGCGACTTAGCACGCATGCACACCAGTGGTTGGGACTTGGCACTTTCACTGCTGTGGGCTTGAGTTCAGTCCCTGGTTAGGGAACTAAGATCCTGAAAGCAATGCAGTGTGACCAAAAACTAAAATAAATTTAACTCAGTTATCTTAAAAAAAAATCTTGTAGAGTACATATTCAGAAGTATTTATGTGATTTTTTCCTGATCTAATATTTTTAAATAAGCTTTATTTTTACAATAGTTTTAGATTTACAGAAAAGTTGAGAGGATAGTATAAAGTTCATAGTTTATTCAGATTTTTTTAGTTTTTACCTAATTGCCCTTTTCCGCTCCAAGATCCTATCCAGGACACCACTTGCATATGGTAGTTAGGTCTCAGCGTGGACCCCTGTACCAAGGTCACAGGACAGAAATCTCTGGAACTGACCAAGCCCCATAGCAACTGTTGCCACGAGCCTCCGGATCTAAACTGGACAGTTCCCTGAGACTTTTGTCCTATGACCTTGGTACAGGGCTCCACACCTGTGGCTTTGGTATAGGGCTCCACACTTAGGCTCCTCCTGGCTGTGACAGTGTCTCAGACTCTCCTTGTTTTTGATGACTGTTGTTGAACTCAAGTGTGTGGGCCCAATGCACAGGGAGGCCTAACAAGCTGAAACGTCTGAATTTAAAGCAGAACTCCTTGCTTGGCAATAAACCTTTCTCTGCTCCAAACACTGATGCTTTGGTTGGTTTGGCCTCACTATGTGTCAGGCTCATGAACTTGGGTTCCACAACATGACCTTGACAGGTTTTTTTTTTTCTTAATATTTTAAGTATGTGACTATTTTTGGTTGCACACAGGCTCTTTGTTGCTGTGCGAGGACTTCTCTTGTTGCTGAGCATGGGCTATAGAGCTGTGAACAGGCATAGTTACTCCACAGCATGTGGAATCTTCCCAGACCAGGGATCAAACCCATGTCCCCTGCATCGACAGGTGGATTCTTAACCACTAGACCACCAGGGAAATCCCCAACCTTGACAGTTTTGAGGCGTGCTGGTCAAATATTTTGTAGGATGCCCCTCTATTGGATTTTGTTTGATGCTTTTCTCATTATGAGACTGGTTATAAGTTTTGGGGAAGGAAGATCACAGAGGTAAAGGGCTGTTCTTATCAGGTCATTTCAAGGGTATGTACTCTCACCATGATTTATCACTGTTGATATTAACCTTGATCAACTGGCTGAAGCAGTGTTGATCAGGTTTCTCCACTGTACAGTTACTCTATTTTCCCCCTTTCCAACTGTACTCTTTGAAAGGAAGTCAGCACACGCAGGTCTCTTAAGAAGTGGGGAGTTATGCTCCCCTTCTTTAACTCTTCAAGGGTTGAGTATCTCCATAAATCATCTGAAATTTTTATGCATGGGAGATTTGTTTCTTTTTCCCTATTTATTTATCCTATCATTTCTTTATATCAAGATGGACTTTTGGATGCTTATTTTATACTTATGATATAATCTAATACTCCCCCAAGGCCAGAATCAGCCATTTCTTCAAGCAAACAAGGAACCTTGGTTCCTTTTATTGAAGAATGGTATTTAGAAACCACTATCCAGGCATTAGACATGTTCTATCTGAATAAACTTTAATTTGATCACAAATTTATTATCCCAGAGTAACATAGTTGCTTTTGGTATGAGTCAAGGTTCACCCAGAGAAGCAGGACCAGTAGGAGATATATGTTAAGGGATTTATTGCAAGAAATTGGCTTCTGCAATTATAAGACATGAAGAGGCAAACTGGAAATTCCCAGGGCAGGCCTTCAAGAAAGCAGACAGGACTTCACGGGCGCCGGCTGTCCACTGGCTGAAGTTGCTATCTAACAGCAGAATTTCTCTTGAGGCTTTGCAACTGATTAAATCAGGCCCATTCAGGTTATCAACAATAATCTCCTTTACTTCAAGTGAGCTAACTATGGACTTTAATTACATCTGGAAAATACCTTGACTGAAACACCTAGATTAGTGTTTGAGTGACTGGGGACTGTAGGCTTGCCAAGTTGACATATCAAAAGACCATCAATCCAGGAGGACCTTATCTGTTGAGTGTGTTCCTTAAAGTACATTTTCTGGATGACTGAGAAGTACGCCCTGATGAACTCCAGCTTTTAGACTGATACTTAGGAAGCATCATAAACTTCTCTGCCTTCTTCAGTGGAGATACTAAACAACTTATTCTGGTTGTAATGACCCAGGGCCCCTATGTGAACACCGTTTATCACACTGAACTGAGCTTACAGGGATGCTTCAGGGTCTATAAGGCCTGGAAGGAGCCTTATCTCCACATCCGGGGATTCATTGCTCTAGTTCTTTTAGTTCCTCTGTCAGCTTTCTATTTATATACTTTTTCCTCTTTCCCTTTCTGAAGGCTGCCTCTCCTCACTTCTCTTGTATTAATTCAATAACTCTGTGTGTGTTCTCACTGCTTTCAAATTGAAGAGGATATTTGTCTCTGCTTCTTTCTGTTTTTTTTTTTTTTAATTATTTTTTAAGTAACAGCTTTATTAAGGTACAATTCACAGACTATACACTTCACTCATTTGAAGTGTAGAGTTCAGTGGGTTTTAGTATATTTACAGATATGTGTAACCATTACCACAGTCAATTTTAGAACATTTTTGTCACTTTAAAAAGAAATTTCCAATAGAAAGCCCAGAAACAAACCCACATACTTATGGTCAATTAATCTATGACAAAGGAAGCAAGAAAATACAATGGGGAAAATACAGTCTCTTCAATAAGTGGTGCTGGGAATAATAGACAGCTACATGCAAACAAATTAAATTAGAACATTCTCTAACATCATATACAAAAAATAAACCCAAAATTTTTTTAAAAATTCAAAATGGATTAAAGACCTAAATGTAAGACCGGATACTTTAAAACTCCTAGAGGAAAACATACACAGAACATTCTTTGACATAAATCACAGCAATATTTTTGGATCTGCCTCCTAGAGTAATGGAAATAAATGAAAAACAAAAATAAACAAATGAGATCCAATTAAACTTAAAAGCTTTTGCATAGCAAAGGAACCCATAAACAAAAAGAAAAGACAACCTATCGACTGGAAGAAAATATTTGCAAATGATGCTACTGACAAGAGATTAATTTCCAAAAAATGCTAACAACTCATATAGTTTATTTTATTTTTTCTTTTTTTTCTCATATAGTTTAATATAAAAAAAAAAAAAACAACCAACACCAGACTTCCCTGCTGGTCCAGTGGTTGAGACTTCATGCTCCCAATGCAGGACGTCTTAGTTCAGTTCTTGGTCAGGGAACTAGATCCCACATGCAACTAAAGATTCCACATGCTGCTACAAAGATGGAAGATCCCAAGTGCCACAACTAAGACCTGGCACAGCCAAATAAATGAATAAAAATATTTAAAAACCCAGCCCAACCAAAAAATGGGCAGAAGACCTAAATAGACATTTCTCCAAAGAAGACATACAGATGACCAACAAGCACATGAAAAGATGCTCAATATCACTCAATTTTTACTCTTGCCTGGAAAATCCAATGGACAGAGGAGCCTGGTAGGCTGCAGTCCATGGGGTTGCTAAGAGTCGGACACAACTGAGCGTCTTCACTTTCACTTTTCACTTTCATGCATTGGAGAAGGAAATGGCAACCCACTCCAGTGTTCTTGCCTGGAGAATCCCAGGGACGGGTGAGCCTGGTGTGCTGCCGTCTATGAGGTTGCACAGAGTCGGACACGACTGAAGCGACTTAGCAGCAGCAAACCAAAACTACAATGAGGTATCACCTCACACCAGTCAGAATGGCCATCATTAAAAAGCCTACAAACACTAAATGCTGGAGAGGGTGTGGAGAAAAAAGAAACTTCCTGCACTCCCTGCACTTCCTGCATTCCCTGGTAGGAATGCAATCTGGTGCAGCCACTGTGGAAAACAGTATGGAGGTTCGTTAAAAAAGTAAAAATAGAGCTACCATATGATCTTGCAATCCCACTCCTGGGCATACATCCAGAGAAAACTCTAATTCGAATAGATACATGCACCCCAATGTTCATCGCAGCACTATTTGCAATAATAAAGCAATCTAAATGTCCATCAATGGAGAAATGGATAAAGAAGTAGTACAGATATATATTGGAAAATTAGCTATAAGAAAGAACTAAATAATGCCATTTGCAGCAACATGACCTAGAGGTGATCATATTAAGTATATCAGACAAAGACAAATATATTGCTTATATGTGGAATCTAAAAAAAGATACAAATGAATTTATTTACAAAGCAGAAATAGTCACAGACATAGAAAACAAACCAAAAAGGATTAGGGGAAAAAATAGGATTAGATGGAGAGAAATTAGAAGCTTGGGATAAACATATACACACTACTATATATAAAATAGATAATCAACAAGGACCTACTGTACAGCACAGGGAACTATATCCAGTATCGTGTAATAACCTATAATGGGAAAGAATCCAAATGCAGGATCTCAGTTCCCCAACCAGGGATTGAATCCTTGCCTCCTATAGTGGAGGTGCAGAGTCTTAACCACTGGGCCCAGGGAAGTCCCAATAAAAAAAATGATTTAAAAAATTTCCTACCCTTTAGCTATCACCCCCTTCCCATCCCTCATCCTCTTCAATGCTAGGCAACCATTAGTCTTCTTTCTGTCCCTATGGATTTGTCTATTCTGGACATTTCATATTAATGGAACTATATAATATGTGGAATTTTGTGACTAGCTTATTTCACTTAGCACATATTTTCAAGGATCATTCATGTTATAGCAAGAATCAATTGTGGTTTAGTCGCCAAGTCATGTCAGACTCTTTTTTGACCCCATGGACTGTAGCCTGCCAGGCTCCTTCTCTCCATGGAAATTTTCCAGGCAAGAATCCTGGAGTGGGTTGCCATTTCCTTCTCCAGGGAGTCTTCCCAACCCAGGGATCAAAACCATGTCTCCTGCATTGGCAGGCGGATTCTTTACCACTGAGCCACCAGGAAAGCTGGTATGAATCAGTACTTCATCACTTTTCATGGCTGGATAAGATTCCATTGTATGGCTACATCACATTTTGTTTGTCCTTCCCTCTGTTGAGAGAAAACAGCATTGTTTCCATCTTTTGGTTATTATGAATAATACTGCTATGAACATTCACATATGTTTATATTTTAATGTCTCTTGGGTAGATATCTAAGAGTGGAATTGCTCAGTCATATGGTAAATAGGTTCTGGTACCAACTCGACGGACATGAGTTTGAGTAAGCTCCAGGAGTTGGTGATGGACAGGGAAGCCTGGCATGCTGCAATCCATGGGGTCGCAAAGAGTCAGACACAGCTGAGCCACTTGAACTGACTGAACTAAACAACGAACAATTTTCCAACACCAGCTGAGTGCTCTACAATGCAACTCATTTCTGACACTACACGTAGACAGCATCAGATTTCATAGGTCCAAGGTTCAATCCCACAAGACTGTCCCTGGCCCCACCCCTTCAGATGGTTGTCACAACCCCAGACTCTCACCTGTGCTTCTGACTGACAGGCCACAGATGGGAGCTTCCAACTACCACACCCCTTGGGTTTCACAGGCCAGTTGCAAGTGCTGTTACCTGTACTTCTGATCGACTGGCTATAAATCAGAGATCCCCTGCTTGGGTTCGATTCATTTGCTAGAGAGGCTCACAGAACTCTGAGAAGCATCCTGTGTACTAGATCACTTGTTTATTATAAAATGATGTAACCCAGAAACAGCCAGATGGGAGAGGTGCAAAGGGCAAGGTATGAAGAACAGGTTAAGCGCTTCCATGCCCAATCTGAAGGCGCCATGTTCCCCAAATCTCCATGTGTTTAACCAACCTGAAAACTCTCTAAACCCTGTCCTTCATTGGGCTTCCCTGGTGGCTCAGCAGTAAAGAATCTGCTTGCAATGCAGGAGACCTGGGTTCAATCCCTGGGCAGGGAAGATCCAGGGGAAGATCCCCTGGAGGAGAGCATGGCACTCCGGTATCCTTGCCTGGAGAATTCCCATGGACGGAGGAGCCTGGTGGGCTACAGTTCATAGTGTCACAAAGAGGCAGACATGACTGAAGTGACGTAGCACACACGCACTAACAGAAGCTTCATTAGATAAGCACAACTGATTAAATCACTGACCAATAACTGATTCAGCCTCCAGTCCCTCTCTCCTCCTGGAGGTTGGTGGGAGGGGTGGTACTGAAAATTCTACCCCCTCCTCGCACCTTTGGTTCGCCTGGCAACCAGCCCCTAACCTTAGGTTACCTAAGGGCTTTCCCAAAAGTCACCTTTTAACATACAAAAGCCACCTTTATCACTCTTATCATAAGAAATTCCAAGGGTTTTAAGAGCAGTTCTGCACCAGGAATGGGGTTGAAGACTAAATACATGTTTCTTATCATAAATTATATTATTGTGTGAGTGCATGCTAAGTCACTTCAGTCATGTCCGACTCCTTGCAACCCCATAGACTGTAGCCCACCAGACTTCTCTGTCCATGGGATTCTCCAGGCAATACTGGAGTGGGCTGCCATTTCCTTCTCTAGGGGATCTTCCTGACTCAGGGATTGAACCCAAGTCTCACATCTACCTGCATTGGCAGGTGGGTTCTTTACCACTTGCGCCACCTGGAAAGCCCCATAAATTACAGTATTACATATAGTAATCCCATGTTTAACTTTTGAGGAAGTGGCATACTATTTTCCAAAGTGACTACCATTTTACATTCCTACCAGCAGAACACGAGGGTTCCAATTTCTGTATATCCTCATCAATGCTTGTTATGATCTGACTTTTTGATTATAGTTACCTTCGTGGATGTGAAGTGGTATCTCATTCTGGATTTGATTTCCCAAACAGCTAATGACGTTGAGCATATTTTCCTGTGCTTTTTGGCAATTTGCATATCTCAGAGAAGTGTCTATTCAAGTGTTTGCCATTTTTTATATCAGGCTGTTTATATTTTTGTTGTTGAATTGTAGGAGTTGTCTATATATTCTGGATCCTAGGCTTCCCTGGTGGCTCAGAGGTAAAGAATCTACCTGCTATGCAGGAGCTACAGGAGGCACAGGTTCGATCCCTTGGTCAGGAAGATTCCCATGGAGAAGAGCATGGCAACCCACTCCAGTATTCTTGCCTGGAGAATCCCATGGACGGAGGAGCCTGTTGGGCTACAGTCCATGGGATCGCAAAGAGTCTAACACAACTAAAGCGACTTAGCACGCACAGACCCTTATGAGATATATGGTTGCAAATATTTTCTCCTACTTTGTGGGTTGTTTTTTTACTTTTTGGTAGTTTCCTTTCAGACCCCAAAGTTTTTAATTTTGATGAAGTTCGATTTATCTATTTCTTCTTTTGTGCCTTGTGGTTTTGAGGCCAAATCTATGATTCCATTGCCAATGGATACCTATTTATTGAGCACCTTCCATCTACCAGGAACTAGGGACAATGTGGTAATAAGACAGACTTGGTTCCTGCCCTCGTGGGATTTAAGTCTAGTGGGGCAGAAGAGGGGCTTCCCAGGTGGCTCAGTAGTAAAGTATCTGCCTGCCAATGCAGGAGACGCAGGTTCAGTCCCTGGGTTGGGAAGATCCCCTAGTGAAGGGAATGGCAACCCACTCCAATATTCTTGCCTGGAAAATTTCATGGACAGAGGTACCTGGCAGGCTGCAGCCCTCGGGGTCACAAAGAGCTAGACACAACTGAGCGACTGAGCATGCACATACACATGGAACAGGGGAGATATCAATCTAATAACTGCATGGATAACTTCTCAAGTGTGATAAGGATTAGCAAAGGTGCAGTTCTAACATAGCCTGAGGGTCAGAGAAGACTTCCCCAAGGAGGTGACATTTAAACTGACATTTGAAGGGTGATTAAGAGTAGATCAGGTAAAAGGGGGCAAGGAATAGAGGGAGAGTGTTTCTAAAAAAGGAATAGCATATAAGAATCCCAGAGTTCAGGAGAACACAGCTCTTTTGAGGAACAGTGAGGACTATGTGGCTGGAGCAGAGTGGGGGTGGGTTGAGTGGGGAAAGAATGAAATGTCTTAGGGAGAGAATGTAAAGGGAAGAGAACTTTCCAAGACTTTAGCCTGGTAAGTGCCAGCAACTGAAGCCATAGGAAGTCATGGAACACTAGAGAGGAGAGTTTCAAGGAGGAAGTAGTTCACACTGGTCAGTGCTGTCGAGAAATGATGGGCTTCCCAGGTGACTCAGTGGTAAAGAATCCACCTGGCAATGCAGGATACGCGAGTTTGATCCCTGGGTCTGGAAGATCCCCTGGAGAAGGAAATGGCAACCCACTCCAGGATTCTTGCCTGGAAAATCCTATGGACAGAGAAGCCTGGTGGGCTACAGTCCATGGGGTCACAAAGAGTTGGATACAACTGAGCAACTGAGCACAAACACACACATGCATGCTTGCCAAGAAGTGAACAAAGGTGAGGACTTCTATTTGGCAGCTGGGCCCTGATAGCTCAGTTGGTAAAGAATCCGCCCGCAGAGCAGGAGGAGACCCTGGTTCGGGAAGATCCCCTGGAGAAGGGAAAGGCTACCCACTCCAGTATTCTAGCCTGGAGAATTCCATGGACTGTATAGTCCATGGGATCGCAAAGAGTAGGACACGACTGAGTGACTTTCACTTCACTTCAGGTCGTTCTGGGAGACCTTTGTGGCGGAGGCAGAAGCCAGAATGCAGAGGAGTAATTAAGAGGTGAGGAAATGGAGGGACTTCCCTGCTGGTCCAGTGGTTAAGAATCTGCCTTGCAATGGGTGGGATTCCTGATCAGGGAACTAAGGTCCCACATGCCGTGGAGAAACTAAGCCCATACACAGTAACTACTGAGCCCATGTGCTCTGGAGCCTGCAGCTGTAAGGCAGAAAAAAAAAAGCGAGAGAGAGAGAAAGAGAGAGAGGTAAGGAAATGGAGATGTGAAGGGAACATACCTTCCTTTGAAAAAGTTTGGCTGGGAAGTGTTTGTCACCCAAAAAGCCTGGCTCCTAGTAGGTGGTCAACAAGTGTTTATTGCACTAAACTAAACTGAGGGTGCTCTCCAAGATACGGAAGAGGGACAACTGATGGAATTAGGCTGTGGGAGGAGGCAGGCTTGAGAACATGCATTACATCTTGAAAGGAGACAGGCATGCACCTTCCCTTCATTAAAATGAACGGAAAGAGTGAAGACGGAGGCTGGGTGTGGAATGCAGGGTATGTTGGCTGGGATAGGAGGGGGCATTTCTGTAGATAACAGGGTCAGGAGATGAGCAACTTGTATGCTTTTATTCCCTTCAGAGGATTTCAGGTTTAGCTCTAAGTCCAGTTTATGACTTTATCTGGAAATAATAGCTAACCTGTTTAATAGTTGGTGAGCAATTATTTAGTTGCTGCTTTGACTTCTATGGGCTGAGAACAAGGTAAGTCGGCTTGTTTTGATTGTCTCTGAAGTAAAAAAAAGTAAAGTTCTAGGTGGTGAACAACATCAGCAGAGGAACCAATACCTCCTTTGAGGAGCAGCCACTCATCTAGTACAAAAGGAAAATAATCTGCAATCATGGACACATTTTGGTGGTGGGACAATGCAGGTAACCACTAGAGCCTGCTGAGTACCTTTCAATTTTTCCAAATGAGCATTTGTTAGTAAATTCTTTTTTTTTTCCTTTTAAAAAAATATTTATTGATTGATATGGCTGCATCTGGTCTTAGTGGCACCATGTGGGATCTTAGTTCCCCAACCAAGGACTGAACCTGTGTTCCCTGCATTGGAAGGCATATTCTTAACCACTGGACCACCAAGGAAGTCTCCTAATAAATTCTTTAATAAATTTGTTAATGAATACATTTACTGTTATTTCCTATGTGTCCTGCAGATTGCTAGGTGTTGTGCATTGTGTTTTCTCGAATCATCGGAACATCCCTGCAAGGGAGCTTGTATTTGTCCCATGTTACTGCCAAGGAAACTGCAGCTCAGAGAGGTAAGTGATTCGCTCAAGGTCACTAATCAGTAGCAGGTTTGGAAGCCAGGTTAGGCTGAGTGCTTTCCACCACGCCAGCACTTTTGGCAATTTTGCTCCAGGGGCACTGTGCGCCCTCCACTGGTCTAAAATGGATGCACGTGGTGGAGAGGCGAGGTCCAACCCAGATTCACCTCACTAGCTCCTCACTTGTCAGTTTTACATCTGGGGCTCTGAGGTGAGCTTCATTGGAGCAAAGGCTGCGTGTGTGCTAAGTCTCTTCAGTTGTGTCCGACTCTTAGGGACCACACGGACTGTAGACCACACGGACTGTAACCCGCCAGGCTCCTCTGTCCATGGGCTTCTCCAGGCAAGAATACTAGAGTGGGTTGCCATTTCCTTCTCCAGGGGATCTTCCCCACCCCAGGATTGAACCTATGCCTCCTGCATCTCTTGCATCAGCGGGTGGGTTCTTTACCACTAGTGCCACCTGGGAAGCCTCGAGCCAAGGCTATGGAGAAGAAAAAACAAAAAACAAAGTCTGAAGGCCACTGCCTTCCACAGGGGTCTCTGAACTTCTCAGCAGATGCCTGGCTTTCCTTGAAGTGTTTCTCCTGAAAGACACTGCTTGAATGATGTGTTTTCCCCCACTTGTCTCTCCTGACATATCTATCCTCCACGGGACTGTAAGAGTGATTTTTCTAAAATCCCATCCTGTTACTCCCCTGCTTAGAAACCTATGGCTCCCAGCTACCTCGAGGTTAAAATTCCTTGTTCCTCTTTTAGCATGACCTTGAAGACCCTTTGTGACCTGGACCCCCGTCTACTTCTTCTCCAGAGTTGCTGTTAATTACTCCCCAGCTCCCACCTTACTGCCAAACTGGCTGACTTACATCTCCTGGTACTTGTTCTGTGCACTGATACATACTCCAGTGGCCCTGCCAGGAGGCTGCTCCCCTGTCTCCACTGACATACTCCCGCTCACCCCTCCAGCCTCAGATCAGGTATGATCTTCCTCTCCAAAGCCTTTTGGCCTGGGTTAGGCCCCATCCTCTGTGCAGGATCCCTTCCTCCAACCCTGATGCTTACCTGGTTACAGCCCTGCTTCGGTCTCCTTTTCTTGTCCATCTGTCCCACTCAAATGCAGATTTGCATCATCTGCTTAACTCTGCTTTGCTCCCCTGGAAAGAAGTTTCTCAGGGAACTTTTTCTTTCCCTTGGGGTGAGCATACCAGAAATGCCAATGGCTTGATGTGAGGCATGCGGAGTTTTCAGCATGGGAGTTTGTCCCCTGCAGCCAAACCTCAATTTTACATGGAGGAGGTAGGCTAAGCAACATCACATGATGAAAAAAATTTGTGGGAAGAATAGCTGACGATAGGAAAAAACTCTAGAAAGCTGCTTTCAAATCTTCCAGCTGACTTGGTTTTCATTCTGGACAGAATAGGGCAGATGCTTGTCTTAGGTCCCTGAATCTATAGTTAAGATTCTGAGGTTCAGACTTTTCCTATGAAGAACGGACTACTGTTAGAAGTGTCCTTTGGATGTGGGACAAAGTTACATGCCAATCTTCTTTCTAAGCCCTGTGGCAGGAAGGGAAGGCCTTCACCCTGCCAGCCTTCACCAAGCCCAACCCACCTTGGGAGAGGCTGTGAAGCAGAAACCACCATCCTGCATCAGTTAGCTAATTTGCATCTAGAAAATGGGCATGGGGGTGGAGGAGGGTTATACCAGGTGCCCATGCCAAATGCCACAAGCCAGGAGATGCTTGCCCTTCCACTGCAGACATCAAAGAAGTTCCTTTACATTTTTTCTTTTTCTTTGGCTGTGGCGCACAGCTTGTAAAATCTTAATACCCCGACCAAGGATCAAACCCAGGACCCTGCAGTGAAAGCACTGAGTTCTAATCACTGGACCACCAAGGAAGTCCCAAAGAAGTTCATTTAAAAGATGAAAAATTAACGCATATATATGGAATCTAGAAAGATGTTACTAATGAGCCTACTTGCAGGGCAGCAGTGGAGACACAGACATGCAGAACAGACTTGTGGACACGGAGGGGGAAGGAGAGGGTGGGAAGAACTGAAAGAGTAGTGTGTGAAGTGTGTGAAATAGATAGCCAGTGGGGATTTGCTGTTTGACTCAGGAAGCTCATACTGGTGCTCTGTGACAACCTAGAGGAGTAGGATGGAGAGGAAGGTTCAAGAGGGAGGGGACATATGTATACCTATGGCTGATTCATGTTGATGTATGGCAGAGACCATCACAATATTGTAAAGTAATTATCCTACAATTAAAAATAAATTTTTTTTAAAAGAAATGCTACATTCAGAAGAACTATACATAAAACGTCTTAATGACCCAGATAACCACTATGGTGTGATCACTCACCTAGAGTTAGACATCCTGGAGTGTGAAGTCAAGTGGGTCTTAGGAAGCATTATTTTGAACAAAGCTAATGAAGGTGACAGAATTCCATCAGAGCTATTTAAAATCCTAAAAGATGATGCTGTGAAAGTGCTGCAACTCAATATGCCAGCAAAATTGGAAAACTCAGCAATGGCCACAGGACTAGAAAAAGTCAGTTTTCATTCCAGTCTTCATTCCCAAAGAAAGGCAATGTGAAAGAATGTTCAAATTACAGTACAATTGTGCTCATTTCACATGCTAGCAAGGTGATGCTCAAAATGCTCCAAGCTAGGCTTCAACAGCATGTGAACTGAGAACTTCCAGATGTACAAGCTGGATTTAGAGAAGGTGGAGGAATCAGAGATCGAATTGCCAACATCTGTTGGATCATAGAAAAAGCAAGGGAATTCCCAAAAAACTTCTGCTTCATTGATTATGCTAACGTCTTTGACAGTGTGGATTACAACAAACTGTGGAAAATTCTTAAAGAGATGGGAATACCAGACCACCTTACCTGTCTCCTGAAAAATCTGTATGCAGGACAAGAAGCAACAGTTAGAACCCAACATGGAACAACGGACTGGTTCCAAATTGGGAAAGGAGTACGTCAAGCTTGTATATTGTCACCCTGCTTATTTAACTTACACGCAGAGTACATCATGTGAAATGCCGGGCTGGATGAATTCCAAGCTGGAATCAAGATTGCTGACAGACATATCAGCAACCTCAGATATGCAGATGATCCCACTCTAATGGCAGAGAGTGAAGAGGAACTATAGAGCCTCTGGATGAGGGTGAAAAAGAAGAGTGAAAAGCTGGCTTAAAACTCACATTCAAAAACCCAAGATGATGGCATCTGGTCCCATCACTTCATGGCAAATAGATGGGGAAAAAGTGGAAAGTGACAGAATTTATTTTCTTGTGCTCCAAAATCACCGCATATGGTGACTACAGCCACAAAATTAAAAGACACTTGCTCCTTTGCCGACAAAAGTTCGTATAGTCAAAGCTATGGTTTTTCCAGTAGTCATGTATGAATGTGAGAGTTGGACCATAAAGAAGGCTGAGCACTGAAGAATTGATGCTTTCAAATTGTGGTGCTGGAGAAAACTTGAGAGTCCCTTAGATAGCAAGGAAATCAAACCAGTCAATCCTAAAGGAAATCAACCTTGAATATTCATTGGAAGTAATTCATTGGAAGGACTGATGTTGAAGCTGAAACTCCAATACTTTGCCCACCTGATGAAAGAGTCAACTCACTGGAAAAGACCCTGATGCTGGGAAAGATTGAAGGCAGGAGGAGAAGGGAGTGACAGGGATGAGATGATTGGATGGTATCACCAAGTCAACAGACAGGTGTTTGAGCAATCTCTGGGAGACAGTGAAGGGCAGAGAAGCCTAGTGTTCTGCAGTCCATGGGGTTGCAAAGAGTTGGACACAACTTAGTGATTGAACAACAGCAACGTTGTGTAAATGTTTAAGGTATAGTTACTAGAGACATGGGGCAGACTGAGAATAAATAGGAAGGATTTGGATCATTTCATGGATAAGAGTCTAACGGGTTATTAAGGGCAGGTGGGAACGTTTTGAGCTGAGAAGAGGCAAACAGGCCTGCCAAGCAGAGATGGAAACCTGGATGGATGCACTCAGGGTGGTGTCTCTGGGCTGTGTGGGGTGGTGACTCAGTTCCTCCCTGGCCTTCAAGGACTGGGATGGGAGGGCTAAGGATATAGCAGTCCATTGCAAGGGCCACCCAAGCCTCCAGGGATACAGCGCTATTTCAAAAATCTGCTGTTCTCAGAAACAGCATGGATTTCCAGCCACCCACTACTTCTCCGTCCATTCAGCTCCAATCAAGCCACCCTCCTGTATTCTACTCAATTCACAGTATTTCTAAATGGGAGCAATTTTCCAAACTATAACTTATATATTAAATAAAATTAAAAGAAATCCACAATGCTGATGATTAAAGCCCTCTCTTGGAGACAAGTGCCAAGGGGTGTGTCTCATTGGAGGGCAGAAGTCAAGGTAAATTACATGACTCACCAGGAAATATTAGAAAAAAATATTTGGAAGCTTTTTCTTTTTACTTCCCCTCTGCTTCCTTCATGGAGAAGGAAATGGCAACCCACTCCAGTATTCTGGCCTGGAGGATTCCATGGACTGAAAGCCTGGCAGGCTATAGTCCACAGGGTTGCAAAGAGTTGGACACGACTGAGCAACACACACACACACACACACACACACACACACACACACACACACACCTCCCTGCAGACAGCTCCTCTGGACTGAGACTCACAGGAGGCCAGACCTAGATGCCAAAGAGTCTGGGAGACAGGTAAACAGTGTGTCTCTACTCAGAGCCAAGGTGAAAGTAGCTCCTTTGGTGTACAGCTTGGCCACTTTCTCTGAGAGTGAGGTCCAGAGTCTGTTCTGGATCGCTAGCTCACGGCCGCGGGTTGGTGACCTCCACCCTGCAAACACCGGGAGCTTCTCCCTTGGTGGTTAATGAAAAAAAAAAAAAAAAAGTCACTCAAATGACAGCTTTGTCATGTGAAAGGAAAGCATTCCGTTTTAATATGCTAAAGAAGTCATTGGGGATACATTAGAAAGGGTCCCCTACTGGTAAGCCCTGCTTGTCTCCGGGAGCAGGTTGACAAGGGCTGGTTCATCCCCCAAAATAACTTGTTAATAGCTAAGTCAGGCCTGCAGTTAGACTTCCTCTGCATCACTGGTTTACAGTCTTATCTCATTCTTCTAGCAAATGTTTCCGAATAAACCCAGAGCTTCTGCCTGCCAAGAAATGGCTACTGGAAGCATAACTTTCCTTGTCCCAAGCTTCTGCACCGAACTCCTAAATCCTGTAGTTTGGGGACTTGGCATAAGGACCGCTTGGTGCCTGGTTCCAGCGTCTCTTGGCCGGTGTAGTAGGAGACCTGCGACAGGTGCCTGAGACCCACACCAAGGGGGTCTACTCCTGGCAGGCCCAGCGCCCATGGCTGCGGCTCGAGCTGAGTCCCGGGCGCCTCCCTTTGGAGGGGGGCGGCAGGTCGCGGGACCACCCGGGACAGAGGCCTCGCCGCAGCGTCGGGGTCCCTCCACGCTCTCCAGTCTCCGTCGCCTTCAACGGTCCTGGAAGAAGGGGAACATATGGCGGAGGAGGCCTTGAATTTGCACCACCCGGCTGCCCACGGAGTCTTTCCCCTTGGCTGGCGCCGCCGCCGCTCTGGCCGTCTTCTCCACGACCTGCGCGCCCACTGCGCTCGGGGCGCGTCTCAGCGTCCACCCGGCGGCGCTGCTGCTGTTGTTGTTGGCATTGTTAGGGTCCCGGTCTCGGCCGCTTGCCCTCTCCCAGTCCTCGGCCCCCGACAGCTCCCGCAGGCTCCAGGGCGCGTCGGGCCTCAGGTAGTGACAGGGCCGGTGGCCGCTGTGGTCGCGGCGCGTGGGGTCAGCCCCCAAGGCGCCCACCAGCACCTTGATGACCATCTCGTGGCCCTGCAGGGCCGCCAGGTGGAGGGGCGTGAGGCCGCCGCTACCCGGGGCGCTCACGTCGAGCCGCAGCCCCTGGCGCTGGGCGAAGTCGTGCACTAGGATGAGTTCCTCGTGGCGCCCGTGCTTGGCCAGCCAGTGCAGCACCGAGTAGCCCGTGATCGGGTCGCCCCGCAGCAGCAGCCCCGGCTCGGCTTCCAGCAGCTCCTGCAGCGCCTCAAAGCGGCCTTCGGCGGCCGCCAGTATCCACGCGTGCTCCCGGGGCTCCAGGCACAGCCTGCTACCGCCCGGTCCGTTCGGCCCGCCAGGGGACTGCTCCTCCAGGCGCTCCTCCGACAACCACCCGGCGGGAGCCGCCCCCTGCAGCCCCAGCAGCTCCAGCCGCGCTCCCCGCCGGCGCGCCGACCCCGTTCCCGAGGGCATCAGCGCGCCAAGTAAAGGGGGCTCCCTGGAGGCGGTGGCGTTGCCCCGGTACCTGCTCAGGTTGCCGGCGTCCACTCTCGAGGGGCGGGGCTGCGGGGCGCTCCTCGGGCTCAGCTTGGTCGGTGCGAAGGAGGCCTTGGGGGCCGGCTTGGCGGCCCCTCGGGGCTCGGCCATAGTCCGGCCGCCACGGCGGTCCCAATGTCTAGCGTCGGCTGCCCTTCCCGGGCCCCACCGAGAGGAACTGGCGCTGGCTTTGGGGAAGGAAGCTGCTTGAGCAATTGAGCTCGGAGGGAGGGAGCGAAGGAAGGGAGGAGAGGGAGGGAGAGCGCCAGTGATCCGAGGGAGGGCCCGGGCGTTGCGGGGGTGGGGGCGACGCGGAGGGGTGGGAGCTCCGGCCCGGCCCCCAGGACGAGCCCCTCTCCAGAGCCCGGGGTGCAGCCGCCGCCTCGGTCCCCCCAGGTTTCGGGCGTCCCCGCCCCAAACGGCCAGGTGAGCTGGCGGCCACACCTCCCGAACGGCTAGGGCAACCTTGGGGCGGGCGCGGGGGCGGGCTGCGAGCGGGCTCCGAGAGCCGCCCGGAGCCGCCCGCTTGCCCCAAACGCCGGGTTCTCTGCATCCCCACAGCTACCGGGGTGAAGAGGATCCAGGGAACCCCCTCGCCGGCGAACTGAGCTCGGCTTCCAGCCAAGGCCTCCGGGAGCGTGATCCTTAAGGCTCGCTCCCCGCCCCTTCCTTCGTCCTTCCTTCTTATCTCCTCAGAAGTCTCCGTGCACTTTGTCCTTGAGCCGCCTTTGTCCCGCGCCTCGCATTCGGGGAGGTGGCCTGGCTGCCCCGTGTGACTAGGGTTCCCTCGCACTCCCCTTTTGTGCCTTGACCCCTTCCCGCAGTTGCCCCGGATTCCTGCAGAGAAACTCGAGAAAGGGTCCAGGCGGGAGCCCTTTCAGGGAACTGAGGACTATTCCCCTGCTTAGGGCTTCCCTGATGGCTCAATGGTACAGAATTCGCCTGCTTATGTAGGAGACATAAGAGACGTGGGTTGGATCCCTGGGTCGGGAAGATCCCCTGGAAGAGGGCATGACAACCCCCTCCAGTATTCTTGCCTGGGAAGTCCCATGGACCGGGGAGCCTGGTGGGCTACAGTCCATGGAGTCACAAAAGAGTTGGACAGGACTTAGCGACTAAACAACAGTATTATCCTGCTTCCCCTCCCGGGGCTCCCTACCCAGCTCTCTGCCCTCATCTCCTCTAACCTTTCCTGACTAGACTTGAAGACGTAAGTGAATCAGTCATTGGCCCGGAACGCCTTACCCTTTTCAGAGATGTATCCTGCTCTCTTCTAGAAGGACCTGCTGATTTCTGGGAATTCATTGTTTTAGGGCTTATAAAAGAGGAGGCTGTTTTACCTTTTCACTCCTAACATTAGCCTCCTCTTTGTTCTTTTCTTCTCTCAATAAATGGTAGTTCTTGCATCTCCCACACCCTCCCCCAGGTTAGGAAGTTTGGTCAGTGAGCAGTGGGGAGCCATAGAAGGTTCTTCAGCCATAGAGGGACACAGCTATGATTAAGGTAGGTTTAAGGAAGTTGATTAGGGGTATCCCTCATAGCTCAGTTGCTAAAGAATCTGCCTGCAACACAGGAGACCTGAGTTCGATTCCTGGGTTGGGAAGATCCCCTGAAAAAGGAAATGGCAACCCACTCCAGTGTTCTTGCCTGGAGAATTCCATGGACGGAAGAGCCTGGCAGGGTACAGTCCATGGGGTTGCAAGAGTCGGACATGACTTAATGACTACACCACCACCACCAAGGAAGATGATTATGGGAGATGCAGAAAGCCAGGAGACAGTTCCAATAGTCTAGGCCAAAGGGAGGCTAAGCCAGGCCCCTTTACTGGGTCTCACAGTGATGGAAGGTACCAGAGGCTTTTCCACTTTAACCCTCAAATATTTGAGACCAGTCCTAAATATCTGGAGCTTTCCTTCATGACAGCCTATGCATTTGTAGTCCATTTTTTGAACATTTTTTTCATGTGCCACTCTGCCAAATGCTTTATATGTGTTATTCTATTAACCTTCCCAAGGATCTCAAGAGCTAAGTATTGTTACTATCCTCCCTTTGCACAGAGTTTAGGCCGCTTGCCCAAGGTCACCCAGAAGGAAGCAGAAGAGCAGGTCTGGGTGATACCATAGCCTTTGTTCTGGCACAGAGGACCTGGCATTCAAACCAAGCTTATCAACTGCAAATCACTCACACAAGTCCCAAATTCCAGCCAAATGAGTGCACTTGTCCTAACTTGAGCATATCTTGAATTCACCCTCCTCTACCCAAATGTCCTCCCTTATAGCTTCTATTTGGTGAAGTTCTTCCCCCTGCCCTTCAAGGTTGGTCTCAGTTGCCACCTTCTCCACTGAGCCTCCTCTGATTGCCCCTGCCCAGAGTGATCCTTCTCAGTCCCCCAGCCACCTATTTGGATTATTCCTTCGGCAGCCAGAACAGACTGCCCTGAGTTGTATTTCTCTTCCTTAACTCTGACATGCCAATCAAACTAAATTCTTTGATGACTCTGTTGCGCTGCCCTTGTGTACCTAGTAGGTGAGTGAGAAATACTTTAACCACCTTTTGGTTTGGCAGCCTGGGGAAATGTAATTGCATGTATATATGTGGCTGGGGTGGGGGTGGGACCGTTATATGCACCCGTGTTGGGGGAGGTGTCTGCCCGCAGAACCTGGAGTGGGGGGAACCCACTCCCACATCTCTGCCCCCGACTGAATCTGCAGGACAACTAAAGCAACTCATAGACTTGGTCAGTTCGTGAAAGAGAAGCAAAAGGTGAACAAGTGGTTGCTTCACTAAGCTGACTAACCAAAGCCACCTCGTGACCTTTGCTGATTCCTCAGAGACCAGGCCCAGAGTGGGCCCCAAGCCTTCAGGCTTTCATTTTCAAAATGAACCCTGACTGACAAGCAGCTACTTCCGTTGCTCTGGAAACTTCCCTCCACAACCTCAAATCTGTAAACACCAAACCACACACACTTCCAGAATATGCAAACAGCTGCAACAATATTTTTTTTTAATCAAAATGCCAGCATGGAGAATGCAGGATGGAAGAATGCTTGGACTATTAATTTTCCTCACCACTAAGCAGGTAGTTCCCTTCCCTATCAGCAGTAACATTATCTCTGGTTCCAGTTCAACGACTGCAAAGGCACAGACCCAGGATGCACGTGCCCTTGCTTAACTGTTGCCAGAGACCAAAGCCAGGGTGCCGCCCTAGCAGCTCTTTACTTAGTAAGTGCTTTGTATAGGTCACCAATTGCATACACCATTCAGCAGAACCACAGCGCCCATCTCTGTTTCAGTAGACAGGGTCTGTGGACAAAGAATGTGCTTGTCATTCCAGTAAAGAAATGCCATCAAGCCATTGGCCACTGCAGCCAATGACCCCCTGCATCCTTCCACCCTGTGTGCTCTAACTGAAACTCAGGATGGAGAAAAAGAGGATACTGGCCCTAGAGAGTTTAGATGCTTATATAAGGAATACTTTCAATAAGCCCAGGCTCTTACATTTTGCCATACACAGGAAAGGGCTAAAATCACTAGTTTGAGATATCTATTTGGGGGGGGGGGGATTAGCAGTAATCTTTGATATTCAAACACATGATTTTACTTTTTCTTCAAGAACTCCATATATCCTGGCTCCTCCTTTACCTCTTTGAAACAGTTCCTCAGCGCCCTCTGAGAGGCTGTCCCCGGGCTATAGTCCTCAGTAAGTCTGCCGAATAAGACAGAACTCACAACTTCTAGGTTGTGTGTTTTTCTTCAGTCAACAGGTCTCTGGAGTGGGGTGAAGAGAGCAGAAAGCAGAAGAGATAGTACAGACCCTCCTAAGCCAAAAATGCCCATCCCCTGAGGCAGCTACTCCCCCTCCAAGGGAATAGGGCAAAACCCTTAAAGCCTTTGGAAATGGCCTCTTAAAAAGTTGGATGTAGGGTGAAGGTTTGGATTTTGAATGGTGGTGGTGATTGTTGTTTTAGTAGCTAAGTTGTGTCTGACTCTTTGAGACCCCGTGGACTACCCCGCCAGGCTCCTCTGTCCAGTGTGTCTGTGGGTTTGTTTATTTGTCCTGGAATATTCAAACTATAAGAACTGTTAATGTTTCCTTGGTCAGGGTTTTCATTTTCCAGATAAGGTTTAGCTGTCAGAGAGGATGGAAGGAGGCAGAGAAACTTTAAGCTGAAGTGTTGAAAATCAACCTTGATGAGGAGTACAGCTCAGAAATCTTATTGGAGGCTGGTAGGAGGGCAATGGCACCCCACTCCAGTACTTTTGTCTGGAAAATCCCATGGATGGAGGAGCCTGGTAGGCTGCAATCCGTGGGGTCGCTAAGAGTCGGACACGACTGAGCGACTTCACTTTCACTTTTCACTTTCATGCATTGGAGAAGGAAATGGCAACCCACTCCGGTGTTCTTGCCTGGAGAGTCCCAGGGATGGAGGAGCCTGGTGGCTGCTGTCTATGGGGTCTCACAGAGTCGGACACGACTGAAGTGACTTAGCATAGCATAACATAGGAAATCATAATTGATTTGCAAAAATTTAATTTGCACGCAGGAGAAGGTCTGCAAATTCACCCTAGGAGAAGTCAAGAGCATGTGTATCTGGCTCACAGTGGAGTTTGCCAATGGAGCTCATGGATTCAGAAAAATTCATGGGGGGACTTCCCTGGTGGTCCAGTGGCTAAGACTCCACACCCCCAATGCAGGGGACCTGGATTTGATCCCTGGTCTGGGAACTAGATCCTGTATGCCACAACTAAGACCTAGTACAGTCAAATAAATAAATATAGATATTAAGAAATCCATGGATGTAGAGCAGATATGAGCAGATTGTGTGAAATATGGGAAGTAAAGTTCCTCAGGGCAGAAGCAGGGAACATTATTGAGATTCCAGATATAAATGATAAGTCTCCTTTCCTCCAAAGACCTGTGCTGATATCACCACATGATTCTCAGTAAGAGAGAAAGCTTCTTTCTCACTGAGCAAAAGAGCTTGACTGTGAGTGTGTGAATGTGTGTTCATGTGTGTGTGCGTGCACACACTGCCAGACATCACTGCCTCTGGTTGTCATTTGCTTCTTTCCAAGTGTCAGGGCCTCCCATGAAGGGATCCCTGTGAAAGGTTTAACATTCTGACTATCTTTTCCTTAGGTTATAGAACAAATCATATTTAGTAAACACTTAAAACATCCTTTTTTTAGTGTTTTGGATTTGCTTTTTCCCCCTTTTATAAAAAAGTATGATCTTACTTTGGGAGCTGGGTAAGCTTGGAATAATAGAAGGTGGTAAGACCAAGCTGAAATCTGTGTATGATGAGAGCAGGGTTTTTCAAAATAACTGAAGAGAAAGGTGTGGGCAGGGAGCAGAAAGAAATCTTTAGGCCTGAGTGTAAGCAGGAAGCCTGCCTAAGACTCGAGCTGCAATGGCTTAACTGGAGTCCAAGTGTCAAGCGTGGGCCATGAAGTGTGAGGAGAAAAAAATTTCCATTACATCTTTTATTGACGCTGAAGAAAATATCACCTCATTAAAGAGGCCTGAGGTGTTACCATGTGGAGACACAAGAGGGCGCTCCAACCAACTATTATTAGACATTAAGAAAACCAGATTATATTCTTTGCAGCCAAAGAAGGAGAAACTCTGTACAATCAGCAAAAACAAGACTGGGAGCTGACTGTGGCTCAGATCGTGAACTCCTTATTGCCAAATTAAGACTTAAATTGAAGAAAGTAGGGAAAACCACTAGACCATTCAAGTATGACCTAAATCAAATCCCTTATGATTATACAGTGGAAGTGAGAAATAGATTTAAGGGACTAGATCTGATAGACAGAGTGCCTGATGAACTATGGACAGAGGTTCATGATATTGTACAGGAGACAGGAATCAAGACTATCCCCAAGAAAAAGAAATGCAAAAAAGCAAAATGGCTGTCTGAGGAGGCCTTACAAATAGCTGCGAAAAGAAGAGAAGTGAAAAGCAAAGGGGAAAAGGAAAGGTATAAGCATCTGAATGCAGAGTTCCAAAGAATAGCAAGGAGAGATAAGAAAGCCTTCCTCAGTGATCAATGCAAAGAAATAGAGGAAAACAACAGGATGGGAAAGACTAGATATCTCTTCAAGAAAATTAGAGATACCAAGGGAACATTTCATGCAAAGATGGGCTCAATAAAGGACAGAAATGGTATGGACCTAACAGAAGCAGAAGAGATTAAGAAGAGGTGGCAAGAATACACAGAAGAACTGTACAAAAAAGATCTTCATGACCCAGATAATCACGATGGTGTGATCACTGACCTAGAGCCAGACATCCTGGAATGTGAAGTCAAGTGGCCCTTAGGAAGCATCACTACGAACAGAGCTAGTGGAGGTGATGGAATTCCTGTTGAGCTATTCCAAATCCTGAAAGATGATGCTGTGAAAGTGCTGCACTCAATATGCCAGCAAATTTGGAAAACTCAGCAGTGGCCACAGGACTGGAAAAGCTCAGTTTTCATTCCAACCCCTAAGAAAGGCAATGCCAAAGAATGCTCAAACTACCGCACAATTGCACTCATCTCACATGCTAGTAAAGTAATGCTCAAAATTCTCCAAGCCAGGCTTCCGCAGTACATGAACCGTGAACTTCCAGATGTTCAAGCTGGTTTTAGAAAAGGCAGAGGAACCAGAGATCAAATTGCCAACATCCGCTGGATCATCGAAAAAGCAAGAGAGTTCCAGAAGAACATCTATTTCTGCTTTATTGACTATGCCAAAGCCTTTGCCTGTGTGGATCACAATAAACTGTGATCATTTTGGGGGGGTTCCAAATCACTGCAGATGGTGACTGCAGCCATGAAATTAAAAGACACTTACACCTTGGGAGAAAAGTTATGACCAATCTAGACAGCATATTAAAAGCAGAGATGTTCCTTTGCCAACAAAGGTCCGTCTAGTCAAGGCTATGGTTTTTCCAGTGGTCATGTATGGATGTGAGAGTTGGACTATAAAGAAAGCTGAGTGCCGAAGAATCGATGCTTTTGAACTGTGGTGTTGGAGAAGATTCTTGAGAGTCCCTTGGACTGAAAGCAGATCCAACCACTCCATTCTGAAGGAGATCAGCCCTGGGATTTCTTTGAAAGGAATGATGCTAAAGCTGAAACTCCAGTACTTTGGCCACCTGATGTGAAGAGCTTGCTCATTTGAAAATACCCTGATGCTGGGAAAGATTGAAGGTGGGAGGAGAAGGCGACAACAGAGGATGAGATGGTTGGATGGCAACACCGACTCAATGGATGTGGGTTTGAGCAAGCTCTGGGAGTTGGTGATGGACAGGGAGGTCTGGCGTGCTGTAGTTCATGGGGTCACAAAGAGTCAGACACGACTGAACGATTGAACTGAATTGAACTGAAGAAAACCAGAAAGGTCAAACGGATTTCTACCTGGGAATAGAGACGTTGCAGGCCCTTTATTGATGTGAATTCAGGTTTCTACCCAGGATCAGCTCACCCTTGGAGGTACTAGCCATAGGGGCTGTGGTGAGAAGGTCAGGGTATCATGTTGAAGAGAATGTGAACAATCTGGAGAGAGAAGGAGGGTGATGAATAGAACAAAATGTTTCCTTATTTTATTCGAGAGGTGTGAGTTTCTGTAATATGTAAGACTTGCAATGATAATGCTTTATGATTTTCAAAGTGCTTTCATATTTTTAAATTATCTCTTTGACCCGGGCAGCAAGGCTGTGAGTTATGTAGAGAAAACAGTATTTATAGCCAACTCTCTCACACAAGACTGAGAGAAGTTAAGTGAACTGCCCTGTATCCTGCAGCTCAAAAGTGATGGAGCCAGACGTGTGCTCATGCCTCTGTGTCATGCTGCCTTACTCATGTGGGTGCGGTGGGCAGGGATAGCTCTCGATGACATTATGCAGAAGGTGCATACTGTCCCTGGTGACTTCCACCTCTCTTTTTGACATCCAGGCACCCTAGGTCCCATCACCTAATATAGCACTCCCTAATAACATGGACAGCAACCACCTGCTGGTATTGAGCACTTAGGTGCTTGGCAGGCCCCATGCTAAACATTAAACCTGCCTTATCATGCACGAGGATTCACAATAGCCAAAATGTAGAAACAGCCAAAATGCCCATCCACTGGTGAATGCATAAGCAAAATGTGGTATATCCATGCAGTGAAATATTATTTGGTGACAAAAAGGAATGAAGAAATGATACATGTGACATACAACATAGAGGAACCCTGAAAGCATTGTGCTAAAGTGAAAGAAGCCAGACACAGGAGACTGCATACAGGCTGATTCTATTTGTATGCAGTGTCCAGAAGAGGCATGTCCACAGACACAGAAAGCATGCTAGCGGTTGCCTAGGCTGGGTGAGGAGAGTTGGGGAGGGGAAGGGAGCGTGGAGAGTGACTGCCAATGGGTTTCGTCTTGGGGTAATGAAAGTGTTCTGGACTTAGATATTGATGATGGTGTACCACCTCGTGCATGTACAAAAACCCACTGAATGGTTCATTTCACTTTATAATGGTGATGTTTATGGTATGTGATTTATATTTCAATAAAACTGTTACCAAGAGTGCATCATCTCTCTTATTCTTTTTTTCCCACTTAATCTTTATAACAGCTCTAGGAGTTGGGGAATAATGAGAACTTGAGGCTCAGAGAAATTAATTGGTCACATTCTTTCAGCTAGTAAATGGCAAGGGAACACATCCAACTTTGCCTGAAGGCAAGGCTCTTGCTTTTCTTTCTTTTTTATTGGGGTATAGCTGCTTTACAATGTTGTAAGGCTCTTGCTTTTCACCATTTCACACTGCCTCTAATGCATTACTCATGTAGAGGATATGGTAAGAACCAATATTCACCGAGGACTTATTGTGTGCCCAGCACATTGCATTCGTGACCTGGTTGATGCCTACAACAAGGTAGGCACTATTCAAGCAGAGGTCTCTCAACTTTTTTGATTGTACATCTCTCTACTGAAAATATTTTGAGAAGTATTCTCAAATATTTAAGTATTTTGTAAAATGATGTACATGTTACTCTATGAATACATTATGTATGTTCTAAAGCATACATCAAAAGGACATTTTAAAAGGATGAGACAAAGATGAAATATTATTTAAACTTTTTATAATATCTGCAGTACAAAAAACTATTTTGGCTCTCACTATGCTGTCATGAATACATTTTTTCCCCACAGAGAATGTGACTGCATACACATCATTAAAAAAAACCTTGGGTGAATATAGTAATATAGTAATACAGCTATAATTATAGACTATAATACAGCTATGTGAAAGTGTGGATCTAAGTTTAGTTGATTTCAGCACTTGGTTGCAGTGACTGTCAAAGATGGGAAAGATGTCTGAAAAACATATACAACTCTCAATGGAAGGCAGATTCCAGAGGCTGAGTTTACCATGTCATCGCGATTCTATTCCAATTCCAACCCCCCCCCAATTATGCAATGTTTTTTGATTAAGTTTGGCTGGTAAGCCATCTCCTTTCCTGATGCCAATTATTTATTTTTGCCAATCAATCAGCACTTGTTGCACTTTTGTGTTTTTAACAAATGGGTTTGAAATCCACCAAAACTCTACAATTGAAAGATTTTAAAACAGGGTAGACATTTTCAGTCCCAGATTTTAAGTGTGTAGATATGAGAGGTTTTCTAGGTATGCAACTTACATCATTTTTGGCAATAAAATTACATAACAATGAAAACACAAATATCTGTTCTCCAAATGTTCTCTCCATGAACAAAGTTTCCTTCCAAAGCAGTTATTTTCCTCACTCACTGTTGAACTCTCAACTTAAACTTGAAGACTGATATGGGGGTGTATTTATTATAACTGTTAAAAAAAAATAACCACTGACTATTAAAGGACCCTACAGAAAAGGTCAGTAAATTTAAAATGTATTTTTATGTGAAGGGAAAATTTATCTTTTAGTCTGAAAACTCTTTTAAGGACCCTGCCACAAAATAACCAGCTAACCTCTGTTTGATAAGTGACAAAGGGAATGTCACTCCCTACCTTGTTACAGAATAGAGTACTGTGAACATTTCAGAAGTCTAGGTTCTGTACTATATTTTTAAAGTCAATTACAATTCTTTTTTAACAAAAAGTATCTATTTATCTATTTTTTACTATGAGGGGTCTTCGTTGCTGTGTGTAGGCTTTCTCTAGTTGCGCTGAGCAGGGGCTACTCTCTTGTTGCAGAGCACAGGCTCGAGGGGCAGTCAGGCTTCAGGAGTTGTGGGTCACAGTCTTAGTTACCCCAGAACATGTGGAATCTTTCCAAACCAAGGATTGACCCTGTGTCCCTTGCGGATATACTATAACTATATATATGCCATAACTCCTACTATTAGGCGGATCCCAATCACCACACCACCAGGGAAGTCCTCTCTACCCGACTGATAAATCTTTTAGCACTTTGTACATTTTAGGCTTCAATATCTTTGCTGTGAAAGATTGCCAACTTTTTCAGTAAACTTACTTTGAAATTCACTCCCACCTTTTGAAAAAACTTCCTGTCAAAGCAGCAGTTAGAAAAAAATTAGTCATTTTGTTCATACTATATCTTCTTCTTTGTATCTTTCCTTTGGTAGCCCATATCATTAGAGTAAAAAACTGCTTTTCCAGTTTTCCGGTAAGGCATTAAAAACAATTAAAGTGTTTCAATACTCTGTAATGACCTACATGGGAATAGAATCTGAAAAAGAGTGGATATATGTAGATGTGTAACTGAGTCACTTTGCTGTACAGCAGAAACTAACAAACATTGTATATTAACTATGTATGTGTTAGTTACTCAGTCGTGGCTGACTCTGTGACCCCATAGACTGTAACCCAACAGGCCCTCCTGTCCATGGCAAGAATACTGGAATAGGTTGCCATGCCCTCTTCCAGGGGATCTTCTCTACTCAAGAATCGAACCCTGGTCTCCTGCATTGTGGGCAGATTCTTTACCATCTAAGCCACCAGGAAAGCAGATTTTAAAGTTCTTGCTAATCATGATAGCTTCATATCATTGTTAGCTAATATATCAAGGCAAAGTATACACTTAAAATGAGTTTTTTATTAACACAGCAGACATGAATCATACTTTAAATAGCTTTCTTTTTTTCCCAGGTTGAACTTTTTTTTCCTTTTGGGAATGTCACACGGCTTGTGGGATCTTAGTTCCCTGAGCAGGAACTGAACCCAACCCTAGCAGTGAAAGTGTGGAGTCCTAACCAGTGGACTACCAGGGAATTCCATAAGTAGGTTTCTTGATATTTTCTTTTTCTTTCTTTTTTTTTTTTTGGCTGATTTCTTATCAGAACCAATTTTTTCGTTGTTGTTTTTATAATGCTTTGAAGTGGGGCTGATGAAAAGCTTATACTAGGAATGGGAGATGAATCAGTTTTGCCATTTTCCTGTTGCCCACTTGTATTCTTCATAGTCTTCATTCAGGCTGTGGTTTATTTGTAGGAATCTTTTCAAACCACTTTTCCATTTGAGGAGGACTGGTTTAGTTAAAACCAGATGATATAATCTGTAAATTCAGAACCCAACACAGACATTACAGAACTTTTCAATAGGCTAAAAATGAAATGAAAGAGGGTGGATGCCACCACCAAACCCTTCCGTGTTGTGAATTTACCATTCCTTCTTCAGGATATACCCATCAGTGTCCATCTTACGAACAGATCAAACGAGGGTGCCAGTGGCACCACATGCCTTGGGTACATTATAGTTTAATGTCTTTTATCTTTTTGCTTCAAAATAAATTTAAATTAAAGCTGGAATATTTTCTTCATATACCTCAATGTATCGTCTTATACATCTCACTTTAGAGACAACTGGTTTATTACATTGATTCCATTTTACAAATGAGACAACTGAGGTCCTGACAGGTGAAGAAATGAACTCAAGGATACACAGCTAGTATGTGATAGAGCTAGTATTCAAACAGACCTGTTTGGCTCCAGTGCCCATGCTCCCTCTATTATAACCAAAAGACTCTGGCTGGTTCAATGACACATAATTTCTGGTGACACCAGAAGGAGGGAAGACTGATGATCTTATTAATAACTCCCAGCTGGAGGCTCGTTTCCCTTCAGGTGGTCTACAGCAGAGAAAGGGGCAGGCTTAGAAGGAGGATACTTGCAAAACTGGAATATAACCACCAATCATCAGGCACTTGCTATGTGCAAGTCACGGAGCTCAGGGACTTCCTTGGTGGTCCAGTGGTTAAGACTGCACTCCCAATGCAAGGGGCCTGGGGTTTGATCCCTGGTCAGGAAGCTAGATCCTGCATGCTGCAACTAAGATCCAGAGCAGACAACAACAACAACAACACACACACACACACACACACAGAGCCAAGCACTGAATCCTCATGACCCTGGAAGGGAGCTCCGAGTGGTATTTCCAATTCACAGATGACAAAATGGAATAGATGGTCATGCTGGCACTCCAAGCCAAAAATGGAATGACTCCCAAACCTGGGATTTTAACCAATACAGTGTTGCCTTTAATCCACCTGCCTCATAGACAGTATTGTTTCAGTACACACACAGGAAGAGCAACATGCCAGGCTCTGTGCCAACTGCTTTCCATGTATTGTATCTCATTTACCTCTCACAACAGCTTCATGAGAAAGGTATTGCCAGACACTGTGCCCATTTTACAGATGCAGAAACTGAGGCTCAGAGAGATTAGGTAACTTGTCCAAGGTCATTAGGGGTTGCCAGCAAGTGGCAGATCTTCTTCCAGTCTGGCCTCCCTTTCGTCATTGCTTTGGGCAGGGACTGGGCAGAATCTTCCAGAGCCAGCCTTTCATGGGGAGGCCACATCCATCTACCAGCATCTCCTCACTGAGTGGATGGAATCCAGAGAGGTCAAGAACAGTGTGGTCTGTGGACAGATGCCAGCCCAACAAGATAAGAAACCACATTAAATTAAGAGTTTGGAAAGTTTCCCCCTCCCCCAGTATTTTTTATATTTAGAGCTCCCCTGGTGGCTCAGATGGAAAAGCATCTGCCTGCAATGCGGGAGACCCAGGTTCGATCCCTGTGTTGGGAAGATCCTCTGAAGGAAATGGCAACCCACTCCAGTATTCTTGCCTGGAGAATCATATTTATTTATTGAAGTATAGTTAGTTTACAATGTTGTCCTTGTTGTTTATTTTATATACAGTGGTGTGTATACTTTAATCCCAAACTCCTAATTTATATCCCCCCTTTCCCCTTTGGTAACCATAAGTTTGCTTTCTATGTCTGTGGTCTATTTCTGTTTTGTAAATAAGTTCATTTGTGTCATATTTTACATTCCACATATAAGCGATATCATATGATACTTGTTTTTTCTGTCTGACTTACTTCACTTAATATGATAATCTCTAGGCCCATCCAAGTTGCTGCAAATAGCATTATTTCATTCTTTTCTATGGCTGAGTACTATCCCATTGTATATATACCATACAAATATGTAGTATTTTTTAAATTATTGAATAATAAATACCTTTATTTAGTGATCAGAATCATTCAAACATGGGGCTTGCCAGGATAAAGAATAACAGAAGAGGTGCTCGGTGATGAGAGTTTGGGAACCGGGCTATAAGACTCTCTAACGACAGATAATGCCTGCTTCATCTTAGAGTCCTCAGTGCTGGCACGTACCTCCTTAGGTGCTCATTAACTTTCAAACATACACAGTGCAAAGAGAACACATTAATACAATAAGCTCCCATGTACCCATTTCTGTGTGTGTTTATTCGCTCACTTGTGTCAACTCTTTGAGACTCCATGGACTGTAGCCCACCAGTTTCTTCTGTCCATGGAGAATCTCCAGGCAAGAATACTGGAGTGGGTTGTCATGCCCTCCTCCAGGGGATCTTCCCAACCCAGGGATCGAACCCAGGTCTCCTGCACTGCAGGAAGATTCTTTACCATCTGAGTCACCAGGGAAGCCCATTACCCAGCTCCAAGAATCATAGCTCACGGCCAATCTAGCTTTCTTAGGCTCCCACCTGACTGACCCCTAAACCTCCTTGCAGATTATTTTGAAGCAAGTCCCAGATATTGTATAATTCTACCCAGAAATATTCTAATATGTCACTCTGAAAGATAAGTGCTTTATAAATACATCATCATACTTAAAAAATGAACACTAATTCCTTAAATATCCTCTAGGGACTTCCCTGCTGGTCCAGTGGCTAAGACTCTGCCCTCCTGGGTTTGATCCCTGGTCAGGGAACCCGATCCTCCATGCTGCAAGAGAGTTTGGAAACATTTATACAAGTTCAATATTGCTGCAGCATCCAAGTGCCTAATTATTTTTCAAAAAGTTTTACCAAAGTATCTGTGCGCAGCAGATTAGAAATTAAAAAAAAATAACCTATCTTTCACCACAGATAGTTTGAAAAGCACTGGTATAGACAAATCCATGCCCACATGCTGTCCTTTTGAGAGCAGGGGTGATCAGTTCTGAGCCAGCAGAGGGGGTGAATTGCCTGCAAATGATTCCCAAAGGATTATAGGAAAGCCTTGGTTCAATCAAGTTGAACCTGATTCTGAGGGTTTCTGAAAGACAATGAAGGCCTGATCTTGTTCCTCTTGGGAAGCCTCCAAGAAGAGCGAGGCAGTTGGCTTTACATGATATTGATGCTGCCTTAGAAGATCCAGCCTCGTTTTTATTCTGAGGACCCCCTCAGTAGTTCTCCAATGACTGTCCATCAGCAGAGGGCGTCAATGTGACATCCTCCGATCCAGAGATGCCACTGCTGCCCTCAGTTTCCAGAGGCATTGCTATCTCCCCAGATACAGGACACGATCCAGTTAACCATTGGGAGGACATGCAGTGAGGTGTTGGGAAATGAGATTGTAAAGTGAGCTTTAGGAGCCTAAGATGAAGGTCTGGGCAGATGACCAGACTCGTTTTTCCCTTCCGCCTTCTGTCAGTGCAAATGCTGCCTATCCCAGTGCAAATGCTGCCGATCCTAGCTCTGCTTTCGCCAGGCAGCTCTGCTTGACTACTCTGATCCTAGTCACTTCCCCCTTTACAGCATCCTTGTAGCCTGTCACACCCAACACTTCATCATATAGGGTCGTACATGGTTCTCATGTGACTTATGTCTCAATTTCTTGGGTAGGTTAAAGGTTGCCAAAGCAATCGCAGGAAAAAAGGCAAGGATTTAACAACCAGAACTGAGACATGACAAGAGGGGCCTGGGTCCCAAGAGTAAGGGGGCTTCCCAGTTATCATAATTGAAGTCTGAAGTTAGTAGTAAGGGTGACTCCCTGCAGGGTCCCAGAATGCTGGGCTGCTGACGTCCTTCTGGGCTAGAGCTGGTGGATGGGCTGAGTCTGTAGCTAGAGGGTTGGTTGATCCTTGGAAAGTGGCTCTAGATTTGGAGGGGGAGGAAGAGAATCTGGGAACCAGAAGGACCTGAGCCTGCACTGTTCCTTGGCCTCCCATCCAAAGCCCTTCACAATGTGACCCCATCATAATGGTAACAGTTAACATCTGGTGAGCACTTCCTATGTGTCAGCCACTGCTCCAAGTTTCCATGTATTAACTCATTTAGTCCTCAAACTGACATTATGAGCAGGTTCCATTATGATTCCCATTTTACAGCTGAAGAAAATGAGGCATAGAGAAGTTAAGAGGTTAACTGACTTGCCCAAGTTTGCACAGCTAGCATGGGGTGGAGCTAGGATTCAAACAGGCAATTTGGCTGTAGGGGCAGAAGTTCAGCCAAAAGCCTTTGCTCTGAAATCTTTGTCCTGTGATCAGGGCCTTCAATGCCTTAACTTGAAGGACTGGCTCTAATGATGGAGCTCTCAGATATGCCAGTGCCTGACAGGGGAGAAAATTCGGATCTCAGAGGCTTTCCCTTAGAGGCACACTCAACTCTGCCATCCGAACCCTAAGTTTCACAGTGGCTCCTCTGTGAGGCCGTATCTACCTCTTATATGAGATGAATGAGGGAAGAGATTCCCCTGCTTGCATTTGGGGCATCCTTCTAAATAACCCAAGGCTTCCAAGCCATGGACTCAGTGTTTCCATGACCCTTGTATGGGCTGAGTTCACTTGGGCATTGATTCCACTCAAATGAGTGGAACCTGGTGAGACCTCAACTTGAAGCAGTTTTAGTAGGATTTTGTATCATGCCCCTTTGTCATTCATTCTATTTCTGGAGATCAAGAAATAGGGATTTGCCATTACCAGTGCTGAGACTGTCATCATCTGTGTATTCTGTGGTTTTGGGGAAATAACACTCTATTTTTTTCTTTTTTTAAAATTGAGGTATAGTTGATGATTTTCACTATGTTCCCTGTGCTGTATAATATATTCTTGTAGGTGATTTATTTATTTTGCAAAATTATTTTTAAAATTTATTTGCCTACGTTGGGTCTTAGTTGCGGCACATGGGATCTTTGTTGCATCATGTGGGATCTTTCGTTGCGGTACACAGACTCTCTGTTGGGGGTGCACTAGCTCAGTAGTTGAAACATGTGGGCTTAGTTGCTCTGCAGCATGTGGGATCTTAGTTCCTGGACCAGGGATTGAATTGGCATCCCCTGCATTGCAAGGCAGATTCCTAACCACTGGACAACCGGGGAAGTCCCTTATTTTATACATGGTAGTTTCTCTCTCTTAATCCCTTACTGCTATCTTGCCTCTCCCCTACACTGTTAACCACTACTTTGTTCTCTATATCTGTGAATCTATTTCTTTTTTGTTATATTTGCTACTTTGTTGTATTTTTTAGATTCCACATACAAGATATATCATGCAATACTTGTCTTTCTCTCTCTGACTTATTTCACTAAACACAGTTCCCTCTCTGTTTTCTTCTATGGTTATAGGGCTTCCCTGGTAGCTCAGCTGGTAAAGACTCTGTCTGCAATGCAGGAGACCCTGGTTCGATTCCTGGGTCAGGAAGATCTGCTGGAGAAGGGATAAGCTACCCACTCCAGTATTCTTGAGCTTCCCTGGTGACTCAGCTGGTAAAAAAAATCCACCTGCAATATGGGAGACCTGGGTTTCATCCCTGGGTTGGGAAGATCCCCTGGAAAGAGAAAAGCTACCCACTCCAGTATTCTGGCCTGGAGAGTGTAGTCCATGGGGTAGCAAAGAGTCGGACACAACTGAACAACTTTCACTAGGACAGGTGTGGGCGGTCCTTCATGACTGGTCTGCTAAGAGCATGATGTTGGTCCAGGTTGGCAGAGAGCAAGGAGGGCCTCAGGCTAAGCACAGGCTTTCAAGAGGAGACATTGTCCCTGAGTCAGCTCTTCCCATGGGTGGCTAGAGACGTCCCCAAAGAGCAGGGAAAGGGAGAAGGAGAGAGCACTGCGCTTGGTCGCAGTGCCTTTGCTAATGGATTTGTGCACCATCTTTGGCACGCATATCACAGGTTGCCGATCCCTGGAAGAAAATCAACCCTGACCCTGCTGTAACAGTTGAGGGATCAAGGTCAACTGCCTGCTGGGTGCTCTAGGACCCTGGAGCCACCAGTTCAGTAATACCTATCCTGGGGTGGTTCCCATTCTTCTGCAAGTTTAACTGCTCCCTGGAGGCACAAGGAAGAACTGGCCCCAGTCTGGCCACCCTTTCCAGTTGGCCAGCTGGCATCATCAAGAGTTCTGTTGCTAGGGTCCCCTGACAGCCTGTTTGGCAAGAGCGGGCTGGGAAGAATAGTCACTTGATTTGTTTTCTGTCTGCCAGACGCTCAGAGCTGCTGGAAATCCAGGCGGATGCAATAACTCGACATGGTTTCATTCATGGAAATCCAGAGGGAGGACACACTCCTTCCAAAGATGGATAGGGCCCGCATGCCTAATCTGGCAAGTCGGGTAGGGCTCCCATTTCTCCACACATTTCAAAGTCTAATTAAATGCCGGGGCTGCCTCATGTACCTCCTTCTGTGCTCACAGAACACTTGTTTCTCAGGGCTCCTGGGGACCGAAGATTTTGTAAAGGAACAAAACAGACCAAAAACACATATGCAAGTTATTCATATTTATGAGTGAACAATGAGTAAGACAGCAGATTGATGAAGCTTCCCTGCCAAGAGAGGAATTGGATTCCAGGCTGCAGGAATGGCAGGACAACAGCCAGAGCAAAGCGGGTGGGGGCACAAAAAGCTTGCCCTGCGCAGGATTGGCCAGACTCAACCCAGAATATTGTGCTCACTTTGGGAGCCCAGCTACAGGGGTGACCGAGAGTGAAGGTGAGAAATGATCGGAAGCATTGGGAATGTTTAGCAGCAGGAGAAGGCTCCCGGGGAACACGACAGCTGCCTTTATTTATTTATTTATTTATTCATTTATTTTTTGACAGCTGCCTTTAGAAAACCGGAGGGCTGGCCGTGGGAAAGAGGAAGGGGACTTAAGGCAGAGGAGTGGAGGAGTGGAAAGTGTGGGCTATGGATTCAGGAACCCTCAAATGAATTCTTCACTCTGTGATTTACTAGGCCTGCTCTCTTAGGTCACTTAATCTCCTGAAGCCTCGTATTTTTCATCAGTGCAGTGACATGAAAGATAATTCCTCCCTGCACTATGAGGATCCACTGAGAGGGGGGTCCATAAAAGAGTGCATGAAATCCACAAACACTTAGCCATTGATATTGCTGTGAGTCTGTGGTCCCGGAGCACATAGCCTGGGCCAGTGGGTGAAACTGACAGAGAGGCAAACTGTGACGCAGTACAGTTACGAAGAGCTACCTAACCACTCTACGGGTAGTGGATACAAATAACTGCTTTGGGAAGTAACCAGTTTGTCATCACTGGAGATGTTCAAGCAAAGGCTGGACCAGTATTTTCTAGTAGTCCATGGGGGGAGTTCCCATATATGGAAGAAAGCTGGAGTAATCACCTGTAAGGTCTTTTCCAACCCTTAGGGTGGAGGTTTTATTCTTTAATATTAATTAAATTATTTATTTGGCTGTGTCAGATCTTAGTTGCAGCATGGCAGCTCTAGAGCATGTGGGCACAGGGATCAATAGCTGTGGAGCACAGGCTTAGTCGCTCTGTGGCATGTGGGACCTCAGTTCCCCAGCTAGGGACCTAACCGACATCCCCGGCATTGCAAGGCAGATTCTTTTTTTAAAAACATCTTTAATTTATTTATCGTTGGCTGTGCTGGGTCTTGGTTGCTATATGCAGGCTTTCTCTAGTTGTGGTGAGTGGGAGCGACCCTCTAGTTGGGCTTCTCATTGCGGTGGCTTCTCTTGTCGCGAAGCGCCGGCTCTAGGGCGTGTGGGCTTCAGTTGTTGCAATGTGTCGGCTCAGTAGTTGTAGCTCTCAGGCTTAGCTGCCCTGAGGCATGTGGAATCTTCCCAAACCAGGGATGGAACTCGTATCTCCTGCAGTGGAGATATGGAATCCTAACCACTGCAAGGTGGATTTTTAACCAGTGGATCACCAGGGAAGTTCCCAGGGTTGAAGATTCTATACTGAGCTCCTGCCAAGTCTTGTTGGCATTCGATGGGATTCCCTCTCACTGACCTCAATACTTTGCTCCAGCAGTAGCCGCCTCTCTCCCGTGTCATTTTTTCCCTCTACTGGATCCTTTCTATCACCACACAAATAGACTGTTTAACCTCGAAATGAAGAAAAAAAGAAAAACGGTTTCCTCTGGCCGTTGCCCCATTTCTCTCCTTCCCCTTTGCTAAATCTTTCAAAAGCATGATCTGCGTTTGCTGTGCACCCCCACCCAGGTCTTTCTTCTCGAGCTCCCTCCTTTACATGCTCCAAACTGGCTTTTGTCACCGTCATGCTACCAAAGTTGTTCTTGTTAAGATCACTGTGAGATAATAGAGACTGAATCTCTGGCCCAGTTGCTGGCACAGAACTCCTGAATCCCTTGTAATTTCCTAAGTGATAAGAACACTTTGAACGTCTTTTGTTCTGTGTCTTTGATCCCATTGCGGACACAGGGCTCCAAAAACCCTGGTAATTTCATAAGTAATCAGAGCAAGGTGGGTTTCCCAGGTGGCTCAGATAGTAAAGAATCTGCCTGCAATGCAGGAGACCCAAGTTCAATCCCTGGGTTGGGAAGACCCCCTGGAGGCGGTCATGGAAAACCATTCCAGTATTCTTGCCTGGAGAATCCCATGGACAGAGGAGCCTGGTGGGCTAGAGTCCATAGGGTCACACAGAGTCAGACATGACTGAAGCAACTGAGTATGGCACACAGAACCATGAGGAACATCTTTTGTTCTGCTGAGGAGATTCTCGGTGCATGGCTTCTGGATGGGAGTAGTCTCCAGAAAGACCAAGCCACAGTTAAAACCTTGGGATTTTCAGTTCCCTCCCATATTCTCCAGAGAGGGAAGAGGGGCTGGAAATGGAGTTAATAATGGATCATGCCCATAAAATTTATAAAAGCTTCCATAAAATCTCAATAGTAGGGCGTCTGGAGAGCTTTCAGGTTGGTAAACACATCCATGTCAGGAGGATGACGCATCTCAGCTCCACAGGGACAGAAGCTCCTGCACTTGGGATCCTTTAAGACCTCACCCCATGTATCTCTTCATCTGGCTCTTCTGTGGCCTTTATCATATCCTTTGATAACCTGGTAAATGTGTTTACCTGAGTTCTGTGAAGGGCTATAACAAAGTAATTGAGCCAAAGAAGGGGATCGTTGGAACCTCTGATCTATAGCTGGTTGATGAGAAGCCCAAGTGATAACCTTGGCTTGTGACTGGCACCTGAAGTTGGGGGTGTATGTGGCAGTCTTATGGGCCTGAGCTCTTCCCCTGTGAGATCTGATGCTGTCTCTGGGTAAATAGTGTCAGAATTGTGTTGAATTATTGGTCCCCCATACCACTGGTGTCTTAGAATTTCTTTTTAGTGTGGGGAATCCCATTCCCCCTACATTTGGTGACCAAAGTGTCAGAAGTGAAGTGTTCTCTTTGTAGGTAGAGACACAGGGGAGAAATACACAGTGAAGAACCAGGTTTTTCCCTACATAGGAAGGAAACATACTGAGGTTTTCTCTACACAATCATCAACAACCTGTGTGTGTGTGTGCTAAGTCACTTCAATCATGTCTGACTCTTTGCGACCCTGTGGACTGTAGCCTGCTAGGCTCCTCTGTCCATGGGAATTCTCCAGGCAAGAATACTGGAGTGAGTTGCCACGCCCTTCTGCAGGGGATCTTCCCGACCGAGAGATCAAACCCGTGCCTCCTGTGTCTCCTACATTGCAGGCAGATTCTTTACTGCTGAACCACCAGGGGAGCCCCATCAGCAACCTACATGCTGCCAAATCCAAGGATCAGTTTTCTCCATCCTCCTGTGACTTGTCCCATCTGCATAACTGACCAAGTTGATCTCTTCTTCATTGTCCTCCATTCTCCTACCTTCCTGGTTCTCAGTCTCCTTGGCAGGTTCCTCTCATTGCCTGACTTGGAAATGATGGAGTGCCCCAGGCTGTGTCCTGACATCTCTTTTCTTTCCTTGTGTTTCCCAGTGGTCTCATCCAGCCCTGTGGCTTTAAATATACATACAGACATGGTTCTTTCCTGTATATAGTGCACAGCTCCCATAGTCATAGTTCCAGCAGGGGTTTCTTTTTAAAAAACTTTATTGAAATATAGTTGATTTACAATGTTATGTTACTTTCTGCTGTATAGCAAAGTGATTCAGTTATATATATATATATATATATATGTATGTGTGTGTATATATATATATATATACACATACATACATACTTTTCCATGATGTTTTATCACAGGATATTGAATATAGTTCCATGTTTTACACATAGGACCTTGTTGTTTATCCATTCTCAATATAATAGTTTGCATCTGCTAATCCCAAACTACCAATCCAACCCTCCCCTTATTTCTGTTTAGTAGATAAGTTCATTTGTGAGGGACCTCTATCTTGAACTCCACACCTGTATAACCAACGGCCTCCTTGGCATCACCATCTGGATATCTAGTTGTTACATCACATTTAGCAGGCGCAACACCAAATCCTCGATGCCTCCCCCCAAAGCTGCTCCTCTCAGTCTTCCTCATTTCTGAAATGGGGACTACATGCTTTCAGTGGAGCACTCAGACCAAAAAACTTGGGTCAGATTGGGGCAGGCCACCCCCAAATATGCCACTTTGGCATGTTAATTATTTTGAATTAAAATTATCTGAGAAACAGCCAGTGCAGAAAGGACACTATGACCCTCCTCTCTGTCCCCCTGAAAACAGGAGATAGGGAGACATCCTCATTAAGAACAGTAGGGAGGTCTCTTCAACCCTTAGAGCAGCTGTGTTAACAAACTCTGCTTGGTTACTTCACTGATTAGTACCCAAGCCTAAGTTTCTTTGTTTTGTCAGTTCTTCACACATTTATTGTTTCTTTGTCTAAAAGGTATAAAAGCTGCCTGCTTCGGTCATTTCTTTGAGCCTCATATTTCTATGAATTCCTGTAAGTACCAAATCAAAATTTGATTTTCTCCTGATAATCAGTCTTACATCAAATTAATGACTAGACCAACCAAAAGAACCTAAAAGGATAGAGGGAAAGTCTTTTCCTCCCCAGTAGTCTTCACACATCCCACGGCCAGTTCCTCAGCAAATCCAGTCAGTTCTCTCTGCAACAGGTATTCAAATCCAGCCACTTCTCACTTCTGGGTAAAACGCAACTCACATCACATCACTTCTCTGCTTAGAATGGCCCAATGGTTCCATCTTACTCAAAGCCAAAGTTCTCCTCTCCAACTAGTCTCCGCACCACGCACCCTGCCAGCTCTGGGAATCAGTTGACTTTTGCTTCAGGACCCCGGCTAGGCTACTGGTGTGGAATGCTCCTTCCCTGGGTGTCTGGTTGGCTTGCTCACTCACCTCCTGCATACCTTCTCATGAGGCCTTCCCTGATCATTCTATTTAAAATTGAACCTCCTCCTGCCATCCCCTCTCTTTTATTTTCCCTCCCCTGCTTTCCTTTTCTCCCCAGGGCTCATTATCACCTAGCATACTATCAGTTTCACTCACTTATGTTACTCCCCCGCCCTCATCATTAGAATGTCAGTTCTATGCGGGTAAGTATTTTTAGGCTGTACAAGTCTCTCCACCTCTTAGAACAGTGTCTGGCACAGGGTGAGTGCTCAGTACATGTTTGTTAATCTCCCAGATGGAGAAGGCAATGGCACCCCACTCCAGTACTCTTGCCTGGAAAATCCCATGGGCGGAGGAGCCTGGTAGGCTGCAGTCCATGGGGTCACTAGGAGTTGGACATGAGTGAGCAACTTCACTTTCACTTTTCACTTTCATGCACTGGAGAAGGAAATGGCAACCCAATCCAGTGTTCTTGCCTGGAGAATCCCAGGGACGGGGGTGCCTGGTGGGCTGCCGTCTATGGGGTCGCACAGAGTTGGACACGACTGAAGCGACTTAGCAGCAGTAGCAGCAGCAGCAGATGGACTGGTAAGTGACAAACGCAAGTTGCAGAACAACGAGAATTAGTGTGATCTAGTTTATGTAAAAGAACACCCATAAAATGCTGCTCTGCACCTGTATACATTCATGCATATGGATGTAAATTCATGCAACAGCTCTGAAAATATTACTGAGTCCAAGCTCGCTCTGCTCACCGCATGACAGGTGAATGAATCCAAGAGATGAGGTGTTTAGGCAAGGAAGGGACTTTAATTTGGGGGCCAGCTGACCGAGAAGATGGCAGGTTAGCGCCTCAAATGACCATCTTACCAAGGCCTGGTTGCCAGGTTCTTTTATGGATCAGAGATGGAGGGGAGGTGAGGAAACAAAGTAAAAAGACTATTCAATTCTTGCAAATATCCCCTAGAATGGCAAGCCTCAGGCAGGGGAATATGTTACTTTCACTTTCTTGTAGTCCTTTACAGAAGGGAGGCTGAGGTTATCTCCCTGAGGCAAGCCATTATGTATGTTTATAATAATAAAAAAGGGTTAAAGTCGCAGAAGCAGATCCAGTGTAAACGTAAAATTAACCTTCCTGGTTACAGAAGGATCACACCAAAGCACTGACACTGCTTTTAAGTAGGGCTCTTCTCAGTGGGCCTTCTCAGTGCGCGTGCGTGGGGGTGTCCAGGGAGATTTTAGTCATATCTGTGTAGTAGTGTTAGTTGTTCAGTCGTGTCTGACTCTTTGGACCCTATGGACTGTAGCCTGCCAGGCTTCTCTGTCCATGGGATTCTCCAGGCAAGAATACTGGAGTGGGTTGCCATCTGTAAAGTTTTCTCTTTTTTTCCCCCTAGGAAAATGTATCCCTGTCTTACTTTTGTAGGATTTAAAAGAAATGAAAATGAATCAATTAAAAGTCTTTATTTTAAAGTGAAGACAGAAGTTTAAAGGACTCATTTGTGCATGCTCAGACTCTTTGTGACCCCATGGACTGTAACCCACCAGGCTCCTCTGCCCATGGAATTTTCCAGGCAAGAATACTGGACTGGGTTGCCATTTTCTTTCCCAGGGAACCTTCCTGACCCAGGGATTGAACCCAGGTCTCTTGCATTGGCAGGCAAATTCTTTACTGTCTGAGCTACAAGGGAAGCCCCCAAAGGGACTCAGCAGTGATAAAAGCCATTCTCAAGGCTGGGGCCAGCTGAGAGCTTCCCTCCTCCCTTCCCATCCTCCCACCCTGCATAAGACACATGATTTTTTTTTTAGGCCTTGTGGTTTGTGGGACCTTAGTTCCCCAATTCGGGATTGAACCTGGCCCTCACAAGAGTCCTAACTACTGGATGCCAGGGATTTCCTGACACATGTGTTTCTGTAACTGGGACTGGACTGGATTGGAGCTGGTCTCCTCACATAGTTCACTTTTTGGTGGGGGACCCAGAGCCCCTGCTTCTCACCCAGATCTCTGTAAGTTGAAGGTCTGAATTCCGAAGTGGCAGGAACAGCGTCCCTGAGATGCTGGATCCACAGACCCAGGTTGCCTCCGGCCACATAGATTGGTCCTGGGAGTTCTTCTTTCTAGAGCTTTCTCTCATGGCTGGAGTGAAGGATGGAAGACTAGACTTAGTCTAGTCTTGGTCAGAGTTAACATATAATAAGCTTGCACCTCCGCCCCACACTCAGTCCATGGGGGACTGACTCCATTCTGCCGCCACAAGACAGAAGACAGCAGATCCCTGTGTTTCAGAGAGAAAGTCAGTTCTGACTCCATGTTGGAAACTTTTTCTTTGACTTGCTTCTATTATTATAATCATACTCAATGGCTTGCCTGGAGGACGCTGACCCTCTGCTTGACTGTAAACTAAAATGCCTTTGTTCAGCTCCTGAAGAGAGTTTGTCCCTGCCCACCTGTGAACTGAAGAGATAAATACATCCCTTCTGAAGGCTGGACATTCCCTTGGAGATGTTGTGCAAGACAGAAGACACTTTCACTTTACTTCCTTACTTCATCTCCCTCTCTAAGCTGACTTTTGACTTTAGTTCCTCATAGCATCTCTCCCTCTGATCTGTAAAAGAACCTGGCATCCAGACCCCAATAAGATGATTATTTGAGGCACTAGCCTGCCATCTTCTGGGTCTGCCAGCTCCCGAGTTACAGTCTCTTCCTTGCCTCAACACCTCATCTCTCAGATTCACTGGCCTGTTGTGTGGCGAGCAGAGTGAGCTTGGACTTGGTAACACGTGAGAATGGGGTTTCTCACCTCTGCCTGCCCTTCACCTCTGATCTCATCAGCAGAGCCAGGCTGATGGTCAGGCCATGGACAGGCCCCCTACCTTCTTACCAGTAAGGCCTGGAAGTCACATTTCTGTGTTCAATTCACAGTATTGGGGAAGGAAAAAAAAATCTCCTCTACCCTTTCTAAAGTTTTCTGGCTGGTCTAAGAAAATGACATGAGATAGACTAATAGAAAATCCAAATTTAATTATGCATGTGCAGGGGCTCCATAAGAACACCAGTGCCAAGGACAAGATGAGGAGAAGTCGAAGGGGGGACTTCAAAGGGGAAGAAGGCAGTTTTCATGGAGATAGAAAAACAGGGGTTTGGTAAACGAACGTTTGCTGGGCCAAGCAGAGACAATGGGATACAGAGAAGACTTCGGTTTCCAGGCCCTGGTGAGTCCCCTTACTGAAACTGTTTACCACAGATTGGGACTTAAACCCATGTGCTGGAACTTGAACCTAACCAAAATCCAGTTTGGGACTCAAACCCACATGGCTGGGACTCGAACCCAGCCAAAACCCTGCGTGGGACTTGAACCCACGAGCTGGGACTCAGTTTAGTCCAGTTCAGTTGCTCAGTCGTGTCCGACTCTTTGTGACCCCATGAATCACAGCACACCAGGCCTGCCTGTCTATCACCAACTCCTGGAGTCCACTCAACCTCATGTCCATCATGTTGGTGATGCCATCCAGCCATCTCATCCTCTGTCGTCCCCTTCTCCTCCTGCCCCCAATCTCTCCCAGCATCAGGGTCTTTTCCAATGAGTCAACTCGTTGCATGAGGTGGCCAAAGTATTGGAGCTTCAGCTTTAGCATCAGTCCTTCCAATGAACACCCAGGACTGATCTCCTTTAGAACGGACTGGTTGGATCTCCTTGCAGGCCAAGAGACTCTCAAGAGTCTTCTCCAACACCACAGTTCAAAAGCATCAATTCTTTGGCGCTCAGCTTCCTTCACAGTCCAACTCTCACATCCCTACATGACCACTGGAAAAACCATAGCCTTGACTAGATGGACCTTTGTTGGCAAAGTAATATCTCTGCTTTTTAATATGCTATCTAGGTTGGTCATAACTTTCCTTCCAAGGAGTAAGCGTCTTTTAATTTCATGGCTGCAATCATCATCTGCAGTGATTTTGGAGCCCCCAAAAATAAAGTATGACACTTTTCCCACTGTTTCCCCATCTATTTCCCATGAAGTGATGGGACCAGATGCCATGATCTTAGTTTTCTGCATGTTGAGCTTTAAGCCAACTTTTTTACTCTCCTCTTTCACTTTCATCAAGAGGCTTTTGAGTTCCTCTTTACTTTCTGCCATAAGGGTGGTGTCATCTGCGTATCTGAGGTTATTGATATTTCTCTCGGCTATCTTGATTCCAGCTTGTGCTTCTTCCACTCCAGCCTTTCTCACGATGTACTCTGCGTATTAGTTAAATAATCAGGGTGACAATATACAGCCTTGACATACTCCTTTTCCTATTTGGAACCAGTCTGTTGTTCCATGTCCAGTTCTAATTGTTGCCTCCTGACCTGCATACAGGTTTCTCAAGAGGCAGGTCAGGTTGTCTGGTATTCCCATCTCTTGAAGAATTTTCCACAGTTTATTGTGATGCACACAAAGGCTTTGGCATAGTCAATAAAGCAGAAATAGATGTTTTTCTGGAACTCTCTTACTTCTGCGATGATCCAGCAGATGTTGGCAATTTGATCTCTGGTTCCTCTGCCTTTTCTAAAACCAGCTTGAACATCTGGAAGTTCACAGATCATGTATTGCTGAAGCCTGGCTTGGAGAATTTTGACCATTACTTTACTAGAGTGTGAGATGAGTGCAATTGTGCGGTAGTTTGAGCATTCTTTGGCATTGCCTTTCTTTAGGGTTGGAACGAAAACTGACCTTTTCCAGTCCTGTGGCCACTGCTGAGTTTTCCAAATTTGCTGGCATATTGAATGCGGCACTTTCACAGCATCATCTTTCAGGATTTGGAATAGCTCAACTGGAATTCCATCACCTCCACTAGCTTTGTTCGTAGTGATGCTTTCTAAGACCCACTTGACTTCACATTCCAGGATGTCTGGCTCTAGGTCAGTGATCACACCATCATGATTATCTGGGTCGTGAAGATCTTTTTTGTACAGTTCTTCTGTGTATTCTTGCCACCTCTTCTTAATCTCTTCTGCTTCTGTTAGGTCCATATCGTTTCTGTCCTTTATCGAGCCCATCTTTGCATGAAATGTTCCCTTGGTATCTCTAATTTTCTTGAGGAGAGCTCTAGTCTTTCCCATTCTGTTGTTTTCCTCTATTTCTTTGCATTGATCACTGAGGAAGGCTTTCTTATCTCTCCTTGCTATTCTTTGGAACTCTGCATTCAGATGGATATATCTTTCTTTTTCTCCTTTGCTTTTCACTTCTCTTCTTTTCACAGCTATTTGTAAGGCCTCCTCAGACAGCCATTTTGCTTTTTTGCATTTCTTTTTCTTGGGGATGGTCTTGATCCCTGTCTCCTGTACAATGTCATGAACCTCCATCCGTAGTTCATCAGGCACTCTGTCTATCAGATCTAGTCCCTTAAATCTATTTCTCACTTCCACTGTATAATCATAAGGGATTTGATTTAGGTCATACCTGAATGGTCTAGTGGTTTTCCCTACTTTCTTCAATTTAGGTCTGAATTTGGCAGTAAGGGGTTCATGATCTGAGCCACAGTCAGCTCCTGGTCTTGTTTTTGCTGACTGTATAGAGCTGCTCCATCTTTGGCTGCAAAGAATATAATCAATCTGATTTTGGTGTTGACCATCTGGTGATGTGTATGTGTTGAGTCTTCTTTTGTGTTGTTGGAAGTGGGTGTTTGGTATGACCAGTGGGTTCTCTTGGCAAAACTCTACTAGCCTTTGCCCTGCTTCATTCCGTACTCAAATGAAGTACAACTTTGGCTGGGACTCGAACCCAGCCAAAACCCTGCTTTGGACTTGAACCCAAGAGCTGGGACTCAAACCCAGCCCAAATCCATGGTACCTGGTTTCAGGACCTAATGAAGCTCAGGTTCTTTTGTGTGTGCGTGTGTGTGTGTGTTAAAGACAAAAACAGATTTCAATATATATATTGAAAACATACACAAATTGGGTTGGTCAAAAATTAATTTGGGTTTTAACACAGAAAACCTGAATTAACTTTTTAGCCAACTCATATATAGACACACATGCACACACACACATATATTAAATATTTTGACTCTATATGACTACAAGATCATTTTACACAGAAGGTTCTGCAAATCACATATTTAATATATTGTGTATGACAATACTCCATAGGAGCAAACATAGAATTTCATCTTTATACTAACTGGACAATACTGTATTGAATAATCACAGTGTCATCAATCTGTGTCATAATTAAAACTTTGCAATAAACATTATTTATACTTATATATTTATTCCAGTGGGATGAAACTCCTAGATCTAGAGTTACTGTTTCAAAAGGAATGCATGTTTATAAAGTGGACAGGTCATGCCACATTGCCACCCCAAACCAGAGCAGGCACATTGACAAGGGTAATGATGACTAGCCTCCTGTTTTTCCACACTGATACAGGTACAGCATATTAACCAGGTTAGATTTTAACCCATCTGAGAGTCAAGATTTGTACTAAATTTGTAACTTTCTGACCAATGGGCTTAAGAACCTAACACGTGTTCTTTATTGGAGCTCTTCGAGCATGACGCATCTGTTGGCGTGCACCACCTGTTTCCCTGCTTTGTATGTGTTGCAGCACTCTGTTCTTAAATGACACATTTATTCATACGCATTGTTATTTTCTGCCAGTTTTCTATTACATCTTTTTGGCACCTTCTGCCATGCCAAAGTTGATTTAAATCTTTGTATGGGCTGGCTTACTGTCTTCATGTCTTCCAGGGCTCCATGTCCTACTCAGTAAAACCTTTCTCCTTTCTGTGTTCGGTGGTGGTGGTTTAGTCGCTAAGTTGTGTCTGACTCTTGTGACCCCAGGGACTGCAGCCCGCCAGGCTCCTCTGTCCATGGGATTCTCCAGGCAAGAATACTGGAGTGGGTTGCCTGCCATTTATGTCATAATTAGAGCTGCTAAATACAATTGTCTCATACTTCTTTGTAAGGTCTAGGTATATTGTTTTGGAGAGTGGATAACTGATTGTTAAAACACCATTTCCCCGGTGATGAAAACCTAATCTTAATTATAGGTTGTTGTTTAGTTGCTAACTTGCATCTGACTTTTTGGGACCCCATGGACTGTAGCAGCCAGGCTCCTCTGTCAGTGGGATTCTCCAGGCAAGGATACTGGAGTGGGTTGCCATTTCCTTCTCCTGAAGCTCAGCTGTTCTTAATGTCTCATCGCAGAAAGAATTCAGTGACAGACAAAGTGACAGATAAGAAGTGGATTTATTCAGATTCGGAGAGAAGCACACTCCACAGACAGAGTGTGGACCATCATAGAGGGCGAGTGTGGCCCTGATATTTGGCATGGTTAGTTTTTATAGGCTGGGTAATTTCATATGTTAATGAGTGGGAGGATTATTCCAACTATTTTTGGGAAGAGGTGGAGATTTCCAGGATTTGGGCCACCACCCACTCCTTGGTCTTTTAACAGTGCCTTAAGGGGACAAGGATAAAGCATCTGCCTGCAATGCAGGAGACCAGGGTTCGATCCCTGGGTGGGAAGATCCCCTGGAGAAGGAAATGGCAACCCACTCCAGTATTCTTGCCTGGAGAATCCCATGGACAGAGGAGCCTGGCGGGCTATAGTCCATGGGGTCGCAAAGAGTCGGACACGACTGAGTGACTAAACTGAACTGAACTGAACTGGAACTGTCATGGCACCTCTGGGTGTGTCATTTCACTTGCTGATTGAGGATCAAGTTCTAGTCTTATCTGCCATCTTGGTTCCATTTGATTCTAATTGTTTTATGTTGTGTCCTTGGGCTATGTCATTCTTTCAAAAGTTGTGCTCTGCCCCTTTCCCTCCTGTGACATTACCACAATGAGACCATTTTCTTCACAGATATCTTTGATGGTAGCTCTCTTTCTGGACTAGGCCCCCATCTAAATTATTTTAGGCAGTTAAGAAGGAGGTAAAACAAGACTTTCTAACTCTTTTGATTCCTAAAAATTAATCAGCTTAAAACAATCCTCATGACAAAGAGACTTTTGAGAGTGACCAATTTTGCTCCCCCAAAACAGTCACAAAGGATAGATACATGCACTGTTTTCTCCAGAGACTACCTCAAAGTCTCCCCACTCTTGCACTTCCCTTCTTCAGTCAAAACTGCCAACCTGGGCCTAAGCCCCTGGATAGGGTCGATTGAAATGCTTTTAGCTAAGCTGAGGGCAAGAGTTATGCCTTGGTCTTCTTTCTGCCAGCAGCCGGGGCAGTCCCTAGCTAGGCCTTGCCCACATGTCCTTGTGCTGCCGGCTGGCTGTACTGGGCCCTGTCATTGTCCTCTAGCTCTGTTCGTGCTTCCCGTGTGGCTCAGCTGGTAAAGAATCCGCCTGCAATGCGGGAGACCTGGGTTTGATCCCTTGGTTGGGAAGATCCCCTGAAAAAGGGAAAGGCTACCCACTCCAGTATTCTGGCCTGGAGAATTCCATGGACTGTATAGTCCATGGGGTTGTAAAGAGTCAGACACAACTGAACAACTTTCACTTTAGCTCTGTTCAGAGAATTTTCTGACAAGCCCTCCTCTGGCCCCTCTCCCCATTGGGAACAGACCTGTGGTTGGCAGAGCTGGTTTAGAAGCTGTAAAGAGAAACTCAGCCTTTTCCTTCCTGTTGAAGGGAAACAGAATATACCACCCTAGAGTATGCCTCTTTGGCATATTGATTATCTTTAACTGATTATTTTTAAGAAACAGCAGACATGGGTGAAGCTCTGAAAACTGAGTGGGCATTCCTCTTTAGTAAGAGATATTTACATTTGTAGGGAATATCTCCATGTATAAGGGTGTCTCCCCCTTTGTACTAGGAAGAGAAGGATGACTCTGAATCTCTAGAAACTCTTATCAATGCTGAAAGCAATGACTTAAGTCTGCATAACAGCCTTGTTTACTGCTTACCATGCTTTTCCTGGTAACCTCCCCAAACTGCCGCCCATCCCCCCCAACATCTTTTGTCTGGTATGGTATCATCTTTTGATGGTATTTAAAGTGATGATGACTTGGGCCATTTCTGGAAGTTACTCAGTTTTTCTGGGTCTCTCCTGTGTGTACAGGAGTTATACATGTTATTAAACTTCCGTTTGCTTTTTTTCCTGATAATCTATCTTTTATTACAGTGGTGTCTCAGCCAAGAACCTAGAAAGATACAGGGAAATAATTTTTTCTCCCCCTATACTCTGTAGGGAAAAAATCCAGTTCTTCCACTTTATGTTTTTCTCCCCTGTGAGTCTCCTCTACTACTGATGCCAGACACTTCTCTTTCAGTCACCAAATATGTGGCTTTTTCCCCTTACATCAAAAAATTCTGTGACACCAGCCTGGTGTCCTACAATTTAATTCCATTGTGGTATTATGTACCCAGTGATAGCCTCAGACCTCACAGGTTAAGGGCTCAGTTTCACAAGAGTGCCCTCAGTCCCCCCTTCAGCTGCCACTGCTGACCCCAGGTTCTCATCTATGCTGCTGGCCAACAGGCTATAGGGCTAGAGATCTGAAAAGCTCCAGTGACCCTCTCCTTTAGTTCAACTAATTTGCTAGAGAGGCTCAGAAAACTCAAGGAAACGCCTATGTTTGCCAGTTCATCAAAGGATATAAACAAGAACACACCAATGTACAGCCAGATGAAGAGACACACAGGGCAAGGTCTGGGAGGGTCCCAAGTGCAGGAGCTTTTGTCCTCATGGAGCTGGGATGTGTCAACTTCCCATGTGGATGTGGTCACCAACCTGGAAGCTCCCAAATCCCCTACTATTGGGATTTCATGGAAGTTTCCTCACATGTGTATGATCCATTGTTAACTCCAGTTCCAGCCCCTCTCTCCTCTCTGGAGGATGGAGGTGGAGCTAAAAGTGCCATGCTTCCAATCTTAGTCTTTCTGGTGATCAGCTCTGTCAGGGAGCCCTTGGGCAATTTGCAAAAACTGGGCCCTCTGCCTCACTCTTCATGAACGAGTTTCCTGTTTGTAGAAGGAAGTGGTAATAATGATAATATTAATACCACTTCTGAGGTTTTAATGACAATGAAATGAGTTCTTCACCCCCTGTTAAAGCTCTTAAAACAATGTCTGGCACATAGTAGGTGCTTGATACAAGGAGGCAGTTATTTTTACTTTTATTGATATTATCTTTTATTTAGTTTACTGGTTATAGGGAATTCCCTGGCATTCCAATGGTTAGAACTCTGTGCTTCCACTGCAGAGGTCACGGGTTTGATCCCTGGTCAGGGGACTAAAATCCTGCAAGTTGAGTGGCACAGACAAAAGAAAAAAGATTACTGATTATAACAGCCCTGCAAGAGAGAACTAACAGAGTGGGCTTTGAAGTCAGAGAGACCTGGTTTGAATCCCAACTTGGGAACTTAACTAGGTGTCCTTGGCAATGCTTTGCATGGTTCTGTGCCTTGGCTTCCTTCACCGATAGTGGAGGTTGTAATACTTACTTCTGCCTTCTAGCAGTGTCCTAAAAATTGAAGTAGCTCTTCCAAAGACAGTACATAGCATGATGCTGGCTTGTGGCAACCCTTAGTTAACGGGAGCTGGGTTTGGTTTGGTTTTATGAGCTTCTTATACAAATTTTTTCCTACTGGAATATAGTTGCTTTAAAATGTTGTGCTAGTTTCTCATGTACAGGAAAGTGAATCAGCTATCTGTATACATATATCCCTTCATAGTCACCCCAGAGCATTGAGTAGAGTTCCCTATGCTATACAGTAGGTTGGTTTAGCTGGTAAAAGAATCCACCTGCAATGTGGGAGACCTGGGCTCAATCCCTGGGTTGGGAAGATCCCCTGGAGAAGGGAAAGGCTACCCACTGCAGTATTCTGGCCTGGAGAATTCCATGAACTGTATAGTCCACGGAGTCACAAAGAGTTGGACACGAGTGAGCAACTTTCTCTCACTCAGTTATACATAGTAGTGTATATATGTCAATCCCAATCTCCCAGTTCCTCCCTTCCTGTTTTATGATCTTGATTCAGCTGTGAGTTCTCTGACTGGCCTCAGGCTCTTCTGTCCTCTCCTCAGAGCTTGTCTGCTTCAGCTGTCATTCAGAGAGCAGTATCCCACCCTCCCCTCCTGCATTGGGATCCACTCAGTCTCCCCCCCACCCCTCAGCTCCTGCCTGATGGGCTGTGACAGGGGCCCTGCCCGTCCTCTGGCGCCCTTCCCAGCACCTGGCCCACTCACCTCCTCCAGGGAGGGGACTTCAGGGCTCCTGGTCTGGAGTTTGGTGACTAGACAGGGGGTGCTATGTCTACTTGGCACCAAGATGTTGAGATGGCACGCATTCGGCCACCTTGCCCTGCAGCCCCAGCTCCCAGCTGAGAAGGAGGCTGCGACTAGAATTACTGTCATGCCCCCCGGCCATTCCCAGTCCTGCAAGTGACATTTCTCTGCTACTTCATGGTCACGAAGGAGGGTTCTGTGTGGTTTTCTCCAGAGCCTAGACAGCCCTCCCACCCTCTCCTGACTCTCAGCTCAGCTTGTCACCTCCTTCCCTCAACCAGCGCCTCAAACTGCCAGCCTGACACAGCCTCAATGCGACAGCCACCACCCTGGGCGCTGTTTCATCTGTCTTTCTGCTACGCCCCTGTCTTCTGTCTCCTCTGGCACTATCGTCTTCAAAGGGCTCTCGGCTCCAAGCGGGTCCTCGGCTCTGAGTGGGTCTTCTCTGCGAGCCTTGTCGGCTGCCAGCCGGCCCCCTCTGAAGCCCACTCTGGGGAGGGAGTCCTGCCAAGGGCTGGCCTGGATCTCTGTTGAGAGAGAAGCAGCCACCCTGTCCCCCAGAGAGACACTGGCTTCCACACTCAAGAGCCGCTGTGCCTCAGGAATTGCTTCCCCTGCTCCTCGAATTAAAAAAAAAAATGGTTAAAATGGGCAGCCAAGGAGAGAGGAAAAGACCTTACTGTGATTGAAGCCCTGGGTCTGCTGGTCAGCCATCTTATTCTTATTCTCTCTGAGCCTCTGTTTTCCCGTTTGAAAAAATGGACATAAAGGGAATGACTTCATTACCTCCCAGGCCTTTCATGAAATCATGGATGTGAACACTTTAAAAAAAAAACAACTTATTTTTATTTATTTGGCTGCACTGGGTCTTAGTTGCTGCATGTGAGATCTTTGATCTTCGTTGAGGCAAGCAGGAGTTTTAGTTGTGGCCTGAAAATTCCTAGCTAGGACATGTCAGATCTAGTTCCCTGATCAGGGATCGAACCCTGGCCCCTTATATTGGGAGCACAAGCTCTTAGCCACTGGACCACCAGGGAAGTCCCCTTGATGTGAACACTTTCGGCAGCTTATCAGTGAGGAAGAGAACTGTTGCTGCTGTCATGTATGGTGTGGGTACAGCACTGCAACTCAGACACAAAATGCTGATTTGTGTGCGTGCGAGAATGGAAAAAAATTGCCATTGATTCTCCCTGAAGTACTCAAGGACTTTGCTCGATCAAGTGTCCCCTCATGCGTCGGCACCATTAATCCCTTTTCTCCCCACCCAATGGAGCATGGTCATCCACACTCAGGCATACTGTACTGGTCCCTCTCTTCAAGAAAAACACAACCTTTTTGATCCAATATCCCCATCTACCCACCACTCCACTTCCGGGTCCTCTTTTGCAGCAAGACTCCCGGGAATTCAAGTTGTCCTCCCTGGCAGTCTCTACTTCCTCACCTCCCATTATCTCCTGAGCACATTGCGGTACAGTGCACACCTCACCAAGCCTCAGAATTCACCCTGGGCAAGGCAAGACCAGCTACCTCATTTGCAGGGCCCAGGGCAAAGTGAAAATGTGGGGCCCTTTGTTCAAAAGTCTATTTGTTTCCCACAGTTATTGTAACAAATTACCACACACTGTGTGGCTTAAAACAACATGAATTGATTCTCTCACAGTTCTAGAAGCTGGAAGTCCAAAATCAAGATGTCAGCAGGGTGGGTTCCTTCTGAAGACTTTTAGAATCCATGGCCACAGACAGTGCTTGGTGTTCCTTGCCTTGTAGATGCATCACTCCAAGGTCTGCATCCACATCCATCTTCGCATCACCTTCTGGGTGTGCCTTTCCCTACTCTTCTCTCATTGGGACTTTGGTCACAGGGTTTAGGGCCCACCTAATCCAATCTGATCTTACTTCAAGATCATTACCTAAAGTACATCTGCAGAAACCTTTCTCCTAATATGATCTTTTGGGAGAGGGCTTGTCATCCAGCCCACTGCAGAAAGTTGCTTCAGAATATCCAAGGACTTCCCTGGAGTTCCAATGGTGAAGTCTTTGTGTTTCCATTGCAGGGGGCATGGGTTCGAGGAACTAAGATCCCACAAGCCATGTGGCATGGCCAAAATTTTTTTTAAGTTTCCAGATGGTGACAGAAGAGCATGAGATCAGTGCAGGACCCTGATGAGAGAGAGCTATCCCATGAGTGCCCATGAGGTGGGGGTGTGCCAAGGCCATTCATGGCCTCCCTTCCGGCTGTTGAATCCAATGGTGAGTTCTGAGTCCTCATGTTACTGGGGCTCTCAGGGCGTTTGACGTGGTTAATCACTCCATCCTCCCTTTGAGCCTTGCTTCTCTTGGCTTCCTGAACAGCAAGCTCTCCTGCTTTTCCTTGGAGCCCACTGGCCAGTCAGTCCGTCCGTCCTCAGGGCCTCCAGCTGCCTCCTTCTCCCCTTCTCCTCTAGTGTCCAGAGGTGGGACAGCCACAGGGTTCTGGCTTTGGACTGCCTCCCTCTGTGTACTCCCTTCCTTGAGGGTCTCATCTGATCTGGTTTGAGGTTTATAAACACAGATACCTGCTGCTCTGAATCCTTCCCTTAGAGATGCAATAGGCCTTGCAAACTCAGCAAATCCAAATTGGAGTACTCTTCAGCTTCCTCTTGTCTCCTCCATGTCACCTAATGGCATCTCCAGCCTTCCAGTTGCTTGGGTGAAGACCTTCGCAACATCGTAACTTCACACTTTCCTTTCGCGCCTCCCCAGCCCACTCAGATGTCGCCACACCTTGCTGTGCATGGCTCACAAGGCCCTCCTGTGATTGGGTCCTCTTCTACCTCAGCCACCCCATCTCCTATGGCACACATGTATTGAGTCAAAGGGTGAATCTATCTAACCATGTTGCCCTCCCAGTTTAGATTCCGACAATGCTCCCTCACACCTCTGTGCCTTTGCCCACGCTGCACTGTCTATTCAGAAGGTGCTTCCTGCTTCTACTCTGCCTGGAAAACTCTTGTTCATCCTTGAAGACCCAACCCAGCTGTCACCAGCTTTGTGAAGTTCCCACATCTCCAGGCAATTGGCCAGTCTTTCATCCCTCTGTGACCTTGCAGCATCCTACAAGGGCCTCAGCTAATGCCCCTCATGCGATCTGTCTTCTCCAGTAAGTGGGGCGCTTCCTGAGGGCAGGCACTGGGTCTTCTCATCCTGTATCCTCAGAGCCTAGTTTGGTGCCCACATGGCTCTCTGGTAAAAGTTTGCTGGCTGAATGAATAAATGAACCAGCAGATGAGGCTGAAGAAGGGAAAAGAAAGGAGGGAAAGAGGGAACTCTTTCTTTCTTAGTAGGTGTCCTCAGTGTGCCTGGGAGCCCTGTTCTCCAGACTAATCCTGACACTCTGCCCCTCATCCAAACTTAGGTGCTAACCTCTCTGCCACAGGGCCTTAGTTTCCACTATCCCCAAATTAGGACCCACAGTCTGACAAGTTTAAGCATGAGTTTTAGAGACAGCAAGACTGAATTTTTGAAATCTGTCACATGCAGGATTTATGTCTATTGAGGTTGATTTTCTGGTGAATGTCATGAAGAATCAGGGCTTATGGATCTGATATGCGTGCTGCATGCTAAGTTGCTTCAGTCATGTCCAGCTCTTTGTGACCCTATGGACTGTAACCTGCAAGCTCTTCTGTCCATGGAATTTTCCAGGCAAGAATACTGAAGTGGGTTGCCATACCCTCCCCTCCAGGGGATCTTCCCGACCTAGGGATTGAACCTGTGTCTCTGGCATCTCCTGCGCTGGTAGATGGGTTCCTTACCACTAGCGCCACCTGGGAAGCCCCATGGGTGTGATATCAATACATATTTATTAGAGATTACTGACAAAATACAGGAAAGTACAGAGAGAACCCATCCACAATCCTACACCCTAGATTCATTATTACTATTTTGACATAACGTCCTCTGGTATGTGTGTAGGCATTAATGTATGTGCATATGAAACGTAATACACACCTGTAAGTGCATATGTAAAACACATGAATGGAATCTCACTGCACTTTCCATTTCATACCAGTGGATCTCCATATTGTAGCAGGTGACTGCCCCTACCATCTTAATTCCATTAATAGCTGACAGTTTGGTGCTCATGCCAGACACCCCAGGAGGTGTGGCTCTGTCTAGGTGCCCCATGCCACTCCCACCTGCAAGCAGGATCTCTAGATGTGCCAATGTGCCCACAGGGCCAGGGCCGGCCATGGGCAAATAGAGCAATGGTGGGCAGAACCAGGAGCTGGGGCAACCCTAACCATGGATCACCTATTCTCCAGATCCTTCCCATGAGGACCAGTGCCAGCTTTCCCAGGAGCCCAGGGAGGGGACATTTCCACAGGGAAGAAAAGGGGACCCTTCTTGGAGAAATCCAGCAGTTGGGGGGCTCTGTGTTGTTTTTTTCCAGATGTTTCTGGGACATCACACTGAATGGTGACACTCATATTTTCTCCTCTATTTTAAAAAATGCAAAAAAATCAATAACAAAGTTTACCCCGATCACTTTTTTTCCTTGCCTCTCCCAAGGTAACACCTTTCCTTTGTTGTTCAGTCGTTCAGTCGTGTCCGACTCTGTGCAACCCCATGGACTGCAGCACGTCAGGCTTCCCTGTCCTTCATCTCCTAGAGCTTGCTCAAACTCATGTCTATTGAGTCAGTGATGCCATCCAACCATCTCGTCCTCTGTCGTCCCCTTCTCCTCCTGCCTTTAATATTTCCCAACATCAGGGTGTTTTCCAATGAGTCGGCTCTTCGCATCACTTTTCCTAGAAGGAAATTATTGGAATGAAAAAGATGTGTGGGTTTTTTTTTTTTTTTTTTTTTAATAAAACGGAACCTGGAGGTAAGAACTTGGTGGGCCACTAGGTGGCAGCAAAGCGCGCCTATTCTTAAAGTAAGACAAGAAAGCCTTGCACATCCAGCCAGTAAGGAGAATAAGTCTTTGGCTATATAGCAATAAAGGCTCAGCCACTGAATTTACAAATGACCCACTCCAGTGTCGATCTTTGACAAAGCAATAAGAGTTTAAATTTCAGCTGAACCACGTGAAATATGCCCTTGGGCTGCTGCTGCTGCTAAGTCGCTTTAGTCGTGTCCGAGTCTGTGCGACCCCGTAGACGGCAGCCTACCAGGCTCTCCCGTCCCTGGGATTCTCCAGGCAAGAACACTGGAGTGGGTTGCCATTTCCTGGTCACTATCTATTTCACGTTCAAGTTACTCAGTCTTAAACTAGGGATACCTGCTTCTCAATACCACACCATTTACGTATCATTGTCTTGATAATTAAGTGGGATAACTAAGGTAATAGGTAAAATGCTGGGCATAAAGCAAATATTCATATGTTAAATATCACTATAACCATATAAAGAACCAAGGGAACTCTTGTGAAAGTCATTCAATCCTGTCCAACTCTTTGTGACCCCATAGACTATATGGTCCATGGAATTCGAGGAATTGCACTGGGGTCTCCTGCATTGCAGGCAGATTCTTTACCAACTGAGCTATTAAATAGCTATTATAGGTCAGGCACTTTGAAGCCTTAGAGCAATCAAGTGAGGAAAGTGAGAAGTTAAATGAGAGACTTAATGAATGACAGTTGACAGGTTCAATAACATGGTCAAGGCCAATTAGCTAGCAACAATGCATGGGTGTTGTTTAGTTGCTAAATCATGTCAGACTCTTTTTCAACCACATGGACTGTAGCCCGCCCGGCTCCTATGTCCATGGAATTTTCCAGGCAAGAATACTGGAGTGGGTTGCCATTTCCTTCTCCAGGGGAGCTTCCCAACCCAGGGATCAAACATGCGTCTCTTGCATCTCCTGCACTGGCAGGTGGATTCTGTACCACTGTGCCACCTAGGAAGCCCAGCTAGCAACAATAATAGCAGCTAACGCAAAGCAGGCACTAATTTTTGCCAGGTGCTCACTGTTCTAAGTTGCATGAATTATCTCATGTCTTACAGCAATCCTCTGGTGCAGGTATCATGATTATACCCGTTTGTCTGAAAGGGAGACTGAGACACAACAAGAAACTGGCCCAAAGTCACTGCTTCTCCCTAAGGTTGGCTCTGTCTTCTTAATCTCCTGTTCTCAAGTAAACCCTTTTCAGATAATCATCAGCAGATATTTATTGTGTGTCAATGATTTACAAGGACAGGGAAGCCTGAAGTGCTGCAGTTCATGGGGTCACAGAGAGTTGGACATGACTTAGCAACTGAACAATAATAATTTACAAGACATCGTGTTGAGCACAGTAAAGACTTGCACTGTTACTGAGGGACATAAAAGAAGACCTGAATGTTTGGAGGGACGCACCATGTTCAGGAACGGGAAGACTCAATATCTAAAGATGTCAGTTGTGGCATGTAGAATTCATAGTTGTGAGATAACAGAAAATATAAGTGTTGGGCTCTGGCCTGGTTGCTGGCACAGAGCTCCTGAAACCCTGTAATTTCCTAACTGATGAGAGCAAAGGAGCATCTTTTGTTCTAATATTTGGTTTTTAACCCTGGTTTCTGACACAGGGCTCCTGAAACCCTTGTAATTACCTGAGTGGTAGGAGTGTCTTTTGTTCTCATGAGGTGACTCTGGGTGGGCTCCTGGATGGCTCCCAGGTGGGGGCTGGTCACCAGATAGAAAAGCCATGTTTAGAAGCTTGAAATTTTCAGTGATGCCTGCCCCCCATTCTCTTGAAAAGGGAGAAAGGCTGAAAATGGAATAATAATGTTCAATCACGACTATATGATGGAGTCGCCATAAAAATCCCTAAAGTATGGGCTTTGAGAGCCTCCAGATTGATGCACAGTTGGAGGTGCCTGGAGAATAGTGCAGCTGAAGCGCGAATGCAAGCTTTGCCCCCTTCCCACATTACTCACCCTGTGCAATTCTTCCACCTGGATATTCTTCTGTATCCTTATCATAGCCTTTAATTAAACTGGTAAATGTGAGGAAGTTTCTCTGAGTTGTATGAGCTATTCTAATAGATTAATTTGGCTTCCCTGTAGCTCAGCTGGTAAAGAATCCACCTGCAATGCAGGGGACCTGGGTTTGATCCCTGGGTTAATTGACCCCTAAGGAGTGGTGTCACTGGAACCTCTGATTTACAGCAGCTTGGTAAGAAGCACAGGTAACTAGAACTTGCAATTAGCATCTGAGATCAGGGTGAGGGGGCATTTTGTAATACTGACCTTTAACCTATGGGATCTGACACTATCAGATTGTATCAGAATTGATACAATCACCAGTACCTGGTGGTGTACTGGTTAGGATTATGGACATACACTGCCACGGCCTGGGTACAATCTCTGGGAACAGAAATCCCACAAGTCATGCAGTGAGGACAAGGGCCTTTTGATGAGGGTGAAAGAGAGTGAAAAATCTGGCTTAAATCTCAACATTCCAAATACTAAGATCAGGGCATCCAATCACATATCATGGCAAATAAAGGGGGGAAAAGTGGAAGCAGTGACAGATTTTATTATCCTGGGATCCTAAATGACTAAGGACGGTGACTGAAGCCATGAAATTAAAACATGCTTGCTGATAGCTCAGTTGGTAAAGAATCCACCTGCAATGCAAGAGAACCCAGTTCGATTCCTGGGTTGGGAAGATCCCCTGGAGAAGGGAAAGGCTACTGAACCAGTATTCTGGACTGGAGAATTCCTAGTCCATGGGGTCGCAAAGAGTCAGATACGACTGAGCGACTTTCACTTTCACTTCACTGCTCCGTGGAAGGAAAGCTATGACACAGCTAGACAGTGTATTCAAAAGCAGAGACTTCTGTTTGCCAACAAAGATCCATCTAGTCAAAGCTATGGTTTTTCCAATAGTCATGTACTGATGTGAGAATGCTAAGTTACGTCAGTCGTGTCCGACTCTGTGTGACCCCATAGACGACAGCCCACCAGGATCCTCCGTCCCTGGGATTCTCCAGGCAAGAACACTGGAGTGGGTTGCCATTTCCTTCTCCAGTGCATGAAAGTGGAAAGTGAAAGGGAAATCGCTCAGTCCTGTCCAACTCCTAGCGACCCCATGGACTGCAGCCTACCAGGCTCCTCCGCCCATGGGATTTTCCAGGCAAGAGTACTGGAGTAAGTACTGGAGTGGGGTGCCATTACCTATGTGAGAGTTGGACCATAAAAAAAGCTGAGCGCTGAAGAATTGATGCTTTTGAACTGTGGTGTTGGTGAAGACTCTTGAGAGTGCCTTGGACTGCAAGGAGATCAGACCAGTCGATCCTAAAGGAAATCAACCCTGAATCTTCATTAGAAGGACTGATGCTGAAGCTGAAACTCCAGTAATTTGACCACCTGATGCCAAGAGCCAATTCAGTGGAATAGGCCCTGATGCTGGGAAGCGCTGAAAGCAAAAGGAGATGGTAGCAGAAAAGGATGAGCAGATTAGATAGCAACACCGACTCAATGGACAGGGATTAGAGCAAATTCCAGGAGATAGTGAAGGACAAGGAAGCCTGGCCTGCTGCAGTCCATGGGGTTGCAAAGATCCGACAGACTTAGTCACTGACCAACAACAGGCAGTATTTTGTCCTGATTAGCTGACTCCTAGCCTGTAATTTGCTCGGATTGGCAGAGTGCTAGCCTGTACTTGCACTGATTGGCTGACACCAAGCCCGTACTTTGCTCTGATTGGCTGACTCCTAGTCTCCACTTTACCTTGATTGTCTGACTCCAAGCTTGTAGTTGTGGTGAGTGGCTGAATCCTAGCCTATACTTTGCCCTGATTGTCTGACTCCAAGTTTGTACTTTGCCCTGCTGGGGTGACTTTAAGATTTTACTTTGCCCTGATTGGGTGACTACTATGCTGAACTTTGCACTGATTGGCTGAGTGTTAGCCTGTATTTTGCCTTGATTGGCTGATGTCTAGCCTATCTTTTGGCCTGATTTGCTGACTCAAAGCTGGTACTTTGCTCTGATTGGCTGAGTGCTAACATGTTTTTCCTTGATTGAATGATTCCTAGCCAGTGTCTTGCCCTGATTCGATGTCTCTTAGCCAGTAGTTTGCTCTGATTGACTCCTAGCCTAGCCTTTGTCTTGACTGACTCCAAGCCAGTACTTTGCCTTGAATGGCTGACCCCTAGACTGTACCTTGTCCTGACTGGCTGGCTCTTAGCCAGTTGTTTGCTCTAATTGGTTGACTCCTAGAACATACACTGTCCTGATTGGCTGACTTCAGGCCACTATTTTGCCCCGATTGGCTGGCTCCTAGCCTGTAGCTTGTCCTTATTGGCTGGAAATTAACGTGTTTGCTCTGATTGACTCCTAGCCTATACTTTGTTTTGATTGAATGACTCCAAGCCAGTACTTTGCCCTGAATGGCTAACTCCTAGCCAGTACCTTGCCCTGATTGGCTGTCTCTTAGCCAGTAGTTTTCTCTGATTCCTGACTCCTAGCTTGTACATTGCTCTACTGGCTGACTCCTAGCCTGTACTTTTCTCTGATTGGCAGGCTTCAAGCTTGATACTTGGCCCTAATTGAATTACTTCTAGATGGTACCTTGCCCTGAATGGCTGTCTCTTAGCTAGTAGTTTGCTCTGATTGGTTGACTCCTAGCCTGTTCTTTGACTGGAATGGCCGATGTCAAGGTTTTGCTTTGCCTCTGATTGGCAGACTTGTAGCCTGTGCTTTGCTCTGAATGGCTGAGTGCCAGCCTGCAGTTGCCTTGATTGCCTGACTCCTCGACTGTACTTTGTCCTGATTGGCTGACTCCAAGCCTGTACTTGCCCTGATTGGTTGACTTCTATCCTGTAACTTTCCCTGATTGGCTAGCTCTTAGCCAGTAGTTTGTTCTGATTGGTTGACTCCCAGCATGTACTTTGACCTGATTGGCTTACTCTAAGTCCATATTTTTTCTCTGATTTGCTGACACTAATTTGTACCTTGCCCTGATTGACTAGCTCTTAGCCAGTAGCTTGATCTCATTGGTAGAATCCTAACCTATACTTTGTTCTGATTGGCTGACTCCAAACATTTGCTTGATTGGCTAGCCTGTATTTGTCCTGATAAGCTGACTCCAAGCCTGTACTTTGCCCTAATTGGCTGAGTCCTAGGCTGTACCTACCCTTATTGGCTGTTTTTTAGCCAGTAGTTTGTTCTGATTGCTTGCATCCTAGCCTGTACACTGATCTATTGGCTGATTCCTGGCCTGTACTTTGCACTGATTGGCAGAATCCAACTTTGTATTTGGCCTTGATTTGCTGACTTCTAGACTGTGCATTGACCTAATTGGCTGTAACTTTGCCAGTAGTTCGGCCTCTTTGGTTGACTCCAAGCCTATCTTTTACCCTGAGTGGCTGATGCCAAGCTTGTACTTTGGTCTGATTGGCTGACTACTAGACAGTACTTTGCTCTGAATGGCTGAATGCTAGCCTGCATTTTGCCTTGATTAGCAGGATCCTAGCCTATATTATGTCTTGATTGGCTGACTCCTAGCCTATACCCTTTCCTGATTGACTGATTCCTATCCTGTACATTGCCCTGATTAGCTCCTTCTTAGCCAGTAGTTTCCTCTGATTGGCTGACTCTTAGCATTTACTTTGACTTGATTGGCTGACTCCAAGCCTGTACTTTACCCGGACTGACTCCTATGGTGTACTGGCCCTCTTAGCCAGTAGTTTGGGCTGATTGGCTGCCTCATAGCCTATACTTTGTCCTGATTGGCTGATTTCAACCCTTTACTTTGCCCTGATTCAATGATTCCAAGCATGCATTTTACCTTGACTGACTCCTGGCGTGCACCTGCCCTGATTCTCTGACTCCTAGCCTATACTTTGTTCTGATTGGTTCACTTCAAGCCTATACTTTGCCCTGATTGACTGAACCCTAGCATGTACTTTGCCCTGATAGGCTGACTCCAAGCTTGTACTTTGCTCTGGTTGGCTGACTCCTAGCCTGTACTTTGCTCAGATTGGCAGAATGTTAGCCTATAGTATGTCATTGTTGCCTGGACCTAACCGGTACTTTTTCCTGATTGGCTGATTCCATGCCAGTACCTCACCCTGACTGGCTGACTCCTAGCCACCACTGTGCCCTGATTGGCTGACTCCTAGCTAGTAAGTTACTCTGATTGGTTTACTTCTGGCCAGTTCTTTGCTCTATTCGCTGACTTTTAGCCAGTACTTTGCCCTGATATGCTGACTCCTAGCCTCTACTTTACCCTAATTGGCTGACTCCTAGCATCCTTTTTGATCTGACTGGGTGACATCTAGCACATACTTCGTTCTGATTGACTGAAAACTAACCTCTACTTTGTTGTTACTGGCTGCCTCTTACCAGATAGGCTGAATCCGAGCATATACATTTTCCTGATTGGCTGAATCCTAGACTGCACTTTTCCCTGATTGCCTACTCTAAGCTTCTAGATTCCTGTGATTGGCTGACTACTAGCTTATAATTTAGATGAAGAAAGTATGGTAAACCACTAGGGGAGTCAGTGCTCACCTAAAACATATACTTTATGTTTATACATTGGGTGGGTATGTGCTCAGTCCGTTCAGTGATGTCCAACTTGGAAACCCTGTGGTATGCCAGGTTCCTCTGTCCATGGGATTCTGCAGTCAAGAATATTGGAAGGGGTTGCCATGCCATCATCCAGGGGTTCTTTCCAACCTTGGATGGAACATATGTCTCCTGCATTGCAGGCAGATCCATTACTGCTGAGCCAACTGCGAAGCCCCATCATTATACATTGAAGGATACTAATAGAGTCAGGGGTTTAGATGTGGTAGACAGAGTGCCTGAAGAACTACGGACAGGGGTTCATAACACTGTACAGGAGACAGTGACCAAAACGGTCCCTAGAAAAAGAAAGGCAGTAATGCAAAGTCATTGTCTGAGAAGGCTTTACATATAGATGGGAATGAAGAGAAGTGACAAGCAAGGGAAAAAAGGAAAGATACGAACAGCGGAATGCAGAGTTCAAGAGAATAACAAGGAGAAATAGATCTTGCATGAACAATGGAGAGAAGTAGAGGAAAACAATACAATGGAAAGATCTCAAGAATACCAGAGATATCAAGGGACTGTTTCACGCAAGGATTGACATGATAAAACACATAAACAGTAAGCAAATAACAGAAACAGAAGAGATTGAGAAGAGGTGGCAAGGATACACAGAAAAACTATACAAAAACAGTCTTCACAACCGGTATAACCACAGTGGTGTGGTCACAGACGTCCTGGAGCATGAAGTCAAGTGGGCCCTAGGAAGCATTACTACAAACAAAGCTAGTGGAGGTGATGGAATCCATCTGACCTATCTAAAATCCTGAAAGATAATGCTGTTAGAGTGCTGCACTCAGTAAGTCAGCAAATTTGGGAAACTCTGCAGTGGCCACAAGACTGGAAAAGATCAGTTTTCATTCCAATCCCAAAGAAAGGCACTGCCAAAGAAAGTTGAAATATTGCACAATAGTACTCATTTAATATACTAAAAAAAAAAAAAGGTTATGCTCAAAATCCTTCAAGCTAGTCTTCAGCAGTATGTGAACCGAGAACTTCCACATGTAAAAGCTGGATTTAGAAAAGGCAGAGAAATCAGAGATCCAAATCCAATTGCCAATATTCGTTGGACCATAAAGAAAGCAAGGGAATTCCAGAAAAGCATCTACTTTTGCTTCATTGACTACGCTAAAGCCTTGGTGTGGATCACAACAAGATGTGGAAAATTCTTAAAGAGATGGGAATACCAGACAACCTTACCTGCCTCCTGAGAAACCTGTATGTGGTTCAAGATGCAACTGTTATGGGAATTTGCTGTATGACTCAGGGAGCTCAAACCCAGGCTCCCTAACAACCTAGAAAGGTGGGATGAGGGAAGTGGGAGGGATGAAAAGTGGGAGGGGACATAGGTAAACCTAAGACTGACTCACACTGATGTTTTGTAGAAACCAACAAAATGCTATAAAGCAATTATCTGTCAATTAAAAATAAAATTAAAAAAATAAAGCAACTGTTAGAACCTTACATGGAACAACTGACTGGTTTAAAATTGGGAAAGGAGTATGAAAAGGCTGTATATTGCCAGCCGGTTTATTCAACTTTTAGGTAGAGAACATCATGCAACACGCTGGGCTGGAGGAATCACAAGCTGGAATCAAAATTGCTGGGAGAAATGTCAGCAACCTCATATATGCAAATGATGCCATTCTACTGGCAGAAAGTGAGAGGAACTAAAGAGCTTCTTGATGAGAGTGAGAGAAGAGAGTGAAAAAGCTAGCTTAAAACTCAACGTTCCAAATACTAAGATTAGGGCATCCAGTCGCATCGCTTCATGGTAAATAAAGGGGAAACAAGTGGAAGCAGTGACTGATTTTATTATCTTGGGTTCCTGAATCACCAAGGATGGTGACTGCAGCCATGCCATTACAAGAAGCCTGCCCCTTGGAAGGAAAGCTAAGACAAACCTAGACAGTGTATTCACAAGCAGAGCCATCATTTGCAAAGAAAGGTCCGTCTAGTCAAAGCTATGGTTTTTCCAGTAGTCATGTACTGATGTGAGAGTTGGACCATGAAAAAGTCTGAGTGCTGAAGAATTGATGCTTTTGAACTGTGGTGTTGGTGAACACTCTTGAGAGTCCCTTGGACTGCAAGGAGATCAGACCAGTCAATCCTAAAGGAAATCAACCCTGAATCTTCATTAGAAGGACTGATGCTGAGGCTGAAACTCCAGTAATTTGACCACCTGACGCCAGGAGCCAAATTTGTGGAAAAGGCCCTGATGCTGGGAAACACCGAAAGCAAAAGGAGATGGAAGTGGAAGTGGATGAGCCGATTAGATGGCAACACTTACTCAATGGACAGGAATTAGAGCAAATCCAGGAGATAGTGAAGGACAAGGAAGCCTGGCCTGCTGCAGTCCATGGGATTGCAAATATCCGACAGACCTAGACACTGAGCAACAACAACAAGCAGTATTTTGTCCTGATTAGCAGTCCCCTAGCCTGTAATTTCGGAGAAGGTACTGGCGACCCACTCCAGTACTCTTGCCTGGAAAAATCCCATGGACGGGGGAGCCTGGTAGGCTGCAGTCCATGGGGTCGGTAAGAGTCGGGCACGACTGAGCTACTTCACTTTCACTTTTCACTTTTCACTTTCATGCATTGGAGAAGGAAAAGGCAACCCACTCCAGTGTTCTTGCCTGGAGAATCCCAGGGACGGGAGCCTGGTGGGCTGCCGTCTATGGGGTCGCACAGAGTGAGACACGACTGAAGCAACTTAGCAGCAGCAGCCTGTAATTTTCTCTGATTGGCTAGATGCTAGCGTATACTTGCACTGTTTGGCTGACTCCTAGTCTCCACTTTACCTTGATTGGCTGACTCCAAGCTTGTACTTTGCCCTGATTGTTTGACTCCAAAATTGTGCTTTGCCCTGCTAGGGGGACTTCAAGATTCTGCTTTTCTCTGATTGGGTGAGTCCTAGCGATCAATGCAAAGAAATAGAGGAAAACAACAGAATGGGAAAGACTAGAGATCTCTTCAAGAAAATCAGAGCTACCAAAGGAATATTTCAAGCAAAGATGGGCTCGATAAAGGACAGAAATGGTATGGACCTAACAGAAGCAGAAGGTATTAAGAAGAGATGGCAAGAATACACAGAAGAACTGTACAAAAAGATCTTCACGACACAGATAATCACAATGGTGTGATCACTGACCTAGAGCCAGACATCCTGGAATGTGAAGTCAAGTGGGCCTTAGAAAGCATCACTACGAACAAAGCTAGTGGAGGTGATGGCATTCCAGTTGAGCTATTTCAAACCCTGAAAGATGATGCTGTGTAAGTGCTACACTCAATATGCCAGCACATTTGGAAAACTCAGCAGTGGCCACAGGACTGGAAAAGGTCAGTTTTCATTCCAATCCCTAAGAAAGGCAATGCCAAAGAATGCTCAAACTACCGCACAATTGCACTCATCTCACACTCTAGTAAAGTAATGATCAAAATTCTCCAAGCCAGGCTTCAGCAATATGTGAACTGCGAACTTCCAGATGTTCAACCTGGTTTTAGAAAAGGCAAAGGAACCAGAGATCAAATTGCCAACATCCGCTGGATCATGGAAAAAGCGAGAGAGTTCCAGAAAAACATCTATTTCTGCTTTATTGACTATGCCAAGGCCTTTGACTGTGTGGCTCACAATAAACTGTGGAAAATTCTGAAAGAGATGGGAATACCAGACCACCTGACCTGCCTCTTGAGAAATTTGTATGCAGGTCAGGAAGCAACAGTTAGAACTGGACATGGAACAACAGACTGGTTCCAAACAGGAAAAGGAGTATGTCAAGGCTGTATATTGTCACCCTTCTTATTTAACTTATATGCAGAGTACATCATGAGAAACACTGGACTGGAAGAAACACAAGCTGGAATCAAGATTGCCGGGAGAAATATCAATAACCTCAGATATGCAGATGACACCACCCTTATGGCAGAAAGTGAAGAGGAACTAAAAAGCCTCTTGATGAAAGTCAAAGTGGAAAGTGAAAAACTTGGCTTAAAGCTCAACATTCAGAAAACGAAGATCATGGCATCCGGTCCCATCACTTCATGGGAAATAGATGGGGAAACAGTGGAAACAATGTCAGACTTTATTTTTCTGGGCTCCAAAATCACTACAGATGGTGACTGCAGCCACGAAATTAAAAGACACTTACTCCTTGGAAGGAAAGTTATGACCAACCTAGATAGCATATTCAAAAGCAGAGACATTACTTTGCCAACAAAGGTTCATCTAGTCAAGGCTATGGTTTTTCCTGTGGTCATGTATGGATGTGAGAGTTGGACTGTGAAGAAGGCTGAGCGCCGAAGAATTGATGCTTTTGAACTGTAGTGTTGGAGAAGACTCTTGAGAGTCCCTTGGACTGCAAGGAGATCCAACCAGTCCATTCTGAAGGAGATCAGTCCTGGGATTTCTTTGGAGGGAATGATGCTGAAGCTGAAAGTCCAGTACTTTGGCCACCTCATGCGAAGAGCTGACTCATTGGAAAAGACTCTGATGCTGGGAGGGATTGGGGGCAGGAGGAGAAGGGGACGCCAGAGGATGAGATGGCTGGATGGCATCACTAACTCGATGGACATGGGTCTGGGTGAACTCCGGGAGTTGGTGATGGACAGGGAGGCCTGGTGTGCTGCGATTCATGGGATTGCAAAGAGTCGGACACGACTGAGCGACTGAACTGAACTGAACTGAACTAGCCAGTAGTTTGCTCTGATTGCTTGACTCCTAGCCTGTACAATGCTCTACTGGCTGGCTTTTAGCCTGTACTTTCTCTAATTGGCAGGCTTCTAGCTTGATATGAGGCCCTAATTTGATGACTTCAAGATGGTACCCTGCACAGATTGGCTGGCTCTTAATGCAATTTGCCCTGACTGATTGACTCCTAGCCTATACTTTGTCTTGTTTGATTGACTCTAAGCCAGTACTTTGACCTGAATGGCTAACTCCTAGCCTGTACCTTGCCCTGATTGGCTGTCTCTTGGCCAGTAGTTTGCTCTGATTGCTTGACTCCTAGCCTATACATTGCTGTACTGACTGAATCTTAGCCTGTACTTTTCTCTGACTGGCAGGCTTCAAGCTTGATACTTAGCCCTAATTGGATGACTTCTAGATGGTACCTCGAATTGTTTGGCTGTCCCTTAGCTAGTAGTTTGCTCTGATTGGTTGACTCTTAGCATATACTTTGCCCTGATTGGCTTGCTGTAAGTCCACTTTTTGTCCTAATTGGCTGACAACTAGCTTCTACCTTGCCCTGACTGTCTATCTCTTAGCCAGTAGTTTGATCTGATTGGTTGAGGCCTAAGAAATACTTTGTCCTGATTGACTCTTAGCCTGTATTTGCCATGATTAACTGAAACCTAACTTATTCTTTGGCCACCTCATGTGAAGAGTTGACTCATTGGAAAAGACTCTGATGCTGGGAGGGATTGGGGGCAGGAGGAGAAAGGGACGACAGAGGATGATATGGCTGGATGGCATCACTGACTCGATGGACATGAGTCTGAGTGAACTCTGGGAGTTGGTGATGGACAAGGAGGCCTGGCATGCTGCAATTCATGGGGTCGCAAAGAGTCGGACACGACTGAGTGACCGAACTGAACTTAACCTGTTCTTTGTCCTGACTGGCTAAGCTGGTACTTTGCTCTGATTGGCAGACTCCTTGCCTACACTTTACACTGATTGGCTGACTCCAAGCTTGTACTTCGCTCTGATTGGCTGAATCCTTGCCTGTACTTTGCCCTGATTGTCTGACTTCAATTTTATACTTTGCCCTGATTTAGTGACTTCAAACTTCTACTTTGCTCTGATTGGGTGACTCCTAGGCTGTACTTTGCATTGATTGGCTGAGAGCTAGCCTGTTTTTTGCCTTAATTGGCTGACTCCTAACCTAGCCTATCCTTTGGCGCTGACTCCAAGCTGGTACTTTGCTCTGATTGGCTGCGTGCTAGCATGTGTTTTGTCTATGTTAAGCTAACGTCTGACTCTTAGCTAGTACTTTGATCTGATTGGCAGATTCCAAGCTTGTACTTGACCCCAATCGGCTGATTTTTAGACTGTTCCTTGTCCTGTCTTATTGGCTCTTAGCCAGTAGTTTGCTATGATTGGTTGACTCCTAGTTAATCCTTTGCTCTGAATGGCTGACACCAAGACTGTACTTTGCTCTGATTGACTGAGTGCTACCCTGCATTTTGCCTTGATTGACTGAGTCCTAGCCTACACTTTGTCCTGACTGTCTGACTCCAAACCTCTACTTTGCCTGGTTTGCTGACTCGGTTCCTGTACCTTGCCTTGACTGTCTGACTCTTAGCCAGTAGTTTACACTGATTGGTTGACTCCTAGAGTATTCTGACTTCATTGGCTGACTCCAGGCCAGTATTTTGCCCTGATTGGCTGGCTCTTAACCAGAAGTTTGCTCTGATTGATTGACTCCTAGCCTGTACATTGCTCTATTGGCTGACTCCTAGCTCCTACTTTGCTTTTATTGGCAGAATCCAACTTTGTATTAGGCCCAGATTTGCTGACTTCTAGACTGTTCATTGTCCTAATTGGCTGTATCTTAGCCAGTAGTTTGGTCTCTTTGGCTGACTCCAACCTTGTACTTTGTTCTGATTGGCTGACTACTTGCCTCTACTTTGCTCTGAATGGCTGAATGCTAGCCGGCATTTTGCCTGGATACCCGAATCCTAACCTATATTGTGTCTTGATTGGCTGCCTCCAGCCTATACTTTGCCCTAATTGACTGAACCTAGCTGGTACTTTTCCTTGATTGGCTGACTCCATGCCTGTACTTTGCCCATAATGGCGGACATCTAGCTCATACCAGATGGTCAATACCGAAATCACATTGATTATATTCTTTGCTGCCAAAGGTGGAGAAGCTCTATACAGTCAGCAAAAACAAGACCAGAAGCTGGCTGTGGCTCAGCTCATAAACTCCTTATTGCCAAATTCAGACTTAAATTGAAGAAAGTAGGGAAAACCACTAGACCATTCAAATATGACCTAAATCAAATCTCTTATGATTATACAGTGGAAGTGTATAGCTTCAAAGATTCAAAGGATTCAAAGGATTTTGAATAGATTCAAATTTAAATAGATTCGAAGGATTAGATCTGATAGAGTGCCTGAAGGACTATGGAGTGAGCTTCATAACATTGTATAGGAGGCTGTGATCAAAACCATCCCCAAGAAAAAGAAATGCAGAAAGGCAAAATGGTTGTCTGAGGAGGCCTTGCAAATAGCTGAGAAAAGAGAAGGTAAAGGAGAAAAGGAAAGATATATCCATCTGAATGCAGAGTTCCCAACAATAGCAAGGAGAGATAAGAAAGCCTTCCTAAGTGATCAATGCAAAGAAATAGAGGAAAAGAATAGAATGGGAAAAGACTAGAGATCTCTTCAAGTAAATTAGAGATACTAAAGGAACGTTTCATGCAAAGATGGGCAGAGGGAAGGACAGAAATGGCATGGACCTAACAAAAGCAGAAGAGATTAAGAAGAGGTGGCATGAATACACAGAAAAACTATACAAAAAAGATCTTAATGACTCAGATAACCACGATAGTGTGATCACCAACCTAGAGCCAGACATCCTGGAATGCGAAGTCAAGTGGTCCTTAGGAAGCATCACTACAAGCAAAGCTAGTGGAGCTGATGGAATTCCAGCTGAGGTATTTCAAATCCTAAAAGATAATGCAGTTAAAGTGCTGCACTCAATATATCAGCAATTTTGATAAATGTAGCAGTGGCCACAGGACTGGAAAAGGTCAGTTTTCATTCCAATCCCAAAGAAGGGCAATGCCAAAGAATGTTGAAGCTACTGGACAATTGCACTCATTTTGTATGCTAGTAAAGTTATGCTCAAGATCCTTCAAACTAGTCTTTAGCAGTACGGGAACCGAGAACTTCCACATATACAAGCTGGATTTAGAAAATGTAGAGGAATCAAAGATGCAATTGCTGATATTCATTGGACCATAAAGAAAGCAAGGGAATTACAGAAAAACATTTACTTTTGTTTCATTGACTACACTAAATCCTTTGACTATGTGGATCACAACAAGCTGTGGAAAAGTCTTAAAGAGATGGGAATACCAGATCACCTTACCTGTCTCCTGAGAAACCTGCATGTGGTTCAAGAAGCAGCTGTTAGAACCTTACATGGAACAATGGAGTGGTTTAAAATTGGAAAAGGAGTACAAAAAGGCTGTATACTGCCAGCCTGTTTATTTAACTTTTAGGCAGAGAACATCATGTGAAATGCCCAGCTGGAGAATCACAAGCTGGAATCAAGATTGCTGGGAGAAATATCAACAACCTCACATATGCAAACGATACCACTCTAATGGCAGAACATGAAGAAGAACTAAAGAGCCTCTTGTTGTGGCTGAAGGAGGAGAGTGAAAAAGCTGGCTAAATCTCAACATTCAAAAAATTAAGATCAGGGCATCAACTGCCATCACTTCATGGTAAATAAAGGGGGAAAAAGTGGAGGCAGTGACTGATTTTATTATCTTGGGCTCCAAAATCATTGGGGATGGTGACTGCAGCCATGAAATTAAAAGACGCCTGCCCCTTGGAAGGAAAGCTATGACAAACCTAGACAGCGTATTCAAAAGCAGAGACATCATTTGCAAACAAAGGTCCGTCTAGTCAAAGCTACGGTGTTTCCAGGAGCCATGTCCGGATGTGAGAGTTGGACCATAAAGAAGGCTGAGCACCTAAAAATTGATGCTTTTAAAATGTGTTGCTAGAGAAGTCTTTTTAGAGTCCTTTGGATTGCAAGGAGATCAAAGCAGTCAATCTTAAGGAAATCAACCCTGAATATTCATTGGAAGGAGTGATGCTGAAGCTGAAGCTCCAATACTTTGTCTGCTGCTATGTAGTTTCAGTCGTGTCCGACTCTGTGCAACCCCATAGATGGTAGCCCACCAGGCTCCCCCGTCCCTGGGATTCTCCAGGCAAGAACACTGGAGTGGGTTGCCATTTCCTTCTCCAATGCATGAAAGTGAAAAGTGAAAGTGAAGTCACTCAGTCGTGTCTGACTCTTAGCGACCCCATGGACTGAAGCTGAAGCTCCAATACTTTGTCTGCTGCTATGTAGTTTCAGTCGTGTCCGACTCTGTGCAACCCCATAGATGGTAGCCTACCAGGCTCCTCCGCCCATGGGATTTTCCAGGCAAGAGTATTGGAGTGGGTTGCCATTGCCTTCTCCTAATGCTAAAAACAGACTCTATGGATAACGCCCTGATGCTGGTTGAGTTCTAGCCTGTAGTTTGCCCTGATTGGCTGACTCCATGCTTGTCTTTTGCCCTGATTGACTGACTCCTAAGCTGTACTTTGCTCTGATATGCTGCATGCTAGCCTGTAGTTTGCCCTGATTGGCTGTCTCCTAGCCTGTCCTTTGCCTTGACTGGCTGACTCCTAGCCTTTACTTTGCCCTGACTGGCTAACTCTGACTTAGCCCATACTTTAATTGAAGAAAGTATGGAAAACCACTAGGCCATTCAGGTATGACCTAAATCAAATCCTTTATGATTATACAGTGGAGGTGATGAATAAATTCAAGGAATTAGATCTGGTGTACAGATTGCCTGACATGCTGTAGTGTGAAGAATATTCATTGATAGGACTGATGCTGAAGATGATGCTGAGTGATACACAACTTAATGACTGAACATCAACATCAAAATATTTTTTCATGATACTATATCCCTGAGCTCACTCCCTTTCAGTGATCATATGGATACACATACTGAGTCAGTGCTTCAGAAGGATGTATGTCAAACACTGGTTACCTTTAGGGGTAAGATTAGATTTGGAGATGCCTGATGAAAGGGAACTTTTACTTTATTCTTTTGTTTTTGTTTTCTTTTTAAGATACTGATGGATTCATGTAGGATGGACCAAGAGATTGTCATACAATTGCCATTGTCATTGAGTGAAGTGATTCAGATAGAGAAAGACAAATATCATATGATATCACTTATTTGTGGGATTTAAAAAAAGGTACATGTGCATGTTAAGTCACTTCAGTCATGTCCGAGTCTTTGTGACTCTATGGACCGTGGCCCACAAGGCTCCTCTGTCCATGGATATTCTCCAGGCAAGGATACTGGAGGGGTTGCCATGCCCTCCTCCAAGGGATCTTATCTATCCAGGGATTGAACCCCTGTCTTTTACATCTCCTGCATTGGCATGTGGGTTCCTTACCACTACTGCCACCTGGGGAGCCAAAAAAAGAGTACAAATAAACTTATTTATAAAACAGAAATAGAGTCACTGATACAGAAAACCATTTTATGATTACTAATGAGATTGGGGGAGGGATAAATTGGGAGATTGAAGTTGACATATACACACACTACTACATATAAAATAGATAACTAATAAGAACCTACTGTAGAGTACAGGGAACTCTCCTCAATACTCTGTAATGACCTATATGGAAAAGAATCTAAAAAAGAGAGGATATACATATAACTGAATCCCTTTTCTGTACAGCAGAAACTAATACAACATTGTAAATCGGCTACACTCCAATCAAAATTAATTTTGAAAAAGAAAAAAGAATGGATTCATTCATGTATTACTTATGCCATTAATTTACATTTTAATACCTGAACTCAAAAAGACTGATTTCTTCAATGTTTCCACTCTTTTGTCCATGTATCTTTTCCACCTGCTTCCATTCAAGTCATTCTTTTACTTAGTAATCATTGAGCATCTACTGCATGCATGGCAATGTGTTAGACACTGAGGATATATAAGAAATTTAAAATATGATTTGGTTTCTGTTGATTAGCAGCTTTAAATCTGTGTAGGAGAATTTCAGGGCAATCCCTCCCCCAAAGTAATAATACTAGTATATGATGGATAAGATCAGACATTAAAAAATAATTTAAAGGCAAAATATTTCCCAGGTCCAAGGCAGGAAGAGTAAGAAATTGATTGTAACTTAACAGAGAATTCTAAGCTAAAGAAAGGATGTGTCCACCTGAAGAAAAACAGTCAACATTAGACAAAGAGAAACAGGAATTGAAGAGAAAAGGGGTTGACAGGGCCCACCCTGTGCTATCAAGTCTGAAGGCCTCACTCAGCTTCTTGAGATGTCTGAGCCTCTTGTCTTGTGTAGGTCTGAATCCCCAAATGGTGCCCCCAGCCCAGGAATGGGACAGGGAGAAGCAGGGCCCCACTGGGGTTCTGCAGCTAGAGGAGCTTAGCAGGAAGAGTCAAGAAGCAAGTCCAAACTGCAATCCATCAGACGGAGGCTGCGAACTAAGCCCCTGTGAGCAAATGCTGAACCGGGATCAGACACCAGCGGATCCAAGGCTGGGTTGTGAGCTGACAGTTTGCTGTCAGCCAGGGTCATGGTCAAGTGAGGCTGAGTTGTACACAGTCAGAGTGGATCCAGCACAATGGGACCAACCATCTTGGGGTGGATCCTTGGGGCACTAGGTGTGTCAAGCTGTTTCAAAGGCAGCATATTCAGGGCAGGCAATATATCACCGTAGTGAAGATGAATGTATCTGGCTTCCAGTGCTTGCTGGCCTTACACATTACAGCCACCCACCTAAGCCCTTTGCTCTGGTTCTTGGTCACTAAGAAACTTTCTGATTAAATGTTGCCCCCACATAGATCTACCTTCTGGGAGATAGTTGGCTGGCTAGCCAGCATGAATAGGCCTTCTCTCTAAGCCTCTGTTTCTCATTGTAATGCTTTTTCCTAACTGAAATATATTTTATGATTTTCTCTTATTACAAAAGTAATAGATACTAATTGTAGAAGATGTAGACAAGCAAAAAGAGAGCATAAAGGTCACCCATAGTCCCACAACCTGGAACATCTATGGTTAATACTTTCACAAGTATTAGTTTGGATCCCCTTTATATGTATATATATAGTACATATACATATAGTCATATGTGCTAAATATTTACTTTTGATATTCTTTAGTTTTCTTTTTTTGATTTGAAAGTTCTTCAATGGTGCAAGTGATAACAGGACTACATTTTTTTTTACTACTTAAAATAATTTATTAAAGTAAATGGATCATTGTACAAAAATCTGCATTTTTATATACCACCAGCAGTCAATTAGAAAGTATCAATTTTTAAAAGTATCATGTATCGACAAAAGTATCAACAATGAAAAATAATGGACAAAAGTGTCAACAACAAAAAATAAAGTAACTAGGAATAAATGTAAAGTGAAAAAAAGAAAGAAAGTGAAGTCGCTCAGTTGTGTCTGACCCTTTGTGACCCCGTGGACTGTAGCCCACCAGGCTCCTCTGTCCATGGGATTCTCCAGGCAAGAATACTGGAGTGGGTTGCCAGGGAGTACATTTTTAAAAAAAACCTTTATTTTGTATTGGGGTATAGCAGATTAACAAACAATATTGTGATAGTTTCAGGTGAACAGCAAAGGGACTCAGCCATACATATACATGTGTTCATTCGCCCCCCAAGCCCCCCTCCCATCCAGACTGCACATGATATTGAGCAGAGTTCCATGTGCTATACAGTAGGTCCTTGTTGGTTATCCATTTTAGATACAACAGTGTGTACATGTCAATCCAAACTCCTTAACTACTTTCCCCCAGTCCTTCCCCCTGGTAACCATAGGTTCATTTAACATGAATAGATTTTTATAAAAGCTTTTAACATAATCTAGAACTACATAGGGTAAATGGGAAAGATCCCAGAAAGCAACTTAGAATAAATAGCTTCCATGTCTATCATTGTAGTTCTCTATGAATTTAGATGTCTACATTCTATATTAATAAAATTTTAAAAATCTAGGATCCTTCTGAAAGGTTGCTGCTACAAGCCATGAATGACACCGGGATTCTTGGCCTCCAGAGGAGGGAATTCGATCCGGGGCCAGTGACGAGGCTTGATCACTCAGAGCTTTTTGTGTACCAAAGTTTTATTAAAGTATAAAAGAGATAGAGAAGGCTTCTGACATAGACATCAGAAGGGGGCAGAAAGAGTGCCCTCTTGCTAGTTTTTAGCAAGGTGTTATATACCTATTAGCGCTGCTAATTAGAGAAAGGAAATGCGTCAAAAATGAGAGTTGCACCGGGCCCCTCACCCACACCATGCATTTTGAGATAGTATTGGCACAACCTGAGTCATCCCAGGCCATAAAACAATTGCCATGAATCTTGAAGAAAGGCAGATTTCCAAACAAATACATAGTTCATGAACATAGTTTAAGAAAAACATTTCCATAAGAAAAACACAGTGGTTAGCTTAAGATTTGAGATAAAGTTAAGTTCAGGTGGAACCAGGTGTCACCATGACAACACAGGATTAGAAGAGACAAGAACAAAAAAAGTCTGCCACTTGCAGTTTATTTCCTTCTGCCTGCTTGGGGACCTCTGGCCTCCCTACTGAGGCTATTAACACTCTCACTTCCATCATGCTTTTTAGTAACTTTATTTTTACTAAAGATTCTACCATGAATTTCTCATCATGTTGATAAACACAATTTGCATGATCATTTTTAATAGCCACATAGTATTCCACAGTATGAATGCATTGTGATTTATTTAACTAATAATATTCTGTGGTTGAACATTTAGGTTGTTTTTCATCCTTCTACTATTATAAACAACGCTTCAATAGCTATCCTCCTGTTTATACCATTATGCACACTAGTGGTCATTTTCTTGGAATAAAATTTCATGAATAGAATTGTGAAGTCCAACAGTGTGAACATTTGCAGATCCAATTGCCATCCATCAAGGACGTAGCATTCTACACACCCAGCACCAGAATATGACAGTGCTCATTTTCCTCAATTCTTACCCACACTGGGTATTCTTTTTCCAGGGAGAATTAAGCTTTATTTTTTAAAAAGCTTTTTATTTTGTATTGGGGTATAGCTGATTAACAAACAATGTTGTGATAGTTTCAGGTGAACAGCAAAGGAACTCAGCCATACATATACATGTATCCATTCTCCCTCAACCCCTCCTATCCAAGCAGCCACATAACATTGAGCAGAGTTCCATGTGCTAAACAGTAGGTCCTTGTTGATTATTCATTTCCACACTGAGTATTTTTAACCACTGCCAATCTATGGGCACAGTAGGGCAGTTCATTGCTGCTTTGATTAGCATTTTAAATGGTTCCTGTGGTTTATTCATTTATTTAACAAATATAATTCAGGGCCTACTATGTGCCAAACACTGTATTTGGCACCAGAGATACAATGGTGAACAAAAAAAGCCACAGATGTTAATCTTATGGCACTTACAAGCTAATGAAAGAGATAGACATTAATCAAATGATCCCATAAATAGAAAAAAACTGCAACCGTGATAAGGGTTATGGAGGAGAAGTACAAAGAGCTCTGAGAGCATAAAATAGGGCACTTGGGCCATCAGGCTTTTGAACTGTGATGTTGGAGAAGACTCTTGAGAGTCCCTTGGACTGCAAGGAGATCAAACTAGCCCATCCTAAAGGAAATCAGTCCTGAATATTCATTGGAAGGACTGAAGCTGAAGCTCCAATATTTGGGCCACCTGATGCGAAGAACCAACTCATTTGAAAAGATTCTGATGCTGGGAAAGATTGAAGGCAGGAGGAGAAGGGAATGACAGAAGATGAGATGGTTGGATAGCATCACCGACTTGATGGACATGAGTTTGAGCAAGCTCTGGGAGTTGGTGATGGACAGGGAAGCCTGGTGTGCTGCAGTCTATGGGGTCACAGAGTCAGACATGACTGAATGACTAACTGAACTGAAATGGGCCATCAGGGAAGGCTTCTCTGAGGAAGTGATAACTGGTAGCTGAAGGGAGAGTTTGAGTCACCGGGTGAAGCAGGGAATGAAGCAGCCATAGAGGGAACAGCAGGTGCAAAGACCCTGTGGTAGGAGGGAGCACGGTGAGGCACTTGAAAGCAGTCCAGTGGACTTGGAGCACAAAAGGACTGATCTGAGAGATAAGCAGGGACTAGGACATTTGGGGTGGTTGAGGGAGTTAAGTATTTTGGTCTTTATCCTAAGTGCAAAGGGAAATCATTAAAGAGTTTAAAGCAGAAGGATGACATGATAGATTTGCAGTATGAAAAGATCACTGTGGCTCCAGTGTAGGGAATAGACTGGCTGGGAACCCGAGTGGATGCACAAAGACCATCCAAGAGGGCAGTAGTTGAGATGAGTGATGATGAGAGAGGTTTGGAGCATCACGTAGTTTTATGGATGGAGAGCAACTCACAGATACAAACTGGTAGTATCAGGACAAATATTATGTATAGAACTAAGAATCAAGCTGAAAATGAATCATCACCCAGTCCTGCCTGTCTCCACATGGACTCTCTCTTGCATCTATTCCACAAACCCTGTTCCAACTCACTCATCCTCTCCTGCCCAGACCATGCACCAACCACTTGCGTGGTCTCAGTCTCACCTCCAGTTTCTTTCCTGCACCTGTCATCGTAGAGATTTTTCTTAATAATAGCTTTATTGAGATCTAATTCACATGCCATACAATTTACCTGTTTAGAAGGTACAGTTCAATGGCTTTTTAGTGTTTCATAGATATGGGTAACCATCATCACTTATCTAATTTTAGAACATTTTCACCACCTCAGAAATCCCATAGCCATTAGCACTCAATTCCCATTCCCTTCCAACCTTCCCAGCTCTTGGCAATACTAATATACTCTCTGTCTCTGTAGATTTCCCTCTTCTGAACACTTGATAAAATTAGAATCATACAATATATGATCTTTGGTGACTGCTTTCTCTCACTTAGCATCATGTTTTCAAAGTTAATCCAAGTTGTAGCATGTATCAGTACTTTACTCCTTTTGATTGCAGGATAATATCCCATTGTCTAGATATACCACATTTAAGTCATCAATATTCATTGATTGATGGACATTTGGGTTGTTCTGACTTTTGGGCTATTATGATTCATGCTGCTATGAACATTCATGTACTGGTTTTTGAGTCAATGTATGTATTCATTTCTCTTGGGTCTATTTCTAGGAATGGAATTGCTGGGTCATATGGTAACTCTGTGCTTAACATTTGAGGAACTGCCAGACTGCTTTCCAAAGTGGCTGCACCCTTATACATCACTGCCAGCTGTCAATGAGGATTTCAATGTCTCCACTTATTTGCCAACACTTGTTATTATACATCGTTTTGATTGTAGCACACCATCCTAGCAGGTGTGAAGTAGGTCTATCTCAGGATTCAAAGCGCAGTCCACTGAAGGCTAGTGATGTTGAGCATCTTTTCACAAAATTATCCACAACTTGTCTATCTTCTTTGGAGAAATGTCTACTCAGATCCTTTGCTTCTTCTTCTTGTTTTTTTTTTTTTTAACTTTTATTTACTTACTTATTTGGCTACACCAGATCTATGTTGCAGCACACAGGATCTTTAGTTGCAGCATGCAAACTCAGTTGCGACATGTGGGATCTAGTTCCCTGACCAGGGATCGAATCCCAGCTTCCTGCACTGGGACTGCTGAGTCTTAGCCACTGGATCACCAGGGAAGTCCCTCATTTGCTTATTCTTTTATTTTTTTTTTCCTGAGATTCAGTGTTTTTTTTTTTTTTTTTTGAGGTATAACTGACATATAACATTGTATTAGTTCAGGTATACAACATAATAATTTGATGTTTGTTTATATTGTGAAATGATCACCATAATAAGTCCATCACCATGCATTAGTCAGTTCAGTTCAGCTGCTCAGTAGTGTCTGACTCTTTGCAATCCCATGGACTGCAGCACACCAGGCTTCCCTATCTGTCACCAACTGCCAGAGCCTACTCAAACTCATGTCCATCGCGTTGGTGATGCCATCCAACCATCTCATCTTCTGTCGTCCCCTTCTCCTGCCTTCAATCTTTCCCAGCATCAGGGTCTTTTCCAATGAGTCAGTTCTTCACATCAGGTGGCCAAAGTGTTGGAGTTTCAGCTTCAGCATCAATACTTCCGATGAACATTCAGGACTGATTTCCTTCAGGATCTCCTCTCCTTGCAGTCCAAGGGACTCTCAAGAGTCTTCTCCAACATCGAAGTTCAAACGCATCAATTCTTCGGTGCTCCACTTTCTTTATAGTCCAACTCTCAGATCCATACATAGACTACTGGAAAAACCATAGCTTTGACTAGATGGACCTTTGTTAGCAAAGTAACGTCTCTGCTTTTTAATATGTTGTTTAAGTTGGTCACAGCTTTTCTTCCAAGGAGCAAGCATCTTTTAATTTCATGGCTGCAGTCACCATCTGCAGTGATTTTGGAGCCCCCCAAAATAAAGTCTTTCACTGTTTACATTGTTTCCCCATCTATTTGCCATGAAATGATGGGACTGGATGCCATGATCTTCGTTTTCTGAATGTTAAGCCAACTTTTTCACTCTCCTCTTTCACTTTCATCAAGAGGCTCTTTAGTTCTTCTTTGCTTTCTGGTATAAGGGTGGTGTCATCTGCATATCTGAGGTTATTGATATTTCTGCCAGCAATCTTGATTCCATCTTGTGCTTTATCCAGCCTGGCATTTCTCATGATGTACTCTGCATATAAATTAAATAAACAGGATGACAATATGCAGCCTTGATGTACTCCTTTTCCAATTTGGAACCAGTCTGTTGCTCCATGTCCAGTTCTAACTGTTGTTGTTGACCTGCATACAGATTTCTCAGAAGGCAAGTCAGGTGGTCTGGTATTCCCATCTCTTTAAGAATTTTCCACAGCTTGTTGTGATCCACACAGTCAAAGGCTTTGGCATAGTCAATAAAGCAGATATTTTTCTGAAACGCTCTTGCTTTTTCAATGATCCAACGGATGTTGGCAATTTGATCTCTGGTTCCTCTGCCTTTTCTAAATCCAGCTTGAACATCTGGAATCTCATGGTTCGTGTACTGTTGAACCAGTTGAACTGGCTTGGAGAATTTTGAGCATTACTTTGCTATCGTGTGAGATGAGTGCAATTGTGTGGTAGTTTGAACATTCTTTGGTATTGCCTTTCTTTGGGATTGGAATGAAAACTGACCTTTCCAGTCCTGTGGCCACTGCTGAGTTTTCCAAATGTTCTGGCATATTGAGTGCAGCACTTTCACAGCATCATCTTTTAGGATTTGAAATAGCTCAACTGGAATTCTATCACCTCCATTAGCTTTGTTTATAGTGATTCTTCCTTTTAAAATGTTGATGCATTTGGCTTACTAGTATTTTGTTGATGATTTTTACATCTATATTCATAAGAGATATTGTTTCCTTCTTATGATATCTTCATCTGGTTTTGGTACCAAATATTACTTTATTAATATTTTCCTCTAAGTATTGGTTTAGCTTCATCCCACAAATTTTGGTATATTATGCCATCATTTTTATTCATCCCAAAGCATTTTCTAATTTCACTTGTTATTTCTTCTTTGACCCATGGTTATATATGAGTGTGTTGTTTAACTTCTACATATTTGTGAATTTCCCTAATTTTTTTCTGTTATTTATTTCTAATGTTACTCCATTGTGGTCAGAGAACATATTTTGTAAGATTATGAGCCTTTAAAATGTACCGAGGCCTGTATTATGGCCTAATATATGGCTTTATCCTGTGAAATGTTCCATGGTCACTTGGGAAGAAGGTGCATTCTGCTCTTGTTGGGTGGAGTGTTCTATACATATCCATTAGGTCCAGTTAGTTTACTGTGTTGTTCAAGCCTTATATTTCTTTTGAAAAAAATTTTTCCCTATTTGTTTTATCCATTTGGAAGGTTTGTGATTAGGTTCACACAGAGATCTTTCAAATATATCCAGATCTGATTTTGTCCCTCCTCTGTGTGAATACCTTGGCCTCTCAGTTACCACATGATAGAGGAAGCTCCTCAATAGGGCACCCAAAGCATGATCTGGCTACTGGTAATTCAGTCCTCTCAAATTCTGACTCCCAGACACAAGGAATACCTTAGAGTTCCTTGAACCGGCAGTGGGGATTTCTACTTTCTGGTCTTTGCATGCACTATTATTATTGCCTCAGTTCAGTTGCTCAGTCATGTCCAATTCTTTGCGACCCCATGGACTGCAGCATGCCAGTCCTGGCCCATCACCAACTCCCGGGGCTTGCTCAAACTCATATCCATTGAGTCAGTGATGCCATCCAACCATTTCACCCTCTGTTGTCCCGTTCTCCTCCTACCTTCAGTCTTTCCCAGCATCAGGGTCTTTCCTAATGAGTCAGTTCTTCGCATCAGGTGGTCAAAGTATTGAAGTTTCAGTTTCAGCATCAGCCCTTCCAATGAATATTCAGGACTGATTTCCTTTAGAATGGACTGGTTGGATGTCCTTGCAGTCCAAGGGACTCTCAAGAGTCTTCTCCAGCACCACAGTTCAAAAGCATCAGTTCTTCGGCACTCAGCTTTCTTTATGGTCGAACCCTTGCATCCATACACAACTACTGGAAAAACCATAGCTTTGACTAGATGGACCTTTGTTGGCAAAGTAATGTCTCTGCTTTTAATATGCTGTCTAGGTTTGTCATAGCTTTTCTTCCAAGGAGCAAGTGTCTTTTATTTTCATGGCTGCAGTTGTTGCCTAGACTATCTCTAATCTTAATTGTTCCTTTCCCAGGGAACCATTATTCAGGGTTCAAGGCCTAGGAAAGTTTTCCAAACCCACATCTGATTAACCTGTTACTCTTCCATGGTCTCTCAATACCCTGTGTGTATTGATCTCTGCTTACTGCATGGCACATCTCCTCTAGAAAAAAATTGGAAATGTGTCTGTCTCCCTCAGCAGACTGGAAGCTCCCTGAGGGCACCAACAGGTCTAGGTCATCTCTATTTTTCCAGCAGCCCTCATAGATTAGCCTGAGCAAAGAGGGGAGAGTTAAATTTTATTGAATAAACAAACGAGGGCCCAGTCTCCACTGATGCTCAAGCCAGTGCGTTTATGACACTATTAAATGAAGAGGCAAGAGAAAAGTTTGTATACACTGGTCATAGCTGTATAAAAACAGACATGTGGGCTTTGAATATTGAGAGATATTTAGGAGGTGAAATAGATTGGTTTTTGTAAGATTGAGATGAGGGTTGAGGAAGAAAGATGACTCCTATGATTCTGATCTGTGTGACAGATCAGAACAGGTGGTGCTGTTCTCTGAGAGGTGGATCACTGATGAAAATCTGGTTGAGGGTCAAGAGCAGGAAGGGGATGATGTAATTGTTCTTGAATTTGTTGAGTTTATTTCTTTTGAAATATCTAATGCTGATGTCAGATGGATACATGAGGCTGGAGCGAGATAGTTGGGGCTGGAGGTGCAAATATGTACCATATTGGATATTGTCCTCAACAATATTTTTTATTTTTTGATGGTGCCACACAGCCTGTGGGATCTTGCTTCCCCAACCAGGGATCAAACCCATGCCCCCTGCATTGGAAGCATGGAGCCTTAACCACTGGACCACCAAGGAAGTCTCAACAATAGTTTTTAATACCCAGCAGAAAAGAATTTTACATGTCTCTTTATTACAGTGATCAGAAGTGGAAGGCATAGCATTAGAAGTAAAACTCAGGGAAGGTGATCCTGCAAAGGTGACTGAACACATGGGTTTCAAGTGGTCTAGTTTGACTGAAAAAAAGAACTCAGAGTACCCAGGAGAATGAATGAACTGTATGTCCTCATCCAAGGTGTGTGACATGGCCTGGGAAGGGGCAAGTGTTTGTTTGTGTCTGCCTGAGAGTTTTAGCAAAATTAACTAATCTAATTTACTTAAGAACTAATACAGCACTCATTATGTGCCAGTACTATTCTAAGCATTTTACAAATTTCAACATATTTTATCCTCATAACAGCCCCCTAACACAGGTCATCTTATTATCATTATCTGAATTTTGCAGGGAAAGAAACTAAGGCACAAAGAAGTTAAAAATTTTGCCTAACGCACATAGCTGGCAAGAGGCACACTGATACTTAAACCTAAAGGGTCTGACTCCAGAGTCCATTTTTTTTTAGTGCCAACCCACATGAATTAGGTCTCAACCAGCTTTTTATTAAATTTTTTTAAAATTTTATATTGGAGTATACTTTATTACTGCAGAAGGAAATGGCAACCCATTCCAGCATTCTTGCCTGAAAACTTCCATGAACAGAGAAGTCTGGAGGGCTACTGTCCATGGGGTCGCAAACAGTCGGACACAGCTGAGCAACTAGCACAAAGCATGTGGCCAATTAACAGTGTTGTGATAGTTTCAGGGGAACAGGGAAGGGACTCAGCCATACACATGCATGTAGCCATCCTCTCCCAAACTCCCTTCCTATCCAGGCCGCCACATAACATTGAGCAGCTCCCTGTGCTATACAGTAGGTCCTTGCCGAACCAGTTTTTTAAAAAGGATTTTAAAAAGTTCTAAACATGGAAAAGTTCACTTGTTATACATACAGCATCTGCTTTGAAAAGCAAATAAGATTTCAACAATGTATTCAATCCGAAAGAAATTTGGTGGGCCCAGCTGTCATTGCCGCATGCCTCATGCCATGAATTTTGCAAGTCTGGTTCACCACGTGATGTGATGGAGAAAGCAATAAAGACTATGAATTTCCTCTGTGCTCACATCTTTAATCATGAGTGCTTTAGGAGCTATTTAGAAGAGATTGATCCCAGGTATGGAGATTTATTGAGCTGCCATCTCCAATCAAGGACTTTTTGGAATCAGAGGCCCCAAATCTAATTTGTTAGACCTCCAGTGATTCACAAGATTATATTTCCTTATGGATATGGCAAGACATCGGAGCACATTGAACTTGAAACTTCAGGGGACAAACAAAAGCTCTGTTGACTTGTTCAAGGAAAATCAGACTCTACCTGGACACCTGGATGGGCAGATGGGGACTGGAAACCCCTCTTTTCCCACTGCTGAACTGTCTTGGGTTCAATGCGTTCCTAGATTGTAAAGAAGTCTGTAATAGATTTGGTGGAAAAGAAGTCACAATTGTGTGATGGTTCCCTTCCCTGGATGTAGGAGGAGGGATGCAGAGGAGAGTTTACACCACAGGATCCCAAGAGCCTGGGGCTAGAGGAGGCAGTCTCTTACCTCAGGCCAGATATGCAGAGTCAGGAATCCGTAAGCCAGAAGGACCAGAGCAATACAGCAGGGGCAGAGCCAGCCTGCAGGACTGGGCCATGCTTGGCAGGTGCCAGGAATGGTTGATTGTCCTGTATTTCATGCATCCCTGGTAGGGTGCAGAGTGCCCAGGAGAGTTTAAAGCACAGTAATGGGATGGCCCGGAGAAGGCAATGGCACCCCACTCCAGTACTCTTGCCTGGAAAATCCCATGGACAGAGGAGCCTGGTAGGCTGCAGTCCATGAGGTCGCTAAGAGTCAGACACAACTGAGCGACTTCACTTTCACTTTTCACTTTCATGCATTGGAGAAGGAAATGGCAACCCACTCCAGTATTCTTGCCTGGAGAATCCCAGGGACGGGGAAGCCTGGTGGGCTGCCGTCTATGGGATGACACAGAGTCGGACACGACTGAAGTGATTTAGCAGCAGTAGCAGTAATGGGATGGCCAGAAGAGGTTGATAGGTTTGTTTTTGTTTTTTTCTAGTATAATAGCTTTGTCCTTGCTAAGTAGCTTCAGTCATGCCTGACTCTTTGCCACTCTATAGCCTGTAGCCCACCAGGCTCCTCTGTCCATGAGATTCTCCAGGCAAGAATACTGGAGTGGGTTGTCATTCCCTTCTCCAAAGTATCTTCCCAACCCAGGGATTGAATCCCTGTCTCTTAAGGCTCTTGTATTGCAGGCAGATTCTTTACCACTGAGCTATCAGAGAAGCCCATATAATAGCTTTAAAAAATATTTATTTGTGTCTTTATTTGGCTGCATCAAATCTTAGTTGTGGCACATGGGATCTTCATTGCATCATGTGAGATCTTTTGTTGCAGCCTGTGGACTTAGCTGCCTCACAGCATGTGGGATCTTAGTTCCCCAACCAGGAATCAAACCCACGTCCCCTGCATTGCAAGGTGGATTCTTAACCATTGGAACACCAGGGAAGCTGCCAGCATAATAGTTTTGCGTGCATGCACGCTAAATCGCTTGAGTCGTGTCGGACTCTTTGAGACCCCCATGGACTGTAGCCTGCCAGGCTCCTTTGTCCATGGGATTCTTCAGGCAAGAATACTGGAGTGGGTTGCTGTGCCCTCCTCCAGGAGATCTTCCCGCCCCAGGGATCGAACCCCTATCTCTTATGTCTCCTGCATTGGCAAGAGGGTTCTTTACCACTAGTGCCACCTGGGAAGCCCGTAATAGTTTTAATTCACACACCACACAATCCATCTGTTTCACAGGTTTTGGTGAGCACAGACAGTCCTTTATTTTCACAAGCAAAATATACTTTAAAAGACATTTTTATGACTGCCGTGGGAGCACAAACATTAGGTTGTCATTTATTCATTTACACATTGCTTACAACTAAATCAGAAAACCTACTATTAATGTGTGTCAATGTTCAACATCGTGAACTGGATTCATCAAGAATTTTGAGGTGAACATTATCCCAACCTCTCAGTTTGAATGGCCAAGCTCTAAACAAGGTTGGGGTCTTTCTAATGCAGTGGAGAGTATGTTCTCTTTGTTAAGACTGCTGAAATGGAAACCCCCATTGGGAGTGTCTCTGGAGTCAGCATGAGACAGCCCTAGACTAAACTAGCACCCACTGTTTCAGGTCATTTTGTTAAGTGCCAGTGTTCTATTCTTATTATTGAATCAATCAGAATTTATCACTGATAAACAACAGACCTACAAATGTGCACTTCTGAGTGAATACAGTTGATTAAACTTGGAGGGGATGCTTTTGTATTACTGTTTCTGCAGTCTGTATTGTTGGCCGGCCAACAAGCCATATTTCACTATTACCATTAGTGTATGCAACCTGTACATATCTGTATCTTTTATTATATGACTTACAATGGAAAAAATGTGGATACCATACCCCAAACAAGCTATCCTCAAATTTCAGTTTTCTTGTCTAGATTTGTGATCAGAATGACATGGCAGATCATTTAAACTTGTCATCTCTGATAAGGGCTTAGAGAGCTTTTTTCTCTCTGTTGTTTATGGAGGAGTGATGCATTTATTTTGGAAACCAATAGGGGAGGTGGTTGCTATATATTATATTAGGAAGGTTGACCTCTGGTCACCAAAATGGAAGGTCATGGGCCTTCTGGAGGTGAGCCATGAAGCTATTTATGGTGAAGTCAAATCTTCCAGGAAGCAGGAAGCAGCTTGGACTATTTGCTAACAAGTTAAAAAACACTCCGTTCAGTCCCTAAGTTTCACAATATGGAAAGTGAAAGTTGCTTAGTTGTGTCCGACTCATTGCGACCCCATGGACTATACAGTCCATGGAATTATCCAGGCTAAAATACTGGAGTGGGTAGCCTTTCCTTTCTCCAGGGGATCTTCCCAACCCAGGGATTGAATCCAGGTCTTCCAGATTGCAGGCAATTCTTTACCAGCTGAGCCACCAGGGAAGCCCAAGAGCACTAAAGTGGATTCATGACATTAACCGATAACCTGCCATAATCCTGGTAGAACCTCAGTACTATTCCTGCTCTGCAAAGGTTGCGTAGGCTCCCTCCAAGGAGTGGGTATCAGGCACGCCATATAAAAGCAAGCTTCCAGAAAGGGTTTTTGTCCTTTCTGCTGAGATCCCACCTGTGCTCAAGGCATGCTTGTTTTTACCTTGTTTACTTTTTTTATTTTTTAAAAATGTTTATCCTTTTATAATTTTTTGGCCACACAGTGAGGCATGCGGGATCTTCCATCCCTGACTAGGGATCAAACCCACACCGCCTGCAGTGGAAGCACGGAGTCTTAACCACAGGACCACCAGGGAAGTCCCCCTTGCTTACTTTAAAATTTTTTTATTGAAGTATAGTTGATTTACAGTGTTGTGTGAATTTCTTCTGTATAGCAAATGACTCAGTTATACATATATATATGTATATGTATATGTGTGTGTATATACATATATATATATTTTTTTACAGTGGTTTGTCACAAGATATTGAATACAGTTCCCTATGCTATACGAAGGACCTCATTGTGTGCTTACTATACAATTATGTAAAGTTTAAAATAAAAAAAATAAAAAAAAAAAACACTACTTGCTCTTTGACAGAGAATGGATCCACGTATATGAATGGCTGAGTCCCTTCATTGTCCACCTGAAACTATCACAACATTGTTAATCGGCTATACCCCGATACAAAATAAAAAGTTAAAAAAAAAAAAGTACTTGCTCTTCAAAGTCCCCATAACCCACATCTCTGCAGGGAAAACAAAAGGTTTTAAATTCTGGAACCTACTCCCCCACCTGCTATATACCCATCCATGCTCACCCTCAGTTTTTGACTCTAGCTCAAGATGATAGACTCACACCACTGGAACCCACATCTGAACCTTTGTTTACCATCTGGCATTTCTCCACCCATTAAGTGTTTTCTTCTTAGACCTCAGCCTGATGAGATGACCATTGCCTTTCTCTTTTTCACCCAACCATCTCCTACTTCCATTCAGGCCTCAACTTAGTTATCACCATCTCTGGAAAGCCTTACTTCATTACCTGAATTGGGTACCCATCCCCTGAGGGTCTTAGAGCATCTGTGGTTTTCTTTCGTTGTGTTATAATGGCCTGTATGTCTTTCTCTTGTAAGTTCCATAATAGCACTTGCACACTGCTATGTCCCCAGCATTATGTACACTGCTCAGCAGTGCTCTGTAAACCTTTACTGAATAAACGAATAAATGAATCCATTCCACTGGGTTACCCACCCCTTGAAACTCTGGCTGTATCCTTGACTTGACCCCTCAGCTGCAGATTGACACTATGGGATGTCTGATTTTAAATAACATGAGTTCCCCATGAGTGGGCCTGACTGAATTAGCTGCAAGTCAATATGCCCCCAGGTGAATGAACCTACTTTATAAAGTTATTTAATACTTGACCAATTGAGTATGGAAAATACATGCTACAGTCAAAGGTTACAATTTTACCTTAATTACTTTGAATAGGAGCAAAATACGAGGTCTGATTATCTTTTGAGCTTCTTCTTGGCAGGTGATGATAGAATCTTGTCACTAGCTTACTTTTGTAAGGTCCCTGAATGTCTCATTTGCCATGGTAGGGAGGACTATCTGTGCAGGTGATTGAAAGGCAGATTCAAATTATTGGAGCAGAAATTTTAAAAGAGGGGGCGGGCTCTTGGAAAGCCTATGTCCTTATAGGTATTATAATGATATTTAAAACAATAAATTGAAAAGATGCGGTTAGAGCGTTAGCTGACCACAAGTAGGGCTCACAAGACGGTAGTAGCTTGGTGAGGCCACTGAGAGCCACAGTCTGTTCACCACCCTTGCAGTTTAAGACGCCTCAGCTGGGGACTTCCCCAGGGGTTCAGTGCTTAAGACTCTGCCTTCCAATGCAGTGGCTGCACATTTTATTCCTGGTTGGGTAACTAAAATCCTACCTATCTTGTGGCCAAAAACCAAAATGTAACACAGAAGCAATATTGTAACAAATTCAATGGAAACTTTGAAAATGGTCTACATAAAAAATACCTGAAATATAACAAAACACCTCAGCTTCAGGAAAGCTAATTCATGATAGCCAATTTCACAAAAAATAAAGCAGAGTGCCAATTTACTAATAGACAAAAAATACAGAACTACAAGGGAAAAATCATAAAGGGAAATATTGATAGATTTTGACTATACAAATAATTTAACTTCTTTACCCCAAAATCCACTATAAATAAACTTAATGACAAAGGGTTAATTTCCTCACTATATAAAGAGCTTATAGGACTAAAGAAGGAGAAAAAAGTGTTTCAATATAAAAGTAGGCAAGGGACACATATGAGAAATTCATAAAAGGAAAAATATAACTGATAACTGAACATAAATCTTTCTGCTGTTAGTGGTGTGCTTAAGCCTACTGGCAGGCTTTGTGACCCCATGGACTGCATCATGCCAGGCTTCCCTGTCCATCACCAACTCCTGCAGCTTGCTCAAACTCATGTCCATTGAGTCAGTGATGCCATCCAACCATCCCATCCTCTGTCGTCCCCTTCTCCTCCTGCCTTCAGTTTTTCCCAGCATCAAGGTCTTTTCCAATGAGTCAGTTCTTCGCATCAGGTAGGGCTTGAGACTTCATATTGACAGTTTGACATCAGTTGTTGTAAGAATATTTATACCACGAAAATCAGCTGCTGCTGCTGTTGCTAAGTCACTTCAGTCGTGTCCGACTCTGTGCGACCCCATAGACGGCAGCCCACCAGGCTCCCCCGTCCCTTGGATTCTCCTGGCAAGAATTCTGGAGTGGGTTGCCGTTTCCTTCTCCAATGCATGAAAGTGAAAAGGGAAAGTGAAGTCGCTCAGTCGTGTCCGAGTCTTAGCAACCCCATGGACCTCAGCCTACCAGGCTCCTCCATCCATGGGATTTTCCGGGCAAGAGTACCGAAGTGGGGTGCCATTGCCTTCTCCGATGGAAATCAGCAAATGCTACATATCCGGGTTTCCCCCCTCTTTGAAAGAACCAGTTGTTAAACATTTACCAGCTCATCACTGTGTATATTCAGTGACTCGCTCTCATCTGGATCCTTTCCAACAACATTCAAACATTCTCAAGCCTTTTCTACCATCTTTAAGGAAATCTCAGCCCCCACATCTTCCTCCAGCTACCATTCTGTCTCTGTTTTCCTTCACAAACTTCTCCAAAGAATTGACTATATTTCCTGACTTCATTTAGTCATTTTCCAATCATCCTTCAACTCAAGCCAGTTTTTGCCACCACCACTCCCCTGAAACAGCTCTTGTTGAGCTCAATGACCTCCATGAACCCTAAATTCTATTAACAGTTTTCCCTTACTTTCTTTGACCTCGTGGCAGTATTGAATTCTGTTGATATTTACCTTCTTGAAATTCTCTTGTCTTTGGGCTTTGATGGCACAAGATACTGGTTTTCCTCTCTAGCTTCTCCTTTTCAGTTCCCTTCTCAAGTTCTTATTCTCATTTTCCATCTAGAAATGCTGGTGTTTTCCAGGGATTAGTCTTGGGTCCTCTTCTTTACTCCCTCCCTAGGTCATTTCATTTATTCCCATGGCTTTACACATTACCTATACACCAATGACTTCTTGATTTTTGTCTCCAGGCCTGACCTTTTATGGGAGCTCCAGTTGCCTACTTGACATCTTCCCCCTTAGTGTTTCAAAAGCATCTCAAACTCAAGCTGGTTCCAAACTGGAGCTAAAGATGGTCTCTCTCTTCCTCAAACCAGAGGTTCTCCAGTGTTCCCTATCCCCATAAAAAGCACCACCATACAAGCCAGAAACATAAGAGTCAACTTTGGCATCCCTGTCTTCATCTCCCACATTACCAAGTCTAGGTTGTCTTTATCTTCTAAATAGCTAGCCAATAAGCTTTCTTCTCTCCATCTTTACTTCTACCACCCTAGTACAAGCCTCCATGATCTTTCAGCTGGATGAGTAAAAGAGCTTCCTAACTGGTTTCCTTTTTTAATTAAATTAATTTATTTGGCTGTGCTGGGTCCTCGCCGCTGTGTGGTCCCCTCTCCAGTTGCAGTGAGCAGGGGCTACTCTCTAGCCACTGTGCTCGGGTTTCTCATTGCGGTGGCCTCTACCACTGTGGAGCATGGGCTCTAGGGTGCATGGGCTTAGTAGTTCTGGCTCCCAGGCTCTAGAGCACAGGTTCAATTGTAGTGGTGCACGGGCTTAATTTCTGTGTGGCTTGTGGGATCTTCCTGGACCAGAGCTTGAACCCATGTCTCTTGCATTGGCAGGTGGGTTCTTTACCACTGAGTCACCAGGAAAGCTCCCTAACTGGTTGTCTTCCTTCCTTCCTTTATTTTGGGCTGTGCTGTGAGGCATAGGATCTTAGTTCCTTGAACAGGGATTGAACCCGTGGCCTCTGCCATGGACCACCAGGAAATTCCCTTAACTGGTTTTCTGCCTCCATTTTCTTCTCTTCAATATGCTCTCCACACTGAAGCCAGGGAACTTTTCAAAACATGAGTCTGATCATGTCATACTCCTGTCTCAAATCCCTCAGTGGCTTCCCATTGCTTAGCATAAAAAATTCCAAACAGCTCTGTACAATGACCAAGGACCCTGAATGATTTGGCTCTATGCCCATGTCTCCAGCCTCATTGCATTCCACCCCAGTCTGTCTGTACTCCAGGCACACCAGTTTCCTTTCTGTCCCTTGAATGGACCCTCAGCACATGCTCTTCCCTTTGCCTGGAATCCTCTTTCGGCTTCAGTTCTCCCTTCACCTAGCTGACTCCTACTTAATCTATAGATCTCAACTCAAACACCACCTCCTCCATGAGGCCCCCTACACTCACAGGCTAGACTGAGTCAAATCTACATCCCCCCACCTCTGCCATTATAGGTTCTCAGGGCACAATAAATATCTCCTTAATTGCTCTTATTGCAGTTTTAGTTCTTCATTTATGCATATGACTATTTGATTATTATCTGTGCTCCCTACTAGACCATAAGCTCCATGAAGGCAAGGACCAAGTTTGTTTTTACTCATCATTGATCTCTGGCACCTAGTCTAAGACTTGGCATACAGTAGGTACTCTGGTGGCTCAGATGGTAAAGAATCTGCCTGCCCTGCAGGAGACCCAGGTTCGATACCTGGGCTGGGAAGATTCCCTGGAGAAGTGATTGGCTATTCACTCCATCCAGTATTCTTGCCTGGAAAATTCCATGGACAGAGGAGCCTGGTGGGCTACAGTCCATGGGGTCGCAAAGAGTCAGACACAACTGAGCGACTAACACTTTCACTTTCATTTTTCAGGTACTCTATTAATATTTGTGAGGCTAATGATTCTTATGTATAGAAAATACATAAAACAGCAATTTCCTGGTGGTCCAGTGGTTAGGACTCCATGCTGTCACTACGGAAGGTGCAGGTTCAATCTTTGATCAGGGAACTAAGATCCCACAAGCTGCTTGGCACGGCCAGAAAAACAAAAACAAAAACCCCACACAAAATGAAGCCAACCAGTATTTCTCCCTTTGTTATGGCTTCCAGGAAGCTGAGAATCCTATTTAAAACTTAATTACAGCAATTATATCAACCCACTAGATTTAGCATATCTGAATCCTCTCTTTTGATAATGATGTTCTATTCCCAGTTTATTGACCCATAAAATATTCTTTGGAATAAGATACTCTGTGTGTATATGCACTTGTGTATGGATACAAAACTAAACCAAAGTGTTTTCAAAGCATTGACAGAATGATTTAAAAAAAATTAAACTTCACCTTAGTGAAAGTGAAGTCGCTCAGTCGTGTCCGGCTCTGTGACCTGTGGACTGTAGCCCACCAAGCTCCTCCGTCCATGGGATTTTCCAGGCAAGAATACTGGAGTGGGCTGCCATTTCCTTCTCCAGGGGATCTTCCCGAAACCAATGACTAATGGTGGTGATGGTGAAGCCCGTATCTCACTGAGGTGTCATTACCATCTTGATTCTGTTTCTGTGGCTTATTTCAATCCTTTCGCAGTGCTGGCGGCTCATCTGTGGAAGACTGCAAGGTCACTGGGTAGACACCTTGTTTCTCTAGATTCTGTACCATGTCTAGGGGCTGTCGGTGAATATCATTCAACTCACAGAACTTATTGTCTTTTTAAACTTATGTAAAAATTAATTAACTGATGAATTTACTTGTTTACTTTTGACTGTGCTGGGTCTTCATTGCTGTGCTCTGACTTTCTTTAGTTGCAGCGAGTGGGGCCTACTCTCTAGATGCAGTGCGTCAGCTTCTCATTGCAGTGGCTTCTCTTGTTGAGGAGCCTGGGCTCTAGGGTGCGCAGTAAACCTTTTTTTAATCTTATGAAATATAACACATATCTTGAAGCATTCCTAAAGCAGAAAGACAAAGCAAAAATCAATACTTATAGAGCAAACACCCATGTGACCATTGATAGGTTAAGAAATCGAGCACTGGGGGAGTTCCTTGGCTGTCCAGTGGTTATGACTCGCTGCCTTCACTTCCAGGGCTGGGTTCAATCCCTGGTAGGGGAACTGAGATCCCACAAGCTGTGAGGCATGAAAAAAACAAAAACAAAAAAGAAAAGAAACAGGGCATTGGTATTCATTGTCTATGCTGCATCTTGGTTACTGCCTTATGACATATTTGGTATTCACTATTCCCTGGTGGCCCAGATAGTGAACAATCTGCCTGCAATGCGGGAGACCTAGGTTCAATCCCCAGGTGTGGAAGATCCCCTGGAGGAGGGCATGGCAACCCACTCCAGTATTCTTGCCTGGAGAATCCCATGGACAGAGGAGCCTGGCGGGCTACAGTCCATGGGGTTGCAGAGTCAGGCACGACTGAGCGACTAAACACAAGTACAGCACAGCACATTTTACTGTTAGTGCGTATATATCTGGTTTCCTCAGTTAGGCAGGAACTTCCCTCAGAACAGAAGCCATATCTCATATTTTTTCTACCTCTCCCAGTGCCTAGTGCAGTGCCCTGGTAGGTACATCATGCATTTTACATGATTATACATCTTAGGCAAACTCTGTGACTCTGGGAAGACCACTGAGGACTAACTGTGGAGAACAAGAATTGTTCGGGAAAATACAAAATTGTACCATTTGTCTAAACCGGTGTGTACAGGTAAGTTTCTAAGGATAACTAGTATCCCTGATGGGGGTGGTGAGCCGAACCTTCTCTTGAGTTCTGGCTCTTGCCCAATGCAGAAAGTCAGCCTAGGACCATGGCAGTAGCCTCCTGACTGCTCTCCCTGTCTCTGTTCCTTTTTTTTTTTTTTTTTTTTCTGCACAAAGGTTTCTTTTTATTCATAACATAGGCAAAGTTATTTAAGTCAATAAATTTTTAAGGATTATCACACATCCTGATTGTTTCCACTGGCAATCACCATAGCTCCTCCCAAGTTGTCATCTTCAAGGTAGACCTTTCAAAAAGTTCTGCTCAATCCACAGCTGTGATGCTTGCCACAGTTGTTTTAGTTGGGCCTTTTTGATCTTCAACAGAGTGCACTTCTAAGTTTGCCACCTGTAATCTTCAAGATCCAATTTTCTCAAGCAGTTTACTCTAGGATCTTGTTTAGGGTCAGGAGATGGGATCTGTCTATGCTATGCTATGCTAAGTCACTTCAGTCGTGTCCGACTCTGTGCGACCCTAGAGACGGCAGCACACCAGGCTCCCCCGTCCCTGGGATTCTCCAGGCAAGAACACTGGAGTGGCTTGCCATTTCCTTCTCCAAAGCATGAAAGTGAAAAGAGAAAGTGAAGTCGCTCAGTCATGTCCGACTCCTAGCGACCCCATGGACTGCAGCCCACCAGGCTCCTCCATCCATGGGATTTTCCAGGCAAGTGTACTGGAGTGGGGTGCCATTGCCTTCTCCGGGGATCTGTCTAGTTCTCTAAAAACTTATCAAGTTCAAATCACATTAATTCCTAAGTTATCACACCCTAAAACTTGACAGAGATCATTGGGATATGCCAATACCTTTGGAAAATCCAGACACTGTATTCCGAAGATAAAAGCCTAAAAAAAGAAGCCCATCTTTGTTTTATGTCAACATTAAAACTGAGTACTAGGATCAATACAGCTGGTAATTTAAAAGCTTATTTAACTCTACAGCCCTGGAAGCAATCTTTATACTCATCAATACACACCCATTTTATGGATCATGTTCCTTCTTATCTGTATCAAAACTCATACTGAACAATGAGCTGTGGGTTGCAAAAGAGGATTTACTTTCACACTTGTCTGTAAGTCTTTGTCCACAAATTAAACAAAAACCAACACAAATGCTATCTGTCTCTGTTCTTGCCTTCATTCAATCAGTTCTTCTCGTGGTGTCTTGAGTGCACTGTGTAAACCCAGATCTGACTGCTATACCGCCACTCACTAACCATCACGCAGTGGTTCTCCAGTGGTAATTCACCTCACAACCGCTTGGAGAGCTTCTTACACACCCATACTCCTGCCAAACAAAGGTTCTGATTTGGCAGGTCCGAGGTGGCCTCTTGGCCTCTGTTTCTATAAGAAGGACAGGTGATTCTGCTGCAGCCATTCATCAAGAAACTCTTCAAAGACTCTTATTCTCTAGAGGGTGAAACCTTAGCATCTTTAACATGGTGCACAAGGCCCTTCTAATGGATGCCCTTTTTAAAGAGTGCCCTGTTCCCTCCCTTCCACTCCAATCCCATGTCACTATCACCATCATTTCTTGCCTGAACTGCTACAACCGTGTGTTAACTCCAGAGTATTAACTGCTTTCATCACTCTCTGCTCCAGTCTCCTCCCCAAGCTGGAACAAGAGTGAAATTTCAAAATTGCAAATGCATTCATTCTGCTCCCCTGCTCTAAACCCTTCAGTGGCTCCTCACCACCTAAGGGACGGTTTCTCCAGCTGGTTCAGGTGGCATGGCAGCTGGAAGTCGTGGTATTCTTTCTAGAATGCCAGGAAATAATTGATATATTCCATGGCACCATATGAAATCAAACACTTTTCAAAAGAACACTTCTGCTAGCAGAAAATACATCTACATAATGTGAGTGAGATACAAAATCATAGCCACAAGCACAGATGTCCATGAAAAAAGAAATAAACTGTTGAATTAAGCATGATCAGTCCTGGGACTGTCTATTTAATATTCTTTTGCTACATGTTCATTCATTCTGTTGCCTGCTCACAGATAAGAAGGAGCATCTGTCAAAGACTGAAGAAAACTTTATGGTTAAAAAAAGTTAAAATAGAAAAGTTTCTACCCATTAATTGATTTTTTTCACTGTGAGCATCCGTCTCACTTGGCTCCAGAATGGAGCAGGTGTTGGCCCTAGAGAGCACAGCTTGAGACTCCGGACGCTGGGGCATAAAGGCTGAGCTCTTTGGCATGACCAACATGCCCCTTCAAGCTCTGATGCCAGCTTCTCTCAGCCTCATTTACAACTGCTGTCCTCTCCTCTACCATTCCCTCTGGCCAAGAGTTGGAATTCTCTAAATGTTCTTGCCTTTTTTTTCTGTGATTTTATACATGATGTTCTGCTACTGTTCACCCCACCCCTTGATGGCTAGATAAGCTACTACTCTTTCTTCAGGATTCAATCCAAATGGGTCTTTTTTTTTTTTTTTTGGCCATGCTGCGTGGCTTGTGTGATCTTAGTTCTCCCAGCAGACCAGGGAGTGAACCCACACCTCTTGCAGTGGAAGTGTGGAGCCCTAACCACTGGACCACCAGGAAAGTTCCCAAATGGGTCTTTGAGTTGCCTTCCCTCACCTCTCTGGGTGTCTACCTTCCCAAGATCTTGCCCCTGTCTGATTAGATCGCTTATCCCATTACTGGTTGTTTGTGGAGCTGGCAACTGGCCAGGGGGCTACCTCAGGTCACAACAGGGGTTCTTGTCATCCATTTTTCTTGAGTCCTCCGGCACTGAGCACAGTGGCTGATGTGCAGTGGAGGCTTAGGTCATATTCGTGGAATGAAGAGTAAAATTTCAAAGGAAGCAAAGTTTATCTTTAGAAACTTCCAGCTGCCTACAGGGGTTCCCTCTCCATCTTTTATGGCACTCCTTTTCCAACCTAGGCACTGTCTTCTCATGTTGCCCACTGGAGTAATCCACCAGGATCTGCCATTAGTATGACAGCCCAGGCTTCAGAATTTTCCCTCAATATCCTGCCAAACTTTACTCACTCCTGTGTCCCATCCATGGCTAGATTTCAGATAAACCAGTGGTTCTCAAACTTTAGCATAAATGAGAATTCCTTGGAGGACTTGTTCAAACACAGGTTACTGGGTCTCAGTGCTCAAGGTTGATTTGGTAGGTCTGTCTAGGCTGGGGCCTGAGAGTTTGCATTTCTAACTTCCCAGGTGACACAGAGACTGTTAGACAAAGATCACCTTTTGAGAACTACTGGAATAAACTGATGTCAAACCAGAGGCAGGAGGTAATGATGCACAAAGGAATCCTTATTTCCTCTTGACTTAGCCCCTTCACTGAGTTTCTGATTCTATCAGCATTGTCCTATTTGGTTAATCTCAGGTCATTTTCCCTCTGCTTCACCTTGTCCTCTTTCTCCAACTTTCTGATTTTATTTTTCAGATGATTATCGGCGTCTCCACTTTAGAGCAACGTGACTCTCCTTTCTTCTTCCGCAAAGCCAGTTTCAGGACAAAGCCCTTTCCTGAGCTCTTAGTTCCATTTCACTGCCCTCTTCTCCCTCTCTCCCCACATCCCTGACCCCTTCCCCCATCCAGTCTGAGCACCCACTTCCTCAGCCATCAGGGTGACCTTTCTAAAGCTTGGCTTTAATTAGGGCCCCCTCCTATCTAGCAGGGATGGCCATTTCCCCTCCCTGGGGAGTCCGGTTCCACAAACAACATTAGCAAGTTAATGACAGTCACCTGCTGGCCTGCGGAAGTTGCTGCTTGCTCCAGCTTCCTTAAGGACAGTGGAAACACTGAAAACACCACATTTACATGCTTCCGTTTATCCATTCACTCAACAAACATTGATTGAGCACCTGCCAGATAACTCTGCAGGGCCCAGGGGACCCTGCGAGGATACATTGAACATGAAGACAGGTTCATGGGTCCTGAGGGTCTACAGAGACCTCAACAGGGACAGACATGCAAGGAAGTGACTGACCACTAGTGAGCCCTCCTGCCTCAGCCCTTTGTGTCCGCCCTGTGTCTGGGCTAGTGACCCAGGACCAAAGACTGGGAGATAGAACCCAGCGAATTTCCAAAGTTCTTTGTTCTCCTTCCCTTCCCCCCACTTCTTCGTTGAAATAAGGATGGTAATCCATAGCATTCAGTTATGGGCCCCCTGCATGGAGTCAGGCAAGGAATGTAAAGCCCAGAATGTAGTAAGCTAGAGCATCTCTACACATACACACACCTACACTGACCCTCACATTGACATGCGCAGACTGACAGACACACACACAGCACTGGCATGCACACCTTTTCATACATACCAATACACAGCAAAAGTACACACTGACACACACATCGACACAGACGCACTCACTGAAACACACACACGGTAGCAGATAAAAAAAACAGTAAATACATGCCTGTACACACACACACATTGACACACCTTGACACACAGACACGGCGGATGCACACTGACAGACAAATGCACACCTACTCACACATCAACACCCACCGCACCCCGCGGAAACCCGGAAGCCTGAGGTGCTTGCAGCCGCAGGTGGCAGGTTTTTGAGAGACCAAAGGGTTGAGGGAGACTTGAGTTACACACTTGGTTCCAGTCTGCGAGGGCCATTGTTTTGGAGGCGGAGGCTTCCGCGAGGTTGGGAGGGTTCCTAGGGACAGGAGGGCAGGGGCGGGGGGTGGGGGGCATATGGGCGGGGCACCAAGGTTTCGGCGCTTCTGTAGCCCCTGCGCCGGGTGGAAATGCCTTGAGCTCTGGTGGGAGAGGAGCGCTTAGGCGGGAGCGGGGTGATGTTGGAAGTGGGCAGGCAGGGTTCCCAGGGAGCCCCGCAGTCGGCCAGTCCAGCTCCGCCGGGCACTCCGCTTGCTCGCCGACGCTGCGGGTATCAGCTCTCAGCTCTGCTTTCCAAATGTACAGCTCGGCTCCCGCCACCCACCAAACCGCAGATCCAGGTCAGAGTTATTGACCTCCAGCCTCTCCACGCCCCAGACTTTGCAGTGCAGACCTGTCTGCGGGCCAGACACCGGGTCTGCGAGCCGCCCGCCCCCACTGCTCCCCGCCCCCATCCGGTCCCGGCCCAGCCTTACGACGGTTCCGCAAATACCAGCCTGGTCCTGCACGTGTCGGCCACCCGAATCCAGGGCCTGGCGCCTCGCCCAGGCCCTGCCCCAGCGCCCTGGCGGGCCTCGGAGACGATAGTCGCCCCGGTTCTCTGCCACCACCATCTGCCCTTCCGGCCAGCGCTGTCCGTCCACAGAGCTTCCTAGTTCTGTTCCCAGATTGTGCCAGGCTCTTCTCTTTCGGCCCCTCCTGGGTCTCCCGCACAATGGGCACCTCCAGAGCCTTGCTTTTCTGTCCCTACAGAGCCACCTCCGGATTGTGTCTCTTCCTTCTCCTGTACCCGCCCCAGTCCAAACCCTCTGTCCGCCGGTTCAGGAAGTGCTTAATTGGGCGCTTGGTGGATGCCAGGCCCCGAAGTAGGCTCTGGGGATGCATTTTGCGGAGTCGTTGTTCTCAACGTTCACACGCACGTGAAGAGCTTCCGGAGACCGTGTGACACGCACTGTCCCGGCAGGTGGAATCAAGGGCCATAGGAGCGCCTCCTATAGCCACCCCAGTTTCTCTGCCTGCCCTTTTCCCCACGCGTGGGCCTCCGGGTCGGGTCCCTTCTCCCTCTCAGTGCTTCCCGTTTTTCTTTTTACCTCCCTCCTTCCTCTCCACCTCAGGCGCTCCCGCCTTGGGCCAGCTCCCACGCCGCATCCCGGCCCCCTCTCCGGCCGGGCTTCCCTCCAGGGATCTGTCTCCCCCCGCGGTCCCGGGTTCCACTCGAGGATCCGAGTCCCTCTCAGAGACCAGGGCGCCTGCCCTTTTAAGGAGTGGAGTGGATGATCCCGCCCGCTCCGGCCTCGGACACGCCAGGGATCTAGCAGGGTCCACGGCCAGGAGAAGCATTGCGGGGCGTCAGGCCGAAGAGAGGGAGAAGTGCTGAGGGGAAGGGAGGGGACCCGCGGCGACGGAGGGCCGAGAGGAAAAGGAAAGCAGGCGGGCAGAGCCTCTGCCTTCGGAGGGTTTCCCTCTGCTCACTGCGGCCGCCTAGCCTCGGGTTGACCCAAGGTTAAGGGGAAATCAGGGAGCGGGACAGAGCCGCTGGAGGCTGCTCCGCGTCCCTCGGCGAAATTCCGCTCCACGGAGCTGGGATTTCAGCCCCCGGCCCCTCCTCTGAGAGTTGCCAGCGGTCCAGGCTCTACAGGGGGGTAAGTCGTCCGAGCCTCCGCTCACAAGCCGATCGCCTAGGGCTCGGTGGGGAGAGGAGGCGCGGGACCCAACGGTGGTGAGCTCGGAAATGACAGCCCACAGCACCCGAGGCGTGGAAACCCCAGGGCAGAAGGGGCGTTTCGTGTCAGGACCCCTGGCCTTGGACACCGCATGTCACATCTCAGTTGCGGGGCCCGCAGTGCGGCTTCCCCCAACCGCCCCCTTTCTAAGCTCTGCTGGGAAGCGGCACCTGCCACAGCTCTCTCCCTCCGGGTCCCCCACCGGCCTCAGCAGCCCTCCAGGGCCGGGGTGGGGGAGGTGTGGTGGAGCAGCGAGACTCCAGCAGCGGCCGCTCCCCTCCAAGCACCCTGAGATTTCGGTGGGCAGAAAAATGGGGTCCGGGATGCAGGGAGGAGGAAGAGAAGGCCCGCAGGGGTCAGCCGCCGAGCGGTGCGCGCCGGGGGCTAGGGGCGGGGGCTCCCTTCCAGCCTCAGGGGTCTGGGGACTCAGGGATGTAAGGCGAGAGCAGGGGGGTGTGACAATTCAGCAGAGGTCGGGACGTACCACAGAGCCCAGTGGCGGGGGGGCGGGCAAAGGACTGGGTCACCGAGGGGAGCCCCCGCCTCCCTTCGCACAGGCCTACAACTGAGGTTGCAGGAAGAGCTGGAACCCTGCTCGCAGGAGAGGGAAGCGGCGCGTTAAATCCACCCCCACGCCGCACCCCACTTCCGAGGGGGTGGGCGATAGAGGAGAGGTCGGGGTTGGAGCAGCAGCGAAGGGGCCCCTCCCTTGCACCTCCCCCCGCCGGACTTGGTTGCGCCCAAAGTGTAACACTTTCTCTTTGTCGGAGGAGCTCCGCTGTTTCCTGTGCTCTAGCTCCCGTTGCGGCGGCGCCGGTGGCAGCCCTGGCGGACGCAGGAACGATGGCAGCGACCGATATAGCTCGCCAGGTGGTGAGTGCGGGGCTTGGGTGCCAGCCTCGGGGCCGGGGGCCTCGGAAGAGCCGAGGAGACCTGGCCGCCGTCACCACCGCCGCAAGGAGGGGCAGTGGGCACCATCCAGGAGACCAGGCGCGGCAGGACTTCTGCTCCTAGGGTCAGCGACTCAGTCCCCCAGCCTTCCGTCCCCGAGAACCGTGGTGGCGGGCGGGTGGGGGAGGCGGGGGGACTGGTCCAGGCTGCAGGCCGGCGGCTGAACTTGCATTGCCCAAGAGCTGCAGCCGGCGCCGCCGCCGCCCTCGCTGCAGCTGCGGCCCCGCCGCTGGGGCGTTGCCGAATGAATGGCCGCAGGAGCCGCCGGGCCCTTTGGGTCCCCGGCACCCTGGCCTCGCTCCCTCGGGGGGCCGGGCCGCGCCCCAGCGCCCCGCCACGCGCCGGGACCCGGGCTTCCTCAGCCAGAGGGGCGTGGGGCTGGGGTGAGCCTGGGGCAGGAGGCGGTGAGTGGTGAGGGGGGCGGGGAGGTGACTGGCTGGGGTAGGGTTTTTCCATATGCATTACATATGTGACTGCGTGTGTGTGTGTGTGTGTGTATGTGTGTGTGTGTGTATCACTGTGCGTGTGAGTGCGTGCGCGCGCACTCGTGCCTCCCCGGGCGGACCACGCCGGTGTCCAGCTTGTCTGTGACCCTTGATGCGTCCGCTTGTTTCTGGGAGTGTACTCAGCTCCCTGGTGCGTGTCCCTGGGTCCGGACGCTTCTCTCCCCGTCTGCTTGTGCTGTGTGCCTCTGGGTCTCATTTGTGCGTCTGTGTGGGCTGCAGTCCGCTGGCCTGTAGGTGCTGGCTGGCTGCGTATTTTGGCGCGTTTCTGACACCTGACCCGGGTTTTGCGGGACCCTGGGGGTGGGGGGATCTGTCTCCGGTGCGAGTTCGGGTGTGACTGGGCTTGTGTGCCAAAACCTGTGGCGCTGCCTTCTTGTCATGGGACTCAGGAAAATAAGTGTGACGCTTGCAAAAGCGATGCCGTCTCTCTCTTTTTGTTGGCAGCCGACTCTGGAAAAAAAAATCTTCGTTTAACGAACTGAAGTTTTCTAGCCTGGGATGTGCAGAGAAATTATACTGAAGTGACCTGAGGCTCCATGGTTTTTTTTTTAGACCAGAAGTTTCGTTGCAAAGGGAGGGGAATGTTTCCACTTGAGGGAACAACCTGGCCTTTCTATTCCTCCCTGAGTGTTTGGGATTTCTAAGAAGCCCACAGTTACCAGTACCCTGAAGTGAGGAAGGAGACTGAAGTAGAGCTAGGTCAGATCCCATGACAGTAAATATCCCTACTACTTGATGAAAATTTCTGAAACACACACACACACAGAGTCATACTTATTTAGGGAAATAGTCCATGCAATGCAATTCTAGTGCAAAAATATATATATAGCCTCTAGGTATTTGGTGTAATTGAAATTGATTTGTTTTCAAAATCTGAATCCAGAATCTGGTAGTATTTTTTCTACAGGATACGGCTAAGTTTATTCCACCATCTTGTTCTTATTGGGAAGGGCAAGGTGATTTCTTTGGATCCTCCCCTACTGCCTTGCAAGACCCCAGCCTGGAGTTCTTTAGGCATTCAGGGTGTGGAAGGACTAGGAGTCCTTGGGAGACCATGCTCTGTAATAATGGCGTTTGAGTGAATTCTTTTCTCCCCAAGATTGGCACTCTAATATGTATTGCATTAGTGTTTTGAGGGCTCCCTCAGTGCCTTTATGCTCCTCTATTTTAGTGATGGCATGCCTTAAGGAGATTTAGTCCCCTAGATTACACTTGCTCCATCCTTAGTGACCAAGAAGGACGCTAATGATTTTTCTTGTCCGCTAATGAATTTGCACTCACCTGCCCATACTCTCTCACCAGTTCTTCTAGCCTGAATCAGGGTTGCAGGGCAGATGTAGCAAAGGGGAACCTTCCAGAAGGTTGTGTTTCACCTGGGGCTACCCAGAGATCCCCTTTGTTCTAAAAATGGAGGGGGTTGTTTAGGGCCACTTGGATTGCTCTGCTTGGTTCCAGTTTGCTCTGGGTGGCCTTGCCCTACTCTACAACGAAGAACAAAATTGTATGCCAGATCCTGAAGCTGAAAGAGCAGCCAGAGCCCTTGAGACCTTGTTATCGTGATAAATGGGTTGCTGGGAAAACTGACGTCATTCTCCAGGCCCCCCTCCTCCCCCAGTCAGTGAAGCTCTTGTTTCTGTGTCATTTGTCTCTCTGCTTGCCTTTGTGTCTGTAAGAAGTTGTAATTCACCAGGGGAAGATGCAATTAACTTGGGAGACCTTAGACTTCTGGTTGCTGATTGTTTCTTTCAGCAAAGGCATATTCGGGGTTTGGGAAAAGAAGACTAGAGTATAAACCTAAGTGTGCCTAGCCTAGGAGTTCTTTTTAATGAGCTCTGAGATACAGTGCCATGCAAGTAGTGCTCTGGTGTGTGTGAGGGATGGGCTGGTCTCTCCAGAGTCAGTTGAGGGTCACTCTGGCTTGTAAGATAACATCATTAGTGACAAAAACAGACCTTAGAGTTCCTGGGTAGGACCCTTATTTGTGCACACATGCAACTTAATAGCTCAGCTTTTGTGTCCATAACACAACCCCACCCTATTTGAATGAACACCGTAAAGATTCTTTGTGACAAAACTGTTTGTTTATCGTGTCCACAGGGTTTATTTGATTGACTAATAAGTGTCCAGCACTATGGCTAGCCCTGGTCAAGGATACTAAAAAAAGTAATAGACGTACTTCCTGGCTTTTACACTTATTCTAGTCTAGTTGGAGAGACTAATTGTGTACATGGGGAAATAATTAGAGAACTACAGAAGATTCTTGGGATGTTCCCATCTCCAGCCCCTACCTGTGATGTGGCTTGGGCTACTATTAATATATACTCTAATGGGACTTCCCTGTGGTCCAGTGGGTAACACTTCATCTTCTGATGCAGGGGATGTGGGTTTGACCCCTGGTTGGGGAGCTAAGATCCCGCCTGCCTCTCAGCCAAAAAACCAAAACATAAAAAAGAAAAACCCAGAAGCAATATTGTAACAAAGTCAGTAAAGACTTTAAGAAAACGGTTTACATAAAAAACCCTTAAAAATATATGTTTATATATGGTCTAGTGGTTTTCCGTACTTTCTTCAATTTAAGTCTGAATAAAGTTGGGAAAACCACTAGACTATATACACACAAATATATTTTAAGGGTTTATTTTTATCTTTATGTAGACCATTTTCTTAAAGTCTTTATTGACTTTAGTCCATCTAGTCAAAGCTATGGGTTTTCCACTAGTCATGTATGAATGTGCGAGTTGGACCATAAAGAAAGCCGAGCCCTGAAGAATTGATGCTTTTGAACTGTGGTGTTGGAGAAGACTCTTGAGAGTCCCTTAGACTGCAAGGAGATCCAACCAGTCAATCGTAAAGGAAATCAGTCCTGAATATTCATTGAAAGGACTGATACTGAAGCTGAAACTCCAATATTTTAGCCACCTGATGTGAAGAACTGACACACTGGAAGAGACTGTGATGCTGGGAAAGACTGAAGGCAGGAGAAAGGGATGACAGTGGATGAGATGGTTGGATGGCATCACCAACTTGATGGATATGAGTCTGAGCAAGCTCCAGGAGTTGGTGATGGACAGGGAAGCCTGTCGTGCTGCAGTCCATGGGGTCGCAGAGTCAGACATGACTAAGCAACTAAACCAAACTGGTATTTTTACACACACACACACACACACACACACTGCGTCACAAGAGATGGACACAACTGAGTGACTGAATTGAACTGATATGTATACACACACACACACACACACACACACTGCGAGGTTCCATGTCTTGTCCAAGGTAACTAGGAAGGCACCAGAGGCCACAGCTGCTGGCTCTTGCACTGAGTTGTTTCTTTCAATGTTGCTTTTTAGGGTCCAGCCTATAAGTGCCGGCCCATAGAAAGTGGGGCTTACTGATTCTGATTTGAACCAATCCCACGATGTGGACAATGATACTTTTCTTCAGTGGCAGCCAGATAATGGTCTTTTTCCCTAAAGAAAGAGCTTGCCGGGCCTAATGCTGCCAGGGTACCACCTACAGGTGGCTGCACTCTGGTCTTGCTATCAAATGACACTTAACCTTGATTCCCATTGCAGTGCCCTGCCTCAGCCATCTCCACCACCTCCAACTAAAAGTCATATTCTACCCCACACGGGGAGAGGAAAACTGTAACATTCACCCATATCTCTGCAAATACAGCATATGCAAGTACAGCACTGAAGAAAACTTGCATGGCCCCAAATAGTAAAATTTCATGAATCTAAGTTGAGGGTCTGTAGATGATCATGGTACTATTTTCCAACTTTTCTGTGTGCTTGAGACTTTGCAAAGTTAGAAGTTGTAGGGCAATGTGAATGTCCATCCTCCTCCTCGCAAATGCCACATGGCCCCTACCCTCGGGGAGTTTACAATCTAGTAGTGGAGGCAGGCATGATTAACTATGATTATCCCTGCGGTGAGCTACTGCCTGCTAGGATAATTCATTACAAGGGGACCTGATCCAGCCCTGGCAGGGGTTGGGGGGGCGGTGGTGGTGGGTGACAGGAAAGGCTTGCTGAGGACTTTAACCACCAGAAGGATAGGTGTGAAGATGGGGGAGAACTCACTTCTGCTCCCAGGCTGGGAACATTTAATTTGTTAATTCACATACTTTTATTTTCATTCATTCCTTCTGCATGTGTTTATTGGGCACTGACTGCCAGGCTCTGTGCCAGGTGCTGGGAATATAGTGGTGGGCAAGGCACACACGACAGCCCTCTCAGAGCTTCCAGATGAGAGGCCAGAATAAGCCCTCTTCATATCCTAAAACCCGGAAATGTGAGTGTCAGCAGCACTCTTATTACAAAACTGCATTACAACCGAGCAATTTGTCTGTATAGTATAATGAGATTTTGATCTGCAGTCTTGTGCACAGCATTTACTTTGTAGTCTCTGCTGTAAATTTTCTATTAATTGCTGGCTTTGTTACCCAGCACGGCCCCTCCCTTTGTGTGCTGTAAGGGAGCGAACCCATAGCATTAGCCTGAGCAAAACTAATTAGGAATCTAAGTCCCCTGGGAAAAGGTATTCCAGAACTAAATGGGACTGATTTCTGGACTTTCCTGGGTTTCTGGATTATCAGAGCCGTGGTTTCATATTAGTATGAACAACTGAGGACCGCTTTTCAGTCGCGTGTACATTAAAACCACATTTGAGAAAGAACCAGCGAGAAAAGAAAGAAAAAGAATACCGTGGATGAGTGTAACATGTGTCTTTCAATGATCTCAAAATGCTTCCATCTGTATGATTCCATTTTCCCCAACAGATTCCTGGACGAGTATTATTGTTCTTTTCATTTTATGGGTTCAGGGAGACCAAACGACTTAGTCCAAAGTGTTATTGCTGCTCAGTGGGTGAAGCAATGAACATCTACCAGATGATACAAATTCAGTTTTTAAAAAACCCTGGCCTTGTCATCGTGATTCCAAGAAATAAAAATCCTGACATGTCCCCTCTTCCCGCTTTGTTCACTGCATCTCCCCCTCCCCCCAGCACACTTAACCATAGAGGTCAAGAAAGACTATACTTGGGTGCTTGGGAGATGCTCTGATGTTAAAAAGAGATTCTCAGCTTAAACCCCAGATAGCACAGTCATGGCTATGTGTGGGCTTGCTTTCTTTCTTCTTTCCCATATTGCTTTAAATAAAAATCTTGGAGCCACCAGCCATGTAATGATGGATTATTTTAAGTAACAACTGGAGGGGGGGCGCAGGATGAATTAGAAACACAGACCCTTCCTCCTCGGTTTGGCAGGAGGAGGCTTCTGCTGCTGGGATTTGAAACCGTGGGTTTTCTCTGCTGCCTGCACAGAGGAAGGAGGCCACATGCTTGGGAGGGGGAGAAATAACGTTCGTGCTTCTGCAGTGTCTTCTCATTAGAGGCAGCCATCTGCTGAATTACGCAGCATGCTCACCACTGGCCTCAGAGTCGGGTCATTCCTTCCACTCACATAAAGGGGACTGCGGGAAAGATTTGCGGGCCTTCTTAGGGACAGGACCCAGGGCTCAGGTTTCTCTGGCCAGGGCCTTCTCTGATCCCCGAGGAAAGCGCTGGAGTAGCAGGGGCCGAGCTTGCTTTCACGGCCTTGATGAGGTGTGAGGTCGTGTTCGGTTTCCTTTTGCAGCAGAGGCCCCAGCTCTGAGCACTGGCGCTGAGGCAGGAACTGGGTTTTTTCAGATCCCCTTTAAATGAGACCAGATGGAGGCAGAGGCAAATTCAGGCTCCCCAGAGGACAGTTGGGCATTCATCCAGAGGCCTGTGAGTAAACCTTTTTTTTTTTTTTCTTCTCTTTTTAACAGATTGGAGATAACAATGGCCAGAACACCTAGGAGACTCTGTTTAAATGGCCTGATTGGAAGCGAAGCTGTCTGGCTTTTGTGGGAAAGTTGACCCACCCTGGGCAGGGGTCACCCCTGGCCTGAGGTGGAGGAGATCTTTTACCTAGAATCTGGCCGGTTGGCTTCAGTAGCCCTGGAGCTCTTAGAGGCCAAACTGAGGCTCAGGCCTTAGTCAGAAGAGAGGGAACTGGGAGCTGGAGGTGGGAGAGAAGAGGCAGAAGAGGGGCACCAGCCTTCATGAGCCTGTTCCACCACCCTTCTCCTCCTGACTAGCATCAGCCCCAAGCCCCGTGTCTTGGAATTCTAGCAGCAGAAAGAAATCTCTGTGCCACTTGAGTCAGCCTTTCCATTTGAGAGTGCCTGTCTGCTTGTCAGGGTCCCCTCACCGTTCTCTGCCTCGAAATCACTGTGTGACTGGGGAGACGTCACTTCCTCCCTCCGAGTCTCTGTTTCCCCTTTTGTAAAATGAGCCGGTTGGATGAAGTGCTCTTTAAGGGCGTTTCCAGCTCTAACAGCGTAGGGTTCTTGTCCTAGTCCTCTGGCCTAATTTCTTTCAGGTCCTTGACTGCTTTTGCTTCCAAATGAGATGGCAGAATTTAAGTCCACCTTTTCCCTGCTTTGACTCCTTGAGCTGGGTGGAAAGACTGTTGTAGAGAAAGCAAGCCAGTGGTTTTTAGCTCAGCAGGGATTCTGGAACTGGAATGAAAAGCAACGACCCTTCAGATATTGTCTGTCTATCCGTGTAGGTCTATATAGCTATTGTCTTCCTATAAAGGTACATGACAGCTGAATTTTTGTCTATTGAATCCCCTTTTAAATGCACTAGGAGAGCTAGGTATTTAATAGAATCCTGCTGTGAATCCTTTTACAGGAAGAAAAGCCACTCTGGAGTTGATCCAGTGTATTAAAACCCAGAGTTGGATTTGCCACAATTGGGCCTTCTGTCTCCATGGGGGGGCATGGTTTCCTGTGTGCTTCCCCAGGATCCCCTAAGTTACTCCCCCACTGAAAGGCATTGGGGCCCCCAAGGTGTGATGCTGGCTTTTGCAGGCGTTATGTCTCATCCAAAAGGCCCCCAGATTTCTCTCTTTCAGTTAGGGCATTATTATTACTGTCAGTTTCCTCAGCCCAGCTTAATCAGAGCCAGGGAAATCCTGATTTTCATGTGTTAGGCATACTGGAGTTTTTTGCTTTTGTTTTTATTTTTAACCTCTGGGAACTTATCAGTGCTTTTGTGCTCTTATGGCTGACAATGCAGGTCATGATTATCTCTATCAGTTGTATCCAACTCTTTGCGACCCTATGGACTGTAGCCCACCAGGCTTCTCTGTCCATGGGATTCTCCAAGTAAGAATACTGGAGTGGGTTGCCTTGCCCTCCTCCAGGGAATCTTCCCGACCCAGGGATCGAACCTGCATCTCTTGTCACTTGCTAGAGGTAAGGAACCCACCTGCCATGGACAGAGGAGCCTGGCAGGCCACAGTCCATAGGGTCATGCAGAGTCAGACACGACTGAAGCGACTTGGCATGCACGCACTTGACAACACTGGAGGCAGCAAATAGGGCTAGCATCCACCTGATTGCTTCATCAGCTTATGCGATTTGACTTTGCCTCTTGCTTCACATGAATCTTGTTGTTGTTGTTTTTGGCCTCAACAACTTTGTGCTTTGTGGGTTTTCTCTAGTTGCGGCGAGCAGTTACTCTCTAGCTGTGGTGACTTCTCATTGCGGTGGCTTCTCTTGTTGCAGAGCACAAGAGGATGCTTGGGCTCAGTAGTTGTGGCACACTGGCTTAGTTGCTCCGCAGCATGTGGGATTTTCCCAGAGCAGGGATTGAACTCATGTCCCCTGCACTGGGAGGCAGATACTGAACCACTGGACCACCAGGGAAGTCCCCATTATACTTTATAATAATAAGGCATAACGGGGCTTTCCTGATAGCTCAGCACTGAAGAATCCGCCTGCCAATGCAGGAAACATGGGTTTGATCCTTGGGTTGGGAAGATTCCCTGGAGAAGGAAAAGGCAACCAACACCAGTACTCTTGCCTGGAAGACCCCATGGACAGAGGAGCTTGGCTGGCTACAGTCCATAGGGTCGCAAAGAGTCACACACGACTTAGTGACTAAACAACAACAATATACTATATAATAAACAACAACAACAATATACTATATAATAATGTTTTATATATATATACATATATATAATGGGGCTTCCCACATGGTGCTAGTTGTAAAGAACCTGTCGGGAAAATCCCCTGGAGGAGGCCATGGCAACCCACTCCTGTATTCTTTCCTGGAGAATCCCCATGGAGAGAGGAACCTGGGGGGCTACAGTCCATAGAGTTGCAGAGTTGGACACAACTGAAACACCTTAGTATGCATGCACCTATGTTATAATAAGGAAAATAATGAGGTTTTATTGTATTATTGGTAAAATAAATATTTTATATACAATAAAACAGCCTGAAAGCTGAATACTTAACTGAATTGTCTGATTATCTGTACATAAAGCAACTTTTTCATTGTAACTAAATATTTTGCTAAACAACAACAAAAAAAGATTTTGCTAAACTATCTGAGGCTACTTTCCTGCCTAGGAAAATATCATCATGGATGCTTTTAAAAAAAGAACATTTTAATTCTGATTATAAAATTAAAATGTGCCTACTGTAGAAAGTTTGGAAAACAGAGGAAAGCACCAACTCTTACAGCCCCTCCAACCCCAAAGGACCATTGTCACCATTTTGGTATATATTCTTCCAAGCTTTTAAAAATGCATATATACTTATTTCCCCCATGATTGGGATGATCCTGTATATACAAGGTTTTGTTTTTTTCACCTAATAGTATTTGGTGATCATGTTCCTATGCTATTAAATATTCTTAGAATATGTTTTTTCAGTTCAGTTCAGTCGCTCAGTCGTGTCCAACTCTTTGCGACCCCATGAATCGCAGCACACCAGGCCTCCCTGTCCATCACCAACTCCCAGAGTTCACTCAGACTCACGTCCATCGAGTCGGTGATGCCATCCAGCCATCTCATCCTCTGTTGTCCCCTTCTCCTCCTGCCCCCAATCCCTCCCAGCATCAGAGTCTTTTCCAATGAGTCAACTCTTCACATGAGGTGGCCAAAGTACTGGAGTTTCAGCTTTAGCATCATTCCTTCCAAAGAAATCCCAGGGCTGATCTCCTTCAGAATGGACTGGTTGGATCTCCTTGCAGTCCAAGGGACTCTCAAGAGTCTTCTCCAACACCACAGTTCCAAAGCATCAATTCTTCGGAGCTCAGCTCTCTTCACAGTCCAACTCTCACATCCGTACATGACCACTAGAAAAACCATAGCCTTGACTATGAATATGGTTTTTTACCATACACTTAATAGTCCATCATGCATCACTGAACTATTCATTGAGTTTGAACATCCTGAAGATTTTCAGGGTCTCTCAGAGGTCAATAGTCAGAGCTGAGGATGGATGTAGAGAAAGGGAACGTGTGAGAAATCAGGCCCACCACGAAGTGACACATGAGGCTGCCAGAGAGAATCCGATTTCCGTGTTTCTGTCCTTTCCTAGCATCTCCGTGCCAAGGCCAGAGGAAGAAAGTCAAGGGCAAGCCCGGTTATCAGCCATGAGTTCCAAACTTTTTGTTTTGGTCTTATCCTTCAGAATGACAGCTACTAAGTTGGCCACCCCAGGTTTTTTTTCCACCCCAGTTTGAAATGGAGACAGATGGACCCTCCTTTTCCTATGCCACAAAGGTTGAAGGAGGGGACAGAAATGGCCCATTTGGGTGCTTCGGGACTCTTTATTTTCAGAATCACAGCAAGGGGAAACTGATGCACAGCTGGAACCGCCTTCACTCGTTCTTCATAACGTGATCCTTCGAATATTCAATTAAAACACGAAATTGGCGTGTTCTCAGGGGAGGAGGCGGAAGAGAAAGAGAGCGGTGTTTCTGCCTGTGATATGAAATGTGGTATAACGTATTTCAAAACCGCAGGTGCCTGCAGATGAGGCGAAAACAGGAAATGCAATTGGGGAGGGGAGTGGGGCTCCTGCAATTCTCAGGAGCACACTTTCATTTTTGCCTTCCTTTCAGCTCCTCTCAGACTCTGCATCCTAATTACCCCTGCTGCAAAGCTGAGTGAGAACTGTCTTTTCGTGTGTTAAAGATCTTTTTAAATTACACAGGTAATGTGTGAATACATTCATGCTGTAAAAGAATCAAGCAGCGCAGAAGCGCACTGACTACCCCCCCCCGCCCCCCCCCAGTAAGCCCCTAGTTCCGGTCCCCCTTCCTGAGGTAGCTTGAGTTCTGGGTTTTTAAGAGGTGTCTTTTTGGTTGCCTTTCTCTGCACTCACATACATGTATGTGTCAATACACACATGTAAGGATTTTTGCATGCATCGACACATGAATACTGTGCTTATTGTTCCACAGCTTCTATTTTTCTACTATAACATGTCTCAGATATTCCCATCAGTACCTATAGACCAACTGCATTCTTTTTTATGTATTGGAGTACGGTTGATTTCTTGACCTTTGGGCCCCCCTCGTGGCTCAGCAGAAAAGAATCCACCTGCGATGCCTGCCAATGCAGGAGATGTGGGTTCAATCCCTGGATAGGGAGGATTCCCTGGAGAAGGAAATGGCAACCCGCTCTGGTATTCTTGCCTGGAGAATTCCACAGACAGGGGAGTCTGGCGGGCTCCGGTCCAGGGGGTATCAAGAGTTGGACAAGACTTAGTGACTAAACCACCACCACCATAATTAATTTACAACGTTGTATTAATTTCAGGTGTACAGCAAGTGACTCCGTTATACATATATCTACTCTTCTAGATTTATTTCTCATATAGGTCATGGCAGAGTATCGAGTGGCGTTCCCTGTGCTATACAGTAGATCCTCATTAGTTACCTATTTTATTAATATATATAGTAGTGTGTATGTCAATCCCAATCTCCCCATTTATCTTTGCCCCTCCTTATTCCCTGGTAACCAAAAGTTTATTTTATAGATCTGTAATTTTATTTCTAGACCTACTGCATGCTTCTTAATGGCTGCAGAATATTCCAGAATGTGCACTTACCATAATTTAGTTAACTATTTTCCCATTGTCGGCTATTTAGGTTTTTTTTCCCCTAGGTTTTCAGCATTATAAATAATACTGTAATGAAGTTCCTTGTATTGTATATACATGGATCTTTGTATAGGCATGTGAGTTTCTGTAGAGTAGATTCTCCAGGAAGGTTGCAGGGTCATGGGAGATGAGCCATTTAACATTTTGGTGGCTCTGTCCTTTCTAGCATCTCAGTTTAAAGCCTCAGACGTGGCACCACCTGATACTCAAGATGGTAAGAGTTTAGTGACAGATGTGCTGGGCCAGGTTGCCAGTTCCATCTCTTCTTGTGCACTTGGTAATCCAGGGACATTCAATGAACTGCAATCAAAGTAATCAGGCCCTCAGTTAATCAGGCCACCTTAAGGAGAAATGGGAGAGATAAACCACCAGAGAGGAAGGGGGGGTGGAGAAACTTCCGGGGGCTGTCATAGGGTCAGTGTCCACTCAGCCCAAATCCTGTCCTTTTCACCTCTATGTATTTACCTCTGAACAATGGGGACTGATATTCATAACGGTGACCTTGACATCTTCTAAGATTCATCAAAGCAGGAGTGAATGGTGCTCGCCAGACAGGATTTCCTAAAGCAGGAACTGCATTTACAAATTCATTTTTGAAGCTTTCTCAGCTACAAGGACTGAGACATGCAATTTACTGCTTAAATCTTGGTTAGCAAGAAAGACACATTATTTAGATCCCACGTTCCCTAGTTCCTAGTACTGGACACCAGATAAAAAGACAGAAAAAAAAAAAAAAAGGATTCTAAAAGTTACCAGTGGCCTTCACCAAATCCAGACCAATGGTTATTTCTTTGTAATAATTCCTGACTTCAACCTTGGCCTATGGTGATAGAAAACTAATTGGGTCATCTCTTACTTTCCTGATCATTTCCCTCCCTCTTGGAAGAATTCTCTTCGTCTTCCCATTCCTTACTTGTGGGCATTTCTTATATTCAATGTTTAGTTCTTTTCTCCCTGTACTGTCTCTTGAAGAACACATCCAGTTTCATGCTTCTTACTCCTAAACTTGTCTCAGTCCTGAATTCTCCCTGAGCATGCAATTCCATATTGTTAAGTACCTCCTGGACTTCTTTGAGATAGACATGTCACCATAAAATCAAAACTGTCTCATTTTCTTTAATATAGAAAATGCTTTTACAAATCCAGAAGAGAAAGACAAGCACCCATTTTAACAAAATGGGCAAAGACACGGATAGGCAACTCGCATATACATAGACACAATTGCGTACACAGTTGAACAATAAAAAAATATTCACTCTCACTAATAAAATGCAAATTAAGTGACATGATGCCATTTTCCAGTGACAAAATTCATGATGGTTAAAAAGTTTCAGAAGCTCAGTGCTAGTCTTAAGTATGTGTAAACAGACATGCTCACACACTGGTGTTGGAAATAGACATTTGTAATATTCTCTGTTGAATGATTTCTCAATGTGTACTGAAGTCTTTCCAATGTGTGTGCCCTTGGACCCAGCAGGGTTTAATTCTAGGAATTTACCTTAAGGAAATAATCAGAGACTATGCAAACGTGTAAGAACATGAATTATTACTTAAAATGGTTGCAGACTTGGAAATAGGCTAAAGGTCTAGCAGTGGGAGGTGGGTTGAGAAAATGTGGTAAATTCTTACAATGGAATGTTACATGGCCAAAAAAGTATTATTTTAGAATATACTTAATTACTCAAGAGAACATCCATACTATATTAAGTGTCAGGTTATCAAGCCAGGTGATGAAAAGGAATGTATATACAGATTTATCCCATTTTGTAAAAAAATAAAATAAAAAAGAGAGAGAGAAAGAAGTATATAGACTATAGGGAAACACACATAAATATTAGTGGTGATTATCTCTGGAGAGTGATATTATGAGTGATTTTTATTTTCTTCTTTATAATTTTCCATATGTTTTAAAATTTCTACAGTGAACATTGATTACTCTTATAAAAATCTGATAAATGTAATTTAAAAATAATAGCTGTTTAAAATGAGAATCTTCAACTTTTCCACTAAAGCACCCTTTCCTGGCTTCCCTCTTTCTGCCCTTGGTGACATCAATCCAAGCTCCGAAGCCTAGGACCTTGCAGCCTGACAGCTTTGATTGTTCCTTTACTCTCTGCCCCAACACTCACTGAGTCTCATTCTTCCTTTAGGATGGCTCTCAAATTTGTTCCTCTTTCCTGAGTCCCAAGTCAGATCAGTTCATTTCAGCCAGCATTTATTGTCACAGTGCCTGCTTGTCACTCTGCCAGTTCAGCGTTATTGGAGTCACCCCCTAATATATCTTCCTGCCCCTGCCCTCTCTCTCCTCCCCCTGATCAAGTGCCCTGCAGCTCGAATGATGTTTTGAAAATACCACTTGTGTCATGGTCCTTCCTGCTCAAAACACTCAAAATGCCCCTTTCAAACCCCATTGCCTGGGGAATAAAGGCCATATGTTTTGTTCAGCTATTTCAGGCACTCACAGCACTGGGCTAGGTGGGAGATAACTATGGCCATTTGAGGGGTGTTTGGTGAGGTTTTGGCAATGAACTAAATCTTTAAGAATAAGATATAGAGTCCTCCCCACTGCCCTTCACTATCTTCAGTTTGAAAATTTCCTTTCCTCACCTTTTGGCACTTGGACCAGAGGCCTTGGAGCAGTTGGAAATTTCATGGTGCCAAATTTGGAGACAGGAAGAGGCAGCCAGGGGCGATAAAATAGGCTCAGGAAACCTCGACTCTGAGTCCGTCCCAATTTCTGATCTGCTAAGTAGGAGGCTCCATCAAGAAAGCAGATGGGCTCTTAGGTTTCTGTCTCTCCTGCAGCCTTGAGGACCAAGAGTGAATGGTGGGAAACTTATATCTCTCTTTGATTGTTTTGATAAAAAGAAGGAGAAAGGGGTGAGGGAAGGCAAAGAGGGGCAGATGTAGAACAAGCCCTGAGTGATGCGGGCCACTCATGAAACTCAGCTGTCTTCAGGTACCCCTCTGGGGTCCAGAATCTACCAGCCAGGACCAAGTGATGGCATATGGTTGTCTGTTGAGAATACTCTGCTGGGAGTGTGTGGGGTGGGATGTATGAGGGTAACCATCTTGCCAGATGGCAGTCACGGGCACTCGTCCTAGCTCTTCAATGACCTGGTGACACCGATGAGAGTTGGATCCCATGCTGGGAGGAGGGCTGTCTGGGAACCAGTGGTGCCAATGCCAGCTGCTGAAGGGCCGCCCCGCCAAAGCAGTCCGTCTGTCTCAGTGCAAAAGTTTACCCTAATGGTCTGAGTCGAAAAGCAGGGCCCGTCCAGCCTGAGAGGTGCTTGCTAGCACAGCTGGTGATGCTGGAACAGGACTCCTGGCACCTCCTGTGTTCATTTTGGATTTCGATTGGCACCTTTCTGGATACGGAAATCTCGGTGGACTCCACCAACCAGAAAGTCTGACTCCCTGTGTAGCCCACCCCTCCTGTCTAGCTCAGCTGTCTCCCGCTTCCCCTTTCCTCTCTGCACCCCTCCCTTGGGGCCGCCGGCACTTAGCCGGCTTCTTGAGTACAAGCAGACCCCTTCGGTCCTGCCCCCTGGCTCCTTGGAAGCCTTCCTCAGTGTGAGGTTCTCCCTGTTTTGTAGAACCGCTAACAATGAGAACCCTTGGGACCTGCAGGCAGAGCAAAGGCCCCCTGCTTTCCAGGGCTGTGAATGGCTTACCTGACCCCGATGGAGACCAGGGAACCTGGGGCAGGCTGAGGGCAGCTGTGTAGCTGGACTATCACAAAGTGTTCCATGGCATTGCCTATTGTTTGAGGGTCTGAGGGGAAGGAGAACGTCACAGTGCAGCAAGAGCTGCAGCTACAGTTGCTGGAGTGTTTATCACACTCTGTGCCCCATGCTCAGGGCTTGAAGAGCATTATCCTATCCAGTCCTCACACCAGTCCTACGAGGTAGTAACTACTACTGTCTGGTTTTACACATGTGGAGATTTTGAGAAGTTCAGTAAATTTGTCTGAGGGCAGGAGGTGGAGAATGTGGGACTCCCACTCAGACCTGCCTGATTTTTAACCTGTATGTTGTGCCACCTTGGTCAGATCCCCAAAAGTGCCCTAGGGAGAGGAGTAATTGCTTTTTAAATTTTTATTAATTTTTTTTGGCTGCCCTGGGTCTTCGTTGCCCAATGTGGGCTTTCTCTAGTTGTGGTACTTGTGCTTAGTTGCCCCTTGGCATGTGGAATCTTAGTTCCTTGTCCACGGAGCAATGACTACATTGGAAGGTGGGTTCTTTAATGGTGGACCACCAGGGAAGTCCCAGAAATTGCTTTTGTGATGTTTCTTTGTCATGTTTGCTGAACACTTATATGTGTTTCAGGCTTTGTCCTAAGCTTGTTACATGTGTGTTAGCATATTGAGTCTCCCAATCACCTGTAACATAATATCGTCTCCAACAGAGTTAACCCAAGAATGGGAACCTCCGGCCCCAGTGTTCTCATCCTCTGACCCCACCCCCCCACCCTGTACAAGCCCTCTCTGTAGTTGGCTGCGTGTGAACTGCATTGACATTCATTATGGAGCCTCAAGGATGCCGGAACCCGAGAATCCATGATTTGTAAGCTAACGGGTCATTTTGCTTTGGATCAGGAACTACTAAGGGGAGATGAGCCTGACTCCCCGAGTGTGTGTTCCTTCCTAGCACAGAGGGCACTGGGATGGGAAAAGTGCGACCCAGGTTGCTTGTAAGCACGTCCTCATTTTCTTCCCTTTCCAAATTAGGGTGAAGGTTGCCGAACGGTCCCCCTGGCTGGACATGTGGGGTTTGACAGCTTGCCTGACCAGCTGGTGAATAAGTCAGTCAGCCAGGGCTTCTGCTTCAACATCCTGTGCGTGGGTGAGTATTTCCATAGCAGGAAATTCTATTACAGAATATGGATCCTTAATGGCTGGATGTGGCTTGGCAGGTAATTAGGTTCCGTAGTGTGTCGTTCTGATCTATTTGCAAGAGTATTTTTCCCCCTTTTCTTTTATCCCTCTGCTTGTTTTGTGAGCAGCTGGCTGTAATTACACTTTTTTCTCTGCCCAGACCAGAATGTGGGGCCATCCCTTGGGGGTGGGGGAAGCTGAGCTGTGTGACACCCACTGGAAATTCTGTGAGGGAGCTGACCAGCTCTTGTCAGGTTTGTTCTGACTGTAGAGAATAAGAGCCAGGGCAGAACTGGGAGGGAGGTAATGGCTGTGGAAAGATGCCTGCTTCCCAGCTGTGGGCAGTGGGTTGGGTCTGTCTGTTTCCTCTGCAGCCGTGCTGTGCTTGGTACAGTTTGAGCCTAAGCGCAGGGACCACACAGCTGTGTGACAAGTTCTTTTATTCCCTTTAAGTGTATCTGTGTATCTTTAGTCTCAAGTGTGGGAACCATGTCTTAGTCACCTCTACTGTGCTAATCACAGCACAAAGAGAGTTCAATGATGTACATGAAATGAATGAACGAATTATCCCCGCAGGAACCACTCACTATACTTCTCAAACACTTTCCCATGTTAGCAATTTGGGTCCTTACTAGGACTCTGGGAAGTGAACAGAGCAAGTGGTATTCATAGCCTCAAGGAACAGATGGAGACCAAGAAACTCCAGAGGATAAGGGACTTACCTGAGTACACACAGGATAAGTGGTGGAGCCATGACAAGGACCCAGGTCTGCCTGACCCTTTGTTCCTCCCACTGCTTCTGTAACCGCTTCCTGCAACACCTCTTGAGAACCCAGAAGCGTTTTGGAAACTGTCACGCTCCAACCAAACACATCTGAGGAATAGCAGTTCCCTGAAATTCTTTAAGAATCTCTTTAGACCTTGCTGCCGTGCTGTGCTCAGTCCTGTCCAACTCTTGGCTGAGACCTTAAATAATCCCAGATTTACAAACATGATCACACCATATAATTTTCACTATACAGTACAGTAAGGCATACCTGCATATTTTCAGTGACGTACCTCCAAACGTTAATGACTGTATAAATACCATAATAATGGCAGTTTTCATGCCAATTAGAACACTCAAACACTTGCTAGTTGCCTTTTCTTATTTTTGTATAGAGCTTATAGGGAGTTCATTCATGTTGAGGGTCTGAACCACAACTGAATTGCATATTTTACTCTAATGTAGTCTAAAGTGATGTTTTCTAACTAAGGCCATTCCTTTTTATGGGACTCTTTTATTTTTTTGTCTCCATCCCTGGCACTCCTCAGATCATTTTGTGGAGGAGAATAACTGTACCCTCAAAGACCAGTAGAAAAAACAAGGCCACTTCTACATCTGGGGGACAGGTGGTCAGCTAGGCTCACTCAGTAGCGACAAGACTCACTCCCACTGTCCAGCTCTGAGTCTATGAGATGAAAATACATGTTTCGCAGGTTACTTACCAGGGGCCTGAAAATCCACATCTAAGCTGTTAATTCTTCAAATGCCAAAAGTCGACCCATGGTTATGATGAAGTTCTATTAGGAGAAGGATACAAAACAAACAGCAGCTGTGGTGATCAACATCAAGATCAAATGCCATCACATCCAATATTAGCACTGCCAGATCTTTCCCATCTTTGGCTGATGGCCAACTTATTTCACATAATATTTGATTACTGAAAAACTTCTGCACAAATATGTTGGAGTCCCTTGGCATTCCTCCCAGAGTTCCGGATGACTTGTGCTGAAGTCTAGGGGATGAAAAGTGAAGGCCCACCCATGTCAACCTCTCAAACCAATTGCAGTTGGGTGGCTGGTACAGCTTTGGGGGAGCCTAAGTGTGGGGCAATTGGCCATTCGGAACACAGGCTCTCCTAGGGCCCAGAGAAAGAAGCAGCCAATCTCCAGGCAAAGTGGGTGGGAGAAATAGTAAACCCCGACTCAGCCAGGCAGTTACAACTGTAACTGCTTCACTGTGCTGCGGGGATAGAATTGCTCAACTGCCGGGGACAGACCCTCCAAGAGGAGAAGGGGAGAAAGGAGACCCTTACACCCAAGGAGTCACCCCTTCTCTTCCTCTCCCTACTGATGAAGTTTCAGGAAATGGCTGCCCTAGTGACTCCCCTTTTAGCCCTGCGGGTGCACCGCTTGCATGCACCTGCCCAGATTGGGTTAATTTCATTCCCCATCCCTGATCCACAAAAGCCTGCAACTCATACATCTCCGTCTCTGGCTGGGCTCCCAAGCCTGTCCTTGCTCTGAGAACCCACATTTTGGCCCTAAGTCTCGAGTGGCTTACAGTGGCTCTTCGGCTGCCATCTCAGCCTGGCCATGGGGCGGGGTGCTGTCGCTGACTTGGCGAAGGGTCCATGGCTTGGCCGCTGAAGGTGATTGTTTCTCTCACAGAACCTTCAGTGACCATACTTTCATGCCTACTGCCTGTGCATAACGGTCAGTTTTACTCACTTAATGATGGCTAGAAAACCATTTTGTTTGCATAGGGTATGTTTCCCCAAAGGATTTTCTTTTCTTTTCTGATCAGGCATTTTAAATAAATTTTAAGTAAATGTAAAATTATGCTAACCCCAGCCTCGGTTATTAACAGAGACCTAGGATATTTTTAATCACTGCTGCTAAGTCGCTTCAGCTGTGTCCGACTCTGTGCTACCCCATAGATGGCAGCCAACCAGGCTCCTCCGTCCCTGGGATTCTCCAGGCAAGAATACTGGAGTGGGTTGCCATTTCCTTCTCCAGTTTTTTCGTTTGTTTGTTTTTTTTTTTTTTTTTTTTATCATCACAGCAGTGTTTATCTGGTGCTAGGCTCTGATCTGAAATTAACCCAATCTGGGCAGGTGCATGCAAGGGGTGCACCCGCAGGGCTAAAAGGGGAGTTACTAGTTACTCTGCCAGCAGCAGAGTGAGTACCCTACATGCATATGTGCACATGTGTGTGATGGAAACAGGCTTCCCTGGTGGGTGGCTCAGACAGTAAAGAATCTGCCTGCAGGAGACCCGGGTTCAATCCCTGGGTCAGGAAGCTCCCCTGGAGAAGGGAATGGCTACCCACTCCAGTATGGAATTGAGAGGGAGAATTTTATTTTTTTTTTTTTTGAGAGGGAGAATTTTAATGAATCAAGAGCATAGTCTTTATGCAAGGGCCCTGATAATAACATCTATGATTATTTTTAGAGGGCCAGGCACATGGGTGTGAGCATATTATGTCTCCTTTCCAACAGTTGACAATAATACAATAATTACTGAATGGCATAAGATTCCCCTCCCCCTCTAAAAAATCTACTAGTCCCTTAGCTTTAGAAATCACTAGGATCCCAGGATTCTAGATATAGTACAGGAAGCCTTGGAGGAACCACTTGAGTCAGCAGTGCAAACATTCGACTGGGAAGGAACCCCAAAGAGATTCAACCCTCTGAGTGTGCCAGCAACAGAGAATGCCTGTGAAGAGCACAAAGGGTCATAATGATAATATTTACTTTGAAGCTGCTCAGGATTCCAGGCTCAACTGGGCTCTGTTGAACTTAGGGAGAAGAAAACATACAAGAGAAGCAGGATTGAGGTTCTGCAGAAGGAGGGGAAGGGCAACTAGGATTCTCTCAAGGTCAGGGGGTGATGGTTTCAGCCCACCGTCTCTGGGAGAGGCAGCTGTCCACTTGTCTAAGAAAGGCTGCCAGTGATAGTGTGCTGGTCAGCATCGAGCAACCCACTCTCAGGAGAAACATTGCCATCGTTTATAGCATCTGCTGGTTTCCCAGCTGTCATTATTCTCACCATGCTGCTGCTGCTGCTAAGTCTCACCATAGCTGGTTTTAAACTGCCAACTTGACGTCACTGCATGCAGGCTTGGGAAGAGCTGCAGGAAACCGGGCAAGCTGGCTCCAGCACACCACTGTTTGCCAGGTCTCTGCAAGATGAGGAAGGCATAGAGGCAAGGTCACAGAGCCAGGCAGGACCCTGTCCCCGTCCATAGGCTCCCTTGGCCAACAGGAGTTCCTGGAGAGTTTCCTTTTGGACACCTCCTGGTTGAACTCAAAAACATCCCTCTTGATTTTTTCCAACATTCGGAGCCAGAAGAGGCAAGCTCCATGCGACTGAGTTCCATGCCAACAGAGATTGTGGCTGTCCTGTTCATTGCTCTATCCCCAGCTCCTAAATCTGTGCCTGGCTCCTATTAGAGGCTCTAAAGATTTGTTGACTGACTGAGTGAACCAGCGTATCGCACCTATTGGACACTGGAGCATATATGGGTTGCAGTGTCAGACTGCCTGCAGTCAAATGCTGGCATTGTCACATCCTACTTTTGTGACCCTGGGTCAGTTTCTTCCTCCACATTTTATAGATGAGGAAGGTGAGGTACAGAGAGCCTGAAGAGCAGGGGCAGATGCACGCAGCTAGGAAGTGATTTGGTTAACTCATGGGTAAATTAAGGACAAATAGTATGGGCCTTAAGAAGCATCACTATGAATAAAGCTAGTGGAGGTGATGGAATTCCAGTTGAGCTATTTCACATCCTAGAAAATGATGCTGTGAAAGTGCTGCACTCAATATGCCAGCAAATTTGGAAAACTCAGCAGTGGCCATCGGACTGGAAAAGATCAGTTTTCATTCCAATCCCTAAGAAAGGCACTGCCAAAGAATGCTCAAACTACCGCACAATTGCACTCATCTCACACGCTAGTGAAGTGATGCTCAAAATTCTCCAAGCCAGGCTTCAACAGTACATGAACTGAGAACTTACAGATGCTCAAGCTGGATTTAGAAAAGGCAGAGGAACCAAAGAACAAATTGCTAACATCTGCTGGATAATAGGAAAAGCAGCAAGAGTTCCAGAAAAGCACCTACTTCTGCTTCATCGACTATGCCAAAGCCATTGACTGTGTGGATCACAACAAACTGTGAAAATTCTTAAAGAGATGGGAATTCCAGACCACCTGACCTGCTTCCTGAGAAATCTGTATGAAAGTCAAGAAGCAACAGTTAGAACCAGACACGGAACAACGGCTGGTTCAAAACTGGGAAAGGAGTTCGTCAAGGCTGTATATTGTCACCCTGCTTATTTAACATATGCAGAGTACATCATGTGAAATGCCAGGCTGGATGAAGCACAAGCTGGAATCAAGATTGCCAGGAGAAATATCAACAACCTCAGATATGCAGATGACACCACCCTTATGGCAGAAAGCAAAGAAGAACTAAAGAGCCTCTTGATGAAAGTGAACAAAGAGAGAGTGAAAAAGCTGGCTCTAAACTCAACACTCAGAAAACTAAGATCATGACATCCGGTCCCATCACTTCATGGCAAATAGATGGGGAAACAATGTAAACAGTAACAGACTTTATTTTTGGGGCTCCAAAATCACTGCAGATGGCGGCTGCAGCCATGAAATTAAAAGACGCTTGCTCCTTGGAAGAAAAGCTATGACCAACCTAGACAAAGTTATTAAAAAGCAGAGAGACATTACTTTGCCAATAAAGGTCTGTCTAGCCAAAGCTATGGTTCTTCCAGTAGTCATGTATGGATGTGAGAGTTGGGCCATAAAGAAAGCTGAGCACCGAAGAATTTGATGCTTTTGAACTGTGGTGTTGGAGAAGACTCTTGAGAGTCCCATGGACGGCAAGGAGATCCAACCAGTCAATCCTAAAGGAAATCAGTCCTGAATATTCATTGGAAGGACTGATGCTGAAGCTGAAGCTCCAATACTTTGGCTACCTGATGCAAAGAACTGACTCATTGGAAAAGACCCTGATGCTAGGAAAGATTGAAGGCAGGAGAAGGGGATGACAGAGGATGAGGTGGTTGGATGGCATCACCAACTCAATGGACATGAGTTTGAGCAAGCTCTGGAAGTGGGTGATGGACAGAGAAGCCTGGCGTGCTGCAGTCCATGGGGTCACAAAGAGTCGGCCACGACTGAGCTACTGGACTGAAAGTGAATGCACAGGCTTATTTGGGGGAATACAGAGGAAAATATATGTAAGGTATTTATTTACAGTGGTGTCCACATAAGTAGGTGCTCCAGAAGCAATAACTTTTATTATTACTACTTGAACCTGCTTGTTTTATGGAAAAAGAGACTGGAATCCAGAAAAGGGGGAAGGGCTCAGTTTAGGTGACACAGTCATTTAGTGATAACCCGCCTGGGACTCTGCATTTAATCACTTGCAACAACTGAATTGCACAAGGTACCAGAGGATGCAAACATTAATTGCAGATGAGGAAAAGGGTTAAGCTTTTCTTTGTCACAGTGGTGTTGAACTCAGGGTAGAGAGGTCAACACCAGACTATCCCAAAGACTATAGTTTGAAAAAGCAGATTTCATATTCCATGTTTTAAAATGAAATCTTGAAAAAAAAATCTACTGTTTCCAGGTTCCTATCTACATTAAGCCAAGTGAGAGGAAATCCTCTCTACTGGTGGAGATGACTTAAAAAGGGTTAAGAAAGCCTGCTGTCCACTCTTGAGGAGGGAGGAGGAGAGAGAAATTGATCCCTGGGGATTCCTCAGGTTTCCTGCTGGAATGTAACGGCCAAGTCCCCACCTTCCTGCAGGGGCGTGGAATCTGCTGACCTGATGTGAGTTAGGCTCCCCTCCCACCCTCAATGCTCAGCCCAGGACAGCATCCCAGGCTTAGGCTGGGTCTGTGCCAGCCATGGAGAGGGAGAGAGTTCCTCGCCCCCACCAGCTTCCACATTGATGGCAACCTGGGTGGGAGCACTGAGAGCAATGGGACCAGTTCTTGATTTTCTGCCCTCTTCTCGTGTTGCAATTCATCACAATTCCCTAGACACCCGCTGGGCCTTTTCTTCCAGACACTCATCATTGAGTGTCTAATTTCCACAGCCCTTTTGCACTGGCAGGGATCCGGATGGTCATTTTCCCTGTTGCCCTGCCCTGCCCAGCCTGCCCAGCCTCCCTTTCTCCAGCTGCACAAACAGGGTGGGCCCCTCCCTCTGCTTACTGCTCCTGAGGGCTCTGTGTGAGCTTCTGCTGGGCACTCCAGGGAGTCCTAGAAGCTGCCCATCCCCTGCTCTCAGAGAAGTCTTAGGATCAGGGAGTCAGGGGCCAGCTCTGGGTGCTGGGGAGACAGGGCCTACCACGTCTCAGGCCATTCAGCACAGAGCTCATGGAACAGGAGAAAGGGTCTGAAAGTGGGGATGTAGAGGGACGATGTATTAGGCATGAACAAAGACGGGCTAAAATGTAGCTTGAGCCTCAGCACCCAAGGGAAGGCGAGTTAGGAGGAGGAGCCACCCTGGTTTCCCAGCTCAGAGGTGCTGGCCTCTTTACAGTGGAGCTGCACCCCACTTCGGGTGGGGAGGCGGATGTTGTGTGCCATTGCTCGGCCAAGTCTGCCACCTCCCATGGCAGAGGCCCCCCACCTCGCCAAATTTTTCTGGGGACGCAAATACTTCTGGTGCTCTTAGGGACGGAAAGAAAGGGCCTCTTTTGAGAGAGTGTTTGCTGCTAATAGGTATAGCAGATCCTGGCTGGAAATGTGATCTGTGTGAGGAACGTTTCCCTGCACCCCGGCACTCAACCGCATTAGTCAGACCTGGCTATGAAATCGGGCTGGGGGGCCGGGTAGCCAGGCTGAGTTGAATGTTCTCCTTGTTTTCCCTCTCTGTCTCACCAATCTCTCCACACAGAGAGCGCTCAGCAGAGACAGATTTTTTTTCTTAATTTATTAGTTTTTAATTGAAGGATAATTACAATGTTGTGTTAGTTTCTGCCCTACATCAGTATGGATCATATGTCCCCTCCCTCTTGAGCCTCTCTCCCACCTCCCACCCCATCCCACCCCTCTAGGTTATCACAGAGCCCTGGTTTGAGTTCCCTGAGTCATACAGCAAATTCCCACTGGCCATCTATTTTACATATATTGGTATATATGTTTCCATGCTACTCTGCATTCAGCCTACCCTCTCCTTTCTGCCACTACCCACCCCCACCCCCCACCGTGTCCATAAGTCTGTTCCCTGTCTGTGAGAGACAGATATTTTTAAAAGCACCTCCTGTATTCATAGCTCATTATTCGGGATGAAAGAGGTTTGCAAGATGCAAAGCTAGACACACCCAGAGGGTGGAGGAGAGATGGATCATTTATGGGTTATGGGTTGAGCAGCTATAACCCCAGCCCTGGACTGCCCTGGAGATAGTGCTGTCGGTCACAAAGAGGGACGGGTCAGGCTAGGATTTGCCCAGGACAAACCCATTCCCGCCCTCCCCCCACCGCTCCCCACAGGGAAGACCTGTCAATTCTTACATCTCAAGGGATGGGAGCAGGGAAGGGGAGCAGAGGGGTGATGGTAGCGGGGCAGCCCAGGTCTCCAAAGCGCAGTCCTTGGCTCCTGGCAGTGGCTTAACATCCTTTGCGGCTCTCGGCTCTCAGGAATAACCTCCAAGAACCTTCACCAGTCCCCACAGCCCTGCCCCCACTCCCTAGTGTGAAAGCCAAGACTTTGAAATTCCAGTGGTTGAATTTATTAGTATCCTGCAGCCTGTTAGTTAAACAAACAAATGACTGGCTTGTTTGAAATCTGAAGGGAAGGATAATTTGTGGCCTGCTGAATTCCCTCCCCATTAGCTAAAAATGGTCTCCCCACTGGGATGTACATCCCCTGCTGTCTGGGTCTGGCAGGGAATGGGGGCTGATGCTGAGAGGAGAAAATATTTATTTGAGGAGGGACTTCTGTCCCTTCTTTTAAACTTGAAGATACCCCTTAAATTTTTCTTATGAAAGCTATACAAGTTCCTTGTAGAAAACTGGGACAATAGAGAAAAGCATAAAGAAGGAAGTGAAAACCACACACAACCCCACCACCCAGACATGACTATTTGGTAAGAGTACACTGTATGCCCTTCCAGTCTTTTCCTAGGCATGACTCTGCCTCTCCATCACCGCCTTTTAACACGGTTTCTTTTTCTGAGTGTAAAAACAATGCATGCTCAATTTTCAAATAGTACAAAAATATGAAGACTAAAAGGAAAATTACCCCCATTTCACTATCCTGAGATGACTACCGCTAATACGTTGCTGCAGTTCCTTAGACTCCTTTTCACTTAACTGAGATCACCTAGTCCATCTAGTTCTAGGTGCTCTTCACTTAGTGTCTTACTGTGTATAGTCTCCCATGTCAGTGAATATACAACCAAAATATGCGTGAATGCATCATCATTCATTCTTTCATTTTTCAGGAGAGACAGGTTTGGGCAAGTCCACCCTCATGGACACCCTGTTCAACACCAAGTTCGAGGGGGAGCCAGCCACCCACACACAGCCGGGTGTCCAGCTCCGGTCCAATACCTATGACCTTCAAGAGAGCAACGTGGGGCTAAAGCTGACAATTGTTAGCACGGTGGGCTTCGGGGACCAGATCAACAAGGAGGACAGGTAAGGGAGGCAGTGGAGTGGAGAGGCGGGTGGGAAGCCCACGGGGAGGAGCTCACTACCAGGTTCTTGCCAGACCTCCTGTCAGATGATGCAGGCTGTCAGCTGAGAGCTCACTAGCGCCACCTTCCGCCGGGGTTCCTGTCTATTTCAGTGCTCTACTCCACATGCTCTGCTGAAAGGAGGATGTCTTTCTCCTTCGTTCAGCAAACATTTATTGAGTTCCTACCTTGTGCCAGGTACTGCCATGCTCTAACAATCTGAAGAAGAATGACCTTGTCTCTGACCTCGAGGCAGTCACGGGGAAGCTTGGTCTTAAATCAACAAGTTCCTTTGAGCATGACCTCCTCTGTAAAGGACAGGGTACAATGTTAAATGAGAACGGGAAGGAGAGAACAGTCAGCTCCACTCAGGGCAGGGTGTGGGGTGGGGAAGGGGGTGGGGAGAGGGGTGTTCAGGGAGGCCTGCACAGAGGAGGTGTGCCTGACTTGGCCTTTGAAGGGTGAACGATTTTGCTGGACAGACAAGGGAAGTTTGGAAAGGGCATTCCAGGGAGGGACAATAGCTTGTATGAAGGCAAGGGCTGTGGAAGACCATGGCATGCTCTAGGGGACTGCACTTGTTCTGTTTGGCTAGACCAGGGGTGAAGCTAGTGAAGGTTGTTTCAGGACTGCCACTTGCCCACGACCCTCCAAAGCCCTGGAACTAATTTCTAGTCATTGTGTTGTTTGCTCTTTCTTGGAGGGCCCTTCAAATCATATAAGCTTAGGTCCCCGTGATAGCCACTCTGTCCCTGGGCTGGTGCTTGGCATGAACTGGGGGAAAAGTAAGGGGAGATGAGCCTGAAGAGGTAAAAGGGGCCGGATCATGGAGGGGTTAATAGAATATGTGGATATGGGGCCACTGAAAAGCTCTATAAAGTAGAATGATGTGGTTGGATTGGCCTTTGAAGAAGGGGCTTTGGGATAGTATGGACATGGGCTGGAGAGCAGGAAGACCAACTAGGAGACTGTTGGACCAATTTGATGGGGGCCGGCAGTGAAACAGGGAAGAGGAGACAGTTGGGGTAACTGTTGGGTAGGTAAACTCAAGAGGACTTGGTAGAGAGGCTTGGTGTGAGGTCGGGAAGGCAAAAGAAGAACCTAGAATAAGGCTGAGATTTCTGGCTTTGGAGAGTGGACAGATGGTGTTGGCATTCAGAAAGAGGAACTCAAATAGAACCACATTTAAAAAGAACCAGCTCTGTTTTGGACATGGTGAGCTTGAGATGCCCGTGGCCTGTTGGGAGAGAAGGTGCCCTTCATTGGTTGGCAGCTGAATGTGCAGGGTTTCGACGTGAGGAAAGGGTCTGTGCTGGCAAAAGACTTGGGTTATCAAGGTAGAGGGACTGTGTTCCAGCCGGAGAAATACATAAGATCATCAGGGAGTGGAGTTGAGCGAGGTGAACACTGGGCTAAAAACAAAAGCCTGGGGATGTTAAGTCAGCAGATGGAGGAAAAGACATCCTGGAAAGAGACTGAGCTGGAATAAGCAAAGAGGTGGGAGGAGAGACTGTGGGTGGTTGAAAATGGTGTGCCAGGGAGGTCTGGAGTGAGGCTCAGATGAGGACAGGATGAGGGCTGGGTTGAGGTGGGAAGGGGTCAGACACCATCTGCATTTAACTAAAAATCACATGTAATCCCACATGCTCTTCGCAGAAAAGGTCATTCATCATTTTGAGCAAAGTGTCTGCTCATCCTTTGAGAATCCCCTTGCTTCTTGGCAAATTTGTATCCCAAATTTTTCTGTCTTTCCCTTAAAATAACAACAGCCAGACTCATTTCCTTATAATGAATAGACATATTTAGCTCCTTAAGATTTGAACTGAATTCTGTTTTCCATTTGCAATTCTAGACGAAGGACACCTCTGCTTTTTATAGGCTTGCTTATTGTGCTAATCTTGTTTGGGGGAGAATAAATTAAACCCTGGGGGAAAGGGGATATTTGGGTCACAATATGAGTGATTAATCTCAGCTGCAGATTGCTCAGTATCTTCTCAATTAAATATCTTATGGGTCTCAGTAACATACGTTTGACACGCCAAACATTGGAAAATGTCTGGATAATGATGGTTTGGGAGGGCTGAACTGATAGAACCCCTTAGAGGCTAATCTGCTTCTTTTATATTTTTAGTATGCTTACTGTTTTTCTTAATTATAAGTATGATACATGCTTATATCAAATAACACAAACTCGAATAAGTAGAAATGAGACGCCTCTGGGAAATGGGCTGGGGAACAGGAGTAGAGTGAGTTCCAGGGATTTGTAACAAAAAGCCACGTTTTCTCCATTCTGACAAGGCCACGAAGGCATGGATAGGTCAGTGCAGCTGCACTAAAATAGAGCATCAGAAAGCCCTGCTTTACCAGGATGCGGAGGTAAACTGAGAAGAGCAGGGACTAAGGCTAGAGCCTGGGGAAAGCCACTATTTTTTAAGAAAAAGAACCATAAACTGGACTTCATTAATATTAAAAAGATTCACAATATTAAGGAATTGAGAAGACATGTCACAGACAGGGAGAAAACATTTGCAAATCATATGTCTTATAAAGGACTTGTAACCAGAGTATTTTAAGAAAGCTTGCTTTTCCAAAAGAAGACAACAACCCAATTAAACAAGTGAGCAAAAGTTCTGAATACACATTTCACCAAAGGATATACATGCATGATTCATAAAAACATCAAAAGATGCTCAACATCATTAGCCATTCAAGAAATGCAAATCAAAGCCACAACGAGTTATCACTTCACACCCACTAGAATGGCTATAACCAAAAAATAGAAAACAACAAGTATTGGTGAGGATGTGGAGCAATCAGAACCCTCATGACACTGCTGGCAGGAAGGTAAATGGTACAGACACTTCGGAAAAGAGTGTGGGAGTCTCTTCAGAAGTTAAACACAAGCTTGTCATAAAAGCCAGCAATAGCACTCCTAAACATATATCCACGGGAAATGGAAATGGGAAGGCTACCACTTGAAAGACGCTGGAGCAAAAGCAACTGGAGGGGGAGACAGAGCACAGGCTGGAAAAAGGGGTGTGCTTAGGAACCTAGGCTTTGGGCTCTGACAGAGCTGGGTTTGGCCCCATCCTGCTACCTATTAATTCAGGGATGTTGCACGGGATGTGTTTTGTTCAGGTCTCAGCCTATCTATCCATAACCAGTGTTGTGGTTCTTATGATTGCAAGATACCCTCAGTAATAACCATCAAGGAACTTGAAGGGGAAAAGGGGTTTATTACTCACAGGTCCTGGAAAGGAGAAGGCATACCTGGGGCCACACAGCAAGGGTGAGGGTCAAGGGTAGAGAAAGAGAGAGAGGACCTGGGCCAGGGGTTCTGATTTCCCTGGGATCAAGGGTGGGGGTGGGTGGCCTGTAGTTTTGCAGGCTTGCTCTTTATTGGTGAATTTAAAATGTGAGAGAGAAAACAAGTGGCTCAAATGGTCAATTATAGAAATTCACCAAGATCTTTAAAACAAAGAAGCCTGGGGTGGAGGGGTGAGGGGGTGGGGAAGGCTCGTTCCTTATCTTTCTGTGGCTGGCAATGTGTTTATTCGAGATAGCCGTCCTGGAAGTAATGTCTTATTGAAGTGGCATGCCTCTGAAATCAAAGCTTAAATCAGGCACTTGAGTTACAAAAAAATGCAAGTTACAACTGTCAGGGCTCACACGACAACTCGGCACTTCAATTCTTTTTTGTAAGTATTTTTGGCAGTACTGGCTCTGCTGAGCGCAGGCTTTCTCTAGTTGCCGTGAGTGGGGTCTACTCTCTAGTTGCGGTGGCTTCTCGTGTTGCAGAGCACGGGCTTCAGAGCGCAGGCTCAGTAGTTGGCAGCTTACAGGCATATGGAATCTTCCTGGACCAGGGATCAAACCCATGTCTCCTGCATTGGCAGATGGGTTCTTAACCACTGGACCACCAGGGAAGTCTGGCACTTAAATTCTTTATGCCTCAGTTTTCTGTAAAGAGGAGATGATGATAATACTAATATCTACCCAGAGGGTGATGGGTGAGGCATACTCCACATGTAGGAAATTCTTAAACAGTGCCTGGCACAGGGTAACTATTAACCAGAAGATACTGTTATGATCATGACTTTTATTGGTAGAAGAATCAAGGGAGAGTTGTATCATGTAGCATATGGGAGGATATGATAAATAGTGTCCAGGAAGATAAAAGCTGAAAAATATTGGGACTTCCCTGGTGGTCCACTGGTTAAGACGCTGAGCTTCCACTGCAGAGGCAACGAGTTCCATCCTTGGTCGGGGAACTAAAGATCCCACATAACCATTTGGTATGGCAAAAAAAAAAAAAAAAAGGAAAAATATTCATTAGGTTTGGCAACATGAATGGAGGTCATTAATAAATACACTTAAGAATGATAATTCCAGGGGTATTGTGGGTGAAACTAGTTTGCCATGAGTGAATGGGAGATAAGGAAGCACAGGCATCAGACTAGCAAAAAGAGCAATTGAACCGAAAAATGAGTCCACGATCAAATTCCTGTTTCTGTGAGAATTTAACATTTGTCATTAGCAAGGAAAAGAATGGACTATTCAAGAAAATGTGCTGGGGAAATAGGTCATCCATCAGGAAAAAATAAGACGAGACCCTCCCACACAAGTACCAGTCTCCAAAATAGATTCCAGTTGGATTAAAAACAATTTCTAAAAATACGACGCGAAAACATAGGAGAATATTTTTGTAACTTTGGAGGGTAGAGAAGGCCTTTCTAGTTGTGATGCAAAGTCCAGAAGTCAGAGAAGACTGACAGATTTAAATTCGTTAAAAATTAAGCAAAACAAAACCTTTGTCTTGTGGATGAAAAATGTCACCTGCCTTATCAATAAACAAAGGATGTTGCATCAAGGCAGCTTCCACTGAGGCCACCCACAACAGTGCATTCCGAGCGGACTCAGGATGGATGGAGAAAAGCAGAATACTGGCCCTGGACAGTTAAGATGCCTATCAAAGGCATGATTTCAGTGAGCCCCGCCAGACTCTTGCTCTTCCCATACATAGAAAAGCACTGCACTCATTAACTCGAGATGTCTGGTTTTCTTTAACTAGCAGTAGTCTTTTGATGGTCTGACTATCTGGATTTTGTTGCAAAACCCGCTGGATATCTGTCTCTTCTGTTACCTCTTCGGAGCAGTCCCTTAGAGCGGAGAAGGTGTCTTCTAGGCTTAAGTCCTCAGTTTTGTTCACCAAATAAAACATAATTCTCAGCTTTTAGGTTGTGCATTTTTTCAGTCAATAGTCTATTGAAAGATATTATAAGCAAAAGCAAAACCAAACTACAGATGGGGAGAAAATACTTGGAACCTATATAGCAGACATTGATCCCTGTGTTGGGAAGAGCCCCTGGAGAAGGGAACAGCTACTTACTCTGCTATTCTGGCCTGGAGAATTCCATGGACAGAGGAGCCTGGCAGGCTATAGTCCATGGGATTGCAAAGAGTCTAACATGACTGAGTGACTTTCTCTTTCACTTTTTCATATAGCAGACAAAGTGTTTTTCTAAAATGTAAAAAGAGCTTCTGCAATTCAGTGAGAAACAAGTAGTTGACAGAAGGGGAAATGTAAGTGGACCATCAATGTATAAAATGATGGTCATTCAACTTCTTCAGTGATCAGGGAAATGTGAAATGAAACAATGAAGTATTTTTTTCATCTATCAGATTTGCAAAAATAAAACATAAAAATACCATATCCATTAATACCAGCTAATTTCATTCATCTTTCTGGGAGTGTAAATTGATACAGATTTTGTAAAGGGTAAATTTGACAGTATCTATTAAAATTTTAAATGTGATAAGCTAAGTCCTTAAAATAAATCTCTCTCTATTTATAAACATACATCCTATCGATTTTGTTTCTCTGGAGAGCCCTGACTAATACAACCATCAATATCAATAGATATCAGGGCTTCCCTGGTGGCTCGGTGGTAAAGAATCTGCCTGCCAATGCAGGAGACACAGGTTTGATCCCTGGGTCGGGAAGATCCCACATGCCGCAGAGCACCAAAGCCTGTGTGCCACAACTATTGAGCCTGTGCTCTAGAGCCTGAGAGCTGCAACTGAAGCCCACATGCCCTAGAGCCTGCGCTCCGCAACAAGAGAAGCCACCGCAATGAGAAGCCCAACTAGAGGGTAACCCCCGCTCTCCACAACTACAGAAAAGCCCATGCAGCAACGAAGACCCAGAACAGGAAAAAAAATTTTAATTCAGTAGATATCAAGTTTTTGAGTCTCAAAATGAATTATTCTTTAACCATCAAAACATTTCACTCTAAAAGAACTCTTGTTTCCAAACAAAATAAAAAATGAATAAAAAAAAAAAAGAAATGTGAGTATCTTATAATCCAACAGGTCCATCTCTATGTATACAGCCTAGAGAAATGATTGCACATGTTTGTAAAAGGCCCACAGAAAGGATGTTCACTGTATCATTGGTTATGGAATGAGAAAAAAATTTAAGCAGTTTAAATTTCCACCAAGAGTGCAACGAAATGAGCTATAGTACCGCCATACCAACCGCCATACCATGGACCTGTACTTGGCCATGTAAAAGAACGAGTTAAATGTATACATACTCACATAAACAGGTCGCTAAGTGAAAACAAGAAGTTGAAGAATGATACACAGATCATAATGCCATTTGTATAAATCTACCCCTTCCCAATAAAACAAACATTTCTCCCTTTCTCCCCCTCTCCTTTCCTCCCTGCCCTTCTTTCTGTTTATGCTGCTGCTGCTAAGTTGCTTCAGTCGTGTCCGACTCTGTGCGACCCCATAGACGGCAGCCCACCAGGCTCCCCCGTCCCTGGGATTCTCCAGGCAAGAACACTGGAGTGGGTTGCCATTTCCTTCTCCAATGCATGAGAGTGAAAAGCGAAAGTGAAGTTGCTCAGTCGTGTCTGACTCCCAGCGACCCCATGGACTGCAGCCTACCAGGCTCCTCCGTCCATGGGATTTTCCAGGCAAGAGTACTGGAGTGGGGTGCCATTGCCTTCTCCGCTCTCTGTTTATAGAGACATAGAAAAAAGTCTGTATGAATAATCAAACTAAAAATAGTAGTTACCTCTGAGAATAGTAGATTAAGTACACGTATTGCTTGCATGATTATGAATAAATTTTTTAAAAAATTGAAAAAATTTCAAAGGAAGCAGATATAGTGGGTGTAGACTGCTCCTTTAAAAAGCTTTTCTGAGCTGGGAAAAAGATAAAGCAGAATCCAGAGGGAGGCAGGGAGGTAATGGGTAAGTTTTATGAGGATGGAAGAGATGAAAAGGGCTTGAACAGGAGCAGAAACTTCAAGGATAGATAGGAAGAGGCTGATAAGACATAGTAACCAGTTGACATGGGGGACCTAGTTCAGGTTATAAAATTCTGAATGCCTACTGTATGCCTGGAGAAGGAGATGACAACCCATTCCAGTATTTTTGCTTGGAGAATCCCATGGACAGAAGAGCCTGGTGGACTACAGTCCATGGGATTGCAAGAGTTGGACATGACTTAGCGACTAAACCACCACTGTGTGCCAGGTACAGTGTGAAGGGCCAGGAATACTAAGAAATAAGGCATAATCTCTAATTAAGGAACTCACAGTTTAGTAGAAGGGGCAAATATATGTGCACAAATTCTACATAATATGGTAAGTACAGTAACAGAGATGTGTGGAGAAGGACTGTGGGAACAGGCAATCAAGCCTGGTGGTGGGGGTATATAGTTTGGAGGTTGCAGAAAGGGGAGAGGAGGTGATCAGGAATGACTGGGCTAAGTTTTCAAGTTTTGCAAGTGGAGTACAAGGTAGCCGGCTGTCTTATAGTGGGTATTCAGTACACATTTGTTGAATAAATGATGAATCAATATATACATTGATGGGGAAAATAAACACCTCTTAACTTTTCATGATTTAAAACTTAAAGTAGGGGCTTCCCTGGTGACTCAGTGGTAAAGAATCTGCCTGCCAATGGAGGAGACACCATTTGATCCCTGATCAGGGAAGATCTCACATGCCTTGGGGCAAGTAAGCCCGTGCACCACATCTGCTAAGCCTACGCTCTGCAACAAGAGAAGCCACCACAATGAGAAAGCCTGAGCACCGCAACTAGAGAGTAGCCCTTGGTTCTCCACAACTAGAAAAGAGCCCACACAGCAATGAATACCCTGCACAGCCAAAATAAATAAATAAAATAAAATTTAAAAAGCTAAAAATATGCAACTCACAGACATATAAAACAAATTTATGGTCATCAAAGAAGGATAAATTAGGAGTTTGGGATTAACAGATATACACTATATAAAATAAACAAGGACCTACTGTATAGCACAGGAAACTATATTCAATATCTTGTTATAACCTATAATGGAAACGATCTTAAAAAGAAGATATATCTGTATCTATCAGTCAGTCAGTCAGTTCAGTCGCTCAGTCGTGTCCAACTCTTTGCAACCCCATGAATCGCAGCACGCCAGGCCTCTCTGTCCATCACCAACTCCTGGAGTTTACCCAAACTCATGTCCATCGAGTCGGTGATGCCATCCAGCCATCTCATCCTCTGTCGTCCCCTTCTCCTCCTGCCCGCAATCGCTCCCAGCATCAGGGTATCTGTATCTATAGATATATTTATATATGGCTTCCCAGGTGGCGCTAAATGGTAAAGAACCTGCCTGTGAATGCAGGAAGCGCAGGAGATGTGGGTTCAATCCCTGGGTAGGGAAGATCTTCTGGGGAAGGAAATGGCAACCCACTCCAGTATTCTTACCTGGAGAATCCCATGGACAGAGGAGCCTGATGGGCTACAGTCCATAGGGTTGCAAAGAGTCAGACACAGCTGAAGTGACTTAGCACGCATGCACACATATATATACATAACTGATTCATTTTGCTGTACACCTGAAACGAACACAACATAAATCAACTATACTTCAAACAACAACAAAAATCCCCAAAGTATCCATTGAGTGTGTTAACTCGGATGCTGGTGAGGGTGGAAACCAGTCTACAATGTGTTGAGGAATGAAGAGGAAGTAAAAATAAATAAATGAGTAGATTGTTCTTTCAAAAAACATCTCTATCCATGCACTAAATATTTATGGGCCGCCTGTTGTATGTCAGGCCCTGTAGTAGGTGCAAAAGAGAGACTTGACTGGTAAGGAAAGAGAAGACACAGGGCCGTAGTTGGAGAGAAATGTGTGGTTAAGGAGGACTGGCTGAGGAAAGATCTTTTTTTTTTTTTTTTTTTTTTTTTGAGACGAGGGAAGACGTAAGCCTGTTCATAGGTTTCAGGGAGGGGGAGTGATCAGTAGGAGGTGAGGAGCAGATAGATAGCAGGTTCTAGGCTCAAAAGAGCCTGAAAGGAATGAGATCAAGTGCACAGGGGCTGATGGACCTTGAACAGGATGAGGGATGCTTTGTCCTCAGAGGCTAGAGGATACAGAGAAGGCGAGGGAGTGAGGCAGGTTGGGGTAGTATGAGCCTGGTGACCGGATTGTGCTGATAAAGTAGAAGGTGACATGGTTCTGTGAGAGGGAAGGGTCACAGATGAGTTTCAGAGCTTGAGGAAAGTGGGGACAGTTTGGCCTGGTCAGTGAAAGCAGTGGGAAGAAGCAATTGAGCCCAAGCAAAGGGATGTCATATTGTTTTAAAGGCATATGTGAGGTTGGAGGCCAGGAATTTGGGTGCCAAGACCCCACGTTTTGTGATTGCTTCTAGTGAAATTCAGCGGCAGTGGTCTAGGAGCAGAGGGAAGATACTGAAATGTATCCAGTCCAGCAGTTCAGCCAGGCAAGGAGGGTGCAATGGGAGAGGAGTTGATAAAAGAGTGTTTGGGGCCATTGATTAGGGGGTCAGCCCAGGCCAAGAAGAAGATGAGGCCATGAGGGGCTGATAGCCTGTAAGATAATGGAGAGACCAAGGTACCAGAGGATTCTATGAGGCGAAAGATCACGTTTAGGCCCATAGAGACATAGGAGAGTTGGAAAGATGTGTGGCAATGGTTAGAGAGCAGAGTGTTAGAGGCTATCTTGGGTGAGGCTGGCCTGGCGAATGGTCTGGTGTGGAGGTGGCTGAAGTAGAAGGGTCTGGAGGTGGGGGAAGTTGAGGCCATCAAGGAAGAAAGAGGCTGAAGGCTGATGGCTTGTCCACAAGCACATTGCAGTCACCTGGAACAGGAAGAAAGACTGGGTCAGGCACCTCCGGAAGAGGATGAAACAGGTCTCAAATGGAGAGTGTTGTTTTACACAGAGGTAGAGGAGTAATGGTCTAGAAGTGCTCAGGGTCTGCCTGGATGCCCACCGCACTGAGCCCAGCGTACACAGGTTGTGGGAGAATGAGGAGCCTACACAGGAGGGGGCTGCTAGGCAGTGGGATCCTCAGGAGAGAATTAGGTTTCCAGTAGCATGAAGAGATAGGCAGGCGCTATGAAGAGGAAGGTGGCATGTGCTACTTCTCAGACTTTAAAGTAGCATATGAGCCACTGTGGCTCTTAATAAGATATAGATTCTGATCCTGTGGGTCTGGGTTGGAGACTGGAGAGTCTCCATTTCTCACAAGCCTGCCGATGATGCTAGTGCTGCCAGTTCGGGGACCGCACTCTGAGTGGCAGTTTTGTTCACCATGGTTCAGGAGTTTCAGAGGGCACAGTGGACATAGTTTGGAGGGATAGTGAGTCCACGAGGAGAGAGCAGAATAGTGATGAGCATAGAGGAAAGAGGTGATTGGAAGGATGGAGTAAGTGAGGTATTGTCACTCTGAGCACTGTTCCAGGAGACCTGACCTTATGATATCTTGGCTTTGATGCCTGACATGGTACTGTTTGAGTATGATGTCTGTGACCAGGTCTTCTGGGTTTCCAGCAGGGGAGCTTCTGATAGCTGTGTTTACACAGAGGGCTGGCATGTGGGAGAGGGAGACTGGGGTGACTTCTGGGTGTCTACGAAGTGTGATAGGAGCCAGTGGTAACTGAGGCCATGACAGTGAACAGGACCACCCAAGGCTAACATGTTTGTGATGTGCAGAATGACCACAAAAGATGGTCCAGGATGGAACCTCAGAGACAGGCCAAGAATTGAAGCTAAGGTGAGTGAGAAAGAAGAGCTCTTATAGAGGTAGGAGCTAATGGTGGCAGTGAAGCCAAAGGACAGTATTTCAAGAAGGGACGGCTAACATTATCAAGAAAGAAAACAATTGAAAGATAAAACTCTTACTTTTCTGTAATATCTTTATTTACAAAATCCAATATAATCAACTTAAAGACAAGGTAGCTAATTTCAAAATAAATATGCAGAAAATCATAGACTTCTTATCTGACAACAACCAATTAGAAAGCAGTATGGAACAGAAGACCCTATTCACAGTTAAAAAAAAAAAAAAAAAAACCCTTACTATAACCTTACCCGCAAGACCTTATGTGATCTGTCTCCATTACTTCACTTGCTTCATCTCTTATTATTTTTGTATTTCTTGAAGTGAAAGTCACATAACATAAAATTAGCTATTTTAAAGCGAATAAATTTAGTGGCATCTAATAAATTCAGTGTTGTGCAATCACTACCTCTGTTTAGTTCCCAAACATTTTCATCATCCTCAAAGGAAACCCATTAAACAATAACTTCCCATTACCCTTTCCTCTCAGCTCCCAGTTATTATTCTCTTTCCTGTCTCTGTGAATTTGACTATTCTAGTACCTCATAGAATAGTCAAAGGAGCCTGGCAGGCTGCGGTCCATGGGGTCGCAGGGAGTCGGACTCTACTGAGCGAGTAACAGCAGCAGCAGTACTTCATAGAAGTGAAATCATATACTATTTGTCCTTTTGTGATTAGCTTCTTTCACTTAGCATAATGTTTTCAAGGTTCATCCATGTGGCAGCATGTATCTGAATGTTCTTCCTTTTCGTGGCTGAAAAGTAATATTACTCATGGCTGAGTAATATTCCATTGTATGATATTCCACATTTTATCAGTTGATGGACTTTTGGGTTGTTTCCACCTTTGGCAATTGTGAACAGTATATTGCTCTTCCTCATTCCCTAATTCTCTTGCTCAGATTTGTCAAGCTTGTTTCTGCCTCAAGACCATTGCATTTGTTTTTCCTTCTGCTTGGAATGCTCTTCTCCCATATTCTCTTATGACTCTCATTTGCATCCTTGAAGCTCAAGCGCTACATCCTCAGAGAAGCCTTCCCTGATCACTGTATGTAAAGTAGCTGAGCTCTCAGTCACTTTTCATCCCATTGTCCTATTTTATTGTCTTCATAATACATATCACCATCTGAAATGAATAAGAAATAGTGTCTAGACTGGGCTTGTTTGTGCTATTGGCCCCTTAAACCAGTGAGGCTTCTGGGCTCAGAATAACTTGCCTAAAATATATCAACTCTACAGTCCATGGAATTCTCCAGTCCAGAATACTGGAGTGGGTAGCCTATCCCTTATCCCAGGGATCTTCCCAACCCAGGGATCAAACCCAGGTCTCCCGCATTGCAGGTGGATTCTTTACCAGCTGAGCCACCAGGGAAGCTGAAGAATACTGGAGTGGGTTGCCTATCCCTTCTCCAGGGCATCTTCCTGACCCAGGAATCAAACCAGGGTCTCCTGCATTGCAGGTGGATTTCTTTACCAGCTGAGCTACTAGGGAAGCCCACCAAAAAAATACAGTTACCAAAATACTTTAAAATCGTGATATAGTAACCTGTGTCCTTCTCTACTAATCTCTGAAATAACAATAGCTATATGCAGGTCTAATAACTATTATAATTTAGAGGTCATGATTAGAAATGCTTTTTGAGATATTTGCAACAATTGTAATAGGCAACGAAAAATATTGGTAATTTCTATTGGTTATGAAATCACAGGCACTGCTGAAGTTACTGTAGACTGTTACCTACTTTGTTTTTTGCTGAATGACTTTTATTTTTTTTATTGGAGTATAATTACTTTACTGGACACATCTTTTTTATCCATTCATCTGTGGATAGACACCTTATATTGTTTCCAAAAAGAGAAATCAAGTGTTAGCAAAGGTAAAGAAAAAGGAATACCTGTGCACTGCTGGTGGCTCAGCCATCATGGAAAACAATTTTAAAAATAAAAAATAGAACTACCATATGATCCAGCAGTCCTGCCTCTGAGCACATATTGCAAAAGAAATGAAAACAGGATATTCAAGAGATATCTGCACTCCTGTGTCCATTGTAGCACCGTTCACAACAGCCAAGACATGGAAACAATCCAAATATTGAACAATGGATCAATGGACAAAAATTGTCTTCTTTTCTTTTTTCTCTTGTCTTCTTGATAGTGCCATACTAATAGGTGTGAGGTGATATCTCAGTGTGGTTTTTTAAAAATTTTTAATTGGAAGATAATTGATTTACAATGTTGTATTGGTTTCTACCATATAGCAGCATGAATCAGCCATAAGTATACATATGTCCCCTCCTTCTTGAGCCTCCCTCCCACCTTCACCCGCTCCTACCCCTCTAGGTTGTCACAGAGCTCCGGAATGAACTCCCTGCATCATACAGCCACTTCCTACTAGTTATCTGTGTTACACATGGTAATATATATGTTTCAATGCTACTCTTTGAATTTGTCCCACCCTCTCCTTCCCCTATTGTGTCCACAAGTCCATTCTCTATGTCTGCGTCTCTATTCCAGCCCTGCAAATAGGTTCATCAGTGCCATTTTTCTAGATTCCATATATATGCATTAATATATGATATTTGTTTTTCTTTTTCTGAATTACTTCACTCTGTATAACAGGCTCTAGGTTCATCCACCTCAGTAGAACTGACTCAAGTTTGTTCCTTTTTATGGCTGAGTAATATTCTATTGTGTATATATGTAACACAACTTCTTTATCCATTCATCTGTCTCTGGACATCTAGGTTGCTTCCATATCCTAGCTACCATAAATAGTCCTGCAGTGAACACTGGGGTACACGTGTCTTTTGAATTATGGTTTTCTCAGGGTATATGCCCAGTAGTGGGAGTGCTGGGCCATATGACAGTTCCATTTCTTTTTTAAGAAATCTCCATACTGTTCTCCATAATGGCTATATCAATTTACATTGCCACCAACTGTGCAAGAAGGTTCCCTTCTCTCCACATCCTCTCCAGCATTTATTGTTTGTAGATTTCTTGATGATTCTAACTGGTGTGAGGTGATAACTCATTATAGTTTTGATTTGCATTTCTCTAAGAATGAGCGGTATTAAGCATTTTTTCATGTGTTTATTGGCCATCTGTATGTCTTCTTTGGAGAAAAGTCTGTTTAGGTCATCTGCCCGTTTTTTGATCGGGTTGTTTGCAATTATTTTCTCCTATTCTGAGGGTTTGTCTTTTCGTCTTGTTTATGGTTTCCTTTCCATTACCTACTTTTGTACCTGAAGAAACTCTAAACTTTCAGTTACAGCTTAGAGAAAAAGATGTGTTTTTTCCTGTCGAAGTTCATGGGTCCTATGGATTCTATCCATAGGCCTCTTCAAGGTTTGTGGACCCCAGGCTAAGGAATTCTTACCCTGAAGGGACTTCCCTGGTGGTCCAGTGGTTAAGACTCCCAGCTTCCATTGCAGGGGGCATGGGTTTGATCCCTAGTCAGGGAATAAGATCCCACATGCCATGTGGCATGGCTAAAAGATAAAAAGAAATTTCTACCCTGAAAAGTAAAAGATAAAACAGTTGTGAGAAAGAGGGATAGAATATATTGGAGCCGGGTTTTCTAGCAGATCATAGTAAGCCAGGGAAAATGGGCTGGAAAAAAGCTGCCTTGGGGTGTGAGGGATGTAGAGATTTCCAGTTGATAAGGATATGAAGGAAGAAAAATCTTTGAAGGGGAGCCAGGTATCCCTCAGAAGGAAGCAGGTTTTTTTTTTAGAAGGAAGCATTTTTGTGACACGGTTGCTTATGGGAGTAAGAGATTTTGTTTACCAGGGACTGGAGTCCAGTGAGCATGACAGAGTGGGATGGGAGAGATGGCCATTGAGGGAAGATGAGCCATTGGGAGCGGGAGTGGGACCCTTACTATATTCCAGATACCATGTGGGACACTGAGGATAAAAAGACGAATAAGACTCTAGTTCTAAGGTAAATGAATACAAAGGATGTAATTTATAGCATGATCAATGTAATTAACATGGCTGTATGTTATATATGAAAGTTAAGAGAGTAAATCCTGAATTCTCATCAAAAGGGAAATTTTGTTTGTATTTCTGTAATTTTGTACATATGTGAGACGATAGATGTTTACTAGAGTTATTGTGATAACCACTTCATGATGTATGTAAATCAAATCATTATGCTGTATACCTTAAACTTATACAGTGCTATATGTCACTTATGTCTCAATAAAACTAAATTTAAAAATCAAAATGTCAGAAAAAGGGTAAAAAAGAATAAGACAAAGATGAGTCATCCATTTAGGATTAGACTGAACCAAGTCCTGTGGGTGGATTGGCTGCTCTGACGATGCCTCTCTTCAGAGACCCTAAGGGCCAGAGGCGTTAGCAGAAAGACCCAGTGTGTCACTAGAGATGCAGGGGGTAAAAAGCTAAAAATGCATTGCTTTGTGTCCTCCTTGGGTCCCTTCTGTAGAGCAAAAAATAAAGTAAAAAAGTTATATAATGGAGGAAAAAATATAGGCGTGCTGTATTTAGATCATTCAAATGAGCCAGTCACCCAAAAATTAATTAAACAAACCTAAGAGATGTATTCCCCCCCAACCCCACTAATTCTTCAGGAACCTTCTAAGGATCCCTGCAACCAAGTGATCCTTTGATGACATTACCCTTCAGAATAGTGTTTGGCTCACAGGGATCAAAGGAAGAAAGAAAGGACTATATTTTTAGATTTTTCTCTGGGGCTCCAGAGGTACCGTGCACCTGGCTCTCTCTGTATGTAGCTCTCAGAATCTAGAATTCTGTGATTTCTTTTTTAAAAAGCTCTTTTCTCTTCTCTACTAGGGGAATCTTTCAGAAAGGCTCAGGTAGTAGGCTGCTGCAGCTGAGAGGCATTGGCTGAGCCCAGCTCCTCCTTCCATCACATTCCCTTCCCGCAGTGGTCTCTGCAGACTCCCCATCTGGCAGGGGTCCCCAACCTCCCAGATTCTAATGCCAGATGATCTGGGGTGGAGCTGATGTAATAATAATATTAATAGAAATAAAATGTACAATCAATGTAATGCGCTTGAATCATCCTGAAACCATCCCCGCCCCCCTGCTTCTCCACCCCCATTCTTGGAAAAACTGTCTTCCATGAAACCGGTCCCTGATGCCAAAATGGTTAGGGACCACTGCCCTGGGCCAGATAGCAAACCTCTTCTTGCTTGAAGGGAGGAAGCCCCGGACGGAGAGGCAGCGGACAGACAGGGAGATGAGAACAGAGGCAGGGCGGAGGCTAAGCTGACCTAGTTAGAGCAGAAAGAGGCTGTAGGGGCCATAGAGAAGAAAGAAGCTTCCCAGGACAGAGAGGAACAGAGGACTGACTCTTGGCTAAGACTCTTTAGCAAGACTTGGAGCCACACAGGAGCTCTGTGCCTGGGGACTCAATGAGCTTGGGGGTGGGGGGGGTGTGCACACGTGTTGAGGTTGTGTGTGTAAGACTCTACCAAATTTTCAAAGTTTCACATTTTCAGTTACAACCTTAGGGACTTCCCTGGCGGTCCAGTGGTTAAGACTCTGCACTTTAATGCAGGGGGCGTGGCTTCAGTCCCTGGTGAGGGAACTAAGATCCCGCATGCCCTGTGGCCACAGAAAAAAAAATCATGACCTTAGAGGAAATGAGAACAGAAAAATATTTTAGGGGAGCCTCAAACCCAGAAAGATTGAGAAGAACCCAGTGCATTCTGGAAGATTCCCCAGCAGTGGGTCAAGGAGACATCCCGACCACCCCTGGCTACCCAGCTCGAGTATTAGCTGCTGCAGGGGAGACAAAGGAAGCAAAGACATGAGCCCAGCCTGGGGCACCATCCGCTCATCCACAGATGCTGCCAGGGGGCTCCACACTGCATCTGGGCCCCATGGGGCAGAGAAGGGCCCTTCACTGTCCCTGCCCTTCACAAGGACACAGTCTGTTTGAGGGGACACTAATCCTTGTGAAGCATCAGTAAGCCATCCAATAGCATAATTCTTTGTCACACTCATGAGGCCCAGAAGGGCTTTCTGGCATCACTGGGGAATTTTGGAGGAGATGGGCATTCATCCGAGTTCTGAGGCCTGGGAGGGCAAGATTGGGATGAGAAGAGAGAAGTGCTCATTCCAGAGAGAAAGCACACTGATGAACACACAGTTGGCTCATGTGGAGATGAAAGAGGTGGCCAGTCTGACGGGAGTAGAGGCCCACTGAAATCCAGTCAGGTGGGAGGAGTCAGATTACCGAGGGCATTTTGCACTTCAAAAAGAGCTTTGAAAAAAAAAAAAAAGAGCTTTGAGACCTAACAAAATCCAGGTGTCTGAAGGGGTCTGGCCATTTCCCCACTCTCCCCTGTAGCTACAAGCCCATTGTGGAATTCATCGATGCCCAGTTTGAGGCCTACCTGCAGGAGGAGCTGAAGATCCGCAGGGTACTGCACACCTACCATGACTCTCGCATCCACGCCTGCTTGTACTTCATCGCCCCCACGGGTCATTCCTTGAAGTCTCTGGACCTAGTGACAATGAAGAAGCTGGACAGTAAGGTAGGGAGGCAGGGGCGAGGGTGGGTGGGAGGTGGGGCCTGCTGGACCCCTCCTGGTGGTCTCCTGTGCCACACTGATGCCAGAGTCCGGCAGAGGTTCTGTGGCATTGGCATCCTCCACTTCACTCCCTGTCCCTCCATAAAGATGGTGTTAATTGCTCCGGCACCTGAGTCGTATGCTTTGTGATGTTTTCCCAGCACCGGGCATGAGTGTGCACTGAGCTGTTTTCTTCCCTGATCCCTCTTGGGAATAAAGGTGGATGCAGGACAGATGGCTGTCTGGGTCTAGGGCCTCAGACTTCGGGTGGTGGAAAGGTGTTTTTTTTTTCCTTTGTCACAATGTTAACTGATCTATACTGGAATCAAACATGCAAGCTTGACTTCAAAAGTTATTATTCTTATTATCAATAATAATTTTATCATAGCAGCTAACATTTGTTAAACCTTTATTATATGTCACCACTGTAGAAGTGCCTTGTGGAGTGTCTCATTGAATCCTCACAACAACCCAGTAAAGCAAACACCATCATTACTCTTATTTTATAGAAGAGAAAACTGAGGCTCTGAGAGGTTTGGAGACACCCATTGTCATAGAGCCAGCTCCTGGCAAAGCCTAGATTTGAACTCGGCTCTGTGGTGCCAGGTTACATTGCCTCCACACCCAAGGAAGATGGCTGTGGGATTCAGGCACATCCTGCTTTAAGATAAACTGAAAAATGCAAGTCCCACATCAGATATAAATTAGACAATGATTCTTCATGTTAAAGGATTATTGGTTGTGCAAGATAATTGACCACGGGATTCTTTAAAAAGTCTCATTACTAGTACATTTCTTCCCTTAACATCTCATATGTACCTGGCACTGTGATGAGTCCTTTATATGCATTGTTTTTATTTCATTCTTCCAATAATCCTTTGTGGTAAGTATTATTATTATTCACATTTTACACACGAGGAAACTGAGGCACAGTCAAATAGCTTGCTCAAGACAACTTGTAATGGATCTGGGATGCAGACCGAGCTCTCTCTAACTCCAGGGAATTTATTTTACAAAAAAAAAAAAAAAAAGAAAGAAAGAAATCTTTAAATGTGGTTGTTTAGTAGCACCTTCACTATAATCACTGAGTTTCAGCTGTCATCAAAAGAGGAGCAATTTGTCATTTTTCACAGCAATGAGTTCTCCGCCCGCGAGTAATGTGCTGCTCAGGAAACGTCGCCATGCCCTGCATGTCTTGAATGAGGCAGCACGGAGCCATGTGGTGGGTAGCCTGCTAGGTGGGCTGTTAGGTAGGCAAAGTTCAGCCAATGTTTACAGCGTGCTGATGGGGGAAGTGGTGAAAAGAGACAAGAATTGACTGCCTGCTGCATTACCTAGCCAAGGGCTTCAACCTCCATGCTTCAAAGACCTGAAGGGAGGTGCCGCCAAGGTACAGTCTTTCTTTGACCAACACCTAAAGCTGCGGCGTCAGCCTGGAGAGGCTCTCCTAAGGCAAAGAGCAAAGAAGGGGAAAATTTCAAGTCTTGAGCTGTTTTCAGGGCCCAAGCACCATCCACACCAGCCCATTGGAGTGTGCTGGCAGGACCAGCTGTGCTTGTTGTGTGAACTTGAGCTTGGCTCTGCTCTGTCTCACTCAGGCACATCCCTTTCCAGTTGCTTGACCTTCCAGCAGTAAAAGCCTTGTCCCTTCTCAGAGGAATTTCAAGGATTAAGGTTCAGGTAGATTAAACTTCAGGGCAGCATCAGGCCTTCCTCCTACATCTGTACAAAATTGGGCATCTGCTTCTGCTTTCTTTACACAGAAATTAATCAGGAGATTCTGACAGTGAAGCTCTTTTTGGCTAAGTCTCAGATCAAATTGGGCTCCCCTGATAGCTCAGCTGGTAAAGAATCCTCCTGCAATGCAAGAGACCCCAGTTCGATTCCTAGGTCAGAAAGATCCTCTGGAAAAGGAATAGGTTATCCACTCCAGTATTCTTGGACTTCCCTGGTGGCTCAGACGGTGAAGAATCCTCCTGCAATGCTGGAGACCTGGGTTTAATCCCTGGGTTGGGAAGATCCCCCGGAGGAGGGCATGGCAACCCACTCTAGTATTCTTCCCTGGAGAAGCCACATGGGCAGAGGAGCCTGGTGGGCTACAGTCCATAGGGTCACAAAGAGTTGTACACAACTGATCGACTAAGCACAGCACAGATCAAATCAGTAACAGAGGGTGGTCTTCACGTCCGTGGGCTGGTTCCTTAGTGTTGGCTCCAGAAAGAGGGCCGTATGTGCATCTTCATGGAGCCCTGCCCTGCCTCACTTCCCACATGGGTCTCTTTCACCTGGCTTAGGGCTAGCCCCCACAAGATGGGTTGGGACAGTTGACTATTGGAAAGGAGTGGCCTCTTCTCCCCTTGTCCACCTCAGATTCCCAATTGTCATCCTTCTGCTTCAAAATCACCAAAGCAATGACCTTGATATTAAGATATCACACAGCTCATCAATTTGGATCTGAGCTGGTAGGTTAAGACTACAGACTGAAAAATGAGGTTCAACTTGGATCAGAACCCCAGTTCCAGTATGTGTGTGCTCTGTGGCCTTGGACAAGCTACTTAGCCTCTCTCTGCCTCAGTTTGTCCTTGGTAAAATAGTGGTACTAATACCTTCTGGGAGGGTTTTCTGCCAGGGTTAATTGTGTTAATCCATGTAAAGCACTTATTGTTCAGTGCCCGGCAAACAGAAAGCACTCATCGTCATTTATTATACTACTGTTTGGCTATGGATGTGGCCAGGCCTGGACTATTGGGTTGAACTGCTCCCTCTGGCAGCTGGTAGAAGTCCTAGGTCACCTACTCTGAGCTGCAGATTTCCAGTAATGATGCCCCTTTGCTCTTCCCTTCCCTAGGTGAACATCATCCCCATCATTGCCAAATCAGATGCCATTTCTAAGAGTGAGCTAACCAAGTTCAAAATCAAAATTACCAGCGAGCTTGTCAACAACGGAGTCCAGATCTACCAATTCCCTACAGATGATGAGTCAGTGGCAGAGATCAACGGAACGATGAACGTGAGTGGGCTTCACACAGGGCTTCAATTTTCTGGCCATTTGCTCTTTAGGATTATTATTTTGCCAAATAGCAGTCAGACCTCACCATCCATCTTAGTGTAATCAACTCAATTATCTGAGTCTCAGGTATTTGTGAGAAAGAATTTAGAGGCAAACAGCTCCTCCCTCCTCAGACATGCAGAGATAAATAGCCAGAGACTGAAGGAGGGAATGGCTGACCCCAGGAATCGGTTCGACCAGGGGATTCCGACCTCTCCTACCCTCCTCTTTGACGCCTGTCTCATCTAGGCCAGGAAGCCCCTGTGGGACTGCCACAAAGGCAGTCTTTGTCTCAGACCAGAAAAATGTCTTGACAGTTGATGCAGCAAAAGAAGGCAAGTGTGAGAAAGTTGGCTGGCTTTGGAGACTCGAGGATAATCTGTACTCTGATAATCAAGCCCTCTGCCCCTGGGAGGAAAAATGACATGTAGTCTCCAATTTTTCTGGTGACTAGAGAAATGTTATTTTTAAACTTCATGATTATGTTTTGCTTTATTAAGTGTGAATGAGTCGAAGGGAAAAAATGAAAAAAACAACCAACCACTTGCCATGTTTCCTCTCACTCCCCCATTTCCCCTCCTAGAGGAATGAGTAATGAAGGAGGCAGGGAGTCAAATGGCTCCTCATGCTTCTTTACAATGTGTTGATACTGTTGCTGTGAAATCTTCAATGTTGTGATTTCAAGGAGACAGCTAATAGCTTGCAGAAAGCCTCTGCTTTGGAACAGATTTCTTTTTCTCCATTGAGAGTCATCAGTTTTTTCCTAATGACATAATGCCTGAATATAGCCAAATGCAGGAAAGCCTTATAATAAAAGCCATTTTTAGAAAACTTTCCTGCTGCCACCACCCCCTAAGTCATCATTACGCATCAGCTACCACCTCCTATGAATCAGCCAACAAATTAACCTAGTGGGGCAGCAAATCACTGTCTTGCCTGCCTTTTTGCCCATCAGCGCACCAGAGATACGTTTGTGATGAGAGGCCCTTGGTTATCTTTGACAAACCTGGCCGGAGGATAGAACTGTGTGGATCGTGGGAGGTGGAGTTGTGGCCTCTCTGACTGGGCCTGAATATTGAAAAACTAATTTAAAAAAAAAATAAGGTTACTGCATATCGTCTCCAGCCGCCAGGACATTTTGATGAAAATTAGGTTCTGCTAGGATAAGAAAACCCGAAGGGGCACCTAATCTCCAGAAAACTGGAGCCTAGAAAGAAGCGTCATCTGGTGTCACCACACTGAGGTCTGGAAACTCTTACTCACCTCAGAACATCGGGCCCCATGGATACCTTCCAAACATGGATTCCCTGAGTCACTAGGCAGCTTTCAGGATGGTGGTTTGCTTGGCTGAGGATGGATATAGATACGATCGAAGAGTCCTCAGCAATCTCAGGGTGTCACACAGAACAACCTCTGACTATGTGGTGGGTCAGGAGTGACCATCATTTTGGGCTCTGCTTTCAGCTTACCTCTGGGGCCTTGCTTGAACCCCGGGCAGCCTTGGCCTCAAGGTGGGAAACTTCCCGTGCTATGAAGCAGTAGTCCTCAACTACGCTGTTTCACCTGTGAAGGGATTTGGGGTCCTTTTTTTTTTAACAATAAATAGTCCCAGTGTTCCAATGGTTCACTTTGAAAAACCTTATTTGAGTGGATCCGGGGTTATCCCTGCAACATCCCTCAGCACTCATTCTCTTGCGTTCCCCCAGGCTTTTTTGTATGTGACAGACAGCTCAAGACAGGGGTGGCTTACAGCTAGCATGCCTGAACTGGGCATGCACAAGGGAGGGGACGTGCATGTGAAAACTGTGTATTGCATTTGTTGTGATGGGGGAAAGCGGGGGGAGTAGGTGCTATGAAATACATACAGAGAATTGCTTAGCCTGACTATCCCTGGAGCAACTGTGTTACACTGGGCCTTCCAGACGAGTTGTGGCCTGTGAAGCAGCATCATCAGAGAGCCGGGGTTGGGTGGTAGGAGAAATGGATGCTGGCCTCTCAATTCTGGATTTGACCCCAGCCCCACAGTCTCAGCCACCCTAGCCAATTGTCCTGGGAACTGGATTGGAAGGATGGAAGAAGCCTCTTGCTCGAGTGGAGAAGACTGCTCAGTCATCCCTTAGTTCCCCACTCGGGATTTTCACGGCAAGAAATGAGAGTCAAGAGGTCTGGCCTCACTCTTGGCTCCTGGGTGGCTCTGAAAACACTTATTTTGACTCAGAGTGCTCAAAAGAGAGGGGGAGAGGTCTTGCTGTATGCCACTTTCCACCTATACTCTGATAGCTCTCAAGGTGGCAGACTGCAGTGCTACAATTTGCTCTGGTGAGCCGTGGTAAGTCACTTCAGTTGTGTCCAACTCTTTGCAACCCTTTGGACTGTAGCCTGCCAGGCTCCTCTGTCCATAGGATTTTCCTGGCAAGAATACTGGAATGGGTTGCTATACCCTCCACCAGGGGATCTTTCCACCCCAGGAATTGAACCTACATCTCTTATGTCTCCTGCATTGGCAGGCAAGTTCTTTACCACTAGCACCACCTGGGAAGCCCAAAATTTGCTATGTTGTTCAAATTGAATGTTCTTTGAATGGTTCAAACCACGGCCTGGGAGCAGGGCATAGGCCCAGTTACTCGACTTGGCTCAGTCAGCTGGCTGCCTGAGAGCTCTTGGGTTTGGCCCCCACAAAGGCATTTGGGCCCAGTGAGAGCATATGGGCGGCCAGGAGGGTCACAGAGAGACCCAGAGGTACAAGCCTGTCTCCCCCACCCCGAGGTAGCAGTGCCGTTTCCATAGTTGGCAATATTTGTGTGTGAATCACCACCAAGGGTGAACTTGGGAGGATCAGTCAATGCTCTCGGGCTTCCCTGATGGCTCAGATGGTAAAAGACAATTCTCTTGCTCGGTGGTCAGTAGGAGGCTAGAATGAAGGCCAGTGTAGCTAGCCCCACAACTGGGAAATACTGTCCTCCTGGGAGGAAGCTATGCCCACTCCAGATCTTATCAGATGAGGAATCAGTGGTCCTGGCAATGTGTTTCACTGGGCTAAGGGGGATGGTCATCTAACCTCCCTAATAGAATGGGTGTCTTAGAAACAGAATAGAATAGTTCAGGCTGGTTGACTCATCGAACACTTTTAAATGGACCAAGAGGAATTTAAGGGACATATGAGGCCATAAAGATAGTGAGTCTGGGCACTCGTCCTCTGCAATGGCCCACACTCTGTGGAGTGTGTCTCTCTCTGAATAAATCCACTTCTTACCTATCACTTTGTCTACAACCCCATAACCCTGGGCCTCTCTTGCCTTCCAAGATAGCCCCCACTCTGTCTATGGAATGTATTTCCTCCCTGGATAAGCCTTCTTTCACTCTAAAAAAAAAAGATAGTGAGTCTGGGAACAGACTCCCAAGAGGAGGCTTGGGACTATCCCTTGTTGGAGTTTTCTGAGACAGGGGCATCTGAGGTCTCGGGTGAGTGAGAATTACGTGGAATCCCCATAGGAACCCATCCATGTTTCAGCAGCAGTGCTGTCTTTCAAGTCTCCTCCCAGGGCCCACACCTACAAAGTGCCAGCCCCAGGGGGGTAGGGGGTGGGGACTGGAGGGTTTACCTTCTCCCTGCTCTGCTTGACTCTATTCTAGTTGTCAGAGCCACCAGGCTCTCAAGAGCAGCAGCAAGGCGGCCAGAGCCGACCCCACGATTTCCTGCCCTTCATGGTTAAAGCTGAGCTGACCTGCCGCCCTGGGTGGTGGCAAAGGCTGGCAGCTACAGCGTGGTGTCCTCACTGCTCCTTGGGAAGATTTGGGCATGGGAGGTAGGAACCTGGGCAACTCCTTTCAATGGTCTGTACGCCAGTTTTCCAAATCACGAGTGGGGCTTATATAATAACTGCCCTGGAAGGCTGTTGTAGAATCAAATGAAATCTGCCTGGGAGCACTCGGAAATGAGATCCTTGCAGAAACTTATCAGAACAGACTTTGATGCCAGTTGGAAACGAGTGTGCCAGGGGAGGTCTCGGAGCCCTCTGAAGCTGCCATGGCAGGGACTGTGTGTTTCAGAGTGGGGAGGGATAAAGTGACGGCAGTTTAAAGAGGAGGGGAAAGCAAGTGACCCTGTCATGCTAACTGAAAATGTCTTTTGGAGATAAAAATAACACACCCAAGGGAATACTGACATTTTTTTTTTTAATGCCTTTATTCTCTTCTGGATTTTTTTTTTCTTTTTTCGCTCTTAAGCCCAGAGAAGTACTTCCCACTTCACATACCCTCCTCCTGCATCACTTTCAGCTGAGAGCCCAGGATGTGTGGGAATGCTCCACCACCAGTCCCCTGGTCTAGCCCTCTGTCATGGCTGCCCCTTCGAGTGACTGAAGCTTTGAGGTTTCTGCAGGTGGGGCAGCCTTTTCCTGGAAAGTGTTTGGGGGTTAATTGGAGGCTGCCGGCATGTCTTGGGTCTCTGAGGGGGAATGAATTGTGCCCAATTGAACCCCCGCCCCTTCTGACCTTGAAAGCCGGCTGGCCGAGGTCAGAGATGCTTCGGCCTTTAGGCAGGGTTTCCAGGATTTCACGCCTCCCTCCATGGCCCTATTAGAACTGACAAAACATTTCCCACCTCCACCCCTTGCCCACTTTCCATATCCATAGCCTTGTCTTTCCCTCTTTCCTGTGTCCCTTATTTGCGGACAGTCATAGCAGTGGGATGTGGCAAGACCTGAGATAATCATCGGAGAGCAACTGAGAGTGGGTGAAGGCCCAGCACCTCAGCGGGGTTGGGGGAGTGGTTTAACAGATGTGCTGGAGCTGAGCTCCCAATTGACACCTGTGTTCTTCCACTCTGAAGAACATTCTTGGCGTGCAGGACTAGAGGAGAACAGAAAGGAAGTATTGACTGTGAGGTCAGATTTAAACTGCCTCTTACAATTTGGCCTTGCCTGGCCAGTTCACCTGTTCACTCTAAACCCCTGGGTTTAGAGTGCTCCCCTGATCTGCTGCTCGAACCCCCAAAGGGAGTGGCAGACCAGCAGGGGTGGGCTTTGAAATCGGAGAGACATGGATTCCACTCCTAGCTTTGCCCCTTACTATGGTGGCACTGCTGGTAAGTCTCTTCCCTTCTGGACCTCAGTTTTGTCTTCTATAAAATGGGTATAATAAGTATGCCTACTTCCTAGTGTTGTAAGATTCAATGAGATAATGCCATGTAGAGCACCTGGCACATGGGACAGAGAACTGCTGCTAATATCAGGTCCATAGCTCCCAATCCCTTAGTATGATTGCTACTACCTACTTTGTGAACCCTGCTTTGACTTCCCATGGAATCAGCTTCTCCTTCCTCTGTGTTCCTCCAGCCCTCAACCCTCTGTTCATAGTCTGGACCTTACTGTGTTATCATCATTGGTGTGTCTCTCCCCTCCCAAACTGTACAATCACCAGGGCTAGGCTCTGAGCTTTTTCAATGTTGTATTCTTCTTAATGCCTGGCACACAGCAGGACATCAGTTCAGTTCAGTTGAGTTCAGTTGCTCAGTCATGTCCGACTCTCTGTGACCCCATGAACTGCAGCACGCCAGGCCTCCCTGTCCATCACCAACTCCCGGAGTTTACCCAAACTCATGTCCATTGAGTCGGTGATGCCATCCAATCATCTCATCCTTTGTCATCCCCTTCTCCTCTGCCCTCAGTCTTTCCCAGCATCAGGGTCTTTTCAAATGAGTCAGCTCTTCGCATCAGGTGGCCAAAGTATTGGAGTTTTTGCATCAGGTGGCCAAAGTATTGGAGTTTCAGCTTCAACATCAGTCCTTCCAATGAACACCCAGGACTGATCTCCTTTAGGACTGGTTGGAACCCCTTGCAGTCCAAGGGACTCTCAAGAGTCTTCTCCAACACCACAGTTCAAAAGCATCAATTCTTCGGTGCTCAGCTTTCTTTATAGTCCAACTCTCACATCCATACATGACCATTGGAAAAACCATAGCCTTGACTAGATGGACCTTTGTGGACAAAGTAATGTCTCTGCTTTTTAATGTGCTGTCTGGGTTGGTCATAACTTTCCCACCATGGAGTAAGCATCTTTTAATTTCACCATCTGCAGTGATTTTGGAGACCAAAAAAAAAAAAATAAAGTCAGCCACTGTTTCCCAGTCTATTTGCCATGAAGTGATGGGACCAGATGCCACGATCTTAGTTTTCTGAATGTTGAGCTTTAAGCCAATTTTTTCACTCTCCTCTTTCACTTTCATCAAGAGGCTCTTTAGTTCTTCACTTTCTGCCATAAGGGTGGTGTCATCTGCGTATCTGAGGTTATTGATATTTCTCCTGGCAATCTTGATTCCAGCTTGTGCTTCCTCCAGCCCAGCGTTTCTCATGATGTACTCTGCATATAAGTTAAATAAGCAGGGTGACGATATACAGCCTTGACATACTCCTTTTCCTATTTGGAACCAGTCTGTTGTTTCATGTCCAGTTCTAATTGTTGCTTCCTGACCTGCATACAGGTTTCTCAAGAGGCAAGTTGGGTGGTCTGGTAGTCCCATCTCTTTCAGAATTTTCTAGTTTATTGTGATCCACACAGTCAAAGGCTTTGGCATAGTCAGTAAAGCAGAAATAGATGTTTTTCTGGAACTCTCTTGCTTTTTCCATGATCCAGCAGATGTTGGCAATTTGATCTTTGGTTCCTCTGCCTTTTCTAAAACCAGCTTGAACATCTGGAAGTTCACGGTTCACGTATTGTTGAAACCTGGCTTGGAGAATTTTGAGCATTACTTTACTAGTGTATGAGATGAGTGCAATTGTGCGGTAGTTTGAGCATTCTTTGGCATTGCCTTTCTTTGAGATCAGAATGAAAACTGACCCTTTCCAGTCCTGTGGCCACTGCTGAGTTTTCCAAATTTGCTGGCATATTGAGTGCAGCACTTTCACAGCATCATCTTTCAGGATTTGAAGTAGCTCTACTGGAATTCCATCACCTCCACTAGCTTTGTTCGTGGTGATGCTTCCTAAGGCCCACTTGACTTCACATTCCAGGATGTCTGGCTCTAGGTGAGTGTGAGTGATCACACCATTGTAATTATATGGGTCGTGAAGCTCTTTTTTGTACAGTTCTTCTCTGTATTCTTGCCACCTGTTCTTAATATCTTCTGCTTCTGTTAGGTCCATACCATTTCTGTCCTTTATTGAGCCCATCTTTGCATGAAATGTTCCCTTGGTGTATCTAATTTCTTGAAGAGATCTCTAGTCTTTCCCATTCTATTGTTTTCCTCTATTTCTTTGCATTGATCGCTGAGGAAGGCTTTCTTATCTCTCCTTACTATTCTTTGGAACTCTGCATTCAAATGGGTATATCTTTCCTTTTCTCCTTCGCTTTTTGCTTCTCTGCTTTTCACAGCAATTTTTGCATTTCTTTTCCATGGGGATGGTCTTGCTCCCTGTCTCCTGTACAGTGTCACCAACCTCCATCCATAGTTCATCAGGCACCCTGTCTATCAGATTTAGTCCCTTAAATCTATTTCTCACTTCCACTGTATAGTCATAAGGGATTTGATTTAGGTCATACCTGAATGGTCTAGTGGTTTTCCCCTCTTTCTTCAATTTAAGTCTGAATTTGGCAATAAGGAGGTCATGATCTGAGCCACAGTCAGCTCCCAGTCTTGTTTTTGCTGACTGTGTAGAGCTTCTCCACCTTTGGCTGCAAAGAATATAATCAATCTGATTTTTGCATTGACTATCTGGTGATGTCCATGTGTAGGGTCTTCTCTTATGTTTTTGGAAGAGGGTGTTCGCTATGACCAGTGTGTTCTCTTGGCAGAACTCTATTAGCCTTTGCCCTGCTTCATTCCATACTCCAAGGCCAAATTTGCCTGTTACTCCAGGTGTTTCTTGACTTCCTACTTTTTGCATTCCAGTCCCCTATAATGAAAAGGACATCTTTTTGGGGTGTTAGTTCTAGAAGGTCTTGTAGGTCTTCATAGAATAGAACCATTCAACTTCAGCTTCTTCAGCGTTACTGGTCGGGGCATAGACTTGGATTACTGTGATATTGAATGGTTTGCCTTGGAAATGAACAGAGATCATTCTGTTGTTTTTGAGATTGCATCCAAGTAGTGCATTTCAGACTCTTTTGTTGACTATGAAGTGGGTCAAAATATCTGAGATCAAGGCCTGTTTGTCCAAGCAGGCTAAGAAAGCTTGTTTCAGTGGACTTTTGCTTCTCTGTAAAACCCTTCTAAGTAAAGCTCTACCTGGCTTGTAAACAGTATTTAATCAGTGGTTCCATTTGGCCAGTGGTGACTCAGCACTTCACGTGGAATTGAGCATTGTGAGCATGTCCCAGGCCTCACAGTATGATTGGGGGCACCTGCCTCTTCTCTGATGCATGAAAGCAGCCTCATCAGCTGGGCCTTGTGCCTTATTATCCCTCTCTACCTCAAGCACCAAGCCATACACCCCAGTTGTACTTTTCTTTCCCCTGCTATTCCCGTGGCTATTCAAGGAGTATTTATTAAGCACCTACTGTGTGCGGGGTGCCAGACTGTACACTTGAGCCCTGGGGCATATTCTGTCTTCTGTGATTTCAGGTATGGAATTCAGTCTTCCCTAACCAGATCGTAAGCTCCCAGAGGGTAAGGGACTGAATTTTCTACTCTCTTTGTTTCCCTTTAAAGCCCCTGAAACAGAGCTCAGCTCAGTGATGGGCACGTGGGGACTTGACTTCTAGGCTCAAGAGTTCAGGGCAAGCTCTTGCTCCAGGATAGTATGAGACCAGGTGTGTCCACCTCAGTCAGCAGTGTGGTTTCCGTGTGTGTCTATTCTTTGGGCTCTCATACTCTGGGGAAAGGGAGCAGTGGTTCCAGCCCCCTCCATTCTCCTTTACTCTCTCTCCACACATAGCCCTCTGTGTCCCACTCACCTGCCTTCCGAAGGCGCTTCGCCTTAGCAACCATGAAGACCGAATAGCTGGCTAATCTGTGTATCTGCTTATTATTCTGCTTATTTTCTGTCTTTGTTCCTTACGCACTCGGCCATATTGTGGTTACCTTCTATTGTGAATTTCTGAACATGCAAAGCTTGGAGTAGGCCTCTTCTCCCTACACAGCCTGGGAGTTTATGAAATGCCTCCTGATGGTGGCGGCAGTGAGGGACACTGCGGCGGGGGTGCCGAGGCCCTCGCGATGAGCGGCAGCGGGACTGGGGTCACTCAGTGCCTTTACCCAGAATTCTCAGCTTTTGTCTGCCTCCTGTTGCAGGCCCACCTGCCATTTGCTGTCATTGGTAGCACAGAAGAACTAAAGATAGGTAACAAGATGATGAAAGCTCGGCAGTACCCCTGGGGCACTGTGCAAGGTGAGTGAATCTCCTGGAGAGGGGCTACACTCAGCAATCCCCTTCTATCTGTCCCTTTGCTTGTCCCCAGCCACTATGTGACCAGTTCCTCACTTGTCCCCAGTTTCTGCTCATTCATCTTGGGCCTCAGGCATCTCTAGGGGTCACCAGCAGGCAAACTTTGGCTTCATACCTGGATTCTCTGCACTGAGCAAGCTCTCTGTCTCCAATGGAGAAAGCATTCCTAAAACAAAAATAAATGTACTTGCAGTAAGGTAGGACAGAGAGTGTGAGAAAGCAGGTGTACCCACTTGAGTGTACAAGACGTACAAGAATGTCCACAACAGTGTTGTTCGTGATAGCAAATAGGTAGAAACAACCCAGAGCCATTAAAAATAGATTGGGTGAATTGCAGAATGTTCAAATAATGCAATATTATACAACAGTGAAGATGGATGGACTGTACATTTACAGCAATGCATCTCACGAACAGCACGTTGAGCTAAGTAAATCATAGACAGATACAAGCTGTATGATTCCATTTATATGGAATCCAAAAGTAAGACAAAGCTGAACTTTAGAAATTCATGCGTGAATGGTATAACTATAAAGAAAAACAAAGGAAGGATAAACCCCCAAGTCAGGATGGTGGTTAAGTCTTGTGGCAGGGAAGGAGAGGCAAGAATGTGGTCAGGAAGGGACACAAAGGGGGATTTCCCTGGTGGTCCAGTGGTTAAGACCCCGCCTTCCAAAGCAGGGGATGCAGGTCCAATCTAAGATCAAACCAAGATCCTGCAGTGTGGCCAAAGTTTACCAAAAAAAAAGGAAGGGATGTCTAGGGAGTTGGCAATGTTTCACCTGGGCCATAGATACAGTGGTGTCCTTTTTTTTTTGATCCTTTAAACTGTACATTTCAAGCACTCTTTTGTTTGTATGATTACTTTGCAATTTAAAAGCAAACTATTGCCTATAGGCTTGAGACGATTCCTTTTGCAGTCTGCAGTAAGGTACCCTTGGTACTAGTCAGGGTTACTATACGTGAGAGGGTGGTTGGTTTACCATAAACTTATCCCGTGTCCAGACGCCGCCCCCCACAGCCCCCACGACCTTCTCCCAGACCTGTGAAACAGAATCTGGGGTAACTGTGCCTGTTCATCTCAGATGCCACTGTCCCAATGTGGTCAGGCCAGACACCCCCATTCCAGCAAGGTGGAACCTCGCCCAGAGACACTCTGTCCTGATCACCATTGCTGCCATCAGGCCATTATTCACCTTTTAAAAACACCTGTTTTGAAGCATCTACCATCCTGATGGGCCACACTCGTGGCTCACATCCCTGCTTGTCACAACCATCTAGCCATGTCCTAGTTCTACACTCTTATTCTGTGGATTTTGATACCTGGTCATAGGTTTTGCCTCTCCTTTAGATGACCTGGATTGGAATCCTAACCCTGCAACTTAGCTGTAACATTGCCTAACCTCAGGGAGACCCTGCAAGGATGAGTCCCTTATCTGCCTGCTGAATTCTTAGTCTTCCTTCACGAGTCATCCTAGGGGTCTGTCCCCTCTTTAGTAAAGTCTTCATGCTCCCTGAAGTTCTCAGGACTCCCTTTTCTGGGCTCCTGTGATTCCCTGGCTATGTCAGTAATATTTGCATTGTGTTACATTTGTGTGTTTTCATCTGTTCTTCCATTAAACTGGAAGCTCCTATGGGCAAGACCCCATGTGTCTGAATTCCCAGTGCCTCATACTATCCTGGGAAGAAAGATTCTGCAAGTATTTATCAGACAGATGGCTGAATGTCCATTTGCCATTGTCCTACAAGTCGTGTGAAGCAAACATTCCTGTGAGTGTCTGATGGGTAAATTTGAGTTGAATCTAAATGTCTACCAGATGTCTTCTTAGATACTTTTACGGTATTGCTGTTTTCCATTACTGTCATTCTTATAATTTTTCATCTGCCTTTTTAGTAGAAAAGCCAACTAGAAGGCAACATCTCGAGCTCTATATACACAGGTTCAAAGGTGATGTCACCGGTAGACATTTCACCCCTCGTTTTGTCCATTTCTGCTTCTTCTGACCTTCCTTTCAATGGACTTTCAATACCTCAACCCCTGCCATGCAGTTGAAAATGAAGCCCACTGTGACTTTGTGAAGCTGCGGGAGATGCTGATCCGAGTCAACATGGAGGATCTCCGAGAGCAGACCCACAGCCGGCACTATGAGCTGTACCGCCGCTGTAAGCTGGAGGAGATGGGCTTCAAGGACACCGACCCTGACAGCAAACCCTTCAGGTACCTCTCCCTCCAGTCCTGCCCAGCTCAACTCAGCCCACCCGGGGGCAGGGGGGAGGCCTTGCCCTGGAGAATTCACAGGAGAGGCGAGACACAGGATCCCAGACCTAGCGCTGGAAGGCTAAGTCACTCGCCAGCTCCATTTGCCTGTCCCTTCTCTGCCCTGGCACACCTGCCAGGGGATGCTGTGGCATGGTGGGCTTGGTAAGCCCTGCTGCCATGCTTATAAGAATGGGGGTGGGGAGGAGGCCAGGGGATGGGCAAGGCCAATGATCTCGCTGCCACAGGCATTCGCATAGTAGTTGTGAGCCCTGAGCCTGGGCCTTGTGCCTCAACGTGGCAGTTTGTGCCTGCCTGCTGACCCACATTCTTCATTGGGCTCCTGCTGCTCTGTCAGGTTTCCAGTCTGTTCTTTAACCCCCTCCTCATGATCAAAATCAGGTGGGACCAGGCAGCAGTCACCACACACGTGTTGATGAACTTCCAGCTCTTCATTACTGCCCTTTAGCGTTTGTGTTCAAGTGCGAGGTTTGTTTTGACCACCAGATGTGAATAATCGTTGACACCTCAAATCAGAATCTAAGATGCTTTCAGAAAAGAGGAAAGTTTTTGAAAGCATTGCTTCAAATGCTTTCAAATAACTATGCTGTTGGGAGCTATGTGAATAAGTGTCTGATCTGTATGCATAATATGTGATGTAAGCCTCACGTTGTAAATTACCATGTCACATGTAGTGCCCTGTACTGGAACATTTCAGGAAATGTCAAGCCTTGATAAACAAGTAAAGGGCTTGCTTGTGGGATAAGAAGGCCTGCAAATGGCCTCTCAGATCCCACAAAGCCTGTTCACAGCAGAAAGCCAGCCTGGAGGCATAGAATAGCCATTCCTTTGGGGATGTCTGGTTCCGGAGGAGTAAGTTCACTGCCCTTCATGGACAGGGACCGCTGGAGCCCCTGGTGTTGAAGGAAAACGTGTTGGTCTCTCTGATGGGTGTTCCATTAGCTTTCTCCCTTCTACCCTTCAGACTGCTTTAATATGCATCTGCGGGGGAAGAGGTGTCCTCTAGTCCCCTCCTCTCCTCCTCAGCTCTATCCTGATTACCTCTGTTTCTCACATCTTTGCCTTCTGCACGCTTTCTCTGCTGGCTCCTTTCCATCTTGTGGGCAGACATTCTTATCCTAAAAAACTCTCCCTCACTCTGCTCCTTGTCACCAGCCTCTGCCCTGTCAAGGAGTTTGGCTGCGATGGGAAGGAGAGAGAATGGTTCTGTATTTACTGGCTTCTGTTCCACCACGCCACTGAGTACAAAGGCCTCTAGGTCAGCAGTCACATATTCCAGTGTGATCTCTGAGCCCCGTCTTCTTTTTTTTTTTTTTTTTAAGAATTTTTTGAATGTGGACCATTTTTAAAGTCTTTATTGAATTTGTTACAATATTATTTATATTTTATGTTTTGGTTTTTGGCTGTGAGGCATGTGGGATTTTACCTCCCTGATCAGGGATCAAACCCACACCCCCTGCATTGGAAAGCAAAGTCTTAACCACTGGACCACCAGGGAAGTCCCCCATCTTTTTGTTAAAAATCTCAACACAGTGCTTGATATTCCTTCCCACTGCCTCCTTCCTGAAATTCTCTCTGTGGTTGGCTTTTCTAGCATTGGTCTGTCTGGTTAGAGTCCTCTCTCACACTGTTTTACTTCTTCTCAGCCTCTTTGGCAGATTTGTTTCATTCAACTTCTTCCTTTTTGTGTTCTTTCTGAAGGCTTCTGCTACTCTCACTCTCTTTTCTCTTTGTGGTTGGTTCTTTCTTCTCTCACAGTCGTAAAGAAATAGATCATTCCCAAGTTAAAATGTTACTTTTGAGCTCAAACCCAGTGATCCCACTGCTTACTGGATATTTTCACTTGGCCGTCCATAGAGGATGTACCTGAAACTCAAGCTGTCTCAAATTTAATTCATCTCTTTCCCTCTTAAACATACTCATTCTCCATTCACCTGAATCATCTTTGACTCCTCCCGAGTCCTTGGAGTTCTGCTTCCCTCACTGGTCTCCCTTTCCCTTCCAGCCTTCACATTAAGAGCCCTTCTTTCCTTCTTTCACTGCATCGCATCTTCACTTCATTGTAGTGTGCAGGATCTTCACTGTGGCTCGAGGCCTCCTCTCTGGTTGTGATGCACAGGCTCTAGAAAACGCAGCCTTAGTAGTTGCTGCCTATGAACTTAGTTGTCCCAAGGCATGTGGGATCTTAGTTCCCCAACCAGGGATTGAACCCATGTCCCTGCATTGGAAGGCGGATTCTTAACCACTGGATCACCAGGGAGGTCCCAAGATCCCATCATTTCTTACTTTGATTGTTGGAAAGTCTGTCCTTCACGCAATACCCAGAGTGGTCTTTCCCATTTTCAAATTGGATCAAGTCAGCCCTGCTTAAAACGCCCAAGTCTTAACATGGCAGCCACCGCCTGCTCTCTCCTGCCACTCTCAGGAACCTTATCTTCCACTACTCCAGCCACATGGGGCCATGCCTGACACCCCAGGTATATGCCATTCCTTCTCCACATGTGCCTTTCCACAGGGTACCCTCTTCAGAGCACCCACCCTCTTCTTCTTTACCAGGCTAACTCCTATTTCTATAAAACTAAATCCAGCCGGGGAGTGGGTGTGGGCAGGGAGACATAACATAGGCATCTCCCACGGACTGTGAGTTCCTTGATGGCAGGCACAGTGGCTATTGGCTCCAGGTATTGAGTGACTAGCATAATATCACTTAATTCTGTGTCCAGCATGTGGTAGAGTTTCATCAAGTGTTTGTTGAACTCAGTCATTAATGTGGTCAGTTTCAGAGCCAGGACCTGGCGGCATAGTGCAGATGGAAGGACCTAGATTATGAGAGGAAACCCAGCATCCGGTCCCAGCTCTGCCTCTAACTTGCTGTGTGATCTTGAGCGAGTCATCTCACTTCTCTGGGCCTTATCTGTAGAATCAGGGTATAGAAGCAGGTGTTCCAAGTCACTCCAAGTTCAAAGCCAGGTGCCCACAGCTCTGTGCTTCTGCTTTTGCACATCTCCAAGAACTGAGGAAAGGAGGGTGGGGGAACCCAGGGAGGATCACTGGGGCTGTTTTTCATTGAACAAGAGCCATTCCAAAGGCAGGGGAATTAACCTGACTGTGTTCGCAGTTTACAGGAGACATATGAGGCCAAAAGGAACGAGTTCCTAGGGGAGCTCCAGAAAAAAGAAGAGGAGATGAGACAGATGTTTGTGCAGAGAGTCAAAGAGAAAGAAGCTGAACTTAAAGAGGCAGAGAAAGAGGTAAAATGTGGGTTGGCATGCTAGGTGGGAAGGAAAAGGAGGCTGAACTTAAGCAAGACAAGGATTTCTGCCCCAGGAGAGCAGCTGGGGGAACCTTGGGGCCTCAGGCAGGAATGGGACACAGCATCTGTAGCCCTGCCTTGGCCGGCACAGAGAGGCTGTGAGATCTGTGTCTTTTCCATCCCTCAGTCCCCAAGGCCAGGATATTTTCTCACTCTTTGTTATTTAATTCTCTAGACCCCCACTGTCCCATATAGTAGCTATTTAAATGAACTGAAATTAAATAAAGTTTAAAACTCTATTTATCATTTGCATTCACCATATTTTAAATGTTCAATCTTCATGCAACTCGGGGCTATGAGATATTGAACATTTCCATCACCGCAGAAAGTTCTATTGGGCAGTGCCACTCAACACTCGGGACCTGACATTGCCCCTCGAGGTCAGGGGAGGCTGGTTTTTTTGCCCCCCTTTCTGGGAGTTCATAGCTCAGAAGGGACAGTTGATCACTTTCTTGGTGGTCCTGCCCCATCCTGCCTGCTCTGATGGCCATGGAGAAAGATGGTCCCAGGGAGTCCTGGGTACCGTGTTGAATCCTAAGCCAGTGACAGCTGGTGTGTTTCCCCACCCACTTGAGTATTCCGTTCCATTTCATGCTACTGCTAAAGAGCATCTGTGCAGCTCTAGTGAGTTTTTAACTAAGGCTTGATGGTCTATCTGGACTTTACTTAAGCCATGACTAATAGACTGCAGTTAGCCCTCGCACCATTGCCTTGCCTCCAAGGTCCCACTACTGATTCCCCTACTGCTGCCAGATTAATTGGCCTCAGCCACAGTTTTGGTCATGTCAGCAACTGCTTCAGCTCTCTAGGCCTTGAAACCCATAAAGAAAGGAGCACTTAATTACTTCCCAAGTCTCTTCCTCTTTTAATCTGCCAAGACTCTCCAGTGTTATTGCCAAAGCCCATGGCAAGAGTATTGACTTCATTTCAGTTTCACTTTTCAAAAGAAAAATATCACCCCGTACTTTTAGGAAGAGAGGGAAGGTGATCCTTTGAATGACTGAAAGGCCAGTAAGCAAAAGCCAGGTGGACACCACTGATCAGCAGAGCTTCTACCAGCAGCCTACCCTGAGTGACTAGCGGAATCTGGCTGATCCAACAAGTCTGTCATCCACCACCCCTTACTTGGTGACAGGCCCAGATACCTATAGGACATCCAGCCTCCTCCACGGTGTGCTGTGAGGGCTGTAGAACCCTCCATTCCTTCCTGAATCCTCAAAAGATACTGAAATGATGCTTGAGCTGCTCTTACTACTCAGGATAGTTTATCACATTCCAGTTTGTTAGTCACCTACACCCCCAGTGTGTGTGTGCTCAGCCACTCAGTTGTGTCCAACTCTTTTGTGACCCCATGGACTGTAGCGCACCAGGCTCCTCTGTCCACGGGATTCTCCAGGCAAGCATATTGGAGTGCTTGTCATTTCCTACTCCAGGGGATCTTCCTGACCCAGGGATCCAACCTGCACTCCACTCCATTATTCTTGCCTAAAAAAATCCCAAGGACAGAAGACGGGCCACAGTCCATGGGGGTGTAAAGAGTCAGACACGACTGAGCATGCATGCACACACACCCCTAATTCCCCTGATCCACTTATCACAGTAACATGCTAGAACATTGTTGCTCTTCTCCTTTGGGTTTCTGACTCTAATCAGGGCTAGTTGAGCCTCCCCTTGATCAAAGCTGAGGTTTCCACATTCATTTCATTTTCTAAAGTTCTTTTCTTTCCTTCCACATCCACGGACATGTGTTTTCTTTGACCAGCTTCAGCACTGTCGAAGTTTTCTCTGCAATCTCCAATGAGCCTCCCTGGTTGGAGAGGCTAAGAAAAGGCACAGGCCCCTTTCCTATTGAGAGATCTCATTATATGATCATCTAAAGAATGCGTTGACCTTGGGCAAATTCCTTAACTTCTCATACCTTCTGTTTCCTCATAAAATGCAGATAATAACAGAACCTGCCTCATAGGGTTGTTGTGATGATTAAATGAGTTAATACATATAAAATGCTTAGAAAAGCCAGTACCTGGCCTACAATAAGCACTCAATACATGTTCTACATTATAACTGATGTTATTATTTTTCATATGTAGTAACTATGGGCACTCCTTTAAATAAAATGCTTGATTAGACAGAATGCATGGTTCCCTGACCATATTCAGGAGCAGAAATGTGGAGATAAAATGGCAGAAGAGAACCATTCAGAACATGATGCCCTTTGGTGACGTTATAGCTGTCCCTGGCAGAAATGTCTCCTTGGATCCCAGGGTCCTTCATGGTCACGAGCCCGCCCATCCCCACCCCACCCCCACTCCATCCCCCCACCTCCCCCCGCCCGACCCACACTCTACTCAGCTGAGCTCTGCTCTCCCCAAACCCCCTGTGCTTCCCTGCCAGCTGCATGAGAAGTTTGACCGTCTGAAGAAACTACACCAGGACGAGAAGAAGAAGCTGGAGGATAAGAAGAAATCCCTGGATGACGAAGTGAACGCTTTCAAACAGAGGAAGACGGCGGCTGAGCTGCTCCAGTCCCAGGGCTCCCAGGCTGGAGGCTCACAGACTCTGAAAAGAGACAAAGAGAAGAAAAAGTAAGTGGCAGGCTGCTCCGGGGTGAGGGCCTCTTTCTGCTCCTGTTCATCCCCTCAGGACGGTGATAGAGGCCAGCTGTGGGCTGATAGGCTCCTTTGGGCCCCTGGACCTGGTCTCGGTATCCCCACAGGCCCCACAGATTCCCTACATCTGGGGAGCTGAGAGGAGGCGAGGGCTGTATGTGGCCTCAGAGGACCAGCCCCTCTGCTCCGCCCACTTGGTAAAGTCCTGCCAACTCAAGGCAGGAGAAGAGGGAGGGAAAAGGGAGGAAAAGCAAAAGGCAAGTGAGAAAGTAGAAAGAAGAAAGGCGGAAACGATGAGAATCTGCAAAGTTACAAGAAAGAGATGAACAAAAAGAAGGGCAGAGAGAGGATAGCAGAAGCCTCTGGGCCTCCTCTCCCTCCGGGACGTGGGAGCTGGAAGGACTCCCAGGCCAGCTTGCTCATCCTATGCCTGAGGTGGTTCAGCCCTGGAGCCCCCCTCACCCCCCTCAGTTCTAAGGGCTGTGCCTAACAGAGTTTAAGCACTGCCACTGAAGGCTGCAGCCCGGTCCTGATTTCTCACCCCTTCCTGTCCCTCCCTCTTGGGTGCTTAGTTGTCCCCAGCCTGGGGTGCTGGGAACTTGAATCCTCAGATGCTAATATCCTCTGCAGGCCCCACCCTCCACTGGGGAACGACTGCACCGTCCGTCTGTCTCCCCTGGGGTTTGGCGACACAGGACGTATGGGCTCCTGGTTACTATTGGGTCAAGAATGCTGACCCGAGCCCTGGCCTCGCTTGCTGGGGTTACCTATTCCTCATCCCAGAACCAGAGAAGAGAAAAAGATTTCCGACGGGACTTATACAACAGCAGGAAAACATCTAGTGGTCCCTTGCACTCTAGCTGTTTGGGCACTGTGACCGGAGGAGCCAAACTATAGTGGTCTGAGGATCTAAAACATGGCCATCATCAGTGCCTTCTGTTCTTAGCCACTTTTTGCTGGACTCCATTGCTAGTTACTGGCCAGAAGGAGGAAACATCTTCCTTTCTTCTGTCCCCTGGCTCATAACTTAGGAATAAAACAGTACCACATTTCACCAAGAGTAAAATGCAACAGTAAAATATCTTAACTTTGAAGGCACTAAGTTTTGCCATCTGATCATTCTTTTTTCAAAAGTGTCATTTGGGCATTTTCACCAATTCGTTCAGAGATTTTTGTCACAGAGTCACAACACTGTATGTCAGAGTCACTGACGATCTCTCTCTTTTTTCTTTTTTTTTGGTATTACATGACAAAATTCAACTACCCTGAACAAAGCCTCTTTTGACACACTCTATATTAACTGACCTGTAATGGTGTGTTAGTTGTAGCAGCAGGAATGGATTCCTATTTTTAAGATCAGAAAAGTTTAAATTAGTCTTCCAGCTCTAACCTGCTGCCTTCACAGTCCCAAGGTGTTTGTTAACAGGATCCCTGGGGCAGTTTCACAGCCTGCTGGCTGGAATTAGGAGATTCATTTGTTGGGACCCCACTGACACTCAACTATATAAATAGTCCCCATTGAGCTGTTCAGTGGAAGTTCTTCCCAGACCAGGCATTTTCCTAGTTGGCTCCAATTGACTGACCACCACCCCCACCCCTAGCCGAAGACCCCACATAAGGAGACATGTCTCTCCAGTCTTCTAGGAATATTTGGAGCTGGTGATGGCACCCGTTTCCAATTTTGAGATGAGTGAAAACCTCACTCACACCAGACACATCCTATTAAGAGAGCCTGACAGAACAGCCTGCTGTCTTCTATACTTTCAGATATATGTGTCTGCTGGTCTGGGCTTCTTACGTAATTCCGTGAACAGTTGCCTAACCTCCGGAAGACCTGTCTTTAGCCTGGTGTCACTCTGGTCCCATGGTGATGATGGGGGCGGGGGTGGGTGAAGGGCGAAAGTCAGGGTAGAAGCATTTCTTCTGGAGAGACGGTGGTTGGATCTAATAGAGTCACCTATTGAGAATTTTCTTTGGCTGCCCTTAAAGAAGTTAAGAAAGAGTACTGGTGTTTCAGGGGATCCCTACCAGCCCACCCTCCCACCTTCCCCTCCCCACTCCTCCTAATCTCCTTTGACCTCTAACTCTTCATTATTTGCATCAATTCATTATATTTGATTTCTCCCCAAGCTCACTCCATCTTCATCAGCTCTTACTGTTTTACAGTTAACTCTGCTGTTTGCTGCATGCTGCATGATACCCAGGGCCCTGGTAAGCTTTATTAACTCTAAATAGAACTGGCAGTGGCTTCTAGAACACATATCCCCAAGTCTCACCCCCTGCCCAACACACACACCTAATATCAAAGAAGCTGCCTCATTGTTCTAGCTGGGTTTCTCTTGTGACTTATAATATTAAGAAATAGTCTAGTTTGATTCCAAGTGTACATGTGCAATATTTGCCTTCCTGATTATAAGTGGGGTATTTTCCGACTTTTCTACCTAGCCTAGGTGGAACCTGTGATAGGTATTTGAGGTTTCCATTTTAGCCACTTTTTTTTTCTTAAGGAGACTTCATCATTACTTTCATAATGAACTAAACTGTAGTGATGAGGGGAACTGTTGGGTTCACAAGCCTTGTCCTGCAATGTCACGGTCAGCTTTGAGCCCCAGGTTTGGGAAGGTTTCAAGTCAATGGAAACTTGTTTCTCTGTTTCCCTCTGGTGGCTGTTTCTTATCTGAGGGGTTCAAATTTTCTAATTTCATTTGGCTATGTAATCTCCCAAAACCATAATAAAAGGGGAAGAAAGGGAAGAGTTAGATACTATAGAGAATTCCTTATACTCTTATCTACAAGCACCAACTTCATGAACACCTCTGTTAAGGAGATAAGCAGGTAAGATGCATTCCTGAGGGCTAGGTGTTATGTCAACAGGAGTAAATAAAGCAGCCCCTGGCATCACATAGTTTATAGGTTGATTACAGCAGTGATTAAGCTTCCATCTATTTTACTAGACTTAGGTAGTGAGTGGGGAGGAACACAAATATTTTCAATCTAACATAATTAGGTGTATTACCATTTAAAACTTTACCATAGAAATTTTCAAACAGGAACAAAAGAAGAGAGAGGATAATACAATGGAGCCCCATGTACCCAACCCCCAGCCCCCAAACAACTGTCAACATAAGTCAGTCCTGTCTCATTTATTGCCCCCAAATTGGCTGGATTATTGTAAAGCAAAACGCATCTCATTTCATCTGTCACTACTTCAGCATGGATCTCCAAGAGCTAATGACTCTTAAAAAACCACAATGCCACCATTATCACACCTCCAAATTTAACAATTCATTCACATAAAATTTCTAGCCAGGGTTCAGAATACCCTGGTTGTCTCATAAATGCCTTTTACATTTGTTTTGTTTGGATCGGGGAATATAAAATATTGAGAAGAGTTCTCCACACTCACCATGGAGTTTATGATTTAAATGGAGAACCTGCTGTTAGTCACCAAAATAATTGCTGCAGCTACTGCACCGGGGACTTTGGGCAGCTGGCAAAACATCCTACTTTCAAGCAAATCCTGAAGAGGAAGTCCATAGAGGCTTCTGAAACATAAGGCCTATGAAATTGGGCCAAAGGAAACAACCCTAAAAGAACAATGAAATGATTTCTTGTCTGGCTTAAAGGCAAGACTTGGAGCCCTGTGCATTGACTTGAATGAAACCTAGGAAGACACAGTTCTGGAGTGTATGTCCATGGCTGCAGTCCTAGTGCCCAGCAGAGTGGCTGATGCTCGGTTCACGTGTATTTCCTCGGTTCCCCTATTTTCAAGGAGGAAAATAGGAAAGATGCATCCTGCTCAGCTAGCTTTCAGTTCATGAAACCCAGATTAACGTGGTTTGACCCAGTTTGGTTCAGCTTTCCCCGAGTAAATCATTGGTAGTGGCCATTACTAAAATGAATTCTTTCAAAACTATAATTAAAGCCACACTTAACGAGCAAGAGTCAATTGGCAAACAGTGGGAACAGCCAACCCCGACCCTAAGCAGGTTGGCTTTTTCTGGCATGCTTCTCCCCAGCAGACCACAAGAGCAGTTCCAAACCAAATAGAGATTGTTGTCTGTAGCCATCTGTATTTGTAACAAAACACTTCCTCTGTGACCCACACACAGTTGTAGGTACTCTGGCAGGGGGACAGAGTATGATGTATGGACAGTTCACCTAGCAAAATATTTCAGCCTTCCCAGGCTGCCCAGGACATAAGCCCTTGCAGTGTTCTATAGGTTTCTTTTCCCCTGGGAAGTAGACAAGGAAGAACAAGAGAGCTGAGCTTTCATAGGACCTTTTAATACTATTCAAAGTGTTTTTCCTCACGCTATCTTATTTTCACATTACGACAGTCCTGTGAGGCAGAGGAGGAAGGTGCTGATCTTCATTTCACAAGATGAACAAATGGAGGCATGGGGTTAAGGGACTTACCGAGGCTGACACAGGGAGTTATTGGCAGAACTGGAATGAGAACGCAAAACTAGTTGTGGTATAAACTGCCATCCTCATGCGTGTGTGTGTGTGTGTGTGTGTGTGTGTTTGTATTCACTCTGAGGAAGCGACTGTACAGATAGACTCAGCTTATGCTTTTAACTATCCCTCCCCAATATCTTTAATGAGAGAAATGTGTTCAGGTAAAAAAAATAAAACGAGGGGCTTGGATCCACAGGCAAGGAGTTCTCAGGGACATTGTGGTGTGAAGGAGAGTCACAATCAAGCAACCCAGGGATTCGGGCTCTGCTCCTGTAGGTTGTGACTCTTTGTGACCTTGGGCAAGTCAGTTGGCCTCGCAGTGTTTCTCAGCATCCTCATAAGTCAGATGGGGACCAATACAACTTGTCCCCATTTATGTCACAAGGGTGAAGTTTGAACGGGAGAAAGTTCAAAGTGCAGAGTGAACACAAACCAGTAATGGATTTCCATTGTTCAGGTTTCCAGGTGACTGTGGTTAGACCCTGGTGCAGAGGCCAGTCACCACCCCCAGATACTTCTCAGACAGATCTTGCCCCGGGGGACCAGTTAGTGGACTGGGGCTCTTCGAAGGTGAAACCTCTACCCCCTTGGCATTCGCTGTGGGGTGAGGCCATCACTGGTTGAGAGCCTGGCACTCTGTGCTGTGACCTGAGCCACTTGGAGATCTGCTGAAGGTGTTCCTGTACAAGGTGTCTGGGTTGGGAGCACTAGTCAGGACCTAGTCATTAAGAAGAGAGAAAAAGGATTCTTGTGGCTCTTGATTATTTTACTAGCCGATGCCATGACAGTCGCCACTCAGAGGTGTGTGGGGGTGAATGAGAGAGAAAGCATGTTCCCAGAAGCCAATGCAATAAGACCTTAAGACCATCTAACATAGCTATATTCTAATTTATCCATCAGTCATCATGACAATTCTAACCTTTGTTTTGTTTTTTACATTAATCCATCCATTCATTAACCCAACTTCTCTTTTCATTTTCAGTTTGGGTTTCCTGTAGACGCCCTTTTCCTGCGCAACAGAGCTGGGCCTCCCTTTCTCTAATTCCCCCTTAACACGTCTGTGGGGCACACAACCCGTGCCCCCCCCCTTTCTTCCTGCCAAGGTTTATAGAAGCCTGAGAGTCTGAGGACCGAGTCTGGCCTCTGGGCAAGAAGCCAGCAGTCACGTGGTTTAAAGCTGCATCCTGCATCCCAGAGCCCCTCCCAGCGCCCCCAGCCGGCCACTCCCCACCCCATCTTTGACTGTAACATGTGCAGGAGCTCTGCCTGCTCTACGGCACCACCAGCTTCCCTGTTCCAACTCCGAATGCTGTTTGTTCCCCCGAGGTATTTGCATCCAGCCTGGCTGGGTGAGCACCAGTCAGCAGGGATTTCCCCCTTAGTCTTCAGTCACTTGGCTTCCCCAACCACCACTAAGCCCCTGACAGGAACCACAGCCTCTCCTCAGAGGGTTCCAGAAGGAGATCCTTCGGTCAGCCCAGCCCTTTCCAGTTTTGATTCACTCAAAAGTGACTGCACTCAGGCTCTGTTAAGAATCTGGAATGAGTTTATTTGCACCCAGCCCTTCCCAGACAACACAACTGCTGAAGAAAATAGCATAAATGTCCCTCTCTGTAATTCTAAGTACCCTACAGATGCAGGAGGGAAAATAAACCTGAATATTAGTACCAGCGTAGTGTCTTATGGAATTGTTATGAGGTGTCTCGCATCTCCTCTGTAATTTCCCTGAGGATGCCACACCATCCTAACAAGGCAGGGTCAATAGCAGGTGTAAGCATCCTGTGTCGTAAACTGCCAGACTGAGTGGTTCAAGAATCAGTGTTTTAGTTTGGCTTTGAGGAGTCTTCCAGTCTATTTATTTGGTGAATTTGATGATGATGAGTTTCAATCTGTATTTTGCATGTGTCTCCTAATAAGAAGAGGAGGTGAGACTGTCAGTCGGAGAAGAGAAAAGAGATGTTGTACCTTGGAAGGTCCCTAACTTTGCCTCTAAGGATTTGATATTTGAAAACTTCTAGCCCGGATTTGTATAATGGGGCCTCTCTGATAGTGGCTTTGGGAACCCCTTTGAAGTTGAGAGCCCTCCCTTGTCAGGGCCATGAGGCGCACTGGACTTTGGTGTTAGACCAGTGAGAAAGTGAGCACTGGCGGTGACTGGCAATGATCCGTGGCTAACACGCCGTTTCTCTGCCCTTCCTTTGCAGTAATCCATGGCTGTGTACTGAATAGTATTCCCCGCTACAGCTGGACTGGACTCCACTTAGCCTTTTAAGCCAAGGTTCCTATTGTAACTGACAGCTTTCCTTTGGGGTGCCAGGCAGCCGGGTCCCCGGCCCCTGCCATGTTCTTCCACTTCAAGCCCCACCTCTTCTTTCTATTTCTGCCTCACAGTCCCACTGGCATTGACCATGACCTTCTTTTTTATTTTTTGGTCACTTGCTTTGAAAACACACAATCGAACAAGGCTATGCCAAATTTTCAGACCTTTTTGAAGTATTGAGAATGGGGAGGGGGTGTTCTCTTTTCAATAATAGATAATAACAGGAAGCAAAAAGTAGAAACAACGGAAAGCAAACGAATGCACACACTTTATCTTTTCTTGTTGGCAAAGCAAGAGGGCAGTTTTGAGATGTATTGTTTGGTGAGTCACTGATTGGTGAGTGGCCAGAAGCAAGTATGAAGGTGATGCTGCCAAAGCAGAAGCTAGTTTCTTGAGAAAATCCAAGTCACACAGTGGAGCATTTTAGGAGATCCTATGCTTGGAGATTTAAAAGCCAAAAAAAAAAAAAAAAACTTGGATCCTCAGCTTGGCTCAGGGAGATGCTAAGTTAAGGCTGTCAAGTCTCCATGGGAAAGGCTTCTTATTTGCAGCCTTATTTGACCAGTTTCACAGCTGCTTCCCAAGAATCCCAAACTTAAACAACTAACGGTCTCCATCCCCTCCCCCCCAGTAATTATTTGCATCACAAATAGGAGGTCCCCTCATTTAAATTTATTTACAGATTAACTACTTGAGGTTTGAGTGGTTCTGAAAACTTCAAAAGGTATTAGAGCCACCCAGCCTTTGAGAGACCTTCAGAGACTGGGCAGGAATTTTGTATGAAAGGAGTCATTTGGGTCCAGAAGACAGGTAGGACCCACTTTTTGTAAGAGGAAATCGAGGCGCAGAGAAATGAAGGGACTTTGCCAGAGGTCCCAGGGCTGTTTCGTGGCAAAAGTCAGGCTAAATTCAGTGTCTTCTGAGACCCGATACTTTTCACAAATGGATTCAATCTGTTCATGTTCATTCCTGGAGACAAGTCTTTTGATGTTCAGGAGAAAATGAATAGTTAGCATTAGAGTGCCTTTGAGGTTTTTATCCCATAGAAAAATATTCGAGGATGGGGTGGGCAGGGATGGGCAAAGCAGAGGACTCTAGTCCCACCGCTGAACTGAGTGCTTCTGCTGACGATAAGAGTCATGGACACCTGTTAGCTGCTCAGCTTTCCTTGGAGTCTGGAATGAGGCTTGTGAGTGCGGAAGTTTAACAGGTGCCAGAGATGACCCTTGTCATCAAGGAAGTTTGGTAAACAAAAATCTAACTTGTGCGTGAACATGAGACCTTTATAAAGTCAACCAAGGCTATGTAAAATAATTAAAATGCTTATTTTATCGGGTAGCTTGTCTCACTGTAAACAGAAAGATTTTTTTCCTTCTTCAGTGAAAAGATTTTTTACTGGGTATAATTGTTACTATTAAAAAAAATTACCCTAATACTCTGTTTACTTCTGATGAAACAAAACCAGTCATTAGAAATGGTCTCTGTCCCGCCCCACCCCTACCCTAGACTGAAATGGTTTTCCTGAAAAATCCCCACATGTACACACACACACACACCTCATTTCTCTTAAGCCAAGAAGTTTGCTTTTCCTAGATGCAGGATAGATCACTTTTGGTTTAGTTTATGTTTTTTTTTGTTTGTTTGTTTTAATCATTTGGCATTCACATGTGGCTGTCAATATGCGCTTTTTTTTTTATTATTAAAACAAGAAGCTTGAAACTGGTGTGTGGTGTTCTTAAAACCTTCTCAGCAGATTTTCCAGTGGTGATGGCCCATCGTGACCCATTTCTCACCTGTCTTCTCCATGTATAATCTGTGCTACTTCACACTGCCCACCTCCCTGACCCTGTCTTACTTTGAATGTCCTTTTTCTTTGGCTAATTTCATGTTTTCTTTCTCTTTCCCTCTCCAGCTTTTTTTAATCTTGTCTTCAGCAGCTGCACTAAGTCTAAAGGAGAAGACTACCATTATAGAAGAGTTAGGGTTTCCATATTGTCTCAAACCAGAAACCAACCAATTCCCTCTCCCTCCAAATTGTGTGCTCACGCGCGTACACACACACACTCTCTCTCTCAACAAGTGTTCATGTGTCCAGGCAAGAAGCTCTCTCCCAACTTACATGGTATTTTAAATGGAAGTGTCTTGTCCTAACCTAACAAGGCAGGAAAAGATCCGTCCGAGCTGGAGAATGGACCCAATGTAACCTCAGAGAGACAACTGCAGGATGACTCACCCAAGTGTAAGTGACTGAGGCAGGAGACCTCAGCTGTGGGTGTGGAAGTACTGTTCACAAGTTTTTCATTTGAGTTTTCTGTTTTTCCTTTTAAACACCATTTCTCTGGTTCAATGGGTTGATTGTCTACAGCCACTATTAAACATTTCTGAATATGGACAAGAAAGTCAAGCAACATTCATATCTTCTTCAGCATTCACAGACCTTCTGCAGACCCCCTCAGCAAGTGGGGCGAGTCGATCTACTAACATTCAGGTGGAGAAAGGAAAGGAGAGATGGGGGAGTTTAAGCTTAGTGAGAGCAAAATTACTCCATTCAGCCTTCCAAGGCAGTTGGGGTTTTGAGAGAGGTTTCTGCTCAATGTGGGACCTGGAGGGAGAGCTTTGATGTTGATAAATCTGCCCCAAATTCATTGGTTTAACTTGGATCAAAATACCATGTGAGTGTGCTCATCCCCATATAGCCCTACGACCATTACCATTCCATTGTCCCGTGTCTCTTGAGAGAGCCTCTTTGCATGTTTTCCAAAATCTGTGTTCATTCTTCCTTTCTTCTCCTTTGTTCTTTTTGCTCAGAGATGTGACCAGTCACTGCCCCTCTGGGGCTTTCATTCACCAGGAGAAACATCCCAAAACCAGCACTGTTTAGCTTGATACCTTTATAATGTCCATGTCAATTTTCAATAAAATTCAAAGAAATGCTCAGTAGCTGTGTGATTATTAGGTGATGCCTTAGGAGGAGTTTGCCTTAGGAGGAGTGGGTGGCTTCCTTTCAAGGGGGTGATTTGAGGGGCTCAGGGAGACACCATCAGCCCATTTGCAACCTTCCTGGGTGGGCTACTGTGACCACACCCCTCATCTGGGTTTGAAATTTCCACGGGCTTGCGGGGCGGGGCGGGGGGGGAGTCCTTTACTTTTTCTTCATTAGCATGGATTTCACTGATCCGTTGAGTTCATCTAGGATAATAGATGGAGAAAGTGGAGTGCCAGATCCTATAGAATAAGAATAAGAGTCGGTTGAGTTTTAATTCCAGAAGGAAAAGGACTGTGCTGCATGGCTTCTCTTATTATTACTGTGATGTGAACATCCTGAAAATTCATGGGCATGACTCCAAAAGCCTTCTATAAATAGGGTCTACTAGAGAGGGAAGCTTCCTTGTCCCTCCCAGCATTCAAGTGGGCAAGAGGGACAGTGGTCAGTTTTCATAATTCTGGCCGCAATCGTGGTGGAATTTCCTTTTCCTCGCCTTCATTTCCCAAATAGCCAGATGCTGGAGACCAGAAGGTGGTCGGTACCCTCTCTGTACCAAGCCCTTGGAGACCTCTGAAGGGAAGGGGTACCAGGGAAAATGACGCTGGCCTGCATCTGTGCAACTCGCACACTAGAGAGCAGCCGAGCGGGACAACAATCGCCCATGACGTCACTGAGCCCCCGGCCTCCTGGAGGTGTGGAAAAATACCGGTTCTGGAGCCAGACAGACTTGCTAGCTGTGTGTGTTTGGGGGCAAGTTGTGGTCAAAAACCTCCCTGTAAAGAATATCAGCAACTCCCTTGCAGCAATGATTGCAACGGTTTTGTGAGCTACTGTAAACTAAGGAGGTGGGTGTTCACTAAAGGAAATTCCTATTAAGGATGGAGTTTCCCCTTTACTAGAAGTATCTTAGGTTCTTCCAATCCATGGTTTCTCACCCTCAGCACTATTGTCTTTTGAGACCAGATAATTCTTTGTTGCGGAGGCCGACGTGTGCATTGTAGCATCCCTACCCACTAGATGTCAGTAGCACACTATACTACCCCATCCCCAGTTCTGACAAACAAAACTGTCTCCAGATAATGCCAAACGTCCCCTGGAGGGCAAAATTGCCCCAAATTGAGAACCATTGCTCTGGGCCACGGGTCAGCAAACTTTTCCTGTAAAGGGCCAGCAGGCAAATATTTTAGGCTTCACAGGCCACATGGTGTCAGAAACTATTTTACTGCTCAGTACAGACCAAAACCAGCCATTGATAATACATAAAAGGATGAACGTGACTGTGCACTAATAAAACTGCATTTATGGACACTGAAATTTGAAATTCATGTGTGGGTTTCATTTTCACATGTCCTGACTTATTATTATTTATATTTCTTCCAACCATTTAAAATGTAAAGACCATTCTTAGCATGCTGCTGCTGCTGCTGCGTCGCTTCAGTCACGTCCGACTCTGTGCGACCCCATAGACGGCAGCCCACCAGGCTCCCCCGTCCCTGGGATTCTCCAGGCAAGAGCACTGGAGTGGGTTGCCATTTCCTTCTCCAATGCATGAAAGTGAAAAGTGAAAGTGAAGTCGCTCAGTCATGTCCGACTCTTCGAGACCCCATGGACTGTAGCCCACCAGGCTCCTCCGTCCATGGGAGGGTCATATAAACACAGGGAGTGTGACTGGATTTGGCCTGTGGGCCACCGTTTGTCGACCCCACTTCTAATGCATTTTGGTGCTTGTTTAACACATCATAGGTGGCGCTAGTGGTAAAGAATCTGCCTGCCAAAGCAGGAGACACAGGTTCGATCTCTGGATTGGGAAGATCCCCTGGAGTAGGAAATGGCAAGCCATTCTAGTATTCTTGCCTTGAAAATTCCATGGACAGAGAAGACTGGTGGGCTACAGTCCATGGAGTCACAGAGTCAGACACGACTGAGCATGCATAGATGAATGCATCACAAAGCCTAAAGGTCTTAGAAGTGACTGGCTGGTCAAAAGAAATCAGAAATGAAGACAAATGGCTGATATTTTAATGCAAGTTGGTGGGGAAATGGGCTTGGTTAACTAAAATTTGTATATCATTTTGCTAGAGCATAGATGGGGGCAAGGGTCTGCTGGGGTGCTGAGAGCCAGTTCCTAGGGACTTACTGAGCAGTGAGAACGCCAACTGCTTTTAGGGACAGAACCAGGCTTCTAATACCTTCAAAATGGCTAAGCAACCTGGGCTCCAGTTGTGAGCAACTGAAGTTAAGCAGTGTCCTTTTGTGTTTGAAAAGCCCCCACTCAGCTGAGTCCCCTTAATGTTCATCTGAAACTATCACAACATTGTTAATCGGCTATACCCCAATACAAAATTAAAAGTTAAAAAAATCCTGCCATTGAGCTTCAGGCCTATCTTCTCCTTGAAGACTTTCTTGACCCCATCCACCTGTTTTGATCTCTTCTTCCTTTTCAAAAACCTCCTGGCTGAAATTGTTTAATCTTCTCTGCTTCTCATTTGAGAGACTTCATTCTTCAAGAGATGTTAAGCTTCCTTAGGGTAGAAACATCATTTACAGCTCCCCAGCGGGCCCAGGAAAGTGCCGGACACACAATAAAGAGCGATTAAGAGGTAGCTAGATGGCGATTCTTCACCAATTTAGGGAGCTATTGCACTTTTGAAACAATTTACTTTTGAGATTAAATAATAATAGTGCAAAGTACACTCACATACTCTTGACCCAGATGTACTAACTGATAATATTTTGCCCCATTTGCTTTATCATTTACATTGAGGTGCCCCCTTCCCCCTCCCCTGGAACCAAATAGATAGAGAAAGATACATAACATTTTTTCTGAACCATTTGAAGATAATTTACAGGTATTCTGGCCTTTACTCCTAAATATTGCAAAGGGTATTTCCTAGCAATAAGGATACTCTCTTACATAGCCACAGTTACCAACTTCAGTAAATTTAACCTTGTTATACTACTTTAACCTGTTCAATAGTATGTGTGTGTGCTCAGTCACTTCAGTTGTGTCCAACTCTGTGACCTCGTGGACTGTAACTTGCCAGGCTTCTCTGTCCATGAGATTCTCCAGGCAAGAATGCTGAAGTGGGTTGCCATGCCCTCCTTCAGGGGATCTTCCCTACCCAGGGATGGAACCGAGGATCCTGTGACTCCTGCATTGCAGATGGATTCTTTACCCACTGAGCCACCTGGGAAGCCCATTGAATAGTATACTTTATGCCAATTTTTCCTGCCATATAAGATTGGCTCTAGAATCATGCACTGTGTCGTGTTACTTTGTTGTCCTTTCATCTGAAACAGCCTTTTTTTGTCTTTCATGATACTGATATTTTTGAAGTGCCATTTTTAAAAAAAGATTGTTGTCATTTTGGGTCAAGGTGTTGCCCAATTTCTCCACTATATAATTATTGTTTTTCCTCTTCCTTGCTACTAATAAACAATCTGTGAGGAGAAAACTGTAAGTCCATGCAAAATCTTCCTCATCAAAAAATTCCCCCTAGATTTAGCATCTACTGGTAATTCTTACCTGAACCAATGATGATTTTCTGACTCCAGCATTCCCTTCATATTTACCAGTCAGCACATGGTATGCTATCGTAAGCAAAGGCCCTCCCCTTTCCCTCATTATTTATCTACTTGGTCTCACTGTAGACTTATGGCTTCCTATTTTTTCAATGGCTCATTACTGTCCTTAATAATTTGGGTGCTCAAATTACCAGGCTTTGGCCAGCTCCTAGCTATTGCTTTTAGTCCATTAGTGACCATTCCTCAAGAGGATATTGCAGTGCGGAATACTCTGGTCAAGAAATTTTGGTGATCTGATTTCTGGGATAATTTATGAGGCTGGTGCTGAGCCAGGTTCCAGGTTTCCCTCTTTTCTTTACTCACTGGCTCCCCCACAGGAAAGGGAAGGGAAGGAAGCTCAGAGCTTACAGACTATGTGTGTATGAGTGTGTGTGTGTTTATGTTTCACGTAAAAACATGGCGGGAGCCTGTGTTAGAGCAGAGAAAGATGATGGAGGGGAGGAGGACAGGTGATTACATGAGGTTTCTGGATTGTTTTAGGATGGCAGTGGTTGCCATTATCAGACTTCCCTCCTGCATTTCTCTTCAACCTTTATTCAGATAATTTACTTCTGCTTAGGGGTTTCAATTCCTGCTTAGTGAGAAAACATTTGGGATGTGTGAGAAGGGATGGACTGAGCTAGGCTGGCTGAAGGATTTTTTGATCAGAAGGATTACCAAAGAAAGAAGTTCCTGGAGAATCATGGGAATTTTTGTTTTGCTTGCTTGAGATGAAACTGCTTATTCCATAGCAAGATTTATAAATGCACTCCAGCTATGGCTGTTCCAGAGCAAATGGCCTCTAATATCAATTTTATCACCTTTCACTCTGTAATCCAAATTCAAAAGCCAGGTTGGAATTATTTGTTCCTATATGATGGAAGAATTTTCATCCAATCTGAGAGGAAGGCATTTTTCTTTTCTCAACTCCTTTTCTAGGAAAGATGTGTATTGATTGCAATGCTGATTCTGATGAAAGTTGGCAGCTTAGGCGGAAATTAATCTAACTTAAAACCAGCTTAAAATGTAGGCCCTAAGAAAATGAGTTTCACAAGTTTGAGACAACAGGAAGAGCCTTCATTCATTCAGTCATTCATTTAATTCAACAAATATCTATGGAGTTCCTACAGGAGCCAAATGTAGTTGCTAAAAGCAAGACAGATGAGTTCCTTGCTCTCATGGCACTGTTACAGCGGGTGAGGAGGAGTCAAAAATTTTTTGAAGTTCAAAAGGTGGTACATACTGTGAAGAATTAAAAAAAAAAAAACAGGGCAATATAATGGCAAATGAGTGGGGAGCACTGGATGAGAAGTCAGGTGACCTAGATTCTGATCTCAGCTTTGCCAGAACCCACCTCTACAGACTTCAGTTATCACTCTACCTCTCTGGCCTTATTTTTCTCACTCATACAATAATGATTTGAATTTATGATCTCAAAGCTTCCTTTCTAGTATCACTTTCTTTGATTTCATGGTTCAAAGACTGTCATTACTTCAATAAACATGAGTACCTACCACAGAGTCAAAGACAGCACTCCCTGTGTAATGGGAGAGACAGGCATGAAAATAAATCATTATTAAAGTGAAAAATGCTGTGATCTTCTGCTCTTGTCAGTCCAAAACAGCCCTACATATAAATATGTCACATAATGATAAATACATCCTAAAACAGTTAAATTTATTAAGAGGTCAGGAAGCAACAGTTAGAACTGGACATGGAACAACAGACTGGTTCCAAATAGGAAAAGGAGTACGTCAATGCTGTATATTGTCACCCTGCTTATTTAACTTATATGCAGAGTACATCATGAGAAATGCTGGGCTGGAAGAAGCACAAGCTGGAATCAAGATTGCTGGGAGAAATATCAATAACCTCAGATATGCAGATGACACCACCCTTATGGCAGAAAGTGAAGAACTAAAGAGCCTCTTGATAAAAGTGAAAGAGGAGAGTGAAAAAGTTGGCTTAAAGCTCAACATTCAGAAAACGAAGATCATGGCATCTGGTCCCATCACTTCATGGGAAATAGATGGGGAAACAGTGGAAACAGTGTCAGACTTTATTTTGGGGGGCTCCAAAATCACTGCAGATGGTGACTGTGGCCATGAAATTAAAAGACACTTACTCCTTGGAAGGAAAGTTATGACCAACCTAGATAGCATATTCAAAAGCAGAGACATTACTTTGTCAACAAAGGTCCGTCTAGTCAAGGCTATGGTTTTTCCTGTGGTCATGTATAGATGTGAGAGTTGGACTGTGAAGAAGGCTGAGCGCCAAAGAATTGATGCTTTTGAACTGTGGTACTGGAGAAGACTCTTGAGAGTTCCTTGAACTGCAAGGAGATCCAACCAGTCCATTCTGAAGATCAGCCCTGGGATTTCTTTGGAAGGAATGATGCTAAAGCTGAAACTCCAGTACTTTGGCCACGTCATGCAAAGAGTTGACTCATTGGAAAAGACTCTGATGCTGGGAGGGATTGGGGGCAAGAGGAGAAGGGGACGCCAGAGGATGAGATGGCTGGATGGCATCACTGACTTGATGGACGTGAGTCTGAGTGAACTCTGGGAGTTGGTGATAGTCAGGGAGGCCTGGCGTGCTGGGATTCATGGGGTCGCAAAGAGTCGGACACGACTGAGCGACTGATCTGATGTGATCTTCTCTGAAAACAGTTAAAAGGGGACAACGGATAAAAGTCACTTCATTCAACAGTCCTCCTGCTATGGAACACTGAGTTCTAGGCAGGACTATTTCTCCCCACCAACCCGATAATTAGTTCCAGGACAACAGAGAAAATCCAGTTTCTTTTTCCTTTGTATTGACTATACTGAGCACACAGTAAGTGCTGTGTAAATTCCTACTGACCGGGGGCTTTCCTGGTGGTCCAGTGGTTAAGAATCTGCATTCCAATGCAGCGAAGCCCGGTTTGATTCCTAGTCCTCGAACTAAGATACCACAACTAGACACAGCCTGGATGCCCCAAGGAAGACCCAGTGCAGCCAAATTAATAAATACATAAAATTGTTTACATGAAAGATACCAATCCCAACCTTATATAAAATAGATATATAAATTCCCACTGACACTCATTAACTACTTCCATAGCACAGACGGGCAGACAGTTGATTGAGGGGCTGGAGCAGACCGCGGGCCTAGTGAAAACGTTTGCCTACAGAGTGAGCCATTTGGTGCTGTGCAGCTTTTAGTTTGGGGGCCCCTTTTGTATTTTGTAATATTCTGCACGTTTTAAATTGATACAGTTAATACAGGATTATTTGAAACCGTGATCAGAACTGTGTGAACACGATGCTTGTATTTGTCAGCAACTGGGATGGAGTATGGACGATAAGTGGGTTTGGATGATTTTTTCTTAAGTATTTTGTTTTTACTATTACTTCACAATAAAACAAAGCTAATGGTGTACGACGCACAGATAGCTTTTCAAGCTATCCTCTGAAGAAAGAGCGCCTCGGAGAGCTTACATTAAGAAGAAAAAGAAGTGTGTTATCCATTTCAAACCCAAGTCCCTCCCACTGTCAGAAACCCAGGGGAAAGCGTCAGGCGACCTATTGCTGCCAACAGTCACCTGAGAGAGCCTTCTAAGGAGTTAACGGAACCATGTTTCCAAACCTCAGAAAAATCTTTCAAAAAATCCCCTTCCCGGAGCCCCGCCCCACGCTTGCGACCACAGTACGTCAAAGGCCCCCAGTAGTCATAAGAAGGGATAAAAACGTACGTCGCGCGAGACTCAGCGACGGGATTTTGAAGTTAGGGAACAGCCGCAGCGCACGCGCACTGGCCTCACAACCTCAGGGCGGCACGCGGGTAGGTAGACTAGAACTCAGAGAAGGGGAAGCAGAGCGTGCAGGTGTCTTTTTTTTTCTTTCCCAGCGCAGTGCGTGAATCTGAGGGTCGCCGGAGGTGCGGAGCGCTGGGCCTGGCTTGGTCTCCCCGGCGCGCGTGTGACTGTGCCGGGTGCCCTCGTGCTCCTCCACGAGTTGCAGGAGTGCAGCGGGCGTGTACCCGGGTTGCCGGGACAGGAGCTTGTGGTCGCCTTTCCCTTTTTAACGGTCGCCCCTCACGTACACACTCCAGTCCCCTGAGAGTTGGTCTTCGTGCCCCCGGCGCGCCCCTGCTCACCCGGTCCCTCCCACCAACCTCCAGTTCCCGCTTGCTCCTGATCAGGAGTCGGCTTCATCCCTGGGGTCCCTGCTTGGGGGCGGAGAAGATGGCTGGCGGACGTCTGCTGTTGGGGGGCGACTTCCTGTCGCCGCCGCCGCTACCCCCCCTCCCGCCGCCGCCGCCGCCGCCCCTCCCGCCGCCCCCGCCCGAGCCAGTGCTGGAGCAGTGGCGCTATAGCCACGAAAGTGACTGGCAGTGGGCTCTGCGGCGCAGCTTCATCTGTCGGCACCTGCACAGTTATCCCGGGGCTGCCCTAGACCAGCTCCTCGCGCTCTCCGCTGCCTGGACCAACCACGTTTTCTTGGGCTGCAGGTGAGTAAGGTGTGAGGGTCAGGCTGGGGACCCGGGTGGGGTGGGGATCAGTGAAGAGGGTCGGGATAGGGAAGGAGGGGGCGAGTATGGATGAGTGCTTAGAGACTGGAGATTTGGAGGTGCTGGAGGACTCCACTGTTGGCCCAGGGCGGGCGGGGACGGGGGCGGTTGGCTGAGCGAGGTGGCTGCAGATGACATAACAGCTAGAAAGGTGCGGGGATCGCGGGAGAGGCTCTCTAGGACCAGGGATGGAGATGAAGCAGCACCTGGGAGAGGATTGCCGAGAGGTGGTCATTGTGATGGTGTTTTGGAGGGCGTGGGAAATAACGAATAGCAGAACCTCGGACCTGCGTAGGACCTTCCAGGGATGCGGTATCCGCAGAGAATATTCGACAGTCGGGGTTCCGGGGTCTATGGGGGGAGAGGAGAGGGGCTCTGCGGTTCTAATCCTAGTCTCCTGAGCGTTCTCTCTTTCCATTCCCGTTAAATTAAATAGCAGCCCCCTAGCTGGGTTTTACTGTCTTCTCCTGGGGAGGCGGTTTGTATGAGGTCTCAGCCGCAGGGTCCGCCTTGCTTGTAGATTTGCGCATAATGTGTCTGGACGCAAACAAAGAAATGGTTATATCTACTGTAAAAGCGGATTGCCCTCATTTCACCTTAAATGTGATCAGTAGGATTAACATTTGGCCTCTGAGTAAGGTTTTAGGTGTGTGTTTGTCGCCCCCGCCCCCCGCCCCCGCCCCGCTCCCCTTTCTTAGAACCTAGTGCCTGTTCTGAACAGGCCTCTTTGAAAGCTCTTTGCATTCAATGGAGACTGCAGTATGGTTCCAACCCTTTTTTTTTTTTAAACAAACTACTTGGACCATTGTCCTTCAGAACCTTCAAATCGGCCCTATACTAGACTAATCATTCCTTTGATAGACTGATAGGGTTTTTTTTTTTTTTTTTTAAGACACTTGCTTCAGGGCAAATTTTTTAGGAAGGATGAGAAATTATGAAAAATGATCAGATCAAATTCAACCAGTTCAGTTCCAGGAATGATTGTAACAGATACAGATAAATAAGATTGTCTGTGGTTAATGCTTAATTATTGAACATAGATAGCATCCAGTGTGATACTTGTTTTGCTTCCATAACACAAAAATATTTTTTCTGTCTTCTCTAGATTAGTGTACTTTTCTGCCTCCAGAGATAAATGACTATTTCACTGGAGGAACTGGTTATGACTGGGGAAGCCTCAGTAATTAATCAAGTCAGATAAATCTAACTGACCTGCACTTAACAATATTGTTCTGGCAATTGGAATGGTACCTTTATCCTATAATCATAGATGTCCTTAATATCACAGAAGCCATGGGAAATCTGAATCCTTTAAGAAAAAAACTTAAAGAATTGCTATAATGTTAACCAATAGTTTAACTGAAGAGTAATGTTTACATTCTATCTGTTAACTTAGATATAGGAGAAAGGGAAGGGGCAATAAAGAATCATGGAAACTAGGAACCAAGTGTAATCTTCCACTTGAGGCAGGCTTTATGTCAGCTGTCATCTTCAGGTGAGTAAAATCTGTATTCCAGTACTTGTTAACGTCGGTGTTGGCAGAGCTCTATTTTCTGGTCTATTTTTCTGTGACAGAAGACTCTTCTTTTCTCCCAGGGGGACTGCAGAATGCATGGTGACACAGCCCACTCTAAACTGAAATCATTAATTTGTCTTTGAAGGCCCATCCCCTGACTTTTAGAACAGATTATAAACAGTAGCCAGAAGAGAACTCTTTGCATTTTGTTTCCCACTCGCAGGACTTTGTGTGTTCTAATTTAGCTGGGACTGAAAGAACTCCTAGGTCAGGGATAGCTTTGAAAAATCCTTGATCATAAGACCAAGCCAGGAGGAGCTCACATGAGCAGGGGAGCAAATCATGTTTCAATCCCTTTTGGTGATAGTGGCGATTCTCAGAGAACAAGTTTTAATATCTTCTTGACCATCTGTAACATGTTTCTCAGACTTAAGCAGCATCAGAATCTTAGGCTTCTTAAAACACAGATTGCTGGGCTCTACTGCCAGGGTTTCTGATTCAGTGGGTATGAGGTGGGACCCCAGAATTTGTATTTCTAACAAGTTCCCAGGTAATGGATGATGCTCATCCAGGGACTACACTATGAGAACCGTTGTCTTACAGGATAAATAAAACAATGTTTTCTAATCTGCTTTTTGATCATTTTTTTCCCTCAGTCTACAAAATCCCATGGACAGAGGAGCCTGGTAGGCTGCAGTCCATGGGGTCGCTAAGGGTCAGACATGACTGAGCGACTTCACTTTCTTCACTTTCATGCATTGGAGAAGGAAATGGCAACCCACTCCAGTATTCTTGCCTGGAGAATCCCAGGGACAGGGGAGCCTGGTGGGCTGCCATCTATGGGGTCGCACAGAGTCGGACACAACTGAAGCGACTTAGCAGCAGCAGCAGGCAATCAGGAAGCCCAAATAGCTGAAATTATTTCTCTTCACCTTTTCTTCTCTGTTTCATAAAAATAAACAACGTGTCAAGGTTTTTTTTTTCTGTAGGCCATTTCTAACATATATCTTGTGGCTAATGAAAATTTAGTGCAGTCTTATCAACTTCATGTACAGCACAGACATAATTGTTCATATGAATGCCAAGGGACCTATGCAATTTTTACTTAAAATTGTTGATAGTGCGTGTATATTTAATAAAGCAGAATGTTTGGTTAACTGGGGCATTCAGCTTTCCAATCATTCTTCATCAGTAGTATTGGAAACAGAATCCAAAAAAAGAGAAAGAAACAGAATCCTGATCTATTGACTTTTGGTGAGATATTAATCAATAGAGAAAATATATCCTAAAATGAATCCAGTTTGCCACCTTGATTATTTGTCTCTTCCTGTTGATGTGAGACTGATGTTTGGAAGGAAGATGCTGACTGGGCTCATGTTGTGAAACTAACTTTGCACATAGTAGGTAGAATGCATCAATCACCAGCTGATGAAATATGAGTGGGAGCTTTTAAAAGCTATATCAGTAATCTTAGTTGTATGTTATTCACTATGTAGGAGTCTTTTGAATAGGTTTGCATAAATAATTTTATATTTGGAAATCCTAACCTTTGCTTAGTTTTCAAACCTCACCTTTTAAATTTGGACCTAGTAGAGCAGTTTGATAATTTTTTTAATTTGAAAGAAAGCATCTATTACTGAATATTTATTAAATTTCAGGTTACATTGTATATCATAAGTATACACCTATAAGCACGTGTCTTTTTTCAAGAATGTAAGATTCATGAAGTCAGATGTCTTTGTCCATTAGAAATCATCTTTTTGTATGGTAGGTATGGTGGCACAGTTGTGATTTCCAAAAAGCTTGATACATGATAAACTACCTTGGAAAACCTTAAAGACCAGCTGGGGCTTTTTGGTTTTCTTTTTTAAGCATTTACAACCAAATGGGTTGTAAATGCATAGTATGCATACATCTTAAAATTACTTCATTGGACTTGCCTTAATGGTACTTTACATCATGATCCCTCCATGAGATAAAATACTGTATAGCCATTAAAAGTCATGTGCTAATGACATGGAGAAAAAGCTTATGACATAATAAATTAAGAAAAACATCAAAAAAGAATCTCAGCAGATTACAAATCAACATAGATGATCTGATAGTGATTTTTTTTTTTTTTGCAGGGGTGGGGAGAAGGTGGTATGGGAAGCATAGAAAAAGGAATAAAAAGTAAACCCCAAAATGTTAATGAAATTATCAGTGGTTGGGTTTGTAGGCGTTTTCTTGATGGATTCTCTAAAATTTCTGGAGTAAAGGTGTTACTTTTTAAATCCACTAAAAAAATGCACTATGGAAAACTGAGTGATGAAAGCTTTATTTACTGCCTTGGCTTATTTCAGATTTGTGGAACCACTTTATCCCTGGGTAGGTATTCTTTGGAGAATTTTTAGAAATAAGACTGAAATCCTAGTGGTCTTCATAGTAAAGATTAATGTAAAGATTAATATTTGTTCTTTGAATAGTCAAGTGTTAGGCACTACACTGGAGAAGGCAATGGCACCCCACTCCAGTACTCTTGCCTGGAAAATCCCATGGACGGATCCCCTGACTTCACTTTCACTTTTCACTTTCATGCATTGGAGAAGGAAATGGCAACCCACTCCAGTGTTCTTGCCTGGAGAATCCCAGGGACGGGGGAGCCTGGCGGGCTGCTGTCTATGGGGTCTCACAGAGTCGGACACGACTGACGTGACTTAGCAGCAGCAGCAGCAGCAAGCACTACACAGTCTGTTCCATTATTGTTCCAGCTGGTTGGGATTCTTCAGTATTTTGACTTCCTAATAAAGGGCTGAGAAGATGACTGTATTGGCAACCAACACAAAGGTTTATTTTTATAGCCTATGGGTGATGTTAAATTTTGTGGCAGATGTAATGAATAGGGAACAGTAAGTAGGTATAATCAATACTAATGCTGGAAGAAACCGGAGAGAAAAAGTGAATGTGAATGGAGTGGGCCCCAAATGCATCATTCCTGCACCCTGAATGGCATACATGCCATTACACTTGGGTACCATGTTTGGAATCCATCTATAAGATTTGGAGAATTTTAACTGGAATTCAAGGTGAGTGGTTTGGTTGTAGTACCAGTTTTGGTAGCAAAATTGGCAATACCAGTTTAAGATTGGTAGACTTCATCTCATTTTCATAATCTTTTCATCTCATACCTTGGAAATTGTGCTCACAAATCTTTTTTTAAATTATTTTATTTTTGGCTGCACTGGGTCTTTGTTGCTGTGTGCTGGCTTATTCTAGTTGCGCCCAGCAGGGGCTACTCTCTAGTTGTGGTGTGTGGGCTTCTCATTGTGGTGGCTTCTCTTGTTGCAGAGCACAGGCTCTAGGGCATGCAGGCTTCTATAGTTGCAGCGTGTGGGCTCAGTAGTTGTGGTGCACTGGCTTAGTTGTTCCATGGAATGTAGGAACTTCCCGGCTAGGGATTCGAACCTGTGTTCCCTGCATTGGCAGGAGGATCTTATCTTCTATACCACCAGAGAAGTCCCCACTCCCAAATCTTAATGAAAGTGATATATATAATGTATGACATTTTAGGCTATGCTTTTTGATGTTTGCTGCTGCTGCTAAGTCGCTTAGTCGTGTCCGACTCTTGTGCGACCCCATAGACGGCAGCCCACCAGGCTCCCCTGTGCCTGGGATTCTCCAGGCAAGAACACTGGAGTGGGTTGCCATTTCCTTCTCCAATGCATGAAAGTGAAAAGTGAAAGTGAAGTCGCTCAGTCGTGTCCGACTCTTAGCGACCCCATGGACTGCAGCCTACCAGGCTCCTCCGTCCGTAGGATTTTCCAGGCAAGAGTACTGGAGTGGGGTGCCATTGCCTTCTCCTTTTGATGTTTAGATAAGAGTAAATAAAAATAAATCACGGCATTTAAATGCTGGTGTTAGCAGCAGCAGTTATCAGTGGGAAATGTGGGTTACAACTGGGCTAGCTTCCAGGTCATCTGTCAGAGATGGCCACCATGTCACTTCTCTGCTTTGCAAGGAAAGACATCTGATGGGTGCGGGACCTGTTGTGTTGAAAATGGAAAATGTTATCCTCTTTCAAGTTCAGAGCCTACTCATGTAGAGGTGTGCTAGTTTCTCATTTTCACAACTTTCTTGGGGAATTCCCTGGTGGTCCAGTGGTCCCTGGTTGGGGAACTAAGATCCCACAAGCTGCACAGCATGCCCCCTGCCCCTGCCCAAAGAAGAACTTTCTTCTCACACACCACCAGAAGTCTTTTTTGGTCTTAGGCTTAGAAAGGCTCTGAAGGTGAGAAGAGTGAGTAGATCCCATGATAACCAAAACTTCACTGAGCCCATAGTTTTGTTTCTCTGTAGGAAATTGATATTCTGTCAAGGGCAAATGTACTTCATAAGGAGTCCTTTTTATTTTTTTAATATAAATTTATTTATTTTAATTGGAGGCTAATTACAATATTGTATTGTATGTTTTAAAGCTTTTTATTAAGGAAAATCAAACACAAAAAGTAGAAGAGTTTAGTGGACACTCATGCATGCATCATTCAACTTCAGCAATTATCAACAGTCTGTCATGCTACCCTTCTCATTTCGTCTCGCCCCCAGTATTTTGTGCAAGGCAGAATATATTAAAGAAAACCTTGACATCATTTCTCTTGCAAATATTTTAGTATGTATCTGTACCAGATAATTTTAAAAAATAGAGTCATAATACCATTATTCATACTCAGAAAAATTAACGATAATTTCTCAAAATGATCCAATAATGTGTTCTCCATTTGTCTCAGAATGGTTTGTTTGACCCACGGTCCAAACAAGGTCCACACATATCTGATTGATGTGTCACCTTTAACCTATAACCATTCCCTCTCCTTTTGTTTTCATGCTGTTTATTTGATGACGAAATGGACTGTCACGTAGTGTTTCCTTCATCATGGATTCGACTGGCTGTATTCTTGTGGTGGTGCTTAACATGTTTCTAGGAGTTAGGGGCTTGATTAGGTTTGCGTGCAATTATTTGGTGGTCAAGAACACTTTGTAGATCTTTGCCCTGTCATATCACATCGGGGACACATGTCTGGTTGTCCCATTTTTAGTGAGATTAAGATTATAAAGTTCTCCACCAACTTTTTTCAATTGAAATTTTTATTGACATAATTATTGATTCACCTGTAATTGTAGAAAATAATATAATGCCCTGTGCTCTTTACCCAATTCCCGCAATGACAACATTTTGCAAAGTTAATATATCATAATCAGGATAATGACATTGTTACAATCTGCAGTCTACACAGATTCCTCCAGTTTTACTAATACTTGTGTGTGTGATTCTATACAGTTTATCACAGATGTAGGTTTGCATGTCCACAACCATAATCAAGATATTGAACAGTTCCAGTACCACAAGGATCCCTCACATTGCCCTTTAAAACCACATCCATTTCCCTCCCACTCATACCCAATACTGCGTGTATCAATAGTTTATTCATTTTTTTGCTGAGCAGTGTTCCATGGTGTGTGGTAAAGACATCTGGGCTGGTTGTAGTTTGGGGCTGTTACAAATAAAGCTGTTATGAACATTTGTGTAGACTTTTTTGTGTGAATGTACACTTTTATTTCTCGGAGATAAATGCCCAAAAGTGCAGTTGCAAGGTCATGAGGTGATTGCATGTTTAATTTTATAAAAAACTTCCAAGTTGTGCTCCAGAGTGGCCATATCACTTTATATTCCCACGAGTAGTGTACAAGTGATCCAGTTTTTCTGCATCCTTGTCAGCATTTAGTGTTGTCGCCATTTTCACTGTAGCCACTCTGATAGATATGGAATAATATCTCATTGTGGTTTAAGTTGCATTTCCTTGGTGGCTGATGATGTTGAACATTTCTTTTTATCTGCTTATTTGCAATCTGTATATCCTCTCTGGTGAAATGTTCTATTCATATCTTTTGTTCATTTATATGTGTGTATACTATATACACATATATACACATTATATATGTGTATATATTTTACTGTTGAACTTGAGAGGTCTTGAGGTCTTTATTCTAGATACTAGTCTTTTATCTGGAGAAGGCAATGGCACCCCACTCCAGTACTCTTGCCTAGAAAATCCCATGGACGGAGGAGCCTGGTAGGCTGCAGTCCATGGGGTCGCTAGAGTCGGACGCGACTGAGCAACTTCACTTTCACTTTTCACTTTCATGCATTGGAGAAGGAAATGGCAACCCACTCCAGTGTTCTTGCCTGGAGAATCCCAGGGACTGGAAGCCTGGTGGGCTGCCGTCTATGGGGTCGCACAGAGTCAGACACGACTGAAGCGATTTAGCAGCAGCAGCAACAGCAGCAGCAGTCTTTTGTCAAGTATATGGTTTGTAAATATTTTCTTGCTCTCTGTAGCTTGTCTTTTCATCCTCTTCCCAGGATCTTTTGAGAGCAAAATTTTTAAATTTTAATGAAGTCCATTTTATTAACTTTTTCTTTTATGGATCATACTTGTGGTGTTAAGTATAAGAATTCTTTGCCTAGCTGGAGATCTTGAAGATTTTCTTCTGTATTTTTTGTAAAAACTTTTTAGTTTCACATTTAAGTTTATGATGCATTTTGAGTTAACTTTTGTATATGATGTGAGGTTTAGGTTGAGGTGGTTTGTTTAGGTTGGATGCCTACTTTGTCCAGCACCATTTGATAAAAAGACTGTCCTGCCACCATTGAATTGCTTTTAGTTTTATCAACAATTGAGCATGTCAGTGTGGGTCTATTTCTAGGTTCTTCCCCATCAACTTTCACCTGATAAGCCTTTATTGTTTTCAGTTGCTCAGTTGTGTCTGACTCTTTGTGACCCCATTAACTGCAGCATGCCAGGCTTCTCTGTCCTTCAGCATCTCCTGGAGCTTGTTCAAACTCATGTCCATTGAGTCAGTGATGCCATCCAACCATCTCATCCTCTGTCGTCCCCTTCTCCTCCTGCTTTCAGTCTTTCCCAGCATCAGGGTCTTTTCCAATGAGTCAGTTCTTCATATCAGGTGGCCAAAGTATTGGAGTTTCAGCTTCAGCATCAGTCCTTCCAATGAATATTCAGGACTGATTTCCTTTAGGATTGACTGGTTGGATCTCCTTTTAGTCCAAGGGCCTCTCAAGAGTCTTTTCCAACACCACAGTTCAAAAGCATCAATTCTTTGGTGCTCAGCCTTCTTTATGGTCCAGCTCTCACATCCATACATGACTACTGGAAAAACCATAGCTTTGACTAGACAGACTTTGTTGGCAAAGTAATGTCTCTGTTTTTTAATACGCTGTCTATGTTGGTCATAGCTTTTCTTCCAAGGAGCAAGCGTCTTTTAATTTCATGGCTGCAGTTATCATCTGCAGTGATTTTGGAGCCCAAGAAAATAAAATCTGTCACTGTTTCCCCATCTTTGCCATGAAGTGATGGGATTGGATGCCATGATCTTCATTTTTTGAATGTTGAGTTTTAAGCCAGCTTTTTCACTCCCCTCTTTCACTTTCATCAAGAGGCTCTTTAGTTCTTCTTCACTTTCTGCCATAAGGGTGGTGTCATCTGAATATCTGAGGTTATTGATATTTCTCCCAGTAATCTTGATTCCACCTCATGCTTCATCCAGCCTGGCATTTCACATGATGTACTTGGCATATAAGTTAAATAAGCAGGGTGACAGTATACAGCTTTGACCTAGTCCTTTACCAATTTTGAACCAATCCATTGTTGCTTTTTGACCTGTGTACAGGTTTTGCAGGAGGCAGGTAAGGTGGTCTGGTATCCCCATCACTTTAAGAATTTTCCACAGTGTGTTGTGATCCACACAGTCAAAGACTTTAGCGTAGTCAATGAAGCAGAAGTAGATGTTTTTCTGGGATTCTTTTTCTGTGATCCAATGGATGTTGGCAATTTGATCTCTGGTTCCTCTGCCTTTTCTAAATCCAGCTTGAACATCTGGAAGTTCTCATACTGTTGAAGACTAGCTTGGAGAATTTTGAGCATTACTTTACTAGCATGTGAGATGAGTGCAATTGTGCGGTAGTTTGAGCATTCTTTGGCATTGCCTGTCTTTGGGATTGGAATGAAAACTGACCTTTTCCGGTCCTGTGGCCACTGCTGAGTTTTCCAAATTTGCTGGCATATTGAGTTGCAGCACTTTCACAGCATCATCTTTCAGGATTTGAAGTAGCTCAACTGGAATTCCATCACCTCCACTAGCTTTGTTCATAGTGATGCTTCCTGAGGCCCACTTGACTTTTCACTGCAGGATGTCTGGCTCTAAGTGAGTGATCACACCATTGTGGTTATCTGGGTCATTAAGATCTTTTCTGTATAGTTCTTCTATGTATTCTTGCCACCTTAAGAAAATATCTTCTGCTTCTGTTAGGTCCATAACATTTCTGTCCTTTATTGAGCCCAATTTGCGTGAAATGTTCCCTTGCTGCTGCTGCTGCTGCTGCTAAGTCGCTTCAGTCGTGTCCGACTCTGTGCGATCCCATAGATGGAAGCCCACCAGGCTCCCCTGTCCCTGGGATTCTCCAGGCAAGAACACTGGAGTGGGTTGCCATTTCCTTCTCTGATGCATAAAAGTGAAAAGTGAAAGTGAAGTCACTCAGTCGTGTCCGACTCTTAGCGACCCCATGGATTGCAGCCTACCAGGCTCCTCCGTCCATGGGATTTTCCAGGCAAGAGTACTGGAGTGGGGTGCCATTGCCTTCTCTGAAATGTTCCCTTAGTATCTCTAATTTTCTTGAAGAGATCTCTGTCTCTCCCGTCTTATTGTTTTCCTCTATTTCTTTGCATTGTTCATTTAGGAAGGCGTTCTTATCTCTCCTTGCTAAACTTAGCAGCCATTGATGATCATTTATTGTTGCATTATGGGTTGCAAAATGGTAGAAATCTATCATTCCTTCGTTTATTAGCTGGAATGCTTCTGTAAAGGAGATTTTCTTCATCAACTCTTTAGTTTTCTCTGAGGTACAATTTGTACAGGGAAATGCTGGATAAATGCTTGCTTTCTTCTTTTAATGTTACTTGTTTTGGGAATAATGACTTGATTCCCCACCATTCTCCAAAGGTGACCAATAATGAGTTTGTAAGTATTACTGTGAACTAATGGATTTTTTAACGTGTTTGATGTGTTTCAATCCACTGTGGTTATTCTTGATATTCAAGTTGGCTCACTTCTGAGTCTATTTGACAACAACCCCTGAGGTCTTTGACAGCATCCTTGTTTCCAGGCATGAAAATATCTCCCAGATTCTACATTTCTTGGCCCAGACTTGGATCCAGCCACTTCTTTCAGGACTCTGATTCCATTTGGTGGGAAATGATAGAAACCGCAATCTGGATGTTAACAATCCATCTCTTATTAACATTCTTAGTACTTTTACATTATCATTATCATATATGTATACATGATATACATCATATATGTATATATGTAGAGAAAAATAAATTACGAGTTTATATGGATACTTTTAATTCAAATTAAAGATATGGTCTTCACCTAAATTTCTTAATGTTTGTGTTTGTATGTCTTCTAATGACAGTAACATAATTGCTCATTTGATACATAACTATTTTAGGGCAGATTCTTCAGTTTTATAGCCAAGACACTCTGTTAGTAAAGTCCTGTGGGAGCAATTATAAGATGGGTCATCTAGAAACTTTTTCAAAAACTGCATTCTTGCTGTTTTAACTGTAGATTATATTCATTTAAATAGGTACAGCCCACGCTTGATGGAAAAAATTCTCCAAATGGCTGAAGGTATTGATATTGGGGAGATGCCTTCATATGATCTGATGCTGTCCAAGGCCTCCAAAGGTCAAAAACGTCACCTCTCAACATGTGATGGTGAGTATACTGTTTCTGGAAGGTGGGATTTGAAGAAACAGTGTAGCTTCTTTTTTAATGATATGAGTGTGGTATATGATTTTAAATAACATTGGTAACATCAGATCTTACACACTGTAAAAGTTTTAACTTTCAGTTTGTACATTTTTTTTTTGAGGGTGCTAAATAGAACTGAAAGCTAAGAATACTGAATTCATGCTATAATGCTGTCCTGTAAAAGTTTTAACTTTCAGTTTGTACATTTTTTTTTTGAGGGTGCTAAATAGAACTGAAAGCTAAGAATACTGAATTCATGCTATAATGCTGTCCTGTAAAAGTTTTAACTTTCAGTTTGTACATTTTTTTTTTGAGGGTGCTAAATAGAACTGAAAGCTAAGAATACTGAATTCATGCTATAATGCTGTCCTGTAAAAGTTTTAACTTTCAGTTTGTACATTTTTTTTTTGAGGGTGCTAAATAGAACTGAAAGCTAAGAATACTGAATTCATGCTATAATGCTGTCCTGTAAAAGTTTTAACTGTCAGTTTGTACATTTTTTTTTTGAGGGTGCTAAATAGAACTGAAAGCTAAGAATACTGAATTCATGCTATAATGCTGTCCTTGAAGGGTAATGCTTCCATGCCATGGAACCTCCCTTAAGCATCTAAGTAACTAAATCCTCCTGGATGGGTCTGTGGTAGACCAATTTTCTACTAAACTGTGTTATAGGGAGAAAGCTCTAGTGTCTGGTATAGCCTCAGCAGAGTTCTTCCATAGCTTTAAATTTGATATCCTCTATAAATCATTAGTTTCCAGCTAAAGTTTGTTCTAGAAATAAAATATAGCAAACATCTTTTTGTGCAGAATAAGTCAGAACTAAAATTTTGAAGTTGAAAATCTTTGGGATCTTTTGACAAATATTTTTTATTTGATTTTTTTTTTAGTCGCAACTATGTAAAGCACCATCACAGAGTCGGTCACTTCTGGTACAAAAGAGAGGCTTTGTAAACGCCTCTGGTCATCATCTCTGTTGCATTAGAGCCATCTGTTCCATTTGCAGTCCTTAAGAAGGAGCTTTTCAGCACAGGTGGTATGAGATCATAGTGGAACATCCTCTTACTCAGTACACTTCACCTGTGCTTTAACTCATTAGATGCAGAAGCATCTACCCGTCGTGCATGGTGGTGACCTGCATAGTTGAGTCAATGGCATATTTTCTGTCAAGTCTCCTCCCTTACACGTGGAAGGACAGGGAGCATCTCTCCTTATGCTGGAATCTTACATTGATATTTGAGTCCCTTCACCTAAATGACCTGAAGTTTTTGTGATGGGACATAACTTTTACCAGCAGTTCAGCTTGCAAAAAAAAAGTGGTTGGTACTGTTTTCCTGCTTGGTTCTTTTGAAATATCCCTTTTTAATGAATTGTAAATTTCACTCATTCTATAGGTCAAAATCCTCCTAAAAAGCAAGCCGGTTCCAAATTCCATGTGAGACCTCGTTTTGAGCCTGTACATTTTGTAGCTAGTAGTTCAAAAGACGAAAGACAGGAAGATCCTTATGGCCCTCAAGCAAAAGAGAGAAATGAACAAACACATTTTGCTAACATGCCAAGAGACATCTACCAAGATTATACTCAAGACTCTTTCAGTATACAAGATGGGAACTCTCAGTATTGTGATTCATCAGGATTTATTTTCACAAAAGACAAGCCTGTCACAGCCAACATGTATTTTGACAGTGGGAACCCTGCCCCCAGCAGCACATCACAGCAGGCAGACTCTCAGTCACCTCCTGAGCCTTCACCATCACAGACATTTCCTGAGTCAGTGGTAGCTGAGAAGCAGTATTTTATTGAAAAATTAACAGCAACTATCTGGAAGAACCTTTCTAATCCAGAGATGACTTCTGGATCTGATAAAATTAATTACACCTATATGTTAACTCGTTGTATTCAGGCATGTAAGACAAATCCTGAATATATATATGCTCCTTTAAAAGAAATCCCTCCTGCTGACATCCCCAAAAATAAAAAACTTCTAACAGATGGTTATGCCTGTGAAGTTAGATGCCAGAACATCTACTTAACTACAGGCTATGCTGGCAGCAAGAATGGGTCCAGGGATCGAGCTACTGAGCTAGCTGTAAAACTCTTGCAGAAACGTATTGAAGTTAGGGTTATCCGACGGAAATTCAAGCACACAATTGGAGAGGACCTTGTGGTGTGTCAGATTGGCATGCCTTCCTATGACTTTCCTCCAGCTCTGAAACCACCAGAAGAGCTGGTGGTGCTGGCTAAAGATGCTTCTGGGCAGCCGATTTTTAATGCTTCCGCCAAACACTGGACCAATTTTATCCTTACAGAAAATGCAAACGATGCAATTGGTATCCTTAACAATTCTGCCTCATACAACAAAATGTCTGTTGAATACAAATATGAGATGATGCCAAATCGTACATGGCGTTGTCGAGTGTTTTTGCAAGATCACTGCTTAGCTGAAGGTTATGGAACCAAAAAAACAAGTAAACATGCAGCTGCTGATGAGGCTTTGAAAATCCTTCAAAAAACACAGCCCACTTATCCATCTGTCAAAAGTTCACAGTGCCAAGCAGGCTCTTCCCCCAGGGGATCTGGAAAGAAGAAAGACATAAAGGATCTTGTAGTTTATGAGAATTCTTCCAATCCTGTGTGCACGCTGAATGACACAGCTCAGTTTAACCGAATGACAGTTGAATACGTCTATGAAAGAATGACAGGCCTCCGATGGAAATGCAAGGTGATTCTCGAGAGTGAAGTAATTGCAGAAGCAGTTGGAGTGAAGAAAACTGTCAAATATGAAGCTGCGGGGGAAGCTGTGAAAACCCTCAAAAAGACCCAACCGACTGTTATTAACAACTTGAAGAAAGGAGCTATTGAAGATGTGATTTCCAGAAATGAAATTCAGGGCCGCTCAGCAGAGGAGGCTTATAAACAACAAATCAAAGAAGATAACATTGGGAATCAGCTGCTGAGAAAGATGGGTTGGACGGGTGGTGGTTTAGGTAAATCTGGTGAGGGCATTCGGGAGCCAATCTCCGTCAAAGAGCAGCATAAGCGGGAAGGGCTTGGCCTTGATGTAGAGAGGGTAAATAAAATTGCCAAGAGAGATATTGAACAGATCATCAGAAACTATGCCCGCTCCGAGAGCCACACGGATTTAACTTTCTCTACAGAGCTGACTAATGATGAGAGGAAGCAAATACATCAGATCGCCCAGAAGTATGGTCTTAAGAGTAAGTCTCATGGGGTGGGCCACGACAGGTACCTGGTGGTAGGAAGAAAAAGACGGAAGGAGGACTTACTTGACCAGCTCAAACAGGAAGGCCAAGTAGGGCATTACGAGCTGGTGATGCCTCAAGCAAATTGAGATCTTGCTAATTTATTGTGCAGATGCCTGAGGCAGATTTGTGAATTAAAGAAGTGATGCTACATGTACTGGTTGCAGAGTATATTCATTCTTACGATGTTTCACCTTGTTCATTTCATATAGTGCTTTATTAGATATTGCAACTTGAAGAATACTGTCCACTTGTATTAGCTTAATCCAGCAGATAATATTGTGCAGTTACTGTTTATGTCTTTGATATTGCTGTGTCCCTCAGATTTTAGTGGTTTGTACAAAGCAAGAACACATATCCAAATGGAATTTCACCCCAAGAAAGAAATTCCCATTTTAAAGGGCATAGCACAGCAATCTGCAACAATATGTAAAATTGATGTTGACTACAATAAAACTGCTAAGTCGCGTCAGTCATGTCCGACTCTGTGCGACCCCAGAGATGGCAGCCCACCAGGCTCCTCCGACCCTGGGATTCTCCAGGCAAGAACACTGGAGTGGGTTGCCATTTCCTTCTCCAGTGCACAAAAGTGAAAGTGAAGTCGCTCGGTCGTGTCCGACTCGTTGCGACCCCATGGACTGCAGCCCACCAGGCTCCTCTGTCCATGGGATTTCCCAGGCAAGAGTAGTGGAGTGGGGTGCCTAGAGTCTTAATTCCAACTTAACTGAAATGTCAGATCATTTTGTATTATCTATTTTCATCTTTATGTGAAGCCAGTTATAGAATGTTTAACAGTAAATTGTGCTGTATGTGTAAATGTCCTTACCAACTAAATGATGTAAAACTTTCTTAAAGTAATTTTAGTGTCCATTTATTTATAACTCTTCCATGTGGTTTCCAGAATATTGGAAGTGATTTACTGTATCTTGTGATAGGAGTTTTAACAAATTCTAGTCTTCATGCTGAGAGAGCACTACTTGAGAGAGCAATTGAAAAGTTTCCAAAATTTTGATTCAGTCTGAAGAAAGGAAGCTGGAACTGTCTGTTCTTGGTGCCTTGCAGAGAGACTCGCAGCAACTCTCCATTACAGCTTTCATGTGGCTTGGATGTATAACACATCCAGGGTGGCCACAGCTGTGGCAGAGCTTGGTGAAAGACTGAAGATACATTGGTGCTTTGATGAAAAGGTCAGTTGGCTGGTTCTCTCTAGAAAAGCTTATTTAGCCCCCAAAGCCAACTTTGTAACATATTTAAAACTGCTATTTTCGCTTATTTCTGGAATGTAAAAAAAATGTATAAAAAGAATTAGCGTATGCTTCCTGAATAAAAAGGAGCCAGAGTTGATCAATGTGGTGGTGTGCTCATTTCTGGGAAGCAGCCTGGTAGCAACACTTTGACTCTTTGGAGAAGTCGTGTTTGCACAAAACATTTCAACACTAGAACACATGTGGATGAACATGATGACTTAGCAGATAGGAACAGCCAGTCAGTGACCCATCATGTTTTCCCCGGGGACCAACATGCTGGCTGCAGCCAAATCTTAGGCTGCTTCCTTTTACATGATTTTGTTTTTTGTATCTCAGGTAAATCGAGTATTAATATTCAGAGGTGAATATTGATAAACACCTCCAGTGACTTCATATTTAGAACAGTTAGGTTGCTTACAGTGACTGAAAACATTTAGCACCAAACTTGACATTGGCCCACAATGAACAACTTCCTTTCCCTTCTTAGGTATATTTTGCATTAAGAAGCTGTCCATTGTACTTAAATCAATATGTTAAAAATAGAAGGGGATTTTCTTTTATGCCTGGATCTCTATGGCTTTCAGTCACCTACAATGATAACACAGTGTATGATGTTTGCTTTCCGCTAACTTTTGTCCTACAGTGTCTGGCCTTTCATGTTAGTAGGATGAGGAATGAGGTGTGCGTTTTATTTTGGCCCTTAATCTTTTAACAGTGGCAAAGGGAACTAACCTAAAATGTTTATAGATTTTTTAGGATTATGTTTTTTACCTCCTAGTCTCATGCCAACTTTGAGAAGCTATGGTTCAATTAGTGTATTAGAAAAGCCCACCTTCACCTCTCTTGGGTAAGGGTAGCTTTGGAGATTGAGTGTAGAAACTCCTCTCTTTACATTTCTTTCCTCTTCCCAAAATGATTCAGGGGCCAGAGGAGTAGGGTGATGTTATATAAATCTGGTTTATTTGTATAAGTTAAAACGAATAGAATATCAGTGTAGTTAGTTAAGCTCTGAAACAATGGGGCCAAGTATATATTTGGTTCTCGGTTTGAGGGTCCAGATTTCCTAACTTCTTAGGATCAGCCTTGGTATTAATGTGGAAATCCATCTAACTGGAAATTCACTTCTTAACTTGGTGGGAGGGGTGGTGATAAATGAAATTTAAATCATCTAACTCTGCTTGAGAATATGTTGAGAAATGGGGTTGGCAAGAATGAGCTGCTGACAACCTTGCTGTTCTATTGTGTCCCCTTTTTGTTGGTTCTTATATTTTCCCTTTCTTTGAGACATATGAGACAGCAGTCATTTTTAACCCAGTACTGTAACCTTGCTATAAAACCTGCACAGGTACATGAGCAGCTTTAAGTTTTGTTTGAATAAATTATACTGAGGAACTAACTCTGCTTTCAGTTACATATATATTTATAGCATTAAGGCTCACAGATCTACTTTTTAGATTTTTTTCCCTCCCCTTTGATTACAAAATGAATGGAAATTTCATGCATTCTGTTTGGATTCTTTTAAAAGTAGTATACAGTACATTATTCACTGTGCTAAGAGTAACTCTTGAGGTTGGAAATGGGTCCTAAATAAGGGACTCTTAATTACAACTCTAGCTCTTCATCATACCCCCTTTGCCATACATGCAGGTGCAGAATTGAAGATTCAAGTTCAATCTGCCATTTGAAAGGGGACCTCACATATATGTTTTAAATTTATGATTGTTATAAATTAGTGTATGGTGTTGTTAGCCTGTGGCATTTAAAAAAAACTGTAAAGAAAAAAGGCAAATCTGCATTAAACTTTGAAATGAATGATTTGTGGTGCTTTTGACCATGGATATGATGCTTTGGGGAAGTCAGTTTGTTGATGCTGTTGTAAGATTTTAAAAGGATTATCCCATGAAAGATACTGGGAATAGTGTTTCTCAGGAGGTATACTAAAGAAAAAAATAATAAACATGCATATTCCCAATCTCACCTTAATTTTTTCAAGTATGAGTAACAGTGTCAATGTTCAAGATACCCAACCACAGGAATTCCCTGGTGGTCCAGCGATTAAGACTTGGGCGCTTTCACTGCCATGGCCCATGTTCAGTCCCTGGTTAGGGATCTAAGCTCCCATAAGCCATGTGGCACAGCCAAAAAAAAACAACCCAGCCAAAGTAGGATGAAGAAATTTATGTAAAACTAATCTGCCAAATAAAGACTGATTTAATGTCATTCTACTAAGAAGCAGAAATGAACTTACTAAGGATGTTGTTCCCAGGTGAATCTAACCAGTTCGTGTGTTCAGTGTAGGATGAGGTCCCTCACGTTGAAGCTCCTTTAAATACACCAGAAGGACTTAAATTTCATTTATCACCACCCCTCCCACCAAGTTAAGAAGTGAATTTCCAGTCATTGTCCTTGTCTCTATAAAATGAACTAGGTTGCTCCTCAGAAGAAAGTTTTGTTTAAACAAGGTTAACACTGAGGATACCTGTATTCCCAAACTTTACTCGAGACTTAAAATACCATTTTATAGTAGTTTGTTTTTTAAGCTAAGGCTTTTTTTAAGAGGTGGAATGTCAGGATCAATGTTAGACCTTGGTCTCTTAGGATGATGGTAAATCTCCAGGTTAATTCTCCCCACTTAGCAGTTTCATTCCCTTAACTGCCTATAATATATGCTGAAACAACTTTGTTTGAATAGTTTTAAATTCTGTTAGAATGTTTTAAAAAGCATGAAATACTTAAGACTGAAAAGAATAAAGGTCCTCTCCAGCAATATCTTCTCTTTTTCCTCTGCCAGGATCTGTATTCATACTCAGCTAAAACGTAATTATATGTTGACTACAAAATTTTAAGGTTATTTTTATTTACAAGTTTTGAAAAATGTACATTTTTTACATGGGTTACTTATGCAAAGTTAGATTTAAAAGAGTGATAAATGCACAAAAGGTGTCAATGGAACATCAGACCAAACATTTACAAGCCTTGTCCCACACTGCTACTTAAAGGTACTGTCTGTCTAAAAGTATAAATATTCAAAGAAAAGACTGCAAACATTGATTTTAATGTTCTTATAATACTGAAAGGGAAGAAGAAACTAAAGCATGCAGCATTAACTGAGGATTTGAGTGGAAAATAGTTTGCCACAGATATGTTCCCTTCCTTGGGTTAATTAAAAGAAAAACAATGTGGGATTATAAATTTGTTTACATAGGGCAGAACAGCTCCTTTAAAAAGATTAAAGTTTCTCCAACCTTCCTAGCTTAATTAAAAACTAATGATTGTTTCCATTCCTCTGCTCCCACACCTCTTTAAAAAGTGAAAATCCAGAAGACTGCAGTATTCTGAAACTTAGCTTGGGTGTGTCCCGTGAGTATCTTGCAAGGAGAGAATGTGTGAGTTATCATAATTGTGGCACTCCTTTGGCCAAGTCTTTTAACATTCTCCTTCCTACAGTAAAAAATAGTTCATATTGATTAAATCTTAGTATCATAGCCTTTTAAGCGTCCACTGCTGCTCTTTCAAAGTGGATGTTTACAAGGATTTGTTTCCCTGTTTTCTACATGCCATATTCCAAAAATTCATTTCTAAATCTAACACAAGTGAAGGACCAGCCAGGGTGAAGGCTTCAGCAATCATTTTGTTAAAAACAATGTTCCGGTCATCAAGCTATGCATAAGCACCACTTGTAAAACAATTTTAAAAGCTTAGTGTAGAGTAGAGTAACACAAAACTGCCCTAAAACTGGAAATGAGATACAAGAGAAGGGAAAGTAAGCATTAGTCATTTTTGCACGTAACCCAGGTACAGTACATTTGATCTCATAGCGGGTGTTCTCTGATGTTTAAGGAAAAGGTAGAAGGGATAGGAAAAGCTTGGCAAAGGACAATGGAAACGGCACAACAGCTATTTTGCTTTTAATAAAGTAAATGTAATGACACTGAAGAACAGACACATCAATACATATTTTCCTTATGACTGCTGCTGCTTTTCTTCCACCCAGGTCAACAGTCACGCCAGCTCTGTTCTACTATCGCAGAAACACGTTTTTCATACTCCCGCTTGTTCTCCTGGTACAGCTGAGCAGCCTGGCTATTTGCTGGACTATTGGGATTGGGTTCATCCAGTAGAGACTACAGAGACAATTTGTAACAAGTCAGTTCCTCAGTGCCTAGATATAATCACTTGAATTATCCTAAGTAGCAGCTAAATTTGCTCTCAGCATAATAATCTTCAGTTACATTAGTCTGCTATAGCTAGGCAAATATGTTTTCTGGTGGCTTAGGTCTTAATGACCTACTCTTTACTTATGACTTTCAAAAAACAATTGCTAATATAAATGTATCAAAGGATAGTCACATTGAGGAAAATTCACCTGTATGGATGTTAAAATGGAAGACACATCATAGGTTGGACTCCAACGGTTCTGAAGTATGTCCAGACATATGCTACCATCTGCATAGACTAAAAGCATAGAAGTAGGTTATGTTAAACATAACAAAACCATTAAGGTTTTAACATTATAGTCAAGACAAATAGAGTCAAGAATACTTTGCTTTTGAGGTTTAAAATGATTCCTAAGCTGCTTCTCAATTATATTCCTAAAAGAAGTGTCATAATCACTACTAGTGAAACAACTGGGATGATCAGAGAATGTCAAATATAATTTGTGGAAAACTGGAAGATACTTAGTGCTTCTTATTCTGAAAAGACTGTCCTGTTATCCAGGAAACCACACATATTTTTTAAACAGGGTTCCTAGTCATCCACAGACGTATGGGAAATTCATTCCACCAAATTTCTAAACACTACCTCTTCTCTGAAATAACAAAAGATAGCTCAGAGTTCACAAAGTTTCGTTTTGGCATGAAGATAAAAATATCTGATGCCCTGGGAATATTAACCTGAATAAAAGGCAAGTTGTTCTAGGCTTGCTACTAGGAAGGGGAAAAAAGTGAAGTACTAAGTTAGAATCACCTGTGGTACTTTTCTAATATACTGTATACCTGAACCTCAACCAGAATCTGATATTCAGCAGGTCTGGAGTGAGGCCAGGGCATCCATAGCTTTTAAACGTTCCATGCTAATTCTGATATGCAACCAAAGCTGAAAATGGTTGTTTTAAATGCTAGGGAATATAATTACAACACAAAACTACCCAAATCGGGCCTTACATTAAAAGGAAACCTCAAGGACACCTTTATTTTTGTTTATTAAGTAAATGATAAAATCATCAAAACCAGAAGGCTCTCAGATTCCAAACAAATGCAGTGTCCCTTCACGGCTTCGTTCTAGGACCTAAACCAAGACAGCAATAGGCCACCATGAGCAAGACCAGCTTTCAGAAAACAGCAAGATTCCTACACAAATACTCATGTACTACAGACAAATAAATAGGAAATGTGGAATAAACAGTACAGCACTTTAGAATACTCTATTAAAAAGTGATACTTGCCATTTGGATGGAACATCTTAGAGACAAATCTAACCGTTGGTGGCTTATTTGGATATTCCTCAGTGAATTCTATTGTAAGCTTAAAGGTTCCTGTAATTAGAAAAGCAAGGGTTAAGAAAACATTTATCATTTTGTTCAGTAGTACTTTGTTTTTAATGCTATATGACTTGTTTTTCAAGTATTATATGAAATAATGCAAAGATACAGAGTAGGAAAGAGACCAGGTAAGAGGTACAGCTCTAGGAACTGCCCTAAAAATGAACAGTGTGAGAACCACCACTCAAAGGTGATTCATTTTTTGTTTTTCTGTTATTCTCCCCCAAACTTAAATACAGCTATCTTAAACTCAAAATTACTGCCTACAGGATAACTTTAGCCCCTGTACATTTTGAAGACATCCTTAAAATGACAAGCAACTACAGCCAAAGTTTGGCCTTCCTCCTTTAGAAGACTGAAAGACCTTAATAAAGTCTAATTTTCATCAGCTGTCATCTTAAACTCTCCAGTGATTTTTAAATGAACTAGAAAGAAGGAGCACAAAGGTTCAAAAACCAATGCTAGAAATACAAATCAACAATCAAATTATTTTTAAAACAGCAGGGAAAAAGTATAAAAGTGTTCCCTGGCTCCTTTTCATGTAATAGCAACTCTATAATGAAAACATAATTGAATGTAAGCCAGAAAAAACTTCACAGTCTCTCTTAAAAACCCTTAAGTATGACTCACAAGGTACTTAACTATAAAACCAACTCAATAATTCACACTAATGGAGAGAATTAATGGCAGAAATAATTTAAAAATCACATTAGATTGCATTCATGTCTCCAGTAAATTTCTTTCTAATGATGTTTGTTTACGCTACCACTGAAACAAATTATTTTTCTTGAATATGTGTCAACTAAGGTCGCGGGAGGCCCTAAAACATACTAGGTTAGAAACTTATAAGAAATGGACAAGCTGGATCTAATTCAAGAATTGTTGGGGGACTTCCCTGGCGGTCCAGTGGTTAAGACTCCATGCTTCCACTGCAGGGGAGCAGGGGATGTGGGTTCATTCCCTGGCTGGGGAACTAAGATCCCACATGCTGCTGCTAAGTCGCTTCAGTTGTGTCCGACTCTGTGCAACCCCACAGACAGCAGCCCACCAGGCTCCCCTGTCCCTGGGATTCTCCAGGCAAGAACACTGGAGTGGGTTGCCATTTCACATGCCATGAGGCACAGCCAAAAAAAAAAAAAAAAGATTTGTTGGAAGTTGTGATTTGGGGAGATTATTTCCTTCAAGATGTTATTTTTAATTGGTTTTAATAAATTCAAGAAAACAACTGGGCAACTGTTTCTTCCTGACTGAAATTTCTTCAAGTAATCTTAAGGAATCAGTTACTATCTGGTATAAGGTGATGCATGTTCCACTATATTACTCTGGTCCATTTAATACATTACTTATTCTAATACAATAGACCACACTTCAGATAAGATTATAATGTGTTACTGGTTCCTTCAGAGTTAGCAATTTATTTCTTCCTTGCTTCCATTCCACCTTTCCACTTAAGAAAAAAGATCACAATCATTTTACTACTAGATGTTACATATAACAATACCAAAATGTGTTTTCTACCAGCAAACTGACAGTGCAATTTGCTAACAAAGGTGCCCTTAGTATGAACATGCGTCCCAAAGTTTCAGAATAATGTAAAATGCAACATATGGAGACGTATTCTTCAAACTATTTTTACTCCCTAAAATTTAAAGTCAGATCTAAAGATACTATGAATTATAACTAAGGACAAACGGTATAGTATTTTGAAATGGATAAACATGCTATAGTCCATCAGAACACACCTCACCTTTATCACCACCTGGTCATAACTCTTCCTATTTTTGAGGGAGAAAGCATAGTTCTTCTTTTTCAGTCCTACTAATATTATAATCATGATGGTGTTATCACTCACCTAGAGCCAGACATCCTGGAATGTGAAGTCAAGTGGGCCTTAGAAAGCATCACTACGAACAAAGCTAGTGGAGGTGATGGAATTCCAGTTGAGCTATTTCAAATCCTGAAAGATGATGCTGTGAAAGTGCTGCACTCAATATGCCAGCACATTTGGAAAACTCAGCAGTGGCCACAGGACTGGAAAAGGTCCGTTTTCATTCCAATCCCAAAGAAAGCCAATGCCAAAGAATGCTCAAATTACCACACAATTGCACTCATCTCACATGCTAGTAAAGTAATGCTCAACAAGCCAGGCTTCAGCGATACGTGAACAGTGAACTTCCAGATGTTCAAGCTGGTTTTAGAAAAGGTAGAGGAACCAGAGATCAAATTGCCAACATCTGCTAGATCATGGAAAAAGCAAGAGAGTTCCATAAAAACATCTATTTCTGCTTTACTGACTATGCCAAAGCCTTTGACTGTGTGGATCACAATAAACTGGAAAATTCTGAAAGAGATGGGAATACCAGAACACCTGACCTGCCTCTTGAGAAACCTATATGCAGGTCAGGAAGCAACAGTTAGAACTGGACATGGAACAACAGACTGGTTCCAAATAGGAAAAGGAGTACGTCAAGGCTGTATATTGTCACCCTGCTTATTTAACTTATATGCAGAGTACATCATGAGAAATGCTGGGCTGGAAGAAGCACAAGCTGGAATCAAGATTGCTGGGAGAAATATCAATAACCTCAGATATGCAGATGACACCACCCTTATGGCAGAAAGTGAAGAGGAACTAAAAAGCCTCTTGATGAAAGTGAAAGTGGAGAGTGAAAAAGCTGGCTTAAAGCTCAATATTCAGAAAACGAAGATCATGGCATCTGGTCCCATCACTTCATGGGCAATAGATGGGGAAACAGTGGAAACGGTGTCAACTTTATTTTTGGGAGCTCCAAAATCACTGCAGATGGTGACTGCAGCCATGAAATTAAAAGACGCTTGCTCCTTGGAAGAAAAGTTATGACCAATCTAGATAGCCTATTGAAAAGCAGAGACATTACTTTGCCAACAAAGGTCCATCTAGTCAAGGCTATGGTTTTTCCATTGGTCATGTATGGATGTGAGAGTTGGACTGTGAAGAGAGCTGAGCTCCGAAGAATTGATGCTTTGGAACTGTGGTGTTGGAGAAGATTCTTGAGAGTCCCTTGGACTGCAAGGAGATCCAACCAGTCCATTCTGAAGGAGATCAGCCCTGGGATTTCTTTGGAAGGAATGATGCTAAAGCTGAAATTCCAGTACTTTGGCCACCTCATGTGAAGAGTTGAGTCATTGGAAAAGACTCTGATGCTGGGAGGGATTGGGGGCAGGAGGAGAAGGGGACGACAGAGGATGAGATGGCTGGATGGCATCACCGACTCGATGGACATGAGTCTGAGTGAACTCCGGGAGTTGGTGATAGACAGGGAGGCCTGGTGTGCTGCGATTCATGGGGTCACAAAGAGTCGGACACGACTGAGCGACTGAACTGAACTGAATATTATAATATGCAAGAAAAAGTAGGAATGAGTGTTAGTTCAAAACTTTGAGCTTTCCTTATGTATCTCAAGTATAAACACATTTGGCTCAGTGTTGATATACACTTAAATTATAGCTTAGAGATTTATCATCAAGAAATTGCTCTAAAATTGGGCAGATTTAATAGTATGCAGAGCTCCCAGGTAATTTAAATTAAAACGATCATTAAATATGGTACTTAAAGGTGGTAAAGCCACACAGAAGGCAAGCATAAGTATAAACAGTGGGGCAAAGCAGAAGCTTTGCAGTCAGATCTGGGTTCAAATCCTAGCTTTGCTACTTGCTTGTTATGAAACCTTGGGGGAAGCTGCTTAACTTGCTGCTGCTGCTGCTACTAAGTTGCTTCAGTCGTGTTCAACTCTGTGCGACCCCAAAGACAGCAGCCCACCAGGCTCCGCCGTCAAACACTGGGGCAAAGCAGAAGCTTTGCAGTCAGATCTGGGTTCAAATCCTTGCTTTGCTACTTGCCCATTATGAAACCTTGGGGGAAGCTGCTTAACTTGCTGCTTCTGCTACTAAGTTGCTTCAATCGTGTTCAACTCTGTGCGACCCCAAAGACAGCAGCCCACCAGGCTCCGCCTTCAAACAGTGGGGCAAAGCAGAAGCTTTGCAGTCAGATCTGGGTTCAAATCCTTGCTTTGCTACTTGCTCATTATGAAACCTTGGGGGAAGCTGCTTAACTTGCTGCTTCTGCTACTAAGTTGCTTCAGTTGTGTTCGACTCTGTGCGACCCCAAAGACAGCAGCCCACCAGGCTCCGCCTTCCCTGGGATTCTCCAGGCAAGAACACTGGAGTGGGTTGCCATTTCCTTCTCCAATGTATGAAAGTGAAAAGTGAAAGTGAAGTCGCTCAGTCGTGTCCAACTCTTCGAGACCCCATGGACTGCAGCCCACCAGGCTCCTCCATCCATGGGATTTTCCAGGCAAGAGTACTGGAGTGGGGTGCCCACCGCCTTCTCCATGCTTAACTTGACTATACCTCAAGTTCCTCATCTGTAAAATGGGTTAATAATAATACCCACTACATAACATTGTTGTGAGGTTTAAAAGAGAAAAAGATGCACAGTGATATAAAACAAGTGCCTCATAAATACTTTAGTTACAATAATTCTACAGTTTCCCATCTCTAGACCCAGTTGAAGGAGGCAAAACCCCAAAATCCAAACCATCATCAGTAAGAAAAATACAATTAATGAATCCAAATACTAGATAGTACTTTCTCTCTGACCTAAATCAAACACGCACAGTGAAACGCAAGTAGAGAACATATGCTGGTGGTTCACAAAACCCCTGACTTGAGCTTTCTGCCTACTGCTTGCTGAAAAGTTCAACAAGGTGGTTACCTAGCTACCAGAGAAGTTAATCAAGTCTTTTAGAACAGCTTACTTAATATCTTGAGAGATGAAACCACCTGTTTATGTCAATATTAATATAAATTAGTAGGACTTACCCACATCTTACTCAAAGTACACATTTAAAGGGATGTTTCATACACTTAGGGCTTCCCTGGTGGCTCAGAGGTTAAAGTGTCTGCCTGCAACGCGGGAGACCGGGGTTCGATCCCTGGGTTGGGAAGATCCCCTGGAGAAGGAAATGGCAACCCACTCCAGTATTCCTGCCTGGAGAATCCCATGGACAGAGGAGCCTGGTGGGCTACAGTCCACGGGGTTGCAAAGAGTCAGACACAACTGAGCTACTTTTTCTTTCTTTCTTTCTTCATACTTTTAGCTGCATTAAACAATGAGAACCTCTTCAGTACAACTTTCAATGCAATTTCGGAGATCCAAAACGAACATTAAGGATATTTAAAATCCTAGAATTAATGTTATGCAATTGAGCCTAAGCTTATCCTCTGAATATTTAGAAGGCTAGGCTTTAAAATAATTGAAAACTTAAGCCTCACCATTGTTGTACACAATCTGTACTGATTTTTTATCTTCCTGAGGAGGCCACAACATTGTAAGGAAAGTAGGAATTAATCCATCTATACCTAGGGACCTGGACAATTATATAAATGTGTTAAATGGCTGGTGTATAGCAATAGGGAGTGATTTGGTTAGTGTATGTTCTGCCTAAAAACAGTCACAAATTCAACTTTTGAAAATATTGTACTGGCCAAAGAAAGCACCTCTGTAGGTGTTTTCTGCCATTTAGCCACCAGTTTGTGACCCCTGAGGAGGAAGCAAAGTACATATACTTAAATTTTTTTGATGATTGAAAAAGTCTGACTTTTAAGATAATAACCAACCTTCATTACAGGATTTATGTACCTTAAGAACACCCCTTGTGGACTTTTAAGTGATTCATTTAAAAAAGGACACCAAATTCTTAAGAATACATCCACTGTAAAAATCAAATACTAATATCTTACTGTTTCTATTAACAATTTTCAGATGATGCGCTGGAGAATACATTGCTTCTTAACCTTCATATTCAGCATACATGCTAAGATATTTTATGAGGATGCATTTACCCCCAGTGTTTTGTTTGGTAGTGTAAGCTCTTGGGAACATAGCCCTCTTACTTCAAGTGTGTGAAGTTAAATCGAAATACCTTGAAGAGTTCCTATTTTTAAAAGTTCAGCTCTTTAACTAGGACCTAGCTGTTATGGACGGAGAAGGCAATGGCTCCCCACTCTGGTACTCTTGCCTGGAGAATCCCAGGGACAGGGGAGCCTGGTGGGCTGCCGTCTATGGGGTTGCACAGAGTCGGACACGACTGAAGTGACAGCAGCAGCAGCAGCAGCTGCTGTTCTGGAAACGTCTGCTCCAGATGGTTACAAGGAATCACCAAAAGTAGTTCTGAAGCTGTTGATTTATATCATACATTGGCAACAGCAAAATCAACGATGCCACTTGTTCCTAATTGGGCCTTTCCAGTAAATTTCCTAGGTGTAAATAAGAGGTATTTTTAAATGGTCAAAAAAATTCTTGTAACCTTGGTTAGTGTTCTAGACACCTGAGGAAGCATTCATGGATAGCAGACTGCTCAAAAGAATGAATCAGAAAAGGGTACTGTCATTCAGCCTGAGTAATTCCTTTCAGTAATGTCAGGTTGGAGAGACACATCATCAAAAATAGAACCAGTAATGTCAAGGGGGAAGGTCCAGGTAGATAATGGATTCCATAAGTACTTTTCCAATTCATACCACTTAAAGCGAGAGAAGCACCCTTGAAATATTTACGTTGCCAACCCCTAGCAAAGCAAGGTACTATTAATAAAGTTGTGCCCAGCATAAAGCAGTCTGAATAAAATCAGGAGAAAGGAAGCCAATGAAAATAAAGCTGCTGGAGCTAAAGCAAATACACAGCAAATCTGCACATAAAACTTAAGTATGAAGAACCAGCAACCAATCTAATGGAGGAAAACTAAGCCTAGCTAGCTTTTGCTATGGATCAGGATCAGTTCAAATGATTTACCTCACACACCAAAGTAGTATGCCTTCAGGATCACACTCCCTTGCTATCATTTCTTTTTATCAAAGCACTGAAGAACAGTGATATTTACCCAGGAGGTGAAGGCAGAGAAGAAACAAAGTATCTAGCTTACTGTTTACAATCTGCTAGGGAAATCTGAGTGTTTGAGACAAATCCTAGAATTGGTTTGTATTCATTTACCTCACAACATGTTGTGGTTGGTAACATCCAAAGGCAATCTGACTTGACAACTTGATTTTGGTTTGTATTCATTTACCTCACAACATGTTGTGGTTGGTAACATCCAAAGGCAATCTGACTTGACAACTTTGCTTGTACTGAGTAGTTTGTAGAAATGCTTTTGTTGCCACCTTCAAATGGAGGTGTATGCATATGTGTGTGTATATGTGTACAGATCTCTCTCAAATGCTATATGACCAAAGGAATATAAGGCATTGAGAAGAAAATAAATAACAGAAAGGCCCTTTTCTGTTTAAAAATACCTCAAATATTAAAGATGTCAATCAGTAGTTCAAATACTTTTAATCATCTTTTTAAATGCATTAAGCTTTCAAAAGCAATTAACTACACACACATACACACACAATTGAGTGCACATAAAACTATATCAATGTCAATTTCCTGGTTGTGCATAGTCATTCAAGATGTTACCAAGGGAGAGGGGGGAACAGGTGAAGGGTACACAAGGTCTCTCTGTATTATTATTTATTACAACTCCACACAAATCTATATCAAAACAAGAAGCTTTAAAAAGTCCTTAAAAAGCAACTTAGTGTGTTTTTAAAAGTCAAACCTAAACCTAAAAGTCATGTACCTATAAGTACGTGTAGTATCTTGAAGTAGGTTGGACACTGGTAAGAGAGTACATTAAGGCTCCCCTCGATTGTGAAACTGCCTTGAGATTACTGATCATAAAGTCTTGATAAAAGCACATGCTGAAAACTCATTTAAAAATAAGAAACAATAAACTGGCTATTGAATGTGCCATTAAAGACCATCTTAAAGCAGTGAGGCTGAAAAGCACTCAATGTCAGATTGTAGAAACCAGACAGTTGTGTGCAAGGGATGCCTGCATCCATTCAACATCCAACAACACACATGAAGCACCTGCTGAACACAGTTCCCACCCTTGTGACAGAATTCTGAACCAGACAGTCCCTGGGGTCTCCGAGTGGATCAGCAAGTGGTTGGGTTGATCTTAACTCAGTGTCCTGATGGAGGGGGTGTTGGTGCTGAATTTAGCAGGATCACAACCCAAGCCTCACAAACCCTTAACATCAGTGGTATCATGCTCCTTTTAAAAAGTGACTGCCTTACTCAGATTTTTTTAAGCAGCAGGAAAAAAGGTACAGTTCTAGTCAAGCGGACAACAGCCAAAACAACCTGCCACAGACTGGACTCCTCTCAAGCCTTTAGCAGGCAGAGGCTAGGGAGAAGCGGGTTATTAAGTAGGAGGCACTTCCAGGCTGACTGGGAAACCCTTTCCCCAGAAGATCAGGGTCCCAAAAGGTGGGTAAAGAAACTCTCTTACCATCCTCAAACGGGGTCCCTTCAGGCCTACAACACAGAGAGAAACAAGTCAGTTCCCGCATGGGGGCTTCTCTCTCCCCGGTTCATCTGCTCGCCCCACCTCTGGTAAACCACCGCTTCCCGGGTTGAAAAGCCACTACCAATAGAGCTTTGGGGCTCAGAAACCCCAGGCAGGCCGAAGCGCCACCGCTCCCCGCCCCGCCCCCCTCCGAACCCCAAACGGTTCCCCTGGCAGCGGGAACCGAGCTAATCGAGGCACAGGCTCCGGGGAGGCGCCTAGGCCCAACGAGCCCCAAACCTTCTCGCTCAGTCCCCGCCTCCGCACCGGGTCGGTCCCAACGGGCACACGGGTCCCCCAGCCCTCACCACCATCCGGAACGCAGACTCACCCAAAAATGACCGCGTTCCAAACCATGATGTTGTTCTCAGACGGAGCCCCGCTGACTCCGGCTGGAGGATCCTCCTGCAACCTACAGGGAAACAGCAGAGGAACCTCCGGCTATCCTGTACCCGCCGCCCGCCGGTCCCCTGACGGCCCCGCCCTGAACCCCGGCTGCCGCCCCCGGCCCCTAGAGTCCCGGGCGGGTTACCTCTTGAAGTCCCTCATGAGACGCCGCCGAGCCGGGGTGGACATGTCTCTAGCGGGGTCAGGGGTGGGGCATACACCGAGCTCTCGGGTCCCCGCGGGTGGTGAGGAGGCTGAGGAAGCCGGAGGAACCAACGGAGAAGCGCCTAGAGGAACCGCACTGCCTCTCCTCAGTCGAGGGTCGATCTGGCGCCGGCTTAGCACCACCCCAGAGTAGACCGGGGCTGAACCAACCTGAGAGGAGAAGACGGGGGTGGAATGCCAAACGCCGGACGGGCCGTACCAAGACGGGACAGGGGTCGGGGGGGGGGGGACGAAAGTTGCTTAGGTCATTAAACCCCTGAGGGACGCTGGGAGCGAGGGTGAGAAGCAAGCTGCGGGCCTCATGTAATTGCTGGGAACTCAATAGGATCCGGTGGTGGAATCAGTCCACCTTCACTTTCCAATTCTAAGACGAACCATGGGAAGCTTTTTTTCTGTTCTTCCTTTTTCTTTTTTAGATCAGATCACTTATTAAAGTGCGCACAGTGGCTGAGGGGGAGAAGGATGAAGTCTCAATCTCAATGAGGACAGAGTGGAAGAAGGCGAAACCAGTTCTCCTAAAGCCGAAACTCTAGGGGGTACACCTCCTACGGACACGGGAAACTGGGGAGGAAGCTGTGTGACTGGTCAAAATCAATGAACATCCAAAGAGTAAATCGACCTCGACGGTGAGGTCGAGGGTCCCTTCTCTATGGGATGAATGTGTGGGCCCCAACCTTTAGGCTGATGATCACCCCCAAAGCAGAATGAAATGGTGGTGTGTGTCCTGGGGGAGGGAATGAGAGCTGGAGGCAAGCAGAATGAGGCTTTAGCTTTGGACACTCACAATTTGGCTCTGGAACCACATTTCCCCTTGACAGTTCAACAAGCCAAGTGGCTACTATATGTTCAGAAGAGTCCAAAGGTATGAGAATATCCGATTGCAGAGAATTGGAAGAGCAGTGAGTCTGAAGTAAAAGGAACAGTAAGATGCACGTGAAAAAGCTGTAGGTTGCAGGGAAGAGTCACAGTTAGTATGTGGACCTGCAAAAGCAATAACAGTTTTAAAGAATGTTTTTTAAAAAGGTCAACTCCAAATAACATAGAAGGTAGGCAAAATACTCATTTAAGAATTTTTTGGAAATATGAGAAAAGTAGGTTTAGGGTCATGCAGGGAGAGTTTTGAATGCCAAGCTAATGGCTTCCTTGGAAGTTGGTTGAGCAGAAAGGCAACATGATCAGAGCTGTACTCACTGGAGACGGGTCCCAGGACAGCAACTAGAAGACTCTTGAAGTATTCTAGGTGAGAGGTAGTGACAGGCAATGACAATAAAAACGGACAGGACTTGCCAACAGAACGTGGGGACAAGAGAGAGGAAGGAGTCTATGGAGGCTCAAGTTCTGGGGACTTCCCTGGTGGTTCACGGGTTAGGGCTCTGTGCTTCCAATGCAGGGGACACCGGTCAACCTCTGGTCCCAGAATTAAGATCCCCACAAGCCTCCAAGTGTCGTGTGGCTAAACAATGGCTCAAGCTCGAACCCCCAAGATAATTGGGAGTTTGAAGTACCATTACCTGAATTAGGGAAAAGAGAGGGGAATGGCAGTTTGGGGAGAGAAAATTTGGGGACTTGCTGAGTTCATGGGACTAGTGAGACATCTACCTGAAGATGTCCAGAAGATATAGATGTGCAGGAATTTGTTTCTAAAATGGGAGACAGGAGGCACCTGACAATGTTAATGATTCTAGCTGCTGCTTTACAACAGGTACTCTCATGGCCAAGGATTTATATCTCTCATTAATTCTAATATATCAGTTAAAGCAAATCTCCCTAATATACCATCACATTATGGCTGTGGTGGGAAGGGGATACAAAAATAAATTTAAAAACTTCCTTTTCCTCTCACCTAGGAGCTTGCTGTCTACTAATATACACATACGGAATCAACAAAGGCAAGATTTATGAAAGCAAGTGCATTAGTTTTCTATTGATGTTTAACAAATTGCCACAAGCTGTTAGCCAACTTCAGTTCCTGTGGTTGCAGGACTGAAGGCCCCATTTCCTTACTGGCTGCCAGCCAGGGACCAGTCTCAGCTCCTAGACGTTACCTACACTCCTTGCCATGTGGCCTACTCCATCTTCATATCCAGCAGCAGAGAATTTCTCTCCCATCAAATCCCTGTCATACTTTTAAAAAATGTATTTCTTTTCCTCTCACAATTTGAATCTTTCTTTAGGAAGAGCCCAGCTCACTTTAAGACCTTATCTGATTAGGTCAAGCCCACCCCAGATAGTCTCCTGATCTTAAAATCATCTCATTTGGCACCTTAATTACATCTGCAAAATTGCCTGATAGCAGAACTCAGATTACTATTTGACTGAATAGCTCGAAGTGACCAGAAATCTTGAGGAAGAGGGTGGCATCTTAGAATTCTGCCTCCAGAGCAGCAGCAAATTGCAGAGCAGAAACAAGTGATTCAACAGATGCTGAAGAATCTGTACAGCAGGGGAATCATCAATCTGGTGGGGTTAGAGCAAGCTTCCTGAAATGGGTTTATTTCAATGTTGCTTCAGAAAAGATGAAAGCAGGGCTAGGGAGGGAAGAACACAAGTAGTTCCTAAACAGCACAAACGTGGACATGGAGCTTAACCAGGATCTGGGGATAGCGGGCAGATTAGAGAGGCTAATGCAGATTGACAAGACCTTGACTTGGAAAAGTGAGGATGACAGAAGTTGATTAAATGCCCTCAAATATGAGGATGAGGAATTCAGGCTTGCTAGGCAGCTTTTGTAGGTGTTTGAGCCTGAGAGAGATGTACTGAAAACATCCCACTGAGAAATGGTATATAGTATACTGGAGAGGAGGTGAGGTCTGGGAAGTCTCTGGATATAAGGGACTGGGTATAAATGTCTGCCATCCAGCCATCTCATCCTCTGTCGTCCCCTTCTCCTCTTGCCCCGCGTGCTGCGATTCATGGGGTCGCAAAGAGTCGGACACAACTGAACGACTGATCTGATCTGATCTGATAAATGTCTGAAACTCATTGAAGGCTAGAGATGCGTGTGAGTGTGTTGTGGGCTTGTCTGTTTTCTGAAACTCCTTTGCTGTATAGCTAAGGAGTAGCTCTCTGGGAGCCCCAGAGCACCAGGGTATGGGGAGAGCATTGCCTGACTACATAGTGGAATCGCACTGCAGGAACACTGTGCGCCCACATTCCACATCAGAAGCAGGGTTGTCATAGCAAGCAGCACACAGAAGATCGTTCTCTAGCACAGACGGTTATAGGACTGGAAAGTACTAACTATAGCAGAGCCGGCCAAGCCTTCCTTCCACCCTCCTTCCCACCTTGATGTCTTGAAGAAATACCTTCTTCACAGGCAAGTATCCCCTCTTCCCTCCCAAGAACAGGGGTCAAGAAACTAGAAGTCCTTTTCAATTTAAAGACAAGTTTGTCAGTGGTGTGGGCTTCCCTGATGGCTCAGGGGTAAAGAATCTGCCTGCAATCCAGGAGACGCAGGTTCGATCCCTGAGTTGGGAAGATCCCCTATGGGAGGAAATGGCAGCCCACTCCAGTATTCTTGCCTGAAAAATCCCATAGACAGAGGAGCCTGGTGGGCTAAAGTCCATAGGGTCACAAAAAGTCAGACATGACTGAGCAACTGAGCATGCATGCGTTAGCAATGCCTGAAAAATCCCATGGACAGAGGATAGTATTTAATCATATTTCATGACACATAAAGATGATATGAAGTTCAAATTTCAATGTCTGTAAATAAAGTTTCACTATGGTTACTTTTGTGCTGCAATGAAAGAGTTGAGGAGCTGTGACAGAAAGTGTGTGTGGTGCCCTCACCACTTCCCACTGTTGGTCAGTCCACTACAAATCACAGTGGCATGGTTGTAATGCAACAGTGTTTTGGGAACCACTTCTTTCACCATGTTTTGGCATTTAAAAAAAATTACAACTGCATGCCTAGCATGTCAAAACAAGAAAATAAGAAAGTGGATTTTAAATGTTGTGCTTTCAAGGCATGGTGGAGTGTAGATGACTTGGCCATCAATTTAGATGTCAAAACACTGTGTTTATTACACAGTGATGCTATAGCATGGCTAAAAGAATACAATATACCTCGACATTACCAAACTAAGTACTCATCACAATGTTCCCAGTTCACAGGAAAGCAATGGTTAGGCAAATTAGAAAGTTTAAAATAGAATATCTTATCATAGAAGAATTCTTCACAAAAGTGAAAAATGAAAATGAGGTTGCTGCCAAAGTAAGTTTCTGAGTGGTTCGATTGTTAGCCAAGCAAAGAAAACCATCTACTTACTGGTGGTGAGTTAATTAAATTGTGTTTGATTGCAAAAGCCAGATAAATGTGTCGAGGGAAAATAAACTTTTTCGGCTTTCACCAAGAACAGTGGCTCAAAAGTTGAGGACATTGGAAGCAACACCAATAGTAAGTTTTAAAAAACAGGGCAAATGGTTTCAAGTGTTTTCCCTTGGCTCTTGATAAGTTGACAGATCTTAACAATACTCCTCAATTGTTGTTGTTTACTCAGAGGGTCAATGCTGAGTTTAAAATGATGGAAGAATTGGCCTGTATGGATAGCCTGTGAAAGTCGCTCGTTGTGTCCGACTCTTTGTGACTCCATGGACTATATAGTCCATGGAATTCTCTAGGCCAGAATACTGGAGTGGGTAGCCTTTCCCTTCTCCAGGGGATCTTCCCAATCTGGGGACTGAACCCAGGACTCCAGTATTGCAGGCAGATTGTTTACCAGCTGAGCCACAAGGGAAGCCCAAGAATACAGATAGCCTGTAGATGACTGCAGATGAGAATATTTTCAAAAAAGTCAAGAAAGCACTAGTTCAATACAACCTGAAGTAGAATCTGCTAAGATGCATTTCGAATATGTATGAAGGAGAAAAAGGCTAAGTTGGGCAAATGTACAAAACTTGCAAAAATGGAAGTTGTTTAAATCCTATAGTCATTTGTTATCTTACTGAACAATAGGTACTTCACAGGAAAATATTTTAGTCTATCTTGTGTTACTCAACCATTCGTGTCAACAGTGAACTTCATTCACTCTTGTGGACTAAACATTGTCAGTTTCATGAATTTTTGTCAGATATAGAGGCTGAATATTCTAACTTGACCCACCAACAGCAGTTCAACAGCTTAGCAATTGTAAGGGGTTTTTGTCGTTGTTGTTTCATCTGTTTGTTTTTGGGTAGCTCAAGGCTGGATTTGAGAAATTTTTCTGAGCCAGAAGAACCACCCTAAACCACTATTATTGAATACTGAATGGAATTAGCTTTTGCTGGAGACTTAATAATATTACTTAATAAATTTAACCTAAAATTACAAAGCAAAAATGCTTCTTACATGTGACATTTATGCTGCAGTGAAATCATTTCAATGACAACTGACACTTTTTGAACCACAAGTAATGTCTAGTTACTTAATCACTTCCTGGGCTGTTAAAAGTTAAAACAGACTAGATTTGCATTCCCACACGAATTTGCTGTGGATATATTTTCTGAGCATAAAACCCATGGTGTTTTATGGACCCTGATGTGAGTGCAAAGGAAATTTCTGTATTTCAAAAGCAGTTTAACTGTGCGATTGAGGAACTCCCACTTAAACATCAATTGGAAGTGATCATTCTGCAATGTAACAACATGCTAAAACGCAAATGTCAAGAGAAGAATCTGATAGAATTCTGTAAGTGCTATCTAAGAGACGAATTGTTATTTAGTAGCTAAGTTGCACCGGACTCTTTTGCAACCCCATGGACTGTAGCCCAGCAAGCTCCTCTGTCCATGGGATTTCCCAGGCAAGAATACTGGAATGGGCTGCCATTTCCTTCTCCAGGGGATCTTCTCAATCCAGAGATCGAACCTGCATCTCTTGCATTTCAGGTGGATTCTTTTCCACTGAGCCACCAGGGAAGCCCCAAGAGATGAATATGCTCAATTAAAACTCAGATGCTTGTGGACTGATTTTAGTATGTGGCAGTACTTATCTGTGTTAAGATTTTTCTCAAAGATGAAATACATAAAATCTCATTACTACAGATAAGCATTAACAGATAAATATCTGTAGCTGATTTTTTATTAAGAGCTTTATTAACAGTTGCTTGCAATTTGTCGATTCTTTTGAAAAAATCAAGTTGTAAGTTTTTATTACAGATTAAAAATGATAGCAATCTTGACAAATTGAAACAATTTATAAACCTTTAAAAATGTATTAAAAAAATAAAAGGGAATTCCCCAGTGGTCCAGGAGTTAGGACTCTGCACTTGCATTGCAGGGGGCATGAGTTCCATCCCTGGTTGGAAGCTGAGATCCCACAAGCCACGAGGTGTGGCAAAAAAACAAAAAAAAGTGTAACTGATTTTGATAATAGGAAACACTCACTTTGAATGCTAATTAAGTGAAATATTATCCTCTTCATAAAAGAATGTCTATCCTCTTCATAAAAGAATGTCATTCCTTTCACTAGCAGATCTGTATTATGAAACATTATACTCAATTATTATATTTTGAATTCCATTGATAAAACATTTGTGAAAATTTGTTTTCTCTAGTGATATAAATACTACATAATGTTCTTGATTTTGCCTGTTGGCTTTCAAAGCCTAAAATATTTACTCTCTAGCCCTTTGCCCATCCCTGAACTAGACTAAGCCACATGAGGGAGGGAGACTATTTATAACTGATCACTATGCAACCAGTATGTATTAATAAGCGCATTGCCTGCACACAGTAGAAGATAAAGAAATACTAAATAACATAGACTTATAGGGATGACATTGCACTAAGACCTAAGGAGAAAATGCTGTGAGTCTTAAAGACTTGATACTTCTTTTATGCTTTAACTCAGGTTCATTTGGAGGCTAGCAGATGGCTTTAAATTTACATTGGTTTACATCTTGTATATCTAGAACACTACTCTTCTTCCATCTACTCTGTCAATTTTCTGGTCACCAGCTCCTGCTTTCTTCAGTAAGTTCTCTGTTAAAAATCCATTATTTTGGTGTCATCATTTGAAATGATCCAATGTAAGCTGTCTAAATGTCCTTATTCTGGGTGGCCCCAGGTTCTGGTCCTCCACAAAGAGCATTCTGGGGGAGTTTCTGGGTTGAGGAAAGAAGGGTGGGAAGATGTTCCCTAAATCTGTGGCAAACGGGATCATTCAGGTGTCTCTATTTGCAAATCACCTGATTAGCATAGAGTATCCAAAAATATATAATGAAGTCTCATGATTCAACAACACAGTAACAAATAGCCCAATTAAAAATGGGCAAGGATTGGAGTAGGCATTTCTCCCAATAAGATATTTAAATGTTAAAAAAAAAGTATATGCAAAGGTGCTCAGTATCATTAGCCATCAGAGAAAGGCAAATCAAAATGGCAATGAGATACCACCACACACTCACTAGGATGGCTATAATAAAAAAAAAGATAATTATTGGTGAGGACATGATGAAATCAGAACCCCACATACACTGCTGGTGGTAAATGTAAAATAATAAACCTGCTTTGGGTAACATTCTTAGGAGTTCCTCAAAAACTTAAACATAAGGTTATCATATGACCCAGCAATTCCACTCTTTAGTAAACATCTGAGAGAACATATGCCCTCACAAAGCATAACAGTGTAACATATGTTCTTACAAAAACCTGTTCACCACTGTTCATAGTAGCACTGCTGTACTAATTAGATTACAAAAGTGGAAATAACCCAATTGTCCACCAACTGATGAATGAATATACACAATGTGGTATATCCATACAACAGAATATTATCCAGTCATAAAAAGGAATGAGGTTCCTTTTTAGTGATTCATTATTTTAACTGATTGATTCATGGTACAACATGGATGACCTTTGGAAACAAAACTGAAAGAAACCTGATACCAACAGCCACATATTGTATGATTTCATTCATTAGAAATTTCCAGAAGAGGCAAATCCAGAGAGACAGAAAGCTAGATTAGTGGTTGCCAGGGGCTGGGAAAGAGGTGGAAAGAGTGCCGGCTAAGGGATTTCTTTTGGGGAATGATGAAAATATTAGGTAGTGGTGATAGTTGCAAAACTTCGTGAATATACTAAAACCCACTGATTTATACACTTTGAAAGGGTGAATTATATGTTATGTGAACTAGATCTCAAGTTCTAAGATTCCTCGACTTCATTAGGTACTCATCCTGAATCAGTCAGTTCAGTTCAGTTGCTCAGTCGTGTCCAAATCTTTGCAACCCCATGAACCGAAGCACGCCAGGCCTCCCTGTCTAGCACCAACTGCCGGAGTCCACCCAAACCCATGTCCATTGAGTCGGTGATGCCATCCAACCATCTCATCCTCTGTCGTCCCCTTCTCCTCCTGCCCTCAATCTTTCCCAGCATCAGGGTCTTTTCAAATGAGTCAGCTCTCCGCATCAGGTGGCCAAAGTATTGGAGTCTCAGCTTCAACATCAATCCCTCCAATGAACACCCAGAACTGAGCTCCTTTAGATGGCCAATCAAATCACATTTAGAGGCACATTTAAAATATGTATTATGCATATGTGTAAATAGCCCTTTTTTATTTCTAGTTACATATATGTATATGCATATGTAATGTGTATAGTAATATAAATTAATAATTTAAATGATTAAGAGTGTCCCAAGTGAGCCACCAGGGAAGCTCCCCCCCCAGAACTTAGGTCAAGGCAAAGGAGGTTCTGGTAGACACCTGGAACCCCCCCGTGGATCTTAGACTAATGGTAAGGCCCGGAAGTTCACGTGACTACCATTGACACGTGACCAACTTTTGCGTTAGCGAGAGCTGCGACGCGTGTGTGACGTCACTTTTTCGCGACCCTTAATTTTGGCTTAGCGTTTCCTGGCTGCTGCTCTGAAGTATGCCTAAAGTAGTGTCCCGGTCCGTCGTATGCTCTGACACCCGGGACCGGGAGGAATATGACGACGGCGAGAAGCCCCTTCACGTCTACTACTGTTTGTGCGGCCAGATGGTCCTGGTGCTGGGTGAGTAGTCTGCAAGGAGTGCAACTTCGGGTTCTCGAGGGCGGATTTCCCCTGGCTGTGATCTGAGAGCCGCGTCTCTTTGAAGATTTTCCCTTCCATTAAAATCCTCCGTACCCATCGCCGCCTCACTCCAGGGAGCTTTTCTGTATTGTGCTTCATCTTGTAATTCTGTATGCAGACCGCCTTCAAAAGGAAATTCCTCCTTTAGAAAAAATATACTCCCTATTCTCCCTCTCTGCCTCTAGAAACTTTGTGACTTTTCTGCCCGGTACAAGGATTTTGTAATAGCTTTTATCAAGTGAAAAGAACTCCTCCCCATTGAGCCTACGTTTTCCTCGAGCTATAACCTCATTTCTTTGCGTTTTTTATAGCAAAATTTCTAAAAAGAATTGCGTCTGTGGGCTGTCTCTGCATCATTTCCCATACCTTCTTGCCCTCACTTTTTCACTTAACCATATAAACGTTATTTGTCAAAGTACTAACGAACGTGTTACCTGTTTCAATGCTCAATTATCAATGCCCATTTAAATCCCCCTCTTAGTAGCATTTTACAGAGATGATCAGTCCGTCTTTCTTGCAACATTTTCATTTGCATCCAAGACTCTGCACTCTACTGATTTTCCTCCTACCTCGATTTTCACACTTCTCAGTGTCTGGCTCCTCTTTTCTGTCTCAAACGTTCAGGCATTGCACGGCCCTGTGGCTCATTCCTCTTACCTGTTCTCAATCTGTACTCACTCCTTAGGTGATCTCAACCATTCCCAAGCTTTAAATACCATCTGTATGCTGATGACTCTCAAATGTTCCTCTTTAACCTGCACCTCTTAAACTTCAGCCTATTCAGCATCTCCACTTGAATGTTTAATAGGCCTCTCAAAAGAGACCATGTTCTCACAACACTGTAAATCAACTATACTTAAATAAAAATTTTAAAAAGAGACCGTGTTCAAAATTAACTTCTTGATCCCCTACTTTCTGCTCTCCACTGGTCCTCTCAGACTTCCCTATCACATCAGTGGTACCACTATTCACCCAGTATCTCAGAATCTTTCTTGACTTCTGCGTTCAGCCCATCAGTACATTCTTCACGTGCTTCCTTGAAAAGCTGTCCAGAATCGGACTACTACTTACCACCTCCATTTCTACCACTCTAGTCCAAGCCCCTCCTTTCCTAAGCATATGTACCAGGAACAGAAAGACCCATAGAAAACTTGAAAGGCAGTGCTGGGAAGGACTTTTGAGGTAATATAATCAAATAAGGGGAAAGACTCCCAGAAAGGAAGAGGTTTGCCGAAGATCACCAGTATCACAGCAGGAGCTAAAATCCAGGTCTTCTGACACCAAGTCATTTTTTGTTGGAAAATTTAATAATAGCCTTCCATAAATGTGATAATTGTAGTAAAAATTACAGTGCAAAGGGCCTCCCCTGAAAAGTTCTGATTGCCTCAGGGAATTTTTCAGTGACTCTTGTGACCAAATCTTTCTTCATTCCTTTAGACTGTCAGTTAGAGAAGTTGCCCATGAGGCCCCGGGACCGGTCCCGTGTGATTGATGGTGCCAAACACGCCCACAAGTTTTGTAACACCGAAGATGAGGAGACTATATATCTTCGGAGGTAAGACGTTGATGTTCTGTCTAGGATTTTCTGCTTGTGTTGGAGTCTAGTTCTGAGAAGTATAAATACCCCATCTAGTATCGAACAGGTCATGTATTTGGGGCCCAATACTTTGACATTTGTGGTGGTTCTCAACTTCTCTTAATACAGAATACATGTTTTTATTGTGCACTTGTTTTTATTGTGCTATGGTGAAATGTGATTCTATTGTCATTTGATAGCTGTAATTTGGGGGTTTTTCAAGTAAAATGAGTTTATTCAACTTGTAATCTCTTGGAGCACACCAGGGCACACTGCGTTAAGGACTGGATCTGCAAAGATGAGTAAGGCACCGTCCTTACCATTAAAGAGCTCATAGCTCAACAAGGGAATGGACTACCAATTGTTATATGATAAAATACTGGTGTGAACAGAAGGCTGTGGGAAAACAGACAGGAGCAGGTCATCTTGCCTGCCTGGTGGTCAGGAAAGACACCAAAAGGTGGTGGCGTTTGTTTTTGGCCTTGAACTAGGATTTCACCAAGTAGATGAGGAACATTCCCGGTGGAAGGACTATGGAAGCATTAAAAGCATCAAATACGGTGTGCTTGGGAAATTTAAATAGTCCCTTGTGGCTAGAGCCCAGGTTACTTTACCAGAAGGGGTTCATGGAGCCTGGAGTAGGGACAGAATAAAATGCTAAAGTAGACAAGTTTGGATCTTATCTATAGGCAATACACTACATCCAGTAAACAAGCAAAGAACCCTGCCCTTACAGAGCTTATATTCTAGTGTTGAACCAGAAAAAACTACCAGCTGACATCTAGCTATGTGTATTTAAGAAACCGAACTGTTATCAGCCCACACTGATGAAAAGAGTTAGAAACTATTGCTAGGCAACATTCAGTGCAAAATCAGGCTAGATTTATGCAGTTGAAGAGAAAACCGGTTATATACAAAATACAAATGGAGGGTGCAGATTATAAAACATATGAAATTCACAAAAGAAGGCCCCCCCAGGTAACACTGGGGAAGATTATAAATAACATGCTCTGTCTAAAGCAAATTCATTCTCTTGTGCGTTTTCTCTCTCGGTTAACCTTTATTTGGGTTTCTGATTTTGAAAATTATTAACTGACTGTCTTTAGGATTATTGAAATATTTATTACATGTATTATATTAGTTAATACAGACAGTAATCTAACAACACAACTAAGCCACAGGCTCCTGTGGCACTATAAGGCAGATGCCCTCACCTCTAGGCCAGAAAACTGGGTGGCCCCAGACTGCAGTGGCAACTCTGGAATCCAATCAGCCTGATCCTGGGAGTGAGCCAGCTTTGGGTCCAGCCTTAGTGCCCGGTATTGCCCAGGCCAGTGGTCTCTGGCCAAGTGCCTCTCTTGGGCCAGAGTTCTCAGAGTTTACCAACAAGGCATGGTAGACTTCCCCCTTGGTTGACGTAGTTCTTGCTCTAATCATGAACAGTCTTTCCAAGGGCCCACTTGAGCATGCTCCTTTCCTAGCCAGGGTGAAATTTCAGTCTGATCGTACCCTTCCTCTTTAGCCAGCTGAATGTGGGAGCCCTGGTTACTGAAAATATGGCAGTCTGCCTAACACGTGCCCTGCAACCTGTCACTTTCCACATCCACTACCACCCTGTCTTGATTATGGTGTCTTGGTATTAAGTTTTGAAATTAAGTGTGAGTCTACCAACTTTGTTGTTCTTCAAGATTGTTTTTTGGCTATTCTGGATTCTTTACAATTCCATGTGAATTTTAGGATCAGCTTGTCAATTTCTGCCAAAAAAGAGCCAACTGGGATTTTGCTAGGGATTATGTTGACGTTGTAGATTCATTGGAAAGTATTCCCATTTTAACAACATTAAGTGTTCAGTCTGTGAACATGGAACATCATTCCATTTACTTAGCTCTTTAATTTCTTTCAGTGATGTTCTGTAGTTTTCAGTGCACAGGTTGTGCACTTTTTTGTTCAGTTTACTCCTAAGTATTGTATTCTTTTTGATGCTGTTGTAACTGGAATTGTCTACTGATCTTAGAGGAAAGGTTTGTCGTTTACCAGTGAATATGATGTTCATTTATGTGGCTTAGTAGATAGGAATTTTTCATAGATGCCTTTTATAAGGTGGAGGAGGTTGCCTTCTATTTCTAACATATTGAAGGGGCTTTGAATTTTGTCAAATGCTTTTTTTGCATCTAAGATGATCATGTGTTTTTTCTCTTTTATTCTGTTATTATAGTGTATCACATTGATGATTTTTTTGTATGTTGCACCAATCTTGCATTCCTGGGATAAATTCTGCTTGGCCATGTGGTACAATCCTTTATATGCTGCTTGATTCGGTTTTTGCTTTTTTTTTTTTTTTTTTTGAGGATTTTTGTCTGTATAATTTTAAGCAACGTTGATCTCTAGTTTGTTGTTTTTGTTGTTCTTGTGATAGTTTTGTCTGACGTTCAGGTAATACTGGCCTCACAGGATGAATTGGGAAGTGTTTCTTCCTCTTCCGAAACGTTTGTGAAGCATTGGTATTAATTCTTCTTTGAACTTTTGGAGGAATTCCCCAGTGAAGCCACTGGTCCTGGGCTTTTCTTTGTGCAAAGTTTTTTGATTACTAAATCAATCTCTTTATACTTGTCATAGTCTAGTCAGATTTTCTTTTTCCAGTGAATTTTGGTAGTTTGTGTCATTCTATCATTCCTGGAATTTGTCCTTTTCATCTAGATTATCTGGTTTGTTGGTGTAGAGTTATTCATAGTATAATCTTAAAATCTTTTTTTTTAATGTCTTACCAGATCAGTAGTACTCCCTTGATTTTTTTAGGGCCCAAGAACATTAGACTATTTGTAATTCTCTGAATATGCTCTGCTGTTTTACCTTTTGCACAGAGTTGCCCCTCTGCTTGAAATCCCATTTTTCTATCAGGACTGTTGACATCACCTCACGAAGCCTTCCATAACTGCCTCAGACAGATTTGGTGCTGCCACCTCTGTGTTCCTGTCAGCCTGTTCACTTTCCTCCATCTAAGAACTTACCCTCTGTGGTTATAATTTTCCTCGCTAAACTTAAATTCTTTTAAGAATTCATTTAGTCAGTATTTATTGCAGTACTGTGCTCAGCTCTGGGAATAGAGTGTGAGACAGACAGGCATGGTCTCTGCTGATCTCTGATCTCATGGATCTTACGGTCTAGTGGGACGACAAAAAACTAAAGTAATTATGATATGGAAAGTCATACGAATGAAACAAAGGGCTCATCCAGGATCACATGAGAACCTCGTCAAAAAGGTGTTCAGGGAAGGCTGTTATAACTAGGTGGTATTTGAACTGACACCAAAAAAGATGAGAATGCAACAGGTGAGAAGTGCATTCCAGGCAGAGAGAAGAGTGCATGTGAAAGATCAGAGATGGGACAGCACTTGTTTATTCCAAGAACAGAGGAAGGCTGGTGTGGAGAGGTCACAGTGAGCGGGGAGGAAAGTAGGAGATGAGGCCGGGCCGGATTCTCTGCCCAGCCAGTGCCTAGAAGGCCACGGTGAGGAGTTTGTGTTTTATTCTAGCTGTCCTGGGAAGCCATTCTTGACTCTCTTTGGAGAATGATTAAGAATGAGATAGTAATGGAAGCAGGTTCTAGAATAAGTGCTCAGAATTTTTATTTTTATGAACTTAGAGTGGTGAAGTCCTAACTAAGTATCATATACACGATTGATTTGATCACACAAAAGTCTAAAATTTCCACATGGGGGGAAAAGTCAAAGACACATGTCCAGCTGGAGAAGAGATATTTGCAAGAACCCTTAACATTTGCAAGTTTCCTTAATATAAAATAAAGAGATGGACTTCCCTGGTGGTCCAGTGGTTAAGACTCCATGGTTCCACTGTAGGGGGGTGCAGGTTTGATCCCTGGTGGGGAAATAAAATCCCACGTGCTGCACAGCTCCGTCAGAACACAACACAAAACAATAAGAATAAAATAGAATAAAATGACAACTCAATAGGTCAAAAATAGACTGACTGTTCATCAAAAAAAAAAAAAGAAAATACAAATGTCTATTAAATATATGAAAAGATGCCTAACTTCACTCTTTAAAAAAAAGAAATGCAAATTTTGAGATCTCATATTTCACATGCCAGATTGGTCGTCATATATTTTAATAACATACTGTGTTGGTAAGACTGTAGGGAAACGGGAAGTCTCACGTTGGTGGTGGGGTATACAGTGGTTCAGCTTCTGTGCAGAGTAATTTGGCTGTTATCTATCAAAATCTGAAGTGGATACACTCAGAGGATTTACCCAGCAGGTAAGACATTTTGGTTCATTCATACAAATAGATAGAATGGAGCCCTTATAAACAATGAGGCAATTCTTTTTCAACTGTTTGGGAAGGATCACATATTTTTTTAACCAAGATATATTTTTAAGTGAACAGAGAGGCTGTTTCACTGTAAGTGAACAGGTGGGCTACATTTGTCTAAAAAGGAAGAGAAAACTTGGCTGTGTTATCAACTCTGGGAGGAAGGGAGGAACAGTATTTGCCAGTAACAGTATTTGCCTCTGGGGCTGGGGGAGGGAACCGGGCGTGTGGAAGATGAGTGGAGAGGATACTTACCTTTCACTTTATACTCTTTTCTATACCATCTGCACATACTGCTTATTTAAAAAGTTGAAACAGGAAGGGGAAGGGAGGAGATTGGGGGGTAGCTGGGACAATAATCTGGGGAAGAGATACTAGTGGACTGGGCTGAGATGGTGGCAGAAGGGTGGAGAAAAGTAAGTTCAAGACCTTTTTTGGAGCTAAAATCCACAGGATTTGTGGATGAAGTAGATTGTGGGAGATGAGGGAAAGAGAAGACAAAGATGACTCTCAGGTTTCTATGAAGCAACTGGATGAATGGAAGAGCCTTTACCTCCCAGTTGATTATCTAAGGCAATGTTGCGTGGGCTGTTGAGCTTGACCACCTTAGTTCAACCTAGGGCTTGAGTTCAACCTATTCTACTTCCTAGCTCTGTGACCTTGGGCAAACTGTGTAACTGCTTTGTGCTTCTTCACCCTCATCTGTAGAATGGGAATGATAACATGACCTACCTCATAGGGTGGTTGTAAGGATTTAAAGAGTTTAATACACGTACACTTTAGAACAGCTCCTGGTACATAATAAAAGCTATACAAGTGATTACCACTGTTGTTATTGTTGGTGTGTTTGTTACTGTGAACCTAACTGCTTCTGTGACTGTAACTACTACCCCACTGCCTCGTCTCTCAGGAGGGTGCCTGTGGATGGAAGAAGTGCTTTAAAATAAATACATGTGTAAATCAACAGCTGATCTAGGAAAGGAAAGCTTTTGAAAAGCCATTTTAACATTTGAGGAAATGAGCAAGTGAGGTTGGTAGATTATGAGATTTGTTCGTATCTTTTTTAACTTCCATTTTCTGTGCAGACCTGAAGGCATTGAACGACAGTACAGGAAAAAATGTGCAAAGTAAGTATTAACAGTGTGGGTTTCCCCGAGCATAAGAAAGTGGAGGTAATGATGTGTTAGGAAAAGCATCATTTGGAGACAATTCTCTGTTATATCTTTATCCTTATAATTGTAACCTGCCTTCAGACTTCAGTTATGCAGGTAGGCTTCTTGAAGAGCTGCAGTTGGCCAAATTACATCTCTGACCAACTGGCTACAAAAAATGGGTTTTGAAACATAGTATTATTTTTTAATTGAGGTGTAACTTATATATAATAAAATTTGCCTTCTTAAGTGGACAGTTTGATGAGTATTGACAAAAGCATACAGCCATTTAACATCACCCCTCCTGTGACACAGTACATTTCCAGGGCTCCTTTGCAGTTAGTCCCCCTTCCCCTGGCCAGCACTGGCCTACCTTCTGCTGCTGTGGTTTTACCTATTCTAAAATGTGACATAAACTCTGCAGTGTGTGTTCTGCTACATACAATGTGTATCTCTTTCATCTGGTTTCTTTCATGTAGCATGATCCTTTGGGGGTTCATCCAAGTTATGTGTAACAGTAATTTGTTCCTATTTATCACTGAGTAGTATTCCATCGCACCACAGTTCATTTAACCATTGACCCATTGAAGGTCATTTGAGTTGTTAATGTCTTTGGCTATTACAAATAAAGCTGCTATGAACATTCCAGTATAAATCTTGTGGGAACATGTATTTTCTCTTGGAGTGGAGTTGCTCAGTCTAACATTGTGTAATGTAATCCAAACCTGTCTATAAAGTCTATTACAGGACCACAGACCCAAGAACTTTAGAGAGTATTATTTAAAGATACATATGATTTCCAGCTTTAGGTTGTCAGCAGTGAGAATATTAAACTTTAACAAGTTTAATCTTGATGTAATTACAGTTCACTCTTGGATCACCGACTCAATGGACATGAGTTTGGGTGAACTCCAGGAGTTGGTGATGGACAGGGAGGCCTGGCGTGCTGCGGTTCATGGGGTTGCAAAGAGTCGGACACGACTGAATGAACTGAACTGAACTTGGCTCTCAGAAGACTCAGACTAGGAGAATTAAAGCAGGGAACTGGCTACGAGGACGTTTTAGTTTACAGCCACATTAGATTTGTTGGATGAATTTAATCATATCTTATGGGTGTGGGTCTACTTCATTTAGCTGAAAAAGTAGAGTAGAATTGACCAACCACAGAAAATATGCTGTGAACTTAGTTCTGATTGCTCAGAACTTAGTTGGTGGACCAGCCACAGTGGAGCCTTTGTGCTGCTTCTTGACCCTGCTAAAACAGAACAAGACAGAACCCACACTAGTTCCCCAGACTTCTGGGAAGAATGGCAGCAGTTTTGACTGGAAAGCAATCAGCAGCAAGAGCCAGTGTTTGCCATTAGTGTTTCTAATGATCAGAACTGCATGGGATGCTAAAAGAGATTTGCAGGCCTCAGCCCCCAGAGTAGCTCAGTCAGGATCCCCTGGGGGCGGGGCCTCGGAATCTGATTGGCAGTTGTAACAAGTGCCCTCTGTGATTCTTATCAAGTAGTTTTTGGGGGAACATCGGGAAGAGCTGATCATTAGTTGATGCCACAAACACACATAGTTGCAGAGTCTGAGCCCACTTTACGAAGCAGTGTTTTGGGGGGTTTGGATCCTGAGGCCTGCCCGAGATTCACTCTGCTATTTGTAGGTGTGGGCTGCCGCTCTTCTACCAGTCCCAGCCCAAGAATGCTCCTGTGACCTTCATTGTGGATGGAGCAGTGGTCAAGTTTGGCCAGGGTTTTGGGAAAACGAACATATACACTCAGAAACAAGAGCCTCCTAAGAAGGTAATTATCACTGAAGGAGACAGATGGGTTAATGGAGCTACAGATGTAGTCCTAAAATTTTAGATTATGGTGCATGAGTATGCTCTCTTTATTAAGAGGATGCCATTTTTGTATAAGCAGGTGTTACAAAATTTTAACACCTACCATGTGTTCTTTTTTCTTTCCTACAGTCTGCTTTATGAGTAAAGTTGGAAATTGTATGGCTTTTATTCACATGTACTTCCTTTGAAATTTCTTCTTTTTCCAGTGTGAGCAATTAGAAATGGAATGCAGAAAGTTAATCTTTAAATATATTTTGAAAACCCTTGATGTCAAATATTAGAAAATGACAGGGCAGATTAAAAGATGGGCACTTTTAGATAGGCCAGCCTGTCCCAAAGAGGTGAATATTTCCCCAAGAATCCCTCCCCTGCCCCCAACACCCAGGCTTGGGCACTTGCACACTCACACTCATACACACTCGAGCACACATGGCTCAGAGAGGTGAACTAGACTGGTTCCTCTTCCTGCACCTCCAGGTGATGATGACCAAGCGGACTAAAGACATGGGCAAGTTCAGCTCTGTGACTGTGTCTACTATTGATGAAGAAGAAGAAGAGATTGAGGCTGTAAGTGCTTTTGCCCTCAGGGGAGTTGGATGGGAGGGGATGAAGGGAGACTCTCAAACTAGACCATTGAATAGCAGAACAGTTAGAAACTTCCCTTGTAGACCTCGCTCTAGCTACTAAGGAACACTGTGACAGCGGCTAGTTACTGTTTCCCTGGATTTCAGGGAAATCTGTTTCAGGGACATCTGTAGGATGAGGCACAGGGAGTTGGACTAAATCAGTAATTTTTTTCATACTGTTTTTTGAGAGGCCTTAGGGGGCGCATCCCTCTTCAGTTGAAAACCTACTAGGCTCAAGGATTTCCGGTCCCTTTCAGTCCAGATCGGACAGTATGGGCATCTGTCCTTAGCAGGAGAAGCAATTCCCTTTATGGTACTTCAGTATAATGATGTTTACACAGAGATGTTATCTGTTATTTAAACATGGTTTCAGTTGAAACCTGACTCCTGGAGATTACTGAAAAGCTGAAGAGTGGAAAGGGAGCCGAATTCGGCCACTTCGGTAGTGATTTTGTAACCCGAGGAGTATAAACTTCTCCTGAGGTCTCTGTTACTCCTCTTGGGTGAGACTGCTGGCCTGAGGATGCTTCATTCTTCCCTCAGAGAGAAGTTGCTGACTCGTATGCACAGAATGCCAAGGTGATTGAAAAGCAGCTGGAGCGCAAAGGCATGAGCAAGAGGCGCCTGCAGGAGCTGGTGAGTGGCGGGGGGCAGGCACTGGCCTGAACTGTTCAGTTCCTCCATCTGAAAGACCCTCAGGTGGGCGGGGGAACCCTTTAGGAAGTCTTTAGGGGATATGGTGTAGCTGGCTGCCAGGTGTCTAACCCTGCGTGTGGCTATCCGTACATACCCTGCTCTGTGATAGTGAGCAGGATCCCAACCCCCAATGATAGTTCTGGTTAGCCAGCCCAACCAGAATGATCATTTAATCTGCTACTTGTGGTCCAGGCTCAGGAGTCCAAGCTCAGGGTGCATGGGCACTCCCCCAGGATGGGGGTGTACAGTGAGGCTACACTTGGGGGCCAGGATTGGGACTTTTCACGGCTGCTTAAAGCACTGCTCCCACCACCACTGTCTGGGCTCTTTGTTGAGCACGCCCGTCTTTGTGTGATGGAGCCTACATTTTTGTTTTCCTGATAATAATATACGTATGATGTTTTTTTAAATAAGACATCCTGGCATTGATGTCTCTGTAGAGGATATTTTTGGTGACACAGGTAGTGGGTCTTGAGAGCCGCTTGACCTTGCCATAGTGATCTAGAGAGAGCCATGCTTATAGATTTTCTGAAGTGAAGGGCCAGTGCATCTTCTTTTTAAAAAATTTGTCAAGAGCAGGTTTTTAATTTATAAAATGTCATAAAAAGGAATTTGCCTTAGTTCTTTTTATGAAATTATTTTATTACTCTGTCAAATTGCTATGCGGGTGTACATGCTAAGTCGCTTCAGTCATGTCTGACTCTCTGCGACCCTATGGACCTTAGCCTGCCAGGCTCCTCTGTCTATGGGATTCTCCAGGCAACAATCCTGGAGTAGGTTGTCATGCCCTCTTTCAGGGGATCTTCATGACTCAGGGATCAAACCTTGTCTCCTGCATTGGCAGGCAGATTCTTTACCACTAGCGCCACTTGGGAAGTCAAATTGCTACAAAAGTTTCTAAATGTTTACTGTCAATTATTGTTTGTATCTTTGTGGACTGATAACAAACAGTTTATGGACTTTGTAACTTTTAAGTAGCACTGTTATGGAACAGGGTTATTCCTCCTGTTCTGCTAAGAACAGGATACTGGTATGTCATAATATTGATTCCCCCAGCTCTTCAGGGATCCTGGAGCTGTGTAATCCTTACACTGATTGCCTTTGACCACAGCCCTGTGTGTTTACCCCATTTTACCATACATGTAGACATGATGACATAGACATGATGTTATCATCGTCTATGTGTATCATAACATCAGAAAGATTGGAAAACAGTTGCTATTCATCACAATTTTTTTATTTAAAAAAATACTTATTTATTTGGCTGCACTGGGTCTTAGCTGTGGCATGTGGGATCTAGTTTTTTCCCCGATCAGGGATCGAACCCAGGCCTTCTGCATTGGGAGTGTGGAGTTTTAGCCACTGGACCTCCAGAGAAGTCCATCATGATTTTAGATACATGGTTCTAGTTTGTATACTAAATGAGCATGAGGGGATAGTGTTGGGGAAGTTAGAATAAGGCAGGAAAGTCAGAATTTCATGTCATGTATCCAGACATAAACTTTTTTCCTTTTCCAGGCTGAACTGGAAGCCAAGAAAGCAAAAATGAAGGGAACCTTGATTGACAACCAGTTCAAATAATCAGGACCAAAAAAAAAAAAAAAAAATAATCAGGACCTTTCTGTGGACCCAGGCTGGAGGCAAGCATCTAAGATCAGGATGAAGAAGAGTGTTTTCTTGACTACATGGACTTATTCTACTTTTATGCTCCAGCAGAAAGCTTTACGTGGCTTCCCAGTGATTATCCTACATTCAGTGAGGTCTTTGAGTCCATCTGACCTGATTTATAGAGACAGATTTTTCTCAGTCTTCTGTATTTATGTCTTCTGTTCTATTTTTTGTTCATTTGATGTAAACTTCTTCATCTGTGTAGGAGAAGCTCTATGAATAGATCAATGCTTGTGTTTCTCTAGTTTCTAAAGGAGCTGTTCTTATTCCTTCTTCAAAGTTAATAAAATGTTTAAAGATTTTTGAAAAAAATATATTGTGATGTGTCATAGAAAAAAGCTGCATGAGATGTATTTAAAGTTACAGCAGGCCAGATCCTTTTACGTGGCTCTGTCTTTGTTCTTAGACTGGCAGGTATTGGCTAGGGTTTGAATCTCTCCACTGTCTGAGAAAATCCATAACAAGCCAGAATCTGCATTAAGTTCCCTTTACCTCAAATATTAAAACTACAGGCAAGCCAACCCTCATCAGACATTGTACTAACAGAGGGAAAAGTCAGATTCCAGTAAGGGGGCAAGATACCTCTGATCTGAATGAAAATGGGATCTGGGTATGCAACCCAAGGGAGCTACCATCCTGTCAAGTAGCTGAGAATGTTGCTTCCTTGTGTGGACATGTGGGAGGGAGACGTGATAGAGTAAGAAATGATAACTGAGATAAATAAAAGTTATCTGTTGACTCTTTTGTTTCACATTTGCTGTTTGTGAAGGAGCATTGTATACATAAATATTTAATGTCACACTGCTTCAGTGACACCAGTATGTAGTGTTTACATCATGTTTTTATCTGTTCATCTGTATTGCAAGGTGTTGGGGCAAGAAGAGTATTTTCAGTTCAGTTCAGTCGCTCGGTCGTGTCCTACTCTTTGTGACCCCATGAATTACAGCACACCAGGCCTCCCTGTCCATCACCAACTCCCAGAGTTTACCCAAACTCATGACCTCCTTATATTACTCACATGGCTTGTACTTAGCATAAGGCATGTAGTGAGAGGCCGATGGGAAATAGTAGGGCATTTTTCTTTGCTATTTCCCTCCTGATTTCTGAATTTGGAAGGAGAAGTAGTTTAGAGTGAGGGTAGATGTGAGCTAGCAAGAACTGGGAGAAAAGAGGGCTGGGAGTCCTGGGAAAGCCTGGGATTGGGCTGTGTGACCAGGATCTCACACTACATTTAGCTTTCACGTCTCTTCAGTCTCCTCTGATCTATGACAGTTTTTCAGTGGTATCTCCTACTTGTAATTTGCATTTCCCTAATGACAGATGATGTTGAACATATTTTTCTTTTTTTTATTGTGGTAAAAAACATATAACATAAAATTTACTGTCTTAATCATTTTGAAATGCACAGTGTTGTGCAACAGATCTCTGGAACTTTTTCATCTTATAAATCTACAAGTGTATACCCGTTAAACAATAACTCTCCCTTTCCCCTCTCCCTAGTTCCTCGAACCTCCATTCTACTTTCTATCTCTATGGATTTTACTACTTTAGAAACCTCATATGAGTGGAATCATCCCAGTAGTTGTCTTTTTGTGACTGGCTTATATTTTGCATTGAATAATGTCCTCAAGTTTCATCCATGTTGTACAATATGATAGAATTATGCATAGACCATATTTTGTTTACACATTCATTCATCAATGGCCATTCACATTGCTTCCACCTCTTGGCTGTTATGAATAGTGCTGCTGTAAAAACACTGGGTACAAATATCTCTTCAAGACCCTGCTTTCAATTCGCTTGATTATATATCCAGAAGTGGGATTGCTGGAACATATGGTTGTTGTTGTTCGGTTGCTCAGTCATGTCCGACTCTTTGTGACCCCATGGACTGCAGCACGCCAGGCTTTCCTGTTTATCATCAACTCCCAGAGCTTGCTCAAACTCATGTCCACTGAGTTGGTGATGCCATGCAACCATCTCGTCCTCTCTTGTCCCTTTCTCCTCCTGCCTTCAATCTTTCCCAGTGTCAGGGTCTTTTCCAATGAGTCAGCTCTTTGCATCAGGTGGCCAAAGTATTGGAGCTTCAGCTTCAACATCAGTCCTTCCAATGAATATTCAGGGTTGATTTCCTTTAGGATGGACTGGTTTGATCTCCTTGCAGTCCAAGGGACTCTCAAGAGTCTTCTTGAATACTGTAGTTTGAAAGCATCATTTCTTCGGCACTCAGCCTTTTTATCGTCCAACTCTCACATCTGTACATGACTATTGGAAAAACCATAGCTTTGACTGTACAGACCTTTGTCAGCAAAGTAATGTCTCTGCTTTTTCATATGCTGTCTATGTTGGTCATAGCTTTTCTTCCAAGGAATAAGAGTCTTAATTTCATGACTGTAGTCACAATGGAAACAGTGACAGACTTTATTTTCTTGGGCTCCAGAATCGCTGTGGATGGTGACTGCAGCCATGAAATTAAAAGACACTTGGTCCTTGGATCATATGGTAATCCTGTTTAATTTTTTGAGAACCCTCCATACTATTTTCCACAGTGACTGTACCATTTTTAATTCCCATCAGTAATATACAGGACTCCAATTTCTCCACATCCTCACCAACACTTATTTTCTTTCTTTTTTTTTTTTTTTTTTGGTCTGTTTCTCTCAGCTTGTAGGATCTTAGTTCCTTGCCGGGGATTGAACCTGGGCCCTTGGAGGTGAAAGCACGGAGTGCTAACCACTGGACAGTCAGGAAATTGCCTTTTTTTTTTTGATAGCAGCCATCCTAACAGCAATGATATATCATGGTTTTGACTTGCATTTCTTCAGTGATTAATGATGTTGAGCAATTTTTCATGTGCTTTTTGGCCATTTGTATATTATATTTGGAGAAATGTCTATTTGATTCCTTTGCCCAGTTTTTAAATTGGATTATTTGATTTTTTTGCATTGTGAGCATAGTTTTACTTGCTAATTTTCCATCTATGTATCTTCTTTGGTGAAGCATATGCTCAGATCTTTTACTTATTTTTAAGCTGGGTTTGTTTTTGTATTGTTGAGTTTTAAGAGCTCTTTATATAGTCTGGATAGAAATCTTTGATCAGGTATGTGATTTGCAGTATTTCCCAGTCCATGATTTGTCTTTTCTTTCTCTTAATAGTGTAGTACCTTTCTGCATGACCCAGGATCATGCAGTTTTTTTTCTATATTCTAAAAGGTTTATATTTACATTTAGATCTATGATCCATTTTGAATTAATTGTTGTATAATGTATGAGGCATGTGTTAAGGTCTTTTTCCTTTCATAAACATGTCCAGTTATTCCAGCACCATTTGTTGAAAAGACGTTCCTTTCACCTATCAGTACCCTTTGGGCCTTTGTTAAAAATCTGGGAATTCCTTGGTGGTCCAATGGTTAGAACTCAGAGCTTTCACTGCCATGGGCCTGGGTTTGATTCCTGGTTGGGGAACTAAGATCATGCAAGCCGTATGGCACAGCACGGCCAGGAAAAAAAAAAATCAGTTGACTATGTTTTTGGACTTTGTCTTCTGTCTATTGTCTGTCTATTCTTGCATCAATACCACACTATTTTGATTTGAGTATTACAGCTTTATATATATCTTGAAATTTGGTAGTATGACGCTTCTTTGCTTTTTTAGAATTGTTTTACTTACTCTAGGTATGATATGTCCAGAATTCTTGCAAGGGTTTTGATTGGAACTGTGTAAAATCTAAAGATCAGGTTGGAGAACTTCCCTGGTGGTCCAGTGGTTAAGACTCTGTCTTGCAATGCAGGGAACGCAGATTTGGTCCCTGGTTAGGGAACTAAGATCACACATGCCATGGAGAAAGTAAGCCTGCGAGCTGCAACTGCTGAGCCTGTGCTCTACAGCTAGAGAGCCCATGCGCCGCAATGAAAGATTGTGCATGATGCAATGAAGATCCCACGAGCTACAACTAAGAAGGGAAGGTAAGGTGAAGTCGCTCAGTCATGTCAGACTCTTTGCGACCCCACGGACTGTAGCCTACCAGGCTCTTCCATCCATGGGATTTTCCAGGCAAGAGTACTGGAGTGGGGTACCATTTCCTTCTCCAGAGGATCTTCCCGACCTAGGGATCAAACCCAGGTCTCCCACATCGTAAGCAGACGCTTTACCGTCTGAACTACCAGGGAAGTCTCTAACTAAGACCTTACGCAGCTAAATAAATAAATATGATTAAAAAAAAAGATCCAACTTGGGGAGAATTGACTTCTTAATAATATTGCATCTTCCAACCCATGAACATGGTCTATCTCTACATTTATTTAGATCTTTGATTTCTTTTGTCAGTGTTTTATAGTTTTTCATGTATAGATACTGCCAATATTTGGTTCAAATGTATACCTTCATTTCTTCTGATGCTATTATAAACCTTGTTGTTGTTGTTCAGTCACTAAGTCGTGTCTGACTCTTTGTGACCTCATGGACTGCAGCACGCCAGGCCTCCCTGTCCCTCACTATCTCCCAGAGTTTGCTCAAGTTCATGTCCATTGAGTTGGTGATACCATCCAACCATCTCATCCTCTGCTGCCCTCTTCTCCTTTTGCCTTCAACTGTAAACCTTACCTCCTTTCAAACAAGGGAAATCATCTCAGGATGTATTTCCAAGCTCACTAGGCTTATTCTTACATAAACTCAGGCCATAATTTCCATTTATCTCCTGACCCCAGGCCCTGAGTCCTCAGTGTGACTTGTCTTATGGTGGTGTTCTGAGTCCCCAGAACCAGGGCCTGAGTATTGTCCTTTTCTAGTTGACAGTAACTCTGATCATTGCTTTTGGGGAAAGCCATACAAAAACTTCATATTAAAAAAAAAAAACAAAACTTCATATTACATACTTGTGGCAAGGTCAAGGGGGATGCTTCAACTCTTGGTTCAGAGGTCTCTTGGTCAACCAGTCTGGAATGGCAACAGGCCTGGGAAGTGGGCAGTAACATTTCATTATAGGTGTACACAGGCGAGACCTATAGTTCTTTATTTAAAAAAAAAAAATTACAAAAATCTGTAGGGTAACAGTCTTCTGCCCAAATATTTTAAGCCACTGCCAATGAGTCCTAATTATCAAACATTTTGGCTAAAGCTTTGAACTTGATTTCTATTATGGCAGCCATGCTTAGCTGAAAAAATAGATACATCTTACCTTCTTTGAATATTGTAACATCTACCCTGCAAGCTCCCAATTTAGAGTCAATCTTACAACCTACTTTCTCTGATCTTTTACCCAAATAGATGAATGTTCACATCTTATAAATTAGTGGAGTTTGACATTGTAAATTTATGTTTCCCATATCAGATGGGTTCTCACCATAGCTGGTTAATCCTACTATATGTTTTGGGTCAGCCACTCTCCTGTTCCCCTCAGGAACAATTTAGAGCCTCCACCACTTTTCCCAAACTTCTCTGCCTATGCGGCTTCTCTCTCTGCAGATGATTTTCCTCCCCAAAGCACCAAGAACATAGGGGCACACTTGGTTGCATCTGCTCCCATCCTTTTCTCTCTTTAGTCTCAGAGGAAGAGGTGGCCCTCTTCCTGCTCAAGGCTCATCTACCTTTTATTCAATCAACTAATATATATATTAAGTATTTATTATTTGATAGATATTGCACTAGAAGCTGGGGATATAGTGGAGAACAAAGCAGTTCACATTCTGGGGGCAGGGGTGACCAACAAGTGAACAAGAAAATTATCAAGAGGCTTCCCTGGTGGCTCAGTGGTAAAAAAATCTTCCTGCCAGTGCAGGAAGACATGGGTTCAGTCCCTAGTCTGGAAGATTCCACGTGCCATGGAGCAACTAAGCCTGTGTGCCACAACTATTGAGCCTGTGCTTTAGAGCCTGGGAGCCACAACTACTGAGCCCACATACCAGAACTGCTGAAGCCCAAGTGCCCTAGAGCCCGTGCTCCTCAACAAGAGAAGTCGCTGCAATGAGGAGCCCACACACTACAACTAGAGAGTAGCCCCCGCTCGCTGCAACTAGAGAAAGCCTGCATGCAGCAGCAAAGACCAAGCACAGCCAAAACTAAATACAAAATAGAGAAAGAGTTCACGAGCTGGTCAACTCATGAGAAACATATCTTTGAAAATTGCCCTGAGGCTCTGCTTTGTTGTTGTTAGTCACTCAGTCGGGTCTGACTCTTTGTCACCCCGTGGACTGCAGCCCACCAGGCTCCTCTGTCCATGGGATTCTCCAGGCAAGAATACTGGAGTGGGTTGCTGTTTCCTTCTCCAGCAGCTCTGCTTGGAATGAAATAAACAATACATATATATTTAAAAAAGAGAAAATTATCAGTTAAAATAGCATGATGTGATAGAGAGTGACAGTGGTCAGGATGGACTCTAAGGGGGGGCTGTTTGAGCCATATAAGACCTGAAAGATGAGAATACAAAGTCAGCCAGGTAAGGACCAGGGAGAAAGCATTCCAGATGATGGCAATGGAAAATATAAAGGCCCTATGGAGAGAGACAGAGAAGGTGATGGCACCCCACTCCAGTACTCTTGCCTGGAAAATCCCATGGGCTGAGGAGCCTGGTAGGCTGCAGTCCATGGGGTCGCTAAGAGTCGGACACGACTGAGCAACTTCCCTTTCACTTTTCACTTTCATGCATTGGTGAAGGAAATGGCAACCCACTCCAGTGTTCTTGCCTGGAGAATCCCAGGGACGGGGAAGCCTGGTGGGCTGCCATCTATGGGGTCACACAGAGTCGGACACGACTGAAGTGACTTAGCAGCAGCAGCAACATAGAGAGAGAAGCTTAGCATGTTGAAGGAACAGAAAGAAGGCCAATGTGACTAGATTGTAATGAGTGAGAGAGAATGAACAAACAACAAGAGGTGAGGTCAGAGGAGTGCGCAGAAGCCAGGCCATGTGTGGCCTTACAGGCCCAAATAAGGATTTGGGGTCTCAAAAGTACAGGGGGAAATGACTAGACTCTCAAGCAGAGGAGTAACATGATTTATGTTTTAAAATCATTCTGGCTGCTACATGGAGAATGGTTTATTGTTGGGAGGCAAGAGGAGAAGCAGGGAGACCAAGGAGGAGACTAGTGTAGTAGCCGAGGTGAGAGATGAGAGTGGTTGGACCAGGGTAGTAGAGAAAGAGAAAAAGTGAATGGAGGTTTTGTTATCAGTACTAGCTGACAGACTGTGAGAAGTGAGGCGAAGAGGGAAATCAAGGACAACTTCTTGATTTGTGGTCAAATAACTTGGATGAATTGAAGTGCAATTTATTGAGATGAGGAGAAACCCCATTCAGGAGATAGCCAAGTGCTCTGCTTTGGACATGTGTTGTTTGAAATGCCTATTGGCTATTGAAGTGGAGATGTCAGCTAGGCAGTTGAGTATGTAGTCAGGCGGGGAGGTCCAGCTAGAGATAGAAATTTGGGAGTTTTCAGCACATTGGTGTTATTTAAATAGATGTTATCCATGAGATAGCCTGAGACTCCCAAAGATGTAAGTGTAAATAGCAAAGAAAATAGGTCCAGAGATTGAATCCTGGTGCACTCCATCTTTAAATGGTCAAGAGATGAGGAGAAATCAGCATGGAAGACTGAATAGAAATGGCTAGTCAAGTCGAAGGAAAACAGAAATATCCTGACAGCTAAGAGAAGTAGGTGTTTTATATCAGACAGGGGCCAGTTAGAAAACAGAAGCCACACTCAGAATTATAAACAGGAAAATTTAACATGAGGAATTGCTTACTTAGGTGAGACCTATTCTTCCTGGGAAGAGCTGAGAAGCCAAGGAGGTGATGGTTAATTAACCCAGAAATTTAGCAACAGCAGAAAGCTGCTTCCCCTCTCAGCTCAGTTCCATTCAGTCGCTCAGTCATGTCCGACTCTTTGCAACCCCAGGGATTGCTCAGACTCATGTCCATTGAGTCGGTGATGCTATCCGACTTCACCTCTACTGGAGGTAAAAGTGATGTCGCTCAAGCCCAAGATCAGGGACCACACAGCAGAAGCAGGAAGGCTAGCCCTGAAGGAGTTTTGTCCATGGGGGGAGGGCCTATCCAGGGGGAACCACAGAGGATGTACAGTCACCGCTAGAGATGACACTCAAAACAGAGGGAAAGGAAGGGGAATACCCTCACTTGTCCACTTCTCCTGCTCTTTCATCTTAAGCCATCGATTCTCATTGGCCAAATGTATCAGGAAGTTGGAGGGACAGGGTGGCTGGGAAATGTTGTCTTTTCTACGCAGCAGAGCAGGAGAAGAGGGAATGGCTCTGAGAGCAAACAGGCAAATGACCACCACATGTAAGTAAGATGACGATTTGGAAATGGCTATGGCATTTAGCGATATGGAGGTCATTGGAGACCTTGACAAGAGCAGTTCAGTGGAGTGGTATGAGAAAAAGCCTGGAGGAGTGAGTTCCAGAGAGAATAAAAAAGGAATTGGAAGCCATGAATACAGGCAACTTTTTTTAGTGTTGCTATAGAAGGAAAAGAAATAATTGGGAATATATGAAGTGGGAAATAAGGTTGACAGTCAGTATTTTTGAGATGGGATAAATAACAGCATATTTGAATGGTGATGAGGAAAAAGCCAAGATGGAAATAAAAGTTGATAATGTAGGAAAGAGAAGAATTACTGGAGTGATGTACTTGAGTAGGCAGGAAGGGATGAGATCCAGTGCAGAAGTGGCATAAAAATAGGATTTGAAGAAAGTCATTCATAAATTTAGGACAGGCCTTAAACATCACGTGCTCTAATGTCCCACATGCAGGGATTCAGACACATATTGGTCCAGGCTTTGCTTGAAAGTCTCCAGTGAGGGTAAACTTACAATTTCCCAAAGCAGCCATTACCATTTTAAGACAAATATAGTTGTTAGAAAAATATTCCCCTTTCAAAACAATCAGATTCAATTAATGCCTTGTTCTGAATTGGGTTTTGGTTTGGACAAACCAGCTATAAGGGTCATTTGGGGGGTCAATTGGGAAAATGTAAATATGTGGTATTAGATGAGATGAAAATTTATTAAAATGGTGGAGATTGTTGGCTGAAAAAAAGTTTGCAGAACAGTGTGGAGAGTGAACTTATTTGGTGTATTATATATTTGTTCATGTGTACTCCCATACACATGCACATAAACAGATCTGAAAGTGTAGGTATGCATTAAGATATAAGTGGTGATCTTGGGTAATGAGTATATGTCACTGAGTTCTAGTAGAACTTAAGTAAATAGATCTTACAGTGTTTTAGGGAATATAAAAAGATAACTTTTCCCAATTTTTGATATGAAATAGGATAACTGATACCAAACCTGACAGTGATATAGGAGAAAGAAATATATGGACCAATCTCACCTGCAAACAGATATAAAAATCCTGAGTATGGTTCTAAAAGTTCTAAATAAAATATTAACAGATAGGATCCAGGTGAAAATCTAGAGGCAATGTCATTAATGTCAGAACAAGACTAGCATGCTTGCCATCACTGCTATTACTCAATATTATTCTGGAAGTTCTACCTCACTGAATAAAATCAGAAAATTGAGAGAGGGGCTTCCCTGGTGGCACAGTGGATAGAAATCTGCCTGTCAGTCAGGGGACATGGCTTCCATCTCTGGCCTGGAAAGATTCCACATGCCGCAGAGCAACTAAACTCGTGTGCCACAACTACTGAGCCCAGGCACCTAGAGCCTGTGCTCCAAAACAAGAGAGAAGTCACTGCAATGAGAAGCCCTCATACTGAAAGGAAGAGAAGCCTCTGCTTGCTGCAACTAGAGAAAGACCTTGTACATCAATGAAGACCCGCCACAGCCAAAATAAATAAATCTTAAAAATACAAACAAAAACCCCCCCCAGAAAATTGAGAGAGATAAATATTTAGAAGAAAGTGTCAAAATTATTATTGTTTTAATTAGGCTTTTTAGGGTGTTGCAATTGATATTCAAGTTATCATAAATGACAAGAATTTATTGTAAGGATATACATAAGAATAAGGAATCATGAATAGAAGATATTTCTTAGTTATAATAAAAGGTATCTGTAAAAAAAAATCTTACACCAAGTATCATACTTAAAATCTTGCCTCCTAAAAGGAAATGAGTGAGGGATTCCCCATATTACCATGGTGTTGGAAATCCTAGGCTGTGCAATAAGAGAAGTAAAAAAAAAACAAAAACTTTAAAGACATGGAAAGGAAGAAACAACACTGTAATTGTTAACAGAAACAGGATTGTGTACATAGAATATTCAAAAGAATTGAAGGATAAGCATTTGAATTGATAAATGAATTTAGAAAGGTTGCTGAACATGTGGACAACGATGAAAATCAATTGTATTTCTGTATATGATCAACAAACAGTTGGAAACTTCAAAAATATAATGTTAAGTCATTGCAATAGCATAAAAAGTACCCGGGGATAAATCTAGAAAAACACATGCAAGGCCTTGACACAGAAAACTATAACAGATTATTGAGAAAAAGGAAAACCTAAATCAATGGAGTGATATACTGTGTTCACAAACTGGAAGATGCAATATGTTTAAGGTGTCAATTCTCTGCAAACTGATTTATAGATTCAATGAAACCCCATTCAGAAATCCCAGCGTTTGTAAATGAGTGCGTAAGTGCGGGAGAACTGACAAGCTAATTTAAATTATATGGAAATAAAAAGGTTCAAGAATAGCCAGAGCACTCTTGAAGAACTAGTGGGAAGACTTATTCTACTAGATATTATCTTATTATATAGTGAAAATAATTAAAAGAGCAAATAGGCAGTGATAGGCAAATAGATCAATGAAACGGAATAGAATGTCCAAAAACACCTGGACATATCCAGCACAGATATAACAGATATATAACAAAGGTGCCACTGGGAAAGGACTAAAAAAAACTTTGCTGGGACAACTGTCTATCCATATGGCAAAAATAAAAGTTGACCACCCCCTTATATCATCCACAGAAATCAATTCTAGGTAAATCATAAATCCAAATGTATGAATTAAAATATAAAACTTCTAGAAAATAATACAGCAAAATATTTTCATTGTCTTTGGGAAATGAAGGACCTTCTAAAACACAAAAATACTAATCATAAAAGAAAAGATGGATACATTTGATGACATTAAAATTAAAAGAGTTTGTGTTATTAACAGAATGAAAAAGCAAGCCACAGAATAGTGTTAGTCTCTCAGTTGTGTCTGACTGTTTGCGATCCCACGGACTGTAGCCCAACAGGCTCCTCTGTTCATGGGATTTTTCAGGCAAGAATAGTGGAGTGGATTGCCATTTCCTTCTCCAGGGGATCTTCCTGACCCAGGGATCGAACCAGGTCTCCAGCATTGTGGGTGGATTCTTTACCACCTGAGCCAGTGGGAAGTAATACAGAAAAGTATATACAGAAGTAATACAAGAAGTGATACAGAAAAGTATATATGGAAACTCATAGCCAAAATATCTAAAGAACTACAAATCATCTTTTAGATAGTAGAGGGTTTGACTTTTGACTCTTTGGGCACCAGTGCAGTCCCCAGATCCCCAAAGGAAGGCAAAGCCACTTATTCTTTTTTTTTTTTTTGGCCTTGAGGCTTGCAGGTTCTTAGTTCCAGACCTGAGGTGGAACCTGTGCCCCCTGCAGTGTAAGCTCAGAGTCCTATCACGGGAGTTCCAAGGAAGTCCCAAGGCCACTTATTCTTTTTGCCTCTGAAGGCAGAGCCAGAGTCAGGGAGGGAGGTGGGAAAGTGGGACTTTGAAAGAGAATGTGCTGTCTAAAGACCCTAATTGAAAAGATTTTTTTTCTCAGAAGGACTAGAGGGAATAGGTGTCCACATCCCATCATGCCCTTCATCATAGCATCTCAAGGGACAAGTGAGTGGAGTACTTTCTGAAGGTAGAAGGGTGGACTGCATAAACTCTAAAGGTCAATTCTTTTTTTAATATTTATTTTTGTTTATGTGTGGTTTTTTTTTTGGTTGTACTGGGTCTTAGTTGCAGCATGCAGTCTCTCTCTCTCTCTTTTTTCTTGAGGAACCTCCATACTGTTTTCCATAGTGGCTGCACCAACTTATATTCCCACCAACAGTGTAGGAGGGTTCCCTTTTCTCCAGACCCACTCCAGAATTTGTAGACTTTTTTTTTCCGCTTTATTTTTTACTTGAAGGATAATTGCTTTACAGAATTTTGTTCTTTTCTGTCAAACATTAACAAGAATCGGCTGATTCTTGTTCAGATTCTTGTTCATGCGATCTCTTAGTTGTGGCAGATGTTATCTAGGTCCCTGACCAGGGATCTAATCCAGGCCCCCTGCACTGCGAGTATGGAGTCTTAGCCACTGGACCATCAGGGAAGTCCCTAAAGGTCAACTCTTTTTTTTTTTGGTGGGGGGGTGATTTTATTTTATTTATTTATTTATTTTACTTGGAGGCTAATTCCTTTACAATATTGTGGTGGTTTTTGCCATACACTGACATGAATCAGCCACGGGTGTACATGTGTCCCCGGTCATGAACCCCCCCTCCCACCTCCCTTCCCAACCCAAAGGTCAGTTCTTAATTTCAGCTTGCTCCTGCTGGCTCAGCCCTAATTCCAGACTGAGGAGGCGGAGGAGTTTCAAGGACGCCCCCGTCTGTCCTCCCAGGCCTCGAGGTTGGGGGTGGAGTGGGGAATCCAGGCCTGAGAATCCAGTGAGGCCTTTGGAATGGAGCTGGAGAGAGAGGGAGTTATTAATAGGCATTCCTGTGGGACCTCCCCTGCCTCCCCTGTGAATCCCAGCAGCGTTAGGAGGGCTGCCACGCCGGCGCTGGTTTGGCTCTCCCACTCCTAGGCACAGGACACAATCTTCACTCCTTGTTCATTCGTTCTGACCTCAGCTCCTGCTATGACCCCCCTCAGCTCACTCCCTTCAGCCTTGGTGGCCTCCCTGACGCCCAGACATGTCAGACACATTCCTCCCTGAGACCTTTGCATTTGCCATTCCCCTGCCTCGAACACTTTTCCTTCAGGTATCTACATGGCCCATCCCCTGCCCTGTTTCAGGTCTTGACTTAGATGTCATTTTCTCAGAGAGGTCTTTGCTGCCCATTCTATCTAAAATTTCATTACCCGCCCCCCAATACTTCCTATCTTCCTTCCTTGATTTCCTTTTGCCTTAAGACCCTGTGTATTTTATTTACTTATTTATTTATTTTTGGCTGTGCTGGGTCTTTGTTACCACGTGGGCTACTCTCCAGTTACAGTGTAGGGGCTTCTCATTGCAATGGCTTGTCTTGTTGCCGAGCACAGGCTCTAGGGCCTGTGGGCTCAGTAGTTGTGGCACATGGGCTTAGTTGCTCCTTGGCAAGTGGGATCTTCCTGGACCAGGGATTGAATCCGTTTCTCCTGCGTTGGCAGGCAGATTCTTCACCACTGAGCCACCGGGGAAGCCCTCCTGTGTATTTTTGTTGCTCATTTTGTTTACTGTCTGGCACTCCCACAGTGAGGACAGGGATGTTTTTTTGGGGGGGTCACTGTTGTATCTCAGAGCCTAGTAGTTCCTGGTAATGTAGGAGATGTTCAATAAATACTGGTTGAATAAATGAATCAGCGCTTATTGAGTGCTGACTAGGTCCCCGCCTGTGCTGGGTGCTGAGGGTATGATTGAGAAAGATGCAGGCCTTGGCTCCTCAGGAAGTTTGCTGTCTCTTCAAGGAAAGAGCGACCAGGAAGCAGGTCTGTTGGGAGCCCCCACTGTGAGACTCCGACACGAGGAAGAACCCTTGCTTGGTTCCTGTACTCCTGCAGTTCCTGATGGGAGCCCCACTCACAGTGGTTTGGTTTCCAGGCTGCAGAGCGGGGCCGAACAGGAGACTGCACCACCAGAAATGGGTCCCTGACTTTTGTTTGGCTTCTTTGAAGCTGGGCCTGAGAAAGGAGTCCCTGTAACCTGTTGGCTGCTGCACTGGAGCCCCGCCACTGGGCCCTCTGAAGCACCGCCACAGCATCCCCACCCTGACTGAGGGACTCGTCACCGTGCGCTGTAATCACCCATCGACCGCCCTGGGGCCACGCTAGAAGGTAAGCACAGGGCAGGGGCAGGGGCCAAGTCTGTGCTGCTCACGGCTCTAACCTCTCTCGCCGTCTACTAGCCCAGGCCCTGGACCACACATGCCAAGGAGCATGGGCACTGTGGGCCAGAGTGCCCGAGTTTGAATCCCAGCTCTGCCACTTACTACCTGTATAATCTGGGGCAAATCACTTAATATTGCTGTGCTTCAGATTTTCCATCTGGAAAATGGAGACAATAGCAATACCCCTCTCGTGGGGTTATGAGAATGAAGTGGGTTAATATTGCAAAGTGCTTAGAACAGCACCTGGCACATGGTAAGTGCCTGATAAATAGACACATGCTAAACACTAGCTATTGCTTGAATGAATGAACTGCAGTGATGCTCACCCCCACCTGTGCTGAGCTTAACCGTGAATCCCACGTGTCTCTAGCTCTGGGACAGCTCAAATCAACTGAATTTCTGGTAATGGTGTTAGGGAAATTTTTAAAAAAAAATAGTCTTGTTTAGGCTTCAGAGACAAAGCAGAGCAGGCTTCTGACCTTGCTTCTAACCTGCCTGGACACTGCCCTGATTGGGAGTGACTGCCTGCTTTGAATGCAAGACTCACAGCACTATAGATAAGATGGGGGAGACATCTTGAGATTGTTGAGCCCCTGGAGGGGGCCTGGCCAACCAAGCCCCAGGCGTAGCTGCATTCCAAGTTTTACAAAACAAAACAAACAGCATTAACAGGAAACCAAGCTTGCAATTTGGTCACAGATTGATGATGATATCAGTTTGCGTCTGTCCAGGGATTATAAACAGGAACTTTGAACTGCGATCTTTGAAGTCTTACTCATTGAGCAGACACACTGCCTGGGACCCTTTTCCCAATCTGGACTCCAGATGTGCTGTGACATGGGACTTTAAGTATGGATGTTGGTCAAAACCCAATTTGGTGATGTATTCTCTGCTCTTTCTATTTCTCTTTTCTTTTAATGTTAGTATGTTGAATGTAAGCTAGATAATTCTCTAATAAAGATCTGTATTATTTATTTGTATATAACGAGTCACTTATTTTGTTAACAAATCCTTTGAACCTGAGACACAAGTGAAAACTTGCGGCAAAACCACAGCACCCAGGCTGGCCACCCTCAGAGCAGGTTTCTGTCTGTGTCCTCTTGTATCCTTTCCTGACTTGATCTCCATTTCTGCCCTGTAGCAGTGCTTGTGGCACCCTTGGGGCCCCTAGTTTTCATCTGCTCTGCCAGGGAGCTTCATTTCCCTCCATCTCTGTTTTTGCATTGGGGGCATGGTGCCCTGATCCCTTTCTGAAGAAGCTTAGCACTTTCTTATTGTCTGCAGGCCAGGGCTGGGTTATCCCACCAGAAACCTCATTCTGGTGCAGGAGATAGCCCTGGGCGTGGTAGCGGGGATATGTGAGGTTGCAAGGTCAGGTTACAGAGCCAGAGCATCCTGAACTTCAGCCGTGAGAAAACCCTTGAAGTTTGGGACACGTGCACTCTCTCCCAGAGGAATCTGGGGGCCTGCCGAGCCAGGTGAGGGTCTGGGCCAAGTTGCTTCCTTGGAGTGGACTAGCCTACCGCAGAGGTTCTTAACCTGGGCTCCACAGAGTTCAGGCTGAACTTCAGAGAGTCCTTGAACTCTTTGAAAGAAATATGTTGTGTGTAGATGTAAGCAGGTGGGCATTTTTCTGTGGAGAGAATTCACTAGTTTCACTAGGTTTTCAGAGAGGCCCAAGAAGACACAACAGTTAAAAATCACTGGTCTAGGGGGCTTCCCTGGTGGTCCAGTGGCTAAGACTCCACGCTCACAGTGCAGGGGGCCCAGGTTCCATCTCTGGTCAATGAACTAGGTTTCTCATGCTACTGAACCGGAGCAGGACCCTATGGTCCTTGCCCCCCACCCACCATGTCCTCTGCCTGCCTTTTGTCTGTGGAAAACTTTAATCAAAGAATAAGTTTAGCTAGAGAAGTGAGAAATGCTGAAACAAAGGAAAACAGTCAAAGGAGACTAAATAATAGTAATGTAGTCATTGAGCATATTCAATGACCTTTAGCTCTTTCTCAAAGGCTCTAGGGAGAAGGCAATGGCACCCCACTCCAGTACTCTTGCCTGGAAAATCCCATGGATGGAGGAGCCTGGTAGGCTGCAGTCCGTGGGGTCGCTAAGAGTCGGACACAACTGAGCGGCTTCACTTTCACTTTTCACTTTCATGCATTGGAGAAGGAAATGGCAACCCACTCCAGTGTTCTTGCCTGGAGAATCCCAGGGACGGGGGAGCCTGGTGGGCTGCCGTCTATGGGGTTGCACAGAGTCGGACATGACTAAAGTGACTTAGCAGCAGCAGCAGCAGCAAGGGCTATAGATAATATTCTGAGCCATATCCTGCAAGCTGTCTTATAGATATTGAAACACCAGGTGGGGAAGTTAAGTACATGATGACCAGAATGTACCCAGGACATGAGCTGCCACAATTCTGAGAACTGACCTCAAAGAAATAGGAACAAATGGACCCTGAAACTGAAGATTAACTGTACCTAAAACAACCAAGATGATGCTAATCAGACCACTGATGACCAATTTGAAGATGACTGTTAGAGGTGATTATGCAGTTTCCACATGTAGCCCACCACTCTGTCTATAAAAGCTCTCACCCTCTGCTTGTCGGGGCGGGGGGCGGTGTTGGCTTTTGGATAGATGTCTGCCACCCTCTCTCTCTAGTAGCTGCCATCTGAAATAAAGCAAACTCCTTTTCACCAACCTGGCCTGATTATTGGCTTTTGAACAGTGAGCAGCCAGAACCCACATACATATCTTTCTGTAACACTATAAGAAAGATCAAAGACCCACGTGCTGCAACTAAGACCCAGTTCAGTTTGGTCACTCAGTTGTATCCAGCTCTTTGCAACCCTATGGACTTCAGCATGCCAGGCTTCCCTGTCCATCACCAACTCCCAGAGCTTGCTCAAACTCATGTCCACCGAAACAGTGATGCCATCCAACTATCTCATCCTCTGTTGTCCCCTTCTCCTCCTGCCTTCAATCTTTCCTAGTATCAGGGTCTTTTCCAGTGAGTCAGCTCTTGGCATCAGGTGGCCAAAGTACTGGAGTTTCAGCTTCAGCAACAGTCCTTCCAATGAATATTCAGGACTGACTTCCTTTAGGATGGACTGGTTAGATCTCCTTGCAGTCCAAGGGACTCTCAAGAGTCTTCTCCAACACCACAGTTCAAAAGCACCAATTCTTTGGTGCTCAGCTTTCTTTATGGTCCAACTCTCACATCCATACATGACTACTGGAAAAACCATAGCTTTGACTAAATGAACCTTTGTCGGCAAAGTAATGTCTCTGCTTTTTAATATGCTGTCTATGTTGGTCATAGCTTTTCTTCCAAGGAGCAAGCGTCTTTTAATTTCATGGCTGCAGTTACCATCTACAGTGATTTTGGAGCCTGAGAAAATAAAATCTGTCACTGTTTCCTTTGTTTCTCCTTCTATTTGCCACGAACTGATAGGACCACATGCCATGATCTTAGTTTTTTGAATGTTGAGTTTTAAGCCAGCTTTTTCACTCTCCTCTTTCACTTTCATCAAGAGGCTCTTTAGTTCCTCTTCACTTTCTGCCATAAAGGTGGTGTCATCTGCATATCAGAGGTTATTGATATTTCTCCCATCAATCTTGATTTCAGCTTGTGCTTCATCCAGCCCAGCATTTTGCATGATGTACTCTGCATTGCATATAAGTTAAATAAACAGGATGACAATATACAGCCTTGACGTACTCCTTTCCCAATTTGGAACCAGTCCGGTGTTCCATGTCCGGTTCTAACTGTTGCTTTTTGAACTGTATACAGATTTCTTAGGAAGCAGGTCAGGTGGTCTGGTATTCCCATCTCTTGAAGAATTTTCCACAGTTTGTTGTAATCCACACAGTCAAAGGCTTTAATGTAGTCAATGAAGCAGAAGTTTTTCTGGAATTCTCTTGCTTTTTCTGTGATCCAGTGGACATTGGCAATTTGAGTTCTGGTTCCTCTGCCTTTTCTATATCCAGCTTGAACATCTGAAAGTTCTTAGCTCACATACTATTGAAGCCTGGCTTAGAGAATTTTGAACATTACTTTGCTAACGTGTGAGATGAGTACAAGTGTGTGGTAGTTTGAACATTCTTTGGCATTGCCTTTCTTTGGGATTGGAATGAAAACTGACCTTTTCCAGTCCTGTGACCACTGCTGAGTTTTCCAAATTTGCTGGCATATTGAATGCAGCACTTTCACAGCATCATCTTTCAGGATTTGAAATAGCTCAACTGGGACTTCATCACCTCCACTAGCTTTGTTCGTGGTGATGCTTCCTAAGGCCCACTTGACTTCACAATCCAGGATGTCTGGCTCTAGGTGCGTGATCACACGACTGTGGTTATCTGGGTCATTAAAATCTTTTTCATATAGTTCTTCTGTGTATTCTTGCCATCTCTTCTTAATATCTTCTGCTTCTGTTAGGTCCATACCATTTCTGTCCTTTATCGAGCCCATCTTTGCATGAAATGTTCCCTTGGTATCTCTAATTTTCTTGAAGAGATCTCTAGTCTTTCCCATTCTATTGTTTTCCTCTCTTTCTTTGCATTGATCACTTAGGAAGGCTTTCTTATCTCTCCTTGCTATTCTATGGAACTCTGCATTCAGATGGATATATCCTTCCTTTTCTCCCTTGCCTTTCGCTTCTCTTCTTTTCTCACCTATTTGTAAAGCCTCCTCAGACAACCATTATGCCTTTTTGCATTTCTTTTTCTTGGGGATGGTTTTGATCACCACCTCCTGTAAAATGTCACAAACTTCTGTCTGTAGTTCTACAGGCCCTCTGTCTATCAAATCTAATCCCTTGAATCTATTTGTCACTTCCACTGTATAATTGTAAGGGATTTGATTTAGGTCATACCTGAATGGTCTAATGGTTTTCCCTACTTTCTTCAATTTAAGTCTGAATTTTGAAATAAAGAGTTCATGATCTGAGCCACAGTCAGCTCCCGGTCTTGTTTTTGGTGACTGTATAGAGGTTGTCTACCTTTGGCTGCAAAGAATATAATCAGTCTGATTTCGGTATTGACCATCTGGTGATGTCCATGTGTAGAGTCCTCTCTTGTTTTATTGGAAGAGGGTGTCTGCTATGACCAGTGCGTTCTCTTGGCAAAATTCCGTTAACCTTTGCTCTGCTTCATTTTGTACTCCAAGGCCAAACAAGGCCCGGTATCTCTTGACTTCCTACTTTTGCATTCCAGTCCCCTATGATGAAAAGGACATGTTTTTGGTGTTAGTCCTAGAAAGTCTTGTAGGTCATCATAGAACTGTTCAGCTTCTTCGGCATTAGTGGTTGGGGCATAGACTTGGATTACTGTGATATTGAATAGTTTGCCTTGGAAATGAACAGAGATTATTTTGTCATTTTTGAGATTGTGCCCAAGTACTGCATTTTGTACTCTTTTGTTGACTATGAGGGCTACTCCACTTCTTCTAAGGGATTCTTGCCCACAGTAGTAGATATAATGGTCATCTGAATTAAATTTGCCCATTCCAGTCTATTTTAGTTCACTGATTCCTAAAATGTCAGGGTTCACTCTTGCCATCTCCTGCTTGACCACTTCCAATTTACCTTGATTCATGGACCTAACATTCCAGGTTCCTATGCAATATTGTTCTTTACAGCATTGGACTTTACTTCCATCACCAGTCACATCCACAACTGGGTGTTGTTTTTGCTTTGCCTCCATCTCTTCATTCTTTCTGGAGCTATTTCTCCACTCTTCTCCAGTAGCATATTGGGCATCTACTGACCTGGGAAGTTCATCTTTCAGTATCATATCTTTTTGCCTTTTCATACTGTTCATGGGGTTCTCAAGGCAAGATTACTGAGGTGGTTTGCCATTCCCTTCTCCAGTGGACCACGCTTTGTCAGACCTCTCCACCATGACCCTTCCATCTCAGGTGGCCCTGCATGGCATGGCTCATATTTTCACTGAGTTAGACAAGGCTGTGATCCATGTGATCAGTTTGGTTAGTTTTCTGTGATTGTGGTGGGTTGCCATTTCTTACTCCAGGGGATCTTCCTGACCCAGGGATTGAACTGAGACCCAGTGCAGTCAAATAAGTAGATTAGTTAATTTAAAAAAATCACTGGTGTAGTCCTCAAAATGTGGGAGGTATCATAGCCCTCCTGGGAAACATACAACCTTGCCATCAGATTGTTTGGGTGCTATCATGTACTGCCTGTGACCTTGAGTAAGTCACTTTACCTCTTAATGCGTCAATGTCCTCATCTAGAAAGTGAAGATAATAGTACAGTCACACCTTGGAGATACCGTGGGTTTGGTTCCATACCACTGCGATAAAGCAAATATTGCAATGAAGTGAGTCATATGAATTTTTTAGTTTACAAGTGCATATAAAAGTTATTTTTACACTTATACTGTAGTCCCTTAAGTGTGCAATAGCATTATGTCTAAAATAAAAAAATGTACATACTTTAAAAAAAATAAAAAAATAAAATAAAAAAAGTACATACTTTAATTTAAAAAGACTTTATTTCTAAAAATACTAACCAGCATCTGTGTTTCCATTGAGTCATAATCTTTTTGCAGTAGTAACATCAAGATCACTGATGATGGATCACAGTAACACATATAATAATGAAAAATATGAAATATTTCAAGAATTATCAAAATGTGACACAGAGACACGAAGTGAGCAATTTGCTCTTAGAAAAATGGCACCAGTAGACTTGCTCAATGCATTTTCAGTGGCTCAGTCGTGTCCCACTATCTGAGATCCCATGGACTGTAACCCATCAGTGTCCTCTGTCCATGGAATTTTCCAGGCAAGAATCCTGGAGTGGGTTGCCATTTCTTACTCCAGGGGATCTTCCTGACCCAGAGACTGAACTTGAGTCTCTTCTGTCTCCTGCATTGGCAGGTGGATTCTTTATGACTGAGCCACTTGGGAAGCCCTTGCTCAATGAAGGGTGGTCACAAACCTTCAATCTGCAAAAAAACACAGTGTCTGCAGGATTTCCCTGGTGGTTCAGTTGTTAAGACTTCACACTTCCATTGCAGGGCCTATGGTTTCAATCCCTGGTTGGGGGACTAAGATCCTACATGCAGAGCCACCAAAAAAAAAAAAAAAAAAAAGAAAAAAACAAACAACAACCTCTCCCCCTAGTATTTGCAAAGTGCAGTAAAGAGAAGCACAATAAAACAAGGTCTGGTTTTCTCCAGATATACGCCCCAGTGTTCATTGCAATACTATGGAAGCAACATAGATATCCACTGACAGAGGAATGGGTAAAGAAGATGTGGTGCATATACACAATGGAATATCATTCAGTAAATGAAATAGTGCCATTTGCAGCAACATGGATGGACTTAGAGATTGTCATGCTGAGTGAAGTAAGTAAGACAAAGAAAGACAAATACCATATGATATCACTTATATGTGGAATCTTAAAAAAGGCTACCAATGAAGTTATCTACAAAACATAAATAGAGTTACAAATGTAGAAAATAAACATGGTTACTAGGGGGTAAGGGAGAGGAGGGATAAATTAGAAGATTGGGATTGACACATACACACTACTATATATAAAATAGATAACTAATAAGGACCAACTGTATACACAGGGAACTTTACTTTGTAATGGCCTATATGGGAAAAGAATCTAAAAATGAGTGGGTGTATATATATATATATATATATATATATATATATATATATAAAACTGATTCACTTGGTATATATCTGAAACTAACACAACATTGTAAATCAACGATACCCCAATTTTTAATTGAAAAATTAAAAAAAAAAAAAAAGCAAAGTCTGCCTGTACCTGCTGTATAGAGTTCTTCAGAGGAAAAAAAAATGGCATCATAAAGGCACACCCCTGGGGCTTCCCTGGTGGCTCAGTGGTAAAGAATTTGCCTGCCAATGCAGGAGACACAGGTTTGCTCCCTAATCTGGGAAGATCCCACATACTGAGGGGCAACTAAGCCCATGCACCACAACTACTGAGCCTGTGCTCTAGAGCCTGGGAGTCACAACTACTGAGACCACGTGTCCCAGCTACTGAAGCCTGCAAGCCCTAGAGCCTGTGCTCCACAACAAGAGAAACCACTGCAATGAGAAGCCTGCAGACCACAACTAGAGAGGAGCCCCTGCTCACTGCAATAGAGAAAAGCTGACACAGCAATGAAAACCCAACACGGACCAAAATAAACAAGTAATAGTTTTTTAAAAAAGCAAAGCCCTTAATAGACTGTGTGGAGCATGATCAAGTAGGCGTTATCATTATACTCTGTGCATGTGTGTTTCTGAGACTAGAGGCTGAAGGATGGCGGACAGTGGTTGGAGCTCTTGGAACTCTTGCCTAGATCTGACAGGCTGCTGGAAGGAGCTGTAGGAGCTCTCCAGCATGGAGGCTGTGGGCACCCCCATCGTATTTCTAAGGTACAGTTGAAAGCAAGATCAACTAACTCCCCTTGTATCTAGAATGGTTTTAGGGCGCAGCAAGGCAATGTTACTCTATTGGTCTGCCATTCTCTGTGTCCTAAAATGTCTACAATTAGAGTTGCTGATAGCTTGGGCAAAAAACTTGTGCTCAGTAGCAAGTCTGTGCAGGGAAGCAGGGTGAGGCCCCATCACAAATGTTGACTTTGTTCTGCATTTGGCTGTGTCGTATATTTCCTAGGAGTCATATTGCTACTGCCAGTTATACAAGTTGTTGCTACTCACTCGCAGTTACTCATGGATGACAAGCTGGTTTCCTGTGAGAGGCACAGTAGGCAGAGTGTAGCCCACACTCTCAGCTGAGTGAGTTCTCATTCTAACCACTCCCTATTGTGTGGGGACCCTCTCTTTGAAAAGCAAAGCATCATTTTTTAATAACTCTCCACATACTTCCTGTATGGATTTTAAAAGCCCATTTAATTGAGCCGTGTACTTGTTTTTTGTCACTCTAGTACCCGACAAGCTACCTGTTCTGATTTCATCATCACAGCAATGGCTTTGCTTTTGTGACTTCCTAATTAATTTTCCTTTGAATTTTCCTACATTTTGGATTTGCCTACTAATCAGATTTAATCTTGACTCCTATAATTTTCATTCATCTGCTCATAGACGTGTTTATTTTCTTTATTGTCAACTCTGAAAGAGTTTTCTGATTGGTTTGCAATGTTTAATATCCACACTGTTTTATTTCCGGTTAGCCAGATTGTTGCCATTAGCATGATTAACTATTATCATAACAAAAATGAGTTAGATACCAGCATTCTTGAATTTAGGTCTTGTTTAGGTGGATTCTTTACCAGCTGAGCCACCAGGGAAGCCCAAGAATACTGGAGTTGGTAGCCTATCCCTTCTCCAGCAGATCTCCTCAACCCAGGAATGGAACTGGGGTCTTCTGCATTGCAGATGGATTCTTTACCAGCTGAGCTACTAGGGAAACCCTTGTTTAGAAAATAGTTGAGGTAAAAAGTTTCTGAATTTAGGAACATGGTGCAACATAATATTCTTCTCTAAACGATATATAGACGTTTCCTGGTACAAACTAATTAAATCCAAGGGAGGACAGAGCCATATAGCTGAGGATGAGGGACCTTGAAACCTGAATGCTGTTTGAGCCTGCCAAAATGATTCCTTCTCTAGTTTCACAGACCCCAACGCCACCTGGCGATCCAGCCCTATGTCCCTGGGCAGCTCCTCTTCCGGGTCCTGAAGCAGCCATCCCACCACCATTCATTCCACTTGCCTCCATCCCACAACCCCCGCCAGCATCCCCTTTCAGCAGAACGACCTGTTTCCATTTTCATGGAGCAAAATTCAGGCCAACAGTGTAAACTTCAGCCTCAACCTGACTGGCCCACAGATTCAATTCAAGTGCGATGGCACCCCCTTCCTCTCTGTGGCGGGCATTGTATGTACTTCCCCGGACCATCTTCATGATGGAAGGACTCAGTGCCTAAGCCCACAGCCCTCAGCTGTCAGATCCCTCTGGGGACTGCCTCCACGGAAGAGAGCTGCTTTGCCCAAAGGCCAGCCAACTTCCTGGGGCAGCCTGTATCCAGTGAATGACTGATGAGGGGGTGTAAAGGCCCAGCCCCTGGTTTCAGCTCCTAGCTTCAGAGCTTCCCAATGGGGCTGGCTGAGGCCTTTGTCCAACCTGCTTTTGCAGCCCAATCCTGCTTCCATTCCTTCCCATCCTCGGGTGGAGATCCCAGGAGAACTCCCTCATAGCCCTACGCTGAACCCCTCGTCCTGCCCACAGCTGAGAACTACCTCCCCCAGGTACTCAGGTCCAGTCCCCTGGCCTCTCCTTGAGCCCTGCTCCTTCACTTATGTCATCTCTCTTCCCTGTAGCTTTAAGCTCTCCCTCTCTCTCCATCTCTCCCCCTCAACGTGGAGATTTGAATAAATACCTTCAACAAAAACCTCCTTTGACACAGAGCTCCCTTGCAGCTTCAGTCGTTTCTTGCCCTTCAGTCTCAGCTGCTGGAATCAGCCCTCTGCAGTGTGGCTTCTGCCTCCATCACTCTGCTGAAATGTCTCTCCTCATGTCCCTGCTCTCTTTTCTGGTACATCTGGCTCTGACAGCCATTCTCTCCTCCCTTCATTGCTAGGACACTTGGCTCTCTCTCATTTCCTTTTTGTGTTTTAAGTGCCTGTGCACTAGCTCCAGAGTTCCATCCTTAGCCCTCTTCTCTTCTTATTCATAATTCTATCCCTCATCTCATTCATGACCATGGCTTCAGCTCCCCTCACATACTTGTGCGTGCATGCTAAGTTGCTTTGGTCGTGTCTGACTCTGTGCGACCCCATGGACTGTAGCCTGCCAGGCTCCTCTGTCCATGGGATTCTCCAGGCAAGAATACTGAAGTGGGCTGCCATGTCCTCCTCCAGGGGATCTTCCCAACCCAGGGAACGAACCCACGTCTCTTATGTCTCCTGCATTGGCGCCATGTGGGAAGCCCTCTTTTGTCATGATCTCTCCCTTATCACCTACTTTTGTACACCCACCACATTCTGTTGATTCTGCTTATTTCAGGGCTCTTGAATCCCTCCTTTATACCCTCCCTGACAACGTCATCATTCAGGCTTTGAACCCACAGAATCTAGACAACTGCAGCGGCCTCCTCAGCAGGCCCTTCACAGCCTGCCCGTCTCTCTGCTTCCAGAACCGTGTTGCTTAATAGTGCCTTGGATCACAGTGCTCCCCTATTCAGAATGCTCCAGTGACCCCCCCCCCCCCATTGCCTTCAGAATGAAGTAAAAACTCCTATCAGGGGCTTCCATGGTGGCCCAGTGGTTAAGACTACACAATCCCAACACAGGGGGCATGGGTTCAATCCCTGGTCGGGAAACTGAGATGCCACGTGCTGCAGGGTGTGGCCAAAATATTAAAAAATAAAATAAGAATAATAAAAATAAGTTTTAAAAAACTCCTTTCACTGGCATCTCTCTGATCTGGCTGCTGCCAGCCTGGCTTCATCACCCTACCCCCACTCCCACCTAGCACTTTATATTCTAGCACAACTGGACTCCTTGACGTGCTTTGAACATGCCTCACTCTCCACATCTCAAAGCTTCCTTTGTACATGTCCTTCTCTCTGGAAAACTGCCTCATTACTCCCCAGCTACTCTTCCTTCCCCCATCCCCATTTATTCTTTGAGTGTCCTTGCAAACTTTCCTGACTCCCTGAGGCTCTCTTAGGCCCTCCTGCACCTTCCCTCCTCTTTATAGACATTCCCTATTCAGTGCCCCTCTTTCCATGTCTTTATTTCTACCTGGCTGATTGCTGGAAGCCAACAGTCCCAGCCTGTGGTCCGAGTACTTGACATGGTTATTGGCAGTTGGCTGCCCCTCATTAAGGACTTCCGGGATGAACGAGTCAGCAAGGCCTGAGTGTAGCAGGAGGGGGGAAGAGAAGAGCTTGTGGGGCGGCAGACAGCAGATGCCCTGGTCCCACGATTCTGCTCTGAGCAGATACCATGTCTTTGGTCTCTGCGCCACGCACATTATCCCCAGATGCAATCTGCATTGGCCCAGAGGTCTGTGGGGTGGCTGTGATCTTGTTGCTTCTCTGCCTCAGAAAAGGAGCCCAAGTAAAGCCGAGTCTGCAGAGCTCTGCCTGGGGGCCAAGGCAGGCATAGAAGACCCTTTCCTGCTGCTCAGCGGCCATTCCCGTCTGCACCTATGGTCACTGCAGGGCCACCCACCAAACCCTTGGCTGACTCTCTTCATGTGGAAAGAAGGGAATTTGAATCCTGACAAGGCTCACCACTGCTTTAGCGACAACTTTTGTATACAGCAGACGGCGCTTGCCATCCAGGTGCTGCAAAAGGATTCCAGCAATGCTGAGATGTTGGTGCTCTCAGCCTTTGGGCGGTGGGGGGTGGTGGTGGGAGGGGGCGGTGCTGGGCGGAGCCTGAGACGGCTCTTACTTTTCATCCCAGAGTACTAGACTAAAGTTCTCTCTGTGCTGCGACATGAAAAAGGTTGCTTCTATTACATTGTTGCTTCTAATAACATTGTTATTAATAAATCATATCTAATCCTTCTGGTCAAGTACCAAGAATTTCACGAGTGCCCCCTTGGGGCCTTGGCATCTTGAATTAACCCATCCATCTTCCCCCCGGTTAAGGCTTTGTCTCAGGTTTTCAGGTACAGTGGAGGGGACTTTGTTTATCCCTGTTTCACAGATGAAGAAACTGAGGCATAGCGAGGTTGAGACCTACCCACTGCAGTACTGGCATAGATGAATCAACCTGGTAGGGGTAGCTGGCTTCCCCACACCAGAAGATGTGAGAGCACAGCCTGGTGAAAGCCAAGCCCTCTAAGGCTGCCCAGCCAGCGCAGTACCTGTACACTCTGTCCCCCAGAGGTCAGTAGGGTCTGTAGGAGCAGAGAGGGTACCTGAAGGCGGCTCCATGGCAGTGGCAGGTGGAGCTCTTCTCCGTGATAACAGCCTTGGCCACATGGGAGCTCCCTAAAGGGAAATCCTGCTACACAGCACTTCTGGGATATGCCTCCTCCCCAGACAGATCAGAGGTTGTGCCAGGCCAGGGGTGTGCCTCTCCTGGGAAGGCTGTGGGACTTTCCAGGGGCAGCCGCCTTCTTGTATGGCCAATCCTCAGGACATGATGAGCCAGTTGTGGCAGATAGTGCCTGTAGGTGCGGGCTTCCCAGGTGGCTTAGAGGTAAAGAACCCACCTGCCAATGCAGGAGACGTGGGTTCTATCCCTGGGTCGGGAAGATCCTATGGAGAAGGACATGGCAACTCACTCTAGTATTCTTGCCTGGGAAATCCCATGGACAGAGAAGCCTGGTGGGCTACAGTCTATAGGGTTTCAAAGAGTCAGACACGACTGAGCCACTAAACAACTGCCTGTAGGTGCAGCACCTATCCTACGTGCCCTGTGTCTGGAAGGCTGCAGTCATCTCCACAGGAATAACTGTAACCAAAAATATCACAAGGTTGTGTCTACTGGGCCAGAACCTTCCTGGGTGAGGGACGCTGAGGGTGGGGGAGACTTGAAGAGCCATCTATATAAACATCTCCAGGATTTAGAATCAGGACCTGGGTTTGAATCCTGACATGTCCTCTTATTAATCATGACCTTGGGCAAGTTACTTCACCCCCCTAAGCCTCACTCTCATAATTAGTATCATGGGGAATAATAATACCTGCTTTTCAGGGTTGTCCTGACCACTTACTCATCCCCATTTGACAAATAGCGGAGGTCCTAGCAAGTCCTATCCTAGACTTGCTATCAGAATCAGGGCACATGATGCTTAGATTTAATACCTGGCACACTGTAAGTGCCGAATTAATGTTAACTTCTCTTTGAATGTCAGGCCATGAATTGGGACTCAAGGGAGCAGGCAGCTGGAGGCATTCTGAACAGAAGAGTAGCAGGAGAAAAACACTATTAGGGAAGGTTGCAGTGCAGAGGCAGGATTGAAAAAGGCCAGCCTTATCATTTCCACAGGGTTATTATGAACATCATAAAGCACAGGCAGAGCAACAGGCTAAGGGCTGGCTCATCAGGACTTGAGCCCAGACTGCAGTTGGGGACCGGAAGTAGCAAGAGGGAGGAGGGGCTGGGAGGAATCCTCCTCTCTGCACCCTGGAAGCTGCTGGGCTTCATTTTCAGATCACCTTGCCTGTCTTTGGGCAGTGGTTTCAGGATGTGGGAAAAGGTGTGGGTATGTCTGTACTGCAGCAAGGACGTGAGCCAGGGTGTTTGAAGGACATGAGAACACAAGGGTATAAAAATGCCACCCTGTGGATGAGACCCCATTCCTCTAACCCAGACGAGGGCATCATGGGATGCAAAGACCCCACCATGGTCCTTGAGTCCTTCAGTAAACTGTCAGCCATGAGTTTACCCAAGTCTTTCAGAAACTTGTCTTTTTCAGCCTCTCTCACCAACTGGGATGTTTTCCACATGTTTGTTTCCTTCTAAAGAAATTCTTTTCTTAAAAATACACCTCTCAGGACTTCCCTTGTTGTCCTGTGGTTAAGACTCGATGCTCCCAATGCAGAGGGGTTCCGTCCCCAGTTGGGGAATTAGGGTCCCACATGCTGTGTGGCACGGCCATCCTCCCTTCCAAAAAAGCAAAGCCAAACAAACAAAAAAACCACACCTCTCCCAAACTTCATATGATGCCCTTTTTCTAGGGCATCAGCCTTCCCCTCTGCCCACCAGATTGCAGGTGTGTGTCAGCAGTACACAGCACGGCTGGAGGAAACCAAGGAGATCTTCTAGAAGAGCCCCTTTAGATAATTTTCTAAAAGCTGGTTTAAAACTCAACATTCAAAAAACTAAGATCATGGCATCCAGTACCATCACTTCATGGCAAATAGATGGGGAAACAATGGAAACAGTGACAGACTTCATTTTCTTGGACTCCAAAATCACTGCAGATGGTGACTGCAGCCATGAAATTAAAAGACGCTTGCTCCTTGGAAGAAAAGCTATGACCAACCTAGACAGCATATTAAAAAGCAGAGACATTACTTTGCCAACAAAGGTTCATTAGTCAAAGCTATGGTTTTTCCAGTAGTCATGTATAGATGTGAGAGTTGGACCATAAAGAAAGCTGAGCACTGAAGAATTGGTGCTTTTGAACTGTGATGTTGGAGAAGACTCTTGAGAGTCCCTTGGACTGCAAGGAGATCCAACCAGTCAATTGTAAAGGAACTCAGTCCTGAATATTCATTGGAAGGACTGATGCTGAAGCTGAAGCTGAAGCTCCAATACTTTGGCCACCTGATGTGAAGAACTGACTCATTGGAAAAGACCCTGATGCTGGGAAAGACTGAAGGCAGGAGGAGAAGGGGACGACAGAGGATGAGATGGTTGGATGGTATCACAGACTCTATGGACATGGGTTTGAGCAAGCTCTGGGAGTTGATGATAAACAGGAAAGCCTGGCATGCTGCAGTCTATGGGGTCACAAAGAGTCGGACATGACTCTGCAGCTGAACTGAGACTGACAATCAGAGACATGAAGTGACTTGTTTAAGGTATCACAGCTACTAAGCTAAGGTAATCTAAGTCACTTCAGTCGTATCTGACTCTGTGTGACCCCGTATTATACGGCAGCCCACCAGGCTCCCCCGTCCCTGGGATTCTCCAGGCAAGAACACTGGAGTGGGTTGCCATTTCCTTCTCCAATGCAGGAAAGTGAAAAGTGAAAGTGAAGTCACGACCCCATGGACTGCAGCCTACCAGGCTCCTCCATCCATGGGATTTTCCAGGTGGTAGGTAAAACCGGAAATTTCCATAGATGTCCAGTCGGAAAACTGACCTGTACTTTTCTTCCCAAGCCAAATGGTTTCCCATTTAGGTTGTATTTTTCTGGACTTCCCTCATTGCCTCTATTCTTTCCACCCCACCCCTCAATTTCTTTTCATTCTGTCTGCTTGTTGGGTGTAGGTGCCAAAGTAGCCTAGGCCAATCAGGAGAGCCAGCAGGCAGGAACCAGAGCAGTGGACCCTGGAGGAGGGCATAGCAACCCACTCCGGTATTCTTGCCTGGAGAATCCCATGGACAGAGGAGCCTGGTGGGCTATGTCAGACATGACAGAAGTGACTTAGCATGCATGCAGGTGTTCTGTAACCGGGAAGTTCAGACACCAATTGTTGTTCTTCCAACCTAGGAGAAAAGTCACCTCTGCCACCGTCCCCTGCACCCCTCCCCAGCCCCCACTCCATCCCCTGCCCTCCGAGGCCAGTGGAAGTGCTAACTGGGAGCCATCTGCTCGTGGCATCAGCCTGAGAACATCCTGGGCAGCTGAGAGTGTGGTGCTGCCCTCCTGTGGTATAGGGGATGGGAACTGGCAAGGGTGACGATGCAGACACAAGGGCTCAAAAGGCTCTGAAAGGGGAGGGTTCAAACAGATTTACAAAAGTCCCACTCCCTGCCGGGCACCCATGTCCCACCCAAACTACCCCTACCCCAACACATCTTCCAGCCGGTGCCTTCTGACCACACCGTTCATGGGGGTTTGGAAAAGAGGAGAGGCCTGCTGTGTAGTTTGCACCAAGGCATGGCTCTGTGGACTCCCACGTCTCTGGGTCACTAGTACTGTTGTCCTGATGGCTCCACACAACTATTAAGGAGACATTGTAAAACCGCGCCTTCTTCTATCAGCAGGCCCTGGGCTGAATGACCTGGGGAGTGTACCAAGTTGGAAGTTCTGGTGTGTGTGTCTGTGTTAAAATATTAAAACTTTCTGTTTCCAGGCCAAACTTTGCTCCTGTGCTCCAGACCACACACTGTGGCCTCAATTCAAGCACCTCCTGGCCAGCCCCGCTTGGCTGTCCCAGAGGCAACTCAAATTTGACAGCCCCAACCACACTGGAATCCTTTCTCTCCCCCTCAGACCCGCAGTCTGTCCCTCCCAATGAGCCCTCTCTTGATAAAGTCACTGATGCTCACTTATGTGGCTGAGCAGGAAACCTGGGCACCCCTCTCATCCTACTTGTCCACATGTCTGGGCACCAAGTCAGGCCTCTTCCATTCTGCACGTTTTCACTTCATCAGCCTAGCTCTGCACACCCTGGCGAGACTTGAGGTCAGGCCACCATCACCTGGACGTGCAGTCTCAGCCTCTTGATGTGTTTTCCTGCCTCCAGGTCCCCCATCATCCCTACCCACCCATCTCTATTCTCCACCCTGTCCATAACCAGTACTGAATGATGCGCCCAAGGCAACAGGAAGAAGGCCCTGCTTGACTGAATTGGTTTTTATCTCGGAGTCTCAGGTACCCGAAGTTCCAGTCAATTCTGAGGACAGACGCTGACTTCACAGCTAGCTCACGCTTGACCACAACCCAGTTTATATGATTTATCCTACTGACATCAGATTTTCCTGGGCAGTAAGGACAGAACATGAAGTGGAAAGGAAGTTTTGACACCAGTGAGGAAGTCGGAAGCATGCCCAGAATAGGGTGATGCACTTGTCCCCAGAGCCAGAGGGCATTTCTGGGATTTGGGGAAGTGGCTTCCAGAAAAGGGGTGGCCTGGGTCCTGCAGGGACCACCGGGAAAGAAGACTACCCTGGCAATGGAGAGGTCTCAGGTGGGCAGCTCCCGCAGTGACTGGGGAGCTGCAGGTCTTTCTGGGGTGGAGTCACTGAAGATTTCCCAGAGGGAAGGTGCTCAGATCTTCCAGAATGTGGTCTGGGGTTTCCTTTCAGAAGAGAGGGAAGAATCGGGGAGAGGAAATTGAGGGTGAGGCTGGAAAAGCAGTTCCCATTCTCCCCCTGAGACTTCTGGCCTGAGGAGGTGAGCCCCACATTTCTGCTCTGGGTGGGTGGGGCCTGATTCTCAGAGTCTGAAGGAGGCGTCTCGCCTTTCTTTCCTGGTAAGTCTTCACAAAACACAAGGCTCTCTTCCCAACCCCCATCCTCTAGGTCTGCTGGAGAGACAGCCCCCTACAGCAACAGCCCCGCCAGCCCCCTACTATAGTCCTGCAAGACCAGGTTGAAGCCCAAGCCCTCCTTGGCTGCTCAGACAGATCCAGGACACCACCCCGCCAGTCCTCCAGCAAGGTGACACCACTGGACTTCTCGGGAAGGGGTCACCATGCTCATCTTTGTACCTCTAGGATGAAGTGTCCCCTAAACATAACAGGCACTAAGAAAATCAGCCCTATGCCTCCCTCTGCTCAGCCTACAGCATGCTGCCTTTTTCTCTCCATCCTTGAGCATCCTCTGAAGCCAAGCCCCTTCCTTGACCTCTGTTGAGATTATATCTTTTTTAAAAAAAAAAAAAAAGAAAAAAATTTTTGGCTGCACTGCTTGGCATGTGGGATCCTAGTTCCCTGACTAGGGATTGAACCTGTGTCCCCCTGCAGTGGAAGCATGGAGACTTAACCAGTAGAGTACTGGTAAAGTCTCAACAGTATACCTTTTTACCTTCCCTCTCAGCCCTGTTATACAGAGTATGTGACAATGATTCCAAATCTGTAAACTACCAAAACCTACAAATTAGAAATCCAAACATGAATCAACATTGTGGTGCAAGGTCTTTTTAAAAAAGTATTTCTGTTGTGTGTATCTCATTGTCCTCCAGATAAAGCCCAGATTCCCACTGTGGCACTTAAGTCAGTTCAAGATTTGGCTGCTGCCAAATGGGGAGATGTTGGTCAAAGGGTATGAATTTCCAGGTATGAGTCAGTTCTGGGGATCTAATATACTGCCTGCTGACTATGGCTAAACATAGTGCATTATAAACTTGAAAACTGTTAGGAAAATAGATTTTAAATGTTCTCAGCACAAAAACGAAATGGTAATTATGTGAAATGATGGAAGCGTTAGCTCTCACTAGTGATGGTAATCACTGCAATATGAAAGTGTACCAAACCATCACGTCCTATACCCTGGTCCTCTGTCTGTGACACCTGACCATAATTGTTTTATTATTTGGAAATAATTTCAAATTTTAAAATGTTGTGCAAATAAAAATAGCACTAGGAACACTTGTATACCCTTTACCTAGATTCACCTATTGTTAAAATTTTATCCTGTTTCCATTATCATTTGGCTTTTCTCTCCACACACACACTCTGATTATACGGTTGACCCTTGAAAAACATAGGGTTAGGGGTGCTGACCATCTGAGCAGTCAAAAAATCTGAAATTCCATATATAACTTAGAGTATCTGTATAACTTATACATATATGTGTTTCCTCTGTGTCTGCAGTTCTACACCCAAGAATTGTGTAGTACGGTAGAATTTACTGTTGAAAAAAATCCCCATATAAATGAATCCATGCAGTTCAAACATATGTTGTTCATAGGCCAACTGTACATCTTCAGGGGCTGTCTCTGTTTCTGTCTCTCTCTCTCTTTCTCTCTCCATATATGCACACTTAATTATGTACATATAGTATATGGTCACACACCATACACATATATACATATTTGTATATCCATCTTTTACACACTCATAGACACTTTTTCTGAGCCATTTGAGAGTAAGGAGTACACATCATGACCCTTTACGCCTCCACTTCAGTTTGTATCTCCCAAGCACAGAGCATCCTCTGCCATAGCCATGGCCCAGCTCTCAGTTCATGAAATGAACACGGTCATAATACTTGCCTCTACTGTCCACATTTTTCTTTTGCCAGGTGACACACTGATGTCCTTCAGGACATCCCTGTCTAGTACCAGAGTTACTCTAGGGTCAGGTATTGAACGGAGTTGCTCCTTCTTTAGCTTTCATTAAACCGGAACATTCCACAGCATTTTGGGGGTCTTTTATGACCCAGTGATTTCTGAAGACTACAGTTCCTTCTCCTGCTAGCACTTTTAACAGAATGAATGCTCCTCGTGTTGTTCCCTCATGAGTCAACCGGGGTCGTGCCTCTCTGCTGGCACACTGCTGTGGAGCTAATATGCTTTCTAATGTGGAGGTACTCAGTGTACGTCTGTCTCTCATTGGTGATGTTAATTTTGATCACCAGTTCAAGGTGGTGCCCGATTTCTCTACTCTATTGTTTAGTCGCTCAGTCATGTCCGACTCTTTGCGGCCTCATGGACTGCAGCACACTGGGCTTCCCAGTCCATTACCAACTCCCGGAGTTTGCTCAAACTCATGTCCATTGAGTCAGTGACACTTGACTTTATAGCTACTCTTCAATCTCTCCCTTGCCCATAATAAGCAGCCTGTGGGGAGACACTTTAAGATTATGCAAATATCCTGTTTCTCATTAAAATCTCCACTAAATTTAGCACCTATGGATGGTTTTTGTCCAATCTAATCTTTATAACGATTGCCGTAAAATAATGCATTTCTAGCTTCCATACTCCCTCCATCCACATTTACCAGGGTCAACTGTATTTTAAAACATGTGTGTGGAGAGAGAACCTAAATGATAAAGGAAACAGGACAAAATTTTAATTTTCAAATTTACCACTGTAGGGGACTTCACTGGCGGTCCAGTGGTTAAGACTCTGTGCTTCCACTCAGGGGGCACCAGTTCAATCCCTGATCAGGGAACTAAGATCCCCACCATGCCACAGTTTGGCAAAAAAATAAAAAATAAATTAATTTAAAAATAAAATAAAATTTACCACTCTAACCATTTTGAACCACTTTTGGTTCGCCACACCTGCTAAGGGCTTCCCTGATAGCTTAGTTGGTAACAAATCCGCCTGCAATGCAGGAGACCCAGGTTCAATTCCTGGGTCAGGAAGATCCCCTGGAGAAGGGATAGGCTACCCACTGCAGTATTCTGGCCTGGAGAATTCCATGGACTCTATAGTCTATGAGGGCACAAAGGGTCGGACACAACTGAGTGACTTTCACTTTCACATCTGCTAAGGGCTCTTGGCTAATTCCTATTCACCCTTCAGTCTGGGCTACCACAAATGGTGGTGTGCAACTCCAGGGGGCACCCTTTACATTGTAGCCATGCCCAGTGGCAGCCGTGGGTCTTGGTTTCTCGGAACTTCCTGTTGGAAGCTTTCCCAGATTCCCCAAGTGTCAGTTAGGCAATCCTGCTCTTTGCTTCCAATGCTCTGTCTGCTTGCTTGTCATCAGCATGCTTGTCACATTATATTATCATTGTCTTCTTCTCTGCTTCCCTCATTGGGATACGAACTTGTCAAGGGTAGAACTTTCTCTTTCTCCTTCTCTGCTGTGCCCCGCCCAGAAGATACATCCAGCAAATGTCAAAGCAGTTAAAGAGTTGGGTCTCGTATTACAGCTAGTTACTTATATGGCCGGCTTCTCCGGTAGAGGACAAAGTCTTTAAGGGCAAGGACCACACTTAATTCGTCTCTGTATCTTCTGCCCCTCCCCTTAGTACTTGGCACGGGGACTCGTTTGTAACAGGCGCGGAAAGAACCTTTGCTAAATGAGTCCTCATGTGTATACTGGTCGTTAAGGAGACGTGTTTATTCCCTTTCCACAGAACCGCACTGAACTCTGTGGGCAACGCCTGTGAACCACGTGCTGTGCCCTTTGTACCCCCGCCCTTCTAGCCCAGCTGGGCCCAGCCCTGCCTGGTTACAAGGCACAGGGAATGCAGGGGCCTGTGCTGGGGATCACCAGGGTTCTTGTTACTGAGTGCGACTCTGAGAGTGACCAAGGGCTGTCAGGGACCCATCCTGAGGCCTGAAGCCTTCCTAGATGACAGTCCCTGGCTCCTCCCAGGGACCCTTCCCAGGAGCTCCTGGCTGAACTATACACAGTTGGCAAGCTGATCTTGGATGCCTTTCTGGTGCTAGATCATTTGGAAGGCACGCTGCTCTGTGGTTGGGTTGATGCAGAAGCAGGAGAGACATGGCGAGACAGCCTAGGAGAAGCTGGGCTGCCCACCTGACCATTTTGTCTGGAGCTTAGCCTGCCACTCGGGCAGAATGACCTCTGATGACTGCCCAGATCTGGACCTGGATTCCAGGCTTTCATCTTGCTTGGCAGCCCCTCAGAGTGGAGGCCCATTGCCATAGCAGCACCTACATCTTTGGGGAGGCTGAGCCATGCCCCCAGCTTGGCAACTAGAGCAACTCTTCCCAGAAGGCACTGGCTGGGGAAGCTCTGGAGAATGCTCAGCTCAGCCCCCTAGAGGCAGAATGGAGCCTCAAGAGCAGCCCCAGGCAGGAGTCAGCGTAGTGAGACAACTCCACCTTTATGCTGAAATTTTAGCCTAGATACCGGCTGTTCTTTAGGTTTTCCTCTCTATGTAAGACAGCACTCAGTTTTTCCCAGTAGGAAAAAAAAATGCACCCAGGAGCCCAAGATCAGTTAAGTGAAACTCTTGAAACTTACAGCTAGGGAACGGCTAAATTCAGGAAAATAGATATAACACGGAACCGCTAACATTAAAAGTTCTATTTTTTATTTCAAAAGCACTTATATAGCATTTACACTATTCCAGGGACTGTTTTAAATGCTTCACAATCTAACTCACTACATTCTCAAGACAATCTTTTAAAGTAAGTACAGTTATCATCCCCATTTTTACAGCGGAAGAAAACCGAGGCACAGAGAGGTTACATAACTTGCCTAAGGTCACACAGCTGATCAATGGCACAGTCAGGACTCCAGCCCAGGTAGTATGACCCCAGACCCTGTTCTCTTTACCCTTCTGTCCTGCTGCCCCCCTGGGTTTGCAAACCTTGTGAGAACAGAACAGGACAAGGAGTGGGCCTTCTCCCTTAGCACTCTCCTTTCTTCCTTGGGCACTTTCATTATAGACCAAGTGGAGTCCAGCCTGTCCGCTAGTCTCCTGAGGAGGAGTGAGCGAGAGAGCAAGAGTGTTTGAGAGAGAGAGAGAATGCGAATGAAGGCACTCTCTGAATGCTTGGATGCTTCTGGAAAAGCCAGCTCTAGCAGGGGCTGAGACATACCGCCATGGTTCCGAAACTCCTGTATTTTATTTCCTGAGCCAAAATTCTGAGCTGAATGTGCTTAGAGACTCCCCAGAGATGAGCATGGCATCTCTTTAACCCTAGCTTCAGGCAACAACCACCACCAAAGAGCAGCCAGAGCTAAGCTTTGGCTTGACACTAAACAGCAGGGAAGAAAGTGAGTGCACCAGGATGGAGTTTCTGAGCTCGGATGTGAAAGGTGACCTGCTGTTTACAGTCAGCAAGGCCCCAGTGACCTCTTCATAAAGCTCCGTCCTGAGAAAGCACAGTCAGAGCCCAAATGGGTAACATGTTGGTATGCCTGTGGGAACCTCAACTAGACAGAATGGACTCCCAGGGCATGGGTGAGGGCAACAAACTTCAGAGCAAACAATCCTACAACCAACATACTTTTTTGGCAGGCCTGTGTGTTTGGCCCTCTTCTGGGCACCGGGAATACAAACATGAGTAAGAATGCTACCATTTGTGCTGACCTCTTGCATGCTCATGTCTACAATGATGATCCCTGGTGGGGGGGCGGGTACCGGTGGGATCTGGGGACAGAGATCACTTGGGGGTAGTTAGGGACCCGTGGTGGGAGGGCAACCATGTTGCCACTGCAAACCCTTTCTGCCTTGTGAGTTTTGTCTCAGAGGCACATGTTACCTGTATATGACCTCTGCAAAAAATAAATAACATAAGAGGGAGAGATAAACATGAAGATGAGTAAATAGGAAAGTCAACAGCAGGATAAGGGCTCACAAGGATATGTTCAAAGAGCTGCGGGTTGTAGGTAATGGAAGAACCAGGACAGAAAGACTGAATTTACCAATTTGTCTTCCTTGCTTAGGACATAGGCCAGGCTTTAGCCATGCCAGTTATTTTCAAGAAGTTTTCTTATGATGTCCTCACTAGAGAAAAAAAAAAGTGTGTTTTCTAGTCTTTTCCCCCCCCCAAAACATGTCCCATGAAGAAACTACTAACCTGACAAGAAAGCAGAGGCAGGTGAGGCCTGCCCAAGGCAGAGGGGATTTTGTCCTTCCACAGCTTTGGCCTCCTCCTCCCTGCTTCATGGACAAAGGTGACTGTGTGGTAAGAACCATTCACCCAGCAAACACACACGGCTCCCCAGCCAGGCCTGCCCCAGGCACAGAGAAGTGTCTCTCAACAGGCTGGGTGTCTGGCTGGTCGTCGGCCAATGCTGCCTGCTCACCGAGCCTCACCGGGCTGAGGAGCTGGCCCAAGCCTGAGAACAAGGGTCAAGAAAGCAGGTTCTGGTGGTTTTCAGGATAACAAATGGACACCATCAATTTTCTAGTGTGGAGTACATCTTTTCTGGATTGTATGCTCATAGTCTTCAATTCTGGTCTGACTTTCCCTCACATGCCCCTCACTATCTGCCGACTTCCTTTCTCACTATGATCACTACCCTTACGGAACGCTTTCGTAGGCCAGGCTCAGGCTAAGTGCTTTACAGGTATTGTATTTCACGCAGTCCTCACAAACACCCAGTGAGGAAGGGACTGTGGCCCTCTTGGCTTTATAGATAAAGAGACTCAGACTCAGGGAGACAAACAGCTAGTACGTGGTGGTGACCAGACAGTGGTTACAAGCCCATAATCACTGCGCTAATTAAGGCTTTTAAGTACTCTGCGGTACTGCCTCTCATAAAGTTAATTTTAATATTAGCCTAATCCAACCCTATTTAGGAAGGAAAGTGTGCTGCCAAAAAATCACTTATGATATCCTAAAGTTAAATATAAAAGTTTTTCTGTGATTTCTTGTTTGGGGCTATTTAGGACAAGGCTTTCCTCCAAGGGCCTAGGTACCCAAGGGTTATATGGGTGCATTCCATTTGGGTAGACAGGAAATGAGCCCAGCTCAGCTGGCCCTGAATCAGGGCCTGAAAAAAGATCTTTTTATAAGATCAGCATGGACATGAAAGCCTTTAGACCAGGCCCTAGGGACTAAAAAATGCCAAGAGCATCTTTCCAGTTTATTGCCCCTGGGTTGGGGTGGGGAGGGTTCTGCCTGGGGATGAGCATTTTGTAGCTTATAGCTGAAGCTTTTGTGGGGGAGAAGCCAACTTCTAGATCCCATTGGGTCATCACCTTGGAATTATCGATGTGCATTTAGGATTCAGAACAAATAAACTTTCTGACTCCCTTTTTCTGTATTCTTGGTTTAGTCCTACAGTCAGACAGTCCCTGGGACTCTTCTCCTTCTTAGCTTGCTGTCCTGGTGGTTAATTCTGTGTAGACTAGGCTGAGGGATAGCTAGTGAAACATTGTTTCTGGATGTGTCTGTTTGGGTGTCTCTGAAAGAGATTAGCATTTGAATCAGTTGTAGAAGTAAAGAAGGCAACCCTTCCCCGTGTAGGCGGGTATTATGTAATCTGTTGAAGGTATCCCACCCTCCCCCCCAAAAGGACAAAAGGCAGAAAAAAAAGTCAAATTTGCTCCTTTTGATTTGTCCATCTTCTACTGGGCTCAGACATGGATACTCCTGGTTCTTGGGCTTTTACACTCGGACCTAGACTTATGCCATTGGCCACCTGGCTCTCAGGTCTTAAGACTCGAACTGAGTTATATCACCAGTTTGCAGATGGAAAGTCTTGGGACTTCTTTGCCTCCATAATCACATGAAGGTAAAAAAGTGTTAGTCGCTCAGTCGTGTCCAACTCTTGGTGACCTCATGGACTGTAGCCCGCCAGGCTTCTCTCTGTATGGAATTCTCCAGGCAAGAATACTGGAGTGGGTAGCCATTCCTTCCTCCAGGGGAATCTTCCCTATTCAGGGATTGAACCTGGGTCTCCTGCATTGCAGGCAGATTCTTTACCATGTGAGTCACCAGGGATCACATGAGCCAATGTCTATTATAATATATACACACATTCTGTTTCTCTGGAGAACCCAGACTAATAGAATTACTCTCATGGATTTGCATTCATCTTCTAACATGCTGAGGCTGGACACCAAGAGACTTTTCTAGCAATAGTCACTGGAGACACTCTTTCCCTCATCTCTCTTCCCTGGCTTCTTCCTGCTGAGGTAAGGACTCAACTGCCTCCCTGGCCGGCCCAAGGGTCTTGCTGCACCAACCCCAGGGCAGCAGCCCTGTCCTTGCTAGCACAGACACAGTGGGCTGATCTGTGAACTCAGCCATGAAGTCTGAGGACGTTCACTCTCTCCCTCTTCCTGGAATGCCCTCCCCACTCTGCTCTCCCCACTCCTGCCTCTTCACCTTCAATGACTCAGGGTAAAACCTACCTCCTATGCACCTGCCATTGTATCTTCCAAGTTTTTTCTGTATTCAATATGTAGCCCATTGCTTTATGATTACTATTAACAATAACAAGGTCTTCAGGGGAATTCCCTAGTGGTCCAGTGGTTAAGAATCCATACTTCTACTGCAGGGGACATGGGTTTGATCCCTGGTCCAAGAACTAACATTTCACATGCTACATGATGCAGTCAAAAACACCCAACCAGACAAAAACAAAAGAAAACAACACAAAAATCCCAAGGACTTCAGCTAACATTCATTGAGAGCTGTTGTTAGACTTTTTCTCATTTACACATTATCTCATTGAAATCCCACAGCCACACTATAAGACAGGTGCAATAACAATTACTCTCCCCATTTTCCAGATGAGGAAACTAAGACTCAGGGAAATTAAATGTCTTGTCCTAGGACATAGAGCTAATAAGTGGTAGAGCTGGATCTGAACCTAGGTCTCTCTGATCCCAGAGGCATTCTTTGAATTAATATGAGTTTACCTGTTCTCTTCCATTAGATTCAGTTCGTTAAGGGAGTCTTTTGTTTCTTCTGGATTTTTCCTCCAAACACCCAGTCCTGGGCTCTGCTTGGAGTGGGCAGTTGCCCGATTGATCTCAGTTTGCAGGAGCTCTGCTCTCACCATCACACCCCGCTGGGCATCAGACTCTGCTTCTATTCAGCTCAGAGAGGGAGATGCAAACAGCAAGGCAGCCAGGAGCTAGAAGCAGGAGGCAGCGTCAAGTGTGAGCAATGACCAATGACCCCCCTGAAGTCAGGCAATGGCTCTGTGGCTTCCTGCTGTTCACCGCGTGGCCATATCACAATTGCACACCTCTGGCAGTGCAGCTAATGAGGCAGGGAAAATAAATGACACCGACATCCTGTTTGTGCTTGTGCTTGTTTGGACAGCTGGGGTATCTATGCAGGAAGATCACCTTTTAATATCACTACATTTCAACAGCAACCAGACTCTGGCAGACATCATCTGCCCCCTTGTGGACTGTGCTTCTCTGACACTTGTGGAGAAGAAGAGAGGAAAACAGACGCAGTCTCTAAAATTCCTGGAAAAATACCATTGTCTGAAAATCTTGCAGGGTCTGAGAACTGGTGATTTTCATTGACCAGGGACAATAGAAGCCCTTGTGAGCCTTCTGGGTTCTTCTACTCTGATTGGGGCTCCCGACAGCACCTGGCCCCTTGCACTTTGCAGTTAAGCCCACTTAGCAGGTCTCTGCATCTTTCTGAGCTCATACCTGTCTCCCCTTTTAGTCTGCAGCCAGCTCTCAGCAGTCTCCTTTCAAAAATAAGAAGTCCCCTTCCTGCTCCTTTTCCCATCATCCCTTTCCTTCCTTCTCCACTGCCCCCGCCCTAGCTTGTCCTAATCCCCAGCCAGTTAGAGCAGCCTCCACGCCTGCACCTCCTCCCCTGCCGCCCTGCAACCCTCGCCTCACCCCACTTTGCATAGGAGATTCACGCTGCCCACAGGGTTCAAGTTCAAAATCCCCAACCTTCCTCTTAGTCTTACTGACTGATGGCCTATTGTATACAAAGCACTCCTCAGAAATCTGTTCCAGCCTCAAGGCTGGGATCACAATGGCTACCAACAGTTTCTGAGGGTTGCCACAGGCAATTTATACACATTCTGTCCTTGAATCTTCAGGACAATTCTTCAAGGTATTATCATCAGAATGGAAAATGAGTCTCACAGATGTTAGATAAGTCTGTGTTCCTCTAATCTCCATCTGTTTGTTCTGACTTGTGAGGTGTGGGAAGCTTTGGTCTCAACTTGGCCAAATTCATTCATCTCCCTCCCTTTTCTCCCCTCCCTTCCACCCCTTCTTCTTTCCTCCCTCTCTTTCTCCACACTTATCAAGATCTTACTACACTAAGTCCTGCCAAGGACTGTGCTAGTCACTGGGGATACAATAGTGAGCAAAAAACTACCCTCTGGCACTTGCAGTTTGCAACCATTCCTTCCTTCCTGCCTCGCCCCTCTACTCAGGCCATTCCTCTGTCTAGATGGTCTTCCTTGTATTTCTTTACCAAAATCCAATCCAGTCCTCAAAGCTGATCTCGAGTCTGAGTCTCGTGTCTGCCAGGGAGCCTTGCCTGACCATCCACCCATAGTGATTGCTGGTGTCATTCAACACTTACCATCTGAACAAGTCACTTGACACATGCAAGACCTTCTTGTATCCTTAACTTCCACATTTATGCATGGATCTTGTAACCCTGACTTTGTTGCAGGGAGCAAGCCAATTCTGACTCCAAGTTGGAACTGTTTCTTTGACTTGCATTTCATTGCTAATCACACAGAATGGTTAGCCTCAGAGAATCCTGCCCCTCTGCCTAACTGTTAAACTAAAGTGCTTTTGTTCAGAACCCTGTGTACCTGGCAGGAAGGAAGAAATTAACACATCCCCTGCCTGAGGCTTGCCATTCTAGGAGATGTTGGCAAAATTAATGGCCTTTTTACTTTGCTTCCTCCCCTACCCTCATCTCTGATTTATCAAAGAACCTGGCATCCAGACCCCAATAAGATGGTTATTTTGAGGCACTAGCCTGCCATCCTCTCAGTCTGCCGGCTCCCCCATTAAAGTATCTTCCTTGCCTCAACACCTCATCTCTTGGATTCATTGGCCTGTTGTGTGGCGAATTGAGTGAGCTTGGACTCTATAACAACTTGACTGTTCGTCTCAAAATGGGAAACATTTTCACTCCTCAAGAAGCATTTATACGAGCACCTACTATGTATTTTTAGCAGTGCAGAAAGTGATAAACCTTTGTGGAGCCTCTTTAAATTAACAAAAAGTTCTCATAAATAATTTATCATTTGATTGTCACAAAACACTACCACTTCCATTTTATTTTTTGACTTAGAAATGGTAATTTAGATTACTTAATAAATATATTCTCCTCATGAAAGTGGAAATACTATAGGTCTGGCTACCATACTCGTTGACCACCCCTATGCCTTCCCATTCCAGATTCTCTTAGAGATACAGATGAAGACACAGGCTCAGAGAAGTGACCAAGGTCACAGAGCGAGTGTGTGGCAATTTTCTGACTCTAAATCTCTTGTTTCCGTTTTTCCATGCTGCATCCCGTGAGGAAAAGGACCCTGTTTACATATCTGTGTCCCGGGTGCTGTGCACAGGGCTCTACACTGAAGCTGGGACTCAGCAGATATTTCCATTATCAGTGGGCTTTTCCGCACACCGGTTTCCTCTGCACAAGGCACTCACTGCCTCTGGAGGAGGGCTATACCGGTCCCACTCGGTTAGTGAAGGCTCAGGTGTCAACTGAGGACACACAGGCATCCTGCTAGGCGCCCCTTCTGCCACCTCTGTGCTCTGACATCGAGGACCCCGACACTCCCCTGGGGAGTCATTCATGGAGGTGAGTCAAGTGTTCTCTGGGCACTCGGTCTGTGGCTACCAGCGTGCCAGGGGCCGCGTGTAGTGGTGAGGAGGGCTGATATTTCAACCCTTCTGACATTGTTGTGGAGTCAAGACTTCCCAGTACACCAGACACACTTAGCGAGCCAGCCGGCACATATCCGAGTTCTAAATTATGCAAGCGTGGATGATGCTTTAGGGGATCAGGGGAGGAAGAGTATGGCCACAGTGGTCAGAGCAGGATACTTGGAGGAAGTGGGCTGGCCCAAGCTGGGTGGAGAGCAGCTGGCGTGGAGGGCGCCGCAACCCGCCGGAGCCCCCACCCAGGCAGCAGTGCCGGGTAGAGCAGAGACATAGCGCGCCCTCTGCAGGCAGCTGCGAGGAAGCTACTGAGCCCGGAGAGGCGAGTTCGCCATTGGTCGCGGAGGCGGCTGCGCGGCAGGTCTCCCAGCCTGTATCTGCCAGCCAGCCTAGCATTTCCAGCAGCTTTCAGTTGCCAAGCCCACGGCAGCCTCGTTTTCCCCACTGGGCGTGCCCGGCCCTCCTCTCTCTTAGTTGCCTGCAGTCGCCTCCGCGGCAGGAGGGGACATCTCCCTCTGCTACTCCCTCCACTTCCCATCCGCCGCAAAGACTATTGCCGCCAACACCCCGAGAGCGCCCACTACAATGTTTCCCTTGAAAAATCCGGCACCTAAACGGACGATGCTGGCGGTCTCCAGAGAACCCCCTGGTCATTTCACATCTAAGCACAAATTCTGTGCCCAGCTCAGTTCCAGGAGCCTCGCAAGTACTAACTCATTTAATCCACACAGTAGTGCTGCTCTTGACCCTAGACCGCTGAGCAAGCTAAGGCACTGAGAACTTAGTACCTTGTCCACCTCCTGGCCTCACTCCTGGAAAGCGGCAGAGCCCTCCTCTAACCACTACACCAAAGCGTCTCCTGACGCTGCAGACATCGGGTCCTTCCCCACCCAGGCGGATGGTTCCCTACACACCACTCTCCTTCCTCGGGTCTCCCTGGTCATTTTCCAGGAACCACAGCATCTCCTGGCCCTCACTTACGTGGTGGGTGGGGGTGGGGCTGAGCTCTGCTTTCAGGGTTTTTAGCTGCAGGTGCTGTTTATAAACATATATGACTTGCCTCAGTTATCCTCATCTGGAAAATGGTAATCACAGCACCTGCATCAAAAAGCAGCTGAAAGGATTAAATAAGAGAACCCATACACCACTGGAGGAGTGTCTGGCCCACAATAAAAAGCTCAAGAAATGACAACGGGTGAGCAATAAGAGACCGAATCCCTGGGGGGTTCCCACCCACTTTCAAAACAGGGAGCCAACCCACTTGCCTTCAGAGTAGATCAGAGGGTCACCTTCACTCTAGGGTTCTCTTCGGCCTTCTGTGGCCGGGGCTGTCTTGGAAGCGGGGAACATCAGGCCCAGGCACAGGAGTATGTCTGGTCTAATCAGCCCTAATATATCACGTGGGTGTGCAGTCGGTACAGCTCTGATGGCAGCGTCCTCAGGTGCCCCAGTAACTGCCTATTCCTCTCCCCTTGGAGTGGCCTGAGTCATGTTGTGTGACAGTCAGTGTTCAGCACTGTCACCATCACAACCAGATATCCATCAAGTATTTACTTGATGGAGGGATCTGTGCTTGGGGTTCATGATGGAATAGGCAGCATATATTCCCAGGAAGCTAGGGGCACTTGCTGTGGAGTCATATCTATTTTGCACATAAATTTGGGGAAGGGGGGTTTCCAAGACCCTGGCTCTAGCATGGACCACATAGCAGCAATACAGGAACACGGTGATTCCCCAACCTCCTGCTGTATCCAGAGCCTCCCTCTAAGCCCAGGAGCTGGGCAAACAATAGATGCCAGTCAAGAAGGCCCAGTGCAACATATTACTGCAGAGTTGTTCCCAGGGTGCAAGAGGCTGGATCCAGTCAAAATTTACTCCTGCAGATCAATAACCAAGGAGCAAAGTTCACACGTTCATTCATTTCTCCCTCCAATGGACATTTACCACACAAAGTTTTCTGCTCCATGTTAGGAATGTAAAGAGGAACAAGACACAGCCCCTAATGGGGCCAGACACTTAGTCATTATACAATGACACAAACATTAGAGTTCATTCACTTAATTATTTCTTGAATACCTACTATGTGCCAGGCACTGTTCCAGGCACTGGGGATACAACCATGAATTGAGCATAAATAGACTACTTTAGCAGTTCAGAGGAAAGGGCAGCAAGCACTGACTAGTGGAGTCTGGGAAGACTTGTGGAAAAAGGGGTGATCTCAACTGGGTCTTGAAAGACTGTGCCTTGGCAGAGAGGTAGGAAATGGCAGCTTGTGGGTAGGGCTGGAGAGGGGGGAGTAACTGGACAAAACTGCTCTCCATTTTAGTAAACAAAGAATGTTGCCTGCCATCAAGCCATCAGCAACTGCCACCCTCCCACCTTAACATGGTGTGCCCTGAGGGGGAATTCAGAATGGCGAAAAAGAAGATACCAACCCTAGATGCATATCTGAGGAATAATTTCAATGAGCCCAGATTCCTGCATCTTCTATACATACAAAAGTGCTACAATCATTAACTTGAGATGTCTGTATTTTTGTAATTAGCAGTAATCTTCTGATGTTTGACTATATATTTTTTTCCAGCAAAAACTCCATTGTATCCTGGCTCCTCCTTTGCCTTTCTAGAACATTTCTTAGGAGCTATATGAGAGGCCATCTCCTCGAGTATGGTCCTCAAAAATGTCCCTGAATAAAACATACCTCACACCTTTTAGCTTGTGGTTTTTCTGCAGTCATAGTACATCAAAGCTTAGAAATATGAGCATGAACACCTGGTAAGGGAATGGCAGCGGTTTGGTTTGGGACTTTGGAGCATGCACGGATGTAGCAGAACAAAAGGCACAAGTTACTGTCTCTCCATAGATGGTTCGATCAGCTAAAATAGACCAGCGCCCTGGTGTCAACATTCTTCTGAGACCTGCCCCCCACCCTTGGCAAGAGGTGAGGGGGCGCCAAACACCACCTGGTCATGTGGTTGTGTTAGCTGGGTTGAGCCTTACCCAATGGTCCAATAACACAAGAGCCCCCGCCGCAGGCAAGTAACCTTAGTAGGGGGCTCAGCATTCCTTGCTAAGAGCCTTCTTTTAAAAGGAGGGTCTGTCCTGAAAAAGTTAAGGAAATTTGAATAAATCAAATGTAGCTTTAGGTTAAAGTAATTATTCTTGAACAATAATTCTTAAATTGGCTGGAATAGTAAATAATTCATATTCTAAAATTGAACTCTGTAAACAGTGCTTTGGTTATTACAATTTCTATTTAATATTTGTCAAGTGGTTGTCTGTGGTTGAAACTAGTCAGTTTTCATATTTTAATATATCTTGACTCAAAATAAATAGTTGGACAGGCTCACCTTAAAGTTCTCTTTGAAAGTCAAGGACAGCTCAGAGTGCGTTACCTCACCTCTTAAAGCCTCAGTTTCATCAGCTGTAAAATGGAGCTTATAATAATACCTACCTCTCAGGACTATTGAGAGAATCAGGAGAGTTAATCCAGGCAAAGTGAATAGCACAACATTGGCATATAGGAGGTCAAAATAATTAGTTATGATTGTGATTCTGTAGTTTTAGAGAAATCATAGTATTTGGTTGTATTGATTGTTTAATCAGCAGAAGCAGGCTTAACAATCCAATCTGTCTAGCTCTAGAAATTCTGAAAAGAGTCACAGCCCTTGGTAGAAGATTTAAGAAATGATATTGCACCTGATACTGTTAAAACACACACACACACACACACACACACACACATACGTGTGTGTATAACTGAATCACTTTACTGTACATGTGAAACTAACACAACATGGTAAATCAGCTATATTTCAACAAAAAAATTTTTTTAATGGCGACTTTCCTGGTTATCAGTGGTTAAGAATCCATCTGCCAATGCAGGGAACACAGGTTTGATCCGTGGTCAGGGAGATCCTACATGCTGTGGGGCAACAAAGCCTGTGTGCCCCAACTACTGAAACCAGTGCACCCTAGAACCCATGCTCCACAATGAGAAAAGCCATCATGATGAGAAGCCTGCGCACTGCAACCAGAGAGTAGCCCCTGCATGCCACAACTAGAGAAAGTCCATGCACAGCAACAGACATCCAGCCAAAAACAAATAAATGAAAGTGATATTGTAACCCAAACAAGAAAAGTTGATCTCCAATTTTCCTGGTAGACAGACTGAGGGACTAATCCATGATGAGCTCTGATGTGACCTAAGAGAAACAGGGAAGCAGGGAGCTGAAGTGGGATTACAATTTCAGTAACCAAACTCCCAGCTTTCTATCCTAAATGGCAAGCAGCACGCTTTTACCCAGAAGTCCAAGCCCCCAGCCTCCGACCTTCACTTCTAGGGTCAGCCCGCTACAAGGCTCAGTTTTTATTTAATAAAGGGACTCAAGCCCTGAACTGAATTGCAAAAGTGAAAGGAGATCTTTTGCTTCCAAAGGTCTCAGTGTGGCCTCTCCCCAGCAGCTTCTTTCCCTAGGGAGTCACATCATAGACTTGGGTAATCAGGCAGGGACCTTGTGGATTCCTCGAAATACTGTAAGGACAAAGGGAACCCTGGTGATCACATAGCGCTCCTGGGCCAGCAGGGCAGTGGGGGTCTGGGTGTGAGGCAGGGTGGATTTTTTTGGCCTCTGCTCCCTTAAATAACCAGAATTGTAAAATAAGTGCTCTAACTTAAGAGTTCAGGATTACCACCATAGCCACACATTCCTATTCAGTGCATTCCAAGTGTTTTTTTTTTTTTCTTTCGTTACAACCTTTTCTTTCTTTGTGTGTGTGTGTGTGAAAGAGAGAGAGAGAGAGAGAGAGAGAGAGAGAGATTCACTTTCTATGGGACATGTGGCATTTTCGTGACTGTTTTAGAAATCTGTAGGTCAGGGATAAGTCCATTACATCAGTCTCCCATGGATGAAACAAAACTCATTTAAGGCATTCCAATAAAACAGTAACAGTCGTTGTTGTTTAGTTGCTAAGTCATGTCCGACTGTTTGTGACCCCATGGACTGTAGCCCACCAGGCTCCTCTGTCCATGGGATTTCTCAGGGAAGAATACTGGAGTGAGTTGCCATTTCCTTCTCCAGGGGATCTACCCAGAGATCAAACCCATGTCTTCTGCATTGGCAGGCAGATTCTTTACCACTGAGCTACCAGGGAAGCCCAGTAACAGTCAGCAAAATTGTGTAAAGCAGGTGTCCACATTGTTCTAAGCACTTTACACATATTAACTGGCAAGCAGCACACTTTTATCCAGAAGTCCAAGCCCCCTGTGTATGATAGATGGGGAAACTGAGGCAGAACGCAGTTAGGTAAAAATTGGAGAGTTGTCAAGTGAGAAAATTTGGTCTTTGAAAATGAGGCCTCAGCAGAAACTAACACAACCTGGTAAAGCAACAATGTGTGTTGTGTGTGTGTTAGTTGCTTAGTTGTGTCTGACTCTTTGCGACCCCATGGAGTGTAGCTCTCCAGGCTCCTCTGTCCATGGAATTCTCCAGGCAAGAATACTGGGGTGGGTTGCCATTTCCTTCTCCAGGGGATCTTCCCCACCCAGGAATCAAACTTGGGTCTCCCGCATTGCAGGCAGATTTTTTTTATCATCTGAGCCACCGAGGAAGCCCTCAAAGCAACTATACTTGAATTAAAAAAAAAAAAAAGAAAATGAGACCTCCAGTCCAGAAAAGTCTTATGAGCAAGTCCTGGGCAAGAAGATGGGGAGCAGTGAGGAGACCAGGTGACAAGGAAGTCCCAGACCTGGGTAATGCCTCTGCCTTCATGTACAGGGTTGCCTCCAAATTCCTTCATCTATTCCAGCTCCACCAGCAGGCTTAGATGCAGGTTTTGTGGGAATATCAGTTTATATAATTATATTATTTGTGTGCCCCCTTTTAAAAAACACAAACATATCTTTTGGACATTTTACAAAACCCAATGACCAAATGAATATATTGCTGTGGCACCTCTCGGGGCTGGGAAGGGGCCCATGCAATGGGCTTCAAGGCTGAAGCATCGTTAGGTTCTTGGCACGTCTCTCTCCATCAGGAGAGAGTACATTTGCTCCTCACCCAGCAGGGCATTGGAAACTCATTTAGACAGAAGCGTTTCCCTTTGCACTCCTAAACACGAAGCCCTAGGAAGCTGATCTGTCGTCAATAGTGGTCTAGCAAAGACTTTGCCCTGGTTATGTCTTTATGGCCACAACCATCTCCATTGTGGGAGTGAAAACATTAGAGAGGGTGAAACGTGTCTTGTGATTAGATCCCAGAAGTTCCCTTAAATCTCAACTGTGCTAAATTTCCTCCCCTCATTACCAAAGTCACCCAAGGAAATGAAATCCCAGGATGGGGACCTCTCTTCAACTGACAGTCATGGATTAATACTTTTAGCCTGTAACTCAGTTGTGTCTCTGAAGAGGGTATAGTGAAAATACTGCCCAATCTGTCACTTGAACGTTGTTTATATTTGTTGCTGGGATACCAAAGGCTCTTTTAAGCCTTTGGCTAAGAAGAACACCATGCATCTGAACTTGTTCACCTGCATTTAAACCAAATAAATGGCTGAAATGATGGAAAAGCACCTCCAAAAATTTTGAGTGGAACACAAGGTACTTTTTTTGTGTCCAGAAATTGTAGCATCCAGTATTTGTTGTTCAAATAAATCGCCATTCGCATACCAAAGTGCATATTACAGATAATAAGATGAGGCTTTGAAAAGATGGATATTAACTATTTTGAGGTAAATCAAACCTCCTTTGACCCAGACTCCAAGCTGTAATTTTGTTGCTCAGCTTCTTGGTCTCGAAATTAATGTAAATCTTTACATTTGTAATTTTACTTGCCAACACCAACCCACCCACACAGTCTGCAAATGACTGTTCTGAGTCAGAGACTATTCACTTGTGACTGTGTTAGATAGTTTAAAATGTTCTCGGGGAGGATTAAATCACCTAATCCCAGTCCTTTCACTGATTCTGCTTTATGTAAAAATGATGGAGCCAGAGAACATCTCAACTGGAAGGAACTTTAAAGGAGAAATTAAGGTTCTGATGTGAAAAGTGACTTGCCCCCAGGTCACTCAGCAACCAAAGCTAAAACCGCAAAGGAAAATACTGGCTTCCTTTTAAGGTTTTAATAAAGAATCACATTTAGAAATCCTTGCTCAGAATACAGAAACTACCCGTTCCCCACCCTCCTGCCTCTGACAGCATCTGTAAGTCCTGGTCCCCAGAGTCTGACACCGGTCTAAAAGAATCATGCCATTTTGAATCCAAGCCGTCAGGATTCAGATAAAAAACAAATCAGCTACTCTCACAACAATATGCATTACAAATTTTTTTGTTTGAATAGACAAGAAACTGTTCATAATGGTTAACTTTTGAAGACGGGGGTTAGGGATGGGACAGAGGAAATGCTTACTTTTCATTTTATATCTTTACTGTTCAACTTTGAGGACCATGTACAGATACTAACTGTGTTTAAAAAAAAAAAACCCCAAAACAAATTAGAAATACTGTGCTTACAAACCTCCTAGGAAAAAGGAAATGTACCACAGGAACATGGACCCTTGAAAATCTAGCATCCAGCACAGCAGTACTTTAAAATTTTTTTGTACCTTAGTATCTGTAATGGCAGAGGAGGCTGAAAGGGTTCCCCCTGGGGTCTGAGGGCAGTGCCGGAACTCTTTCTACAGCTTTAAAATGCATTCAAATTGTGCAATAGACTCGCTAACATATCCACATCTCTTTTAATACAAAATAATGGCTTAAATGACTTACCATCCACAACTGCCCCTGTGGGAAGACACCCCTGGTTTCTTTATCCAGCGGTGGTGCTCGGAGCACCCGGAGCACTGCCTCCAGTGACTGAGCCGAGTGGCCCCTGGAATGGAGAGCGAGGCTGTGTGCAAGCTGACCTGTATACTGGCTCTCTCACCTGGAATCGGGCTTCACGGATTCTGTTAGGCTTTGAATAGTAACAAAACAATGGCATAAATTAGGGGGTTGCTAAGATTGTGTACTATCAATGTTCGCATGAGCATAATGGACATAATGAATTCTATAGCACTATCCTGCACAGCTTGGAGAGATTAAAACCACTTTGTCTTTAAATTAAATTTCAGAAATCATTGAACAACAAGAATAGAAAGAGGGAAAAAAAAAAAAACACACCTCATCTATGTCAGCCACCCAATTGTAGGAAGCACCACTTCTTTCTTTCTGATCATTAATGCTTGGTCCTAGGTTTATTTTAATAGCTGCCAGCTCAGTGAGTCCACATCTATTGTAATAACCATAAAGGGGGCTTGGGTTCTCTTGTATTATGGCTTGCAGCCCTAAGTGAAGAGCCTCTTATCCCCTTTCAGGATCAAATTCTCTGAAAAAAGACCCAATTTGAAGTTTATTTTATATAAATCCTACACAAAATAGTTTATCTAGGCTGTTGCAGAGAAAAGAGAAGTGGGTTTGAGTTCATTCTTAAGTAGTTCTCTGCTTAGGCAGACCTTCATTCCACAAAATGGATGTCTAATTATGAAAAACTCACATCAGAGAGCTTGCTAGATGCCGGGCACTACACTGATTGCTTTACATACTTTATGTTACTTAACTCTCACTCCCAAGACCCCAAGGAAATATGGCTAGTGCTGTTATATCCCCATTTTACAGATGAGGACACTGAGACCCAGGATAAGTGACTTGCCCAAGGCCATACAGTTAAGTAAGCAGCAAAGCTGGGATTCAAATCCAGGTACTTCTGATTTTGGAGCCCCTGAAATCTTAACTGTCTCTTAATAATTATCATAGTTACCACTTACAACGTTATGGATGTTCTATGGTAGATGTGGTGGTAGTGTTAATCACTCAGTCGTATACAACTCTTTGTGACCCCATGGACCGTAGCCTGCCAGGCTCCTCTGTCCATGGAATTCTCCAGGCAAGAATACTGGAGTGGGTTGCCATTTCCTTCTCCAGGGAATCTTCCTGACCCAGGGAGCGAAATGGAATCTCCTTCTTTAATCCTTGAAACAACTCTCAAAGGCAGGCATTATCAATATCCTCATTTTATAGATGAGGAAAACTGAGGCTTGAAATTAACTTCCCCAACAGCACAGTTGTGGCAGAATCCAGGCTTGATACCAGTAGTTTTGTGGGTTTTTTTTTAAGCAACTTTAGTAAGATACTTTTTATTGTCAGTATCACTGAAGGTCAGGGATAAATCCATTATATAAAAACACTGTGTATATTTAAGGTATATAACTTGATATGTGTACATGTGTTGACTCAGGTGGTTGGCCAGGTGGCACATAACAAAAAACACTAGGATCCTGTGGGCAATAACGCCTGCTGTGCAGACCCTATCTACGAGTGGCAGATAAACATGCTAGTGTATGTCGCATTCCTCAGGAACTTTCACCTGTGCAAGTGGATTACCTATCATTTTCTACTTTGAATGTTGTGGTTTGCCGGCTATGGTGCTTCCTACAAACGTCATGTTCCAGGTAAAATCCCTGGATTTCTGAGGCTACAAGAGCTGCAGAAATTGCAAACACATTCTCATGTGGATCCCAAGGAAGGACTTTTCCAAAAGAAACATGCATCCTCCATTAACTGGGCTGATTAAAACGCCAACCAAAATGTAGATGCGGTTTCCTTTTTGAAAAGTGAGATTTGAGTTCTTGGCAGCTCTCTCCATAATCTTTAACAGTACTGCCATCTCAGCACTGCCTGACTATGCCAGTTCTAATCCTCTGCTTTGAACAGGATTAGATTGACTTGAGACAGGTGAAGATGGAGGAGGGAAGGCAATTGGACAAAAATTGGTAACTGTTACCACCTTATGGGCTTCCTGGTGGCTGACAGTAAAGAATCCACCTGCAATACAGGTCTGGGTTTGATCCCTGGGTCAGGAAGATCCCCTGAAGGGAATGGCTACCCACTCCAGTATTCTTGCCTGGAGAATTCCATGGACAGAGGAGCCTGGTGGGCTACAGTCCATGGGGTCACAGAGTTGGACATGACTGAGGGACTAATACTGCTGCTGCTAACTCACTTCAATCGTGTCCGACTCTGTGCGACCCCACAGACGGCAGCCCACTAGGCTCCCCCGTCCCTGGGATTCTCCAGGCAAGAACACTGGAGTGGGTTGCCATTTCCTTCTCCAATGCATGAAAGTGAAGTCACTCAGTCATGTCCAACTCTTCGTGACCCCATGGACTGCAGCCTACCAGGCTCCTCCACCCATGGAATTTTCCAGGCACGAGTACTGGAGTGGGGTGCCATCGCCTTCTCCAGGGACTAACACTAGCACCACCTTATAACACTTTTGTTTAAATGAGATGAAACTCATGGAAGAATGAATTTCATCATGAAATGAGATGAAATTCAAGTGTAAAATTTAGCTAGTATTTCTTCATTAATAAGCACAAGATAGGAAAGGTGGGTCCAGAGTGCTTTTTAGAGAAAGCTCATCAGCTGTGACTGTCCACAGGCAATGGACCAACAGTTTTCTGTTGCTCTGGGTCTGGAACATCGATGGGTCACACAGACAAGCTATTCTTTGCTAACTGGATGGCTGAAGATTGGTTTTAGAAGAAAGCTCATCACCTCAGGATATACTGCAGCATTTATTAAACAGGTAGCATTTACTCAAATGTAGCCCTTACTAAATTATCTAATGTACTTTTAAATGAAAATAAACCACAAACAAAACTATTCCAGGTATTTTTTATTTCTTCAAATTTGTTATTTGCCAGGAGTGACTGAAATAAAAAATTAATTGGGTCCCATCGTCATCATGGAAATGGCTTTAAGAGAAAACTGGTCAGGTGAATATTATTGCTTCCCATTTTCAACCCGTAAATAGTTGCCATTGATAAATAGACAGCTAACAGTCTGTCAGGAATGCTCAAGATATGTTATATAATACAACATGCCTAGTCACAGGAGAAAAACTAGGAAATAACTTAGGTGAACTTCTTGATTTCATCATACAGGACAAGCACAAACGCCCCGCCCATGCCTCTGAGCACATTGGACCACGCGCCTTTGAAAAAGGCTTTGGCTCCTTCGTCACGAGCAATCTTCCTCCAGCAGTCAAGCGTGCCTGTGTACATGATATCAGCTGCAAAGGACAAAGACAAAGGGTTGGTGACCCGAGGCTGAGGTGAAAAGTCCTTAAGTTTAACTAGACTCACCCAGAGCCCCACCTCTAAGAGCTGTCGTCAGTTTAAAAAAATCCAACATTTACACATTAGTGTGGCCAATACTGCAATCTTAATATGGTGACTAAAGGATAACAGGGAGGTGCAGACAACCTGCTGGCCTTAACCTCTAGCACCAGGCAAGCCCCCTTGGGCATAGGCACCCAAAGGGCCCGCTGAAAGGAGACTGCAGTGGCCGCAGACCAATCAACCCCACCTGGGATCACAACAGATTGCCATTTTTAAAGGCAGGCATGGGTGGTCTGAGCCCATGTGCCATGCCCACATCTGTATCTTCTGCTCCAGTGGAACTTACTTCCTTTGCGCCCTGACTGCATCATCATGCGGCGACGCACAGTGTCGAATGGATAGGAAGTCAACCCAGCAACCGCTGTGACTGACTGTGCGATCATCCAGCTAATGAAGATATGAGTGTTCTTGGGATCTGGAAGCATTCCTGAGAATAGGAGAGAGACACTTTTACCAGTAAACAGACTCTTCCTGACTTGTTTTGCACATCCCCACCCCCAACATCTCTGCACACAAAGGGCTGTACGGGGTGACCCTGGCTGCCTTCAGACAACCCTTTAAACATTCTCACATGGACAGTTCTGAAGCCCACGGGCAAACTTACCCTTGGCAGTGTCATAGATACCAAAGTAGGCAGCTCGGTAGATGATAATACCCTGCACAGACACGTTAAAGCCTTGGTACAGGCCTCTAATCCCGTCAGATTTGTAGATCTTAACCAGACAGTCACCGAGGCCTCTGAATTCCCTTTCAGCTCCAGCTTTGCCCACGTCGGCCGCTAGACGGGTACGGGCAAAGTCGAGAGGGTACACGAAACACAGGGAAGTGGCCCCGGCGGCACCACCTGATGCCAGATTCCCTGCAAAGTAGCGCCAAAACTGGGTCCTCTTGTCCACACCACCCAGGAAGATCTGCTTGTATTTATCTTTGAAGGCAAAGTTGAGAGCCTGGGTGGGGAAGTATCTGATCACATTCGCCAGGTTACCACGCCAGAAGGACAGGACTCCCTGCTCCTTGGGGATACGAACCACGCAGTCTATGATGCCCTTGTACTGCTTATCTGCAGTGATTTGCTTGCTGGCATGCTGCACCTGACAGACAAGGAGGAGGCCAACAGAAAGAGTGATAATCACGAGAAGTGAAGAGAATATAGCATCTCAACGGACACCCTTAAAGGTTAGTTGGTTCCCGCCTGCCCCAAGTCTGGTCTTCTGGGTCCCACAGGTGGGACCCTCCTAACCTTCTGCCACCATCACAGCTAGAAGCATTAAGCCTCCACCCCTTTGGGTGAGGAGGTGCCACCCTCAAGCGGAGCCGTGACCTTTGGACCTGGGAGAAAGGTCATTATCTCAGACCCTGGTTCAGAGACATTAGGGCGAGTCCCACGTCAGGCGCGGTCACCCTGGTGACCGTGGTCTTCGCCTAAGGTCCCTGGGAGCAGCTTCCCCTCCCGCTCAGGTCCCCCGCTCCTGGAGGTGACCCGAGGGCCACCACCCGTCAGCCTGTGCGGGCGCGCCCTCTAGAGCCGGAGTAGCAGAGCGCGCCACCAGGCCGCGGGAACGCGCCGGCGGCTGCGCGGGGGCTGAAGCACAAGGGACACGCGCTTCCCGGCGCCGGCTTCCGGCCCGGCCGGTCTGAGCGCTGCTGCCGGCTGCGAGGCCGCTCCACCGGCCGCGTGGCCTCCCCCAGGCTGTTATCTCCTTGCCACGACCCTGAGGTGCTCGGTACGGGCAGGTGTCCCTCTTTTCAGCGCCTTCGCCCTTGACCCCAAGGCCCGGGAGCCAGTCACTCCCGGGCTGCCCCATCCGAGTTCGCTGGCTCTGGGATGCCCAGGCCCTGGTCTTCCTCCGCCCACCCTCCGCCCCCGACCCTTTCCGAGATCCTGAACTTCAGATCACTAAAACACCTCTCTCAAGTCTGGCTTTTGGTCCTACCCCGCGGCCACCCCTGCTCCCACGCTGCCACTTCCCTGGGCAGATCACGAGGGCTGGTTCCCCCCAGGCCCTGGACCACCGCTTCCCGCGCGGCCCCTCCCCCCACTTCCTGGTCAGGCTCTCGGATCCCGAGACGTACCTGCAGCAGCAGCTTCACCCGCTCGATGGGCGCGACCGCGGTCTTGGAGATGGCCGCCGCCACTCCACCTGCCAGGAAGTCCTTGGCGAAGGACACGGCGGCGTCTGTCATCTTGGAAGGAAAGAGTAAGCGGACGACTAAAAGATCAGCGAGGAACCGGCTTGGACTCCGGGGCTCTGGGGCGGAGCGAAGCAAATGGCTGATTTATATAGGGGAAGCCGGCGCCCGGGCGGCCGGCGTCGGGGGCGGGCACTGAGCCCCGGCGCGCGGGGCGGCGGGGCCGCTGAGTGGCTGAGCGCGCAGAGGGAGGAGCCGAGGAGTGCGGCAGGGGCCGCCCTCCGCGCTGCCAGGGCTCGCCCGCAGCACCTGACCCGGCCCGAGGAGGCGGCGGCCCCAGAGTACCTGACCAGGACGCGGGACCCCAGGGGAGGCCCCGGGGCACGGAGGGGGAGAGGTCACGGTGTGCCTGGACCAGGGTGAGGCGCGGTATTTAAGGGGACCCCAAAGAACCAACAAACAACATTCCTTCCCCCCCCCCGCTACCCAAATTTGGTTGTCAAGAGAAATAATATTGAGTGCAATATTTTAAAAATTCATATAGATAAACTGTGGCGCGCTGGCTGGTCGCCTGTTTTTGTAAATCAAGTTTACTTGGAGCCCCAGGGCTAGGGTGAGGGTGAGGCAAGTGAGGCAGGGCCCTACCAGTGCAAGAAGGGAGCCTGTCTTTATTGAGAAATTTGAAATGTTCATCAAGGATTTTTGCATTCCTTTAGATTTTTTAAATGGTGCATTAACAAGAATCATTCATTTTGATTCCTGAGTTGTTTGGTGTCCACTAACATTTGGCACCCGGGCAAGTGCCTCACTCTCCTCACCCTACGTCTGGCCCTGGCCTGGAACTTTGCCGGTGTTCTGTTCAGTTCAGTGGCTCAGTCGTGTCTGACTCTTTGCAACCCCATGAACCGCAGCATGCCAGGTCTCCCTGTCCATCACCAACTTCCGGAGTCCACCCAAACTCATGTCCATCGAGTCGGTGATGCCATCCAACCATCTCATCCTCTGTCGTCCCCTTCTTCTCCTGCCCTCAATCTTTCCAAGCATCAGGGTCTTTTCCAATGAGTCAACTCTTCGCATGAGGTGGCCAAAGTATTGGAGTTTCAGCTTCAACATCGGTCCTTCCAATGAACACCCAGGACTGATCTCCTTTAGGATGAACTGATTGGATCTCCTTGCAGTCCAAGGGACTCTCAAGAGTCTTCTCCAACACCACAGTTCAAAAGCATCAGTTCTTCTGTGCTCAGCTTTCTTTATAGTCCAACTCTCACATCCATACATGACCACTGGAAAAACCATAGCCTTGACTAGACGGACCTTTGTTGGCAAAGTGATGTCTCTGCTTTTTAATATGCTATCTAGGTTGGTCATAACTTTCCTTCCAAGGAGTAAGCGTCGTTTAATTTCATGGCTGCAGTCACCATCTGCAGTGATTTTGGAGCCCAGAAAAATAAAATCAGCCACTATTTCCACTGTTTCCCCATCTATTTGCCATGAAGTGATGGGACCTCTGGTGAAGCCAGAGGAAACTGGAGGAGCAGCAGAGCTGGGACACTGTCCACGTGCCTCAGACCCCTGTTTGCAAATGCAGTTTAGCAAAGATCTTGCTGGGAATTGGCAGAGGAACGTTCAAAAGGACTGGGCTGGAGGGTTTTATTTGAGCCAGAAGCCAAAGCATAGAGGGTATATCGTTAAGGTTAAGAGGTTGTGTGAACTAGATTGGTATTTGGGTCTCTGGGCCCAGGTAAAGTACTCTTGCATTGAATGGATTGCTAATCTCCAGAAAAGTTTAGAGGAATCAACAGAACTAGATTGACACCCATTGTTGTCAAGAGACAAGGGCTTGTTGACTCTCTTAATCTCTGCACTGGGAAAACGTTTGCCACACATGTCCTTAAAAACCTACTTGTTAGCTTGAATGCCCTTCCTCAGATTCAGAACAGAAGCTGAAGGTGTCCTCACAAATCCTATGTTTAAGTCATCACAGCCATGTTTACAAAAATAACTGTTGAAAACACCCACTGTAGCTGAGCCCTAGGTACCCAGCACACTGAAAACATAGATGACATGCCACTCAATTTCTTGCCCTCTCCCGCCTTCTCCAGATCTGCCTGTTAAAGGACCCAACTCTAAGATTCCTCTGGGCATGTCAGGTTCTTTCTCTAAGTATACTTTGCAATTCATTAGTCTTTCCATGAACCTGAGCAATCCAAAGTGAAAAGTACACACAGCACATGTTCAGAGAAGAGCAATTTTCACTCCAGCTTTGTTGAGCCTGGGGGCTATCTTTGACCAGTGTTCTGGAGAGGCCACTTGGTTCTCATTAGTTGATTATAATAGAAATGCAGCTGGATACAGAAATGACCTTGCTGTGCAGTTTCAATGATAGAGTGTGTTCTCTGAAAGTGATAGCCAGTCCTCTACCTCTACTGGTGAGAGAATGAACAGTGAAAACAAAACATCAACAGCATTTTGTTTAGAGGTAGGTGGTTTTAGAATGCATTTCACTATACAATTCAAAACCTTTCTAGTCTGAACTCTTGACATTCTGATGAATGCATTTTTATTCAAATATTAATTACTCTGACCCAGCTCACTATCACTTATGTACCCTTTTCTTTTTTAACCTTTCCTTGGCCACATCTGCTACTTCCATTGAGCATGATGTGTCTACCATATTCTACTCCAAAGCTCTTTTACTGTTTCAAGGATCTCCACATTTACTGTTCTGTTACATTTCACTCTCCACAAAAAGATGATCAAATAATTACGTAAAATTTGCCCCTTCTCAGTCTTTGGGTCGGAGAAGGCAATGGCACCCCACTCCAGTACTCTTGCCTGGAAAATCCCATGGGCAGAGGAGCCTGGTGGGCTGCAGTCCATGGGGTCGCTAAGAGTCGGACACGATTGAGTGACTTCACTTTCACTTTTCACTTTCATGCATTGGAGAAGGAAATGGCAACCCACTCCAGTGTTCTTGCCTGGAGAATCCCAGGGACAGGGGAGCCTGGTGGGCTGCCGTCTCTGGGGTCCCACAGAGTCAGACACGACTGAAGTGACTTAGCAGCAGCAGCAGCAGCAGCAGCAGCAGTCTTTGGGTGCTTAAGTGTAGTTTTACTAAAGGTGAAATACATTTAAGAGTGACTCCATGCCATGACTTGGTATTTTGCTGAATCCACTGTGAGCTGGAGCTCTCCTGGTTGCCTATGACCAGGTGTACTTAAAGGAGTTGGATGTTCTCAAAAGTATCAAGGTCATGAAAGAAAAAGAAAGACTAAGGAACTGTCACAGATTAAAGGAGACTAAGGAGAAAAACAGATTAATACAATGTGTGATCCTGGATTGGATCCTGGATCAGAAAAAGGACATGGTGGTACTATTGTTGAGATTTGGATACATAATCTGTAGATTAGTTAATAATATTCTACCAACTATTTTTAGTTACAATGGTTATGTAAGATGTTACCATTTGAAGAAGCTGAGTGCAGGATACATGGAAATTCTTTATACTGTTTTTTTTGTGTGTGTGTGTGTGTGGGCAACATTTTTATTTCTGAAAGTTAAAAAAATTAAAAAGTCAAAAGAAAAAAAAAAGAGGAAAAAGAAAAGAAACCAGGAGCAAGAGTCCAGGGAAACAGGGACTAATGTCAATGATAATGATGATGATGTTGATAATGATATAGACTAGTCAATTCATTAAAAAGAAATGCCTTCATTGAAACATAGTGGAAGCTCTTAGTAACTACTATGTTTCTGGAAGTTGTGTAGTATACACATACAATTAAGGAAGAGAAAACAGAGCTAAGGCAGTGCCTACTCTCTCAGAAAAAACAAGGAAGAAGGTCAGAAATGATACTTAAGGCCTCAGTTATCTATGTACTCACACACCCGCCATATGAGTAATAAAGTGAATGTAAAATGTTAATACAAGCAAGAAAAGACAATTTTATAGGTATTGTTCAAACTTGGTAGAATGGGACTTCTGACTGGCATCAGTAAAAAGAAGGGTAAACCTGGTTCAGAGAGATACCATGTAGGAGAGCAGAGTAGTAATATATCAAGAAAGTATAGCCAGTAATTCATTGGTAGGAGGGTGAAAAGCATTCCATGAAAATGAAAGGGAGAAATGAAAGTGATTGTCATTGTGAAAGCATACAAGAGACTGCCCATATAGATAAAAGCTATGAATAGTACTTCATGAAGTCATCATCTTGGGGAGAAATGTTGATCAGAGACAAAAACCATCTGAGTATCTGCTACAGGTTTCATTATTCTGATAGCAACACACTGATAAATACTTGACTCTTGCTGATAAATATAGTTCTCAGAAAACTGAAGAAGCAATGAGGTAAAGTGCTAAACTAGGCTTACTCCTGATAATAAGTAAGGAAGATCTCATTGTAAAGTGAAAGCGACAAGAATCGTAAGGAAACCGACCAAGACTGACTGATCTGGATCTGTTAAACAAAGGAATGCTGGGCATAGTCAAATAGGTTAACTAACCTGTGTGTGTGTGAGTGAGAGAGAGAGAGAGAGAGAGAGTGTGTTTTAAAAGTCAAAAGGATCAAAGAAAAGATAAATATGATCTCTTGTTCAAACTCCAAATAGAAAGATAGCTCAGGAGGGTGAAAGATTCCAAAGATAAAATTCAGATCCATACAATTTGCAAAAATTCCAATGAGAAATTAAAAAAGGAGAGATATCTAGTAAATTAAGCTGTCCTTCCAGATTCTTCTCTGATGAGCTCAAATTTTTAAAGTACATATATAGATGACAGAATGAAGGCTAGACTTTCAAGGACAAAGACTAAAGAGTATCACAAATCTCTAGGAACTGAGTCAGAAGGGCTAAAGTCCAGAATAAACAGAGGCTTATAAAATGGGAAGGACCACAATAAAGGTTTCTAATGTTCTGTTTAGTGCAGGACATTTAAGGATAAGGAGCTAGAGCATGTGTGAAAAAGAACTGAGGGTTTTAGTTGACCGTAAGTTGGCAATGTCAAAAAAAGCTAATGAGTCTTGAGATGGGTCAAGATGATGGTCATGAACAAATCAGGGGACTTTCAGTCCCATTTGGGGCTCTTCTGTTGGCCCATAGAGCTTTGTGCTCACTTCTGGATGCCATTTTAAGAGGACATTAACAAATTGGGACATGTTTAAAAAAGATAGTTAGGAAAGTGAAGTGCCTTCAAATCATGTCATAGGAGAAATGGCTGAATGAATAAGAGATATTTAACTGGGAAAGGGCTTTGGGTGAAGGAGGGCCATCATGACTTTCTTCCTAATTGAAGGACTGTCAGATGGAAGAGAATTAGACATCCTGTGTGGAATCAATGGCAGCTGGTAGAAGTATCATGAAGGTAGACTCCAACTGAACAAAAAACAACTTTCTAAAACATGAGCTACTTGGGAATTCCCTGGCAGCAGTCTGACTGCCAAGGCCCCAGTTTCAATCCCTGGTCGGGGAACTAATATCCTGTAAGCCTGAAGCTGAAACAAACAAACAAACAAACAAACAACAAAAAACCAAACCACCAAACCAGTGTGATAGTGAAGGAGAAAATAGTTCTCCTCATTTGCTGGCCAGTCTTCCTGTCTTTAATCTCTCATTTCTATTTCAGCTTCTCGAACAATCTTGTTCACATCCAGTTTTCATCACATCACCTATGTTGCTCAAGAAACCAGTGACTCTCTTCTGCTTAGTGGATCAATCCTGAACCCCGCAGCTTAGCATTTGAAGCCCCTCCACCTCACCCAAGGGCTTTGTTTTGGGCCCCTTTGAGCAGACTTAGAAAGTGTTTGATATATTCCAGCCCTGGATAACTGCTTCAGATAAAACAAAATATCAGTCTTATTGAGGTATAATTATATACAATGAAACTTACATATTTAAAACTTTTAACATACATAAACACCTATGAAATTATCACTGCAGGTAAAATGGTGAACCTATCCATCACCACAGTTTTTCTAGAACCTCATTGTAATCCCTCCCCAAGCAACCACTAATCTTTCTATCACTATAGATCAGTTTGCATTTCCTAGAATTTCATATGAATGGAATCATATAGTATGATACCATTCTTTTGGGGATGGGGGCATCTGGCTTCTCTCACTTTATATATACATGTATATATATATATATATATACATGTATATATACATATATGTGTGTGTGTGTGTATATATATATATATATATATACACACCCTGAGATTCACCCATGTGTTTTGTGTGTGTGTCAATAGTCAATTCCTTTATATTGCTAAGTAGCTCCATTGTATGGCTATATAACATTTTGTTTAGCCATTCATCAGCTCATAGACATTTGGGTCATTTCCACTTTTTGTCTTTTATGAATGATACTGCTATAAACATTCCTGTACAAGTTTTTGTGTGGACATATGTTTTCGTTTCTCTGGGGTAGATACCTAGGAGTGGAATTGCTAGGTCATATGGTTAACTCCATGTTAAACCAGTTGAGGAATTTCCAGACTATTTTCAAAATGATTGTACCAATAGCAGAGTACAAGAGTTCCAGCTCCTCTACATTTCGAGGCCTTTCCTTAGCTAACATCTTAATGTCATTTCTTGTTGCTTCCCTCTCCTCCAGGGCTTCCCAGGTGGTGCTAGTGGTAAATAACTTGCCTGCCAATGCAGGAGACTTAAGAGTTGTGGGTTCGGTCCCTGGGTCAGGAAGATCCCCTGGAGGAGGGCATGGCAACCTACTCCAGCATTCTTGCCTGGAGAACCCTATGGATAGAGAAGCCTGGTGGGCTATAGTCCATGGGGTCGCAAAAAGTGGGACACGACTGGAGTGACTTAGCACACACACCTCCTCCCCCAGGAGTTTCTTCCCATCTCCTCCTTTGGTTGTCTCATTCAGTCTCTTGGCTTTACATGCCATCTATCTGCTGACCACACCCAAATTTCTACTTCCAGCCACCACTCCCTCCTGAGCTCCAGACTTGTCTTGTTTGGCCAGGACAGCCCAGGTTTGCTTTGTATCCTGACATAATTATCAATAATGTTCTGGTATATTAGTTTTCTATTTCAACAAAGGTTCGTCTAGTCAAGGCTATGGTTTTTCCTGTGGTCATGTATGGATGTGAGAGTTGGACTGTGAAGAAGGCTGAGCGCCGAAGAATTGATGCTTTTGAACTGTGGTGTTGGAGAAGACTCTTGAGAGTCCCTTGGACTGCAAGGAGATCCAACCATTCCCTTCTGAAGGAGATCAGCTCTGGGATTTTTTTGGAAGGAATGATGCTAAAGCTGAAACTCCAGTACTTTGGCCACCTCATGCAAAGAGTTGACTCATTGGAAAAGACTCTGATGCTGGGAGGGATTGGGGGCAGGAGGAGAAGGGGACGACAGAGGATGAGATGGCTGGATGGCATCACTGACTCGATGGACATGAGTCTGGGTGAACTCCGGGAGTTGATGATGGACAGGGAGGCCTGGCGTGCTGTGATTCATGGGGTTGCAAAGAGTCGGACACAACTGAGCGACTGAACTGAACTGATTGCTGCTGTAACAAATTACTGCAAAGTCAGTGGCTTAAACAACACAAATTTATCATCTTAACAGTTATAGAGGTCAGAAGTCTCACATAGGTCTTACTTGGCTTAAATCAAGGTGTCTGGCAAGATTGCAATGCTTTCTGAAGACTCTGGGGGAAAGTCCATTTCCTGGCTCATTCAGGTTGTTGGCTGAATTCAATTCCTTGTGGTTGTAGGACTGAAATCCCCATTTCCTGGCTCTTGGGCATCGTTGTATTCAAAGTCAGCCAAGTCCTTCTTGTTCCCCATTTCTTCTGCCTCATTTTGCAACCTTGAGTCTCTCTTCCACCCTCCTCTTCCACTTTATCTGGGCCTACCCAGATGCTAAGTGTTAAGTCGCTTCAGTCATGTTTGACTTTTTGTGACCCCATGGTAGCCCACCAGACTCCTCTGTCCATGGGATTTTCCAGGAAAGAATACTGGAGTGGGTTGCCATTTCCTTCTCTAGGGGATCATGCAGGTTTTTTTTTTTTTTTTTTTTTTTTAACCACTAGCACCACCTGGGAAGCCCTGATAAACTATGATAGTTTTTCCATCTGAGTATCCTTATCCTTAATCATGTAAGTCCCTTTTGCTGTGTAAGGTAAATATTTACAGGTTCTTAGGTATTAGGGTGTGGACACCCTTGATGGGGGGTTCATTGTTCTGTCTACCACAACTGGTTTGGACAATTACATGAACAGCCTATGGTCCAGCCAACTGTCTACTCGGATGTCTCATGGGCATTTCAAATTTAACATGTCCAAAACAGAACTTTTAATTCCTTTTCCACCAAAACTTGGGCCCCCACCAGTCTTCTCCACCTTAGCAAATGGCAACATTATCTACCTTTTTAATAAGTCAAAAGTGAAAAACCTAGATGCCATCCTTGATTTCTTTCTTTTATTCCCTACATTCAATTGCTCAGCACATCCTGCTGATCCCAAACTGAAAAATCTATTTTGAACCTATTCACTCCTCTCATCCTTATTGTCACCTTTCTAGTCCAAGCCATCGCTTAAATTATTTTTTAAATTTTTTAATTTTTTGGCTATGTCGCTTGCAGGATCTTAGTTCCTGGACCAGGGATTGAACCTGGGCCCATGGCAGTGAAAGCACCAAATCTTAACTACTGGACTTCCAGGGAATTCCCCATAAGTCATCATTTCTTACTTGGACTTTGTAGTAGCCTCTTAACTGGTTTTCCTACTCACGGCCTTGCTTCCTTCCCATCTATTATCCACATAGCAACCAGAGAGATATTTCAAAAATGAAAATCAGATTATATAGCATCTCTGCATAAAAGCCTTCAATGACTCCCTGCTGCACTTAGAATTAAACTAATTTTACTCATTTATTTTAGAATTAAACATTTTACTATGGCCCAAGTGGCCACATATGACCTGGACCTCTGTCCAACCACATCTCATCCGTTCTCACTCACCACACTGGCTGTGCTCACTTCTTTGTCGTTCATCCAGCCTTTCCCACTACCAGTACCACTGTTGCACCTTCCGTTCTCCCTGCCAAGAATGCTCTTCTCCCTAGTTCCTTATGTGGTTGATTCATTTTTATTTTTCAGGTCTCATTTCAAATATCACCTCTCATAGTGGCCTTCTCTGGCTCCTTGATTAAAAATACTTCCCTTACCTCCCATGTAATTCTCTAATAAAGCACCCTGTTTATTCCCCTCATAACATTACAATCTATACCTCACTTGTTGATTAGGTTTTTGACTGCCCCCCTCACTAGAACGTGGGCAAGGACCTGAGCTGCCTGGTGTATCATGATGCCCAGAGTGCAAGCTATCATTGAACGAATGCATGAAGCCAGTCTTTGCACTCTTTTGCTTCCTTCCACCTCTGTGATACCACATATGCTACCTTCAGCCTGCAACATATTCTCCCCTCAACCTATTCTTCACCAACTATTATCCTTTCACTTCCTTCAAAATGTACTGTAAGACTCATTCCTTCCCAGGACTTCCCTGGTGGTCTAGTGGCTAAGACTCTGAGCTCCCAATGCAGGGGGCTCAGGTTTGATCCTTGGTCAGGGAACTAGATCCCATATGATGCAACTAAGCGTTTGCCTGCAGTAACTAAAGATGCCACATACCGAAACAAAGATCAAAGATCCCACGTACCACAGCTAAGACCTGGAGCAGCCAAATAAATAATAACTATTGCAGGAGACTTGGGTTAGATCCCTGGGTCAGGAAGATCCCCTGGAGAAGGAAATGGCAACCCACTCCAGTACTCTTGCCTGGGAAATCACAGGGACAGAGGAGCCTGGCAGGCTACAGTCCATGGGGTCACAAAGAATCAGACACAACTTAATGACTAAACCACCACCACCATATAAAAAAAGACTTGTTTTTTTCGATTATACTTTAAATCACTGATTCACTAAGTGAATCAATTATGGAGCTCCTTGGTAATCTTGTTAACAGTTGCTGCTATATTATCATGCCCTTGCTTGTATTTGCTTTGTAATTATAGTTATTTCATATGTGTAGGTATGTTTTGTTCCTGAAGACTAGAAGTTACTCCTGGCTCAATATTGCATCACATATCTTTATAATCCTCCCAAAGTACTTAGCCCAGTTTGGTGGAGCCCATTGCAAACCATAAAGCAGAAAAGCAGAACACTTCCTTCATACCTCTGGGAAAATACAAGAAGTTGGAAATTTGTTTTAGGAACAGTACTAGAGTTTTAAAAATATTTTTTTACAGCTTTCAGAATTTTTTAAAAAGTTGTTCACCTCAAGGAAAATCAAGAGTAACTAACATGAACTATTCACTCTGGGTTAAGAATCTGTTAAACTCACCTTTCACCTCTAAACTCACCTGATGCAAAGAACTGATTTCTTGGAAAAGACCCTGATGCTGGGAGATTGAAGGCAGGAGAAGGGGATGACGGAGGATGAGATGGTTGGATGGCATCACTGACTCAATGGACATGAGTTTGAGCAAGCTCTGGGAGTTGGTGATGGACAGGGAAGCCTGGAGTGCTGCAATCCATGGAGTTGCAGTCAACTGAGTCAGACACGACTGAGTGACTGAACTGAACTGAAACTGTAACTGATTGGGCTACAGATGAGATTTTCTTGTGTATATCAACTTCTCTTTTCCATAAAACACAGTCTGCCCCAGTGGCTGAAAAAATGAGTTATTTTGATATATTTCAATAGGACAAGTTTCTGAGAGTTTAAAGATTTTGGCCAGTATGTATATAGCAATAGTTTTCTAACTCAAATTAGTAATAAATGACCAACACATAATTTTTCTTTGGAAAATAAATTTAATAGGGAAAAATACTTCCAACATACTGAAAGTCTCTTTCTGTGTGTGTATAAATTAACAACTTAATATTAGATATTGCTTTTTAATGCATAGATAGGCTATTCAAAAGGTACAATTACATAAACCTGACATAGAATCCCCAAGGTAGAATAAACCCAAAATTTGATTTTAAAAAAATCTAGTAGACATGATTAGCCCAAAGTGCTTTTTAGTTACATTGTGGGTCTGTGTGTGTGTCAAATGTTCCATTTGATCCTCTCTAGGCAACTGGGACATGCTGTGAGAATAAGTTGACTAAATAATTTATTTTCTGGGTAGGCTTGCAAAGCAAACTAAAAAGGCAGAGAATTCAGGCCATTTGAACTATACAATGACTAACTGAAAGAAGGTTTTCTGGGGCATAACGAAGCAGTTATGCTACAAACTACCTTCTAGAAACACAAGAAGGCTTCAAATTTAAATAAAGAAGGCTGGATCTACTATGACGGTGGTAACTTTTAAATGTTAAATGTTTTTCATTTAGTTTCTGGTAAGGCATAATTTACATCATGGTGCGTGCACTCCAAAGTCAGCCAGGATTGTGAGTTCTAGAATGACTGGATCGGGAAGTCTCTAGTGAATCTGGGTGAAACTAGGCTGCTGTGGGTTAGTGAGCCTGTGAGCCTGTGGCGGAGCTCCAGCATGCTGTCTGCCCAGTCACTTCAACAGCACGTTGCTCTGAGGGGTCATGGCCAGGCCCTTTCTTTGGTGTTTTGTACACTGCCTATTTGATGCTTTTCAACTATTTGATGCTTTTGAACTGTGGTGTTGGAGAAGACTCTTGAGAGTCCCTTGGATTGCAAGGAGATCAAACCAGTCAATTCTAAAGAGAATGAATCCTGAATATTAATTGGAAGGACTGATGTTGAAGCTGAAGCTCCAATACTTTGGCCACCTGATTCAAAGAACTGACTCAATGGGAAAGACCCTGATGCTGGAAAAGATTGAAGGCAAGAGGAGAAGGGGACGACAGAGGATGAGATGGTTGGATGGCATCACCAACTTGATGGCCATGAGTTGGAGCAAGCTCTGGGAGTTGGTGATGGACAGGGAAGCCTGGCGTGCTGCAATCCATGGGGTCGCAAAGAGTTGGACATGACTGAGTGACTGAACTGACTGACTGACATTGCCTATTTATATCCAGAGTGTAAACTGTACATTTCATTACTGCTAGGTTTTGTTATAAAATCATGGTGGTGCAGGTGTTCACAGGGCCATCACTCTGGAGCTCAGGTATGGCCAAATCTTCTCATTTCCAAGAGCAGCAGACAGGAGCACCCTCTTGTTACACCATGCGTGCACAATTCTGAGGCTACATTCCTCTCTGATTGCAACACGCCTTCAATCAATGCACTTCTAGTTCCATTCAGTTTTAAAGAGTTGGTTTTTTAGACTTTAGTTGTCCAGTTTTGAAGAACTTATTTAATTCCCGTAACTCCTGGGGCTTCAAACTCTGATCCACCCCTGGGGTCAATTTATAGCTCAGAGGAGACATGATGTAACCATTTTGGTAAAGACAGATTCTCTTGCAGAACTCAAAGGTGCCAAACATAACTCCAAAATATGGAACTATCTGTAGAGAAAGAAAATGAAAATCATGTGAAAATCTTAAAACATCAATGCATCTGCAATCAACTTGGATCAGGGTAAACTGAGATAAAGGCTGTGGACAATACAACATGGTCATTATTTTGGAATCAGGGAAGATGGAAAAATGCAAGCCGGCCCACTGAGGGCTGGGGAGAGGAGTGGCAGAGCCATTGAAGGGCCTGCCCTGGGGAAGCCTGGGTGTGGATTGATATGCGTGTAGACAATCTAACACTGCTTGTCAACATACACTTGCCTTTTTTTGGCCATGCCATGCATGGTTTGTGGGATCTTAGTTCCCTGACCAAGGATTGAACTCAGTAGTGAAAATGCTCAGTCCTAACCACTGGACAGCTGGGCAATTCCTAACATAATCTTGTCTTGATTGGAATCATTTCTGTGCCAACTAGTGCAAGGTTAGTCCACAGTTCTTAACTTTTTTTTTTTTTTTAAAGTCATGGAGTTCTTTTGGAAAATGATAAAAGTTATGGATCCTTTCCCCAGAGAGATGCACATACGCCCATATGGACACATTTTTTCATACAATTTTAGGATAGGGGGTTATAGTCCTTTTAGGAGTCTATGAACCTCCATTTTGGGAAGCTTGACACTAAATGCTTAGCTCCTCTGGGATGGGGTATCAGATGTCCCAACACTGCACAGGGTCCCCACTCTTCAGGGCCAACAGCCAGCCTGCATTCACAGGCTCTGTGCTAGAGGAGGTGTTTGCAGGCAAAATGCAGAGGGAGTGGCAAAGGTATAGAACAGGGTGGCAGCGGCGAGGCGGACAAGCGGGAGACTGACCACTTCTCTCACCTTCAGCAGGTTGGCTGCCAATCCATTCCAGAGCCCCAAGACCCCTTGGGCTTTCACTATCTGCCGGAAGCAGTCCATTGCTCCTGAGAAATGGACATCCACCCCTCCACCATGGGGAAGGTAGGGGCTCTGAGCCTGGTAGGAAAGAGAAGATGGGATGAGGTGATTTAGTCACTGGGAAATAATGGTTTTGTCAAGCAGCCAAGGTCTCAAGAGTCAATGTCCTGGCCAAGATGATGATGAAGAACGGCCGCCACAGGACTCTATCTTTTCTATAGGCTTAGAATGAGTATTAGTGGGCAGGAAAGCCATGACACCCTATTCACATGTTTGGGGCTATTGTTCTTAGAAGGAAGCAGCTATTCTGGACAGACTCCACTTCACACTTACCACTGCCTCTCAGTCTATACCCTCTGGACATGGTAGACACCTCTCAGGCCTTTAATCTTTTTTCATTTTCATTTGTCTTCTTTATTAGCTATAAGGATTTAACACATATACTATACTCACAAACAGCTGCAAGCTGCCAAGGATACTGTTTTACATTAAATGGGTTGTAACAGAGACTTTAATCTTTTTTAAGTGCCTTCTGTTTCCTTGTCTTAAATGATCCCTCCTCTGTGAAGCCCTCAAGTGGGGGCTGTTCATTTCCCCACCTCACAGATGTCCTGGAATGGGCAGCAGAGGGAAGGGCATTCTTCCAGCTCCCGCTTTCTGTTCCCAGACCCTGGCCACTCTCATGTCAAAAGCTCTCAGCTGGGGCTGGTGGCACTAAACCACACTCGTTGCTGTTTTCAGTTACTGGCCTCCTGGCCACTCTTCTACACTCACTGAGGCCTGTGACACCTAGTAGCTCCCCCTCTTCCACAGTCACCACCATCATAGGGAACTTTAGCATCTATAGTCATCCCATCTCATACCTTGTTTCTAGACATAGGCATCAGTGATCCTCACCTTGACACCCCTTTGACCACCCACTCCTTTGGTTACCCCATGGATTTCATCACCACTCCCAGTACCATTCTGGCTGACCACCAAAATGCCCCATCTCTGAAAGTAATTTTTTGTCCTTTAACAAGATAATTTTATGATCAAATGAAAGAACTTTTCAATATACCATCTACAGGCAGAATTGACACTCATCCAGTGTGAGGGGGACAGCCCCTTATAGCTGGCTTTCAGAAATGCAGACACATTTACATCAAGCTATACGCCTACTTAGGTTCATTTCTGAGATGGCTAGTTGAGGTCAATATAGCATTTTATTATGATGCAATCAAGCTTTTCCATGTGGGAGAAGCAATAGAGTATATTAGTCAGAGAAGCATAAACCCTGGAGTCTAACAGGTTGGGTTCTAGTCCATGGCTGCTCCACTTACTGGTCATGTGACCCTGGGTAACTCATCTAATCTTTTTGAGCCTCAGTTTCCTTATTAAAAAACAGGAATAGTATCTGCTGTGAGAATGAATGAGATGTGCATGCAAAGTACTGGTGTCAGGCACATGGAAAGGATCAATAAATATGAGCTGAAAGTGAAAGTGTTAGTTGCTCAGTCGTGTTGGACTCTCTACAACCTTATGGACTGTAGCCCACTGGGCTCCTCTGTCCATGGAATTCTCCAGGTAAAAATACTGGAGTGGGTTGCCATTTCCTTTTCCAGGGGATTTTCCTAACCCAGTGATTGAACATGTGTCTCATGCACTGCAGGCAGATTATTTACCATATGAACCACTGGGGAAGTCCTGCTTTGACTATTCTGTATAAAGTATTCTAAATATCAGTCAAACCCCTAACCTGACATATGAGTCCTCTGTCTCCACTTCAGAACTGCTTGGACCAGTGTCCTCATCCATCCAGCTCCCCCGCTCCCTGATGCCTATTAACCATAATCATTCGGATCACTAACTGATCTAGTCACATGCCCTCTCCCTTGTCTCCCATGCTATTAGTTCCCTGTTGGCTTCATGGTCCTCCTTTTCTTGTCCTCCCAGCTCTTCTTTTTGTTCCTCGTCTTAAAATCCTTGCCCTTCGTCCTTCAGCTGATCTCCATCCCCCCTCCCCACCAACCTCTTCTCTGCACCAAGCTGCTGAACACGAATCCACAAAGGGACAGGTCGGCACTACTGAAGCTTTGAGGTCTCTAGCCTCTGCTGGACCATCATACTGCAGGGTGAGCTCTGGAAGCATCGTTTCCCATTCCTCCCAGTGGCTCTTCCCAACCTCGCCACACACAACGCCCTGCACATCACACTGTGTCCTCCGTCCCAGATGGAGTTTGTGTTGTGCCGCACAGTTTGTGGGGAAGACAGATCATCTTTCCTTCCCACTGGTGCCCTGGATCTCACACCTTTGAATTCCTCTTGGCCACCTTTCCCAAGAGACCTGATTTCCTCCCTTAGTAAATGAATAAACTCAAGTCCCTCCCATATGAAAAAACAACTCCTTCCTCCGATCTTTGTCTTTTAGACTCTGCCCAATCTCGTGTTCCTGAAGTAACATACAGTAAAAGTACCTTGTTTGGGGGTAGTTACATGAGTATAGACACTTGTATAGATGGGCTTCCCTGGTGGCTCAGTGATAAAGAATCCATGTGTCAGTGCAGGAGACGCAGGTTCAATCCCTGAGTCAGATCCCCTGGAGGAGGAAATGGCAACCCACTCCAATATTCTTGCCTGGTAAATTCCATGGAGAGAGGAGCCTGGCAGGCTACAGTCCATGGGGTTGCAAGAGTCAGACATGACTGAGGACTGAGCATACATGCACGCACATGTATAGATCTGTGTGACCACCCCTGTAATCAGGATATAGAACTGCTCCATTAGCCCCCAGAATTTTCCTGCTCCTTTATAATCACAGTCACCCCCACCCTAGCCCAGGGCAACCACTGATCTGTTCTGTTCCTATAGTTTTGCTCCCTGAGAATGTTATATAAATGGAAACATAGAGCTTGTAACTGTTTTGAGATGGGCTTCTTTCACTCAGCATGATGCCTTTGAGAGTCATCCATGCTGTGTTCATCAATAGTTTTTTTTTTTTTTTTTTTTTTTTTTTTTTTTTTTACTGCTGAGTCGTATTCCATTGTGCAGACGTATCATAATTTGCTTATCCATCTAGCTGTGGATGGACATGTCTCTCCCTTTCCATCTGCACTTCTTGAAATAGCTGTCTACTCTGGCTGACTCCACTTCCTCTCTTCCCACCTCCCTACTCTACCCACTCAGTTTAACATCTGTCTCCATTACCCTGCTGAACTGATTGTGGCCAGGCCTATCTCCTTTCCTTGCTCTTTCATAGTTGGTATAATTACTTATTTTCTTTATTGGTTGCTCCTACCCCCCAACTAGAATTTCAGCTCTGTAGGAAAGGGATTTCTGTTCTCCATCAAGGCAAAGGGTGAACTTTGGGGTTAGGCCATCCCCTTGAGGTATAATAACAACCTAGCACAGACAGAGTATGAGAAAAGGAATGTGAAATGAACAAGCTGAGTCTCCAGCCTAGAGTTACAGGAGCCAAAAATGGTCAGGGGTCTTTGGCGAATGTCTTTAAAGTGTTCATCTTAGCACTGTTCTGACATGGCCTCTTTTCCTTCCTATCCCATTGAGAAAGAACTGCTGTCAAAGAGATATTAAGCTTCCTTTCCCTTAGAAAGAATCAGCCTAATTGCAAGGTTTGAAGCACCTCTTGCTACTGGAAGATTGAAATATTAAAAAGAGGAGATTGTGCTCATGCAGGAAATTAACTGTCTTATTCTGTTATGAGATAATATTATTGATTTATCTTCTGCTGGTTTCCAGTAAAATAGCAAAAAGCCCCCAGTCATGAGTCAAGGTAATAATTTTGCAACCTGGGATCCCCTACCACCACTAAAACAAAAAACACTAACCAAGTTACATGAATTATATAACAGGTTCAGTTATAGTCAATTTGTGATGAATCAGGATCTATGGTCAATCTTGGGACCCTAGCAATCTTTCAGATGTCTTTCCTTCACTCCACCTTCAGTGTTCACATGGACCATTGTAGCAGCATCCTTAGTAGTCTCTTTGGGACAGAAAAAGTTTGAGACTTCTTGCCTTCTGTCTCTATAGAGCAGCCAGAGTGATTAAAAAAATCAAATCTTTTTACTCACCTGCTTAAAATATTTTAATGACTTTATTAAAGCCACTGAGAATAAATATAAAATTTTCACTGCTGTCTGTAAGCTGTAGTGGCAATATTGTAGTAAATATTTAACAACTGGTTCTGTGGGTGGAGGAAGCCCTGAGTTGTAGCATTTCTTTATTTCAATATTGTAAATACTCCTACCATGGCAGATTGCAGGCTACCAACTGTGAGGTCAACCAGCACCCAAATTTGCTGCAATTTAATAATCAGCTCTCTTGAGCTGGTAGGAACTGGCTGAACACATGACGCGAAGGCTCAGGCCCTGCGTGACCTGCGCCAGGACATATTTTCAGTTTCATCTTGCGCCACTACACTTCAATTGCACTGGCCTTCTTCCTGTTCTCTTCTGGCCCCCTCTCTCCTTTGAGCCAGAGGATCATGTAACCAACTACCTACTTGACATCTCTCCACTTAAAAGTCTAATAAACACCACAAACTGTATATGTATTTTGACCTCTTTGCTCAGGCCCCAAATTGGAGTTACCCTTAAGTCCTCTTCACCCCTTGTGTATACCACTCAAAACTCATCAGATACTGTCATTGCTTTGCTTCGAAACCTTCACCAATCCCCAATTTTCCAAAGGAAAACTTCCAGAAGGAGTGTTTTCCAAAGAAAACTTAATAGAATTCAAAACTCTCTACAATTTGGCCCCCACCTATCTTCCCAGCATCATTTCCCAATATCACCCCATGATGGGCTAGTTTCATGTGTCAACTTGGCTAGGCCATGGTCAGTACCCAGATATTTGGTTAAATACTAGTTGGGATGTTACTGTAAAGGTATTTTGTAGATGTGATTAACATTTAAGTCACTAGACTTTGTTAATTTGATAAATTAGGAGTTTGGGATTAATATATACACACTACTGTATATAAAATAAACAACAAAGACCTACTGCATAGCACAGAGAACTATACTCAATATTTTGTAATAACCTATAATAAAAAAGAATCTGAAAAAGAATATAAATATATATATATAACTGAATCACTTTGCTGTACACCTGAAACTAACACAACATTTAAATCAACTATAGTTCAATTTTTAAAAAGTCACTAGGCTTTTGAGTAAAGCAAATTACCCTTCATAATGTGGGTTGGTCTCATCTAATTAGTTGAAGGCCTTTAGAGGGAAAAAAACCAACTGAGGTGCCCCGAGAAATGGAATTCTGCCTGCAGTCCACTGTTGGACTTGAACTGAAACATCTCCAGTCTTTTCTTTTCCTGTTTTGTGCTCCCTGAGGTACTGGTTAGACCTCTGCCATGGGCCAGGCTACCTGGTATAAGTTATCTGGATGCAATCTCTGGGCTGGCAGTCAGCAAGCTCATGGGAGCAGACACTAGGCAGTCCTCACTGTCCCAGCTCTTCAGGGTCTAATACCCTTCATTGCACATACCAGGCACTCGTCAAATGTAAAACAAAATTCCCCTCAATATCAGGGTTGCTAGTAGCTTTCCCCAGTACAACTGTTTACCTGTGACCGGGCTCAAATAAGCCACATGTATGGCCAGGAAATAAAATAATGGCCAATATTTACAGAGTTATAGGTGTCATGCATTACACTGAGCATTTGACATGGACTAGCTCATTGAATCCTCACAGAAGCCTCATGAACTAGGCAGTATTATCTTACTAGCCCAGTTTTATGGATGGCAAAATAGAGCCCGAGAAAAGAGAAATTTTCAAAATCACAGACTGCTTGAAAAAAGCATCAACTTGAATCTGGGTCAGATTGAAGCTCTATCCCACTAAACTACACTATTTCCAGTTAGATTACTACCTCAGCCCTCTGCAAACCTGTTACCACATATCAGCCTCGAATGTGGGTGTCACAGCACACACTGAATGAATTCTTTATGCTAGGACTGGAGCTCATGGTGCTGGTGTTGAGTCGCTCCGTCGTGTCTGGCTCTTTGTGACCCCCGTGGACTGCAGTGTGCCAGGCTTCCCTGTCCTTCACTATCTCCTGGAGTTTGCTCAAAGTAATGAGTTTGCTCATGGTGTGGTATGAATAAATGCCTCTACAAGGGTCATACTAAACAGATACCCAGAAAATGGATAGCCAACAAGGTCCTATTGTATAGTATATGGAACTCTACTCAATATTATGTGGCAGCCTTGATGGGAGAGGAGTCTGGGGGAGAATGGATACATGTACATGTAGGGCTGAGTCCCTTTGCTGTGCACCTGAAACTATCACAATATCATTAATCAGCTGTACTCCAATACAAAATAAAAACTTTATTTAATTAAAAAAAAACACAAATAGACACCCAGATTGCAAAGGCAAAATCATATTGCTGGTTGCCCCCTGGACTGACTGTCTGTGTCCCCAAAGTTCATATGTTGGATCCCTAATCCCTACTGTGATGGTATCTGGAGGTGGCAGGTGATTAGGTTATGAGGGTGGAGCCCTCATCAATGGGATTAGTGCTCTTATAAGGAGACACACAAGAGAAATAATGTCTCTCACTCCACTATGGGAGAAGACAGCAAGAAAGTGGCTATTTGCAAACCAGGGAGTGGCTTCTCACCAGATACCAAACCTGCTGGCACCTTGATCTTGGACTTCCCAGTCTCTAGAACCGTGAGGCGTAAGTGCTTGTCAAGTCACCTAATCTATAGTATTTCTGCTGTAGCAGCTCGGATTAAGATATCCCCAAAGAAAGAAAGAATGGTATGGCTATATAGCCATGCTTCTCAACCTTTAGCTACATATTAGACTAAACATGGAAGCTTTTCAAAACCATCAATGATTGGAATCATCCCTGGAGACTGTGATTTAACTGACTTGGGGTGAGGTCTGGACATCAGCAGTTTTGGCAAGCTCCCCACATGAGTCTGATAGGCAGACAGGTTGAGTTTCACTGGCGTGGGCCCTTCATAGCACACAGCAGCTAAGGCTAAGACCTGAGCCCACCCCCCAGCTGCTGACAGTGAGAGCGCCTGGGCAGTGAGAGCACATGGGCACTGAGGCCAGACTGCTTAGATTGAGACCTCAGTTTGCCACTCACTAACCCTGGGACTTTGAGCAAATGCCTTGACCTACCCAAGCCTCAATTTCCTCATCTGTAAAATGGGATGATAATAATAATGCATATTTTATAGGATTGTTGTCAAGATTAAATGAAATACATGTGAAGTGCTTAGAACAGCATTTGACAAATAGTAACCACCATTATCATTACTATAGAGTATTTCAGCTTGGAGAAGAGGGAATTCCCTGGCAGTCCAGTGGTTAGGACTCTGTGCTTTCACTGCCAAGAGCTCAGGTTCGGTCCCTGGCTGGGGAACTAAGATACCACAAGTTGTGCAGCATGGCCAAAACAGAAAACCCCCCAAACCTAAAAAACTCCCCCAAATACCCAAACAACAGCAACAACAACAACAAAAAAAACCCAAACCTCCCAAAGCTTGGAGAAGAAACAAGTATACTGAAGACTAAACCAACCCAGGAGCCTAGAATGCTAGACTGCCATTTGCCCAAACTGTATCTTACTAGTAAAGAGACACAAAGCATATCAGGTTACTAACCACAAGGCCCTGAACTTAAATCCTCTCTCTATACAAACCCAGGTGACTATCCTGTGGTGTCAAGTTCAGATCTGCCAGAATGGATGCAGTGTTCTACAACAGACGTCACCTGAGAAAGCTGAGTCCTAGATCTGGCTCTGCCACCATTTGCCTCACCTTGACCAAGTCCTTGAATTCCTTGAACCTTCCTTTCCTCACACGTCAGGTTAAGGAGGCTGAAACTAAATGACCTTGAAGGCTCTTTCTTGCTCCTCTAATCCACACTGCTGGTCCTAATCCACACTCCTTCCTGCCCCTAGGACTTCAAATCTGTGCTTCCCTTTGCCTAGCTAAGTCTTTCTTACCGATGAGACTAAACATTACTTCTGCAGGGAAGTCTTCCCAGATCTCCAGCCTAAGTCAGGAGCCCAGTAAACACTTTTGGTCACCCCGTACTTCTCTTTCATGGCATGTGATACAGTTTGTAATGATCTAGTGGATAGTGCTTCCCTGGTGGCTCAAACGGTGAAGAATCTGCCTGCAATGTGGGAGACCTGGGTCTGATCCCTGAGTTGGGAAGATCCCTTGGAGAAGGAAATGGCAACCCATTCCAGTATTCTTGCCTGGAGAATCCAACAGACAGAGGAGCCTGGAGAGCTACAGTTCATGGGGTTGCAAAGAGTTAAATATGACTGAACAACTAACATTTTCACTTTCAGTGTATAATTATTTCATGTGTCTCCACCCCCCATACCTCACAGACTAAATACCATGAGGGCAGTGACTATGTCTACCTTGTTTATGGTTTTGTTCCCAAAGGCTACCAATATGCTCAGCACCCAGAACGTGCTTAATACATATTGAAGGAAAGAAGGATTGGATTTGCAGTCAATGGAAATGATAGGTAAGCACTTCAAAGCAATGTGCTTGATTGTTTCTGTGATAAACTCCCCAGAGGTCTTCTACCAGAGGCAACATTTTAGGTTTTTTATTCTTTCCATGAGTACTGAAATAATTAAAGAATACTTGTGAAGATGTAAACTCATATCCCCTTGATTAGAGCAATCCTAATTCTAGGAATCTATCCTACAGATACATTTGCCCATGTGGGAAATGATGTATGTTACAAGGATTTTTGTTGCACCATTGTTGATAAGAGCAGCAAACTGGAAATAATCTGAATGTCTATCAAAGAGATAGTATGTCATACTATGGAACACTATGTCACCATTTAAAAGTATGTGGCAGTTAAATCTGGACTGATAAGGTGCCATCTCCAAGATACATTTTAGGTGGAAAAGAAAACAGTGTAGAAGAGATATATGCATGCTGCTGATTTTCTAAAAACAAAAAGAATATAAATATGCATGTTTATGTATATCTTTGGATAGACCATCTGTGGAATGACTAGGTAAAAAACTGGAAACAATAGGGTTTTCTCTACAGAGAACTGGAGGGGCCGAGGGACAAAGGTTGGGGAAGACTAACTTTTTAATGGACAGTATTTGTACCTCTTGGATTTTGTTTCAAATGCGTATGTTTCCTAGGCAAAAGGTAGAATGTTAATTGTAAAAGAGCATTAATCAAGACAATAAGAAGACAAACCACAGGCTAGGAGAAAATACCGGCAAAAGTCATATCTGATAAGCGACCATAGAGAGAACTCTTAAAACTCAACAATAAGAAACAACCAAATTACCACTACACATCAACTAGAATGGCCACAATCCAGAACACCAAGGGCAACAGATACTGGTGAGGATGTGGGACAACAGGAACTCTCATTCATTACTGGTGGGCATGGACAATGGTACAGTCACTCTGGAAGACAGTTTGGTGGTTTCTTACAAAACTAAATATACTCATACCATAGGAGCCAGCGATTGTGCTGATTAGATATTGGTATTCACCTAAAGGAGGTTAAAAATTTATGCCCTCACAGAAACCTGCACATAGTTGTTTAAAGCAGCTTTATTCTTCACTTCCAAAGCTTAGAAGCAACAAGATGTCCTTCAGTGTGTGAATGGATAAATGAACCAGTATCAGACAATGAAATATTATTAAACTGAGAAAGGTATGAGTTATCAAGCCACGAAAAGAGAGGATACTTAAGATGTCATTATACATTAGCATAAATCCATGGAATGGACAACACCGAGAGTGAACCCTAAGGTAAACTTTGGACTTTGGGGGATTATGTTGTGTCACGGTAGGTTCATCAGTTGTAACAAGTGTACCACTCTGGTGGGGGATGTTGATACTGGGGGAGGATGTGCATGTGTGGAAGCCGAGGGTCTATAGAAAATCTCTGTATCTTCCTCTCCATTTTGCTGTAAACCTAAAACTGCTCTAAAAAACCCAAAGTCTTCATTTAAAAAGAGTATTTAAAAGGAGAGACAAAAGAAAGAATACACAAAAAAAGAAGAAAAGGGTCTGCTAGTTGGAGCCAACAGGAGCTCATAACCTCTTACTTGTTATTTGGAAACAACTTCTAACTTCTGCAGTAATATAGGGCACAACCTGAAGACCACACCATCCAGTTTCCAAGCCGTCTGAGAATGTATATTCGTGGAAGGCAGTTGGCAAATCCCGAGGAGTCAGACAAGTCAAAAGAAAAAAAAAAACCAATGGTATTAAAGTAAAAGGGCCTTTATGTCTTGTGAGCCACACGGCTCAAGTTTCTCTTGGCAGAGCTAGGTCCCCTCAAATTGTCCTCATACAGCTGAGAAACACCCTGGCTCCTTGGGGGCGGGGGATGTCCATGCAAGCGGGGATAGGCAGCTGCTCCCGGCTTGGCAGGCCTACAAGCCATCCCCCATAATGACCCACTCGGAAAGCCTGCAGTGACATGGGGGCAGCGAGGAAATGGACAGCAAGCTAGTATTTTGCTTGGGAAGAGAATAGTTTCCACATATCAGCTGGGGGTGGAGGTGGGGAAATCAAAAGTGCAGCTGGACCAGACTCGAGAAAGCAATTGAGATGCAGGCACGGGAGCAGCTGAGGGAGGCCGTGCAGTGTGTGCAGGGCACAGCCAACTTTTAGTGTTACCTTCTAAAATTTTGTTTTGATCTTTTGGCCACACCCCACAGCTTGTGGAATCTTAATTTCCTGACCAGGGATTGAACCTGGGCCCTTGGCAGTGAAAGCACCAAGTCCTAACCACTGGACCATCAGGGGTGTCCCTAGTGTCATCTTGACAGGGAATAAGACTGCGTAGGAAGCTTGCAGGAAAGGATTTGGCACATGCCAGTTTTCAGCAGGCTGGGAATACACAGACATATGCAGTAGCTGCACCCAGTGGCCTCTGGGTAAACACCTGTTAAATTAACCCAACAAATGAATGATCCACTCCACTACCATCCCTTCTCACCATTATCTATAGAGATGGAAGATCTTTTGAGGTCTTGCAATGCTAGCTCGTTTGTGTGTTTATAGTGATCATAGAAAACACATAAACACACCTGGCCTGGCTTTTGTAGCTCTAATCAGGCCTTCGATGCCTGAGTAGATTCTGAAGAGATGCTTCAAGAATAAAAATAGTACCTTAGCTTTATTGAGTATTTATCATGTGTCTGGCTCTGTGTCTGCATTAACCCCATTCAGTCTTCTCCAAAGGAATATGAACCAGGCACTTCTCCCCTTGTTTTACAGAGGAGGAAAGATGAGGTTCAGAGAGGCAACGTGGTTTACCCAAGTTCACACACAGAGTAAGGGGCAGGGCTGGCATCTAAAGCCCACACTCTGGACCACAGAGCTAGTCTGCCAATGAAAGCTTTAAGATAAACACAGCTATCAAAAGCAAATGAGCAGGGGAACTTCCCTGGTGGCTCAGTGGTAAAGAATCCATCTGCCAATGCAGGTGGAGAAGGCAATGGCACCCCACTCCAGTACTCTTGCCTGGAAAATCCATGGACGGAGGAGCCTGGTAGGCTGCAGTCCATGGGGTCGCTAAGAGTCGGACACAACTGAAGCGACTTAGCAGCAGCAGCAGCAGCCAATGCAGGAGACACAGGTTTGATCCAAGAGGATCCCACATGCCGCAGGGCAACTAAGCCTGTCGTCCTCCAACTATTGAGTCTGTGCTCTAGAGCCTGCGAGCTGCAACTAAAGAAAAAAAGCCCATGCAACAATGAAGACCCAGCACAGCCAAAAACAAGTAAATAAATTATTAAAAAACAAACAACCACCTCCCCTAACAAATGAATAGGGACTTCCCTGGTGTTCCAATGGTTAAAACTCCAAGCTCCCAATACAGGAGGCATGGTTTCAATCCCTGGTCGGGGAACTAAGATCCCATATGCCACATGGCATGGCCAAAAACAAACAAACAAACAAAAAAGAGACAAACAAATCTCCAAAACAAATGAATAACATCTATGTGAGGGAAAGGAGGTAAAAACTGGTGCTGCATTTCTAAAGCTGGCTTGATGCCAGCAGAGGGATTCACAAACCCCAGTGTGCATCTCCTCCTGACAGCAGGGCCTACAGATGAGTGCTCACAGCTGTGGGCCTTTCCCAGGACTCCCCTCCCTTCCCCTCTCTCTCTTCACCCCAACCCAGGAGGCAGAGGGAAGGGGAGCTCCCATTTTAGCTGCTGTTATTGTCCAGCTGGACCTCAAAGAAGTCTGCTTAGCAGAGGTTGGCCATTTTGATTCCCAGACTTTATCTCTTGGAAAGAATGAGACAGTGCAAGTCAGGAGGAAAGGGCAGAGTGATTTTACAATGAATGGAATTAGGAAGGCTCCTCCCTGCGGCCCCGGGCCCACCCCCCACCCCTCTGCCCCGCCCCGTGCCTGCCCTCTAGGGAATAGTCTTGTTTCCTTGATCAACAAGTGCCATCCCTAAAGTATTTAGGACACTCTACACCTTGGGAACAAACAAAGGGGAGACTTCTCTCCTTATACCTTAATGATGATACTCAAACAAAGCCACCTGGCTTGAGGGATGTCCAGACCTCTACCTGGATCCAAAAAATGTCCTTTTCTTCCCTCCTCAGAATGCCAAGGCAATGCTACTGACCAAGGCAGAAGCTGCCAGTTCCCAAAGGGCCCAGCCACCAAAGCAAACTGATGGCAAGGAGTTAAAGATGCAGTGACCTCAAGGCAACGCTCCCATCCTCCCATGACCCTGAGAGCTGAGAACCCAGCAGTGTTTGTATTTCTGGACCAGTGGGCGAGTTGGCTGTGCTGGGGAAACAGAACTCTAGTCCTCCTGAGACTAGATGCCATGTCAACCAAGAAATGCTGAACTAGGCAGAACACCTGAAATGCATGTAGCGCTTCCTGGCAGGTGTGCTGAGAATAATCTACACTTTCTCATGCTGGGGCTTTGCACCTGCTCTGTCATGGGCTCGGCGAGCTGCTGGGGCTTTCTTCCCAGTCTGTCCAAGCGGCATGGCCAGTCTGAGGCGGCCAAAGGTCCACGGCTACTGAATGTTCTCTGCTCCTCATTTCAATCTGCAGGCTTCAAGCTTTCCGTTGTCAGGCTGCCAGTGACCAAAGAAAGCCAGGGCGCCCAACAGCCTGGTTTTCTAAAGATTTTTTTTTTCCCCCTTCCAACTGAGTTAACCAATCCTTGGCCAAAGCCACTCTCGTGCCCATTTCTGAGCTTGTGTGCTACTGTTTTTTTTTTTTTTTTTTTCAACTGAGGCCCAGCGTTCCCACATCTCAAGATTAGGTTTCATTCTCTGTCATCCTGAACTGGAAAAAAACCCCTAACTGATTACCTAGCATCTAGGAACAAGCTCGGGAGAAGGCAATGGCAACCCACTCCAGTGTTCTTGCCTGGAGAATCCCAGGGATGGTGGAGCCTAGTGGGCTGCCATCTATGGGGTTGCACAGAGTTGGATACAACTGAAGCGACTTAGCAGCAGCAGCAGGAACAAGCCCCTGGAGCCCTGGTGGATAAAGCATGGGCCTGAAGGAAAGACCTGATTTCCTAGCCCCCAAGCCACTTGGTAGCTAAGTGAATGCTGGGCAGGTAACTTACCCTCTCTGTGCCTCATGCCTCATTTCTTCACCTAGAAACTAGGGATACTAACTATACTTACTTAATAGGGTGGATGAATAGGATGGAATGGGATGATACACGGCCTGGTTCACATTACATGATGAATAAATGGTAGTTATTATCACATTATTGTCATTTCTTATTTCCAGGGGAAGACTTCCCTGTGGTTACCTCCTCCAGACATATCCCCATCCTTATGCCAGATCTAGATCTGTTCCTTCATATCACGTTTACTGAAATCAACATGCAAGTGCAAACACTATGATGCTGATTCATCAAGCACAAAGTGTTGGGAGGCTGTTGTGAAGAGGGGGTGTCCATCAAGACTGTTTTTCTCTGTCCTTTTAGCGTATTTACTTATCTTGAAATGGTAACAGGTGTTGGAGCTGAGATACACAGAACAGGAGAGCTAAGGCCGGGGGTAGGAGATAGTGCGTTATCAGAGCAAGGATTGCAGGCAGTTTGAGGCAGGGGACAAAGCCGAGGTTTCCCTAGGTCAGCAGGCAGGAAAAGGCAGGCTGTTCTTACCTTCAGCACAGGGCAGGGATGAGCACACAGGCTTGGGGCTCATCCAGTGGCAGCTAAGGTTCAATTCTGTACTCACAAGGCAGTGGGAAGTCAGAAGCCAGCCCTGAACTTTATTCATTTTAAAACAAGTATCAAGTGCCTGCAATATGAGGTTATGTGCTGTGGGGACAAACATGTAAGACACACGTCCCAAAGGCAAGGAGCTCAGTCTGGAAGGAATCATGAACACAGAAGATTATGACACAAGGAAGCATGTGACATGGGCCTGCAAGCTATATAGAGGGAGCTATGGGCGTTCAGAGCCAGGAACCTCTTTCCTCTTGAGAAGATGAGAGAAGGTTTCCGGAGGGAAGGGTGGAGGCGTGCAGCAATGGTGGAGAGATGGTAGGAGGTAGGGCACGTGGAGAAACGCTATGGAAACTAAACTAGCTGGACCAGAGTGTACACACAGGCTAAGTGTATCATTTAAAAGGGGTTGAAAAGTGAAAATGAAAGTGTTAGTTGCTCGGTTGTGTCTGATTCTTTGCGACCTCATGGATGGTAGCCCATCAGGCTCCTCTGTCCATGGGATTCTCCAGGCAAGAACACCAGAGTGGGTTGCCATTTTCTTCTCCAGGGGATCTTCCCCACCCAGCAATTGAACCCAGGTCTCCTGCATCCCCTAGTGGCTCAGACGGTAAAGCATCTACCTACAATGCTGGAGACCTGGGTACGATTCCTGGGTCAGGAAGATCCTCTGGAGAAGGAAATGGCAATCCACTCCAGCACTCTTGCCTGGAAAATCCCATGGACAGAGGAGCCTGATAGACTACAGTCCATGGGGTTGCAAAGAGTTGGACACGACTGAGAGACTTCACTCCTGCATTGGCAGGCAGATTCTTTACCATCTGAGCCACCAGGGAAGCCCTAAGAATGCTGGAGTGGGGAGCCATTTCCTTCTCCAGGAGATCTTGCCAGCCCAGGGATTGAACCTGGGTATCCCCTATCACAGGCAGATTTTTTTTTTTTTTTTTTTTACTATCTGAGCCACCAGGGAAGCACCTAAAAGGAGCTGTTCAACCACAAAGCTTTTGGAACAAAATATGCCCTTGGGGGTGGGGGTAGTGACAGTGAAGACAGCATCTATAGTTATTGACAGAGCACACTTTAAGTAACTTGGATTCTCCTACCCCCAAATGCCCTCTGAAGTGGTTTGGAACGCCCTCATTTGTGGTTTTACAGAGGCAAAACACAAGATGGATGTCTTGATCCATCACAATAGGACCACTGTTTGAGGGGTAGGAAAAGTGAACTCATTTATCAAATGAAATCAACAGATAGGTGCTGTTGTAAGTCAAAAGCGTGCTTCCCAGGTGACTCAGCAGTAAAGAATCTGCCTGCCACTGCAGGAGATGCAGATTTGATCCCTGGGTTGGGAATATCACCTGGAGTAGGAAATGGCAACCCACTCTAGTATTCTTGCCTGGAAAATCCCAAGGACAGAAGAACCTGGTGGGCTACAGCCCATAGGGTCACAAAAGAGTTGGACATGAATTAGCTAAACAACAACTTGCTAAGAGCCAGCCACCACGAGGTACATCTCAGGTGAGATGGAGGTGGATGCTTCAGGCAGAGGTGACAGGAATGTGAAATACACTTATTCTTCAGGGGGATGGAGGAGAGGGGCTAAGGAGATAATTTTGATTGAACTGGAGGCTGGAACAGGCAGAGGTTTAAAAATCCTGTTTTGTTTAGCTCAGGCAAAATCTGACAACTTGTATTTGCCAACGTTGAAAGATTGGGGGATCTCACAGGAAAATCTGGATTTTAGGCTCCCTTGAAAAATGGGCCCACATTTCTAAATGGCATCTACTGTTTGGAGAAGGGGAACTCACTGCAGCCTCCCCTGGCCACTTTGTTCCACGCTGCAATTCGTATTTAGATGCTGATCACATTTTGTAAGCACAGTGCAGTTAGCTCTCCAGAATGCTTCTGAAAGCCAGGATGGCTCAGAGTGCATTTGCAAGCTTATTCTTTAGGAGGTGAGTGTTAGTTATATTATCCGGGTTTCCCTACTTTCTCTTTTTTCCACTACTTCCAAGTTCCTGCCAGCATCTGATTGTGCAATTCCTGATAGAGGGGACCTCAGTGCAACAAGGGTGGCAAAGTTGGTAAGGGCAGCCTGCTGGGCCAAGGGGCTCAGCCTTTATTCTCTCAGGGCAATAAAGGACACGACACAGGCAGATCTTAAGAAAATTCATCTGGCAGAAGCCCATAGGCTGGGCTGGAGGAGGCAGAAATGAATATTGACCCTGGTGATGCAAGTTACTCAGTTACTGAGTGTGTGGACTTGGGTGGGCTATGGAACCTCTTAGTGCCTCACTTTTCTCCTCTGTAAAATGGGCTTGATAAGAACAGTACCAATCTGGCAGGTCTGTTGCCAGGATTAAAATGAAATAATAAGCATACAGCATGTAGCACAGTGCCTGGTTGGTACATCAGTGCCCAATGCTTATGATAATTTTTAGAATGAATCCTGAGATCAATTGGAAGATTACTGCAGTAGCCGACGTATGAGCTGATAAGGTCCTAGAGGAGGGAAGAGACAGTGACAAAGACCAACATGGGAGTGTTAGGAATGACGACCCAACTGGGTTCAAGGCTGACTGGGGGAGGGGGAAGAGAGACAACTTCTGGGTCTGTAGCCTGGGTAAGTGGGGAATGACCGCACTGAAATGGAGAACCCTGGGAAGACAGTTTCAGGGGAGGGAGAAGTCAGTTTGATACATACTTCGAGGTGACCCTGGAGAGGTGGAGGCCAAACAGCAGTGTCCAGCAAGCGATGAGAAGTGCGAGAGTGGGGCTGGGGAAATATGGCTCAGGGCTGAGGATGTGGGTTATGAACATGAGGAACCCAGAGAGGGGAGAGGCACCCTGGAGGGAATGGATGAAGCTCTGTGCCCAGTTCAGCATCTCAGTTTGAACAGCTGGGGATTCTCTTGACCCAGAGACTGTGCATATTCTGCTCAGTCAGCTGTGCCACTTGGATACCACCTTTGTCCTTCATCTTATGTGCTTTTAGTTCAAATGCTGACCGGGCCTAATCCTGCTTGCCTTGTGAGCCCTGATGAGGTCAAAGTCCCCTGTGTAGAAAGCGACAGGCTAACACTTGGTTTTATGTTTGATGAAATGGAGACACCTGATACGGACTGCAGGGAGAGGGGGAGGTCAGGCAGAATTGTGGGGGACCCAGCTTTTGGCTGGCGCCTTCCTCCTGATCCTCTCAGAAGGCCCACCTTGTTCCAAAGCTCCACCTTCTCAGCTGCTCCCTCGATTTTCCCGGCAGCTTCTCTCTCTCTTTTTTTCCACATGAACTGTTCAGAGAACCATTTGCTCAGGACTCCCTGGTCCTCATGGAGGCAAATCAATCTCCATCTACTTGTTCTCTCAATATACTAAGTGCTGCCAGCCTCTTCAGTCCCAAGCTCTGGGTTAGGTGTGGGAGAGACAAAGGTGGCAAGGGTGGGTGTACCTGGAAGAGCTTGAGTTGAAATGTGCTGAAGTGTGGCCAAGGGCATTTCAGGCACGGTGGTCTTGGGGGCCACGAGGGCACACGAGGTGTGGGGCACCTCATCGTATGTGTGCACAGGGCTGACTCACCCCCTTCCCACCAGCAGCCATCCCATCAGAACATGCACATGCATAATTTTATTTACCTCTCCAGTCTCTAGCATGCCAGCCAGGAGCCAGGGTAAGAGAAAGAAAAAGGAATAAAATGAGTGTAAGCACAGTGAAGGAAGGGCTCAGCTGGTTAAGCAAGACTTCTGATTACTGTCATTAGTGCTCAAAAGAGTTCCAACCCGAAGTGGCATTAAATGGACAGATTGTGTGTGTATGTGTGTGTCTGGATAAAGCATATATATTAGAAGAACGAGACCTTCAGACAAAGTGGCCAGTCAGTGTTGGGGTGAGGAAATTTCCTGTCCAGCTGGTTATCTAATGGACACCTGATGTTGATTTGCTTCCTGATGGACAGTGTAAGGAGGAAACCCAATGGAATGGAAATGTTACCATTAAGTGTGCTCAGGTCAGAGGAGCCTGGCTGCCCTGCAAAGCTCTCTCCTTATACATTCAGCTGGCAAACCTTGCCTGCTCCCCAGGAGGATGTGGAGGGAGACTTAGAACGCTCTCTTTTCTTGAAGAAGTTGGATTGAGTACTTTGCAGGAACAAACAACCTCAATAGAATTTAGGGCTAGCCTGTTGTTTCTAGGTTCCTTATCCTCCAAACTTAAGATGTATTTTGAGCTGGGATCAAGAGGCTGTAAACTGGACAGTGATCACCAGCTGCAAGGCTTCCGGACCCTCACGTAGTGCTCAGATACGCTCTGTTACTGCAGCGACATCTAATGGCCAGAGAAAGCAATGCATATTTGCATTTAAAAGCAGCCTGTGGTTCTGCCTTGGGAGGTTAATTTTTTTTTAAAGTAGATTGTCATATATGGAATTTAGAAAGATGGTAATGATAACCCTATACACGAGACAGCAAAAGAGACACAGATATAAAGAACAGAATGGATTGTGTGGGAGAATGCGAGGGTGGGATGATTTGAGAGAATAGCATTGAAACATATATATTACCATATATGAAATAGATTGCCAGTCCAGGTTCAATGCATCAGACAGGGCACTCAGGGCCGGTGCACTGGGAGGACCCTGAGGGATGGGATTGGGGGGGAGGTGGGAGGGGGGTTCAGGATGGGGGACACATGTACACCCATGGCTGATTCATGTCAATGTATGCAGAAACCACTACAATATTGTAAAGTAATTAGCTTCCAGTTAAAATAAATAGATTAATTAAAAAAATAATGTAGGTTGGACAGGGTACTATTGTTTATTGTTGTTGTTAGTTAGTCGCTAAGTCGTGTCAGACTCTTACAATCCCATGGACTGTAGCCCACCAGGCTCCCCTGTCCATGGGATTTCCCAGGCAAGAATACTAGAGTGGGTTATCATTTCCTTCTACAGGGGATCTTCCAGATCCAGGAATTGAATCCGTGTCTCCTGCACTGCAGGCAGTCGGGGAAGCCCCATTATTGTTTATTAACTCCTGTAAAATAACATTTTGACTGCCACCCTAAGAATTCACTTCCTGAATCTTTGGATGACATTTATGTTGTTGTCATTCATAACTGGATGTTAATCAAATTTTTTGAAAACCAAGCAATTGCCTCTTTGAATTTTTTTCTTACAACCATCATGACTTTGCACTATTTTAAAGCTTCTTGTTGGAGCTCTGTGTATGTATGCATTATGGAGAAGGTTTCTATCAAAGGGAAAAGATGATCAAATTTTCCTCCAAATACCCACTTCTCGGCTTCCCTGGTGGCTCATGGTAAAGAATCCACCTGACAATACAGGACATGATGGTTCAATCCCTGGGTTGGGAAGATCCCCTGGAGAAGGAAATGGCAAACCACTTCTTGCCTGGAAAATCCCATGGACAGAGGAGCCTGGCGGGCTACAGTACATGGGGTCGCAAAGAGTCAGACATGACTTAGGGACTAAATGACAACAACCCACTTCCACTCTACAGTAAATTGTTGTGGTAAATATATATTCTAGAGTAGAATGGTGGTGGTGGCTGGATTTCCCCATAAGAGGTCACTGTTCTAGCTCTTGCGTGAAGAAAGGAATGCTGAAAGTTTACAGAGAAGATTGAAACCTCTATTCCCATATTTAGATGCCAGTGAATTTCATCTGAAACCCTTTGCGATACTGTGATTTATAATAAATATATACTTGATCTTCGTCCCCATTTCTGGCACAGAGCTCCTATAATATTAACTTGACATTTCCTAAGTGATGAGAGCAATAAAGGTGCCTTGGTATTCATAACAAACCCTTTTCAGTCACACCTGAGTTTATGTTAATACAGTGACTTTTGGAAAGTGTCAAAATGGATGGAGTCTGGTTGCCAGTAATCCAGTGAATAAACTAGTTTCCTGAGTTCTGTGAGCCACTCTAGCAAGTTAATCGGATTCAAGGCTGTGTGAACCTCTAATTTATACTTCAGAAGCTCGGGTGACAACCTAGACTTGAGATCGGCATCTGAAGTGGGGGGCAGTCTTGTGGGACTGAGCCCTTAACCCAAGGAATCTGATGCTGTCTCTGAGAGTGTCTGAATTGAGTGGAATTGTAAGACTCCCATGTGCCATTGGAGGCTTGCTTGGTATGCGGGAAAAAAACCCACACACTGGAGTTGGTCCTAGAATCTAACCCCTTTTCACTGACTACCCCAAACCCTGGGCTTCCCAGGTGGTACTAGTGGTAAAGAATCTGCATGCCCATGCAGGAGACATGAGAGATGTAGGTTCAATCCTGGGGTCAGGAAGATCTCCTGGAGAAGGGAATGGCATCCCACTCTAGTATTCTTGCCTGGATAATTCCATGGACAGAGGAGCCTGGAGGGCTACAGTCCATGGAGTCTCAAAGAATCAGACACGACTGAGTGACTGAGCACACACATTCTAACCTCTAGGTCCTGGTTTGGGGAAGGCTTGCTCTAGGGAGGAAGTGAGGTCATGAAACCTTGAACTCTGCATAAGGAACACTAAATTGTAAGAGGTTCCAGAAAGTGCTGGGTAGATGCCTCTGGCTTTACTATTTCAAAAAGTGGTCCTCAAAGCATGGAAGCCAGTGATATAAGCAGCCTTAGTCTCATCCATCTTTTGATGGCCAACCAGCGAGAGCCCATTTTCACTCCTGACAGGAAAAGAAATTCTGAGGGCCAGGATATTAAAAAATGAATAAAAAGCTTGTAGTATATCATACTTCTTTCCCACTCAACTTCACTCTGGATTTTTTAAAGAAGCTATCTTTTTTAGAAAGACCATACTTTGGCCACCTGATGTGAAGAACGGACTCATTGGAAAAGACCCCGATGCTGGGAAAGATTGAGGCAGGAGAAGGGAACAGAGGATGAGATGTTGGATGGCATCACCGACTCAAGGACATGAGTGTGAGTGAACTCCGAGAGTTGGTGATGGACAGGGAGGCCTGGCGTGCTGCTGTTCATGGGGCTGCAAAGAGTCAGACACGACTGAGAGACTGAACTGACTGAATAATTATCATATGAAGAAATCAACTTTTCTAAGAATTGACCATATGAAGTTGCCCTTTGGGAATGTCAAAAAAAGGCTGTTGGCAGTGTCATATGGTTCAGTGTAAAAAAAGAAGACTGAAACTAAAGGGGAGATATACTGTATTCCTCAATAAAGACAGAATATTTTACGTAAATCATTCCAAGTATATAAGTTTAACATAAGTCCAGTCATAATCACAAGGTAGTTCTAAAGTTCATCAGAAACAACAAATGACTGAGAATAATCAAGGGAAGATTGAAGAGTGTTGAGCGGGTAGATGCCTTGCCAGACATTAAAGGCTCTTATAAAGCTTTAGGAATTGAAATAGTGTGGCGCCGGCACGAGGACAGGCTGACAAATCTACAGTTCAGGATACACAGCCCTGAGACAGACCCTGAGACAGACATATATACATCTAGGATGGGCTGAAAGTCACAGAACAAAGTAGTGGGGAAAAGAGATGATTTCAAAAGTGGTGCTTAAACAATTGGTAAATTATTTTTGTTTTTAAAGTCAGGTGATTACCTGACATCACACCACAGGTAAATTCTAAATACATTAAAGTGATAAGTGTAACAATTACAATAAAATATTTAAAGAAATATATCAGTGAATAGTCATATGATTGTGGGATGGGGTAGGTCTTTTACACAGAAGAGCAAAGTTTAAAACCCCAGAATAGTAACATGTATATATAATTGCATAAAAATTGTAAAATATGTACAATAACAGCATAAATGGCATTAGAAGCCAAATGTCAAATGGATGCAGTAAATGACAAAGGGTTAATACCTTTAACATATAAAGACTTCTTACCAATTAGTGGGAAAAAAAGCTAAATAGTCTAGAAAAATAGGCAATGGGTACAGATGGAAAATTTACAAAGAAATACTAATGACAAATTGATATATGAAAAACATGATGCTATTTGCTTGTAATCAGTGAAATTCAAATTAAAGCAACATGACAACATTTTTCAGCTATTAGGTTCAAAAGGATTCAGAAAGTGAAACCACCCTACTCACTGATGTTGCAGGTGTCAACTAACAGCCTTTCTGGGGTGCAAACTTCATTAAGACCTTAGACTTATTTTTATTCTGTGGCCTGTATTTCTAGGAATACAGCTAAACAGTGTCATTATAGATGTGAAAAAAATACAAGGGCTTTCACTGCAGTATTATTGTACTGAAGAATTAGAAACAGCCTAAACATTTAAACATGGAGAAATTGTTATTTATGGTACGATTGAAGCAGAGATTGAAATTATACTGCCACAAACCAAGGAACACTTAGGGCTACCGGAAGCTGAGAGAGACAAAGAAGATTCCTCTCCTAGACCCTTCGAAAGGGGCATGGCCCTGCCAACATCTTGGTAGTAAACTTCTAGGCTCCAAAACTTTGAGAGAATAAATCTGTTTTTTAAAAAATTATGGCACACCCAAAAGAAGTTGTACTACACACACACACACACACACACTGGAATATTACTCAGTCATAAAGAGGAATGAATTTGAGTCAGTGGTAGTGAGATGGATGAACCTAGAGCTTATCCTACAGAGTGAAGTCAAAAAGGGAAAAACAAATATTGTATATTAAAGCATATATATGGAATCTAGAAAAATGGTACTGATGAACCCAACTGCAGGGAAGGAATGAAGACACAGATGTAGAGAGCAGACTTGTGGAAACAGAAGGGGAAGGAGAGGGCGGGATGGATTGAGAAAGTGGCACTGACATATATACACTATCATGTGGAAGATAGCTAGCTAGTGGGAAGCTGCTGTGTAACACAGGGAGCCCAGCCTGGCGCTCTGTGATTTAAAAGGTGCGGGACGTGGGGGAGGCTTGACGGAGGGGATATATATATATATAAATATATATATATATTTATGATTCATTCACGATGTTGTACAGCAGAAACCAATACAACATTGTAAAGCAATTATCCTCTAGTTAAAAAAATATTAAAATGGAAAATAATTATGGCATATCCAAATGGTAGAATATTATGTGATAATTAGAAAAGATGTTCTTAATACTTGATGGCCTGAGGCAATATCCATTCAATAATAACTGATAAAAGCAGATAAATTTTCATTTATTATATAATTTTTACATACAGTAGGAATGCAATTTTATGAAAAAATAACTTTCCATATACATATTTATGCATACACATCTGCATATACATATGAACACACAGAAGTAAAACTTAATCACTATAACACATGGCTATTGGGCTTATAGGTAATTCTTTTCTTTGTCATGCTTTTCTGTATTTCCCAAGTTTTCTATAATCTATGTGCATTCCTTTTTTTTTTATTGTGGCAAAACACACATAACAGAAAACTTGACCATTTTAACCATTTTGAAGTGTATGTATTATTCTTAAAATGAGGGATAACAGGTTTTATCAATAAGCATACACTAGGCACGCTCTCAGCTTGCATCGACATGACAATTACAATAATGTGACAATTTCAAAAATTTGTTCGGACAAAGGACAGGAAAGGAACACAATCCAGAGAGATGAAAAGTTTGATGGACTGGAGCAGCAGAATTGGGTGTAACTGTGATGTGTGTTGTCCTGAAGGCAGCTTTTCTTTATAGGTTGAGATAAATACTTGCAGGCTTTTTGGTGCTGAGGAAAGTGAGGCCTGGCTCAGCCAAAAAAGGCACATGGGGAAGCCGGGGGCCACTGAGACAATAGAGGGAGAAGTTATAGACATGAGGAAAAACAAACTCAGCCAGGGCTGATCATTTAAAATTGGATTCAACTGGCCCCAAATGAATATCCGAGCAGGTCTTCAGGATACATCAACTGTATAAATCCAGATTTGCCCAGAAAAGTCCAGGAAGGCAGGTAAGCCTTCTGATGTGGAATCTGAGGGGAGGCTAGCAGAGAAGGAGCATGGTTCAGGGCAGATGCGAAGCCCCATTTGGTTTTGAGTTCACCCCCCAACTGTGTGAACCTGCCTGTAATCCTCATCCTTACTTGGACCATTCTGATTTTTCTTCGATCAGAATTGGCTGATTCTAGGCTCAGTTCCTCACTATGAGACCTTGGGTATCAGGCTTTTGCCTTTGTGGTCTGTAGAGAAACTGAGTTTTCCTAGGTCACAATTAGGAAAATACAGGGCCAAGCCCAGTAAGACACTGACTCATTTCAAATGCAGTTACTTCCTCAACAGGGGAATCAGGGACTACTGGCCCCTTGTTAGTGACAGTTCCTGGCTTAGTTTGCTTCTTTCCAGGCTGTTTCACTGAAGGACAGGCTGTTAAGGCCAGAGTGACCTGTCCTCACTGTGGAAGCCACCTTGATGTAACAGGCAGTTGCAGCTATGAAGTGAGGGAAGAAAAGTGGGCCTCACCTGTAGGTCTAGTTCTCTGTAGACCTAAGATAGCAGAGGGTGGGAATGGAGAGGCAGCGTGGGCTCATGCCCATTGCCCTGAGGTTACAGCAGAAATGCCACGGAGTGGGGCTTTGCAGAGGGTTTGTATGAGCAGTCATGAGCATTTTGGATCCTGGTCTCGCTCAGGCTCTGTGTTCTTTGCTGTTGTTACCCATCCACAAACAAGGCAAGGTCCCCCCAAACACATCTCCTCACCTGCATCTTCCTCTTCACAGTGTCAAAGGGGAAGGAGAGGGTCTGGGTCACTGCAGCAGCCAGGCAGACATTGGCAAAGTTCTGGAAGAGAGAGAACCGATCCCGGGGTCCATTCCAGATTTTCTCCAGGTTCATGTAAACTAGAAGGGAGCCAGCAGAGAAAGGGAGAGCACCTGAAAAACAAGGCCAGGGAGGCTGTGATGGCTCAGGAGACACTGGTTTGAGAACATAAATGCCAGTAGGAAACCCTGGGGAAAGCAACAGGACCAGCTCTGGGCTTGTGAAAAGTCACTCCAACAGAAGCAGCACGCACTTTCTTGGGTAATGGTAACGTGGTATATTTTGATTGGGTTTGTGTCATTGATCACAATGCATCGAATGATTCCCTGCAGGTTTGTGTATTCTATGTCCATTTCACTTTTAAAAGAATCATAAACAAATATCGAACTCTAGTTAGTAATATGCACGCTGAAAGGTTGAGGGGTGAAGTGTATTGATGTTTGCAATTTACATGAAAATCATCAAAAAATACATGACTGATGAATGGCTAGAGGGATGGATAGATAAATGATAAACCAAAACATTCATTGAAGGACCCGGTATATGCTGGGTATATGGGTATTTCCAATTCTTTTTAAAATTTATTTTATTTATGTGTAGTTGATTTATAATGTTGTGTTAGCTTCAGCACAGTAAAATGATGTACAGCAAAGTGATTCAGTTACATAGTCTTTTTCATATTTATTTCAATTATTGTTTATTACAGGGTATTGAATATAGTTTCCTGTGCTATACAGTAGGACCTTGTTTATCCAGGGTATTTCCAATTCTCTTAACATTTTGGGGTGTTTGAAATAAAAAAAGAGTGTTGGGGAAAAAATCATTCTTAAATAAAAAGTTAGTGGGAGGTACTTAATCAAGCTTTGGAGTTTAGGGGATACTGATCTTCAGCTGAGAATGTAACATTCTGTGAAAACTGAAGAGTGAGATCGTAATGGTGAGGGAGGGAGGTTCCTTGACCTTGCTTCTGGGAATGATGTGGGATATCAGGGCCCAGTGGGCACCCTGCACTGTGTGGCAGCCTCACCTTTCTTTTTTAAAAAAAAATTTATATTGGAGTAGAGTTGATTTACAATGTTGTGTTAGCTTCTGCCGTACAGCAAAGTAAATCAGTTATACATAGACATATATTCACTCTTTTTCTATATAGGACATTACAAAGTACTGAGTAGAGTTCCCTGTGCTATCCAGTAGGTCCCTTATTAGTTATCTTTTCTTTTTAACTTTTTATTTTGTTTTGGGGTATAGCTGATTAACGATGTGGTAATTTCAGGTGATCCGTGAAGGGACTCAACCATACATATACATGTATCCATTCTCCACCAAACTCCCCTCCCACCCAGCAGCCTCACCTTTCTAGGAAAAGGTGGTAAGCAAGTAGTGCAGTGGTTGGCACTTTGAAGCTTCCAGAAAATTTTGGACCAATCTGAAGTTTACACAGGGACTAAATATCTCCCTTAAGATGAGATTTAAAAGAAGGGCTAACACTAGTTGGGTTGCTTATCTTTAGAAAAATGTAGTATTTATTTGATAAAAACAAAAATGACATACCAATGCTATATTTTCATTCAGAAAACATTTGTGGAGCTAATGCTATGTGATGGGTCCTTTGCCAGGTGCCAGGAATACAAAGAGGAGTGAGCAGGCTAATTCCTGGAGATACTCACCATCTAGTGGGAGAGACAGACAGATAACGAGTCATAGTAGCGGGGCTAGGAAGGCTATACAAAGTGCTTTAGGTACACAAGGATCAGAGGGATTCATTTTGCCTGAGGGAATCAAGAAGGACTTCACAGAAGAGAGAACTTTTTAACTGGGTCTTCAGGAATGAGCAGGAGTTCATCAGACACTGACGGAGCAAGCAGAGGGAACAACATATACAGAGAGTGGTATTTCCAAGAAATGCCAGTATTTCTGGATGGCCAACACAGGAGTGCAGGTAGAGCATGGTAGGAGATGAGGTAGGGATTGGCCGGCAGGGCCAGGTCTGAAGGCGCTAGTATGCCAGAAGGAATTTGGGTTTTTCCCTGTAGCTCACAGGAGTCAGTGAAGGCTTTTAAGGAGGGCAGTGGGAAGAGGTTGATGAAATGATTAACTTGCACTTAGAAAGCTCACCACACCCCTGGGAGCAAGGTATAGGGTGGACCGGGGCAGGAGAGACCCAGGACTGGGACCAGGTAGGAGCCTCTCGTGTCTGCAGAAAGATGATGAGAGTGTGACCTGGGGCAGAGAAGATGCGGATGGAGAAGGGGCAGACTTGAGAGCTTTAAAAGGTGAAATTGACAGCACTTGCGGCTGAAGTGGGCATGCAGTGAGAGGAGGAGTCAAAGTTGAGGAGATAATAGGTTTCTTCTGGCTTAGGCCACTGGGTGAAAGAAAGGCAGTCTTGTTCACAGGGACACAGGAAGGGAGCAGGCATGCAACTAATGAGGACATCAGGTTTAGTCCTGACTAAATATTGATACATCCCTTGCAGGCATTCATACTACCACTGAGAGTTGGTGGTAGTCAGTGGCTAAGAGAGACGGCTCTGGGGTTGTATTGCTAGATCTTCTGCTTTCTATCTATGTGGTCTTGGGCAAGTTGCTTAGCTTCCCTAAGCATCTATTTCACCTGTAAAATGTGGCTTAAATGAGGAGCTGTATGCAAAACGTTTAGGACAGTGCCTGGCACCTAATAAAGAGCAATAGATGTTAGTCATTGTTATTATAGAGATGAAATTGGGAGTCATTAGAGTATTACAATGTTTGTTTAAGCCACTAACTTAGATGAGGCCACCCAGGGACGGAATGAAGAGTGAGAAGAAAACTCAGAAAGGAACCGGGGAATAGCGACAGGTAGAGGGCTGGCAGCATCAGATGAGCCACACAAGAAAGAGCTGAAGAGAGGTGGGAAAAGAAATCGAGATATAGTGGGATCCTGGAAGACAGGTTTCTAGAATAAAGGGTGATGGGTCTCATCAAATACTGCAAAAAAGGTCAGATAAAAGGTAAAAGTCTACTCGATTGGCAACTGGGGGTCCTGGTGACTTGGCAGGTGTAGTCCTGGCAAAGGTTCTGAAGATCACAGAAGCTACAGTTGCTACCCTGGTTGTGCTCATACATGTATGGATGTACTCGGAGACTCCTTCCTGCAGTCATATGGGGAGTGTGTGGGACTGTTTGCCTGTCAACTTGTGCTGAGCCACCTGCAGGCTGTCCTTCTCCCTCCCAGGCCAAAGTTAGGAGTGGGGTATATGGCTATGGAATAGAACAAAGCTAATCAACTCTATATTGAATCCATATGACCTTGCACTCAGAGGTCATTCTGTCATTTTTGAAGCAGAAGATATTAAGAAGAGGTGGCAAGAATACACAGAAGAACTATACAAAAAAGATCTTTATGACCCAGATAATCACAATGGTGTGATCACTCACCTAGAGCCAGACATCCTGGAATGTGAGGTCAAGTGGGCCTTAGGAAGCATCACTACAAACAAAGCTAGTGGAGGTGATGGAATTCCAGTTGAGCTATTTCAAATCCTAAAAGATGCTGCTGTGAAAGTGCTGCACTCAATATGCCAGCAAATTTGGAAAACTCAGCAGTGGCCACAGGACTGGTAAAGGTCAGTTTGCATTCCAATCCCTAAGAAAGGCAATGCCAAAGAATGCTCAAACTACCACACAGTTGCACTCATCTCACACACTAGTAAAGTAATGCTCAAAATTCTCCAAGCCGAGCTTCAACAGTACGTGAACCCTGAACTTCCAGATGTTCAAGCTCGTTTTGGAAAAGGTAGAGGAACCAGAGATCAAATTGCCAACATCCGTTGGATTATGGAAAAAGCAAGAGAGTTCCAGAAAAACATCTATTTCTGCTTTCTTGACTATGCCAAAGCCTTTGACTGTGTGGATCACAACAAATTGTGGAAAAATCTGAAAGGGAATACCAGACTACCTGACCTGCCTCTTGAGAAATCTGTATGCAGGTCAGGAAGCAACTGTTAGAACTGGACATGGAACAACAGACTGGTTCCAAATAGGAAAAGGAGTACGTCAAGGCTGTATATTGTCACCCTGCTTATTTAACTTATATGCAGAGTACATCATGAGAAATGCCAGGCTGGATGAAACACAAGCTGGAATCAAGATTTCCAGGAGAAATATCAATAACCTCAGATATGCAGATGATACCATCCTTAAGACAGAAAGCAAAGAAGAACTAAAGAGCCTCTTGATGAAAGTGAAAGAGGAGAGTAAAAAAGTTGGCTTAAAGCTCAACATCCAGAAAACTAAGATCATGGCATCTGGTCCCATCACTTCGTGGCAAATAGATGGGGAAACAGTGACAGACTTTATTTTTTCGGGCTCCAAAATCACTGCAGATGGTGACTGCAGCCATGAAATTAAAAGACGCTTGCTCCTTGGAAGAAAATTATGACCAACTTTGACAGCATATTAAACAGCAGAGACATTACTTTGCTGACAAAGGTCCATCTAGTCAAAGCTATGGTTTTTTTCCAGTAATCATGGATGGATGTGAGAGTTGGACCATAAAAAATGCTGAGCACTGAAGAATTGATGGTTTTGAACTGTGGTGTTGGAGAAGACTCTTGAGAGTCCCTTGGACTGCAAGGAGATCCAACCAGTCCATCCTAAAGGAAATCAATCCTGAATATTCATTGGAAGGACTGATGTTGAAGCTGAAACTCCAATACTTTGGCCATCTGATGCGAAGAACTGACTCATTGGAAAAGACCCTGATGCTGGGAAAGATTGAAGGCAGGAGGAGAAGGGGACAACAGAGGATGAGATGGTTGGATGGCATCACCGACTCGATGGACATGAGTTTGAATAGACTCAGGGAGTTGGTGATGGACAGGGAGGCCTGGCATCCTGCAGTCCATGGGGTCACAAAGAGTCAGACACGACTGAGTGACTAAACTGAACTGAACGGACCTTGAACTCAGTTAAATGAATTTAACGGGTTACAAAGATATACAATACATTCATATATATCCCTTGAACTCAGTAAAGTGGATTTCACTGGTTACCAACAAAGATATAAAAATCATTTGTATAGGTCCAAGAACACAGCCTTTTCTTGGACAAGGTGACAAGTTCCATCTTACCTAAAACAGTAAGGGAAACCCCTCGATAAAGGGCCAGGAACCCTTCCTGTTGATAAATAGTAGAAAATGCATGGAGGATCCCCCTGTAGGATGGTTCCAGCATGTTCTGCACAATTAACCGAGTTTTGATGAGGTCTGTAGGATATGTCACAATGGTGGAAACCATCCCTGCGAGACTCCCAGCCATGATGGAGCTCCACTGGGAAATATGGCCCAGGTCATCCATGAACAGCACGACAAACCTGGGAGAAAACAGGGAGAAAGGCCCAAGGGAATCAGCTATGGATTGTTTTGGAGTGTTCAGCACTACTGATTGCAACATTTCCCCGCGTTTGGAAATGCTTTATGAAGCAAAAATTACTATACTAATGTATTAGGATAAATGAGTAAACACATTCAATTCTAGTATATTTATGGAATTCTACTTAGCTCTAAGGAAGAGATATCTAAGCTTCTTATTTACATCTACCCTAAGTCCATCCACTTCATCTTAAGCATTTTCCCCTTTTATTTGCATAACTGTCAACCCTGGCTTTCCTGTGGGGTGTAAATGAACAGAAGTACTCCATAAATACTGAACTGGAATGTGCTCCTTTGATTCGGTTGCAACTTCAATGAAATTGCTTGAAACAATGACTTTAAGCATTCCCAGTAATTGAGGTTTTTTGTTTTTGGCTGCCTCAGGCAGCATGTGGGATATTAATTCCTCAACCAAGGGTTGAACCTGAGCCCCCTGCATTGGAAGCTCAGAATCTTAACCACTGGACCACCAGGGAAGTCCCTTGAGTTTTTAAAATATATTGGTTTAATAATTGTAAGAGAAGATGCACGACCCCACCAACTGTCAGAGAAATAACAAAAATAGTAACAAGATACCATTTCTCACCCAGCAGACTGGCAAAGATGAAAAAGTCTGATAACACCAAGTGATGGTGAGAAAGTATGGAAACAGGAATGCTCACCCACTGCTGGGAGAGGTGTACATTGGCAGGTCACTTTGTAGTATCTAGTAAAATTGGAAGAAAGCCTACTTTCATCCCAGCAATTCCATTTCTCAGTGCATATCCTAGAGAAACTCTTGTATAAAGACACAAGATGTACTTGGAGACTGCTTCCTGCTGTCAGATGGGGAGTGTTGGGACTGTCTTCCTGTCAGCTGGGTGAGAAATGGTATTTTGTTACTGTTTTTATTTGTTATTTTTCTGACAGTTGGTGGGGTCATGCATCTTCTCTTACAATTATTAAACCAATATATTTTAAAAACTCAAGGGATTTCCCTGGTGGTCCAGTGGTTAAGATTCTAAGCTTCCAATGCAGGGGGGCACAGGTTCAACCCCTGGCTGGGGACACTTATTATTAATGCATTGTTTGTAAGTGAAATTGAATAATCTAAAAGTCCATTGGTAGAGGAATGGATAAATTGTGGAAGTCATATAATGATACCATAAATGAATGCACTTAGAACTGTGTATTTACATGGATAAATCATAAAAGCATAAAGTTAAGTTAAGAAAAAAGTTAAGAAAAAAGCAAGTTGCAGAATGACCTATAGTGTATGGTAACTATCTATGGTCATTTCTCTGTATCCACAGGTTTCAGAAACCCCAACAGATACCAACATCTGTGGATGCTCAAGTCCCTCATAGAAAATGGTGTATTATTTGCCCTCTAGTATACTTTAAGTCAGGGGCTTCCCTACTGGCTTAAACAAAAAAGACTCTGCCTGCAAAACAGGAGACCCGGGTTGGATCCCTGGGTCAGGAAGATACCCTGGAGAAGGGAATGGCAACCCACTCCAGTATCCTTGACTGGAGAATCCCATGGACAGAGGAGCCTGGCGGGCTACAGTCCATGGGGTCACAAAGAGTTGGACACACTGAAGCAACTTATCAGGTACATATGCATACTTTAAATCATCTCTAGAGTACTTATAATACTGAATACAGTGTAAATGCTATATAAAAAGTTCCTGGGGCATGGCAAATTCAAGTTTTGCTTTTTGGAACTTTCTGGAATTGTATTACACAATACTGAATACAGTATTTCCAACCTGTGGTTGGTTGAATCAGTGGATACAGAACCTAAAGATACAGAGGGCTGACTACATTTAAATCAAGAAATACATGTACAAAACCATATCTTAAAGTAATTATGGATATAGACATGTAAAGAAAGTATAAAATAGACCCCCAAGAAGGTGGAGAGAAGATGGGACTGGAAAAGAGAATGAAGGGGACTTTACCATTATCTGTAATATTTTATTTCTTGTACTAGGTCTTCCCTGGTGGCTCAATTGGTAAAGAGTCTGCCTGTAATGCAGGAGACCCAGGTTCAATCCTTGGGTCGGGAAGATACCCTGGAGAAGGAAATGGCAACCCACTCCAGTATTCTTGCCTGGAGAATCCCATGGACAGAAGAGCCTGGTGGGCTACAGTCCATGGGGTCACAATTAGCTTAAAAGATACTTCAAGTATCTTTTTTATTTCTTGTATCTTTTAAGCTAATTCTCTTTTATGCTGTCAATCCTGCACTGTGGGTATATGAGTGTTTGCTAGACCATTCTTTTTTTTTTTTTTTAATTTTATTTTATTTTTAAACTTTACATAATTGTATTAGTTTTGCCAAATATCAAAATGAATCCGCCACAGGTATACATGTGTTCCCCATCCTGAGCCCTCCTCCCTCCTCCCTCCCCATACCATCTCTCTGGGTCGTCCCAGTGCACTAGCCCCAAGCATCCAGTATCGTGCATCGAACCTCGACTGGCAACTCGTTTCATACATGATATTTTACATGTTTCAATGCCATTCTCCCAAATCTTCCCACCCTCTCCCTCTCCCACAGAGTCCATAAGACTGTTCTATACATCAGTGTCTCTTTTGCTGTCTCGTACACAGGGTTATTGTTACCATCTTTCTAAATTCCATATATATGCGTTAGTGTACTGTATTGGTGTTTTTCTTTCTGGCTTACTTCACTCTGTATAATAGGCTCCAGTTTCATCCACCTCATTGGAACTGATTCAAATGTATACTTTTTAATGGCTGAATAATACTCCATTGTGTATATGTACCACAGCTTTCTTATCCATTCATCGGCTGATGGACATCTAGGTTGCTTCCATGTCCTGGCTATTATAAACAGTGCTGCGATGAACATTGGGGTACACGTGTCTCTTTCCCTTCTGGTTTCCTCAGTGTGTATGCCCAGCAGTGGGATTGCTGGGTCATAAGGCAGTTCTATTTCCAGTTTTTTAAGGAATCTCCACACTGTTCTCCATAGTGGCTGTACTAGTTTGCATTCCCACCAACAGTGTAAGAGGGTTCCCTTTTCTCCACACTCTCTCCAGTATTTATTATTTGTAGACTTTTGGATCGCAGCCATTCTGACTGGTGTGAAATGGTACCTCATACTGGTTTTGATTTGCATTTGTCTGATAATGAGTGATGTTGAGCATCTTTCATATGTTTGTTAGCCATCTGTATGTCTTCTTTGGAGAAATGTCTATTTAGTTCTTTGGCCCATTTTTTGATTGGGTCATTTATTTTTCTGGAGTTGAGCTGTAGGAGTTGCTTGTATATTTTTGAGATTAGTTGTTTGTCAGTTGCTTCATTTGCTATTATTTTCTCCCATTCTGAAGGCTGTCTTTTCACCTTGCTAATAGTTTCCTTTGATGTGCAGAAGCTTTTAAGGTTAATTAGGTCCCATTTGTTTATTTTTGCATTTATTTCCAATATTCTGGGAGGTGGGGCTAGACCATTCTTTGTGTTTCACTGCAGTTTCACAATTTAGTCCCAAATGGTTTTGGGTGGACTTTTCTATTGGCAAACTAGAAAGCCACTCTGTTACAATCCCTCTTTCTGGAAGCAGTACATCCCCAGTCATGAGAGCCTACGTTGGCAGAAATTGTTCTAAGAGGACTTTTACATGGTGCATGTTCCTGGGCCAGGAAGCAAAGGAATTTTATTCATGCTTGGGAAATGTGGAGAAAATAAAAGAGGGCTTGGAAACCAGGAAAAATAAGATTTTCTGTCAGAGAGTGGGTAGGAGGAGCAGGAGAGGTATAACAAGGATCTGAATAAAAGGAAGGTGAACAGAGCTAGCTAATAGTATTTTATCTTTTTTAAAATGAGAGCATCCTGAATACTTTGGCTTCCAAAGCTCTAGCGAAGATGTGTATTTCCTGCCTTTTCAGGCCCCCTGACTGACGAATAAGTGTTCAGGTGAAACCACTGAGAGAGTTCTAGATTGGCTCCTTTGCTCCCAAGTAAACACTTATCTATTAAAAACATCTCCTTCAAGCTGTAGGAAAGTCTGGACTTCATTTTGTCAGCCTCACTTAATAGTCATTTGAGTGAACCAGCACGACCTTTTAAAGATACGGGTAAACCAAGCTGGTTCTCCCTAGTGGGCCATCTGCCTTGGTTTCACTGCCTGCACCCTTCTTGAGTCCTTCCTCCCTCCTCTCTCCCCCGGCCAGTCCAGTCGAGTGGGAGGGGAACCTTAGCAGAGGGAGGGGAGACAGAGGAAGTGGAAATGCTTGGCTAGAGGGGTGGTCTGCAGCATGCTGGAATAATCTAGAAGAAGGAGGAGTTTGAAGAAACACCATTCATTCTCATTCAGTTCAGTTCAGTTCAGTCGCTCAGTCGTGTCTGACTCTTTGCGACCCCATGAATCGCAGCATGGCAGGCCTCCCTGTCCATCACCAACTCCCGGAGTTCACCCAGACTCACGTCCATCGAGTCAGTGATGCCATCCAGCCATCTCATCCTCTGTCGTCCCCTTCTCCTCCTGCCCCCAATCCCTCCCAGCATCAGAGTCTTTTCCAATGAGTCAGCTCTTCACATGAGGTGGCCAAAGTACTGGAGTTTCAGCTTTAGCATCATTCCTTCCAAAGAAATCCCAGGGCTGATCTCCTTCAGAATGGACTGCCTCCCCCTTATTCACCATCCCAGGGCACTCGTGCATGCATTCATTCCCCAGTCACTGAATATATACACTGTGCAAGCTTTCAGCATAAGATCATGAGTTCAACGGACCTGCCAGAGAGATGTCTGATAGGGGCGGCCCGAGAGAAATTAGGGTCTCTGAATGACTTGATGAACTAGGAAGAACCCTGTCTTCTATCAGTTTGCTTTATAAAGAGGGTTTTGCTGACAAATATACAAAATCGAAAAGAAGAACCAAGGAAAGCCCTTTTTCTCAGACTCATACTATACAGAGGTGAAGACAGAAGTTCCTCTTACAATCAGAGTCAAAGCAGGGCAACCCTGATAGGCCATCAATGACGTCATCTGAATCCCCACATCTTAAGTGCTTGTTTGATTGGCTGGGGCAGCAGTGTTCCCCTTTCTGCTCTTCCTTGCACTCCCACACACTGCATAGAAGCTTTTCCAGCAAGACTGGATAAGCTGATGAGCGGCAGTAACCCCTTCATTTCAGGCACACGGAGATTACACACACCCTTGATGTATGTAGTTAGAACTGCCAACACTTCAACCTAACACAAGTTGGCAGCCAAACACAAGCTCGTGAATTGGTTACATAATAAGGAAATGGTGTTGGTGATGAACAATTTCAGAGTTTCAGGAACCCAAAACAATGCTTATACAGCTAGACAAACAGTTGTAGCATAAAGTTGGGTAAAGGTCTACATCTGATAGCCACCCATTGTGTTAGATTTTATTTGTTTAGTACAAGGACCTAGCTCCTCCCAGACTCTACTGAGTGGATTCTTTTCATTGTAAATCCAAGTAAGGAGATATGTCATCATCACAACGTTAAGCTGAGCACTGAACTAAGCAGAAGACCTGGTTTCAAGCTCCAGCTGTGCCATTAATTGTGTTTGTGAGCAAGTCACTGAACTACTGCATTTTAAAAAAAAATTTATTTATTTATTTTTGACTGTGCTGGGTCTTTGTTGCTGCATGGGCTTTTCCCGAGTTGCAGTGAGTGGGGGCTACTCTCTAGCTGTGGTGCATGGGCTTCTCATTTCGGTAGCTTCTCATTGCAGAGCACAGGCTCTAGAACTCCCAGGCTCTAGAGCACAGGTTCAATAGTTGTGGTATGTGGGACCTTCCTGGACTAGGGATCAAACCTGTATTGGCAGGTGGATTCTTTACAACTGCGCCACCAGGGAAGCCCTGAACAACTGCATTTTCTGAACATTCTGTATGTTTATGCTTTTTTATTCAAACCCACAATCACAGGCTGTACCACTACCCACAACTAACTGTTCTGCAAATTCATGGATCTGCAAATTCAGTATAATGATGGATCCAAGGTATTGTCTTAATGTAGGAAGTCTGGCATCATGATTGATCCACCACTTTGCTGCCTATCACTGAAATATTTCCTTTTAATTTTCAGAAAGAAACTAACCTTTCAGGAAAACATTATTAGCAAACCTAGCCTGAGTAGCTATGTGTTCTTCCTCTCCCACACATCTCCTTTTCTCCATTCCCACGGTCATCAGCCCATTTCAGATGCTCTCAGCCACCACATGGACTAGTGCAACTGGTTCCTAACTGGTCCTGCCGCCCCCAGCCTTCCTCTTTAGATGTCCTCTGCAGCTACCAGGTGACAATTCCTGTAGAATTGCTTTAATCACAGCACTCCCCCATCAAAAATCCCCCCCAGTTACCCTTGCATTCCAAGTGAAGTCCAAACTCCCTAATCTGCCCCTCCAAGATCTCATTCCAACCTGCTTTTCTGGCTGTATTTTCCATTACAGCCAGAGACACACCTTATGCTCCAGTCATGCCGCATGCCTTCCCACTGCTGTGCCTTTGCTTATGGCATTACCTGCAGTATCTTTCTCCCCATCTTTGCCAGAAAACTCCTACTCATTTTCCCAAGACCAAACTCGGATGGTTTTTCTCTGCTGCGACATCTTCACATCTCCTCCCTCATCAGAGGTGTGAATTTCTATAGCACTTTAAACTTGGCAGTCACATGCTATGGACACACTATAGTTTTATTCTATTGCTCTGGAAGCTCCGGGACAAAGGGACCATGCCCCTTTCATCCTTGCATCGTCCCCAGCATCATGCATACAGTGGGCACTTAATGAATGCAGACAGAAAGGCAGTATGAAGTAATAGGGCATGGGTATTACAGTCGGAAGGCCTGGTGGTGGAGTTCAGCTCTGTCACTGATGAGTGGTGTGGCCAATCTGAGCCCAACAGTGCATCTGTAAAGTGGGCATACTTCCTGTCCTGTGGACGGTACAGGGAAGGAGACAGGTGTTGTAAATATCCAACGATTTACACACACATACACACACACACACACATACGAAATGGTAACTAGGTAGAGGTAATGGATGTTAATTAGCTTGATTGTGGCAATCATTTCACAATGTATACATATATCAAAGCATCAACTTGTACACCTTAAACATAGATAATTTTTCATGTTAATGATATCTCAAAATCTTAAAAATCCAATGATATGCAGTCATCCCTCTGTATCCATGGGTTCCAGAACTAACTGCAGATTGAAAATATTCAGAAAAAAAATTCCAGGAAGTTCCAAAAAAGCAAACCTTGAAGTTGCTGCACAGTAGCAACAATTTACATAGCATTTACATTATATTTACAACTTTTTCCATAGTATTTACATTGTATCAAGTAGTATAACCAACCTAGAGATGATTTAAAGTATCCAGGAGGATTGTGCAGGTTACATGCAAATACTACTCCATTTCATAGAAGAGACTTGAGCATGTGGGGTGGGGGTGGGGGAGTGGTGGGGTGGAGGTTGTCCTGAAACCAATCCCCTCCCGGATATGGAGGGATGTCTGTATATATTGGAGAGGGTTAGCAGCAAAGCCACAGTACTTAAACCAGCCTTTGAAGTTCTGCTTCCCTCTCCTTGGTACACATTCCAAAGGAGGAGTTCCATACTTTGTGGACAATACAGTAAAGTGGGGAGAAATTGAGTCATTAAAACTCCGAGGAGAAATGTTTACAGACTGAAGCCCAGATGTTGCTGAGAGCAAGGGGCCTGGGGAGGAAAGAGAGCCTTGACAGAGATGCCCCACCATCTCACTACCCTCCTTTCCCAGAGTAAGAGAGGCAACGCTATTCCCAGGCATAAGTGAAATGAGCGCTGGCCTCGAGGAATCAGTGATAAGGAAGATTCCACTGGGCTTGTCAGTTGTCGGATGAGACTTCCAGCTCCAGCCTCCCTGAGCCAAAGGCAAAATCCTTCGACTGTCAGTCTGCAAGGCAGACCTACAGTGGTCAAGACTGTGGATTGTGTTTCTCTAATTCTGAGCTAAGGCCAGGCTTCAGAGTTGGCTGCTGTTCCCAGTGAATGGGGAACCCGGGACCATCCCCCCAACTACAGAAACATCTCTACCTAAAACCCCACCCCTATCACTTCATTCTTTTAGGCTGTGTTTCCAGTTAAAATGCAAATATCTCTGAGTTCTTGAGGAAGCTTTAAGACTCATCAGGCTAATTTACATATTTAGAAGTTTTTCTAAAAAGCAGCTGTTTTTGTGGGAGGTGTTAAAAGGAGGCCAGTGAGCAGTGAGGGTGGGGCAGCCTCTGTAGGACCCCAAAGGTCAGCTTCTTGGGGGAAAGGGCAGGGAGCCGAACTCCGCGGCCTTGTGGTGGCAGTAGATTGGGCCCTCTGTCCCTAGCAAGCACTGTCTTCTGAGGGTTCTGGTCACACAGACTCTCTTCCATACATGTATCCTCAGAGGTCTCTCTCCCAAGCCAGCCAAAGCAAAATTTCCAAGTTGGTGTACAGTGGGAAGGGGTTAGGAGCCATCTATCCGGAGATTTCTTCACTCCTTCCCCCCAAATCTCCTTTCACCCTCTTCCGCCTCCTCTCCCGTCCAGCCCCGTCAGCCTCTCTGGGCCAGAGCTGCGTCCCCCTCAAACTGCAGAAACCCCCAGAAAAGGTGAAGAAGAAAAGGTGGGGACTACACTTTGGGGGCCGAAGAGGTCGCCTTCTGGCCCAAGGGGCTCCCACGAGATCCGGAAGGAGGCGGGGGCGCACCGCCGGCCCGATCCCCAGCACCCCGGCGGCGTCGGGCCGCGGGATACCCGGCGGCGGCCTCCCGGGCCCTGGCCCCGCCCACGCCCGGCTCTTACTTGCGGTAGGCGGCTAGCTGGACGGCGCTGCAGGGGAAGAGGCGCAGGCAGGCCACCGCGTTCCCCTTCCACAGGGCGCGCGGCCCCTCGGTCCGCCACACGCGGAGCCCCGCGGCCCACGGCCCCCGGGCGCGGCCGCGCACGACGCCGACCTGGGCCAGTACGGTGGCGAGCTCCAGCGGCGCGGTGAGGCTGAGGCTGAGCGCCCCCGCCAGCCCGGCGCATAGCAGCCGCTGGCTGCCCGTCAGCCGGCCGTCCCGCCGCCAAGTCGCCATCGCGCGTCCGCGGCCCGAGCCCCGGGCGACCGGCCGATCGCGTGGCTCGGGCCTGGGGCTCCTGGGCTCCGGCGCAGGGGGCGGGCCAGGCTCCGCCCGGCGTAGGGCGGACCCGCGGACCGGACGGGAAGCCGGTCCGCGGCCGGGCCCGAGCTGGCCTGGGGCCGGGGCGGGGTTGAGGAGGCTGGTCCGGGGTTGAGGCCGTCGCCGCTCCGGTTTAGTGTTTGATTTTCAGCCAAGACGTTTCTGTTTGCGGTTGAGAAACACTCACCGCGTTCTTTCAAGGCCTAGGCCGCTCTATTTGTGTTCTGAATATTCAGCCCCCGCCGCCCCCGCCTTATTTATACCCTTTCTCCCTTTCCAAGTTCCACCTTGCCCCCTTCCTTCCCTTGCCTCTGTTCTCATCCCTGCGACCTTTTTTCTGCCCCTAGGAAACGCTTTACCGATTTCTCAGGGCAGAAGGAAAAAACCTTCTATAACATACACACTATATCCAACACTTGACAAGTATCAGGCTTTTCGTACATTGTCTTATTTAATCTTCAAAACAGTCCTTAGTAGGTGTGTCCCCATTTATTACTCTCAATTCGAGAGGCCGTAGGTACGGTGCTTAGAGCTTCGACTCCAACCTGCGTTAGCATCTGAGCCCTGCAGTTTACCAGCTGTGTGACTTTGAGGAAGTCACTCAACCTCTCTATGCCTCACTCGCTTCATCTATAGTTTTTTTTCCTCTAGGGGTTGTTGTAAGTAGTAAATGAAAAATGATACAGGTAAGCACTACAGATGTGTTAACTATGATTAGATGTTTTTACAGAAGAGGAAACAAAGGCATAGAGATTGACTTGTTCTAGGCACACAGAGGCTAGACGCCATCTGGATTCAGGTCTGTTTTGTAACAACATTCCCTAACAGCTACACTAAACGTCCACTGGGACAGCAGAGTGTCTCTCGAGTAGAGACATTTTCGGTGGTTTTGTGAGCTAAGGGGACCACGGGGGCAAAGAAGGCTTAGCAGTCAGTGACTTGGCCAGAGTCTAAGAAGGATTTTGATAAGTTTTTTAAAAAATTAAAAATTTCTCCCTGTTTTCTCTTCTTAAAAAGCCGTTTCAGTAATAATAATGGAAAGGTAGTCCAGCAGTCTGTTAATATAAGACATCCCAGTTGCTTTTAGGCTTGTATTGTTATTTTCTACATTTACTAACACACATGATGATATAAAGATCCTTTTCTAAAAGGTGTTGCAGGGTTTTGATCAGGGGAACTTGTTCTACCTATTTATTAAACAGCGACAGACTCAAAGACAGAATAGACTGGTTGCCCAGGGGGATAGGGAGTGGAGGAGGGATGGCTTGGGAGTTTGAAATAGGCTTATGCAAACTATCATATAGAAAATGGATCAACAAGGTCCCACTGTAGAGTACAAGGAACTATATTCAATATCCCGTGATAAACAATCATGGAACAGAGTGTGAAAAAGAATGCATATGTATGTAACTGAATCCCTTTGCTGTACAATAAAAATAAACACAACATTCTGAATCAACTATACTTCAATTTAGAAAAAAGAAATGGAAAAAGAGGACTTGTTCTAGTAGAAGCCTTGCTCTGCTCTCAACCATTTGGGATGCTTATTTTTCTTGTTTTGTGAATTCTCCTGTCTTGCTGTAAGCTAATTTCATGGCTGTGGGAGGTTGAGGAAAGTAGGTTTATGACTCTGAAGACCAGAGGACATGAATTTCACAGGGTTTGAATTGGAATTTGGAGACTACAGTAAGGAAACCTTCAGTTACTAGTCCTGTCCTAAAGCACTCTGTTGGACAACAGGACTAGATTCTAAAGGTCCTTTAGGGAGCTCTGCCCTGGGAATGGAACAGCTGATGGAATCACCACATTGTGTGGAGTTTGGCTTGATCGGGTTGTACCGGTTTTGTTTGGCTTTAAGGCAACTTATATGAGCATTTCAACTGCACCCACCTCGGGAACCAGGTATCCTTTTTTCTTGAGCACTGCTGTTCTTTTTGTTTTCAGCAGGAATACGATGTTCTAGTGAGCCAGAGGCAAGAAGAATCCTTTTAGTCTTCCCAGCTGTGGGCCAGGAGAGATTGTGAGTTGATGGTCTATTTTAACCTCAAAAGTAATTTTTCACAGTAGGTACTTTGCACAGTAAAATGGGTAAGCGCAGAATATTTTCTTTGCCGCCTTCTGTCTTTTCATGGAGATGTGCAAACAGAAAAACGTTTGTTCGTATTTTACTCAGCTAGAGTCCCATTCATTTGCTAAACCTTGGGAATATTATGTAGATTAATCTTAAACATAAATCAGTCCTTGAGGGTGTCATATATTTGGATTGCCACTTATAGACTTGTTAACCTCAGTGCCTCTTCATATTTATTGAAAAGTCTGTGAAGAATATAGTAAGTTAAGGATCTCCAACTTTGGAAAAGGCACACAATATGAAACTGGGGTGCTGTGTTAAAAATAAATGTATGATAACTTAAAAAAAAAGGAGAAAAGAGGCGGTAAGTGAAATAATCTTAGAAGTAGCATTGTAACTTGAGGAAAAAGGGTGGCTAGCTGATTCAGGCCAGCAGGCAGCCTCCTGTCCTCAGCAGACGTTGGGAGATGCTCATGGTTTTGGATTCTTCAGCACTCACTTTTTGTTTCTCTCTCACAGAGTGAAATCTTCTCTCAGTACATTACTGTAGTTCAGCTTGCTGATGTTTCTAAGATTATAATTGATCTTGCTATATGATTATATATTGATTATATAATATATAATGCTTTATATTATATATTAATTGAGTATATAATATATAATATTATAATTATATACTATATAATATATAATCATAATATTTATATAATAATATATAATCATAATTATATATATGATTATAATTGATCTTGCCAATGTTGGTGGATTCCTGCTCTCTTAATTTGTATTTTATTCTTTAACCTTATGGGATTTTGTAAATTGCAAATGTAGAATATACCTGTCATACCAAGGAAAACAGTACAGAAGTGTATTAAAAAAACTGTCTCCCTGAACATCCTCTGAGGTAACATTAGAGAAGCCAACATTAAGAGCTTGATGTGTGTATGTACACACACACACACACACACTTTTTCTGCAGTCAAATGCTCTACCACTGAGCTATACCCTCTCTGCTGGGTGTATCTTTCCTCATCTTTTTTTTTTTTTAATGTTCAAACAAATATTCATTTGTATGAGTATTTCCCCTCTCTCCCTCTCTCCCTTCCTTCTAAACAAAAAAATGAGATAAAACCACTGGAAGTATGTAAAAAACCCTGATAATCAGATTATCTCTAGGGAAGAAAACTGGGAATGGTGGGAACAGAGGTGGAAGGGAGATCGACTTTTGACTATGTGCCCTTTTGTACTGCTTTCTTTTTTCCCCTCTTTTCATTTTATCTTGGGCATGTCTTATCCATTAAAATAAAATCTCTCCACCATCATCAGTTTTCCCCGAAGCCTTTCCCATTAGGTGCAGTGTTTCTCATTAGGTGACATTTGCCTTGCCTTCCCGGAGGTGTTGGCTTTGAAATGTTGAACAACTCTTGGTGAAGTCCTGAATGAAATAGAATACAATCTGCTTTCTATTTACGTGGTAATTGCATTCCTAGGATGTTCCATGTGCAGAAACACTGTGCGAAAAATGTTTTGTCTTTATGAGTTAAGCAGAGTTAAGTTTTCAACTCTGATAATGAGAAAAAGCTTTTCCACTTATATGGGTGCCTGGTGGGATCTTTGAAAGTCATGAAGGATGCAGGACAGTCTGGTGCATTGCAGCTCTGCAGCATCCCTGCCCTGCCCATTAAATGCCAATGGAGTCCTCCAGTCCCTGTGGGCCCCCTCCCCTCAAACTTTCAAAATGGCCTCTAGGAAGCAGCGCCATTCCTTTTGAGAACCACTACTCTAGCTGCTCCCTCTGCTTGGAAAGTTCTTTCCTCACATATTAGCAGAGCTGATTCCTTGTCATTCTGAGCTCAGCTTAAATGTTATCTCCTGTCAGAAGGCTGACCAGCCCACCCAGTCTGCACACCCTCATTCACTCTGCCACATTGCCCCATTTCAATCCTCTGTGTGGCATTTTTCCCTATTTGCTATTTTTCTTTCTTGGTTTATCATCTGTTTCCAGTTACCAGAATGTAAATTCCATAAGGGAAGGGATCTTGTCTCTTGGTCACAACTGTGTTCCCTGTGCCTGGAACACTGGCTGGTGCATAGTTAATGCTCAGTAAACATTAGATCAATGAAGGATGGAAGAAAGGAAGAAATTTCTTTCTTCAGTTTTCCAAGTTGGAAAAGATTAGCAGAACATAATGTCTTTACAAAATTACTTATTTAGATCTAACCCATGGTAAAAACTCAAAAGATGAGCTAGATTCACAAGCTTGGTAGATTTATCAATTCCCATTAAACACTGTCAGTTTTGTCAGAAATTGGATGTTTGCCATTGTAAATTTCCAGCCACATCTGTAATTCTAAAGTGAACTGTGATATCTGACAGAGACTCTTTGTACCCAGTCATCATTTTCACCATGTCTTGAGCAGATGTTTTGGCAACTATGTCAACAATGACTTCAGTAGCCCTGATCTTTGTGGTTAAATAGAACACTATAAAGTGTGGCTTCCACAGCTTTTTCATTTTTCTCCCTTGGCACACTGTATTTTAGCTTTAAGTGATGTTTGAATATCCTTCCATTCTGCTTCAAACTTTTTGATGATGTTGAAGATGTAGGGTTTCATATCAACATGTATAAGCCTTTTCCTTATTTCATTCTCTCACTCCTTTGTTCATTCCACAAATGTTTGCTGAATTGTTACCCTGTATCAGGAACTAGGTTGGGGATACATATTTCACATATGTATCTTTACATATTGCTCTCATTACCAAGCCATGGTATTCCAAATGTCAATGTGTGTGTGGTTTTTTTATGGTAGTCACATAATACTTTTAGTTTCTTTGTTGCTGCTTTGTTTAGTTTCTTTGTTTCTTTGTTATTTTTATAACACTAAGAGATGGTCCTGGAGAAGGCAATGGCACCCCACTCCAGTACTTTGCCTGGAAAATCCCATGGATGGAGGAGCCTGGTAGGCTGCAGTCCATGGGGTTGTGAAGAGTCGGACACGACCGAGCAACTTCACTTTCACTTTTCACTTTCATGCATTGGGGAAGGAAATGGCAACCCACTCCAGTGTTCTTGCCTGGAGAATCCCAGGGACGGGGGAGCCTGCTAGGCCGCCGTCTATGGGGTCACACAGAGTTGGACACGACTGAAGTGACTTAGCAGCAGCAGCAGCAAGAGATGGTCCAGGTGATGAAATGATACATCTTTAATATATGTCTGAAGACCTAGGACTGAAGGAGGAAACAGAACAGGTTCCATCTTGAAAGCAGGACTCCATCTTGGGCTGGACTGTGGACTTTGAGCTATATGCCCAGTATCTATGGAAACGACATACCAACTGGAAAACCAGATCCCCCGGATGGAAGAACCCCAGGGCTCATACCTAGACTCTCCATTGCCTAAAAGAATTCCCTAATTATCTGTGTAACCAAATAGAATCATAAATTCTATTATGCTTATTGGGGTATGACCACAGGCCTATTGATAATTGTCCACCGTTAACTACCTAGGCTTAAGGCATATGAATCACAGGTTAACTTTGATTGTATCTTTCTCTTCCTTTGTTCAGACTAGTTTCACGGAATTTAGGGAGGTGGATTTGGGCACGTACACTTAGGGTATATAAGGTTTTCACAAATGCTGGTCAGGGTCCTTGGCTAAGAGGAGACTCTGCCTTGGGCCCGCCAGTGTAATAAACTGTACTTCGCTATCTCCATCATCTTTCTGAGTGAGTTTGGCCTTGCTGTGTGGCATGTGGGATCTTAGTTCCCTGACCAGGGTTCAAACCCATGCCTCCTGCAGTGGAAACATAGAACCCTCAGCGCTGGACCACTGGGGAAGTCCCTAAACTCATCACATTTTAATCACCAACTCCACCTCTACACTTTTTGTCATTTATGTACATTTATGTATAATTATGTAAAATTACCTTATTTTGATATAGAATTTGTTATATGCATACTAACACATGTATAGATCTGTGTAATTAGCCCCAATCAGAATACAGAACTGCTCCATCAGCCCCTAGAATTCTCCTGTGCTGTCTGTCTGCAGTCAAAGCCTCCCTGACTCTCAACTCTGGCAACCACTGATCTGTTCTTATAGTTTTGCCCTTTGAGAATGTCATATAAATGAAAACATATGGTTATATAGGGGCTTCCAGGTGGCACTAGTGGTGAAGAACCGGGTTGCCAATGCAGGAGACATAAGAGACATGGATTTGAACCCTGGGTCACAAAGATCCCCTGGAGGAGGGCATGGCAAAGTGACGTAGCATGCATGCACATGGTTGCATAACCTTTTGAGACCATCTTCTTTTACTTAGCGTGATGCCTTTGAAATTCAACCATGTTGTTATGTTCATCAGTAGTTTCTTCCTTTTTATTGCTAAGTCATATTCCATTGTGTGGATGTAACATAATTTGGTCATCCATTCATAGACATTTATGGTGATTCCAGTTTTTGGCTATTATGAGTAGAGCAGCTACAAAACATTCGTGTACAGGTGCTTGGATGAAAATATCTCCTTTTGTTACATAAAAGGTGACTTTCTATAGATATAACATTGGTACTTGCTTTTTTCATTGTATACTATGTCTTAGGTGTTACTCCAACTCAGTTTATAGATATCATTCTCACTCTTATTTACAGTGGCAAAATATTTATTATTTATTTATTTAGATAAAAAATATTTATTTACAGTTGCATGGATGTACCACAGTTTATTTAGCCACACTCCTAGGAATGAGCGTTTAGGTGGTTTCCAGTATTTTGCAATTATAAAAAATATTGCAATGCATAACTGTGTGCATGTGTATTTTTGTATTATTGGGGGTTTATTTTTATCTACTGTTAAACTTTAAAATCCCATTTGTAATCACAGATCCATGGTGAGTTCTATGGAAAGCAAAACTGAAAAGAATGAAGCACAGGCCTAATTCCTAGTAAAAAAAAAAATGTATATACTTTTACATATATCCTGTATTAAAGATTTGTCAGCCTCTGGAAATCATGTGTTGATGTGTAAATGAAAAGAATGCATGGACCTTCAAAATACAGGGCCCCATACTGCTGCCCTGGATTGTGAAGTGGCAGTGGTCCCTGGCAATGGGCAGATAAGGAAACAAGAAACCAGGGTGGTGGGTGGTTGACCATGTGAATGTTGAAGTGACTGAGAATGATGGGAGAAGTTGGGACAAAGAGGACAGATAGTTAAGAACTAAAGCCTATACGGGGTTCTCAAGGCAAGAATACTGAAGTGGTTTGCATTCCCTTCTCCAGTGGACCACATTTTGTCAGAACTTTCCACCATGACCCATCTGTCTTGGGTGGCCCTACATGGCATGGCTCATAGTTACATTGAGTTAGACAAGGCTGTGGTCCATGTGATCTTAGCAAAGTAATGCTCAAAATTTTCCAAGCCAGGCTTCAACAATACGTGAACCATGAACTTCCAGATGTTCAAGCTGGATTTAGAAAAGGCAGAGAAGCCAGAGATCAAATTGCCAACATCTGTTGGATCATCAAAAAAAGCAAGAGAGCTCCAGAAAAACATCTACTTATGCTTTATTGATTACACCAAAGCCTTTGACTGTGTGTATCACAACAAACTGTGGAAAATTCTTCAAGAGATGGGAATACCAGACCACCTGACCTGCCTCCTGAGAAATCTGTATGCAGGTCAAGAAGCAATAGTTAGAACTGGACATGGAACAACAGACTGGTTCCAAATTGGGAAAGGAGTATGCCAAGGCTGTATATTGTCACCCTGCTTATTTAACTTATATGCAGAGTACATCATGAGAAATGCCAGGCTGGATGAAGCACAAGCTGGAATCAAGATTGCCGGGAGAAATATCAATAACCTCAGATATGCAGATGACACCACCCTTATGGCAGAAAGCAAAGAACAACTAAAGAGCCTCTTGATGAAAGTGAAAGAGGAGACTGAACAAGTTGGCTTAAAACTCAACATTCAGAAAACTAAGATCATGGCAACTGGTCCCATCACTCATGGCAAATAGATGGGGAAACAACGGAAACAGTGAGAGACTGTATTTGGTGGGGGGCTCCAAAATCACTGCAGATGGTGACTGCAGCCATGAAATTAAAAGATGCTTGATCCTTGGAAGAAAAGTTATGACCAACCTAGACAGCTTATTAAAAAGCAGAGACATTACTATGCCAACAAAGGTCCATCTAGTCAAAGCTATGATTTTTCCAGTAGTAATGTATGGATGTGAGAGTTGGACTATAAAGAAAGCTGAGCGCTGAAGAATGGATGCTTTTGAACTGTGGTGTTGGAGAAGACTCTTGAGAGTCCCTTGGACTGCAAGGAGATCCAACCAGTCCATCCTAAAGGAAATCAGTCCTGAATATTCATTGGAAAGACTGATGTTGAAGCTGAAACTTAATACTTTGGCCTCCTGGTGCAAAGAACTGACTCATTGGAAAAGACTCTGATGCTGGGAAAGATTGAAGGTGGGAGGAAAAGGGGATGACAGAGGATGAGATGGTTGGATGGCATCACTGACTCGATGGACATGAGTTTGAGCAAGCTCTGACAGTTGGTGATGGACAGGGAAGCCTGGCGTGCTGCAATCCATGGGGTCACAAAGAGTCAGACATGACTGAGTGGCTGAACTGAACTGAACTGAAAGCCTATATGAATGAGGGCAATCACCAGGAAGGTGACAGAAGACTACCACCAGGGTGAGGAGAGGGTGAAATAACAGGAAGGTGTGAAAGGAGGAGGAGCCAGAGACTTCTCAAGAGTGGGAGGAACAAAAATCAGAAAGTGGCCTTGGGGCACAAGGAGACTTCCAGCTCTATCACTTGGCACTCTCTAAGGAATTTAGCTATGGGGAGATGAGAGAATAAACAGCCTGTGCTTTAGAGGTGTCATCAGACAGTGAAAGATTCAATTACAGTAGGATGTGGAGGGAACGTCCTGAGGACAGGTTCAAGGCTATTGGGGCCTGTTGTTGTTTAGTCACTGAGTCATGTCTGAATCTGTGCGACCCCATGGACTGTGGTCTGCCAGGCTCCTCTGTCCATGGGATTCTCCAGGTAAGAATACTGGAGTGGGTTGCCATTTCCTCCTCCAGGGGATCTTCCCCACCCAGGGATCAAACTTGCATCTCCTGCATTGGCAGGCAGGTTCTTTGCCACTGAGCCACCAGGGAAGCCCCTCCTTGGACTTGGCCCATCGCAGACTGGAAGTTCTAACCTTAATCCAATCCTCACACCCACTTAACCCTCATCTCACCCTGCTGGTGAGATTCAGCTGTTGTTATGGAGTGTGTTCCTTTTCTTCTAGACTGCTGGATTGCTTCTTGGCCTTTTGGCTAAGATCAAGTGTAGATCAGCTGGTGCTGGCAACAGCAATAAAAATAGCAGCAACTGGCTACAATGAGCTTTGTAGCCCTTTGCCCTTAGGGCACTGGTAGTGGTTTTCAGTGTAGAACATCTCTCTGGATGTTCTTCAAGATTGAGCCTGAAGGCCTGGTTGGAGGGTCACAGGGCTCAGCTCCTCCTGCAAGTTTGGCAGGCACAGTTCTTGTGTTTAGTGTCCCCAACCAGAGTCTAGTTACATCTCCCACAGTATTGCCATGCTACTGCTATTTTGCATGTAATTTGCATGAGGTTTGTTGCATTTCAAAGATGTCAAAGGGAAAAACTGACTGACTAATCAGCCAGATTTCACAGGACAGTAGTACCTTGGTAGGGGTCTCTGCTATCTATTTCTTAGCTTTGTGGATCCAGAAATTCGGGGTTATCAGTGTACCCTGTGGTAAGCTCATTCCGGGGGCTGACTCTTTTTAAAAAATTATTTATTTTTGGTTGCACTGGGTCTTTGTTGCCGTGTGCAGGCTTTTCTCTAGTTGCAGCGAGCAGGTGTTACTCTCTAGTTGGGGTGTGAAGGCTTCTCATTGTGGTGGCTTCTCTTGTTGCAGAGCAGGGACTCTAGGGCAGGCAGACTCGGTAGTTGTGGAGTGCATTCTCAGCAGTTGCAGGTCATGGGCTCTAAAGCTCAGGCTCAATAGTTGTAACACAGGCTTAGTTGCCCCGAGGCATGTGGAATTTCCCTGGACCAGGGATCGAACCCTCATTTCCTGCATTAGCAGGTGGCTTCTTAACCATTGGACCACCAGGGAATTCCCCGGGGGCCGACTCTTGATAACTACTGGTCACTCCTTCTCAGTCTCCTTTGCTGGTTCTTCCTTGTCTCCACAATCTCTGAATATTGGAGTGCTCTAGGCTCAGTCCTTGAGTCTCTTCTCTGTTTAAACTAATTTCCATGGTGCTTCATCTAGTCTTGTGGCTTTAAATACTATCTCTGTCCTGATGACTCTCAAATAGGTATCTCCAGCTTGGAATGCCCCCTTGAACTCTAGATTCTCATAGCCCGATGCCTCTTTAATAGCTCTGCTTGGACATCTAATGGGCATCTCAAGCCTGCTGCTGCTGCTGCTGCTAAGTCGCTTCAGTCGTGTCCGACTCTGTGCGACCCCATAGACGGCAGCCCACCAGGCTCCGCAGTCCCTGGGATTCTCCAGGCAAGAACACTGGAGTGGGTTTCCATTTCCTTCTCCAATGTATGAAAGTGAAAAGTGAAAGTGAAGCCACTCAGTCGTGTCCGACTCCTAGCGACCCCATGGACTGCAGCCCACCAGGTTCCTCCATCCATGGGATTCTCCAGGCAAGAGTACTGGAGTGGGGTGCCATTGCCTTCTCCATCTCAAGCCTAATGTACTTCAAACTAAACCTTTGGTCTTCCACACCAAATCCTTTCCTCCCCTTGTTGTCCCCATGTCAGTAAATGAAAACTTTTTTGTTGTTGTTGTTTTAGTTTGTAACTCAGGCCAAAAATCTTATATCTGACACTCATTTTTCTCTTTAAAATTTATTCTCTCTCCCTTCCATTATTGGAATTTCCTCCTAACAGGCCCACCACTGTCCCCTTCCCTGCTTTCTTTTTGTCTATAGAGTTTATCACTATCTGACATACTATGTATTTTCCTTAAAAACCTGTCTTCCTTTAGCCCACTAGAATGTAAACTCCATGAGGGCAGGAGTTTTGTTTGTTTTGTATACTTTTATATTTGTGGCACTTAAAACAGTGTTGTGGCACAGAGTAGGTTAGTAAGCACTCATTAAATGTTTGTTGAATATATGAATGAATAAACCAACTCATAAGATACTGATCTATCTGATATATACTGATGTATCAGTATCAGCAGAATGTCTGTCTCTTAATTGGCTGTGAGAAGTATGACTGCTAAGCAGATCTGAATACTCACATTAGATATTCAGGGTACCCTCTTCCCTTTAGGGGAGTCTTAATGGGCTATCACACTACAGTGAGAAGTTAGGGAAATATTAGGATACTCTTTACAGGTTCAGTTCAGTTCAGTTTAGTCACTCAGTCATGTCCGACTCTTTGCGACACCATGAACCACAGCATGCCAGGCCTCCTTGTCCATCACCAACTCCCGGAGTTTACCCAAACTCATGTCCATTGAGTCGGTGATGCCATCTAACCATCTCATCCTCTGTTGTCCCCTTCTCCTCCTGCCTTCAATCTTTCCCAACATCAGGGTCTTTTCAAATGAGTCAGCTCCATGCTCCCCTGTCATGGATGCCTGTCTTGATTGATCTCACCTAATTGCTTTATGATGACTTATTCAGCAAGAGACAGAAGGAGAAGGGGGGGGTGTCTTTTCACCGTGTCAATTCAAACGGAATTGAATTTTGAAGGACAAGTGGGCATTGCCAGTCTAAGATAGATAAAGCACGTTTAAGGTAGGGAACTTATATGTGAATTATGGGGTATAGAAAAAGAATTCTTCAAGTTTATATTTTTTCCAGAAGGTTGTTATGTACTGCATCACAATTTGTTGAACAGACTTTCTTCTCCCGGTGTCAAATGACACCTTCTACCTTTATCATAGTCTTAATGTGTATGTGTGTCCATTTGGGCTGCTGTAACAAAATACCAGGCACAGAGGGGCCCATGAACAACAGAAATTTACTTCTTACAGTTCTGAAGGCTAGAGGTACAAGATCAGGTACCAGTATGGCCAGATGAAGGCTCTTTTCTGAGTGGCAGACTTCTCTCCTATAGAAAGTCTTCTGCATATGAATGAGTTCCATATTGAAAGTGTGCTTGTAAGCCCAATTTGTACGTAAGTCCAAAAAAGTTAGCCTTAGTACCCAACTAACAGAATTGGCTATATACTACTGCTTTTACACTTGCTTTGGGACATCCTGGGATAGAAATAAAAAGACTGTACTATGTACTCTATACAGTACAGTACACAAAAGCACCACTTGTAGAGGAGGCATGCATGTGACAATGTCTACCAGACACATGACCTAAATTGCATGATTGGACGTGGGAATGCAAGTTCTAAGCTTTGAAAGTTTGCAATTTGAAGATTCCTATGTAAGGGACTTACTGTCTTGTGACATGGCAAAAGGAGCTAGGGAGCTCTGTGAGTTCTCATTGTAAGAGCATTAATCCTCATTCTCGAGGGCTCCACCCTCATGATCTAATTATCTCCCAAAGGCCCACCTTCTAATATCATCACACTGGACATTAGGTTTTCAACATGAATTTGGGGGGAAACACATTCAGACAAAAGCTCTGTGTGTATGTGTGTGTGTGTGTGTAGTTGAGTTGATTTCTGTATTCTCTTCTTACCTAGCGAACGGTAAGTCTAACCATGTACCAGTACTAGTCATATACCAGTACTTCTCTATGTAACTGTGTAGTCTTAACCGTATGCTTTAAAAGCTAGTAAGGACTGCCTTCCATGCTCATTAGTCTTCTTTTTCAGAAATGTCCTGCCTCTTGTTACATGTTTATTTTTCCACATACATTTTAGTATTAGCTTATTTCCTACACTGATCATATTAGTATTTTTGTTGAGATCTTATCACAATTATAGAATAATTTGAGGAAAATTGATATCTGTATAAAATTTTTCATACCCCCCCAAATAGATATTTTTCCATTTTGTCAGGCATTACATTGTGTTTTTCAGTAGCATTTCAGAATTTTCTTAAAATAGCTATTGCATATTTCTTTTAAAATATAGTCTTAGGTAATTATCTGTTTGTAGCTATTATAAATGGTGTCTTCCATTATTAATGTAATTGGTTGTTAGTGTATAGGAACACTGTTTTATATATTATTATTTTTATCCAGCCATCTAGCTCAATTCCCTTAAGGTACAGCTGTCCCTTGATATCTGTGGGAGATTGGTTCTAGGACACCACCGCCAACCATCAGATACCCAAATCCATGGATGATCAAGTCCCTTATAAAAAGTAGTGTAGCATTTTAGTGTTTACATATAAACTACACACATCTTCCCATATACCTTAAATCATCTCTAGATTACTTATAATACCTAATACAATGTAAATGATTCATAAATAGTTGTAAATACAATGTAAATGCTATGTAAGTAGTTGCCAGCACATGGTAAATTTGAATTTTGCTTTTTGGAACTTTCTGGAGTTTTTTAAATAAACATTTTAAATCCAGAGTTAGTTGAATCCTTGGGTGTGAAACCCATGGATAGGAAAGGCTGGCTGTATATAGTACTTTTCTCTTGGAGTCTCCAGATATACAATTATGTCATCAGCAAATAATGTTAATGTTGCCTTTATTGCTCTATGTTTTAAAGATAAACTTTAAAAAATCTTAGAACAATTTCAGATTTACAAAAAAGCAAAGGTAGTTTCCATATATCAGAAAGTTCCCAAATATCACACATATTGTTATTAACTAGAGTGCTTACTGTATTTCTAAGATTTTTTTCTACTAAGATTTTCTTTGTACCCAATGTTCTTTTTCTGTTCCAGGAACCCATCCCAGATCCCACATTGCATGTAGTAGCCATGTCTCTTGAGGCTCTTCTTGGATGTGACAATTTCTCAGACTTCCCTTATTTTTTATGACCTTGATAGTTTTGAGGAGTACTAGTTAAGTATTTTGGAGAAGGCAATGGCACCCCACTCCAGTACTCTTGCCTGGAAAATCCCATGGACGGAGGAGCCTGGTAGGCTGCAGTCCATGCTAAGGGTCGGACACAACTGAGCAACTTCACTTTCACTTTTCACTTCCATGCATTGGAGAAGGAAATGGCAACCCACTCCAGTGTTCGTGCCTGGAGAATCCCAGGGACGGGGAAGCCTGGTGGGCTGCCGTCTGTGGGGTTGCACAGAGTCGGACATGACTGAAGTGACTTAGCAGTAGCAGTCAAGTATTTTATAAAATGTTCCTCAACTTGGATTTGTCTGATGTTTTTCCTATTAGCCTGGGATAGATTTGGGGGGAGGAAGACTGCAGAAGTTGAGTGTCCCTTTCATCGTCTGATACTGTCAACATCACCTTATCCCTGTTAATGCTGACATTGACCACATGGCTGAAGTAGTGTTTGTCAGGTTATTCCACTGTCAAGTTACTCTTTTTCTCTCATTCCATATTGTTGTATTTTTTGGGAAGGAAGTCACTACGTGTAATTCACTCTTAAGGAATAGGGAGTTACACTCCACCTCCCTGAGAGCAAAATTACCTATGTCACATATCTGAAATTCTTCTGCATGGGAAATTGGTCTATTCTCTCCCATGTATCCATTTGTTTATTTATATCAGTTTTTTGACCCATAGATATTTATTTTATACTTTGGGGTATAGTACCAAAAGGTTACTTACTTAATTTATTACTTTGCTCATCTTGTTACAGCTTTGGCCATTGGGAGCTCATTCCTGTCTTCTTTGATGTAACCCCATTACCACGGGGCTTTTTTATTTTTTAGCACTTCCTTTTTGATACAATAAGATCCTCCAGGCTCCTCTTCTGTATTTCCTCTCTGAGCCCTACAATCAGTAATTTCTCCAAGAGGCCTGGTTCCTTTATTGGAAAATAGTATTGGGAACCAAGATCTGTGCTTATATCTACATTTGTTTCTTTCAGATTTGGGGAGTATCATTTCTCTTAGACCCTTTCAGCTAACAAGACAAAGAAATATATGTATGTATACTCATGTGCCATTTATTTAACTGTTCAATTCAAGCATACATGTATAAACGTATCAGGATTGTTAACCTATACCCATACAAGAAAGAACACTATCAACTAGATTACAGTGTTTTTATCTTTTGCTTTTAGTCTTGCAAACTAGATTTCTAAAATTGTTTAAGTCAGGGAATCTTGGTGAGGTGGTTTCATACAGTTGTAATATAATTAGATTGTTTAGTCAAATTCTGCATTCCATTCTTGATGTCAAAATGTTTTTTTTTTAATATGCATACATTGATTCACTTTTTGTGCTGTAAGGTTCTATGGATTTTGACAAATATGTAGTGTCATGTATTTACCATAACATCATACAGAATAGTTTAACTGCCCTAAAACATCCCCTATGCCTGGAGAAGTATTCTTGCCTGGGAAATCCCAGGGACAGAGGAGCCTGGAGGGCTACAGTCCATGGGGTCTTAAAGAGTCAAACATGACTTAGTGACTGAGCACGGTCATTTTTAGGAACAGTGTAGGCCACACAAAATACATCAGTGGCTCCTAGTTTGTGGCCTCTGGTTTAATATGTTTCTTTCCCACTTGGCTGTCTGCTCCACAGGGGCACATGCCCACATGCCCATGTCTGCTCTGCTCAGCATGGTGTCTGGATTTAACAAATGGAAAAATAAAAATAAAAGACTGAACCACCCTCCCAGTAGAGCATCAGGTTCAGAAAGATTACACTGGCAAGGAGATGGCATTCTGTCACTCCCCACCTCTTTTTTGATTGCCCGCTGGAAATATCACCATTTCCCTTTAAACCCTACTCCCAGTTGACCCCTGTAAGCCTTCTAATCCTCTGCCCTGAAGTCATCACAATGGCCATATGGGTTCTGGCTGGGGTGGGGCCCTCTATGACGTTACCAAGGGCCCAACCTTGCTTGGTCCTCACTCTCCAGGTGCCAGGGCAGACCAGCACACCAGGGGCCATTTCCTCTTGGCACATCATGTGGTCCCTCAAATGGTTCCTGTGCTTATCCATGGGTGTTATCCGTGTTGTTTACTTCTCAGAGAAAGAAAGCTGAAGAACTCCAGGGGAAGGTGCTCTGTGGAGGACACTTTTTAATTTGGCAGAATCTACCAGAGTATGCCCAAGATTGGCTTGAGAGCACGTTGCTCTGGCTTTTCTTCATTGTGCTGATGTACGTGACAGTGAAGTTGGCAGGACAGAGTGGCGAGAGTAATGTGCAGACTCCTCCTTCCCATCAGGGCAATTCATTTGGCTCTCCGGGAAAGAAAAAGAAAAAGGCTTCCCCCAAACAAAGACTATATGTTCGATACCTTAACCCTGCTCGAGATGGACCTTGTGAAATTTGTGTCCAGGGTGCATAATCTGAAACTCACCATGGCAACCGGCGGTAACCTCAACCCTCCCAACGTTGAGGTTCCTGCAGACGCACACAGTAACATTACAGTATATGAGCTATGGGGCCATGAAGACCCCGATTGAGTGGATTCGTGTGTCAAAGTAGGAGAGGAATGGTTGAGCGCTGACATACTGTATCCAAACTAATAAAACTATTCTGAAGCAAAAGAAAATAGTCTCTGATATTTTTTATTTGCTCTAAGTTTTACCTTTTCCTGAATGTTGTATAATTGGCATCATGCAGTGTATAACCTTTTCCAGACTAGCTTATTTACTTAATAACATTCATTCAGGTTTCATCCATTTCTTTTTGTGATCTGATAGCTCATTTCTTTTTATTCTTGAATAATATTCTGTTATGTTGATGTACCATAATTTGTTTATCCATTCAGCTATTAAAGGACATTTCCTCCACCCAGCTCACATCCATAGGACAGAAACTCTACTCCAGACATAGTAAGCTGAGAATACTAGGCTTCAATAATTTTCAAACCAGGTTCCCTATAGAGCTGAGATTCCGTACTGGGAGAGACAAACCAAGAAGACCAGCAATGCCCCATCCCCTCCTGCCCCCAGCCTAGAGTCTTGCTTATATGGGAATGGCATTGATATAATAAAAGTTCCTGTTCCATCTCTGGAGCAGTAGCACAGAGATTCTGCAGAGGGTGAGAGTCAGGCCATACGAACAGAGGTGCGTAGCTGTCCTGAAGAGACTAACTTTATTTGGAATAGAGAATGAGGAAGTTCAAGATTAAGGATGCTGTAGAGAAGTGCAGGTTTTGCTGCTGAGCAAACAGTACAAAAAATGGAAGAGGAGATGGAACTGTATAGGAGTAGCATTTCTATATCTCACTGTCATTGTTGTTGTTCAGTCACCCAGTCATCTCTGACTCTTTGTGACCACTTGGACTGCAGCACACAAGGCCTCCCTGTCCCTCACCATCTCCTGGAGTCTGCCCAAGTTCATGTCTGTGTTCATGGCATCATTGATGCCACCCAGCCACCTCATCCTCGGACACCCTCTTCTTCTTCTGCCCTCAATCTTTGCCAGCATCAGGGACTTTTCCAATGAGTCAGCTGTTTGCATCAGATTGGTAATCTGATGGAGCTTCAGCTCCACTACTGGAGCTTCAGCGTCATCATCAGTCCTTCCAGTGAATATTCAGGGTTGATCTTCCTTAAGATGGACTGGTTTGATCTCCTTGTTGTCCAAGGGACTTTCAGAAGTCTTCTCCAGCACACAGTTCGAAGGCATCAACTCTTTGGCCTTCCTATAAGACCATAATATTCATGGAAGGTGCTTTGGAATCACCCATGTATTGGGCTCTTTGGCTCTCTTTTTTCTAGTTTCCATGTAGAGGAAACAAAGGTAACTTCTAAACTTTGGACTTATAAATGGATAGAGAGGCTTCCCTGGTGGCCCAGTGGTAAAGCACTGCATACCAAAGCGGGATATGCAGGAGACCTGGGTTCGATCCCTGGGTTGGGAAGATCCTCTGGAGTAGGAAATGGCAACCCACTCCAGTATTTTTGCCTGGAGAATTCCATGGACAGAGGAGTCTGGTGGGCTGCTTATAGTTCATGGGGTTGCAAAGAGTGGGACACGACTGAGCACACTTGCAAGGAAGGAGGAAATGGGTAGATAGTGAGGCAATTAACAGAGATAGGGAAGGATATCATGAGAATAATTTAGACTAGAATTAATGTATAAGGATATAGTGTGAAGGATGTTAAAGTGAGAAGGGAAAGTGTTAGTCGCTCAGTTGTGTCTGACTCTTTGCAACCCCATGGACTGTAGCCCACTAGGCTCCTCTGTCCATGGAATTCTCCAGGCAAGAATACTGGAGTGGGTTGCCATTCCCTTCTCTAGGGGATTCCTGACCCAGGGATTGAACCTGGCCCTCCTGCGTTGCAGGCACATTATTTACCCTCTGAGCCACCAGATGAAGAATGTTAAAACTGTAGTAAATCCAACTGGAGGGCTTGTTTCAAGTATTCAAACTGTTATACCAAAAGCAAAGTCTACTATGGCAGAGACTGTACACCAGTATTCATGTGCTCCTCTATATTTTCCTGTGGTTTTCCGTTTAGCCAAGTGGGGTCATATGGTTTGATATGACCAATGGAAGTGGATGATGGGATTGATAACTGCCACTTCAGGCCTGGCCCATACAATAGCCCTCATAATTTTTCATGCTGACACTCTCTGATGTTGATGCAGCTAGAAGCAAAGGAATTGAGATGGCATAGCATGATGCAAAAAACCTGGATCCCTGAGTTCACCACTTCAGTTCAGTCGCTCAATTGTGTCTGACTCTTTGTGAGCCCATGAACTGCAGCACACCAGGCCTCCCTGTCCATCACCAACTCCCAGAGTTCACCCAAACTCATGTCCATTGAGTCGGTGATGCCATCCAACCATCTCATCCTCTGTTGTCCCCTTCTCCTCCTGCCTTCAATCTTTCCCAGCGTCAAGGTCTTTTCCAATGAGTCAGCTCTTCGCATCAGGTGGCCAAAGTATTGGAGTTTCAGCTTCAACATCAGTCCTTCCAATGAATACCTGGGACTGATCTCCTTTCATCACTTAGAGGAAACCTATCTAGAATAGTTGTTCAGACAGGAACCATCTCATAGGACTTTGTGTGAGTGAGAAAAAAAAATCTCTGTATTAAGCCAGTGAAATTTCAGGGTTTGTTTATTATTATAGCAGAGTCTAATCTACCCTGACAAACATGTCTGTCTACACCCCATTATCCATAGGAAGGCTCTGTCCACTGGAGCTACACATGGAGATTCAAGAGAAGCACTTAATGCTTGTCAGTTATGTTAAGGATTTTTTTACTCAGCTTTATGACTTTTGCTCAAGAAAGTCACTGACTTTCATAAGGAAAAGTAATCACTTGATTATTTGAGTTTCAAGAAAAATCTGTGTCTTTCTGGGGGAAAAAAAAAACCCTCAATTTGAATGATTATAAACATGGCTCGGATTGACTTTAAACAACCCAAATTTATGCTTTTATGATGAGCTTCATCATTATGGTACCATGCAAGGGAAACGGAATGCAGTGATGGGCAAAACTGTAGCTGTAGCACATAGGCTTTTGATGGAGATTGTGAGTTTGGGGTAGTAAATGATTTTCATTGTCTGAATTACCTAGCTGGGAAGTAAACTGAGGAACTTGCTGAAAACATGTTGATTATAACGGAGAGACCCTTGAAATGCTTGATTAAGTGTCTCCTGCAGAATTTCTCAAAGTGGATGGCGGTGGTGAATGGTTAATTGCGTTAATTTGGGTCCTCTGGGAAGCAGATGCTAATGTGGAGTTAGGAATGCAAGATGTTAGTTGGAGATAAAGCCTGTGAAAGATAAAAGGGCAGGGAACAAGACTAGGTTAACGGACCATGCTGCTGCTGCTGCTAAGTCACTTCAGTCGTGTCCGACTCTGTGCGACCCCAGAGACGGCAGCCCAGCAGGCTCCCCCGTCCCTGGGATTCTCCAGGCAAGAACACTGGAGTGGGTTGCCATTTCCTTCTCCAATGCATGGAAGTGAAAAGTGAAAGTGAAGTCGCTCAGTCATGTCTGACTCTTAGTGACCCCATGGACTGCAGCCTACCAGGCTCCTCCATCCATGGGATTTTCCAGGCAAAGTACTGGAGTGGGGTGCCACTGCCTTCTCCGTAACGGATCATGATGTGGATCTAACACATGTGAAAGGGTCGAGGGAGGGAGGGAAATTGGGCAGAGATGCCTTAGGCTGCAAGACAGATGTGACAAGGTCTTGGTCAACCCAATGGAGAGTTCTGGAGGAAAGATTGCCTGTTAGAAGAGTCCGAAGTTGGAGAGAAATGGCCAGGCCCTAGTATCACCACTATTCCAGGTTGTTGGCTAGACTCTTCCAAGGGAAAGTATGGCTTTGTCAAGAATACTGCAGCTGATCTTGGAAGACGCTGCAGTTTGAGCCTGTCAGCTAACTTCACTCCTTACAGACACATGGGAAATTCTTTCTTGAAAGGTGATCTAAGCCATGCACTTCCATGCCTGCCCAGCCTTCCCTTTGCATTGCATTGATTCATTTCTCCAAACCTGCACAATGTTTCTGTGAGCCTCTATATCTGAGGGGAAACAGAGAAGAATAGTCTAGACCAACCTTGCTGCAATTGTCTCAGGGCTTCCACTGGTTTTCATCTTCTCCCTTCTCCATTCATATTGATTTTCTGTCTTCTGGATCTATCAATTACTAACAAAAGGATGTTGAAGTCTCAAATTCTGATAGTTGGGTATATCTATTTTTCCTTTCAGTTTGTCAGGTTTTTTTTTTTTTTTTTTTTTGGCTGAAATCTTAGTTTCCTGACCAAGGATCGAACCCATGTCCCCTGCAGTGGAAACATGGAGTCTTAACCACTGAACCACCAGGGAAATCCCTGGTTTTGTCCGTTTTTGTCTCACTTATTTTGATTCTGTGTTGTCAGGTGCATATACATTAAGGATTGTTATGTCTTCCTGAGAATTGACCACTTTATCATTATGTAATGCTCCTCTTTATTCTTGATAGTATTCATTGTTCTGAAGCCTCCTTTGTCTGATAAAAATGTAGCTACCCTAGCTTTCTTTTGGTTAGTGTTTTTTTGGTATATTTCTGTCTATCCTTTTATTTTATTTTATTTTTTTAACCTACCTGTCTTTATAATTGGGTCTTTTTAAAATCCACTCTGACAATTTCTGTCTTCTAATTGGTGCATTTAGACCATTTATGTTTAAAGTGATTATTGATATAGCTAGATTAATATCTATCACCTTTCTAACTGTTATCTATTTGTTGCATTTGTACTGTTTCCTCCCCAACCTCTTTTTCTCTCTTCTATGATTTTAATTGAGCTTTTTATATGATTCCATTTTATTTCCTTTCTTAGTATACGAATTCTTTCTTAGTATAACAGTTCTAATGTGTGTTTCTTCACCTTTTTACCCCTCTATTAGTATCATGATTATAATTGTTGCCCTAGAGTTATAATATACATTTTAAAGTAATATAAGTCCATCTTCAAATAATACCATACTGCCTTATGTGTCAGAGAAGGCAATGGCACCCCACTCCAGTACTCTTGCCTGGAAAATTCCGTGGATGGAGGAGCCTGGTAGGCTGCAGTCCATGGGGTCGCTAGGAGTCAGACACGACTGAGGGACTTCACTTTCACTTTTCACTTTCATGCATTGGAGAAGGAAATGGCAACCCACTCCAGTGTTCTTGCCTGGAGAATCCCAGGGACGGGGGAGCCTGGTAGGCTGCCGTCTATGGGGTCACACAGAGTCGGACACGACTGATGTGACTTAGCAGCAGCAGCAGCAGCCTTATGTGTGATACGGGTGGTTATATGGATAACAGAGTATTTTTGATTCATATCTCCCATCCCTCTGGTGCCCAAAGGCATTGCCGGCAGCTTATAGTTCAATGGGACTCTTGCTATGCCCCTGGTCAGAAGTGTGCCCTCTGGGTACCAGTACCTCTTACACTGCAGAGCTCAAAGCTATGGGGGACTGAAAGCACAATGTCTCCCTGTGTGCGTGTGTGCTCAGCCACTTCAGTCATGTCCAGCTCTTTGTAACCCCATGGACTGTACCCTTCAAGGCTCCTCTGTCCACGGGATTCTCCAGGCAAGAACACTGGAGTGGGTTGCTGTACCCTTCTCCAGGGGATCTTCCCCAGGGATCGATTCCGCATCTGCCTGCATCTCTTGCATTGCAGGTGGATTCTTCACCCACTGAGCCACCTGGGAAGCCTAATGTCTCCCTACTAGTAGGTTACTGGGAATGATCGTGTATGTGGTCACTTCTGCTTCCTTTCCTTGGTTCCTTCACCCATGTATTTTTCCTCTGGGGGATATGGAGCCATATAAAGGTCTTGGATTTAGCATTTACATTGTATACTGGAGGATGGTACCACATCCTTGTAGAGTATTGCTTCTGAGCTGGTGCTTCAGCTGCACCTTTAGCAGGCCATTCCATTGCTCTATGAGGTCAGCATCTTCTGAATGGTGTGGAAGGTAACATGCCAGGGGGTCCTGTGGTCACGGACACACTCCCACACTTTCCCTGAAGCAAGTCCTTGGTTAGTTGCTATTCCATGGTGTGAATGGTCAGGTACTCCTTAAGTCCCTGGATAAAGTGGTGCTGGCTGAGGATCTATGAGCAGTTAAGGCAAAACCACACCCAGAGTAAATTTCCATTTCTCTGAGTGAATTTCTGGTCCTTCCTAAATGAAAGCGGCCCTGTTATCCCTTTTGCTAGTTATAAGCCCCGTTCTGGGTTTGCCTTGCCTACTGTTGGCCCTGGCCTGCAGAGGAGAGCCACATGAACTTCTGAAAGGTTGTTGCTGAGCCGTGAAAGATGCCAGGATTCTTGGCTTCCGGAGGAGAAGAATTCAATCTGGGGCCAGTGACGAGGCTTGATTGCTCAGAGCTTTTGTGTAATAAAGTTTTATTAAAGTATAAAAGAAATAGAGAAAGCTTCTGACATAGACATCAGAAGAGGGCAGAAAGAGTGCCCTCCTGCTAGTCTTTAGCAGGAAGTTATATACCTACTAGCAGGCTGCTAATTAGAGACAGGAAACATTTCAAAACTCAGAGAGTGACACCAAGCCCCTCACCCATAACATGCATTTTGAGATAACATTGGCACAAAGTGAGTCGTCCCAGGCCATAAAACGATTGACATGAATCTTGAAGAAAGACAGGTTTCCAAGAAAATACATAGTCTCATTAACATAGCTTGAGAACATTTCCATAAGAAAAATACATTGGTTAGATCAAGGTTTGAGGAAAGTTAAGTTCAGGTGGAACCAGGTGTCGTCATGGCAATACAGAATTTTAAAAGAAACATTTTTAATTTTGTATAGAGAAGGGGAAAAAAATCTGACACTTGTAGTTTGTTTCCTCCTGCCGCTTCAGAGAGAGAGAAAGAGTCTGACACTTGCAGCCTGTTTCCTCTGTTTGGGGCCCCCCAGCCTTCCTGCCTCTTACCCTTTCACTTCTCAGTGATGCTGGTGCTCTCACCGGCACAGTCCACATGGCCTTGATGAACAGTGTGTTCCCTGAGCTGTTCTGTACAGTATAATCCTGCAGTGGGTGTTCTGACCTCAGATAACACATCCATTCCAGCATGCCCACCTCCCTGAGCCTTCTCATCACTGTCTGTTGTGGCAACTGAGGCATTTTTAATTTATTCATTTCAGGCAAAGTTAATATCAACCTACATGTTTTCCATGCTTCTAGGATCCAACCTTCTATGTGTGTTTATATCATCTTTCAGGGTCCTTGCCATGGTGTTAAATCCTGTATTCCAGAAGAAAACTCCTGTATTTATAAACTATCTTTTATCCAAATTTGTGTTCTGCCTCCCTATTTATTACCTGGAACCCCTTACTAGAGAGACACTGTAGGTCTCTGGGTATTAATGTCCAGTGATCTTCTAAATGTCTCCCCTTTCCCTAGCATAAAGTCACCCAAGTCAATGGCCACACATCCCTTCAGGGAAGGACTGGAACTATTATTAGGGTATGTAATTGCCATGGTGATGCATCGTTCTTCCTCCTGGAGGCCCAGCCATTTCTTCAGCCAGGGGGTTCTGGGTCTGAAAACTGACTTAGGTCCAGGAACTGGGTAGGGGATCATGGCTTTTTAGTGGGGTGTTAACTCCTGGCCTCTTTTCTATTGCTGCTTTTTAAAAATTGTATTATTAAACAACATCCTTATTGGCTGTCTGTTTGCATCTGTACATGCTAAGTCCCTTCAGTTGTGTCCAACTCTTTGTGGCCCTATGGACTGTAGCACCCCTCCCCCACCCCGTCGGGGCTTCTCTGTTCATGAGATTCTCTAGGCAAGATTATTGGAGTGGGTTGCCATGCCCTCCTTCAGGGGATCTTCCCAACCCAGGGATCGAACCTGCATCTCTTACATCTTCTGCATTGGCAGGTGGGTTCTTTACTGCTAGAGCCACCTGGGAAGCCCTGTCAGTCTGTTTATCCTTGGGCTATTCACTTAGTTTTCAGTTGTTAATTGCCCTCAGCAATTTTATTATTCCTCCATAGGGTTTCAAAGCAATTTTTAAATAATAACAGCCAGCCAATTCCACTGTCCTTGTAAACAACATTATCCACATCTTTTCATTGCATCTGCCAGAGCATTTTCTCTCACCAGAGCATTCTGTCAACTCACTACTAGTGAAAATTTTAGCAATTGGGCCACCATCTTGTGCCAGGGACTATCCTAGGCCCACATACCCGCTGGGATGAGGTTCTCATTTCATTTCACGTAATAAATGATCCAGTCCCAAGCCCCACCTTACCTCTGCTTTCTCAGATCAATCCTAGTACCAGTTGTTGCCAGTTCAGGTCCTCTGGGAAGCAGATATGAGAGTTTGGAGTGCAAGAGGTTTATTGGGGGTACTAGCTGTGAAATATGAGAGGGGAAGAAACAGGATTGGGCAGGAAACACCACAGACCATAATGCAGACCTGACACTTGTGAATAGAAAGAAGCTAAATAGGAGAATTGAGAAGGGTGAGTCTCAGAGTACAAGGCAGATCTGACAAAATCTAATCTCAAAATGTTAGAATGCTCCAGGTCCAAGTCCTTGGTCCAAGTCTTTTCTCCTGCTTCACTTACTCCCTTGATAATCTCTTCCATTCCCATGGCTTTAAATACCACCTCTACCCCACCTCCACCCCACCTCCAAGGAGCAGCAGCTGCATGGGCGCAGGAGTGCCGAGAGGAGGTACTCCACGTTCAAGGTCAGGAGGGGGCGGCCTTGTCCAAGGTAAGGAGCAGTGGCTTTGCTTTGCTGAAGCAGCCATGAAGAGATACCCCACGTCCAAGGTAAGAGAAACCCAAGTAAGATGGTAGGTGTTGCAAGAGGGCATCAGAGGGCAGACACACTGAAACCATAATCACAGAAAGCTAGCCAATCTGATCACATGGACCACAGCCTTGTCTAAGTCAATGAAACTAAGCCATGCCATGTGGGGCCACCTAAGACAGATGGGTCATGGTGGAGCGGTCTGACAGTATGTGGTCCACTGGAAAAGGGAATGGCAAACCACTTCAGTATTCTTGCCTTGAGAACCCCATGAACAGTATGAAAAGGCAAAAAGGTAGGACACTGAAAGAGGAACTCCCCAGGTCAGTAGGTGCCCAATATGCTACAGAAGATCAGTGGAGAAATAACTCCAGAAAGAATGAAGGGATGGAGCCAAAGCAAAAAGAATACCCAGTTGTGGATGTGACTGGTGATAGAAGCAAGGTCTGATGCTGTAAAGAGCAATATTGCATAGGAACCTGGAATGTCAGGTCCATGAATCAAGGCAAACTGGAAGTGGTCAAACAGGAGATGGCAAGAGTGAATGTCGACATTCTAGGAATCAGCAAACCAAAATGGACTGGAATGGGTGAATTTAACTCAGATGACCAATATATCTACTACTGTGGGCAGGAATCCCTTAGAAGAAATGGAGTAACCATCATAGTCAACAAAAGAGTCCGAAATGCAGTACTTGGATGCAATCTCAAAAATGACAGAATGATCTCTGTTCATTTCCAAGGCAAACCATTCAATATCATGGTGATCCAAGCCTATGTCCCAACCAGTAACCCTGAAGAAGCTGAAGTTGAACGGTTCTATGAAGACCTACAAGACCTTTTTAGAACTAACACCCAAAAAAGATGCCCTTTTCATTATAGGGGACTGGAATGCAAAAGTAGGAAGTCAAGAAACACCTAGAGTAACAGGCAAATTTGGCCTTGGAGTATGGAATGAAGCAGGGCAAAGACTAATAGAGTTTTATCAAGAGAACGCACTGGTCATAGCAAACACCCTCTTCCAACAACACAAGAGAAGACTCTACACATGGACATTACCAGATGGTCAACACCGAAATCAGATTGATTATATTATTTGCAGCCAAAGATGGAGAAGCTCTATACAGTCAGCAAAAACAAGACTGGGAGCTGGCTGTGGCTCAGATCATGAACTCCTTATTGCCAAATTCAGACTTAAATTGAAGAAAGTAGGGAAAACCACTAGACCATTCAGGTATGACCTAAATCAAATCCTTTATGATTATACAGTGGAAGTGAGAGACAGATTTAAGGGATTAGATCTGATAGAGTACCTGATGAACTATGGATGGAGGCTCATGACATTGTACAGGAGACAGGGATCAAGACCATCCCCATGGAAAAGCAATGCAAAAAAGCAAAAAGGCTGTCTGAGGAGGCCTTACAAACAGCTGTGAAAAGAAGAGAAGTGAAAAGCAAAGGAGAAAAGGAAAGATATACCCATTTGAATGCCTAGTTCCAAAGAACAGCAAGGTGAGATAAGAAAGCCTTCCTCAGTGATCAGTGCAAAGAAGTGGAGGAAAACAACAGAATGGGAAAGACTAGAGATCTCATCAAGAAAATTAGAGATACCAAGGGAATATTTTATGCAAAGATGGGCTCGATAAAGGACAGAAATGGTATGGACCTAACAGAAGCAGAAGATATTAAGAAGAGATGGCAAGAATACACAGAAGAACTGTACAAAAAAGATTTTCACACCCAGATAATCACAATGGTGTGATCACTCACCTACAGCCAGATATCCTGGAATGTCAAGTCAAGTGGGCCTTAGGAAGCATCACTATGAACAAAGCTAGTGGAGGTGATGGCATTCCAGTTGAGCTATTTCAAACCCTGAAAGATGATGCTGTGTAAGTGCTACACTCAATATGCCAGCAAATTTGGAAAACTCAGCAGTGGCCACAGGACTGGAAAAGTTCAGTTTGCATTCCAATCCCAAAGAAAGGCAATGCCAAAGAATGCTCAAACTACCACACAGTTGCACTCATCTCACATGCTAGTAAAGTAATGCTCAAAATTCTCCAAGCCAGGCTTCAGCAATACGTGAACTGTGAACTTCCAGATGTTCAATCTGGTTTTAGAAAAGGCAGAGGAGCCAGAGATCAAATTGCCAACATCCGCTGGATCATTGAAGAAGCAAGAGAGTTCCAGAAAAACATCTATTTCTGTTTTATTGACTATGCCAAAGCCTTTGACTGTGTGGATCACAACAAACTGTGGAAAATTCTGAAAGAGATGGGAATACCAGACCACTTGACCTGCCTCTTGAGAAACCTGTATGCAGGTAAGGAAGCAACAGTTAGAACTGGATGTGGAACAACAGACTGGTTCCAAATAGGAAAAGGAGTACATCAAGGCTGTATATTGTCACCCTGCTTATTTAACTTATATGCAGAATATATCATGCGAAATGCTGGGCTGGATGAAGCACAAGCTGGAATCAAGATTGCTGGGAGAAATATCAATAACCTCAGATATGCAGATGACACCATCCTTATGGCAGAAAGTGAAGAGGAACTCAAAAGCCTCTTGATGAAAGTGAAAGAGGAGAGTGAAAAAGTTAGCTTAAAGCTCAACATCCAGAAAACGAAGATCATGGCATCTGGTCCCATCACTTCATGGCAAATAGATGGGGAAACAGTGGAAACAGTGTCAGACTTTATTTTTTTGGGCTCCAAAATCACTGCAGATGGTGATTGCAGCCATGAAATTAAAAGATGCTTACTCCTTGGAAAGAAAGTTATGACCAACCTAGATAGCATATTAAAAAGCAGAGATATTACTTTGCCAACAAAGGTCCATCTAGTCAATCAAGGCTATGGTTTTTCCAGTGGTCATGTATGGATGTGAGCATTGGACTGTGAAGAAAGCTGAGCACCCAAGAATTGATGCTTTTGAACTGTGGTGCTTGAGAAGACTCTTGAGAGTTCCTTGGACTGCAAGGAGATCCAACCAGTCCATCCTAAAGGAGACCAATCCTGGGTGTTCGTTGGAAGGACTGATGCTGAGGCTGAAACTCCAAATCTTTGGCCACTTCATGCGAAGAGTTGACTCATTGGAAAGGACCCTGATGCTGGGAGGGATTAGGGGCAGGAGGAGATGCGGACAACAGAAGATGAGATGGCTGGATGGCATCACCTACTTGATGCACATGAGTTTGGGTGAACTTCGGGAGTTGGTGATGGGCAGGGAGGCCTGGCGTGCTGTGATTCATGGGGTCACAAAGAGTCGGACATGACTGAGCGACTGAACTGACTGATGTCAAATTAAGTGAATTCATGAATAACATGATCTTGTTTTGATTTAACCTTTGCAAAATGTAAAAATAGATTTAAATGATTCCTGTACAAGCAAATAAATACCCCTCTTCTCAACTTCCTCAGAAACCCACAAATCTAATTATAGATTAAAAATAACACTAATACTTCAAGCACAAATAAATAGCAAAAAATAAAAAATAGAATATGTAGAAAGCACAAATTAAAGTGGTAAAAGGAAATCCAATAAACTAGCAATGACAAATGTAAACAGATGAAATGTACAAGTTAAACAACATATACTGAAAAATTGTATTTTTTTGTATTTATTTTTATTTGGCTGTGCTGGGTCTTAGTTGTGGCACGCAGGATCTTTAGTTGCAGATTCTAGTTCCCTGACCAGGGATCAAACACAGGCCCCCTGCCTTAGGAGCATGGTGTCTTAGCCACTGGGCCACCAGGGAACTCCTGAAAAATTGTGTTTTTAAAGATCTAACTATGCTGTTTATAAGAGATATACCTAAAATATAAAGAAACAGAAAGTTCAAAAGAAAAAGACAGAAGAAAATATACCCAGAAAGTTATAACCAAAAGAAAACTGGTACCATGTTAATATCAGACAAAAATGAACTTTAAGGTAGAAAACATTAGGCATAAATATGGTCACTATATAATGATGAAAGGAACAGTCCATCAGGAAGATATAAAAATTCTAAGCCTGAAATGGATTAAGGACCTAAATGTGAGACCAGACATTATAGAACTCCTAGAGGAAAATATAGGCAGAACACTCCCTGACATAAATCGTAGCAATATCATTTTCGATCTGTCTCCCAGAATAATGGAAATAAAACCAAAAATAAACAAATGGGACCTACTTAAACCCAAAAGCTTTTTGCACAGCAAAGGAAACAATAAACAAAATGAAAAGACAACCTACAGGTGGGGAGAAAATATTTGCAAATGATGTGACTGATAAGGGCTTAGTCTCCAAAATTTGCAAACGGCTTATGATGCTTAATATCATCAAAACAAACAACCACTCAAAAAAGGGTGGGAGACCTGAATAGACATTTCTTCAAAGAAGATATACAGATGGCCAATAGGTACATGAAAAGATGTTTACCATCTCTAGCTGTTAGAGAAATGAAAATCAAAAGTATGAGATATCACCTCATACTGGTCAGAATGCCTATCATCAAAAAATATCCAGAAACAAATGCTGAAGAGGATGTGGAGAGAAGGGAACCCTGCTACACTGTTGGTGGGAATGTAAATTGGTAGAGCCACTGTGGAGAATAGTATGGGGGTTCTTTAAAAAACTAAAAATAGACTGCCATATAAGCCTGCAATCCCATTCTTGGGCATATATCCAGAGAAAACCATGATCTGAAAGGATACATGCACTGCAATATTCATTGCAGCACTGTTTATAACAGCCAAGACATGGAAACAACCTAAACTAAATGTCCATCAACAGAGGTATGGATAAAGAAGATGTGATACATATATATAATAAAATTTTATGCAGCCATTGAAAAATAAAATAATGCCACTTCCAGCAACATGGATGGACTTAGAGATTATCATACTGAGTGAAGTAAGTCAGAGGAGAAATATCATATGATACCCGTTATATGTGGAATCTATAAAGAAATGGTACAAATGAACTTGCAAAACAGAAAGAGACTCACAGATTTAGGGAATGAACTTACGGTTGCCAGGGGGAAGGATGCAGGGAAGGGATAGTCAGGGAGTTTGGGATGGACATGTACACGCTGCTATATTTAAAATAGATAACCAACAAGGACCTACTGTCTAGCACAGGGAACTCTGCTCAATATTATGTGGCAGCCTGGATGGGAGGGGAGTTTGGGGAGAATGGATACACGTATATGTATGGCTGAGTTCCTTTGATGTTCACCAGAAACTAGCACAACATTCCTAACTGGCTATGCTGCCACTTCAGTCGTGTCTGACTCTTTGTGACCCTACAGACTGTAGCCCACCAGGCTCCTCTACCCATGGGATTCTCCAGGCAAGAATACTGGAGTGGGTTGGCATACCCTCTTCCCAGGGGATCTTCCCGACCTAGGGAGTGAACTTGCGTCTTATGTCTCCTGCATTGGCAAGCAGGTTCTTTACCGCTAGTGCACCTGGGAAGCTCAGTTGGCTATGACCCATTACAAAAGAAAAAGTTAAAGAAATTCTAAGCCTGTATGTAATCTAATTATATCGTTGTAAAAATGCAAAAATGGACAAAATTACAAAGAGAAAAGGAAAAGTACACTCAAATAGGAGAAACTTTAACATACTTCTGTTTGTATTTGAGAGATTATGCAGACAAGAAATTAGTAGTGTATAAAAGATTTTAAAGTGCAATTAAAAGGCTTTCTCTCTCCTGGACATATATAGAACCTTGCATTTGTCAATTAGGTAACACATATTCTTTTCAAGGAGAAGGCAATGGCACCCCACTCCAGTACTCTTGCCTGGAAAATCCCATGGATGGAGGAGCCTGGTAGGCTGCAGTCCATGGGGTCGCTAAGAGTCGGACATGACTGAGCGACTTTGCTTTCACTTTTCACTTTCATGCATTGGAGAAGGAAATGGCAACCCACTCCAGTGTTCTTGCCTGGAGAATCCCAGGGACAGGGGAGCCTGGTGGGCTGCCGTCTATGGGGTCGCACAGAGTCGGACATGACTGAAGTGACTTAGCATAGCATTCTTTTCAAGAAATATAATAGTTTAAAAATTGATCATTAACTTGCAAACTAAATAACAAACACCAATGAATATTTATATGGAAATCAGTCTTTGATCACAGTGAAATTATATAGAAATAATAAACAAGAGGATAATTTTAAAGCCACAGATACTTGGATATTTATAATCACATATCATATGGGTCAGAGAAGAAATTGTACTGGAAACTAGAAAATATTTAGAACTGAATGATAATAAAAATGCAAAATATCAGAGCTTGTGAGGGTGCAACTAAGGTGGTCCTGAGAGGAAAACATATAGCTTCAAATTCTTATATTAGAAAAGGTGAAAGGCTAAAAGTAACCCAAGAAGTTAGAAAGGAAACGAGAAAGTAGAAGGAAAGAATTTCAAAATGATAAGAGCAGCAATTAATGAAATAGAACACCAAGCCAAATCAAGAGGAACAACAAAATAAAACTCCAGTTTTTTTATATGAATATAAAGATGACAAATATACATGCTGAGTGTGCCAGGATAGGGCTTGATCTCACATGCTTCACTGTTACATTAACAGATAATTATTCTTGTCAAAGTTTGTATTTCTTCTCATGTAATTTTTTTCAAAAATGTTATTGATTAAATAGAGAATTAAATGACTCAGCCTTCATAAGTCTATCTTGTAAATGCATTTACAAATGAGAAATAAATGAACACCTGGTTGTTTGAAAAAGATGAATAAAACACGCAATTCTCTAGCTAGGTGAATAAAACAGACAATTATCTGGAAAAAAGGGGAGAAGGCACAAGTAATAAAAATGAACAGGGTGTAAAGTAACTGACACAGTAGATAGGATATTGAAACAACAATAAAAGATCTTTATGCCAGTGAATTTGAAAACTTAAATGAAATGGACTTCATATAAAACTATCAATATAATTTGCCATAATTGACGCAGGAAGAAATGGGAAAACTGAGCAGACTTATGATTATTAATGAGATTGAAACAGTCATTAAAATCTCTTAAGCAGCCAACACAGAAGCACATACACAAATCACCACAGTCCCAGGAAACAGCTGGCTGTATGGGTGAGTTCCAACTCACATACAAGGAGCAGAGCATCTCAGTACTATATAGACTGTGGCAGTAAATACTCTTCAACTCATTTCACAAGGCTAGCATAATCTTAATACCAAACCAGACAAGGCTATTGAGAAAGGAAAATTACAGGCTAACTTCACTTATGAATATACATGCAAAAATCCAAAACAAACTACTAGAAATCAGAAGCAATAATGTATTAAAAATGCATTATGGCCAAGTTGCATTTATCTCAGGAGTATGAATGTTTTAGGATCAGAAAAATCTACTAAATCACCACTATTGTAGAATAAAGGGGCAAGACTAGCACTTCTATTCAACCTTGTACTGTGGGTCCCAGTCAGTATCATAATAAAAAGAAAATAAAAAATATTGAAGGTGAAACAAATATTATTAACAGGTGACATGATAGTCTATATGGAAAATGCAAGAGACTATGCAAGAGGAGAGTGAAAAAGTTGGCTTAAAACTCAACATTCAGAAAACTAAGATCATGGCATCCAGTCCTATCAGTTCCTGGAAAATAGATGGGGAAACAATGGAAACAGCGAGAGACTTTATTTTGGGGGGCTCCAAAATCACTGCAGATGGTGACTGCAGCCATGAAATTAAATTTTCCTTGGAAGAAAAGCTATGAGTAATCTAGACAGCATATTAAAAATAAGAGACATTACTTTGCCAACAAATGTCCGTCTAGTTAAAGCTATATGGTTTTTCCAGTAGTCATGTATGGATGTGAGAGTTGGACTATAAAGAAAGCTGAGTGCCGAAGAATTGATGCTTTTGAACTGTGGTGTTGGAGAAGACTCTTGAGAGTCCCTTGGACAGCAAGGAGATCCAACCAGTCCATCCTAAAGGAAATCAGTCCTGAATATTCATTGGAAGGACTGTTGCTGAAGCTGAAACTCCAATGCTTTGGCTACCTGATGCGAAGAACTGACTCATTGGAAAAGACCCTGATGCTGGGAAAGTTTGAAGGCAGGAGGAGAAGGGGACGACAGAGGATGAGATGGTTGGATGGCATCACCGACTCGATGGACATGAGTTTGAGTAAACTCTAGGAGTTGGTGATGGACAGGGAAGCCTGGTGTGCTGCAGTGCATGGGGTCACAAAGTCGGACATGACTGAGTGACTGAACTGAACTGATGCAAGCTATTGAAACAAGTAAGAATAGTTAGCAAGGTTTGAGGATATAAGAACAATTATAAAAAAATCAGTAGTGCAGCAGTTAGAGCTTACAGTAGCTTCAAAACCTAAAAGACACTCAGGAATAAATCTAACAAAAGATATGTGAGACCTCTGTGGAGAAAAATAGAAATCTTTATTGAATGACATTAAAGAAAACCTGAGTTAATGGAGGGACATAACCATGCTCATGTACAGGAAAACTTAGTGAGTAATGGTGTCAAGTCTCCCTAAATTCGCTTAGAGGTTTAATTAAATTCTAAGTAAAATTCTAAATAGGAACAGGAAGAGCAAAGACAATATTAAGCAGCACAAACTACCCTACCAGATGTCAACACTTCTTATAAGCTATAGTAATTAGGATAGTGCAGAGAAGAAATAGATCAGTGGAATATTACAGAGAACCCAGAAACAGACCCATGCATAAATGGAAACTTGATACATAACAGTGTGGAAAGGAAGAATTATTTAACAGGTGTTACTGGAACCATTGGTTAACCATATGAAAAAAAGTTAAATTAGATCCCAATTGCACAAAGTATACAAAAACAGATTCAAAGAGGTTTAGTGACTTAAATGTGACAAGTACTTCTAAACTTTTGGATGATGATAATACAGGCAAATACCTTTATGATCTTGTGGTAGGGAAAAATTTCTTTTCTTCTTAATTATTTTTTAAAATTTTATTTTATTTTTAAACTTTACAATATTGTATTGGTTTTGCCAAATATCAAAATGAATCCGCCACAGGTATACATGTGTTCCCCATCCTGAACCCTCCTCCCTCCTCCCTCCCCATTCCATACCTCTGGGTCATCCCAGTGCACCAGCCCCAAGCATCCAGTATCGTGCGTCAAACCTGGACTGGCGACTCGTTTCATATATGATATTATACGTATTTCAATGCATTCTCCCAAATAATCCCACCCTCTCCCTCTCCCACAGAGTCCAAAAGACTGTTCTATACATCAGTGTCTCTTTTGCTGTCTCGTATACAGGGTTATTGTTACCATCTTTCTAAATTCCATATATATGCGTTAGTATACTGTATTGGTGTTTTTCTTTCTGGCTTACTTCACTCTGTATAATAGGCTCCAGTTTCATCCACCTCATTAGAACTGATTCAAATGTATTCTTTTTAATGGCTGAGTAATACTCCATTGTGTATATGTACCACAGCTTTCTTATCCATTTATCTGTTGATGGACACCTAGGTTGCTTCCATGTCCTGGCTATTATAAACAGTGCTGCGATGAACATTGGGGTACACGTGTCTCTTTCCCTTCTGGTTTCCTCAGTGTGTATGCCCAGCAGTGGGATTGCTGGATCATAAGGAAAAATGTCTTAAAATACAGAAATAAACCATAAGTAAAAACTTGAAAAATTTTTCTACATTGAAATTTAAACATTTGTGTATAAAGAAATAAATCATGAACAAAATGAACAACAACAAAAAACCAAGCCATAGACAAGGAAATGATATTTGCTATATGCTTGCTCCTGCCTCAGACCCCTGGCACCTGATCATCCTCTGCCTGGAACAAACGTCATCCAAATACAGGTTTCACTCTCTCCGTCAATTCAGTAATGCCTCTGTTCCCATGTCACCTCCTCAGAGAGGCCTTGCTGTCCACCCTATTGAAAATAACACCTCTGTCGCTTCACCTTCTTCCTCTTTCTCTTCATAGCGCTTATTGCTACCTGATACTCTATGTCTGTTTGCTCACTTATTTATTAATCATCTCTCTACTCCTTGAGAGCAGCGACTTTGTTTTGCTGTCGTATTTCTCAGCACTCAAACAATGTCTAGCACATGGTGTATACTAATACGTACTTTTTGAGTGGATAACAAATGAATTCAGATGGTAAGGGATTAGTATTCAGACTATGTAAAGAACTACAGACCAATGAGATAACTTAGAACACATGGCTCAATAGAAAAATTATTTAGGTCTATGAATAGGCAGGTCACAGAAGAGGACACCTGAAGGGACAATAAGAATATGGAAAGAGATTTAATATCATTTGCGATCAGGGAAATGCAAAGTTAAATGATGACTTCACACAAGAGACTAGCAAAAATTAGAAGTCTGATATTGCCTATAGGGAAACTTAGTGAGTAATGGTGTCAAGTCTCCCTAAATCCGCTGAGAGATTTAATTAAATTCTAGTTAAATGATTTTCAATACATTGTCAAGAAGGAGTCAAGGAAAAAGGAACTCTGTTCACTGTTAGTTGGAGCATAAATTGGCATAACCATCCTGGAGAAGAATTTGGAAATATCTAATGATCATACACATGCACTTACCCTAAGACCCAGGAATTCTACTTCCAAGTAAACATGCTAGAGATACTTTTTAATATTTGAGTCAAGTGACTACAAAAAAATGTTTATAGTAGCATTGTTTTAATAGCAAACAACTGGATATAAACCAAATGTATACCACCAGTAGACTAGACAAACCATGGTGTAGTCTTAAAATGGGATAGTCTATAGCAATAAAAAAAATTGCTATAGCTATAGTCTATCAGTTCAGTTCAGTTCAGTTCAGTTTCTCAGTCATGTCCGACTCCTTGTGACCCCGTGAATCGCAGCATGCCAGGCCTCCCTGTCCATCACCAACTCCTGGAGTTCACTCAGACTTACATCCATCAAGTCAGTGATGCCATCCAGCCATCTCATCCTCTGTCGTCCCCTTCTCCTCCTGCCCCCAGTCCCTCCAGCATCAGAGTCTTTTCCAATGACTCAACTCTTCACATGAGGTGGCTAAAGTATTGGAGTTTCAGCTTCAGCATCATTCCCTCCAAAGAAATCCCAGGGCTGATCTCCTTCGGAATGGACTGGTTGGATCTCCTTGCAGTCCAAGGGACTCTCAAGAGTCTTCTCCAACACCACAGTTCAAAAGCATCAATTCTTCGGAGCTCAGCTCTCTTCACAGTCCAACTCTCACATCCATACATGACCACTGGAAAAACCATAGCCTTGACTAGATGGACCTTTGTTGGCAAAGTAATGTCTCTGCTTTTCAATATGCTATCTAGGTTGGTCATAACTTTTCTTCCAAGGAGTAAGTGTCTTTTAATTTCATGGCTGCAGTCAACATCTGCAGTGATTTTGGAGCCCCAGAAAATAAAGTCTGACACTGTTTCCACTGTTTCCCCATCTATTTCCCATGAAGTGGTGGGACCGGATGCCATGATCTTCATTTTCTGAATGTTGAGCTTTAAGCCAACTTTTTCACTCTCCACTTTCACTTTCATCAAGAGGCTTTTTAGTTCCTCTTCACTTTCTGCCATAAGGGTGGTGTCATCTGCATATCTGAGGTTATTGATATTTCTCCTGGCAATCTTGATTCCAGCTTGTGCTTCATCCAGCCCAGCGTTTCTCATGATGTACTCTGCATAGAAGTTAAATAAGCAGGGTGACAATAAACAAATTATAGCTGGCCCTCCATAACTGAGGATTCTGCATTCACAGATTCAACCAACCTTGGATTGAAAATATTCAAAATGAAATTTCAGAAAGTTCCAAAAAGCAAAACTTGAATTTGCTGCACACTAGCAACTATTTGCAAAGTACTTACATCGTATTTATAGTTATTTATATAGCATTTGAAGGCTTCCCTGGTGGCTCAACGGGTAAAGAATCTGCCTGCAATGCAGGAGTCTCAGGAGCTGTGGGTTCAATCCCTGGGTCTGGAAGATCCCCTGGAGAAGGAAATGGCAACCCACTCCAGTATTCTTGCTTGGATAATCCCTTGCACTGAGGAGCCTGATGGGCTCCAGTCCATAGGGTCACAAAGAGTTGGACATGACTGAAGTGACTGAGCACACACAGACACATATAGCATTTATAATATATTAGGTATTATGGATTTAAATGATTTGAAGTACAGGGGAGGATATGTGTACATTATATGCAAATCCTGCTCTATTTTATATAAAACACTTGAACATCCATGGATTTTGATATGTATTGGAGGTCCTGGAATCAATTCCCTACGGATACAGGAGAACAACTGTATACACACATCATTGTGGGTGAATTTCATAAACACAAAGAGCAAAAGAAGCAAATTTCAGCATACATGTTGTATAATTCCATTTATGTAAAGTTTCAGAATATGATAAACTGTGCTGTATGTTGTCTATGAATAGATGGACATGTGGTCAAAGGGTCGTGGTTTGCTCTGAAGTGGGAGGGAGTGGCGTGGGATTAGGAGAGGGTACAACAGGGGGCTTCAACTGTCTATGGTCTGTTACTTTAATAAGAAGCAAATATATTAAAATTTGATAAAGTTGTGTGGGTAATGGGGTAGTGACAATATCATGACATGACATGAATAATAACTTCATTATTCCCTTAGTATGTGCTTGAAATGATTCATTTGAAGAAATTACCATTAGCTTAGTATCATCTGTGTTTGGGTACGTGTGAGTTAAATGCTTAACCAGTTTGCTAATGCTACTATTTTCCCACCTTCGTGGCCTCTTCTTTCTGTTTATATTATCCAGCTTCAGAGTTATTTGCTGAATGGGGAATCACACAGTTCTTGAACTTGAACCTCAGCTTCATTTGGGACAGGAGTCAGCCAACTTTTTCTGTTAGGGCCTAGCTCGTAAATATTTTCAGTTTTGTGGAAAAAGGAATGGAAAGCAATGGGGTGGGCAGAATTCTAAGGTGGCCCTCAAGCTTCCTGGCCCTAGTCTATATACACTTTATCCCAGTTATTCAACTAAACACTGATCTAGGTGCTGCTGTGAAAGGATTCTGGATATGTAATTCAGGTCCCAAATCAATTGGCTTTCAGACTATCCCTGGTAGGCTTAACCTAATCAGATAAGAGAAGAGACTCAACTGTGAGGGAGAGTCCCTGTTGTTGGCTTTGGAGGTAGGAGGGCCATGTGACAAGGAATGTGGGTGACCTGTAGGAACTGAGAGCAGCCCCAATTTTACAGCTGTAAGGAACAGTTCTGTTAACAACCACTTGATAGAAGACTTTGAGCCTCAGATGAAGCTGCCACCCTAGCCAATCCCTTCACTTCAGCCTCGGGAGACCTTGAATGGGAACCAACTAAGTCCTGCCCAGACTTCTGACCTACAGGAACTGTGAGGTTATCAAATGGTGTTGTTTAAAGCCACTGTTTGTGAGACTTTGTTATACAATCATACAAAATGAATACAAGTAGCCAGAGATGATGCACAAATGTATGAGCATGGGAGGTTGTTCCAATTCCATATAATTTTCATATGTCACAAAATATTTTTCTTTAGTTTTTTTTCCCCACCATTTACATATAGAAAAGTCATTCCTAGCTCATGGGTTATATACAAACCAGCGGTGGGGTGAATTTTGGCTTGTGGGTTATACTTAGCAATCCCTGATCTAGGAATTGGTGTGTTTTAAAATCAAACCCTCTGAACTTTTGATAATGTTTCAGATCTCATAAGAGTATAGAAATGTCTAAAACATTTTGTTCTTCAAAATTTGAAATCTGTTACCATTTATTTTCTTCACATAGCATGATAAGCATGATAGCTTTTCTCAAACATATGATAACGTTTTAAAACAATTTTCTCTAATGGCCTAAGCCTCTTCTAAATATCAAATCTGAACTAGGAAAGCATTTCACTTATACATCAATTTCTAACACTCAAATAGGTTCAAAGGAACATTGCCAGCTATTTAATGAAAATATTGTGGTTATTTATTTATTTTATATCCCCAAGGAAGTCTTCTTTATTTTTTTGATTGTGTGATTCTAATTAGTTGAGAAACATGCATGGCCTTTCTTGAGACATGTTAATTAGTATGGATGTTGCTATAACAATCTTCTAGTAATTTACATTTTCTGAATATCTGGTATATCATGCATTCATTTTTATCATTTAATGAAATTACTAAATCAGGAATTTAGAATGCTGTGCTTAAACTTTCTTTAATTAGAAATAGAAATAGGAAAGTGGGCAGGACCCTTGGAAACAGTGGTTTGATAGCACAAGATAGATATGCTTCAGAGAACTTTCTGGAGTAGTTTCCTTGGGCTGCTGCAACAAAGTACCACAAACTGGGCAGCTTAAAGCAACAGGAATTTATTCTCTCACAGTTCTGGAGGCTAGAAGTCTGAAGTCAAGTTGTCAGCAGGGCCACACTCCTTCTGAAACCTGTAAGGAAGAATCCTTCCTCCCCTCTCTCTCTAGCTTCTGTCTTTTGTTGGCCGTTGACAGCTGGTTGGTGTTCTTGGTTTATAGATGCGTGAATCCAATCTCTGCCTCTATCACTGCATGGCTGCCTTCTCTCTGTGTGTTTCTTTCCATCTTTCTTTCTTTAACAAAAGCATGTATTAAAACATCTTATTGGAAATGTTAAAAAATGAATGTACTCTAAACTTTATGGTTTCCTTGAGGTTATAATTTTCAGCTACTCTTAGTACCATTTCAGAGAAAACACATATGGACTAAGACCACCTTCCAGACACTCTGATTAAATACCCTATATTTAACAACCAATAGCTCTACTTTCAACTCAGCAACCTAAACCCAAGAAATGAAGTGGAGCTGGACTCTATAATCCTTCCCCCCACCCCCATATTCTCTGCTTGCCCTTTCGTCTGTGGAAAACCTTTAGCCAAAGAATAAGTTTAATCAGAGAAGTGAGAAAATATAGAAACAAAAATAGTCAAAGGAGACCAAATAATAATAGTTTAGTCATTAAACGTAGTCAAGGACCTTTAGTTCCCCCTCAAGATCTGTAGATAATATTCTGAGCCATATCTTATAGATATTGAAACCCTCACCGGATGGATTAAGTTAACTACATGATGACCAGACTGTAGCCATGACATAAGCTGCCACAATTCTGAGAACTGGCCTCAAAGAAATGGAAACAAACCAACCTTGGAACTGAAGATTAACTGTACCTACATCTGATACGAAGAGCTGACTCATTGGAAAAGACCCTGATGCTGGGAAAGATTGAGGGCAGGAGGAGAAGGGGGTGACAGAGGATGAGATGGTTGGATGGTATCACAGACTCAATGGATATAAATTTGAGCAAACTTCAAGAGATGGTGAAGGACAGGGAAGCCTGGTGTGTTGCAGTTCATGGGATCGCAAAGAGTAGGAGATGACTTAGTGACTGAATAACAAGAGTCTCACAGCTTGCAAGTGGCCAGGCTGAGATGCAAACATAGGCAGAGACTACATTCTTAACTACTTGGCTACTTCGCACCTCCCTTCTGAACATCAACCTTTCCCCACCACCATATGCTTGCATACCTTCTAGACTTTGCCCAAGGGCCCTCCTGGAGATCCTCCTTAAACCCACCTTCCCAGCATGGGCCCTGCATTTCAAAAACATCTCTTGGACTCTGCCTGATGAGGTGATAAAGAAAGAAACCAGCTGACGGTATGAGCAGGGCCTCCAGAGGCCGAGGATCCATTTCTCAAATTCGAGGACTCAGAAACTTTGTCTTGTTGGCATCCTCAGGAGTGTTCAGGTCTGGGTCAGAATTCCCTTGTGTAAATCTACAAGGGGTTGATTGCTAATCCAGAATACCAATATGGGAACTTACACTGAGAAATATGCCTGCCAAGCATTGCAAATATTGCCAAGAGAGTTGGTTGGAAAGGGACAGCTGCTCAGGCAATGCCTTCCCAGGGGTCCTTTGGTGAGATTCTCCTGCCCACAATGTGGGTCCTGGTCCCCCTTCCAAAAAGAGGCCAGGGAACATGGGGTGGGTGGGAGTGCTGGCACAGGCTTGACTTCTGGTATTAGGGTCCCAGGATCTGGGTTGTCTCAGGACTTTTCTGCAGCCTGAGGCAGAGAGCCAGGCATCACATGGAGAAGAGCCAAGGTTCTGGCAGGAGAGCCCAAACTGTGCAGTAAGTCCAAAGGTTGTGGGAGGACAGGAAGGGGAATGTGAGGAGGAAGTTTGGTAGCTCAGAGGGACTGGGCCGGAGAGCTGAGAGGAGATGTGATGTCAAATGCCTGGCCCAGTGTGACTCTTGCCTCTGACTCTTTGGATCTGGGCATGTGTGAGGTCATCCTGGTGATCAGACCTCAGCTCTCTCCTATGGTCTTTGACTTGACCCGGTCTTCAGGTGCCTGGCAGCCTCTGCTAGAAGCCTCACACTCTGGTTCTGGCCCCATAAAATCCAGTCCTCCCCAGGAAGGGAAGATTCAGATATTTAGCCACAAATCTGGGGTTTCTGAGTCTGCACAGCTGCCCTGGCCAGACTCTGCCACTCTCTCCTCCCTGAATCTGTGATGATGCAGAAGAAAAATGCAAGTTCTAAGGTAGGGTTTTCACTTTGGCAGCCCTCAAAGCACAAGGAAGGGCAGAGTCAATTCCACAGTCGGTTCCAAGAGCCAGAAAGTCTCTAGGCAAAAGTTTTATGAGAAACATGTTAGAATTTTTCAAAGTTGCTTGCTTTTGGCATCATTAGATACAAATTTTTCACCTTTGTCATGTTCAGTTTCACTGTTGGACAGTCTTGTGATAGGCATTAACTTTTTATGTTATTGGCGCTGTTCATCATTCACACCTGGCCCGGGCCATGTCAATTGCTGCTGTGGCTCCGTCATGTTGTCTGACAGCTGCCTTCAGCCATCACCAGGTGAGTGAGCTGCTTTGGTTCACAGCAGGTGCCTGGCACATAACAGGAACTTTAATGTATGTTGAATGAATGAGGAAATGAACACGTGATTGAATGAATCACTGAAGATTCATTTATAAACTTTGCTTGTGGTCCAATATGTCTAAATATCACAAGAAAGCAGGTTGTAACTGCTCTTACAGTAAAGTTTGGGGCATCTTTTGGAAAAAAATGACACAGGTACTACACGAATATATTCTCATCAAAAAAGATTCAAACATTCTAGGGGCTTCCCTGGTGGTCTAGTGGTTAAGAATCCACCTGCCAATGTAGGGGGCATGGGTTCATTCTCTGGTCCTTGATGATTCCACATGCCACGGAGCAACTAAGCCAGTGCACAACAACTACTGAGCCCATGCATCACAACTACTGAAGCTCACCCACCTAGAGCCTTTGTTCTGCAGCAAGAGAGGCCACTGCAACGAGAAGCCTGCAAACTGCAACCAAGAGTAGCCACCACTCGCTGCGATAGAGGAAAGCCTGTGTGCAGCAATGAAGACCCAGCACAGCCAAATAAATAATCTTTTTTAAAAATAGATTCAAACATTCCAGAAGTGTACAGAATAAAAGTCCCTGTTACTTTGCTTGCCACTATCTGAATACCAGTCCCCCCATTAGAGGTAACCACTGTTACCAGTTCAGTAGGCATAATTCCCACCTACTTTCCATATATTTACATATATGTGATGTATGGGTGTTGTTATAAGCATATGACTTTCCTCCTTTTTATAAATGGGATTCCATTATGTCTACTGTTTTGCAACTTGTTTTTTGGATTTAGCAACATATTTTGAGCATGTTTCCACATCAAGACATCTACTTCATTGTTTTTAATGACTGCTTAGTACTCCATCTTTTATCTTTTAGGATTATCCTAAAAGAGGATGCTGTTAAAGTTCTGCAATCAATATGCCAGCAAACTTGGAAAACTCAGCAGTGGCCACAGGACTGGAAAAGGTCAATTTTCTTTCAAATCCTAAAGAAAGGCAATACCAAAAAATGTTCAAACTACCACACAATTGCACTCATCTCACACGCTGGCAAAGTAATGCTCGAAATTCTCCAAGCCAGGCTTCAACAGTGAACCAAAAACTTTCAGATGTTCAAGCTGGATTTAGAAAAGGCAGAGGAACCAGAGATCAAATTGCCAATATCTGTTGGATCCATAGAAAAAGTAATGGAGTTCCAGAAAAACATCTACTTCTGCTTTATTGACTATGCCAAAGCCTTTGACTATGTGGATCACAAAAAAACTGTGGAAAATTCTTAAAGAGATGGGAATACCAGATCACCTGACCTGCCTCCTGAGAAATCTGTATGCAGGTCAAGAAGCAACAGTTCAAACTGGACACAGCAGACTGGTTCCAAATTGAGAAAGGAGTATGTCAAGGCTGTGTATTTTCACCCTGCTTATTTAACTTATATGCAGAGTACATCATGAGAAATGCTGGGCTGGATGAAGCACAAACTGGAATCAAGATTTCCAGGAGGAATATCAATAACCTCAGATATGCAGATGACACCACCCTTATGGCAGAAAGTGAAGAAGAACTAAGGAGTCTCTTGATGAAGGTGAAAGAGGAGAGTGAAAAAGTTGGCTTAAAACTCAACATTCAGAAAACGAAGATCATGGCATCTGGTCTCATCACTTCATGGCAAATAGATGGGGAAGCAATGGAAACAGTGAGAGACTTTGTTTTTTTGGGCTCCAAAATCATTGTAGATGGTGACTACAACCATGAAATTTAAAAAACACTTGCTCCTTGGAAGAAAAACTATGACAAACCTAGACAGCATATTAAAAAGCAGAGATATTACTTTGCTGACAAAGGTCCATCTAGGCAAAGCTGTGATTTTTTCTAGGATCATGTATGGATGTGAGAGTTGGACCATAAAGAAAGCTGAGCATCAAAGAATTGGTGCTTTTGTACAGTGGTGTTGGAGAAGACTCTTGAGAGTCCCTTGAACTGCCAAGAGATCCAACCAGTCTATCCTAAAGGAAATCAGTCCTGAATATTCATTGGAAGGACTGATGCTGAAGCCGAAGCTCCGATACTTTGGCCACCTGATGCGAAGAACTGACTCATTGGAAAAGACCCTGATGCTGGGAAAGATTGAAGGCAGGAGGAGAAGGGGACGACAGAGGATGAGATGGTTGGATGGCATCACTGACTCGATGGACATGAGTTTGAGCAAGCTCTGACAGTTGGTGATGGACAGGGAAGCCTGGTGTGCTACAGTCCATGGGGTGGCAAAGAGTCGGACACGACTGAGCGACTGAACTGAACTAGTACTCCATAACATTGATATCCTATATTTTAGCTAGTCTTATTTGGTAAGTATTTCAGTGGTTCACAGTTTGTGTCTAATGCAAACATTGCTGTAATAAATATCCTTGCTATTTATATATATTGCATATGGTTTAATATCTAGTAAGACAAGTCCCCTTTGTCCCATTATTCTTCCCTTTCAGCAGTTTTCTGGTTACTCTTCCTTGTTTATTTTTCCGTATGAACATTAAATAAGCTTCTCCAGTCCCCAAAGTAAGCAGTTTTACTGCATGCGTGTGTACTAAGTCACTTCAGTCATGTCCAACTCTTTGAGACCCTATGAACTGTAGCCCACCAGGCTCCTCTGTCCATGGGAGTCTCCAGGCAAGAATACTGGAGTGGCTTGCCACACCCTCCTCCAGGGGATCTTCCCAACCCAGGGATTGAACTCTCATCTCCTGCAGCTCCTACATTGACAGGCGAGTTCTTTACCACTGAGCCTCCAGGGAAGCCCTGCAGTTTTCCTGGGATCATGTTAAATCTGTAAGTGAAGTTAAGAAAGAATGGGCATGTTTTGATGTTGTGTTTTCCTATTTGAAAACATGGTATGCCTTTCTATTTAAGGTTTTGTCTAAGGTTTCTAAAAATATTTTATTAAAACATTGCAAAGTTAATGAATGTCTGTTGCAGACAGTTTAAACCATTTAGAACTGTATAAAGTAAAAGTTAAAAGCTTCGGTCCCCAGCATCTGCCCCATTCCCACTGGCCATAGGTAACCACTGGTACTAGGTCATGGTGTTTTAGCCTCCTCTCCCTCAACTCGTTTTGATTTTTTTAACTGGAGGATGATTGCTTTACAAGATTGTATTGGTTCTTAACAGATGAATGCACAAAGAAATTGTGGTACATATATGCAATGGAATATCACTCAGCTATAAAAAAGAATGCATTTGAATATGTCCTAATGAGGTGGATGAACCTAAAGCCTATTACACACACTGAAATAAGTCCATCCTCTTTTTAAAACTTTTTATTTTGTATTAGAGTATAGCTGGTTAACAATATGATAGTTTCAGGTGTATAGCAAATGGATTCAGTTATATATATATAATTCAGATTCTTTTCCTTTATGCTAAGTTGCTTCAGTTGTGTCTGACTCTGTGTGGCCCCAGAGATGGCAGCCCACCAGGCTCCCCCATCCCTGGGATTCTCCAGGCAAGAACACTGGAGTGGGTTGCCATTTCCTTCTCCAATGCATGAAAGTGAAAAGTGAAAGGGAAGTCGGTCAGTCATGTCCGACTCCTAGCGACCCCGTGGACTGCAGCCTACCAGGCTCCTCCATCCATGAGATTTTCCAGGCAAGAGTACTGGAGTGGGGTGCCATTGCCTTCTCTGCTTTTCCTTCATAGGTTATTACAAAATACTTAATGCTGTTCCCTGTGCTATACAGTAAATCCTTGTTGCTTATCTATTTTATGTATAGTAGTTTGTATCTGTTAATCCCATACTCCTAATTTATCCCCCACCCCTCACTTTCCCCTTTAAAAATGTAAGATCATGCTTTTCCTGTGATCTGAAATTTACCTTTTCCACTGTAAATATCTCTGGAGTAACTTTTTGTGTCAGCATATACAATGCTTCCTCAATCATGTTTTTAGACATGTGGACTTCTTTTTTTAAATTTTTATTTATTTATTTTTGGCTGTATTGGGTCTTTGTTGCTGTGTGCAGACTTTTTCTAGTTGCGATGAGCAGGGGCTACTCTTTGCTGTGGTGTGCAGGCTTCTCACTGCGGTGGCTTCTCTTGTTCTGGAGCACAAACTCTAGGGCACTTGGGCTTCAGTAGTTGTGGCTCACAGGCTCAGCAGTTGTGGTGCATGGGCTTTGTTGCTCCACAGCATGTGGAATCCTCCCAGACCAGAGACTGCACTCGTGTCCCCTGCATTGGCAGGCGGATTCTTACCCACTGTGCCACCAGGCAAGTCCCTGCTTCAGTCTTTTTGAATTTCTGCAGCACATTACACTCTGTGGATATACTATATATATATGTATATATATATGTATGTTTTTTTAATTCAATGCTCTGTGATAGGTATTTGGGTATGTCCATATTTTATAAACCATTTTATAATAAACATAAATAGTGTTACATGAATTATGTAAACAGTTTTGTAGGGTAAATTCCTAATAGTGGAATTGCTGGTGTCAAAAGGTTTTGTGCATTTAGAATTTTGATTGATGTTGCCAAACTACGTTCCCAAACCTTTTAACCAATGGTAAAAGACAGTGTGTGTTTTTTCAAAACCTTGTCAACACTAGGGTTATGAATCTTTTAAATATTTGCTGATCTATAATTTTCATCTATTTCTGAAATAAGAGGTTGAGCATCTTTGCATTTGTTTGTTAACTGTTTATAATTGATTTTCTGTGCTTTACCAATTTTTGTTCTTTACCAATTTGTCTACGTTTGTTTTGTCTTCTCTTACTGACTTATAGCAGTTCTTTGTATATTACTAATGTTAGTCCTTTGCTTTTTACATTTTTGGCACAGATTTCCCCCAATTTTGTGCCTTTTGGCTGTGTTGATGATGTTTTGGCTGTTTACATACTTTAAAATTATTTATAGCCAAATGTTTAACTATTTTTTCCTTTTTGATTTCTGGATTCCAAGGTTGTAAAAATATTCTTATATTTTATTTTACTTCTGGTATTTTATTTTTAAATTGAAATCTTAACTCCACTGGAATGTATTTTGTGTAGGAGGTGAGATAAGATCTCGCTTCATATGTTTCTAAATGACTAATGAATTAAGGATTTTTAGCTACTAGTAAAGGAGCTAACTTTAACTATGAGAATATGGCATATTTTCCTGAAACCCAAGTTCTGGGATGGAGTTTAATTATCCAAAAGGACAAGAGTCTGGGAAGAGAAAGGTGTCAGGAATGCAAAGAGTACTAGTTTCTTTCCATCTCTGATGCTCTCTGAGTGTTGGCTTAGTTCATCTCTCTCTGTGAACTGTTTTTTTTTTCTACTACTGAGTCCTGTGCTGGAGCTAGCCATATCAAAGTTCAACAACTAAGGTTTTAGGTCTCCTCCCTTCTAGACACCAGCACTTCACACTGGAAGAGACTCTGATTAGTTCAGCTTGGGTCAGGGGTTCACCTTTGATCTGATTAGGGACACGGATTACTTAATACAAACATGGCTGTTGTGAACTCAATCCTGAAACCCCATGGACAGGGATGGGGAAATTAGAGCGCGGGAATTCTCTAGGAGGAATCATTGTGAATGGATTTGGCAGCCCTGTCTACTACACCTTGTGTCCCAGGGCCTTATTTGAATGATGCATTTTCTTCTTTTCTTCTGCGTTCTCCTGGATAACTATTTCCCACTACATTCACAGTGGCAGGTGAGCAGGGTTGAATTGCTAAAGGTGACTCAAGGAGCCAATGGCAGTGCTTACAGTTTTACAGTTTATGACAGGAAAAGGATACAGCAAGGGGTCCTCTTGCCTTCCTCTATAAGGGTGGTGGCTGTACATCTTCTCGCTTGGACCAGGAGTCACTGACATTTGCATGGAACACCTCAGAACAAGGGAGTCCAAAATGGAATCTCGTTTGCGGTTAAAATTTTTCTTTTGCCAGTCATATAAGCATATTCCAGCCTCAACACAAGAGCCTTGGGAGTAAGGGACAGATATCACATTAAGACCAGGTGCGAATCATTAGTCTCACTGTTATCAATACATAATGTGAGGACTTCCCTGCTGTTCCAGTGGCTGACTCCACACTCCCAATGTAGGGGACCCAGGTTCAATCCTTGGTCAGAGGACTAGATCCCACATGCCACAACTAAGGCCTGGGATTGAACCTGTGTCTTTTATGTCTCCTGTATTTGCAGGTGGGTTCTTTTACCACTAGTGCCACCTGGGAAGCCCTAAGACCTGGCACAGCCAAATAAATAAATAAATTTTACAAAATACACAATGTGCACAAACCTCGTTGCGTTTCCTCAGACCCCTTGTTACACAGCAACATCAGTATGTTTCATGCCTTGATGAGGGGTCAGTGCCAGGCAGGAGCTTTAGTACAACAAGTCAGGCTAATTCTAGACCTACAGAGCACACACACCTTTTCTTCTCTTAAGCCTCTGCACCCCCTCTTTCATCATCTCTCCTTGCTTCCTGTGTCACTGAGAAGATAGGAGCAATCAAAAGAGAACTTCCACAAGCCCTCACCATCACACTTGCTCTTTTACCTGCAGCTGTATCTCTGTTCACTGTTGTGCTTCCTGTTGCTAGAAACCAACTGGCCATGACTCTCTGTGCAGCCCATCCCATGCGTGTGCACTAGATTCCATCTCCTTTCTTCTGCTTGAGGACCTCCCTCTGGCAGCTTCCCCCTCCCTCTGCCTCATTGGCTTTTCTCTCCACAGCATTATTCCTATCTGCATCCAAAGGTGCTATTTCTACTCCCCATCTTCAAACTTTATCTTTTCTTTCTTTTCTTTTTTTAAATATAAATTTATTTATTTTAATTGGAGGCTAATTAATTTACAATATTGTATTGGTTTTGCCATACATTGACTTGAATCTGCCATGGGTGTACACATGTTCCCCATCCTGAACCCCCTTCCCACCTCCCTCCCCATACCATCCCTCTGGGTCATCCCAGTGCACCAGCCCCGAGCACCCTGTATCATGCATCAAACCTGGACTGGCGATTCGTTTCACATATGATAATATACATATTTCAATGCCATTCTCCCAAACCATCCCACCCTTGCCCTCTCCCAGAGTCCAAAAGACTGTTCACTACATCTGTCTCTTTGCTGTCTTGCATACAGGGTTATAGTTACCTTCTTTCTAAATTCCGTATATATACGTTAGTATACTGTATTGGTATTTTTCTTTCTGGCCTACTTCACTCTGTATAATAGGCTCCAGTTTCATCCACCTCATTGGAACTGATTCAAATGTATTCTTTTCAATGGCTGAGTAATACTCCATTGTGTATATGTACCACAGCTTTCTTATCCATTCATCTGCTGATGGACATCTAGGTTTCTTCCATGTCCTGGCTATTATAAACAGTGCTGTGATGAACACTGGGGTATATGTGTCTCTTTTGATTCTGGTTTCCTCGGTGTGTATGCCCAGAAGTGAGATTGCTGGGTCGTATGGCAGTTCTATTTCCAGTTTTTTAAGGAATCTCCACACTGTTCTCCATAGTGGCTATACTAGTTTGCATTCCCACCAACAGTGTAGGAGGGTTCCCTTCTCTCCACACCCTCTCCAGCATTTATTGCTTGTAGACTTTTGGATAGCAGCCATTCTGGCTGGCATGAAATGGTACCTCATTGTGGTTTTGATTTGCATTTCTCTGATAATGAGTGATGTTGAGCATCTTTTCACGTGTTTGTTAGCCATCTGTATGTCTTCTTTGGAGAAATGTCTGTTTAGTTTTTTGGCCCACTTTATCTTGAACTCATTTCCTCCTGTAGTCCCACATTCTCTGCTCTGCTCTAAAACAAAGTTCCTTAAAAAGTTGCCTGTTCTTGCCGTCTCTAATTCCTTTCCTCCCATTCTCTCTTGAACCCACTCCAGCCATTCTTTCATGCTCACCACTTGGCTACAACTGCTGTTATAAAGTTACTTTCCTGTTGCTAAATACAAAACCTGTGGGTGATACTTACATCATTGATGAATTCTTCCGCCTTGAAGCATTTTCTCCACTTGGCTTCCAGGATACACATTTTCCTGGTTTTCTTCCACATCTCTTGATTAGTTTTTTCAGTGTCCTGTACCAGTTTTCCTTTAGTACTCCTTCCCATGCCATCCCTCCACACCTGATCTCTTAACACTGGGCCATTTCTTAGATTTTTCTCTGTCTGAATTTGCTCCCACAGTGAGCTCATCTAGTCTCATGACTTTCAATACCACCTATATGCTAATGACCTCAAATTTATATTTCCATCCCTGACCTCTCCCATGAAATCCAGACCTGTATAGCCAGTCGACTATATCCCTCCACTTGGATGCCCCAAAAAAGACCACTCAAAGTCAACATGTCCAAAACCCAACTCTAAATTTTCCTCAAAATTGGCAACCCCTAAAGTTTCCCCCATAACACTAAAGGGAAACTCAACCTCTCAGTTGCTTAGGCTAAAATCCTGGGAGTCATTAAAAGAAAAAACAAAAAACTTTTATTTTATATTGGAGTATAGCCAGTTAACAATGTTGTGATAGTTTCAGGTGGACAGCAAAGGGACTCAGCCATACATACACATGTATATATTCTCCCCCAAATTCCTCTTCTGGGAGTCATTTTTGATGCCCCTCTTTTATTCACATCTGTCAGCAAATCCTGTTGACTCTACCACAAAAATACATCAAAAATCCACCACTTTCCCCTATGTCCATTGCTCACTTTCATGCTAATCCAAGACTTTTTGAAGCTACCTCTTCTCTGGCTTATCACAATAACTGGTCTCCCTGCATCTTCCCTTTCCAATTTTTTAAAAAAAAAATTATTTATTTGACTCTGTCGGGTCTTAGGTGTGGCCCATGGGAATTCTAGTTGTGACGTGAACTTTTAGATACGGCATGCGGGACCCACTTCCATGAGCAAGAATTGAGCCTGGGCCCCCTGCATTGGGAACACAGAGTCTTAGCCACTCAATCACGAGGGAAGTCCCTTGCTCCCCTACAATCTGTTCTCAACACAGCAGACTGAATGGTTCTTTGAGAATAGGAGACATCAAATCACTTCTCTGCTTAAAATCCTCCAATGGCTTTTCATCTCATTCTGCATAAAAGATGTGTGTGTGTTAAGTCGCTTCAGTTTGTGTCCAACTCTTTGTGACCCTATGGACTATAGCCCGCCAGACTCCTCTGTCCATAGGATTCTCCAGGCAAGAATACTGGAGTGGGTTACCATGCCTTCCTCTAGGGGATCTTCCTCACCCAGGGACTGAACCCGAGTCTCCTGCATTGGCAGATGGGTTCTTTATCACTAGTGCCACCTGGCTGCCCTGGTGGCTCAGATGCTAAAGACACAGACTTCCCCTCCCTCAAAATATATTACATCATATTCTACGGTTCTCCTCCCAGCCCTGCCATGCAACCTGACCTTTGATCTATGCTCACTCCACTTCAGTCACAATAGCTCTCTTGCTGTCGCTTTAGCATGCCAACCATTCTCCTCAGCTACGTGGGACTTTTGCCCACACTATTCTTTCCAAACCAGAGGTTTTCAGTTGGGGGCCATTTTACTACCCAGGTGACTTTTCTCAATGTTTACAGGCATTTCTTTTTTTTTTTTTTTTACTTTATTGACTATTTTTTATTGGGGTATATAGCCAATTAACAAACAGTGTTGTGATAGTTTCAGGTGAACAGTGAAGGGACTCAGCCATACATATACATCTATCCATTCTACCCCACACTCCCCTCCCATCCAGGCTGCCATAACATTGAGCAGAAGGTGGAAGGTACAGTTAGTTCAGTTCAGTCGCTCAGTTGTGTCTGACTCTTTGCAATCCCGAGGACTGCAGCTCGCCAAGCCTCCCTGTCCATCACCAACTCCCGGAGTTTACTCAAACTCATGTCCATTGAGTCAGTGATGCCATCCAACCATGTTATCCTCTGACATCCCCTTCTCCTTCCACCTTCAATCTTTCCCAGCATAAGGGTCTTTTCCAAGGAGTCAGTTCTTCGCATCAGGTGGCCAAAGTATTGGAGCTTCAGCTTCAGCATCAGGATGGACTGGTTGGATCTCCTTGCAGTCCAAGGGACTCAAGAGCCTTCTCCAACACCACAGTTCAAGAGCATCAAGTCTTCGGCACTCAGCTTTCTGTAAGTCCAACTCTCACATCCATACATGACTACTGGAAAAACCATAGCTTTGACTTGGTCATAACTTTTCTTCCAAGGAGCAAGCATCTTTTAATTTCATGGCTGCAGTCACCATCTGCAGTGATTTTGGAGTCCCTCAAAATAAAATCTGTCATTGTTTCTATTGTTTCCCCATCTATTTGCCATGAACTGATAGGACCAGATGCCATGATCTTTGTTTTCTGAATGTTGAATTTTAAGCCAACTTTTTCACTCTCTTCTTTCACTTTCAATCTTTAGTTCTTCGATTTCTGACATAAGGATGGTGTCATCTGCATATCTGAGGTTATTGATATTTCTTCCGGCAATCTTGATTTCAGCCTGTACTTCATCCAGCCTGGCATTTCTCATGATGTATTCTGCATATAAGTTAAATAAGCAGGGTGACAATATACAGCCTTGACATACTCCTTTCCCGATTTGGAACCAATCTGTTGTTCCATGTCCAGTTCTAACTGTTGCTTCTTCACCTGCATACAGATTTCTCAAGAGGCAGGTCAGGTTGTTTGATATTCCCATCTCTTTAAGAATTTTCCACAGTTTTTTGTGATCCACATAGTCAAAGGCTTTGGCATAGTCAATAAAGCAGAAATAGATGTTTTTCTGGAACTCTCTTGCTTTTTTGATGATCCAGCGGATGTTGGCAATTTGATCTCTGGTTCCTCTGCCTTTTCTAAATCCATCTTGAACATATGGAAGTTCATGGTTCATGTACTGTTGAAGCCTGGCCTGGAGAATTTTGAGCATTACTTTGCTAGCATGTGAGATGAGTGCAATTGTGTGGTAGTTTGAACATTCTTTGGCATTGTCTTTCTTTAGGATTGGAATGAAAAATGACCTTTACCAGTCCTGTGGCCACTGCTGAGTTTTCCAAATTTGCTGGCATATTGAGTGCAGCACTTTCACAAAATCATCTTTCAGGGTTTGAAATAGCTCAACTGGAATTCCATCACCTCCACTAGCTTTGTTCATAGTGATGCTTCCTAAGGCCCACTTGACTTCACATTCCACGATGTCTGGCTCTAGGTGAGTGATCACACCATCATGATTATCTGGGTCATAAACATCTTTTTTGTATAGTTCTTTTGTGTATTGTTGCCACCTCTTCTTAATATCTTCTGCTTCTGTTAGGTCCATACCATTTCTGTCCTTTATTGTGCCCATCTTTGCATGAAATGTTCCCTTGCTATCTCTAATTTTCTTGCAGAGATCTCTCATCTTTCCCATTCTATTTTCCTTTATTTCTTTGCAGTGATCACTGAGGAAGGCTTTCTTGTCTCTCCTTGCTATTCTTTGGAACTCTGCATTCAAATGGGTATATTTTTCCTTTTCTTCTTTGCCTTTTGCTTCTCTTCTTTTCACAGCTATTTGCATGGCCTCCTCAGACAGCCATTTTGCCTTTGTGCATTTCTTTTTTTTGTGGATAATCTTGATCCCTGCCTCCTGTACAATGTCACGAACTCCTGTCAATAGTTCTTCAGGCACTGTATCAGATCTAATCCCTTGAATCTATTTGTCACTTCCACCGTATAATCATAAGGGATTTGATTTAGGTCATACCTGAATAGTCTAGTTGTTTTCCCTACTTTCTTCAATTTAAGTCTGAATTTGGCAATAAGGAGTTTATGATCTGAGCCGCAGTCAGCTCCCAGTCTTGTTTTTGCTGACTGTATAGAGCTTCTCCATCTTTGGCTGCAAAGAATATAATCAATCTGATTTTGGTGTTGACCATCTGGTGATGTGTATGTGTTGAGTCTTCTCTTGTGTTGTTGGAAGTGGGTGTTTGCTATGACCAGTGGGTTCTCTTGGCAAAACTCTATTAGCCTTTGCCCTGCTTCATTCTGTACTACAAGGCCAAATTTCTCCAGGATGGCAGGTTAGTGCCTCAAAATAATCATCTTATGGGGTATGGATGCCAGGTTCTTTTATAGATTAGAGATGGTGAGGGGGAGGTGAGGAAGCAGAGTGAAAAGGCTATTCATCTTGCAAACATCTTCTTGAATGGCAAGCCTCAGGCATGGGATGTGTTAATTTCTCCCTGCCATCTATAGGTGGACAGAGAGTTCTGAACAAAGGCACTTTAGTTTACAGTCAGGCATTGGTAGCTCAGCGGGTAAAGAATCTTCCCACAGTGCAGGAGACCCAGGTTTGATCCCTGGGTTGGGAAGATCCCCTGGAGAAGGATATGGCAAGCCACTTCAGTATTCTTGCCTGGAGAATTCCATGGACAGAGGAGCCTGGAGGGCTACAGTCCATGGGATCGCATGAGTAGGACATGACGTAATGCCTAAACCACCAGAGGGAGAGGGTCCTTTTAAGCAAGCCATTATGTATGATTATATTAACAAAAACAATGAAAAGCAAGTCAAAGAAGCAGTTTCCAATATGGAGTCAAAACTGGCTTCTTCTCTGCAACAATTCCTCAATCTTATGGAAAAAGTGGGTGATGACTGTTCTGCTTAGTCAGGTGGATCTTTCTGGGAGTGTCTGCCATCTTTACCAGTGTTTCAAATGTTGTGATTGTCTTCTTTTTGTTCCTCTTTTGGAAAGTGTCTATTTTACACCTGTAGACTTAGATATGCTGAACTTCAAATTCACGAGACAGCATTTCAAGTGAACAAATTTAGCGCTTTTCTATGTGTGGAATGATGCAAGAGTCAGGACTCATTGATATTATTTCCTTGGTATGTACCTCAGCCATCTGGGGCCTGTAATCCTGCATTCTCAGTTTCCTCAGGGTTCACCATAGGGAGTGGCTGGAGTGGCTGCGGTGTGATGACTGTTAGGTGGTGTTGATTAAAAATATGGTCACAACCTGAAAGTAGAGAGTTATTTTATTTGGTGAGAATGTTTCAGACTCTAAGCCCAGGAGACAACATCTCAGTGGCTCTGAGAAACCTGCCTCAAGGAGGCAAGTGGGGGAGTCAAGGTATATACAAGTTTGCAACAAAGGGAGCAGGCACTCTGAAAATTAAAGATCAGGTATCAAGGAATTTAGCATTCCATGTATGGGAAGATGCAAGCCTCTGGGCTCACTGAATTCACTCCTTTCATACGCACCTCAGCTATCTGGGGCCAATCTTATTTCCTTGTTCACCTTGCTTCTTACATTCCCCCAGCTCCTTGGCAATCACCATGGTGGATGGCAGCACCCTCTGGATCGCTGTTTTGGGAGCCCTCATTCATATTTGGAGGCCAGAAATCGCAGATAACTGTGACATTTCTTGTTTATTAATATGACAGGACATATTTTCACTTCATAATGGCAGGTATTTCCCTTCCTTGGGGCTCACTGGCTCACATTGAAGGGCTGCAATCAGGTCTCACCCTCTTGGTCATGAATGACCATTGTCTGGGAAATGTTTCATGATCAACTTTTGTCCCACGGTCCTGGGAGGCTCATCCCAGTTAAGCCAAAAATTCTTGCTATGTCACTCCAGGTCTTAAGGTTTGGACCAGGTCCCATCAATAATTAAAAATTCTCTGGATTCTGTCTACAATAATCCAGCAGACATTTTCCCTTGTTGCTTCTTCCCATACCTAGAATCACACTATTACAATTATTTTATGTTAAAAATGTGATTTTTCTCAAAATTTTTAGTCATAGAACTTTTATTGGAGGCCTGAATACACACTGGTTACTGCAAGAGACAACAGTCTTATAAATTAAACAAGATATAAGTAATGCAGACAATGTCATAGAGCAGCGGGGAGACACAAAGCACAATTTGAAAACAAAGAACAAATTTAAACAGTGATTAGTATAACTACTTGTAATCCAGTTGCAGTAATCAAGTGACCAAAGGAACCATAACTGACTTAATGAGCTAACTACAGTTTCATTGCATTGGGCACACACACTGATGCATGGCCTAATCTTTGACACAGCATATGTTACTGTCAGGATCAACCAGGTAGAGAGAAAAGGATGTATGTTCCAAAAGGCATAATCTACCAAACTCCTGGAAGTCATAATTAATTGAAGAAGTTTTTCTTATACCTGGAAAACCAAGATTTAAACCAGTAATCCTTTGAAATACCAACCATAAAAATTGCAACCATATTTACCAGTTTATTCAGTTCTATGTAAATAATCCTTTTTGTTAACAGCTTTATGAAGTCATCAGGTTTCTCATTAGAATTTTTCAGTTTTTTTTTTTTTACTCAGTTCAGCATTATGTTATGAAAATCAGAAACTTCTAAAGTCCTTTTTATAAATTTTGAAGAGGAGACATTTTGCAAAGGCATTAGAGTGAAACCATATTGGTTATCCATTTTAAATATATTAAGTGTGCACATGACCTTCCCAAACTCCCTAACTATCCCTCCCTACCAACCATCCCCCACGGCAACCATGAGTTCGTTCTCTAAGTGTTTACAGACATTTCTGATTGTCACAACCGGGAGGAGGGTAGCTATTGGCATCCAGTGGGTAGAGGCCAGGGATCCTGCTAAACACCCTATGATACACATGACAGCCTCTCCTACAGCAAAGAATTATCTGGCCCAAACTGTCAACAGTGTCCATGTTGAGAAACCTCACCCTATCTGATCTACTCTTTCCCTGGGTGTCTACATGGCTCATGCTCCTGGTCTTTGCTGAAATGTCACCCTCTCAGAGATGACTGCTCTATTTAAAATTGCAGCCCCTCCACCTCCCATCTATCTTTTCTGCATGAATTTTCTCAATAGCACTGATCATTGTCTGATATATTATATATTTTATTTATTGCTTTTTTTTTTCCATGAGAATTTAAGCTACATTCAAGGTAGAAATTTTGAGTGTTGCAGGTCTACATCAGATATGACTCAGTAAATAATGGTTGAATGAATGGATGCCAGCTTCATCATATAGGACTATGTTCTCCCATATATTTAAGTCCATTTCTATACTCCATTCTTATCTGTTAAACTGCCAATTCCTGTCAATTCCTGTATCACACTCTTTTAATCACTTTTTATGATATACTTCACTATCTGGCAGGATTAATCCTCATTTATTAGCCTTCTTTTCCAGATTTTAATGTATTTTATGATGATTTTTGTCAAGCTCTCCATCTCTCCCTTCAGAGAATTCACTTCTAGAATTTTGGTTGGGTGTGTGTTGGATTTCTAGAGAGAACTGAAATGTTTGGGAGAACTAAAGTTGTTACAATGTTCAATCTACCTATTTAAGAATAAAATATATCTCCATTTATTAAAGTCTTATTTTATGTTCCACAAGGGTTTTCTTTGTGTAAGTTCTTCTGCTCATTTCTTATTTATTTCTAGATATTTTATGGGCTTTACTACTATTGTGAATGGGGTAATTTCTTCTATTGTAAATTCTCACTGGTTGTAGATTTTATATGATAACCTCAAAACCAGCCATCCAGGATAATAAGTATGAGGGAAAAAATTTAAATAGAGAACATTCTTTTTTCTAGTTTTGCTTCCTTAATGAGAAGGCTTTAAGTCTCTGTTTCTGCACTCTAATATTTTAACAGCTTCACAGTTTCTTATAATCTGAAAGAGATTTTGTAAACTTTTTTTTTTGGGGCAATAATTGAGTCTGGATGCTTTATTTGGTTTTCCCTACTTTGGACACTTACTGAATTCAAAATCTACCTCTGAAACACCTGCTCTACTTTGGGAAAGAAACAAGATTGAGGAATCTTTCTTCTATAGGTGGTTAAGAGCAATTTTTTTGAGTTGACTTGTTAATTATTAAGTAAATTACTGTAAAAATTCAGTTCATACTGAACTCTTTTGTTTCTGCTTTTAGGCTTAAAGACAGTTCAAGTTGCAGTATTCAAATATTGTGGAAGCCACTTAATTTAATGGAATAGTTGTGGTTTCTAGCCCATGCAAGGCAAAAACCTCTTACCTAAAGAGCTTGAAAAAGCATGATTAAAAAAATTTTTGGAACAGAAGTACTTTATTTCAAGTGTGCTTTATACATGAAATAAACCAAAATCCATTCAAACTTTGAAAACTGCATTGCTACTATTTTCTGCAAACTGCATGCTGAAAATATTATATGTATTTTACAAAAGGGATGAAAAAGCCTCATAGGCTGCCTTACTCGTGTTTGTTCTTGTGTTTGTTAGAGAAAGCATGTGGTCCCTTTAGCCCCTGGGTTTTGTGAGGCCAAACACACAGAAGCATTCACTGAGTACACAGAAGTCTCAATTAGGCAGTAGGAGTCTTTGCCAACAATATAAAGAGAAACATCTTGATTAAAGTTGGGTGGGAAGGGGCAATTTTGTCCCCATTGCAGATGTCTGATTAGCTATGAAAGAGAACGTGTTCTCTCTAAGTGTTGGGTTAATAATCTTAAAATCTATTTCTTCAGCTCTTGTTAAAAAACAATCAGATGTGACATTGATGGGAAAAACCAATAAATGAAAACAATGAAAGCTTGGGACACATTACAAAGGAAAAACAAACAAAACCCAAGCTCTATAAAAATACCATAAATAATTTCAAAAATGTTTAATTTTATATTGGAGTATAGTTGATTTACAATGTTGTGTTAGTTTCAGGAGTTCTCATACATATGGAAATATCTTATTCTTTTTCAAATTCTTTTCCCATTTAGGTTATTACAGAATACTGAGCAGAGTTCCCTGTTATCTGTTTTAAATATAGCAGTGTGTACATGTTAATCCAACTTCCAATCTATTCCTCCACCACCTGCCTTTCCCCTTGTAACCATAAGGTCATTTGCTAAGTCTGTGAATGTTTCTGTTTTATAAATAAGTTTACTGGTATATTTTTCTTAGATTCTGTGTATAAGCAATATCATATGATATTTGTCTTTCTCTGTCTGACTTACTTCACCTAGCACGATAACCTCCAGGTCCATCCATGTTGCTGCAAATGGCATTATCTCATTCCCTTCAAAGGATGAATGATATTCCACTGCACATATGTACCATATCCTCTTTATCCATTCAACTGTCAATGGACTTTAACACCATAAATGATTTTGCAAGTCAAACACATTTTGGGGAGAAAATATTTGCAAATATATGATATGTTTCTAACAAATTGATTAAAATAAGACATGCACAAACGAAAAATTGGCAAAGGCCCCAGTTGTAATACAAAAGAAGGAATGCAAATGAAAATAAATATGAAAGGCTGTTCTGTTTTACTGATGATCAAAGACATGCAAATTAAAATAACATTGCTATTAAAAAAATGTATCAGGGTGGCAAAGATTAAAAGATTATTAGTATCCGGTGCTTTGAAAGGTGTGGGGAAAGAGTAGTTCTTTCATGTTACTGATGAGAGAGTTACTTGAGGGCAATTTGACAGTCTGTGTTAAAACTGAAAGTGTGCATGCAATTAGCCCTCCATATCTGAGGGGGTTCTGCATCTGAGGATTCAACCAACTGCAGATAGAAAATATTTGGAAAAAAAATTCCACAAAGTTCTGAAAAGCAAAACTTGAACTTCCAATGCTCTGGCCACTATTTACACAGCATTTACATTTTTGGGGACACTATAGATTGGACTGCAAGGAGATGCAACCAGTCCATTCTAAAGGAGATCAGCCCTGGGTGTTCTTTGGAAGGAATGATGCTAAAGCTGAAACTCCAGTACTTTAGCCACCTCATGTGAAGAGTTGACTCATTGGAAAAGACTCTGATGCTGGGAGGGATTGGGGGCAGGAGGAGAAGAGCATGGCAGAGGATGAGATGGCTGGATGGCATCACTGACTCGATGGACATGAGTCTGAGGGAACTCCGGGAGTTGGTGATGGACAGGGAGGCCTGGTGTGCTTTGATTCATGGGGTCGCAAAGAGTCGGACATGACTGAGCGATTGAACGAACTGAACTGATAGGTAATCTACAAATGATTGAACATATACAGGAAGATGTGCCTAGGTTATGTGCAAATACTACACCATTAAGGAACTTGAGCATGCCTGGATTTTGGTATACAAGGGAGTCCTGGAACCATCCTCTGTGGATAGCAAGGGACAAATGTAGTCTTTATTTAGCAGTTTCAGAATTCAGAATCTTAGAGACATATTTTGCATGTGCACAAGAATGTATATTCAAAGATATTTGTGGTGGGATTGTTTATAATCACCAAGATTAACAGCCTGGATGTCCATCCAAAGGGAACTGGAGGAATAAACTTACACAAAATAAGTTTTTAAAATAATGAAATAGATCTGTATGTGTTAATAGGAAACAATCCCAAGAACTTTTACTAAGAAAAGGTATTTCTAAAACATGCAAGTATGACCACTGTCTCTAGTTCTACTCCTTCCATACTCTGACTCAGTCTAGCCAACTCTCTGTTACTTTGACCTCAACAAAGCTGATGTTTAATCTTATGTCTCATTTTCAATGCTCAGCCAACACATTACTGGAAATAGTTGATCATTCCTTCCACTTGGAAACACTTTTTTCACTTGACTTCTGGGACCTCACACTCTTCTGGTTTCTTTTGGTCCCATTGACTCCTTTCTCAGTCTCCTTTATTCATCCTTTTCCTCTCCCCAACTTCCCAGCAATAGTTTCCCAGGACTCTGCCATGCTCCACCTCTTCTCTCTCACTCACTCCTCACTTTATATCCAATCTCATGGCTTTAAATATATCCCATGTTCTGTTGTCACTTTGATTTATTTCTTAAGCTGACCCTCTACTGTGGATTCCAGACTCATATATCCAAGTGCCTACTCCATCTTTCCTCAAGCTAATAGACCTCTTACACTTCTCCTGTCCAAAACCAAACTTCTGATTTTCACCTGAAAAATTCCCTTCTCTTAAACTTCCATATCTCAGTAAATGACAACTCCACTCACCTAGCTGCTTGGGACCAAAACCTGGGCACCATTCTCGACTCCTCTCTCTCACTCCACATCTAGTACTACAGTTACTCTGAGGCTGATTAAGCTTAAGAGTCAAAGTCCCTCACTTATGGGAGCTTCTTACAAGGCCCCAACAATGGGATGACATGGCTGTCAGCTTTTGTAAACTTTGCAGAAGTGAAAAATTTTAATTGCCATCAGTTAAGATAGCTGTCTTGTTACACTCCAGCTTCCCCTCTGCTGTTCTTCTTCTCGTGTGGGGTTGGTATTGGGTGGCCATGGACATTTTGGGTGTCATAGAAAGGGGAAGTTGAATTGAGTTTATGCTTCTTTGGGGTTTGATCAAATATTTTTACTCGACTTGCAGTCACTTCTGTATCACTGCTAACCATCTTGTCATAGGAATGGCATCCAGGAATACTCTGCTCACACTATGCTGACTAATGGTGTAGAGCCAAAGATCATATCTCGGTACTAATGTGTCCTGCAGCACCAGCACTGGAAATATGTGTAGTTGAGAAGAAATAAGGTTGGGAATGTACAGAGCAGAAACCAGTCTGTGGAAAGTTCTTCTGCTCACTGGACATGTAAAACTATATATGGAGGATTCAGAATGGGAGTTTCCTGCTGTCAGTAATGTGATGGAATACTCAGTAATGTGGCATATGCAACTCTGAATGCACCATCCATTCTTTTAATTGTGGCCAGAGTAGTTAACATGAGCCCTGCCCTCTTAACACATTTTAAATTGTATAACACATTTTTGTTGACTATAGGTACAGTGTTGTACAGCAGATCTCTAGAAATGATTCATCTTGTATAGCTGAAACTTTATGCTCATTGAAAAGTAAACTCCCTCTTACTCCCTCTCCCCAGCCCCTGGCAACCACCATTCTACTCTTTGCTTCTGAGTTTGACTATTTTAGATACCTCATTTAAGTTGAATCATGCAATACTTATCTTTTTGTGATTGGCTTATTTCATTTAGCATAATGTCCTCAAGGCTTTTTCATGTTGTAGCCTGTGAAAGGTTTTCCTTCTTTTTTAAGGCTGAATAACATTCCACTGCGAGAAGGCAATGGCACCCCACTCCAGTACTCTTGCCTGGAAAATCCCATGGATGGAGGAGCCTGGTAGGCTCCAGTCCACGGGGTCGCTAAGAGTCAGACATGACTGAGTGACTTCACTTTCACTTTTCACTTTCATCCACTGGAGAAGGAAACGGCAACCCACTCCAGTGTTCTTGCCTAGAGAATCCCAGGGACGGGGGAGCCTGGTGGCTGCCGTATATGGGGTCGCACAGAGTCGGAAACGACTGAAGTGACTTAGCAGCAGCAGCAACATTCCATTGTGTGTACATGGATCTCTCTATCACATTTTGTTTACCCATTCATGTCAATGGACATTTAGGTTGTTTCTATATCTTTGCTATGGTGAATAATGCTGCAGTAAACATAAGACAGCATATATCTCTTTGAGAGCTTGAGTTCAGTTCTTTTGGATGTATATCTAGAAGTGGGATTGCTGGATCATGAGGTAGTTCTATTTTTAATTTTTTGAGGAAACTCCATAGTGTCTTGATAGTGGCTATAGCAAGTTTTTGTGGGAATCTTGTGAAATAGAATATAACAGAAATCTTATTTTTGCAGAGCACCAACCTGTAGCAGTACTACAAATTGTGATTTTGTTTATGAATTTGCATATTTTATGCATCTTAACATATTGAATCATATTTTTGTGTATCTGACTCATCTTGCTCTGATGAAATCTGGCAATTTCTGATGAAAATGGTACATGAAAGTATCACAGACACGGTTGCTAGCCTGAAGAAACAAGTTTTCTTGTCACAAAAAGCCAAAACATATTAATCAATAATTGGAACCCACTTGCCAATACAGGAGACATAAGAGACACAGGTTTGATCCCTGGATAAGGAAGATCCCCTGGAGAAGGGCATGGCATCTCACTCTGATATTCTTGCCTGGAGAATCCCCATGGACAGAGGAGCCTGGCAGGCTACAGTCCATAGGGTCACACCGAGTCAGACACGACTGAAGTGACATAGCATGCATGCATTCAATGTATGGGATATTGAGTGATTTGGTTAAACAATTGCATAACTCAATGCGGTGCAGTGTCGATGTTTAGGTGCATGCAAACTGCTCATATAAATGCCTTATTTTCAGGTCAGTTTTGTATTTTTTGGAAATTTATGATGAACAAGAATTTAAATATGATGGAAAGTTAATATGTAAGAAAGAACGGAGACTAGCCTCACAAAAGTTGTCTTATTAACACAATGGCAGTTAAAAGATCTATTAATGATAAAAGGAAATAAAAGTATTGATAATAAAATATAAATTTAAAAAAAATTTTATATTGGAGTATAGTTGACTTGTGTTAGCTTCAGGTGTACAGCAAAGTGGTTTGGTTACACATACACATATATCTATTCTTTTTCAGGTTCTTTTCCCTTATAAGTTATTACAGAATATGGAGTATAGTTCCCCATGCTCTACAGTAGGTCCTTGTTGTTTATCTATTTTGTATATAGTAGCTTGTGTATGTTAATCCCAACCTCCTAATTTATCCTTCTTGCCACCTCTGTGTGGTAGGAAGGATAAATAACCATACGTTTACTGTAAATTTGTTTTGTAAGTCTGTGAGTATGTTTCTGTTGTATAAATAAATTCATTTGTATCATTGTTTAGATTCCATGTATAAGTGATATCATGCGATTTTTGTCTTTCTCTGTCTTAGTGTACTTAGTATGGTAATTTCTAGGTCCATCCATGTTGCTGCAAATGGCATTATTTCATTTTTTATGGCTGAGTAATGGCTTAAAGCTCAACATTCAGAAAACTAAGATCATGGCATCTGGTCCCATCACTTCACGGCAAATAGATGGGGAAACAGTGGAAACAGTGTCAGACTATTTTTTTGGACTCCAAAATCACTGCAGATGGTGATTGCAGCCATGAAATTAAAAGATGCTTACTCCTTGGAAGGAAAGTTATGACCAACCTAGATAGCATATTGAAAAGCAGAGACATTACTTTGCCAACAAAGGTCCATCTAGTCAAGGCTATGTTTTTTCCAGTGGTCATGTATGGATGTGAGAGTTGGACTGTGAAGAAAGCTGAGCGCCGAAGAATTGATGCTCTTGAACTGTGGTGTTGGAGCAGACTCTTGAGAGTCCCTTGGACAGCAAGGAGATCCAATCAGTCCATTCTAAAGGAGATCAGTCCTGGGTGTTCATTGGAAGGACTGATGCTGAAGCTGAAACTCCAATACTTTGGCCACCTCATGCGAAGAATTGACTCATTGGAAAAGACCCTGATGCTGAGAGGGATTGGGGGCAGGAGGAGAAGGGGACGACAGAGGATGAGATGGCTGGATGGCATCACTGACTTGATGGACATGAATTTGAGTGAATTCTGGGAGTTGGTGATGGACAGGGAGGCCTGGCGTGCTGTGATACATGGGGTCGCAAAGAGTCGGATACCACTGAGCGACTGAACTGAACTGAATATTCCATTGTATATATGTACCACATCTTCTTTATCCATTCCTCTGTCAATGGACGGAGAAGGCAATGGCACCCCACTCCAGTACTCTTGCCTGGAAAATCCCATGGGTGGAGGAGACTGGTGGGCTGCAGTCCATGGGGTCTCTAAGAGTTGGACACGACTGAGCGACTTCCCTTTCACTTTTCACTTTCTACTTCCCTGCATTGGAGAAGGAAATGGCAACCCACTCCAGTGTTCTTGCCTGGAGAATCCCAGGGACGGGGAAGCCTGGTGGGCTGCCATCTGTGGGGTCGCACAGAGTCGGACACGACTGAAGCAACTTAGCAGCAGCAGCAGCAGCAGCAGCTGTCAATGGACATTTAGTTAGCCTCCATGTCTTCACTATTATCAATTCACTGCTATAAACACTGGGGTGCATGTATCTTTTTGAATTATGACTTTCCCTGAGTATATGCCTAGGAGTGGGATTGCAGGGTCATATTGTAATTCTAATTTTAGTTTTTTGAGGAACCTCCATACTGTTCTTCATAGTGGCTGAACCAACTTTCGTTCCCACCTACAGTGTAGGAGGATTCCCTTTTCTCCACCTTCACCAGTAATTTAGACACTCTTTTCCTGGAAAAGGAAATGGCAACCCACCCCAGTATTCTTGCCTAGAAAATTCCATGGACAGAGGAGCCTGGTGGGGTCCATGGGGTCGCAAAGAGTCAGCCATGACTGAGTGACTGAGCACATCTTTAGCATTTATTGTTTGTAGATTTTTTAAAATAGAAATTTTGATCAACTGTTCTGGAAGAGAAAATTATCTTTCTATTATTTATATTAAATATTATGAAATTATCATATGAACAGATGAATAAATAGTATACAACTATACTATTGTATACTAACAGTATCAGTTCAGTTCAGTCACTCAGTCATGTCTGACACTTTGTGACCCTATGGACTGCAGCACGCCAGGCCTCCCTGTCCATTACCAACTCCCAGAGTTTACTCAAACTCAAGTCCATTAAGTCGGTGATGCCATCCAACCATCTCATCCTCTGTCGTCTGCTCCTCCCGCCTTCAATCTTTCCCAGCATCAGGGTCTTTTCCAATGAGTCAGCTCTTCGCATCAGGTGGCCACAGTATTGGAGTTTCAGCTTCAGCATCAGTCCTTCCAATGAATATTCAGGACTGATTTCCTTTAGGATGGACTGGTTGGATCTCCTTGCAGTCCAAGGGACTCTCAAGAGTCTTCTCCAACACCACAGTTCAAAATAGTATACAATAGATATACTAATATACTGCTGCTGCTGCTAAGTCACTTCAGTCGTGTCTGACTCCGTGTGACCCCATAGACGGCAGCCCACCAGGCTCCCCCGTCCCTGGGATTCTCCAGGCAAGAACACTGGAGTGGGTGGCAATTTCCTTCTCCAATGCATGAAAGTGAAAAGTGAAAAGGAAGTCTTGGTATACAACTATACTAACAATTTATATATATAGTAAAAGACTTTGTAGGGGTGTATTAGGAAGTTAATATTAGGTTATTTTCTACATTGTCTGATGTTTGTAGTATTTGTCAGCTTTTATAAATTTGTAAGATATTGTGATGTCTTTTCTCATTATAAATAAATATTCATTTTTGTACCTAATTTTGTATCCTTATGAACAGAGAACCATCCCCCCACAAAGTGTATAAGCTTCAGGCCTCTCAAAGCCTAGATTGACCTCTGCCTGTATCCAGCCCTTCAGCACATACTGTTGGCTCCACCATCCGTATATGTACACAATCTGAGCACCTCTCCCTATCTTCATCGCCACCACTCTGGTCTCAGCCACCATCATTTCCCACTTGGATGACTACACTAGCCTCCTAATTTTCCTCCCTGCTTCTTGCCTTGCCTACTTTCAGTTCAGTCCCAACGCAGCAACCAGAGTAATGTTTTTTAAGCTGAAGCCATAGCAGGTCCTTTCTCTGCTCAAAATGCTCCAATGATTTCTGTTCTCACTCAGAGTAAAATCCAAAGTCCTCTTTATGGTCTTCAGAGACCTGTGCAATTGGGATTCTCCACACCTCTCTGACCTCCTCTCCTGCTCCTCTCCCTTCACTTCCTCTCTTCCAGTCACCCTGGCTTTTCTGTTGTTCCTTGAACTTGCCAAACCTACTTCTGTCTTGAGACCTTGGCCTTGGTTATTCCCTCTACATGGCTCACTCCTGTTTTGCTGACAGTTTTCACTTTTGTCTCAATTTCAAAGGATTTGTTAACAAAATAAGCCACTTGTTATATACAAATAAATGATATAGATATTTATTAGAGAATTATCTAGCTTACTTTTAACATACTAATGTTAAAAGAAAAGAGAACTAGAGAAAGCAGAGACTACATCAACAAATTGGATTTTGACCAACATCCACACTTAAACAGTGCTGGGAAGTCCCGTGTCACAGAACATCTGGGATCCCAATTGGGAAAGGGTCCCAGGTAGCACGTCTGCTCTGTGGGTGAGACTTCAAAGACTTCAGTTCTGGGTTCCCGCTTATAATCCCAGGACTGAAGCAAAGTGATATCATCATCAGTCTGTGACCATATTGCAAGCCTGGTTTTATGCTAATGCTATTTGTTCTGTCTTATAAAACTTGGAATGCTGCTAAGCCTGGAGCTTGGTTGGCCAGGCCTCCTCCAGTGTCTCAACAATCTCAAAATTTCTTCCCCATCTTATCTATGGTGCTGCAAGTCTTGCACTCACAACAGGCAGTCACTCCCAGTCAGGGCCTGCTCTGCTTTGCCTCTGAAGCCTCAGTTCAGTTCAGTTGCTCAGTCGTGTCTGACTCTCTGTGACCCCATGGACTGCAGCACGCCATGCTTCCTTGTCCATCACCAACTTCCGGATGCCTGCTGCTGCTGCTGCTAAGTCGCTTCAGTCGTGTCCGACTCTGTGCGACCACGTAGACGGCAGCCCACCAGGCTCCCCCGTCCCTGGGATTCTCCAGGCAAGAACACTGGAGTGGGTTGCCATTGCCTTCTCCAATGCATGAAAGTGAAAAGTGAAAGTGAAGTCGCTCAGTCGCGTCCAACTCTTAGCGACCCCATGGACTGCAGCCTACCAGGCTCCTCCGTCCATGGGATTTTCCAGGCAAGAGTACTGGAGTGGGTTCCCAGATGCCTAAACAAGACTATTTATGCCTAAAACAAGACTATTTATGAAATAAAATTTAATCTGTTTTATTTCTGAAGCCTAAACAAGACTATTTATTTAATTTCCATAACAATTCCCTCATTTCTTTCGGGTCTCTGCTTAAGTGTCACTTGATCAGTGAGGCCTTCCTTATATATAATTACAACCTCCCCATGATTTATAATCACCTTTCTCTGCCTTATTTTTCTCTCTGTCTTTTATCACCCTCTGATATGGAACATATTCTCCTGCTTTTTAAAATTTATTTTCTTTCTTTCCCATTAGAAGTAAGTTCCACAAGGGGAAAGATCTTGTTTTGCTCATTACTGTGTCCTCAGTGCCTACACATGTGCTTGGCATACAGCAGGCATTCAGGAATTATCTGTTGAATGAATGAATGATGAATCCTATATGCCAGCTTAATCAGGGGGATTAGAGGGTGGTCTTCCCTTTCTTCTTTTATTTAAAAATGATTTACTTTTTAAATTGTGAAAATATTCACAACTTAAAATTTATGCTATCAACCATTTTAAATGTACACTTGATTGGCATTAAGTACATTCATGTACGTGCATGTGCACTTAGCCACTTCAGTCGTGTCCAGCTCTTCTTGATCCCATGGACTGTAGTCCACCAGGCTCCTCTGTCCATGGGATTCTCCAGGCAAGAACTGGAGTGGGTTGCCATGCTCTCCTCCAAGGAATCTTCCCAACCCAGGGATCGAACCCATGTCTCCTGCGTCTCCTGCATTGCAGGTGGATTCTTTACCACTGAGCCACCAGGGAAGCCCAAGTACATTCACATTGCTATGCAACTATCACCACCCCCATCTACAGAACATTTTTCATCTTGCAAAACTAAAACTCTGAACCTCCTTTCCTCTTTATATATTAGGTTAATGCCTGAATTTCTTGCACAAATATTTATCATAATGATGTTAAAAGGCCATTTCCATTTTGGGTACAGACAAATAAGAAATTTACATTCATTTTATAAAAAGATGATTGAGAAATGACTGTGTTCCTATTCCCTGAGCAGATTAAGGGTGAAGCTGTCTAGCTTTAAAAATGATTCATTATTGTGTTCCTCCGGGATCCTGAATATTCAGGACCAGTTGTTTTCCTTATTAATATTTGAATTTAATATTTTACCATAGGAAATATAATACCAAAGGAACAGTAAATATTTAACTACTTATGATATTATTTTAATCTAACATTTCTTCTTTTACCTAGAGTTTAATTGAAGGAGAAGGGTAAAACAGAGGATAAGATGACTGGATGGCATCACCAACTTGATGGACATGAGCTTGAGCAAGCTCTGGGAGTTGGTGATGGACAGGGAAGCCTGGTGTTCTGCAGTCCATGGGGTCACAAAGAGTCGGACACAACTGAGTGACTGAACTGAACTGAGAGTTTAATTATCAGTATTATCAAAATTAAGTCTGAATTTGGCAATAAGGAGTTCATGATCTGAGCCACAGTCAGCTCCCAGTCTTGTTTTTGCTGATTGTATAGAGTTTCTCCATCTTTGGCTGCAAATAATATAATCAGTCTGATTTTGGTATTGACCATCTGGTGAAGTCCATGTGTGGAGTCTTCTCTTGTGTTGTTGGAAGAGGGTGTTTGCTAAGACCAGTGCATTCTCTTGGCAAAACTCTGTTAGCCTTTGACCTGCTTTGTTTTGTACTCCAAGGCCAAATTTGCCTGTTACTCCAGGTATCTCCTGACTTCCTACTTTTGAATTCCAGTCCCCTATAATGTAAAGGACATAGTTTTTGGGTATTAGTTCTAAAAGGTCTTGTAGGTTTTCATAGAACCATTCAACTTCAGCTTCTTCAGCATTACTGGTTGGGGCATCGACTTGGATTACTGTGATATTGAATGGTTTGCCTTGGAAACAAATAGAGATCATTCTGTCGTTTTTGAGATTGCATCCAAGTACTGTATTTCAGACTCTTCTGTTCACTGTGATGGTTACTCCATTTCTTCTAAGGGATTCTTGCACACAGTAGTAGATATAATGGTCATCTGAGTTAAATTCACCCATTCCAGTCCGTTTTAGTTCACTGATTCCTTAAATGTCAATGTTCACTCTTTCCGTCTCCTGTTTGACCACTTCCAATTTGCCATGATTCATGGACCTAACATGCCAGGTTCCTATGCAATATTATTCTTTACAGCATCAGACTTTACTTCTATCACCAGTCACATCCACAACCGGGTGTTGTTTTTGCTTTGGCTCCATCCGTTCATTCTTTCCCGAGTTATTTCTCCAGAGATCTTCCATAGCATATTGGGCATCTACCGACCTGGGGAGTTCATCTTTCAGTGTCCTATCTTTTTGCCTTTTCATGCTGTTCGTGGTATTTTCAAGGCAAGAATACTGAAGTGGTTTGCCATTCCCTTTTCCAGTGGACCACATTTTGTCAAAACTCTCCACCATGACCCATCTGTCTTGGGTGGTCCTACACTCTGTGGGTCATAATTTCATCGAGTTAGACAAGGCTGTGGTACATGTGATCAGTTTGATTAGTTTTCAGTGATTGTTGTTTTCATTCTGTCTGCCCTCTGAGGGATGAGGATGAGAGGATTAAGGAAGCTTCCTGATGGGAGAGACTGACTGAGGTGGAAACTGGGTCTTGTTCTGGTGGGCGGGGTCATGCTCAGTTCAGTTCAGTTCAGTCACTCAGTCGTGTCCAACACTTTATGTCCACAGGACTGCAGCACGCCAGGCCTCCCTGTCCATCACCAGCTCCCGGAGTTTACCCAAACTCATGTCCATTGAGTCGGTGATGCCATCCATCTCATCCTCTGTTGTCCCCTTCTCCTCCCACCTTCAGTCTTTCCCAGCGTCAGGGTCTTTTCAAATGAGTCAGTTCTTCACATCAGGTGGCTAAAGTATAGGAGTTTCAGCTTCAGCATCAGTCCTTCCAATGAATATTCAGGACTGATTTCCTTTAGGATGGACTGGTTGGATCTCCTTGCAGTCCAAGGGACTCTCAAGAGTCTTCTCAAACACCACAGTTCAAAAGTGCAAAATTCTTCAGCATTCAGCTTTTTTTATAGTCCAACTCCCACATCTATACATGACTCCTTGGAAAAACCATATCTTTGATCGGATGGACCTTTGTTGGCAAAGTAATGTCTCTGCTTTTTAATAAGCTGTCTAGGTTGGTCATAGCTTTTCTTCCAAGGAACAAGTGTCTTTTAATTTCATGCCATCACCATCTGCAGTGATTTTGGAGCCCCCCAAAATAAAGTCTGTCACTACTTCCACTGTTTCCCCATCTATTTGCCATGAAGTGATGGGACCAGATGCCATAATCTTAGTTTTCTGAATGCTGAAAAACAAAAGTCCAAAATGCAGTACTTGGATGCAATCTCAAAAATGACAGAATGATCTCTGTTCATTTCCAAGGCAAACCATTCAATATCACAGTAATCCAGGGAGGGGCTGTGTTCCCTCCCTGTTGTTTGACCTGAGGCCAAGCTATGGTGGAAGTAATGAAGATAATGGCAACCTGCTTCAAAAGGTCCTGTTCACACACTACCACACTCAGTGTCCCTGACCCTGCAGCAGGCCACCATTGACCCATGCCTGTGCTGAAGACTCCTAGACACTCACAGGTAAATCTGGGTCAGTCTCTTGTGGGGTACTGCTCCTTTCTCCTGGGCCCTGGTGTGCACAGCATTCTGTTTTTGCCCTCCAAGAGTCTGTTTCCCCAGTTCAGTGTATGTTCTTAAATTGAAGAAAGTAAAAGACAAACCACTAGACCATTCAGGTATGACCTAAATCAAATCCCTTACAATTATACAGTGGAAGTGACAAATAGATTCAAAGGATTAGATCTGATAGACAGAGGGCCCGAAGAACTATGAATGGAGGTTCGTGACATTGTACAAGAGGCAGTGATCAAGACCATCCCCAAGAAAAAGAAATGCAAGAAGGCAAAATGGTTGTCTGAGGGGGCCTAACGAATAGCTGAGAAAAGAAGGAATGCTAAAGGTAAAGGAGAAAAGTAAAGATATACCCATTTGAATGCAGAGTTCCAAAGAAAAGCAAGGAGAGATAAGAAAGCCTTCCTCAGTGATCAGTGCAAAGAAATAGAGGAAAATAATAGAATGGGAAAGACTAGAGATCTCTTCAAGAAAGTTAGAGATACCAAGGGAACATTTCATGCAACGATGGGCTCAATAAAGGACAGAAATGGTATGGACCTAACAGAAACAGAAGATATTAAGAAGAGATGGCAACAATATACAGAAGAAATATACAAAAAAGATGTTTATGACCCAGATAATCACAATGGTGTGATTACTCACTTAGAGCCAGACATCCTGGAATACGAAGTCAGGTGGGACTTAGGAAGCGTCACTATGAACAAAGCTAGTGGAGGTGATGGAATTCCAGTTGAGCTATTTCAAATCCTAAAAGATGATGCTGTGAAAGTGCTGCACTCAATATGCCAGCAAATTTGGAAAACTCAGCAGTGGCCACAGGACTGGAAAAGGTCAGTTTCCATTCCAATCCCAAAGAAAGGCAATGCCAAAGAATGTTCAAACTATCACACGATTGCACTCATCTCACATGCCAGGAAATTAATACTCAAAATTCTCCAGGCCAGGCTTCAACAGTACATGAACCATGAACTTCCAAATGTTCAAACTGGATTTAGAAAAGGCAGAGAAATCAGAGATCAAATTGCCAACATCTGTTGGATCATACAAAAAGCAAGAGAGTTCCAGAAAAACATCTACTTCTGCTTTCTTGACTATGCCAAAGCCCTGACTGTGTGGATCACAACAAACTGTGGAAAATTCTCCAAGAGATGGGAATACCAGACAACCTGACCTACCTCCTGAGAAATCTGTATGCTGGTAAAGAAGCAACAGTTAAAACTGTACATGGAAAAACAGACTGGTTCCAAATAGGAAAAGGAGTACATCAAAGCTGTATATTGTCACCCTGCTTATTTAACTTATATGCAGAGTACATCATGAGAAATGCTGAGCTGGAGGAAGCACAAGCTGGAATCAAGATTGCCGGGAGAAATATCAATAACCTCAGATATGCAGATGACACCACCCTTATGACAGAAAGTGAAGAGGAACTAAAAAGCCTCTTGATGAAGGTGAAAAAGGAGAGTGAAAAAGTTGGCGTAAAGCTCAACATTCAGAAAACGAAGATCATGGCATCTGGTCCCATCACTTCATGGGAAATAGACGGGGAAACAGTGGAAACAGCGTCAGACTTTATTTTTCTGGGCTCCAAAATCACTGCAGATGGTGATTGCAGCCATGAAATTAAAAGACGCTCACTCCTTGGAAGAAAAGTTATGACCAACCTAGATAGCATATTCAAAAGCAAAACCACAAGGAGGTACCATTTCGCTCCAGTCAGGATAGCTGTGATCCAAAAGTCTACAAGCAGTTTCAATTTCCGTGCTTGTGATGGGTCCATTAAGATTTTCTATTTCTTCCTGGTCCAGTTTTGGAAAGTTGTACTTTTCTAAGAATTTGTCCATTTCTTCCACGTTGTCCATTTTATTGGCATATAATTGCTGATAGTAGTCTCTTATGATCCTTTGTATTTCTGTGTTGTCTGTTGTGATCTATCCATTTTCATTTCTAATTTTATTGATTTGATTTTTCTCCCTTTGTTTCTTGATGAGTCTGGCTAATGACTTGTCAATTTTATTTATCCTTTCAAAGAACCAGCTTTTGGCTTTGTTGATTTTTGCTATGGTCTCTTTTATTATCAGAGAAATGCAAATCAAAACCACTATGAGGTACCATTTCACGCCAGTCAGAATGACTGTGATCCAAAAGTCTACAAGCAATAAATTCTGGAGAGGGTGTGGAGAAAAGGGAACCCTCTTACACTGTTGGTGGGAATGCAAACTAGTACAGCCACTATGGAGAACAGTGTGGAGATTCCTTAAAAAACTGGAAATAGAACTGCCTTATGACCCAGCAATCCCACTGCTGGGCATACACACCAAGGAAACCATAATTGAAAAAGACACATGTACCCCAATGTTCATCACAGCACTGTTTATAATAGCCAGGACATGGAAGCAACCTAGATGTCCATCAGCAGATGAATGGATAAGAAAGCTGTGGTACATATACACAATGGAGTATTACTCAGCCATTAAAAAGAATACATTTGAATCAGTTCTAATGAGGTGGATGAAACTGGAGCCTATTATACAGAGTGAAGTAAGTCAGAAAGAAAAACACCAATACAGTATACTAATGCAAATATATGGAATTTAGAAAGATGGTAATGATGACCCTATATGCGAGACAGCAAAAGAGACACTGATGTATAGAACAGTCTTTTGGACTCTGTGGGAGAGGGAGAGGGTGGGATGATTTGGGAGAATGGCATTGAAACATGTATAATATCATATAAGAAATGAATTGCCACTCCAGGTTCGATGCAGGATACAGGAAGCTTGGGGCTGGTGCACTGGGATGACCCAGAGGGATGGTATGCGGAGGGAGATGGGAGGGGGCTTCAGGATGCAGAACACGTGTACACCTGTGGCGGATGAATGTTGATGTATGGCAAAACCAATACAATATTGTAAAGTAAAAAAAAATATATAATAATAATAAAAAAATTAAAAAAAAAAAGCAGAGATATCACTTTGCCAACAAAGGTCCGTCTAGTCAAGTCTATGTTTTTTCCAGTGGTTGTGTATGGATGTGAGAGTTGGACTATAAAGAAAGCTGAGCGCTGAAGAATTGATGCTTTTGAGCTGTGGTGTTCGAGAAGACTCTTGAGAGTCCCTTGGACTGTGAGGAGATCCAACCAGTCCATCCTAAAGGAGATCAGTCCCGGGTGTTCATTCGAAGGACTGATGGTGAAGCTCAAACTCCAATACTTTGGCCACCTGATGCAAACAGCTGACTCATTTGAAAAGACCCTGATGCTGGGAAAGATTGATGGCAGGAGGAGAAGGGGACGACAGAGGATGAGATGGTTGGATGGCATCACCGACTCAGTGGACATGAGTTTGAGTAAGCTCCGGGAGTTGGTGATGGACAGTGAAGCCTGGCATGCTGCAGTCCATGGCATTGCCAAGAGTCCGATACGACTGAGCGACTGAACTGAACTGACTGATTATCCCAGTTATGCAACATCACTAATGCAAGAGAGAGGAGGGAGAAAAATGGCATGGATTGAGAGTCTACTGGGTGTCAAGGTCTTGTCAGTACATCCAGTAACCGGTGCTTCCTTAGACCCCACTCGCTTGTCCTTGCTCTCAGGCCAGGCTGAATTGAATCATCTGCATTTTGTGAAATTGGGCTCGACAGGATCACCTGTTACTTCCCTGTCACTAAATTCCGATATATACTTAATTTTCAGTCCTTGTTAGCTTGAAATCCTAGCAGCAGTCAGCACAGATGACCACACCCTTCTTATCAGAATTCCTTCTTTTAGTTCATTACCAGAGCTTTCTGATTCTACTTCCTTTTTAAAAGAATTTTGGCTGCATCCCACATGTGGGACCTTAGTTCCCTCCCAGGGATTGAACCCATGCCTCCTGCACTGGAAGACACTGTCTTAACCACTGGACCACCAGGGAAGTCCTTGATTCTACTTCCTAAATAAAAAATCTTTCCACCTCTCTCCATATCCATTGTTACCACCCGAAGTAGTCAGACACCATTGTCTCTCACCTGAAATACTTCAGTAGCCTCTTAACTGCTCTCTTTGCCTCTGGTCTTCACCCCCTTTCCCTGCTCCCCCACCCCTGTCACCACCATCACAGGGATCCATTTTCTATATACAACTGCCAATGGTATCTGTGAACTATGATCACATCACTGCCTTGGTTATAACTCCTCAACGAATTTTCCTTGCTTGGGACTTCTTACTCTGGTCTACAGATCTCTTCCCCCTTTGGCTCCTGCCTACCTTTCCTGACTCCAGATTGAGCCACTTTCCTTTTTGACCATACTCTTAGGGACTTCTTTGAATTCTTTGAATAAGCCACACATCTTTCACCTCTCACCTTTGCATTTGCATTCCCACTGCCTGGGCTACTCTTGATTCATTTATTTATTCATTCAACAGATATTTATTGAGTGCCTACTAAGTGCTAGGCACTATTCTAAATATTGAGGATATTTGTTGTTTAGTTGCTTAGTCCTGTCCGATTCTCTTGTGGCCCCTTGGCCTGTAGACTGCCAGGCTCCCCTGTCCATGGGATTTTCCAGGCAAGAATACTGGAATGGGTTGACATTTCCTTCTCCAGGGGATATTCCTGAGCCAGGGATTGAACCTGCATCTCTTGCATTGGCAGGTGGGTTCTTTACCAGGGAGCCACCATAGCAATGAGTAAATTAAGATTCCTGTGCCTGTTAGCAGGTTGTATTCTAGAAGGAAGCGAGAGATTAAAAAGAATAAGTAAAATCAATAAGTAAGCCACCTAGTGTTTTAGAAAGGGATAAGCACTATGGGAAAAAAGAAGTAGAGAGCAAAGTAAGAGAGATCAAGAGTGCAGAGAAGGGTGAGTGAGTGAAATTTTTCATGGCAAGATCAAAGTAAGCCTCACTGAGACAGTCATACTTAAAGACTTGAAGGAAGTGACAGAAAAAGCCACGTGGATGTCTGAATGAAGAACTTATGTTGGGGGTGGCAGGGGTACCTGGTGGGACATCTTTGGGGAACAGCAAGGAGCATGGTATGGGTGGAGTGGAGCAAGTGCAGGGAAGTGTGATTGGAGATGACTGCAAACTAGCTGCTGGAGGCTAGATCATGAAGGGGCAGGTAGGCTGCTTTACGGAGTTTGGTTTTTCTCTGATTAAGATATGAAGCTGTTGGAAGGTTTTGAGCAGAATAGTTACATATGGCATGAAAAGCTCCTTCTGTCTGCTATGTGGAGAATAGACTGTAGGGGGTGGAATATGATAGGGATGAAGCAGGGAGACTGTCAGCAGGCGGCTGCAGTAAGGCAAGTGAGCAAAGGTGGCGGCTTAGCTTAGGGGAGTAGCAGCAGTCAAGGCAGTGAGAAGGGGTTGGATTATGAATATATTTTGACAGTACAGCCATCTGAACTTGCTGGTTGGGTATAACATGTAAGCAGGGCTGCAGTCTATATGTAAGACTTGAAGCTGTTAAGATTTGTGGGACTTTTTTTTTAAGAGTATAACATTAGGTAGAAAAGTGAGTATGTATTTAAGGTGAGAAAAAAATCACAATGATCAGTCAGGCTTTGTCAAGACAAAGTGGGTGGGTCAGATACTCTGAGACTTATGTGATTTGGTATGCAGGGATTCATCAAGAAAACATCACACACACACACACTGCTTACAGTCCTGCTACAGGTGTTTGCCTTACAAACATGGGTATTCTGATTGATTTTACTTGAAAGTGTTAATCACTCAGTTGTGTCTGACTCTTTGTGACCCTATGGACTGTAGCCTGCCAGGCTCCTCTGTCCATGGAATTTTCTAGGCAAGAATACTGGAGTAGGTTGCCATTTCCTTCTCCAGGGGATATTCCTGAGTCAGGGATCAAACCCAGGTCTCCTGCATTGCAGGCAGAATTTTTACCATCTGAGCTACCAGGGAAGCCAATTTTGCTTAGTGGACCAGAAGAAAATAAAAGAGTAGCCTGCACTTGAACTTGTGTATGCTACATTGTCCAGTATATTTTTAACAAGAGAGGAATTTCATTTTTATTTAGACATCAATAAGAACCAAACTTTCTGCAAACAGCTCCATAATTTGGGAGAATTCTACATAGACTAGATTCTGGCTGTGTACATTTCAAACCTTCTGTCACTTCTAGGATCTGTATACTTCCTATGCCAAGTGCCATAGGACAGATTTCCATCACAATATGATTTCTGGTCCTCCACTGTCCTGTCATGACCCCAGGAAGTGAATGCAAACCACATGAATGTATCTCCCCAAGGCCCAGCTAAATGTGTCTACATCTTAACTTCCAGTAAACAGGATCACCAAAATGTCCATGGTCACTCAACAATCATGCAACACAAGGGGAAAATGTGATGGAAGGAATGTTGGAGTGGAAAGAGACAGTGGTCTCAACTGACTGCAGTTAAAATATCTTTCCCAATCATATAAAAATCTATGACAATGTGAACACATGCCTATGGACCTGTTCAGGACCTTGGAATGTGAGGGTCCCTGAAACTAAAACTTTATCAGCTTCAAGAAAAGATGGCACTGGATATGAGGGGTATGATGGCACTGGATATGGGATGTGACAGGAAGAGAAATATTTAGGATGATTCTAAGGTTTTGGGCCTGAGAAGTCAGCAGGATGAAGTTGCCCTTGCTGATGTGGCAAAGATGGGAGGAGCTGGCTGGTCAAATAGTGGGGGGTGGAGAGGGGGTGTAGACAGAGAGACAGGGCTGTATTAGGATTGAGATGCCAAAAAAGGATACACATGAATTTATATACAGAACAAATATAAAACCACAGACACAGAAGACACATTTATGATTACTAAAGTGAAAGGTGGGGAGGGATAAATTAGGAGTTTGGGATTAGCAGATACACACTGCTATATATAAAATAGATAATCAACAAGGTCCTACTGTATAGCACAGGGGCTTCCCAGGTGGCTGACTGGTAAAGGATCTGCCTGCTAGTGCAGGAGACATGGGTTCAATTCCTGAGTCAGGAAGACCCCCTGGAGGAGGAAATGGTGACCTGCTCCAGTATTCTTGCCTGGAGAATCCCATGAACAGAGGAGCCTGGCGGGCTACAGTCCATGGGGTCACAAAGAGCTGGACACAACTGAGCAGGCACACATGCCTGTATAGCTCAGGGAGCACTACTCAATATCCTGTATTAACCTATAATGGAAAGGTATCTGAAACAGAGTATATATATGTTTCTGCATCACTTTGCTGTATACTTGAAATTAATAGAACATTGTAAATCAACTATACTTCAATATTAAAAAGTAAGAAAAGAAAATATGCAAAAAAAGAGAATGAGATGCCTATTAAACAGCCAAGCAGAGAAGTCAAGTGGCAGTTTTCACCATTCCTTTTGTGACTTACTCCTGCTCATCTCTCACAGTTCAGCTAAGCATTCTGTTAGGTAGTTAGAATAGGAAAAAGGAGTCCAGAATGGCAGTGGCTAAAAGACAAAGAAGAGGAAAAGTCCATGAAAATAGAACAAAGGAAGGTCCGAAGAGCAAAGTGAGAACCTCAGGTGAAACAACAGCCCTCCTGGCTATCCCAATTTACATAGGGCAGGCTCAGGGGAGGAGAAAAAACATAAAAAGAGGAGCCAAAATTGAGCCACTGGCTTCTCTTCTCTTTGCCTCTTTTGGGTTGGCCTGCCCTCATGCCTCTAGGATGTATTTTCCTTTACTTGCCAAATAAAACTGAGCTGTAACACTGATCCATCCGTCATTTCAAATTTTTGCTGCGGCAAGACAGAACCGAGGAAATTACAACACCCCCCCACTCTCTGACAGTTCCCTCCTCATCTCAGACTGGCTGTGAAGGTTAAGTCTCCTGTTATACATTCTGTAATCCCCATCCCTCTCTTTTTGCCATCCCTGTAATTACATTTTTAATGGTTGTCTCTCCTGCACTGCACTAGACAGAGCTGAGACTGTGTATTCCGTCTTGCTACTGTGCCTACTGTGTACCACAGTGCCTGTCCGAGTAGGTCTTAAGAATTGTTGGTTGAATAAGTGAAGAGAGGTCAAGTAACTTTTCCAACTCACAACAAGAAGACAGCAGAGCTCAGATGGATGGGGGCATACTTTTTCAACTTAAAAAAAAGCCAAGCCAAACACACATATAGGAAAATGTGTGATATACCAATGAATTGTCACCAGTTGAATACACTTGGGTAACTAGCACTTGGGCCAGTAAACAGCACAAGGACAGCATCCTAGAACCCCTCACACTCCTCTTCTGAACCACACGGTCCCCCCCTTCTTCCCCCAGGTGACCACCATCGTGATTTCTTTTTTTTTTTAATTGTATTCATTTACTTTTAGCTGCACTATGTCTTTGTTGCTGTGTATGGGCTTTCTCTAGTTGTGGCAAGCAGGGGCTACTCTCTAATTGTGGTGCATGGGCTTCTCATTGCAGTGACTTCTCTTGCTGCAGAGCATAGGCTCTAGAGCGCTAGCCTCAACAGTTGTAGCTCCTGGGCTTAGTTGCCCCAAGGCATGTGGAATCTTCCAGGACTAGGGATAGAACCTCTGTCTCCTGCATTGGCAGGTGGATTCTTAAGCACTGAACCACCAGGGAAACCCCCATCCTGATTTCCAACACCATTAATTAGCTTTTCTTATTTCAGAGCTTTATATAAATGGTCTATCCAGTATCTATGCTTTTGTGTCTGTGTGTATGAAATTTATAAATGGTGTTGTGAGTAGCAGTAGTTGCTCATTTTCATAGCTGTATAGCAATTCTCAAACTTTTTGGTCTTGGAACCTGTTTCCATTTATAAAAACTATTGAGGAACCTAAAGAACTTGTGTTTCTGTGAATTGTATCTAAGATATTTACTGTATAGGAAATTAAACTGAGAAATTAAAAAAAAATTAATTCATTAAAAATATCAAATTCATTACATGTTAATATATATATATATAACACATTTTAATGAAAATAATTGTATTTTCTAGAACAAAAAAGAGGGAGAAATGTGGCAGTGAGTATGAATGAGAGTCTGGGCAAATATATCAGAAGACTGACACTGTGTGCTGCTGGGAGGGCCTGGGTTCCAGAGGTCTTGGCCAAACCCCAGAGGCCACAGGAATGGTGATGGGGCAGAAGGATTTGTCATCTTTTGAGTTCTGCATGTCAATCAGCAATAGATACAAATAAGCCGGCCTAGGAGACACGACATTAGTATGTTGCAAAGCACCCAGTACATTTGGTAAATGTGTAAATGCATGATGTAAGGAATAAAGTTGATCCAGTTTGGGTAGGAAGTGAAGAGGATGGGAAAGTTCTGTCCAGTCAAGTGGAGATGGGAATGTTGGCAGAAGATAATATCTGTTTTCTTGGGAGGCAGAAGACATACTTGTCAGGGTGAAGGGAAAACCCCTTGGTGTGGTTTTCATGGCCCCAGTTGGCTTTTCAGGCCCCATCTGTCACTCTTATGCTCCAGCCATTTCTTTCCCTAGATAGGTGCAAACACATGCATCCATGTTGTCCATTCTTCCTGCTATTTCCTTTACCTGCAGTGGCATCCTTCTTCCATTCTTTACTACCAGGTAAACTGGTGACCCTCAGGACCCACCTGACATTCCTCCCCTTAAGCATCTTCCTAGGCACCAAACTACTTCCCTTACCTCCCCACTCCAGCTCATATCCACTCTCTCATGCTCCCATAACACTTTGTGCTCATCTCTGTCTTAGAATTTGACAATCTTTTGTTATCATCATCCAAGTGTCTGTCTTCCCCTCTAGACCATGAACTAGGATAAGCCATGGGTCTTAGGTACTGATGAGTCCCTACCTTCTAGTACAGCTCCAGGCAGTCAGTGGTACTTGCTTCTCTATCCACAACAATGTCTCCCTATGAGGCATTGCACACAGGAAGGCAGTACCTATTTACTGATTTATCTGTGATGGGTGGAGCAGGCTGGTCCAAACCTTTCAGAGAATTTCAGGTCATTTTCATTTACTTTGTCAGTGGCTGCTTAATTAACCTTCCATTGTCAAGTTGACCCTGAGCTGGATAGATGAGAAACAGTCCTTGCTTAAAGGTTGATTAAAGGTCAGGAGCTCCCTTTGGAAAAGGTTTTGCCAGTTTCTAGAAATGTTAAACATACACATACCATATTCACTCTTAGGTTATTTACCCAAGAGAAATCAAAGTCTATGTACATACAAAGACTTGTACAAGAATGTCCACAGCAGATTCATTTATAGTAGACCAAACCTAGGAACAGCCCAAATGTCCATCAATAGGTGAATGGATAAATTGTGATGTATCCACACAGTGGAATACTACATGCAACAATATGCTAAGTACAAGAAGCTAGACCAAAAGAGTATGTACTATATGATTCTATTCACATAAAATTCTAGAAAATGTAAACTAATCTCTATTAACAAAGCAGCTCAGGCAATAAAGAATCTGCCTGAAGTGCAGGAGACCTGGGTTTGATCCCTGGCTCAGGAAGATATCCTGGAGAAGGGAATGGCAACCCATTCCAGTATTCTTGCCTGTAAATCCCATGAACAGTGGAGCCTGGCGGGCTGTAGTCTGTGGGGTCGCAAAGAGTTGGACACGACTGAGCGACTAACACACACAACAAAACAGATCAGTGGTTGCCTCTGGATGGTGTGGGAAGGAGAGAGAGGCGCAAGAGACAGATTACACAGAGGCATGAGCTAACTTTTGGGGTTTTAGAAATGCTCATTATCTTGATTATGGTGCTGGGTTCATAGGTGTTGACATATGTCAAGACTTAACAAATTATACTTTAAATATGTGCAGTTTATTGTGTGTCAGTTATTCTTGGATACAATTGCTTTAGAAAAATCCCATTAATCTATCTTGTACTTTGAATCAATATTTCGTCCATGCTTGATTTTGCAACATTCTCTATTGGTCATTTGGAAAATATTGTTTCATTGAGATGTGCAGACTTTTCAAATATTAACACATTTTACTATACAGTATCAAAAAAATCACATTTGTTACTATTAGCATAGGTCCCATCAGCAAAGTCTTTAACCATTTGGGAAGCTGTCAAACTCATGGTGGTAGATGAAGAAAGTGAAAGTGTTATTTGCTCCGTCGTGTCTGGCTCTTTTGCCACCCCATGGACTGTAGCCCACCAGGCTCCTTTCTCCATGGCATTTCCCAAGCAAGACTACTGGAGTGGGTTACCATTCCGTTCTCCAGGGGATCTTCCCGACCCAGGGATGGAGTCTGGGTTTCCCATGTTGCAGCCAGATTCTTTACTGTCTGAGCCACCAGGAAAGCCCCCATAGTGGTGGATAGGTTTCCCCAAATTTGAATTTTTTTTAATGTAATTTCCATTTTATTATCTTTTCAGGGAACAGTATTTCTTCAGTCTTTAAGGACTTAGCTCATTACATGGGCTTTGGTGGAAGCTATGGGGCAGCAACCACAGGTCTAAATCGGGATGGAGGTGTTGGGTCCTTCTGGACTTCCTGGATTCCCAACTGCCTTACTCTGAATGGCACAACTCACACAGTAATGTAGTTTTACATACAGCTTGGGAAGCACATGGGGTCAAAAACACTCGCTTTAGAAATGTCCCTGATGGCTGTGGCATCTATGATGTTCCAAATGACAAACTTCTTAATGGCCTTATCCTTGGGCACACATTGGGCACAGTTGGTACAGCGAATAGGTTGTATGTGGCCATGGCCCTTTTGGGCATTACCACAGTTCTTTCTTTCCTTGGTCATCTTGGAGATGAGGAGGTTAGAGCAAAAATTGGAATTTTTATTTGAAAGCTCCATTGTCTCCATTGTTATCACTGGTAGCAAACACTGTCAGTTAAGTGACAGACTCACTTCACTCATTTTCAAGGAGCTATCTGCCAAAAGCCTCAGTCTGAATAATTATAGTCTGTCTGTGGGTCTTCTTTTCAAGCAAAAATGGTGTTCCATGAAAAAAGTGTCTAATTCAGCTCACAAAAACAAGTACTTTTCCTTCAGGCAACGATTGCACATTGATATGTAACAGATGTGCTTTATGTGTGCTCCCTATTTCATCACGTGGAAAATTTTGTAACTGTACTCAATGGTTGAAATTTAATACAATTAATTTTTATACTGTTTCATCAAGGGCTTTGTTTACTGGGAGTGTGTGGGGGTGAAGAACGCAGTGAATACTGATACAGTTGGTATTGCTGCCTTAACACGTGCTAGATCAGATCAGATCAGATCAGTCGCTCAGTCATGTCCGACTCTTTGCGACCCCATGAATCGCAGCACGCCAGGCCTCCCTGTCCATCACCAACTCCCGGAGTTCACTCAGACTCACGTCCATTGAGTCGGTGATGCCATCCAGCCATCTTATCCTCTGTCGTCCCCTTCTCCTCCTGCCCCCAATCCCTCCCAGCATCAGAGTTTTTTCCAATGGATCAACTCTTCGCATGCGGTGCTAAGGCACCAGCGATTTTTTTTTTAATCTACCTTTGCTTTTGCACCATCGGTGCAAATGTCTATATAGTGAAAAAGGAAAATATCATTTTAGTCTTATTGTGAAAAGAGTTTTGACCTTCAGGATCCCCATAAGAGTTTTAGGGATTCCCCAGGGGTCCACAGACCACAGTTTTTAGAAGAGCTATTGTACAGTATTTTAGTGTAGGAATATACCACAACTTACTTATCTTTACTGTTGTTAGACATTTGTAGTGTTCTGTTTTGAGCTATTACAAATAGAAGTGATAAGAACAACTTTGCCCATATCTCTTGGGGCACGTGTGTATGCATTTGCATTGGATGTGCTAAAGGGTAGAGCTGCTGGGTCATAGGGCTGTGCATGCTCAAGTCTGGTTAATTATGCTGAATAATTTTTCAAAGTGGGATGCATTACCTCACACTTCCACCAGCAGTATCTGAGCCTTAGTGGGTCTGAATTCAGATGCATGTAATTTCAAAACCCTAAATAAAATTAATAGTTGCTTTGTCCTAAATAAAATTAATAGTTGTTGATGGCAAAAATTCAAACAATATATAAAGTTTAAAGTGAAAAGTACTATAGGACTTCCCTGGTGGTCCAGTGGTTAAGACTCCACCTCTCAATGTGAGGGGCACAGTTTTGATCCCTGGTTGGAAAACTAAGATCCCACATGCCATGGGGCCAAAAATAAAAAAAAAAAGAGAGAGAAAAAAAGAAAAGTACCAACAGAAATAGGAACACTACTATATAAACAAAGATATATGTATAAGGATGTTAGCAGTAGCTCAGTTTGCAGTGGCAAAAAAAAGGAAATAGAATCAATTCCAATCAGTCGTTAATAGCATAGAAATCTGGTGCATCTACATCACTGAGTATTGTCCATTAACAATGAAGAATTAGGTCGATAGCAACAGATTTAGAGAGATTCTTTAAAGTATTGTTAAGTGGAAAAGATAGGATGCTGGGAAGTATATGTAATATAATCTTATTTTAAAAAAACACTTGAAGGGGAGAATAGCACAAATTTCCAGTTCAAATCATTTCTCTTTGCTTACAATCCACCAGTTGCTTTGCACGCCACATTTTACATTGTTTTATATGTGGATCATGACTTTTGGAGGAAGTGTGTTTTTCTTAGTTTCTAATTGTCTTTTTTTTGCTGTTGTTGGCAAAAGGTTTTTGTGTTTTTATCAAGATATTACTCGTTTCTTCCAACTGTTTGTATGGACAACTCGTTAAATGCTCTGACATCTACTGACTCTTTCCAGGCCTCCCCTCTTCACAGCTGCCATCTTAGAATTTTTTCCATTGTGTTCCTGGCTTAGAATTTCTTCTCCTTAGATCCCAGGTCTTCTTTCTTCGATTTGTTTTTTTGATTGCTGGAGTACATCCTTAAGTAATTAATTTTTTCAGAGGAGGTAACTGGGAGTTAAAACTTCTGACTTCATGTCTGCTGCTGCTGCTACTAAGTCACTTCAGTCGTGTCCGACTCTGTGTGACCCTATGGACAGCAGCCCATCAGGCTCCTCTGTCCACAGGATTCTCTAGGCAAGAATACTAGAGTGGGTTGCCATTTCTTTCATACTTCATGTCTAAAAATGTCTATTTTGTTCTTATATTTAACTAATATAGAATTCTACATTCAAAGTCATTTTCTCTGACTTTACAAATATTTTTGTGTTTGTTGTTGTTGTTTTAGCATTTAAGTGCTGCTAATGAGGATTGTCATTTCTTTGTAGACTTCTTTTCTCACCAGAAGTTTTAAGGCTCACCCCTTTATTCTTGATATCTTAAAATTTCACAAGCTGTGCTTATACACAAGTCTTTTGTCTTTCATTCTACTTACAACTCAGTGGTCTTTTCAAACTGAAGTTTTCAGTTAGAATTTTTCTTCTTTTTTAAAACATTACTTCCTCCCCTCAACTGTTTTTCTTTCTTTCTGAAATTCTATTTAAATGGAGTTTGACCCTCCTGAATTTATATTTTACATTTTATTTTAAAAATATTTTTGATGTGGACCATTTTGAAACTCTTTATTAAATTGTTACAATATTGCTTCTGTTTTATGTTTTATTTTTTTTTTTTTTCTGGCCACGAGGTATGTGGGATCTTAGCCCTTTGACCAGGGATCAAACCTGCATCCCCTGCACTGGAAGGTGAAGTCTTAACCATTAGACTGACAGGCAAGTCCCTGGATTTATACTTCATAGATTTAAAAATCTTTCTCCCAATTTCTTGTGGTCAAGGCTGGACCCAGACACACTAGTATGGAAGATATACTTAGGAAGGAAAGGCTGGAGGTGTGATTGTAAACACAGGGAGCCCAGGCCTGAGGTGCACATGGAGATCTATACCAGCAACATTGTCACTGCAGTCTCTTCTATACATATAACACTTAGTGTAACTAAAAACTTGGTGACAAGAGGTTTTTGTTTATAGAAGTACATGAGCCAATGAGTGAAAAAGGGATTACAGACTATCGCCATTTGACAATCCCTAATTAAATAAGGAATGGCACCCCACTCCAGGACTCTTGCCTGGGAAATCCCATGGACGGAGGAGCCTGGTAGGCTATAGTCCATGGGGTTGCTAAGAGTCGGACACGACTGAGCGATTTCACTTTCACTTTTCACTTTCATGCATTGGAGAAGGAAATGGCACCCCACTCCAGTGTTCTTGCCTGGAGAATCCCAGGGACGGGGGAGCCTGGTGGGCTGCCGTCTATGGGGTCACACAGAGTCGGACACGACTGAGGCAACTTAGCAGCAGCAGCAGCAGCAGCAATGAAATAAGGAAGGAAATAAACCCTGAATATTCATTGAATGGACTGAAGCTGAAACTCTAATACTTTGGCCACTTGATGCAAACAGCCAACGCATTGGAAAAGACCCTGATCTGGGAAAGATTGAGGGCAGGAGAAGAGGGCATCAGAGGATGAGACGACTGGATGACATCACCAACACAATGGACATGAACATGGACAAACTCTGGGAGCTGGTGAGGACAGGAAAGCCTGGCATGCTGCAGTCCATGGGGTTGCGAAGTGTTGGACATGATTTGGTGACTGAACAACAGGAACAACAATGAAATAATGGATCTAGACAATGCTCATTAATGGCTGTTACCATCACAAGAAGAGAGATAACCAGATATTACATACTTTTGATGAAAGCACACAGCACCACCTATGAAGCTCTCTTGCCAAAAAATTAATCGTCAATGAATCTCTACATCTAACTACCAGTTTTCTTGAAAGATACTACTGGGATATAATCACCAAAATCCATAGATAGTGGAAAATTCTCCAGTCAAAACCAGCCGACATCTGCAAGTAAAAGTTCCAGTAGAAAAAAATAATTGGTGGAGGAACCTATAGATTAAAAGAGACTTAAAAGATACACAAACCATTTGCACTATGTGGTCTTCTCTAGATGTTGATAGGAACAAAAAATATCTGTAAAAATTCATGAACCTATCAAGGATATTTGAATACTGATTGAATCTTTGATGAATATTTGTTAATATTTAGGTGTGATAAAATGTTGTGACTATGCTTTTAAAAAGAGTCATTTTAGAGAACTATACTGGAATAATGATGTCTATTGTTTGCTTTAATATCCAGAGGAGGAGAAGTAAATGTGGGTATAGATGCAATGAGATTAGCCTTGAATTGATAGTCACTCAAGCTAGGGGCACAGCAGGGTTCTTGAGATTATCACTCCACTTTTGTATATGCCTGAAGTTTTTCATAATAAAAAGTTGAAGGTAAAAAAATCTAAAGTTCCTGCATAGTCAGGAAAACCTGAATTTGAATTCTTCTATAATTCTGTGACCTGGACTACATTTTTAACCTCTCTGTGGCTTTGTTTCCTCATTTATAGTAATGGTCCCCACGTTACAGAGTGGTGGTGAGGATTTCATGGGGTTATGTCTATAAATCCCCTCCAACACTCTCTGACCTAGAGTCCACTCAATAAAGGGTAGTTCTTGTTACTGTGATTTACTTATTTACTTTGATGGTCTTATCTAGAGGGGATGATCTGTGGCTGGTCCTAGGTGGCTACTGCCAGGCATGCATGCATGCTCAGTTTCTCAGTCATGTTGGATTCTTTGGGACCTCCATTGACTGTAGCCCACCAGGCTCCTCTGTCCATGGGCTTCTCCACCTAAGAATACTGGAGTGGGTTGTCAATGCCCTCTGGAAGGGTCTCTTCCAGACCCAAGAATCAAACCCCCTTCTCTTGTGGCTCCTGCTTTGCATGTAGACTCTTTACCCCTGAGCCACCAGGGAATCCCCAGCCTGTAGCTTGCCCTGATTGGCTGAAAGCTAACCTGTACTTTCTCATGATTGGCTGACTCCTAGGCTGTAGTATACCTTGATTGGTGAGCTCCTAGACTATGGTTTTTCCTGATTGACTGACTGCTAGCCTGTAGTTTGCCCTGTTTGGCTCACTCCTTGCCTCTACATTGCCTTGATTGGCTGACTCCTAGCCTGTAGATTAATTGAGGAATGTAGGGAAAATGACTAGGCCAGTCAGATAGGACCCAAATCAAAGCCCCTTACATTGGTGGTTAAGATAGATTCAGGGTAATTTCACAATTTGTATGGAAATACAAAAAACCTCGAATAGCCAAAGCGATCTTGAGAAAGAAGAAGGGAACTGGAGGAATCAACCTACCTGACTTCAGGCTCTACTACAAAGCCACAGTTATCAAGACAGTATGGTACTGGCACAAAGACAGAAATATAGATCAATGGAACAAAATAGAAAGCCCAGAGATAAATCCACGCACATATGGACACCTTATCTTTGACAAAGGAGGCAAGAATATACAATGGATTAAAGACAATCTCTTTAACAAGTGGTGCTGGGAAATCTGGTCAACCACTTGTAAAACAATGAAACTAGAACACTTTCTAACACCATACACAAAAATAAACTCAAAATGGATTAAAGATCTCAACGTAAGACCAGAAACTATAAAACTGCTAGAGGAGAACATAGGCAAAACACTCTCTGACATACATCACAGCAGGATCCTCTATGACCCACCTCCCAGAATATTGGAAATAAAAGCAAAAATAAACAAATGGGACCTAATTAACCTTAAAAGCTTCTGCACATCAAAGGAAACTATTAGCAAGGTGAAAAGACAGCCTTCAGAATGGGAGAAGATAATAGCAAATGAAGCAACTGACAAACAACTAATCTAGAGAATATACAAGCAACTCCTACAGCTCAACTCCAGAAAAATAAATGACCCAATCAAAAAATGGGACAAAGAACTAAATAGACATTTCTCCAAAGAAGACATACAGATGGCTAACAAACACATGAAAAGATGCTCAGCATCACTCATGATCAGAGAAATGCAAATCAAAACCACTATGAGGTACCATTTCACGCCAGTCAGAATGGCTGCGATCCAAAAGTCTACAAGTAATAAATGCTGGAGAGGGTGTGGAGAAAAGGGAACCCTCTTACACTGTTGGTGGGAATGCAAACTAATACAGCCACTATGGAGAACAGTGTGGAGATTCCTTAAAAAATTGGAAATAGAACTGCCTTATGATCCAGGAATCCCACTGTTGGGCATACACACTGAGGAAACCAGAAGGGAAAGAGACACGTGTACCCCAGTGTTCATCGCAGCACTGTTTATAATAGCCAGGACATGGAAGCAACCTAGATGTCCATCAGCAGATGAATGGATAAGAAAGCTGTGGTACATATACACAATGGAGTATTACTCAGCCATTAAAAAGAATACATTTGAATCAGTTGTAATGAGGTGGATGAAACTGGAGCCTATTATACAGAGTGAAGTAAGCCAGAAAGAAAAACACCAATACAGTATACTAACACATATATATGGAATTTAGAAAGATGGTAACAATAACCCTGTGTACGAGACAGCAGAAGAGACACTGATGTATAGAACAGTCTTATGGACTTTGAGAGAGAGGGAGAGGGTGGGAAGATTTGGGGGAATGGCATTGAAACATGTAAAATATCATGTATGAAACAAGTTGCCAGTCCAGGTTCGATGCATGATACTGGATGCTTGGGGCTGGTGCACTGGGACGACCCAGAGGGATGGAATGGGGAGGGAGGAGGGAGGAGGGTTCAGGATGGGGAACACATGTATACCTGTGGCGGATTCATTTTGATATTTGGCAAAACTAATACAATTATGTAAAATTTAAAAAAAAAAAAAAAGATAGATTCAGGGGATTAGATCTTGTAGACTGAGTGCCTGAAAATCTATGGACAGAGATACCTAACACTGTGTAGGAGGCAGTAACCAAAACCATCCTAAAGAAAAAGAAACACAAGAAGGCAAAATCGTTGACTGAGGAGGCTTTACAAATAGCTTAGGAAAGAAGATAAGCAAAAAGCAAGAGAGAAAGGGAAAGCTATACCTAACTGAATGCAGAGTTCCAGAGATTAGCAAGGAGAGATAAGAAGCCATTAAATGAACAATGGAAAGAAGTAGAGGAAAACAGTAGATTGGGAAAGACTAGAGATCTCTTGAAGAAAATTGGAAATATCAAGGAAATGTTTCATGCCGGATGGGCATAATAAAAAACAGAAAAGGTAAGGGCCAAACAGAAGCAGAAGAGATTAAGAAGAGGTGGCAAGGATACACAGAAGAATTATACAAAAACGTCTTAATGGCCGGGATAACCACAATGGCCTTGTCACTCACCTAGTCAAGTGGGCCTTAGGAAGCATTACTACAAAGAATGGAGTGGAGGTGATGAAATTCCAGCAGAGCTATTTCAATTCCTAAAAGATGATGCTGTGAAAGTGATGCACTCACTACATCAGCAAATTTGGAAAAAATCAGTGGCCTCAGACTGGAAAAGATCAGTTTTCATTCCAATCATAAAGAAAGCCAATGCCAAGGAATGTTCAAAGTGAGTGTCAGTCACTCAGTCGTGCCCGACTCTTTGCGACCCCATGGACTGCAGCCCACCAGGCACCTCTGTCCATGAGATTTTCCAGGCAAGGATACTGGAGTGGGTTGCCATTTCCTTCTCCAAGCCATCTTCCCAAGATAGCAGACAATTGTGCTCATTTCACATGCTAGCAAGGTTATGCTCAAAATCCTTCAACCTAGGCTTTAGCAGTACATGAACAGAGAACTTCCAGGTGTACAAGCTGGGTTCAAAGAGACAGAGGAACTAGAGATCAAATTGCCAACATTCATTGGACCATGGAGAAAGCAAGGGAGTTCCAGAAAAACATCTGCTTCTGCTTTACTGACTACACTAAAGCTTTGAATGTGTGGATCACAGTAAACTGTGGAAAATTCTTAAAGTGATGGGAATACCAGACGACCTTACCTGTCTCCTGAGAAATCTGTATGTGGGTCAAGAATCAAAAGTTAGAACATTACATGAAACAACTGACTGGTTCAAAATTGGGAAAGGACTATGACAAGGCTGTATACTGCCATCCTGCTATTTAACTTCTATGCAGAGTATATCATGTGAAATGCCAGGCTGGATGAATCACAAGCTGAAATCAAAATTGCCAGGAGAAATATCAACAACCTCAGGTATGCAGATGTTACCACTCTAATGGAAGAAAGTGAAAAGGAACTAAAGAGCCTCTTGATGAGGGTAGAAGAGGAAAGTGAAAAAGCTGGCTTGAAACTCAACATTAGAAAAACTAAAATTATGTCATCTGGTCCCACCACTTCATGGCAAATATAAGGGGAAAAGTGGAGAAGTAGTGACAGATTTTATTTTCTTGGGCTCCAAAATCACTGTGGATGGTGACTGCAGCTGTGAAATTAAAAGACATTTGCTCCTTGGAAGAAACACTATGAGTAACCTAGACAGCATATTAAAAATGAGAGACATCACTTTACTGTCAAAGGTCCCTATAGTCAAAGCTATGTTTTTTCCAGTAATCATGTATGGATGTGAGAGTTGCACCATAAAGAAGGCTGAGCACTGAAGAATTGATGCTTTTGAACTGTGGTGCTGGTGAAGACATTTAGAGTCCCTTGGACTCCTTGCAAGGAGATCGAACCTGTGAGTCCTAAAGGAAATCAACCCTGAATAGGCATTGGAAGGACTGATGCTGAAGCTGAAGCCTCAGTACTTTGGCCACCAGATGGGAAGAGCTGACTCATTGGAAAAGACTCTGATTCTGGGAAAGATTGTAAGCAAAAGTAGAAGGGGGTGACAGTGGATGAGGTAGCTTCACCAACTCTGTGGACATAAGTTTGAGCAAACTCCAGAGAAGCAAACTCTGAGGGAAGCCTGGTGTGCTGCAGTCCATGGGGTTGCAAAGAGTTGGATAGAACTTAGTGGCTGAACAACAACAAACAAGTAAAGAACCACTACTTGTCTTGCCCAACACTTGGAAAAGGGAGGTGTTACCACTTACTTAAAACTGGCAGCCTTCTGTCAAACCTAATCTTTCTTGTTCTCTCATAGTCCTGGTCTCTACTGGCTGATCTGTTAAATTCCCATCGCATATTAATAATTGATAATTGTTTAATGTCATGATTTCCAGAAATACTTGCATTTTAACAAGAATTTCCAATAGAATGCCACCAACCCAGCATCATTATTTCTGATGGAATTATGAGCCATGTGACACTGTAGGATAAAAAATAAAAGTATTTGAGGACTAGAGATCATTCCTCTGTACTCCACATATTACACCTTTTTTTTGAATCCAGTTCAGTTCAGTCGCTCAGTCGTGTCCAACTCTTTGCGACCCCATGAATCGCAGCACACCAGGTCTCCCTGTCCATCACCATCTCCTGGAGTTCACTCAAACTCACATCCATCGAGTCGGTGATGCCATCCAGCCATCTAATGCTCTGTCGTCCCCTTCTCCTCCTGCCCCCAATCCCTCCCAGCATCAGAGTCTTTTCCAATAAGTCAACTCTTCGCATGAGGTGGCCAAAATATTGGAGTTTCAGCTTCAGCATCATTCCTTCCAAAGAACATCCAGGGCTGATCTCCTTCAGAATGGACTGGCTGGATCTCCTTGCAGTCCATGGGACTTTCATGAGTCTTCTCCAACACCACAGTTCAAAAGCATCAATTCTTCAGCGCTCAGCCTTCTTCACTGTTCAACTCTCGCATCCATACATGACCACTGGAAAAACCATGTCCAAGCAATGGGAGTCTGTGGGGAACATGGGCTACAGTGGCTTATTAGTCTAGTTTCCTGGGACTGATGGGGTTCCTGGGACATAGAATTTCCTGAGAAAGTTCTGGTTAAAGCAGAATCAGTTGGTCACCCCAAATGTCAAATGTATTAATAGGACCCACGTGTAATAGGGCAACTTGAGGGTGTTGTATCCAGTGGAGATTTTGCTTGACCCCTCAGCCTGAAGACATCTCTGTAACAGTTTTGTGGGCAGGGCTTGCAGGGGAACAGAGTTAAGGCCGGCAATCAGGACTGTAGTGAGAGAAATGCTGACATTTCATGTATGACGTCTTGTCTTCTGAAATAAAAACTCCTTAGGAAGAAGAGCAGAGTTTTTACTCTTCTTCATTTTTCACAACACCTAACAGGATGCTAAAAAGTAGTCATTTATACAATAACCAAATTTTGCAAAGGTACCCCTGGACACCTCTTCATTCACATCCACACAATACTTGTTGGGTTTACAGAGTTTACATCTTCCTTTCCAAATTTAGGGATGGCTTGGGCATGATAGAGTGATGGGCATCATATTTACCTTCTGGCTGTGAACATATGTAAGTCAGCAAAATATATGGAACAATTATTTTCAGGCATCAGACGAGTGAGAACTGCTAGAACTAAGCTCAACACTCTTTAAAGGATGATAACAAATTCTAGAAAGATCAGATACTGTCAATTCTCATTATTCATGGATTCCATATTTACAAATTCACCTACTGGCTGAAATCTATCTGTAACCCCCCAAATCAACGCTCTTGTGGCACTTTTGAAGTCATTCAGAGACATGCACAGAGTGGCAAAATTTTGAATTCCTAGGAGTGCACATTCCCAGCTGAGACCAAGCAAAGCAATGCCTTCTTGTTTCAGCTCTCATGTTGTTAAAAAAAAAAAAAAAAGTGTCGTTCCTGTGGTCTGTTTACTGCCACATTTCTGTTGGTGATTTTGCTATTTAAAATGGCCCTCAAGGCTGTGCTGAAGTGCTGTCTAGTGTTCCCAAGTGCAAGAAGGCTTGACGTGCCTTACAGAGAAAGTACATGTGTCGGTATATTAAGTAAGTTATCTTTAAATGGAAACACATAAAACAGGGTTACTTATTCATCCATTGATGACCATGTTTTGACCAGACGCTAGCAGAACCCTAACCTTGTATTTGCCCTAGAGGCACTGGTTCAGGCTTCATTAACTCAGTGTGCGTGGTGACTCTATAGAACATAACTCCAGAACTTTCATTAATGAGAACCAATTGTAATTCATCCCCAGCAGACTTGTTCCATAAGAATTATTAAAGGAAATTCTTCAGACTTAAGGGAAATTATACCAGCTGGAAATTCAGAGCTACATGAAGGAATGAAAAGCACTGGACATGTTAATGTCTGGGTAAACATAAAAGACTCATTTTTCATTTCTTAATGTACTGAAAAGACAATTGAGTATTTTAAACAAAAAGAATAACAGTGTCTTGTGGGATTTGTAATCTATTTAGAAGTAGAAAACAAGATTACAATGGGAAGGAAAGGAGTAAAGGGAAGTGTGCTGTTAAAAGGCTCTTACATTTTATGTGAACTGGTACAGTATTAATTCAAAGTACACTGTGATAAGTTATGGATTCCTACTGTGGTGTTCAGATCAACTACTAAAACATAAAATAAGACATATGGCTAAAAAGCCAAAATAGGATACTAAAAATACTCAGGAAATGTTAAGGTAGGGAGAAAAGGAGGGGGGAAAAAAAGAATAGGACAAATATGAAGAAATCCCAAGATGAGAGATTTAGAAACAACCATATCAATAGTTACAGGGACTGTGGTAAACACTGCAAATAAAAGCCAGATGTTGTCAGCCTGGCAATAAATAGATAGATAGCCTTCCCTATAAGAAAGGGAAACCCAGTTTAATAGTTTAAATACTAGGGTAAAAGTAGAAACACAGGGAATTCCCTTGAGGTCCAGTGGTTAGGACACAGCACTTCCACTGCAGGCAGCCTAAAAGATCCTGAAAACTGCATGGTGCTGCCAAAAAAAAAAAAAAAAAAAAAAAAAAAAAAAAAAAAAAAAAAAGGACAAGGACAAGGAAAAATATATACTACACAAACACGAAGCTTAAGAAATATAGTGATTATATTAACATCAGATAAAACAGACTTTAAGATAAGGAGTATTACTGGAGATAGGGAAGGATATTTCGTAATGATGAAAGGCTCAATTCATAAGAAGTCATCATTCTGAATATGTGTGTACCCCTAATAACAGAGCTGTGAAATATGTGAGGCAAAACCTGGTAGAATTTAAAGGAGAAATAAACAAATCCACAATTATAGTTGAAGACTTTAGCACTCCTCTCTCAGTCATCAATAGAAAAAGTAGATGGTCATTAAGATACCATCAAACAACTTGTCCTAATTAACATTTACAGCTCTTTCCCACCAACGACAGCAGAAGACACAGTCTTTTCAAGTGGATGAGGGATATTCAGCATGAGAAATCATGCTGGACCATAATGAAAGTATCAATAAATTTATAAAGATGAATATAGTACAGAGCATGTTTACTGACCACAGTAGAAAAAGAATTACAGTAGAAATCAATAATTGGAAAGATAACTGGGAAATTCCCTGACCGTTTGGAAATTAAACAAATGCAAGGACTTCCTTGACAGTCCAGTGGTTAAGACTTCACCTTCCAATGCATCGGGTGCAGGTTCGATCCCTGGTCAGGGAGCTAAGATTCCACATGCTGTGGGGCCAAAAAACCAAAACATAAAACAGAAACAATATTGAATAAATTCAATAAAGACCTTAGAAAAGGTCCACATTAAAAAAATCTTAAAAAATTCAGTGATATTTGGGCACTTCTGGCTGAATTGACTGGAGGCCAGTCACTGTTAAAGTATACAATACCCATTCTTTCTCCCCCAAACACCTAACAATGTCTTTTTACATCCATCTATATATGAATATATATATGAATTTGTGGAGTCTTTTGCTCTGTGAAGTGAAGTGAAAGTTTCTCAGTTGTGTCCAGCTCTTTGTGACCCCATGGACTATATAGTCTATGGAATTCTCCAGGCCAGAATACTGGAGTGCATAGCCTTTCCCTTCTCCAGGGGATCTTCCCAATCCAGGGATCAAACCCAGGTCTGCCGCATTGCAGGCAGATTCTTTGCCACCTGAGCCACAAGGGAAGACCTTTTGCTCTGTAAACATGAGAAAAGAAAAGGTTTTGGTGGTGAAGAGGGCTAGACAAAGGCCAAGAGGAGTTCTAAGGGGATAAAATGGCATGGATTCCTTTTCTAGACCTTTCACTTCAGTGCTTAAGCAAATAAGAACTGTGAGTTTCTGGACTTGCCTGAGGGAGACTTTGAGAGACTGAAAGAAAGCAGGGCTTTCTTTCCTCTTTGAGGCCCAGGAGCAGAGAATGACACAGAATTGGGGAGGATACCCATCTAATCCAGAACCACTTGGGCACCCCAAGGCTTGCAAGCTCTGGGAGGAGCTACAGTAAGCCCTGGTAGCATGGATATTGGTATCTCATCACGGACGCCAAGCTGTCAGATTGCTCTAAATAGCCTTGCAAGCAGGGGGCATGAGAATTGGAAGCTGGAACAGTATAGGAACAAGCAAAGAAACCAGGGTGTGACTCCCAGAAACAAATGGGCTGGGGTGGGACACTTGAAAGTGGTGTGTGGTCTCCCAGGTCTGTGCTTACCTAAGAAAGCATGTATCACTCACTGGTAACCAAACATGGAATAGTCTGCTTTTCTGGAATAAGTAACACGATCCTTCAGGGGCCAATCTTAGGGCCAATCTTGGAAATCTAGGTTTGTTTCAGGGTCTGTGCAGAAAGAGAGGGATGTAGCCACTCCTGAGTGCTCTGTACCCTGGACTGCAACAGATTTCTCTGTGCAGAGAATCACTGCACTTTGTAGATTCTTGATGAAGAAAAGTCCCTTATCTTCAGTTCTTAGAAGGTTAAATTTGGGAAGGAGCCCCACAAGGTCACTGATAAGTGCAGGAGGCTGGTATAGACCTGTATAAATTGTTCAGAAGACTCAACACTGGATGTACACCTGGGGCTTTTAAAGACTGGCAAGATCATCATAAAGAGCATTTCACAGTAAGGTTAAGGGCAGGAAGACAGTCAAGAAAGTGATACAGGGACTTCCCTAGTGGTCCAGTGGCTAAGACTCTGCACTCCCAATGCAGGAAGCCGGGGTTCAATCCCTGGTCAGGGAACGAGATCCCACATGCCACAACTAAGTGTTCACATGTCACAACTAAGACTTGTCTCAGCCAAATCAATCAATCAATAAAACAAATTTTAAAAAAGAAAAGGATACAATTGAAAGTGACACAGTGATGGATGATAAAGACAGAGCAGAGCTCCTCTATGTTCACTTTGTACCTATCTTTTCTATCAAGGAAAATTTTTCATACTGAAAAGTTTAACCCGGGGCTTTTCAAACTTTAACATGCATGTGCATCACTTCAGGATTTTGTTAAAATGGAGATTCTGATTCAGTGGGTCTGGGTGGGGCCCAAGATTCTGTGCTTCTGACAAGCTTCCAGGTGATGCTGATGCAACTGGACTTCCAACCCCACTTTGGTTTTTTTTTTTTTTTTTAATAGTATTTACCAATTTCTTTTTAAATTTTTTAAATTAACCTTTTTTTGTTGTGTTGGGGTATAGTTGATGAACAATGTTGTGATAGTTTCAGGTGATCAGTGAAGGGACTCAGCCATACAAATACATGTAGCCATTCTCCCCCTAACCCCCCTCCCATCCCAATGTTAGGTTGCCAAGTAACATTAAGCAAAATTCCATGTGCTAGAGAGTAGGCCCTTGTTGGTTACCTATTTTAAATATAGCAGTGTGTACATGTCCATCCCAAACTCCATAGCTATCCCTTCCCCCAACCCCACTTTGAATAGAAAGAATCTAGACCAAACATTGGTAAAGAAAGAGATGTCCAGGATGGGTAAAATGGTTATCAAAAGAGAATCTCATTGCATTAAGCAAGGTCAACTTTCCAGTCAGGGCAAATTACATCTCTCCGAGTATTTGGAGTGCTTGCAAATCAGACCCCTAAACCACTCTTGAAGATGGAAAGATTGAAGGCAGGAGGAGAAGAGGATGACAGAGGATGAGCTAGTTGGATGGCATCACCAACTTGGTGGACAGGAGTTTGAACAAGCTCTGGGAATTGGTGATGGACAGGGAAGCTTGGTGTGCTGTGGTCCATGGGGTTGCAAGGAGTTGGACACAACTGAGCTACTGAACCAAACTGAAACCACTCTCGTGGATACTTTTATTTACTAGGAGAGGTGCTAGAGGCCTGAAGGCAGGCAAATGTGATCATAGGTTTCAAAAAAGGAAACAAGAGAGGAAGTGTAATGGACAGATCAGTAAGCTTGATGTTGATTCCAGGAGGTAATCTAAAATGATGTATTTTAAAAGGATGATTTGTTTTCACTGAATGGACCCAGTTTCATGGTCTTTGGTGGTTTTAGCAGAATGGTAGCTCTGGGCAGCAAGTGAAATATAGAAAAGCACTGGCTGAGGACTTTCCAGACATTTGTGCAAAGCAGCATAATAATGACCGGCTGTGAAGGCAATGAGGGGGATTAGTAACTGGTTGATCCCTGCTGCCTGGAGGGCCCTGATTAATGATTAATAGTCCCTGAAGGATAGCCTCCAGGCCTGTGATAAAAGCTTCATCCTACACCTGGTCTGTAATTTTATCACACTGACTTAGATCGTGGGAAATAGATGGGGAAACAGTGGAAACAGTGTCAGACTTTATTTTTGGGGGCCCCAAAATCACTGCAGATGGTGACTGCAGCCATAAAATTAAAAGACGCTTGCTCCTTGGAAGGAAAGTTATGACCAACCTAGATAGCACATTCAAAAGCAGAGACATCACTTTGCCAACAAAGGTCCGTCTAGTCAAGGCTATGGTTTTTCCAGTGGTCATGTATGGGTGTGAGAGTTGGACTGTGAAGAAAGCTGAGTGCTGAAGAATTGATGCTTTTGAATTGTGGTGTTGGAGAAGACTCTTGAGAGTCCCTTGGACTGCAAGGAGATCCAACCAGTCCATTCTAAAGGAGATCAGCCCTGGGTGTTCTTTGGAAGGAATGATGTTAAAGCTGAAACTCCAGTACTTTGGCCACCTCATGTGAAGAGTTGACTCATTGGAAAAGATTCTGATGCTGGGAGGGATTGGGGGCAGGAGGAGAAGGGGACGACAGAAGATGAGATGGCTGGATGGCATCACCGACTCGATGGACATGAGTTTGAGTGAACTCCGGGAGTTGGTGATGGACAGGGAGGCCTGGCATGCTGTGACTCATGGGGTCACAAAGAGTCGGACATGACTGAGCGACTGAACTGAACTGAAATGACTTAGATCACTGGTTCTCAAATGCTGTTGCTGCTAAGTCGCTTCAGTCGTGTCCAACTCTGTGCGACCCCATAGACTGCAGCCCACCAGGCTCCCCTGTCCCTGGCATTCTCCAGGCAAAGAACACTGGAGTGGGTTGCCATTTCCTGCTCCAATGCATGAAAGTGAAAAGTGAAAGGGAAGTTGCTCAGTCATGTCAGACTCTTAGCCACCCCATGGACTGCAGCCTACCAGGCTCCTCCGTCCATGGGATTTTCCAGGCAAGAGTACTGGAGCGGTGTGCCATTGCCTTCCCCATCTCAAATGTTAAGGTACACCAGAATTTCGTGAGGGCAGGGGATGCTTGTTAAAATGTTGATTCTAAGTCTCCAGCCCTGGGCTCTGATTTGGAAGGTCTGAATGCATTTTTTGTTGTTGTTGCTTTTCTTTCTTTTTAATTTATCTATTTTTTAATTGAAGGATAATTGCTTTACAGAATTTTGTTGTTTTTTTGTCAAACCTCAGCATGAATCAGCCATAGGTATACATATACCCCCTCCCTTTTGAACCTCCCTCCCGTCTCCCTCCCCATCCCACCCCTCTAGGTTGATACAGAGCCCCTGTTTGACTTTCCTGAGCCATACAGCAAATTTCTGTTGGCTATCTATTTTACATACGGTATTGTAAGTTTCCATGTTACTCTCTCCATACATCTCAGCCTCTCCTTCCTTCTCCCCATGTCCGTAAGTCCATTCTCTCTGTTTCTCCATTGCTGCCCTGTAAATAAATTCTTCAGTACCATTTTTCTAGATTCCATATATATGCATTAGAATACAATATTTATCTTTCTCTTTCTAACTTACTTCTCTCTGTATAATAGGTTACAGGTTCATCCACCTCATTAGAATTGACTGAAAAGCGTTCCTTTATATGGCTGAGTAATATTCCACTGTGTATATGTACCACAACTTCTTTATCCATTCATCTGTCAGTGGACATCTAGGTTGCTTCCATATTCTAGCTATTGTAAATAGTGCTGCAATGAACAATGGGATACATGTGTCTATTTCAATTTTGTTTTCCTCGGGGTATATGCCTAGGAGTGGGATTGATGGGTCACATGGTGGTTTTATTCCTAGTTTTTTTTAAGGAATCTCCATACCGTCTTCCATAGTGGCTATATCAATTTACATTTCCACCAACAGTTCCACACCCTCTCCAGCATTTATTGTTTGTAGACTTTTTGATGATGGCCATTCTGACGGGTGTGAAGTGATATCTCATTGTAGTTTTGATTTGCATTGCAAGAGAGTTCCAGAAAAGCATCTATTTCTGCTTTATTGACTATGCCAAAGCCTTTGACTGTGTGGATCACAGAAAACTGTGGAAAATTCTGAAAGAGATGGGAATACCAGACCACCTGATCTGCCTCTTGAGAAATTTGTATGCAGGTCAGGAAGCAACAGTTAGAACTGGACATGAAACAACAGACTGGTTCCAAATAGGAAAAGGAGTTCGTCAAGGCTGTATATTGTCACCCTGCTTATTTAAGTTATATGCAGAGTACATCATGAGAAACACTGGACTGGAAGAAACACAAGCTGGAATCAAGATTGCCGGGAGAAATATCAATAACCTCAGATAATCAGATGACACCACCCTTATGGCAGAAAGTGAAGAGGAACTCAAAAGCCTCTTGATGAAAGTGAAAGTGGAGAGTGAAAAAGTTGGCTTAAAGCTCAACATTCAGAAAACGAAGATCATGGCATCTGGTCCCATCACTTCATGGGAAACAGACGGGGAAACAGTGGAAACAGTGTCAGACTCCATAGCATATTCAAAAGCAGAGACATTACTTTGCCAACAAAGGTTCGTCTAGTCAAGGCTATGGTTTTTCCAGTGGTCATGTATGGATGTGAGAGTTGGACTGTGAAGAAGGCTGAGCGCTGAAGAATTGATGCTTTTGAACTGTGGTGTTGGAGAACACTCTTGAGAGTCCCTTGGACTGCAAGGAGATCCAACCAGTCCATTCTAAAGGAGATCAGCCCTGGGTGTTCTTTGGAAGGAATGATGCTAAAGCTGAAACTCCAGTACTTTGGCCACATCATGTGAAGAGTTGACTCATTGGAAAGGATTCTGATGCTGGGAGGGATTGGGGGCAAGAGGAGAAGGGGACGACAGAGGATGAGATGGCTGGATGGCATCACTGACTCGATGGACGTGAGTCTCAGTGATCTCCGGGAGTTGGTGATGGACAGGAAGGCCTGGCGTGCTGTGATTCATGGGGTGGCAAAGAGTCGGACACGACTGAGCTACTGATCTCTGATCTGAACAGTGAGCAATGTTGAGCATCTTTTCATGTGTTTGTTGGCCATCTTTATGTCTTCTTGGGAGAAATGTCTGTTTAGGTCTTTTTCCCACTTTTTGATTGGGTTGTTGGTTTTTCTGGTATTGAGTTGTATGATCTGCTTGTATATTTTGGAAATAAATCCTTTCTCAGTTGTTTCATTTGCTATTATCTTCTCCTATTCTGAGGGTTGTCATTTCACCTTGCTTATAGTACCCTTTGCTGCGCAAAAGCTTTTAAGTTTAATCAGGTCCCACTTGTTTACTTTTGTTTTTATTTCTGTTACTCTAGAAGGTGGATCATAGAGGATCTTGCTTTGATTTATGTCATCAAGTGTTCTGCCTATGTTTTCCTCTAAGAGTTTTATAGTTTCTGGTCTTACATGTAGGTCTTTAACCCATTTTGAGTTTATCTTTGTGTATAGTGTTAGGAAGTGTTCTAATTTCATTCTTTCACATGTAGCTGTCCAGTTTTCCCAGCACTATTTATTGAAGAGGCTATCTTTGCCCCATTGTATATTCTTGCCTCCTTTGTCAAAAATAAGGTACCCATAGGTGCATGGTTTTATTTCTGGGCTTTCTATCTTGTTCCATGGGTCTATTTTTCTGTTTTTGTGCCAGTACCATACTTTTCTGATGACTGTAGCTTTGTAGTATAATCTGAAGTCAGGAAGGTTGATTCCTCCAGCTCCAATCTTCTTTCTCAAGACTGCTTTGGCTATTTGGGGTCTTTTGTGTTTCCGTATGAATTGTGAAATTTTCTGTTCTAGTTCTGTGAAAAATGCCATTGGTAATTTGATAGGGATCACATTGAATCTATAGATTGCATTTGGTAGTATAGGCATTTTCACAATATTGATTCTTCCTACCCAGTAACATGGAATATCTCTCTATCTGTTTGTTATTTTTGATTTCTTTCATTAGTATCTTATAATTTTTTTGTGTACAGTTCTTTTGTCTCCTTAGGTAAGTTTATTCCTAGATACTTTATTCTTTTTGTTTCAATGGTGAATGGGATTGATTCATTACTTTCTCTCTCTGATTTTTCATTGTTAGTATATAGAAATGCAAGTGATTTCTGTGTATTGATTTTGTATCCTGCAACTTTGCTAAATTCATGGATTAGCTCTAGTAATTTTTTGATACTATCTTTAGGGTTTTCTATGTACAGTATTATGTCATCTGCAGAGAGTGAGAGCCTTACTTCTTTTCCTATCTGGATTCCTTTTATTTCTTTTTCTTCTCTGATTGCTGTAGCTAGGACTTTCAAAACTATGTTGAATAATAGTGGTGAAAGTGGACACTCTTGTCTTGTTCCTGATTTAGGGGGAATGCTTTCAGTTTTTCACTATTGAGAATAATGTTTGCTGCAGGCTTATCATATATGGCCTTTACTATGTTGAGGTAGGTTCTATGCCCATTTTTTGAAGAGTTTTAATCATAAATGGGTGCTGAATTTTGTCAAAGGCTTTTTATGCATCTATTGAGATGATCATATGGTTTTTATCTTCAATTTGTTAATATGGTGTATCACATTGATTGATTTGCATATATTGAAGAATCCTTGCATCCCTGGAATAAACCCAACTTGATTATAGTATGTAAGCTTTTTGATGTATTGCTGAATCCTGTTTGCTAAAATTTTGTTGAGGATTTTTGCATCTAAAAATCAGTGATTTTGGCCTGTTCATCAGTGATATTGGCCTGTAGTTTTATTTTTTGTGTGTTGTCTTTGTCTGGTTTTGGTATCAGGGTGATGGTGGCCTCATAGAATGAGTTTGGAAGTATTCCTTCCTCTGCAATTTTTTGAAAGAGTTTAGAAGGATAGGCATTAGCTCTTCTCTAAATGTTTGATAGAATTCTCCTGTGAAGCCATCTGATCCTGGGCTTTTGTTTTATGGGAGATTTATGATCACAGCTTCAACTTCAGTGCTCGTAATTGGGTTGTTCATAATTTCTATTTCTTCCTGGTTCAGTCTTGGAAGATTGAACTTTTCCAAGAATCTCTCCATTTCTTCTAGGTTATCCATTTTATTGCCACACAGTTGTTAATAATAGTCTCTTAAAATCCTTTGTATTTCTGCATTGTCTGTTGTAACCTCTCCTTTTTCACTTCTAATTTTGTTGATTTGATTCTTCTCTCTTTTTTTCTTGATGAGTCTGGCTAAAGGTTTGTCAATTTTGTTTATTTCTCAAAGAACCAGCTTTTAGTTTTATTAATCTTTACTATTGTTTCTTTCATTTCTTTTTCATTTATTTCTGCTCATATCTTTATGATTTCTTCCCTTCTACTAATTTAGATTGTTTTTGTTCTTATTTTTCCAGTTGTTTTAGGTGTAAAGTTAGGTTGTCTATTCGATGTTTTTCTCGTTTCTTGAGGTAGGATTGTATTGCTATGAACTTACCTCTTAAAACTGCTTTTGCTGCATCCCATAGGTTTTGAGTTGTCATGTTTTCATTTTCATTTGTTTCCAGAGACTTTTTTATTTCCCTTTTGATTTCTTCAGTAACCTGTTGGTTGTTTAGAAACATATTGTTTAATCTCCTTGAGTTTGTGTTTTTTTACAGTTTTTTTTTTCTTGTAATTGATATCTAGTCTCATTGCACTGTGGTTAGAGAAGATACTTGTTACAATTTCAATTTTCTTAAATTTACTGAGATTTGATTTGTGACCCAAGGTGTGGTCTATCCTGGAAAATGTTCCATGTGCACTTGAGAAGAAGGTATATTCTGCATTTGGATGGAATGTCCTGAAGATATCAATGAGATCAATCTCATTTAATGTATCATTTATTTGTGTTTCCTTATTAATTTTTTGCTTTGATCATCTGTCCATTGGTGTGAGTGGGGTGTTAAAGTCTCCTACTATTATTGTGTTACTGTCAATTTCTCCGTTTATGTCTGTTAGTGTTGTCTTATGTATTGAGGTGTTCCTATGTTGGGTGCATAGATATTTACAGTTGCTATGTCTTCCTCTTGGATTGATCCCTTGATCATTGTGTAGTGTCCTTCCTTGTTCCTTATAGTACTCTTATTTAAAGGTCTATTTTGTCTGATATGAAGATTGTTACTCCAGCTTTCTTTTGCTTCCCATTTTCATGGAATATATTTTTCCATCCTCTCACTTTCAGTCTATATGTGTCTTTAGGTCTGAAGTGGGTTTCTTGTAGACAGCATATATATGGGTCTTGTTTTTGTATCCATTCAGCCAGTCTGTGTCTTTTGGTTGGAGCATTTAATCTGTTTTTGTTTAAAGTAATCATTGATATATATATATATATATATATATATATATATATATATATGTTCCTATTGCCATTTTCTTAACTGTTTGGGGTTGATTTTGTAGATCTTTTTCTTCTTTTGTATTTCTTAACTATATAAGTCCCTTTAACATTTATTGTAAAGCTGGTTTGGTGGTACTGAATTCTCTTAACTTTTGCTTGTCTGAAAAGCTTTTTGTTTCTCCATCAATTTTGAATGAGATCCTTGCTGGGTACAGTAATCTTGGTTGTAGATTTTTCCCTTTCAGTACTTTAAATATATCCTGCCATTTCCTTCTGGCCTGCAGAGTTTCTGCTGAAAGATCAGCTGTTAAGTGTATGGGGTTTCCTTTGTATGTTACTTGTTGCTTTTCCCTTTCTGCTTTTAATATTCTTTCTTTGTGTTTAGTCTTTGTTAGTTTGATTAGTATGTGTCTTAGTGTGTTTCTCCTTGGGTTTACCCTGTATGGGACTCTTTGCACCTCTTGAACTTGATTGACTATTTCCTTTTCCATGTTGGGAAAATTTTCAACTATAATCTCTTCAAAAAGTTTCTCATACCCTTTCTTTTTCTCTTCTTCTTCTGGGACCTCTATAATTCAAATGTTGGTGCATTTGATATTGTCCCAGAGGTCTCTGAGACTATCCTCAGCCCTTTTCTTTTTTTTTACTTTATTCTTCTCTTCAGAAGTTATTTCCACCATTTAATCTTCCAGCTCACAGATTCATTCTTCTGCTTCAGATATTCTGCTATTGATTCCTTCTAGAGTATTTTTAATTTCAGTAATTGTGTTGTTTGTCTCTGTATGTTTATTCTTTAATTCTTCTAGGTCTTTGTTAATTGATTCTTGCATTTTATCCATTCTGTTTTCAAGGTTTTTGATCATCTTTACTATCACTATTCTGAATTCTTTTTCAGATAGTTTGCCTATTTCCTCTTCGTTTATTTGGACTTCTGTGTTTCTAGCTTGTTCCTTCATTTGTGTAGTATTTCTCTGTCTTTTCATTATTTATTTATTTTTTTAACTTACTGTGTTTGGGGTCTCTTTTCCCCAGGCTTAAAGGTTGAATTCTTTCTTTCTTTTGGTTTCTGCCCTCCTAAGGTTGGTCCAGTGGTTTGTATAAGCTTTGTATAGGGTGAGATTTGTGCTGAGTTTTTGTTTGTTTGTTTGTTTTTCCTCTGATGGGCAAGGCTGGTAATCCTAGGCAAGGTGGTAATCCTGTCTGCTAATGATTTGTATTTTTGTTTTGTTTTTTGTTTAGATGAGGGGTCCTGCACAGGGTGCTACTGGTGATTGGGTGATGCCGGGTCTTGTATTCAAGCGGTTTCCTTTATGTGAGTTCTCACTATTTGATACTCCCTAGTGCTGTTAGTTCTCTGGTAGTCTAGCATCTTGGAGTCAATGCTCCCACTCCAAAGGCTCAGGGCTTGATCTTTGATGAAGCCACTTTCTTCATAGAATTCCCAATTCCTTCAAATTCCATCAGTCTGGTTACCAAATACTTTCTTCTGGCTTCTGCTGGTGGCCAGCCATCCCTTGGCTTAAGGCAGAATAACTCCAGTCTCTGCCTCAGGATTCACATGGTGTTCCTCCTGGTTTGTGTCCACATTTTCCTCTTCCTCTCTCAGTCAGCCTGAATGCATTTTTAATAAGCATCACAAGGTGATTTTGAGGAACGTGTTCTGTGGAGCTCAATTTGAACAAACAAAAACCCTGATGAATAGGAACAAACACAAGCAGTTCAAAATACTCTTTTTAAAGTGTGTATTTGGAGTTTCCCAGTTGACCACAGGATAGTAAAGCCAAGAGTAGTATTTCCTTAGAGAGAGATCCCTGGGTCCTGAGACTGCCTTTTTTCTTGATTATGAGTGAAACTGAGAAAGTGTTTTTACCTTTGTTCTATATTCTTTGAATTTTTTTTTTTTTTAAGCCCAGGACTTCTGCTTTCTAGAAGGTGGAATACACATTCTTTTTGCTATTTCTCTGGTGCAATACAACTAAAAACTCTTGACATTCTATATGAAACAGTCATATGAAGACTTGGAAAGATGGAGAGAAGAAGACAGCCCATCTAGGGATTTTAGGACCCAAGGAATGAGTTGGTGGTGAGTTCTGTGGGTTTCCTTTTTGCCTCATATAGCCTAGACTTGGACATGAGGAAAAATCCCAAGAAAAGCCTGCTTTCTTTAGCCAAAGACCAGAAAACGGACAGCCTAGAATGACAGAAAATGTTTAGACAAAAACTGCCTTAGACAAAAACTGCTTTACTCCAGTTTACTCGCATTACAGAAAAAAAAAGTGGCCTCACCCCTATCCCCATCAGCAAAGACCAAGTGGGAGGCTGAGATTTCCACCTCACCATGTTGTAGTGAAGCACCCAAGCCGCCTGTCAGGGTGGCATCAGAGGAGGTGTGGGGGAGAGTGAAGACCTCAGTGCTGCCCAGCAATAATGAGGCTACCTCCCCTCATGGTGTCACTAGAAACCACGTGGATGCCAGTGACAAAGCATTGATACCTCTTGGCCAGCAAGGTACCAGCAGAGCCCGAGTGGGGAGATGGGGCTTTGAGCCCCACTCAGCAGCCCTCCAAGGTGTGAAAGGAAACTCAGGGGTAACCTGGGCTTTTACCACTACCTGGCGGAGTATGACAGCATCTCCTCTTCCCCTAACAAATGTGTCAGAGGAAGCCAGCTAAGACAGAGCATTTACATAGGATCCAGAGTCTCATAATACTCCAAATGTCACGGTTTTAATAAAAAATCACTCATCAGACCAAGAACCAGGAAGATTTCAAACAGACTGAAAAAAGACGATCAATAGACATTGTACTACTTTCTCAGGGTGGCCAAAACATAATACTAAAAACTGCATTGCTTAAAAACAAAAGAAACTTAGGGTCTCAGTTTTGAAGCCTAGAAATAAAAAATCAAGGTGTTGGCAGGGCCATTTCCCTCTTCAACCCATAGGTTATTTCAATCACCCTGTATTTAATAAACAGTTGAATTTATCATGTAAAAACTCTCAGGAAATCTTCAGGCCCAGGTAGCTGCTATAGTGTTGCAAAGGGTCCGAGAGGACTTAGCAACTGAACAACAATAGCAGGCACTACACTGCCTTGATTAGCTGACAAAGGCAATGGCACCCCACTCCGGTACTCTTGCCTGGAAAATCCCATGGACGGAGGAGCCTGGTAGGCTGCAGTTTATGGGGTTGCTAGGAGTCGGACACGACTGAGCGACTTCACATTCACTTTTCACTTTCATGCACTGGAGAAGGAAATGGCAACCCACTCCAGTGTTCTTGCCTGGAGAATCCCAAGGATGGGGGAACCTGGTGGGCTGCCGTCTCTGGGGTCACACAGAGTTGGACAGGACTGAAGTTGACTTAGCAGCAGCAGCAGCCTGTACTTTGCCCAGATTGGCTAACTCCTAGACTGAACGTTGATGTGATTGGCTGCCTCCTAGCCTGTACTTGGTCCAAATTGGCAGATTTGTAGCCTGTACATTGCCCTGATTGGCTGACAATTAGCCCATACTTTGCCATCATTGGCTAACTCCTAGACTGTATGTTGATGTGATTGGCTAACTGTTAGCCTGTACTTGGTCCTGATTGGCTGACTCCTAGAAGGTAGTTTACCCTGATTGGCTAACTATGACCCTATACTTTGCCCTGATTGGCTGCACACTAAGCAGTAGTTTGCCTGGATTGGCTGACTCCTAAACTATAGCTTGCTCGGATTGGCTGACTCCTAACCAGTTGTTTGCCCTGATAGGCTGACTCCTAGCCTGTACTTTGCTCTAAGTGGCTGATAGTTAGCCTATACTTTTCCATGATTGGCTGACTTCTTACTTGGCCCTGATACGTTGACTCCTAGTCTGTACTTTGCCCTGATTGGATGACTCCTAGCCTGTACTTTGATGTGATTGGCTAGATGTTAGCCTGTGTTTTGTCCTGACGAAGACCTGAGAGCTGTGACACGCTGAGGGCTTTAACGTCCGTTGCTCCATATCTTCATTGTGAGGAGACGAAGAACCGAGGAACATACACTCGCGTGACATCTGTGGTGCCATGACTCAGGTTTAACCTGGCTGAAACAACCTCCGCGTGGAAGAGGCCAAGCAGAGCAGGAGCCCAACACAGTGAAGCTCCCGCACTAGAAACAGAAGGTGAAGAAACCCAGCGCAGGGAAAGGCCCATCGTGCTGGAAACCGGGACAGCGAAAAACGAACTCAGCAGAAAGCTCATGCGGCCCAGTCTCAGAGTGCAGAAGACCTCCGGTTAAGGTAAGAGGTCCTCGCTCCTATGGCTGGAGGGACCTTTACAATCTCTCGTTTCTTGTTTCCTTGAACCTCCCGTGAACAGGCGGGCGGCAGGGGGCACAACTGAGGGACTCTGGAGAGGCTACTCCTCAGCATGTCCCAAAGGCGCTATCTGCTGAGCTTCAGTTTTACTTAAGGATGAAAAGGATGGCCTCAGTCCTCACTGTCAGGGTATCCCTGAATGTAAGCTAGTCCTAAGCTGTCTGGGTTTCATTCGCAACAGGGTTTAAGGAGTGAAGCTAGTGAGTCTTCTTAAGTGGCCTGTCCTTGTGAGTTCATACCAGTCAATCAAATCCTTGGCCTGTATGCTCATTGCTCTCTGCCATCTACAGACACCTTTCCTTGTGGCATCTTCCATAATGCCTGGTGGGGGGTTCTTCTGTCCTTTCTCTTCTGTGTGCCAAGAATCACACCAATGAAACTGTGAGCACCGGTCAGGTATTTAGCAAATTTTCTGGAGGGTTATGTAGGGGATTCCTTGGCATGTTTTCCCCACTGCTTTTTTCCTCCTGTCCTTCAGCTCTCTCTGCTTAACAGGCAGGCGGTACTAATGCTTTGAAATCGTATAATATGTTGTGCGTGTGTGCTCAGTCACTGTATTGTCCCACTCTAGCATGTCCCACTGCAGCACGAGAGGCTCCTCTGTCCGTGGGATCCTCCAGGCAAGAATACTGGAGCGGGTTGCCATTCCCTTCTTCAGGGGTCTTCCTGAGTCAGGGATCAAACCTGGGTCTCCTGTCTCTTGTATTGGCAGGCGGGTTCTTAACCACTAGCACCACCTGGGAAGCCCTATAATACATTGGGATTTCTAAAAGGGTTTTGCATGTGATGCAAGCATCAACATAAATGGAGAATCGAGAGCGGGAATTGTAGGAAGTCTCCAGAGGCTGTAAAAGTGACATTGAGTGAAGAAGGAGAATTCTTCCCAATTTGAGAAGGGCCAACTGCCAGGGAAAGGAAATGAGCTCTCTATCCCCTGGAAAAATTGGTGAAGGCTCACAACCTTTAAATCTTGTCTGGAAAGCAAGCCACTGTGTTAAGATGTGGTATTATTCTGCCTACCATGATTTCCCATCTCTCTACTTGGGAGAGGTCATTGCTCTCTGCCATCTACAGACACCTTTCCTTGTGGGATCTTCCATAATGTCTGGTGCTGGGCTTTCCATTTATAATTGCTGTACAGATATATAAGAAATTTTTAGTTTTTTAATTTGTTGTTTTTCCTCTTGCTTTTAGTCAGATGCACCTCAGGATGCTTCCCTGGTGGCTCAGACAGTAAAGAATCCACCTGCAATGCAGGAGACCTGGGTTCAATCCCTGGGTTGGGAAGATGCCCTGGAGGAAGGCCTGACAACCCACTCCAGTATTCTCCCCTGGAGAATCCCATGGACAGAGGAGCCTCGTGGGCTACAGTCCACGGGGTCACAAAGAGTCGGACACGAATGAGCAACTAACACTTTCAGTTTCACCTCAGGATGAAAAGGATGGCCTCAGTCCTCACTGTCAGGGTATCCCTGAGTGTAAGCTAGTCCTAAGCTGTCTGGGTTTCATTCATAACAGGGTTTAAGGAGTGAAGCTGGTGAGTCTTCTTAAGTGGCCTGTCCTTGTGAGTTCATACCAGTCAATCAAATCCTTGGCCTTTATGCCCCCTCCCCACCCCCACTCCCCGAGCCAGACTGGTCCTCCCACAGTCCCTTCCCATCCAGTAAATAGTTGTTGTTTATTTGCTAAGTTGTATCTGACTCTTTTGCAACCCCATGGACTGTAATCCACCAGGCTCCTCTGTCCATGGGATTCTCCAGGCAAGAATACTGGAGTGGGTTGCCTCTCCAATGGGTTGCCGTTTCCTTCTCGGTGGATCTTCCTGACCCAAGGATCAAACCTGCATCTTCTGCATTGGCAGGCGGGTTCTTTACTGCTCGGCCACCAGGGAAGTCCATCTCAGTAAATAGCAAGTCCAGTTTGCCAGCTTCTCATGCAAAGACTTTTCCTCTCGTATCAGACATCTAAATAATCAGCAAACCCTGTTGAGTCCACCCACAACATATATTCAGAATCTAACCAGTTCTTGTATCTCCCCTCTACCACCTGGATCAAAGCCACCATCACCTTTCCCCTTAATCGTTGCATTAGTCTTCCCTTTGGTCTTCCTTTTTCCATGCTTGCCTCCCTTTTTAAAAAATTTTCTAACACAGTTGCCACAGTGACCCCTTAAAAGTAAAAAGAGAAAAAAAAAAAGGTCAGCACATCTTGCCACTCTTCTTCTTATAACTCTAATGTTTCCTCATCTCCTTCTGAGGACAAGGTAAAGTAATGACCCCAAGCCTCTGCACATACAGTCTGGCTGCCAGATCCCTCTCTGACCTCGTTATCCACTTCTCTCCCCCTCCCTCCCTCAGTCCCAGCCCCTGGGCCTCCTCTCTCCTCATTGGACATATTAGGTAGACTTTTACCACCTGGTCCCTTGCTCTCTCTACTACAATGCTCTTCTGCCTCCCCCCCCCGCCCCCCCACCATGTATTTGCATGGCTCTTGTCTCATATCCTTCAGTTCTTTGCTTAAATATTTCCTTCTCAATGAGTCCTTTTCTGGCCACCATTTCTATAATCACAATATCCCTTCCAACACCCCCATCTCCCCACCCCTTTTCCCTGCTTTATTTTCTTCCATAGCTCTATTCACCATTTCCATAGTATCTCTATCTTTATATATATATTTATATTTTATAATATAATTATATATTGAGTATATTTTGTTACAGAAGGTATAATTTGTTAATTGTCTGCCTCATCCCCACCAAAGGTAAGTTTTCAAGGGCTGAGATTTTTCTCTGTTTGATCATTGATGAATCCCCTCCCCATGCTTTAAACAGTCCCTGTCATATATTAAAGGCTAATAAGTATTTGTTGGATGGATAAATTAGTGAATTTTATATGTTCCCCACAATCCAATCCCCCACTTACTGTTCTCTCACCCAATTCTCACATCACAAACTTCCACCCTTCTCACTGAGACAGGAGTTCACATTGCATCTTAAAAACTGATGTCCCCGAATATTAACCACCACTACCCCCCAGTAAAGGAGGGTAATGATAACCAGGAAGTTATCATTCTTGGCAGATATCTTGGTTGGGGGTCAGGTGGACCTAGGTATGAGTCCTGGCTCTGCCATTTGGTAGCTGCGTATAAGACCCAAAGCAAGTTGCTTCACTTCTCCAAGCCCCAGCTTCCCCATGGAGAGTGAGACTATTGTTTGCCATCATAGGGTTGCTAGGAGGCCTGAAAGTAGGCATGTATTGCTTATGCCAAGAGCAGTGCCCAGCACAAAAGTAGGATCGTACTATACACACTGCTCTGCAATTTGCAGTCCTTGTAGAAACCAGTCTTGTACATATACCCTTACATACTGGTTCTTTATACTCCTTTAATCACTATAGGATAGATTTCCAAAGTGGAGTTGCTGACCCCAGTGATATGTGCTTTAAAAATAGTGAATAAAAGGATTCAGATTATTTTCCAAAAACAGTTGTTAACAGTTCAGACTCCTGCCAGCAGTGTCTGAGGATACCTCTTTCCCCACACCCTTACTAGTACCAGATGTTATCAGTCTTTTTCATTTCCGCCCATCTGATTAGGGGGAAAGTGTTTCTTGTGTTGATTTCCTTTATTACCTACCAAGTTGAACATTTTTTCATATGTATATTATTCATTTGTATCCCCTATTCTGTGGTTGCCTTTCCTTTGTCCAGTCGTCTTTTGAGTTATTTATATTTTTCTTTTTTTAAAAACAGCTGTTTATTTATTTTAGGTTGCTCTAGGTCTTCACGGCTGTGTGCAGGCTTTTTCTTGATGCAGTGAGCAGGGGCTACTCTTTGTTGGGGTGCGTGGGCTTCTCATTGCAGTGGCTTCTCTTGTTGTGGAGCATGGGCTCTAAGTGCGCCAGCTTCGGTAGTTGGGGCACAGGGGCTCATTAGTTGTGGCTTGGGGTCTCTAGAGCGCAGGCTCAGTAATTGTGGCACAGGGGCTTTAGTTGCCCTCAGCATGTGGATTTTTCCTGGACCAGGGATCAAACTCGTGTCCCTTGCATTGGCAGGCAAATTCCTATCCACTGTGCCACCAGGGCAGTCCTGTATTTTCTTATAAATTTATAGGTTGGAGATATGGAGAGTGACTGCTAATAGGTACAAATTTCTCTTTGGGGGGATGAAAAATATTCTAAAATTAGGTTACAGTGATCATTCCACAGTTTTGTAAATACACTAAAAAGCTTTGAATATAAACACTTTAAACCGGTGAATTTTATGGTATATAAATTATATCTCAGTAAAGAAACAAAATGAACAAAATATTTGAAAATGTAACTTTAATGGCTGCATAAAATTCTCTTTTATGAACTTCATTGGTGGTCCAGTGGCTGGGACTCTGCAGTCCCAATGCAGGGGGCCCAGGTTTGATCCCTGGTCAGCAAACTAGATTCTACATGCCACAACTAAAACCTGGTGCAGCCAAATAAGTAAATATTTAAAAAATCTTATAGTCATCTCTAAGACACACCTGGGAAAACATTTCAAAAAATGAACAAAATATTTGAAAATGTGACTTTAATGGATGCATAAAATTCTCTTTTATGAAATTATCATATCTTATTTAATGACTTCTAATTATTTCTAAGATGTCACTCATAAAAATTCTGATGAATACCTTTATACATAAAAATCTGCTTTTTCTTAGGATACATTCTTAGATGGGAATTATGGGGGGAAAGCATGATTTCTAATAAAAATTAGAAAAAACAGTTGACAGTGATTCCATGTCAATCTGAACACTTTGGAGTTTTCTTCTGAAGTTCAGAATGCCATATTCAGTACCTCAGAACTGTTGTTGGCAAGGTCCCTCCTACTATGGTGACAACAATTGCCACTATCATTGAAATTAGAAAACAATGTGTTTTGGTCATAAAAATATATAAAGTATACTTCTTGCTTTATTACCAATAGCTTAATTGTTACAAACTGATTGCTAGAAAAACAAAATGAGAAGCGAAATTGCTTTCTCTGGCTCAAATCCATAGGGAATAGAGGCTAATTTTAGCGTAATTTTTGACAAAAGCAGGAAGCAGTGACTTTGTTGGTTTCATTTACTACTGTTTCATACCACCTTCACATTTTGTTAACATATACTGGAGAAAATGCAGTAATAATAATAATAGATACTCTTGACTAGAGATTATAAGGTCCTTCTCTGGACAGAAAAGAAACTTTCTTGGTTAATCATGCTAAATTAGAAGAAAGAAATTCACCCAGAAGAATTGTGAAGGGAAGAGCTTATATTTCCTACCTGTTCTCTAGGCCCATCCTCAACCCAAGCCCTTCCTCCATCATCAGATCTTTAGATTTAGCTGGACAAATTGATTGATGGTAGTTGGTGTATTGATTTCCAGGACACTACCAACACTTAAGAGAAGAGGCTCTGTCCCATAGTTTGAAGTTTTGGGGGCTAAGGGCAAGAATCCTGGATTTTAGCCCTGACTCTGTTATTTACCTGTTATATGACTTTAGGCAAACCTTCCCATCTCTAGTTGATTTCTAAGGGTCCTACCAACTCTGAAATGCTCTGGTTTTAAGGAACAATAGAATTAGATCTCTTTCATTAAGGAGTAGGGCAGGAAACAAATTTGGGAGTTGAAGTCAGAAGAAAGAAATTGAGGGACTTCTCTGGCAGTCCAGTAGTTAAGACTCCATGCTTACAATACAGGGGACATGGATTCGATCCTTGAGCAGGGAACCAGGATCCCACAGGCCACGTGAAGTGGCCAAAAAATAAAACATTTTTAAAAAAAGAAGAAAGAAATTGAGTCATATCAGAAACCTAATATGATGTAGGATATCTTATGTTAGGTTCTTCAGGTCATCATCAAAAGAATACATGAAAAACATTATTAAAAAATATAACTCTTTACATTTACTAAAAATCATGTAACCATAGGCATACAATGCTGGGTTTGTAATATGTAAACTATACCTTGCAATATGTAAACAATACATATTTGTATTTACTAAAAATCACATAAATCACATTAACTAAATGTGATTGAGTAAATCACATTTACTAAAAATCACTTAATCATAGGCATACAATGCTGAATTTTGTATTATGTAAACAATACCTTGTAATATGTAAACAATACTTTGGCTACCTGATACAAAGAACTGACTCATTGGAAAAAACCCTGAGGCTGGGAAAGATTGAAGGCAGGAGGAGAAGGGGACGATAGAGAATGAGATGGTTGGATGGCATCACCAACTCGATGCACATGAGTTTGAGCAAGCTCTGGGAGTTGATGATGGACAGGGAAGCCTGGCATGCTGTGGTAATGGGGTCACAAAGAGTTGGACATGATTTAGTGACTGAATGGAACTGAACTGAAACTATACCTTGATAAAGTCTTAAAAATACATATTTGATTGTAATTTTATCTCCAAATAATCATGGATAGGGTCTTCCCAGGTGGCTTAGCGGTAAAGAATCTGCCTGCCAAGCAGGAGACATGGGTTTGATCCCTGGGTTGGGAAGATCCCCTGGAGAAGGAAATGGCAACCCACTCCACTGTTCTTGCCTGGGAAATCCCACGGACAGAGGAGCTTGGAGTGCTACAGTCCATGGGGTTGCAAAAGAATCGGGCACAACTTAGTGACTAAATAACAACAATAATCATGGATAGGGTGTATTAAATCATGTGATTTGAGAATCTGCTCATTTACTTGCATGCATGAACATGAGTGAGAGCCAAGGAACATGTTAATAGTCTTGGGAGTTTTGTTGGCACAGAGAAGCTGCTGGGCTCTGGGGAGATTGAGGGAGCTAAAATGTCATTGTCTCAAGGGAGGCAACTATTGATTTCACTGACAAACCCTGTAATTATGGAACACAGAATCTAGTTACATTAATTAGAAGAGAGTGAGAGTGGAGTTGGAGGCCCTGATGGCAGGAGAGAGGGGAAGTGTAGATCAGTCTTCTCTAAGGTGTGTCTAGAGTGTGCAGGGACTGGAGAGAGGGGAAGCTGGAAAGTAGGTTGAGCAGAAACCAGTTTGAAGTTCTCCATGAGAAAGGCACAAGATTTACTACCTGAATTGCATGTATATTAAATAAAGTCATATATTTAAAATATTTAAAAAATGTAAAGCACTGTATAACTAAAAATATTTTTAACAGGTAATACAGGTATATGGTAAAAATTCAGATGGTATAAACAAATGGTATAAAGACATAGTGAAAAGGAAGTCTCCAAACCATCCTTGTCACTCATTTGTCTTTCCCAGGAACATTCATCATTTCCAATTTTTGTGTATCACTCTGGAGATATTCTGTTATCCTATACATATATAAATATATCACAAATGATAGGGTACTATTGACACTTTTTTCCCTCTTTATCTGTTTTAATTTAACAATATAGCTTGGAAATCACTCCTTATATTTATTTGTCTTATTCTTTTCTTAACATCTATATAGTACTTCTTTGTACTGCAGTTTATTTAACCAGTCCCCTATGAAGGACATTTAATTTATTTCAAAGTTCACCACTGAACAGCAAAACCAATCCCCAACATGGTGTTACTGATGAACATTTTGGATTTTTCTGTCTTTGCTTTCTGTTTAATTTGTATTTTTCAGTAATAATCTTAGTATACCCAAGACATTAAAAAAACTGTATTGTAGTGATTCTATAAAAAGCTGCAGGTAAATCCCAGGACAGATCACTTCCAAACAACTGAAAACCAGGCCAGATTGAGTCTGCCAGGCTGGGCAGAGGTTCTTACCAATTCAGGATCCACTTTGGAAGCGGAGCTCAGTCTTTAGGAACACTTCTTTGAAGGAGAAGAATTCAGAGAGCTAGTACAATTGTGTAGAAAGATCTCAGGGTCTGGAGTCAGAAGAATTGAGTTCCACTCCCAGTTTTGCCACTAACTAGCTGTATGTCCTTGGGTAAGTCACATGGTTCATTTCTTCCCCATGAGTTGGGTAGGGGCAGAAATTTCAAGCCCATAATACTGCTGTAAGGATGGGATGAATTAACAGCATTTCATAAGTGCTTTATTATATTTATTATATAATATATACTATATAATAATATTTATAATTATGTGTTATACTTTAAATATAATATATATATTATAACTAAGCACAATATATTATTTAATGTATATAATGTAATATATAATGTACAATTATTATAATTATATATGAATATATCATGTATTGTTATATAGTATATATTACTTATATTATATATGATATATGAAATCAATATGATAATATACAATATAATATATAAGATGTAATGTAATATATAATATTTTGTTTATAATTAATTATAATATATATGAATACTTACTTATATTATATTATAAGCAACAGTTAGAACCAGACATGGAACAATGGTTAAAAATTGGGAAAGGAGTACATCAAGGCTGTATAGTCTCACCCTGCTTATTTAACTTATATGCATAGTACATTATGTGAAATGCCAGGCTGGAATCAATATTGCTGGGAGTAATATAAATAACCTCAGATATGCAGATGACAGCACCCTTATGGCAGAAAGGAAAGAGGAACTAAAGAGCCTCTTGATGAAGGTGAAAGAAGAGAGTGAAAAATCTGGCCTAAAACTCAACATTCAAAAAACGAAGATCATGACATCTGGTCCCATCAATTCATGGCAAATAGATGGGAAAAAAATGGAAACAGTGGCAGACTTTATTTTCTTGGGCTCCAAAATCACTGCAGATGGTGACTGCAGCCATGAAATTAAAAGATGCTTGATTCTTGGAAGAAAAACTGTGACAAACCTAGACAGTGTATTAAAAAGCAGAGACATCACTTTGTTGACAAAGGTCCATATAGTAAAAGCTATGGTTTTTCCAGGAGTCATGTACGGATGTGAGTTTGGACCATAAAGAATACTGTGCATGAGTGCGTACTAAGTCACTTCAGTTGTGTCTGACTCTGCAATGCTATGGACTGTAGCCTACCAGCCTCCTCTGTCCATAGGATTCTCCAGGCAAGAATACTGGAGTGGATTGCCATACCCTCCTCCAGGGAATTCTCCTGACTCAGGGATCCAACCCTTGTCTCAGGCATCTCCTGCCTTAGCAGGCAGGTTCTTTACCACTAGTGTCACCTGGCTAAGTGTGGAAGAACTCATGCTTTTGGACTGTGGTGCCCGAGAAGACTCTTTAAGAGTCCCTTGGACAGGGACCACAGCTTTGTCTAACTCAATGAAACTATTGAGCCATGCCATGTAGGGCCACCCATGATGGATGGGTCATAGTGGAGAGTTCTGACAAAACATGCTCCACTGGAGAAGGGAATGGAAAACCACTTCAGAATACTTGCCTTGAGAACCCCATGAACACTCAATCAGTTCATCACTTAGTCATGTCTGACTCTTTGCCACCCCATGAACTGTAGCACGCCAGGCTTCCCTGTCCATCACCAACACCTGGAGCATGCTCAAACTCATGTCCATCGAGTCAGTGATGCCATCCAACCATCTCATCCTGTCTTCCCCTTCTCCTCATGCCTTCAGTTTTTCCCAGCATCAGGGTCTTGTCCAAGGAGTCAGTTCTTCACATTAGGTGACCAAAGTAATGGAGCTTCAGTTACAGCATCAGTCCTTCCAAACAATATTTAGGACTGATTTTCTTTAGGATGGACTGGTTGGATCTTCTTGCAGTCCAAGGGACTCAAGAGTCTTATCCACTTACACTATAATGTAATTAATTAAAATATATTATACAATATAGATTATTATAGATTATAACTTTTATATTTTATGTTATTTATATTAACATAATTATGTTATGTATATTATATGTTATACAATATAATTTTAACATATGTTATATATTATTATATTTTGTGATATAATATATTAATAATTATAATGTATTTAATGTCATTATATAATATATATCATGTTTTAAGTTACACATGTAATATAGCATAGTAGGTTATATACTATATATCACATATATATTATAATATTTTACATATATATCACATATCATATGTATTATAATATAATTATGTATTATATTATATATAATTATGTATTATATATAAAGTATGTGTGTAATATATATAACACTATATATTATACAATGTATCATATTATTTATTGATAATAATTATATTAATAATACATATTAATTAAATGAATTTCTTTAAGAGACAGAGTCATAAAACCAGAGTAGCCAGAGCTCCTGGTAGAGGAAATGTATATATGTGCACAAATTTCAACCTAAACGCTAAAAGAAGGGCTGAGGAAGACACGGCTCCTTGACTTGGTATGTCCTAATTCAGGACTTAACAAAGGGTACCCTTTTTGAAAAAGTTCCTGTAGATCTACAATTTAAATGTATGTTCTTGTCACCAACTGTTGGATAGCATACTGCTGTTCTTTATAAATACATACTTTCTCTTTCCTCCTTTAAGTTTTCTGCATCATAGCTCACTGACTAAAGATTGAAGCCCATCACTGTCAGTAAGCATGAAAGAGGGTTTGCATTTTAAGGGGAAAATATTCTCTATTTGGGTGCTTCCCTGGTGTTAAGGAATCCACCTGCCAATGCAGGAGATGCAGGTTCAGTCCCTGGGTCAGGAAGATCCCCTGGAGAAGAAAATGGCAATCCATTCCAGTATTCTTGCCTGGGAAATCCCATGGACAGAGGAGCTTGGTGGGCTATAGTCCATGGGATCATAAAAGAGTCATAAATGACTTAGGGACTTAACAAAACAACAATAACAAGCTCTCTATTTAGACATGCCAGTTCAGAGAAACCCAGCAGATGGTTTTAAGAATTGAACCATTTGACATTTCATTGGGATGAGACCTAGAAACAGTACTAGAAAGAAAAAACCAATGAGCATTCTATGAGATGAGGAAAGGACAGGGTGAAGGAGAGAGACTAGAATATAAATTGATGTAAGATTTTTGGAAGATAACTTGACTCTATATATATATATATATATATATATATATGTTAAAAATCAAAACACATACACTGGAAAAGGTCAGTTTTCATTCCATTCCCAAAGAAGGGCAAACCTGTCATGCTGCAGTCTATGGGGTCACAAAGAGTCAGATAGGACTGAGCGACTAAACAACAACTGTCCTTTTGCCTAACCTTCCTGAAAAATCCAGTCCTAAAGCCATTAGGTGAGATGGAGCAAGGTGGACATCCATGGTGGGGAGTGTTGTGGGGTGCAGACTGGGGTCTTGGAGATCCAACAGAGTGAGGACGTGTCCCTGCAGAGGGTGGATCTGAGTCTAAACAAGTGGATGCAGGTATTGTCATGGAGGGGCAGCCTGATGTGAGGAGTCAGAACCTGAGAGGGATGAAGAGGAAATCTATGCAGGGGAGCAGCTGGTAATGGAGAATGAGAGGCCCCAAGCAAGGGAAGCAGACATAGTGTCAGGAGAGTGACAACGGAAATTGGTTACTGTGCTGGTTACCTATTTCTGCATAACAATTTACTCCCAAACTCAGTGATTTAGAACAACAAACATTTATTTTTTAATTTTAATTTTTTAAGTTATTTAGTTTTGGCTGTGAGGGATATGGGAATCTTTGTTTCCCTACCAGGGTTCAAATCTGTGCCCTCTGCAGTGGAAGCATGAAGTCTTAACTACTGGATTGTCAGGGAACTGCCAACAAACATTTATCATATCAGTTTTGTGTGTCAGGAATCTGGGCACAGCCTAGCTGAGTGCTTCTGACTCAGAGGCTCACAAAGCTCCCATTTGAAGTTTCAACTGAGGAAGAATCTGATTCCAGGTACATTCATGTTATTGTTACCAGGATTTAGTTCCTCATGGGCTGTTGACTGAGGGCCTCGGTTCCTCCATGCTTGTTGGTTAGAAGCCTTCCTCAGCTCCTTGCAATATGGGCCTCTTTATAGGGCAGTTAGGTTCCCTGAGAGGAAGAGAAAGAGAGAGAAAGAAGGAGAGAGAAAATTAGAGAGAAGTCAGAGTTTTCTTGTAACCTAATCTTAGAAGTGACATCTCATAATTTTTGCCATATTCTATCATTAGAAGTGATTAACTAGATTGAGCTCACATTCAAGGGGAAGTGATTACACAAGTGAATGAATACCACTGGGAAGGGATTCTTGAGGGCCATCTTAGAGAAAAATATCCATTCTATCCAAAGTGATCTATAGATTCAATGCAATCCCTATTAACACCCCAATGGCACTTTTTTACAGAAATAATAAAACGATCCTAAAATTCATATGGAACCACAAGGGATCTTGAATAGCCAAAGCAATCTTGAGAAAGAAGGGAAAAGCTGGAGGCATCATATGTCTTGATTTCAAAACACATTACAAAGTGACAGTAATTAAAACAGTATGGTACTGGCATAAAAATAGACATATACACCAAGGGAACATAATTGAGAGTCCAACAATATATCAATATACTTATAGTCAACAAGAGTACACAATGAGGAAAGGATGGTCTCTTTGACAAACGGTGTTAGGACACAGGGAATATAGCTAATATTTTGTAATAACTTAAGGGAAAAAATAAAAAGAAAAAATCTTATAAACATCAAAAAATAAGACAAAGCAGTAAAAAATAAAAATTAAAACATTGAAAACAACAAAATAAAAACCCAAATGGTGTTGAGAAAACTAGACATGCAAAAGAATGAAATTGGACCCTTGTTTTACAGCATACACAAAATCAACTAAAAATGGATTAAAGATTTAAGTGTAAGACCAGAAACAGCAATTAAAAAAAAAAGACATAGGGGAAAAGTTTCATAACATGGGTCTTGGCAGTCATTTCATGGATATGACATCGAAAGCATAAGGAACAAAAGCAAAAATAGACAAATGAGACTGCATCAAACTAAAAAGCTTCACTGCAGCAAAGAGTCAAAAGACAACCTATGGAAAAAAAAAAGACAACCTATGGAATGGGAGAAAATATTTGCAAACCATATATCTGGTAAGGGGTTAATATACCAAATATATGAGAAACTCCTACAACTCAACAGCAAAAAAAAAAAAAAATCAAATAATCAAACTATAAAGCAGACAAAGGACTTAAATAGACATTTCTTCAAGGAATATATACAGGCTGTTAAGGCGTGAAACAGAGGGTGGCGCTGGCGGCGCTCGCAGCGGGGGCTCGGCTGGGCTGCCGGCTGAAAGGGCTGCGGCCTGTGCGCGGACAATGGACAGCTGCCGGGCGCTCGCGGAGCCGATGCGAGGCGGCGGAAGCCAAGGCGGATGCGCCCGTGTTCCAGTACGTGGGCGAGCGTGTTACTCACGCTGACCGAATCTTCGTGTAGGGTTTCAGCTTCTCCCCGGCGCTGGGCGTGCCCACCTTCGTGCTGCCCAGCTACGGACCCCAGCCCCGTGCTGCAGGATCCAGGCCATGCCCTACCGCCTGGAGCTGGACCAAAAGATTTCATCTGCTGCCTGTGGTTATGGATTCACTGTCCTCTAAAACCAAGGATATTATGAAAGTTTGGGGTATGAGGCTCAACAAAGATTCTCAGCTCAGGAGCGGGAAAGATAAAACGAGGGGATAAGAGTATGTTTTGGAGCCCTCACCTGTGCCACTGCTGCTGGACAGACCTCAGGAGATGCAGGTGCTGCAGGTCTCCTGAGGTAGAGCCCACTTGCTTGTCCTGACAGATGGTGAAGGAGTCCTCAGCATGGGGAATAATTCTTACAGGCAGTGTGGAAGACGGTGATGGAAAACGAAATTATAGTGAAAGTCACAAAGTCCATAGGAAGCAGGACTTCGATGGACAGATAGTCCAGGTCGCCTGTGGTCAGGACCATAGTCTGTTCCTCATGGATAAAGGAGAAGTGTATTCTTGTGGCCTGGTCACAGGTGTGCAAACAGGTCTGGGTCACTATGACATTACCAGCATGCCCACCAAGCTGGGCGGAGATCTTGCTGGAGTGAACGTTGTCCAGGTGGATACCTATGGGGACTGCTGTCTGGTCATGTTGGCCAGTGCGGGCTTCTTCAGGCGGGGAACTCTGAGTACCTGTAGCTTGCCTCTGTCACCGACTCCAGACAGGTGAACGTCCCCCCGGTGCTTGCCCTTCTTAGGAGTGGCGTGGGTGAAGCAGGCTGTGTTTGGGGAGGGGGGGACAGGCTGCGCTGTATTAAACGAGAAGGACATGTTTTTGTCTCTGGCTATGGAATTTTTGGGAAGGGACCAAACCTCCTGGAAACTGGTCTTTCAGAAATGATCCCACCCACTCTCTTTGGCCTGACGGAGTTCAACCCAGGAGTCCAGGTTTCCTGCATTCGCTGTGGACTCAGCCATTTTGCTGCCCTGACCAACAGAGGAGAGCTGTTTGTGTGAGGCAAGAACATCCAAGGGTGCCTGGGTGGAAGACCAGTACTTCCCATGGAGGGTGACTATTCCTGGGGAGCCTGTGGGCATGGCATGTGGTGTGGATCACATGGTGACTCTGGTCAAGTCCCTCATCTGAACCTCCTCCTTGATCCTTTGGAGCCTGGCCCTGGCCTCAGGACCACTTGGCCTGCTCAGCAAGGGCGGCTGCGGGGCTCTGAATGGGGCCTGAGAGTGTCAGGGTCCTCCATGCACTGGGTCGTGCTCTGTGCAGCCTGGAGCTGGGCGACCAGAAGTGCCGGAGTTGGTCCCTGCCCCCCTCCGCCCCAGCCCAGGGTGAGGCACGCTGTACAGATGCTGCCATTATCCGCCAAACCCAGGGCTGAGTGGCCCTGGCAGGTCGAGGATGATCGGCTTATCTTGGCTCCTTCCAGGGGACACACGACGGCTTCTGGTGTCACGTCTGGTCTTCAGAGATCTTATTCACTCAGTCATCTCTGCGTGCTGCTGGCACACAGTGGACAGCCCTGCATGGGGGGTCCTTCCTGGAAATGCCAGTGGGCGCCAGCCTGGGTCCCTGTAGACCCACAGCAGTCACCTGCCTTGTAGCCCTTCTTACTGCCTGGCTCAGAAGACTTGAGAGGCCCCCTCGGGAAGAAGAGTGAGGCCAGATTTTTATGGGCCAAGGGCTTTGAACACAACCCGTGAAAGCTTGGCTGGAGTGCTCGCCTTGGAGAAGGAAAACTTAGAAATCGTGAAAAACATATGCGTTAGTAACATAATGTGTCCTTTTCTTTAACAGCATCTTTTAAAAGTCTGTGTTGAAATAAAGTCTGTTTTCTGCCTTTTCATTTTTTTAAAGAATTTATACAAATATATGAAAAACTGTTCAACATAACTAATCATGTGCTGTGCTGTGCTTGATCGCTCAGTCATGTCCAACTCTTTGTGACTCCATGAACTATAGCCTGCCAGGCTCCTCTGTCCATGGGGATTCTCCAGGCAAGAATACTGGAGTGGGTTGCCATGCCCTCCTCCAGGGGATCTTCTCCACCCAGGAATGGAACTGGGGTCTCCTGCATTGCTGTAACTCCCCTGCTGAGCTACCTGGGAAGCCCAACTAATCATGATGGAACTGCAAATCAAAATTACCTCACCTCTGTTAGGATGGCTATTATCAAAAAGACAACAGATAAGAAGTGTTGGCCAGAATGTAGAGAAATTGGAATCCTTGTGCTCTTTTGATGGGAATGTGCAGTCATTATGGAAAACAATATGGAGTTCCCTCAAAAAAAAAAAATCAATAGAAGGGCCATATGATTCTGCAGTGCCCCTTCTGGCTTTGTATCCAAAAGAATTGAAATTGACATCTCAAAGAGGTGTCTATTTTCCCATGTTCACTGCAGCATTATTTATAATAGCCAAGATATAGAACAAATGGTAAAGACACTGCCTGCAATGCAGGAGACCTGGGTTCAATCCCTGGATTGGGAAGATACCTTGGAGAAGGAACTGGCAACTCATTCCAGTATTCTCACCTGGGAAATCCCATGGACAGAGGAACCTGGCCTGCTAGAGTCCATGGGGTCACAAGGAGTCAGACATGACTGAATGACTAACTCACTTTCAAGGTATAGAAGCGGCATAAGTATTGATTGATAGAGGAAGGGATAAAGAAAATGTTGAACACATATGCATATACACACATATACAATGGAATATTATTCAGCCTTAAAATATAATGAAACCTGCCATATGCAACAGCATGAATAAATCCTGAGAACATTATGGTAAGTGAAATAAGCCAGTCACAGAAGGACAAATACCACATGTTTCTACTTAGATGAGTATCTAAAGTAGTCAGCTTCGTGGAAAAAGACAGTAAAATGGTGGTAGTCAGGGGTTTGGGGGAGTATGGAATGTGGAGGTGCTTTTAAAGAATATATTGTTTTTGTTATGTAAGATAAGTGGGCTTCCCAGGTGGCTCAGTGGGTAAAGAATCCTTCTGCAATACAGGAGATGTGGGAGACACAGGTTCGATGACTGGGTTGGGAAGATCCCCTGGAGGAGGGCATGGCAACCTACTCCGATATTCTTGCCTGGAAAATCTATGGACAGAGAAGCCTGGGGCTACATTCCATGGGATTACAAAGAGTCATATGCAACTGAAGCAACTGAGCACACATGGCACATACACTCACGTAAGATGAGTAAGTTCTAGGGATCTGCTGTATAACTTTGTGCTTATAGTCTACTGTCAGTTCAGTTCAGTAATTCAGTTGTGTCTGACTCTTTGAGACACCATGGACTGCAGCACGTCAGGCTTCTCTGTCCGTCACCAACTCCCAGAACTTGCTCAAACTCATGACCATCAAGTTGGTGATGCCATCCAACCACCTCATCCTCTGTCATCCCCTTTTCCTCCTGCCTTCAGTCTTTCCCAGCATCAGGGTCTTTTCCAGTGAGTCAGCTCTTCCCATGGCCAAAGTATTGGAGCTTCAGCTTCAGTATCAGTCCTCCCAATCAATATTCAGGACTGATTTCCTTTAGGATTGACTAGTTGGACCTCCTTGCAGTCCAGGGGACTCTCAAGAGTCTTTTCCAACACCGCAGTTCAAAAGCAGTAATTCTTCAGCATTCAGCTTTCTTTATAGACTAACTCTCACATTCATACATGACTACTGGAAAAACCATGGCTTTGACAAGATGGGCGTTTGTTGGCAAAGTAATGTCTCTGCTTTTTAATATGCTGTCTAGGTTTGTCATAGCCTTTCTTCCAAGGAGCAAGCATCTTTTAATTTCATGGCTGCAGTCACCATCTGCAGTGTTTTCGGAGCCCCCAAGATAAAGTTTCTCACTGTTCCCATTCTTTTACCATCTATTTGCTATGAAGTGATGAGGTTGGATGCCATGATCTTAGTTTTTTGAATGTTGAATTTTAGGCCAGGTTTTTCACTCTCCTCTTTTACTTTCCTCAAGAGGCTCTTTAGTTCCTCTTCGCTTTCTGCCATAAGGGTGGTGTCATCTGCATATCTGAGGTTATTGATATTTCCCCCAGCAATCTTGATTCCAGCTTGTACTTCATCCAGTCTGGCATATCACATGATGTACTCTGCATATAAGTTAAATAAGCAGGGTGACAACATACAGTCTTGACGTACTCCTTTCCCAATTTGGAACCAGTCCGTTGTTTCATGTCCGGTCTAACTGTTGCTTCTTGACCTGCATACAGATTTCTCAGGAGGCAGGTAAGGTAGTCTGGTATTCCCATCTCTTTAAGAATTTTCTACAGTTTGTTGTGATCCACACAGTCAAAGGCTTTGCCATAGTCAATAAAGGAAAAGTAGATGTTTTTCCAGAACTCTCTTGCTTTATGATCCAATGGATGTTGGCAGTATGATCTTTGGTTCCTCTGCCTTTTCTAAATCCAGCTTGAACATCTGGAAGGTCTCGGTTCACATACTTTTAAAGCCTCACTTGGAGAATTTTGAGCATTACTTTGTGAGCATGTGAGATGAATGCAATTGTGTGGTGGTGTGAACATTCTTTGGCATTGCCTTTCTTTGGGATTGGAATGGAAACTGACCTTTTCCAGTCCTGTGGCCACTGATGAGTTTTTCAAATTTTTTGGTTTATTGAGTGCAGCACTTTCACAGCATCATCTTTTAGGATTTGAAATAGCTCAACTGGAATACCATCACCTCCACTAGCTGTTTGTAGTGATGCTTCCTAAGGCCCACTTGACTTCACACTCCAGGATATCTGGCTCTAGATGAATGATCATACAATCATGACTATCTGAGATTAAGATCTTTTTTGTATAGTTCTTCTGTGTATTCTTGCCACTTCTTAATGTCTTCTGCTTCTGTTAGGTCCATATCGTTTCTGTCCTTTATTGTGCCCATCTTTGTATGAAATGTTCCTTTGGTATCTCTAATTTTCTTGAAGAGATCCCTAGTCATTCCCATTCTATTGTTTTCCTTTATTTGTTTGCATTGATCACTGAGAAAGGTTTTCTTATCTTTCCTTGCTCTTCTTTGGAACTCTGCATTCAGATGGGTATATCTTTCCTTTTCTCTTTTGCCTTTCACTTCTTTTCTCAGCTATTTGTAAGGCCTCCTTAGACAACTATTTTGCCTTTTTGCATTTCTTTTTCTTGTGGATGGTCTTGATCACTGCCTCCTGTACAATGTCATGAACCTCTGTCCATAGTTCTTCAGCCACTCTATCAGATCTACTCCCATGAATCCATTTGTTACTTCCACTGTATAATTGTAAGGGATTTGATGTAGGTCATACCTGAATAGTATGACCATTAGACCAATAGTCTACTGTAACCTTAAAAATATGTTGAGAGGACAGATCTCATGTTAAGTGTTACCACAGTGAAAGAAAAAAAAGGCAAAAAAAAAAAAAAAGAGAATAGTACAGTGTTTAGGGGGCTGCCCAGGTGGCACTAGTGGTAAAGAACCTGTCTGCCAATGCAGGAAACATGAGAGACTCAGGTTCCATCCCTAGGTCGGGAAGATCCCCTGGAGGATTCCAGGCAACCCACTCCAATATTATTTCCTGGAGAATCCCCATGGGCAGAGGTCTGGTGGGCTACAATCTGTAGGGTTGCAAAAAGTCAGACACCACTGAAGCGACTTAGCATAGCATGGTGCTTAGGAGGTCATCTAGATCTTTGTTTGAATCAGGCAGGCTTAATTTTAATTAGCTATTGTACCTTGAGCAAATTACCCTTTCTATGCCTCAGTTTCCTCTCTAAAATGGGGATATCATGCTTGTCTCACAAGGTATACTTGTGAGAAGTAAATAAAATTTTGGCTGTCAAGCAATATGACAGTGCTTGGCACATGATAAGCAGTCAATAAATGGTAGTTATTATTAAAAATGAAAAAGAAACCTCCCAGTTCAATTGCATACTGCTAAGTCACTTCAGTCGTGTCCGACTCTGTGTGACCCCATAGAAGGCAGCCCACCAGGCTCCCCCATCCCTGGGATTCTCCAGGCAAGAACACTGGAGTGGGTTGCCATTTCCCTCTCCATCAATTGCATAAGGGTGATTGATAAAATGAGAAAATGTGTTCAGAATAATAGAAAGTTTCCTCATTATCATAAATTGTTACAAATATGGGAAGGGAGAAAGCCAGAATGAATTTTATGGTGTTGGTTCGAATATAGCAGAGTGAACTCATGGCCAGATAGATAGAGATAGAGATATAAAATCTGTGAGTATTGTGTGTGTGTAAGCATGTGAATAAAAGTGTGTAAAAGAAGCTTCTAGAGAGTCAGGGAGCAGCAACACAACAATGGCATTATCTATACCTAGTGCCCAGATTTGGCTTCCAAATACCATTTTCCACAAAAGAGAACCATGTCTCAGAACAATGGCTGGTTTCAGGACTGGATAAATGAAAGTATAAGATGAACCTGGACTGTCTTGTACCAGAAAATAAGGAAGTGCACAAAGAATGATGAGGACACATCGAAGGGACACAAAAGCCTTCTTGAAGAGGTCCCCAGTGGTCAGATCAAGGATAACTTGGGCGTCAAAGTAAGCAATGATCGTAATAGATTATAACCCACTGAATAAAATAGGAAGACATAAGTCTACACTGATATAAATAAACAGATGAATAAATTGAAAGTTTGATGAGAAATGGAAGATTTGCACAGTCTCAAAGGACTTCTCCACAAAAAATTAATTACAAAGAATAATTTCACAGTGAAGAAGCCTGGCACATATCACTTTAGTCAAGCGATCAGAACGAACATCACCAGTAACAGGATGCACTGAAATCACACTCCACCTGACAGAATGAAGTGTACAGTGTCACTTCTGTCATAGGCCTCACAAAGATGTGTAATCTGAATCTAATCATGAGCAAACATCAGGCAAACCCAAATTGGGGGACATTCTTCAACCAGCTCAGAGTTTTAAAAAATTCCTAAGTCTTATATGTAAAACAGATAGCTAGTGGGAAGTTGCTGTATAACACAGCTCAACCTGGTGCTCTGTGACGACCTAGAAGGGTGGGATCGGGGGAGTGGAAGCGAGGTTCAAGAGGGAGGGAGTATATGTATACTTATGGCTAATTGATGTTGTTGTATGGCAGAAACCAACACAATATTGTAAAGCAGTTATCCTCCAATTAAAAATAAAATTTTAAGAAGTGCCGAGATCTTAAAAGTCAATGAAAGACCAAGGAACTCTTCCACAATGAAGGAAATGGAGGAGACATGACAACTAAAAGCACCATACAGGTCTGAACTGGATCCTTTTGCCATAATAGACCCATTGGGGACAACTGATGAAACTTGAATGGGACCTGAGGATTCGATGTTAGTAATCTATTAATGTGAATTTCCTGATGATGGTGGTGGTATCATAGCTAGATAGGAAAATATCTTTGTTGGTTAAAAAAATATACATGATATTATTCAGGGATGATCGGGCATAGGCTGGTGAGAGTACTCAGGAGGAAAAATCCAGGACATTCTATATTGTATTTCCAACTTTTCTGTAAGTTTGTGATTGCTTCCAAATAATAATAATAAATAATGAAAAGAATGTCATGGTCATGAAAGGCAAAAACAGTCTTAGGAACTTTTGGAGGCCAGGTGGAAATGACAAATGCAATGTCTGATCCTGAATTATATCCTGGAACTGCCCCACTCTTGCCAGTTCTTTTTGATACAGAAATACTATTTGTACAATAGAAGAACTATGAATACTTTCTGTAGGCTAGATAATACTATTTTATCAATATTAATTTTCTGATTTTAATAGTTGCACTGTACTTATGTAAGAGAAATATTTGTTTTGTTCTGAGAGATACATGCTCAAATATTTAGGGTTAAAGGAACATCATGGCTAAAATTTACTCCTAAGTGGTTTAGAAAAAAGAGAACTATGCGTATATATTGAAAGGAAATGATAAATTAATTGACTATTAACAATAGAAGAAGCTGGATGAAAGGAACATGGATGTTCCTGCAACTTTTTTGGTAAGTCTGAAATTATTTTATAATAAAAAGTTACCCAAAAAGCACATACATTTTTTTTTACTATTTTAAATCAAAAGCATTAATATATTCACTGAAAGATACCAGTTGAAACTTCTGAAATCTGCAGCACCCCCCCCCCCCAAAATAGCACATACACTTTATCCTGGCAATTCCTTTGCTAAAAGTACTCCACATGTATATAAAGATATATGGGTGTTCACTGCAGCATTATTTGAAATACCTGAAGACCAGGGTCAAACTGTCCATTGATAGAGGTTTTTCCACATTACAAAGCACTATGTAACTGTTAGAAATAAGGAGGAAATCACCTTACGTACATTAGAAGAACTATTATTTTAAAAAAAACAGGAAATAACAACTATTGGTGAACATGTAGAGAAACTGGAACCCTTGTACAGTGTTGTTGAGAATGTACAGTGGCTCAGCTGCTGGGGAAAATAAGATAGAGGTTCCTCAAGAAAATTAAAAATAGAATTATCATGTGATCCAGTAACCCCACTGCCAGATATGTATCCAAAAGAAGTGAAAGCGAGTTCTCAAAGAGATGTTTGTACATCCACGTTAATAACAGCACTATTCACAATAACCAGGAGGTGGAAGCAACCCAAATGCCCACTGACACATAAATGGATAAGCAAAATGTGGCATATACATACAGTGGAATATTATTCAGCCTTAAAAAAGAAGGAAATCTTGTCACATACTACACAATGGATGCAGCTTGAGGGCATTTTGCTAAGGGAAATTAGCCAGTCACAAAAAGTACTGTATGATCCCACGTCTATGAGCTATCTAAATTCATACAAACAGAAAGTAGAATGGCTGTTACCAGGGGCTGGAGGAAGAAGAAAGAAGAGTTGTTGAATGGATATAAAAGTTCAGATTGGTGTTTTTCTTTCTGGCTTACTTCACTCTGTATAATAGGTTCCAGTTTCATCCACCTCATTAGAACTGATTCAAATGTATTCTTTTAATGGCTGAATAATACTCCATTGTGTATATGTACCACAGCTTTCTTATCCATTCATCTGCTGATGGAATTTAGAAAGATGGTAACAATAACCCTGTGTACGAGACAGCAAAAGAGACACTGATGTATAGAACAGTCTTATGGACTCTGTGGGAGAGGGAGAGGGTGGGAAGATTTGGGAGAATGGCATTGAAACATGTAAAATATCATGTATGAAATTAGTTGCCAGTCCAGGTTCGATGCACGATACTGGATGCTTGGGGCTGGTGCACTGGGACGACCCAGAGGGATGGAATGGGGAGGGAGGAGGGAGGAGGGTTCAGGATGGGGAACACATGTATACCTGTGGCGGATTCATTTTGATATTTGGCAAAACTAATACAGTTATGTAAAGTTTAAAAAAAAAAAAAAGTTCAGATTTGCAAGATGAAAAAGCTCTTGAGATCTGTTTCACAAACAGTGTTGACCTACTTAACACTGTTGAACTATACACTTAAAAATGGTTGAGATGATACATTTTATGTTGTGTCTTTTGTGTGTGCTGTGTGCTCAGTTGCTTCAGTCGTGTCTGACTCTTTATGACCCTATGGATTGTAGCCTACCAGGCTGCCCTGTCCATTGGGATTTTTCAGGCAAGAATACTGGAGTGGGTTGCAATACCCTCCTTCAGGGGATATTGCTGACCCAGGGATCGAACCTGGATCTTCTGCATCTCTGCATTGCAGGTAGATTCTTTACCTCTGAGCCACTGGGGAAGCCCTATGTGTCTTTTAACCACAATAAAAAAGGAGTAAATCTAGATGTTCTGCTATGGAAAGATCTCCAAAAAAGATCATTAAGTTAAAAAACAAGGTGAAAATAACATGAATGCTATGATTCTGTGTGTGCCTGCCCATATGTGTGTGTGTGTGACTGAAAAAGAGGATATATGTTTGCATTTGCCCTTAAAAATTCTGGAAGTCTACATAAGAAGCTGTTGACAGTGAGTGAGGCTGAGGGTTAAAGAGGGAAAACTATTTCTACTTTTTCACTTTACATTTTAAAAGTCTTCTGTACGTTTTTTTTTTTTTTCACCACTTGCACACATTATATTTACAGTAAATGTTTAGCATTTTTTACTGGAGCATAGTCACATTTAACATTTTGAAAGTGAAAGTGAAGTCGCTCAGTCGTGTCCGACTCTTTGTGACCCCATAGACTGTAGCCTACCAGGCTCCTCTGTCCATGGGATTTTCCAGGCAATAGTACTGGAGTGGGTTGCCATTTCCTTCTCCAGGTTTAACATTTTAAATAATGGCAAATAATGGTGCCAGGCATTGCTCTAAGCACTTACATGGAGTAGCTTATTTAATCTGGAAAATAACTCTATGAAGTAGGTCCTTTATTAGAATTATTGCCATTTTATAGAGGGGGAAATGGAGTCTCAGAGAGGTTGAATCCCACCATTTTAACCACTACTCTATGCCTCTATGCTGTCTATAAAAAGGAGTCACTCTTCCTCCTTTTGTTAAAGACATGCTATATATACACATACATATATTATATATTATCTTTAACAAACACAATACATGCTAATTGAGGGTAAAAAAAAAAAAGCAAATGTGAAGGGGAAAATCTAACCCTGGATTATGCCAGCTAAAGACCAGCCTATTAACCTTTTGGTGTATGGCCATCCAGTCTTCAGCATATGGACCATTTTCTAGCCCAGTTGAGATTATATTGTACATAAAATTTTGTATTCTGCTTTTCTTCCGCTCCATATAATGTTATTTTCCCTTTAAACATCTCAAGTCCTCTTATAAATAGTCATAGTGAGTGTTTTTAAAGCTGGTAATGAGGGCCCCAGATTTACATTAGGGAAAAGAAAGAGTAATAAAATCTGTGGAAAAGAAAAGCATGGAAAATAGTTGGGAAGAAAAAAGTGTGGGTCTGCAGTTACTAAGAAATGGCTTCCATTTACTTGTTCATGAGTGTGAAAGTCTAGATTCTATTTTTTTCTTCTTTCTGGATCTTTATTAGATTTTTCTCTATTCATACTTGGAAAGTTTGGTTGGGGTCAGTATGCCTAAGTGACTGTGTCTGGGAAACAGGCAGACATTTTGGAAATTTTTCCAGGAATCCAATTTTAGGAAAACTGGAAAACCAAAAGTAGATTGTTGTGGTCTTAAGCTACTAAGAGAAAAGGCTATAATGATGGTGAGTCCTAGAGTATTATTACAATTTAGACCCAAAGTACAGAGACTGTCTAGCCCAATTCCCCTTTATTTTACAGGTGGAGAAGCTAAGCCCCAGAGAAGTAAAGTCAACCACCTAGGCCACACAGCTATTAAGGGCAGAGCCTGCACTAAATTTAGGTCTCCTAATTCCTAGGCCACTGTTTTATGAAACTTCCGAAACCCTTTAAAATCAATTAATTAATCCTTGTAAGAACTCAGGGAAGTGGGTTAGTGTTATTTATTCTGACTTTAGAGCTATTTACTGGAAAAGTGATTAGGTGTCTGGAAGCCCAAACTAATTCTACTGTAATTAACAGGTTTTTAATCACTCCAAAAAGAACAAACTATTAAGTAGGCGTATCATCTTAAGAATTAGCTTTCAGTTTCTTGCACAACCAGTTTAAAGATCACCACTTTCACCTGGTATCTTAAATTCCTTTTATATTAGGCGTAAAGCCTGTATTTTGGTGGTAAGATTAAGCAAATGCATAGCCCTTATATTGGCTGCTTCTCGGTGCCCCTCTAGTCCTCAGTGAATGATGGAGTGGGGGAGGGGGTGGGTGTCACCAGTGGACTTGCATAAATTATTAGAATGCATCTATTTGCCTGTTGGTTTTCCTTCCAAATGACTTCCTTCCGCTGCAATTTCTTATCGGCCCTTTTGCTGTGTGGAATAAGCAGTGGACACAATAGATTTCTTTATGTAATTTATTGCAGTAATTATTGTCTGAATATGATAAAATTGTTTGCCAAAGCCGACTTTAATTAAAGTTTGCAGAGAAGATTCTTTAATCATGAAAGGAAACAAGTTGGAATGTTGAGTTCACAATTGGAATCCCAGTGGTTGTATTATAGCTTAGCAAGTAGGTGAGTTTGGAGTTCAGGTCCCCTTGTCTTTCCTTTCTCAGATTGTCTTGCTTCTAGTATTCACTGCTCTCATGCTGCCTGCTTTGGCATTCCACCAGAGCTTGTCCTTTCCAAAACGTACCTCAAGTGCCAAAATTATTTCCTGCCACTGTGAAAATGCCCAGGCCCCCAGTTCCTTGATCTCAGCCAGCAGGAGATGAGGGAATAGAGACAGAGCTGAAAGAAACCTTGAAAAGCAAATTATTTGAATTTATTGATTGGGAAACTGAGGCTAGAGTGGCATGGTTACTTGCTGAAAGTTCATAGTGGAGCTGGAGTTCAAATACATTGAGGAGTGATTTAACCAAAATGAATCTTAGCTTCCTCCCCTGTGAAATGGAAATCAGGATATTTACTGAGGTTACTATGAGGATCAAATATGACTAAATGAAAATGCTTTGAAAACTCCTGTTCATTTTGGTTGTTCTTGTTCAGTCGCTAAGTCCTGTCTGACTCTTTGTGACCCCATGGACTGCAGCATGCCAGGCTCCCTGTCCTTCACTATCTCCTGGAGTTTGCTTAATTTTTTAAATTAAGCTATGCTGCTTTACCTTATGCTAAGGGTTAATAACTAATAAATGTTAGCATTTGGATCTTCCAAAAGGGATCTGCATTTTGAAAGAGAGGATCCCAAGGACACATCTAAGCCTAAAGGGAAAAAATGGACAGAGAAGCATTCTGGGTGCCCCTCAAAGCACTTAGCCAGGCAAAGCCATATATTTTAGGAGTAAGAACAAAACCTGTTTTCAGAGGCCAGGGAGCTAAGAACTTTGTAAAGAACCTGAAAAAATGCTCACACAGTCATTCTAGCATCTAGGGTGGGGTTTGATTCCATTAGCTTAAAAGGCCCCTTTAATACTGAAGTTCTATAATTGTGTGATTCCAACTGATTCATTTTTATAACATATAGCTTTTCTTCAGACACCATAATTTAAAAAAATAACATGAATCCCAATGTTCATTGCAGTGCTGTTTACAATAGCCAAAACATGAAAGCAACCTAAATGTCCATCAACAGATGAATGGATTAAAAAGATGTGGTGTATATATATACACACATATACACACATATATACACATACACACACACACATAATGGAATATTATTACTTGGCCATAAAAAAGAATGAAATAACGCCAATTGCAATAACATGGATGGACCTAGAGATTATTATATTACATGAAGTAAGTCAGACAAATATTATATGATATAACTTATATGTGAAATCTAAAGAAATAATAAAAATGAAATTATTTATAAGACAGAAAAAGATAGACATAGAAAACAAACTTATGGTTACCAAAGGGTAAAGGAGGGAGGGATGAATTAGGAGTTCGAGATGAATAGATATATACTCCTATATATAAAATAAACAAGGACTTACTGTATAACACAGGGAACTATATTCAATATATTGTAATAACGTATAATGGAAAAGAAAGTAACACAATATTGTAAGTCAACTTCAATTAAAAAAAAGACATCAGAGTGTTGCCGGTCAGGATTAGGAGGGTGGGAAGCAGGTTATTCTAGACTTTGTACCAAAGGCAAAGAAGTGTTGGAGACCATGGATCATTTGAAAAACAACAGGGAGTTTTTGACCTGAGGTGTACAGTGCTCTGTGGTGGAGGTGGAACCACTGGAAATGAGGCTGAGGCCAGATCCCCAAGGATTTTATATATGCTTTGCCATGGGTTTTGGATCTTATCCTGAAAGCAAAGGAGAGCAGAAAGGAAGTAAAAAAGGATTTGAAGCTGGGATGGGCTTTGAAGTTCAAGTGTGGTGGTGTGATTATATTTGTGTTTAAGGACAACTCTGACTTCTGGTGTAAAATGGATGAGGAGAGGAGCTTTGAGGGGCCAGCTAGGAGGGCGCAAGGCTAGAGGCAAGGGGCCAGGTTAGGAAGCTCTTTGGCAGTTGTGAAAACAGCATGGGAACCAGAGCAAGGCAGTTAGGTAGCAAGCAGGAATGTAGAAATATTTAGGACAGAATTAGGAGGCAAAGAGGTCTCCATAGAAGAGAGTGAAATTAGCACCCCCCTCCTGAATCAAAACTCAATGACATTTACCAGCTAATGAAGTAGAAAACAGTCTTGTGATAGCAGCAGAAGTGAGATATAGCCCCCGGGGTGAGTTGACAACAAATGTAATACGCACTGGCCATGTGATATGGCAGCCAAGAAAGCAAACGCCATCCTTAAGAAGCTAGAGGAGAAGAATCTAGTGTCTGGACAAGGGACAAGGTGGTGCAGAAGGGTCTGTGCCCCTGGGGTTGTGGGGGGGGGGTGGGAGGGAGGTTAGACCCAGTTCCAGCCTTCTACTTTTGAAAGATATAAAGGAATTGGCTTAAACTGAAAGCAGAGCCTTGAACGTGGGTCTCTGGAGTAGACTCTAGTCTGGTAGAATTGTGGGACCAGATTTGTCTTCAAATTGTTGGACCACCATTGGGAAGAGGGGCAAATTTAGTTTTGTGTGAAGTTACCAGGGGGCTCTGAGAAGGCGATGGCACCCCACTCCAGTACTCTTGCCTGGAAAATCGCATGGACGGAGGAGCCTGGTGGGCTGCAGTCATGGGGTCGCGAAGAGTCGGACACGACTGAGGGACTTCCCTTTCACTTTTCACTTTCATGCGTTGGAGAAGGAAATGGCAACCCACTCCAGTGTTCTTGCCTGGAGAATCCCAGGGACGGGGGACCCTGGTGGGCTGCCGTCTACAGGGTCACACACAGTCGGACACGACTGAAGTGACTTAGCAGCAGCAACCAGGGGGCTGGTTTCACTTGGCCTCAAGCTATGAGGCAGAGAGACAAGCAGCGGTCTGTGGGGCTAGTGCGTTCTTGTCACTGAAAGTTGTTCAGACTAGAGGGCAGGGACCCTGTATGTGGGAAAAGAAAACCAAAAACCCAAAGCGAAACCAACCAGTGCGAGGGTAGAGTCAGTCGACGACCTTCGAGGTTCCTGCTGACCCTGTGATGTGTAAGTTCTGGCCAAGCGGGTGCACATTTCTCAGCAGTCTTGCCTCAGGGATGAATGAGGTGCATGGTACCTCTCCCGATCGCTTTCTTATACTACTTTATTCAAAGCAACTGGCTCGCGTCGCGGTCTGCAGACCAGGTGAGTTGCAGGCTCTAAATCGCTGTAACTTCGTTCAGGGGTGGGGGGTTGGGGGAGCCCGGCAAAGCCTTGCAATCCTCAGGAGCAACCGCACCGTGGGATAAACTTTGGCTCGGGCTCTGCCGCACGAGAGGGGCGGGGTTACTTGAATTGATTCTCAGGAGAAGGCGATTGGCCCCCGGGGAATCCAAGGGGCGGGACTAGTCTATTGTTGCCATTGGTCCTGAGGGCAAGTTGAGGGATGGCAGCGAGGGGGGCGGAGTCCACGAGGGAAGGCAATTGGCTAGGGTAAAGCCCACCAAGGGTAGCTGGCCGGCACGCGGGCAAGCCTGAAGCCGGGAGTCCGCAGCCAGTAGCCGGGAGGCGGCTGCACGAGCTCGCTGGGGCTTCGGCGGGGCGAGGGGCGCACGGGGCGTTGGCACCGGGACGCGCGGTTGCGTCGCCGACTTGGATGCAGCGGGGACGGTTCTGCTCCCCGTGCGCTCGACGCGAGCCACTCAACAGCTGGCCTCGCGGGCTACAATCGTAGGAAGCGACTGGGAGCTTTGCCGGTCGAGACTGCGGCGATTGGAAAGACGCGGTGGCAGTAGCGGCAACCGGGGTACGCCAGCAGAGACCCGGGTGGAGACGCAGCAGCACCCCGGGATCCCGGTAAATGCCCTCCGCTCTGCTTGCAGAGCGGCAGCCACGTCCCGCTGCGTATCGGCGGGCCGGCCGGCCTGGCCTACGGGAGCTGGGTGCCTGTAGACAGGGCCACGCGGGACCCACGGCGAGGATTGGGGAGGGGATGCTCAGGAGGCCTGGGTCGCTCCGCCTGCCCCTGCAGAGTCAGGGTTCCCAGAGATGCGCCGGGGCTCTTCCCCTGGTCCTCTCCTTTCACCCTAGACCTTGCCGCACCTCCCCCGGCCCTGGCGCCGCACTAGGGTCGGCTGTGGCACCCACGCCAGAGCTCGCTTCAGCCGCCGAGGTCACTCGAGGCATTCCCCTGGGGTACGCTGACAGTGGCGTCTCGCTAGTGGGAACTAAAGGTGCCCTCTCCGGTACCATCCACAGGCCAAAGGCCGGATGCTCAGCTTCACCCCCGGCTCCGGTGCACTCTTCCAATTAACCAGCAGCCGGGCGCCGCCGCCCCCGCCCCCCTGTGACCCGGTCCTGGGCTTCAGGGATTTGTCAAGAGTCTCGCTTCAGGTTTCCAGCGCGGGTGGAATAAAACTGTCCCCAACCTGACTGGTACGACAGGGCCCACCCATGGCACGGGGTTCTGAATTTGGGTTGCGGGTAGCGGGGCCAGGGAAGAGCAGTTTGGAGAGGCCCAGGCGGTAGGAGAAACCGCTGTCCCCGAACGCGAAGTCAGGTAGTCTTGGTGCGTGGGACTCACCTCTTCTTTACACGTGGTCTCCTGCACTTGGCGATTTTATTTAAAGCCAACCGTTACTGGAGAACTTTTGAATGTTGCTAACTCCGAGGAGTGAGTTTTATTGGAACACTGGTTTCCAGCATGAGGACTGGTCACCCTTTTGACGTTTCCATTTTTTCTGCGTCTTGTCTAAGGTCTCAAAGATCAGGCCCATTTTGCTGTGTTCTCTCCTGCCTGCCTCGATCTAACTTTGGAACGTCATTCTGTTGAGAGAGCAAGCTTACTCACGGACAGGGCTCAGTCTTCATGCTGAGAAAACTACTCTTTGGGATAGTATAGTTGGGGTCTCTCCAGTTCTGTTTTTTGTTTGTTTGCTTGCTTTTTAAAGAATGTGACATTCCAGTAGTCACATTTTTCTATGCCCCGTTTCTCTGTTTGGGTGGGAGGAGTCACTCAAAGCATTGAGTAGCTTGAAGTGTGGAATAACCTGCGTGAAGTTATTTTTACCTTGACTTTTGCTAAGCACAGAGAAAAGTAGCAAGTGGAATAGGCCTGCTGGCATGGGTGTCAGGGGATCCCAGCTATGGTGTAGATCAGAGCACAACTGCAGGTGGAATAACAGAGCTGAGGTGCAGAACCAGTGAAGACCATCTTGGCTCCTGTGAGGGCATCTGGGCTTTCCATGTGTGGGAGCCCACGCTAAGTTGCTTCAGTCGGGTTCGACTCTTTGTGACCCCATGGACTGTAGCCTGCCAGGTTCCTCTGTCCATGGGATTCTCCAGGCAAGAATACTGGATTGCGTTGCCATGCCCTCCTTCAGGGCTTTCCGTGTAGGCCTAGCCAAAGAGCTCACCTGCAGTGTGGCCCTTTTGTCTGGGTTCCCTGCCATATACTCATGCGAAGAGCGTGGCCTTTGACTGGCTTCATGTGTCATCTTCAGCATCAGAAGGAAAAGTGAGGTGCAGAGATTTGGGAATGTGAAGCTAGCTCATAGTGGTGGCAGTTGTGGTGGTGGTGGTGGTGTGTGTCTGTGTGTGCACGCATGTGTGAGGGAGAGAAACTTGTTTCAAATGCTAAAGCAGCTCTCTGCCACCAAGCCTGGCTATGGGTTTGTCTTCCCAGCCTGCATTCCTACTTTTGCTAGAGAGAGGGGTTTTGGCTGAGGTGTTTCAGAGCCAGGGTAGTGTTACTTGTATAATTCTCTTAGTGGCCATGTTGGGCCTGTATCAGTTCTATGTTATAGCCAGCATGCTCCTGAAGCTGTAAGATGCTATGTATTAATAGCAAGCCAGAGGTTGAGGTAGACCAATGCCTGAGGCACAGTCTGAGCAGATGTGGACCGCATGGAATCCAGTGGTGCTTTGCTCAGAAGAGACACCATAAGGCTGGACCACTTAACAGCAGAAAGGCCAACCATAATAATAATATGCATTCACCTTAATTGAGCGTTTATGAGCATTAAATACTTGCATCATTTTTTGTAAACTTGACAATTCTGTAAGGTAGGCATTATTATCTTCTGAAGCTCAGAGAGGTTAGGTAAATCATCCAGCTGGTCAGTGGCAGAGGTGGGGTTTGAACCCGGGTCTGGTTGACACTAGCCCTTGAGCTTGAAAACATTTTACCATTTCATGTCACACAGGAGGTTTCAGAAACCAGGTGGGATGTGAGCAAGGCTTTGAAGGGTAGGGTTTATGTAGGGAGAGAGGACATTTAGTGAGAGGGGTTTGAAGAAACTCGAGGGAGACTGGCCTGGCTAGAATGTGGGATGGACACAGGGCATGATTAAATATGGAGCTGGTGGGGGTGGGGTTGTGCTCTGAAGAGTCTTGAAAGGAACTTGGGACTTGATGCAGTAAGAATGAGGGCCAGGTTGAGAATTTTTGAGCAAAGACAAGCAGGTCAAAGCCAGTCCTCATTCCTTGGTGTGCCCTACCTGCGTCCCCGGGCCTGTCCTTGCCTCACTCTTTTTTGAGAACCTTGCCCAGCTGTCAGTATATTTAACTCTTGTTTTAAAGCTTCCTGAAACTTTGGAGAGCACCAGGTACATGCAACCAAGCAGAAGGAGCAAGCTGGGAGTCTGGGGTCAAGTTCAGCCCTAGATGGATGTGCTTCAGCCTGTACAATATTTTTTTTTAAAGCAATTGAATTAGGGGCCAATGTTGAAAAACCAAAGAGCCCAATAAAAATCAGGATTTCCAGCTTCTCTCTTCTTTTAAAATTTAAAAATTAAAAAAAATTTTTTTAACACCAAAACATTTTGTATTGCTATGCTATACTATGCTAAGTCACTTCAGTCGTGTCCGACTCTGTGAGACCCCAGAGATGGCAGCCCACCAGGCTCCGCTGTCCCTGGGATTCTCCAGGCAAGAACACTGGCGTGGGTTGCCATTTCCTTCTCCAATGCATGAAAGTGAAAAGTGAAAGTGAAGTCGCTCAGTCGTGTCCGACCCTCAGCGACCCCATGGACTGTAGCCTTCCGTGCTCCTCCGTCCATGGGATTTTCCAGGCAAGGGTACTGGAGTGGGGTGCCGTTGCCTTCAATAGTTTCAGGTGAACAGAGAGCTTCTCTTGAAATGCCAGAGACTTGGCCGGGGCTTTGCCCACAGAAGACAGAACCGTGCAGTGCTGATTGGCTGGGGTCACATCTCCCACGTCCTGGGACACACCTGACCTGGAGGGCCCCAGACCCCTACTCGAGGACAGCAGTCCCTCATGCAGGAAGATGCTAATTTAGGATTAGCTTCTTGTCTTACTGTGTAATTAGGGAATTGTCAGACCTGCAGAAGGCCCGACTCTGAAATGTGAATATTCTTAACATGCAGGAGTGCTGTGGCCCTGTCTGGGGAAGGGTTACTGACCAGGAACTGAGCAGCATCCTGACGTGGCACCTTTCCTTTGGGCTGGGATTTCAAAGCCTGCTCTGATGGGGTCCCAAAGAGACAGTCTGGCAGGCCTTGCTTGGACCCAGGTTTTGTTCCTGAGAATCTGGGTCAAAATGATGAAAAGAGTTCAGAGGGAAGAAGAACCAACTCGGAGATGGTGACCTAAAAAGCATTGTGTTGAAAAGGTGAATCTGGAAGTCACTGAAGACACTATGTATGTTCTAGGGGGACAGGTACGAGCCATTTCTGTGCTGGTGTTTGGGGTGAGAGGTCTTCTTGGTGCAGGTCTCTACAGGCCCTGCAAGACACTTAGCAGTTCTGGCCCTCTGCTCACGCAGTGACAGCAGTACCTGTCCCTGTGCTAGTTGTTGTGACAACTACAATCAGCGGTAACTATGCCTGTCCCACCACTTTGGAAGGGCACCGTGCTAACACATTTGAAAACCACTGAGGTCTATTCCCAGGAATTCTAACATCCATTTCACGAGGAAGAGTGTTAAGAGTGTTAAAGCCATTATCACTTCTCTATGGCCCAGAGTATATCCTGTGCTTCCCCCAGTGCTCACCATTTGCTTCTTTAGATTGCAGTGGTCCTAATTTCTTTCTCTTTCTAAACACAGTTCTTTGAGGGTAACTCATCACTGTGGTCGAAGAAGGCCATGGCACCCCACTCCAGTACTCTTGCCTGGAAAATCCCATGGACGGAGGAGCCTGGTAGGCTGCAGTCCATGGGGTCGCTAAGAGTCGGACACGACTGAGCGACTTCACGTTCACTTTTCACTTTCACGCATTGGAGAAGGCAGTGGCAACCCACTCCAGTGTTCTTGCCTGGAGAGTCCCAGGGACGGGGGAGCCTGGTGGGCTGCAGTCTATGGGGTCCCACAGAGTCGGACACGACTGAAGTGACTTAGCAGCAGCAGTAGCGGCATCACTGTGGTACTTCCCTGGTGGCTCAGACGGTAAAGTGTTTGCCTGTAATGTGGGAGACCCGGGTTCAATCCCTGGGTGGGGAAGATCCCCTGGAGAAGGAAATGGCAACCCACTCCAGTACTCTTGCCTGGAAAATTCCATGGATGGAGGAGCCTGGTGGGCTATAGTCCATGGGGTCGCAAAGAGTTGGACACGACTGAGCGACTTCACTTCACTTCACTTCATCACTGTAGCTTCCAAAGTGTCTTAAACACTTTAATGGAGTTGCTGCTTATAGGTGCACTTAACTGATCTCCGCATTCACTGATTAATATTAGTAGCTCTGGGGGCCCTGAAAGAACAAGCAAGTCTGTTTTAGCATTTCACTATTCATCTCCAGGTGCTATTATTTGTATTTTCAATATGGGAGTAACACTTTTTCTTTAAAAAATTGAAGTATAGTTGGTTTATAATGTTGTGTTAGTTTCTGGTATAGAGCAAATTGATTTAGTTATACAAATATATATGTGCATTGTAATATTTTTCAGATTCTTTTCCATTATAGGTCATTAGAAGGTGTTGAATGTAGTTCCCTGTGTTGTACAGTAAGTCTTTGTTGTTTATTTAGATAGTGGTGTGTATCTGTTAATCCCAAGCTCCTAATTTGTCCCTCCCCCTGGCTTTCCCCTTCATTAACCGTAAGTTTGTTTACAACATCTGTGAGTCTGTTTTGAATGTAGTTGATGAGCAAATTCTTTGCTTCAGGAAAGACTTAGAATTGTTAAATCCCTACCACGTGCCAGGCCCTGTTCTAGGCTCTGAAGAGAAAATGATGAACAAGACACATGCAGTCCCTCCCTACTCTCACAGAACTTCCAAACTGGGGGTGGGGGTGGGGTGGGGCAGATAAAAAGCAGATTAACTAGTCCACGTGATCACTTCAGTATTACAGTGAAAATAAGATGGGTTGCTACACTACAACCTGATGGGGGTGGGGGCAGCCCTGTTTAAGACAGTGTTCTCTGAGTTGAATCTGAAAAATGGGAAGAAGCAAGCCATGAGAAGAGCTTGGAGGAGAGTGCTGCAGGCAGAACCCAGCATGGGGGCAAAGGCTCTGTGAGGGGTGAACCCGACCTGTTTAAGGAACAGTCAGCAAGGCCAGTGTGGCTGAAACAGAGAAGACAGGGAAGTAGGGGAGAAGGGTAATGGGATGAAAGTGGTGGGTGGGGGTTGGATTTAAAGGGAAGCAGTTTAGATTTGGTACAAAGCATGTTGGGGAGCCACTGGAGGGTTTTGAACAGAGGAGCAACACCATATGAGTTAGGATTTTTTTTAAAAATCATCTTGACTGTTGTGTAGCTTGAACTCGATGGGGGCAAGGATAGAAGGAGAGAGACCAGCAGGGGGCTGTTGCAGTCATCCAGGTTAGAGACGATGGTGGCGTGAACCTGGGGAGTAGCTGTGAAGATGGAGATGGATTTGGAATGTTTGATCAAGGAATGGAGTGGAAACGATCTTGCTGCAGTGTTGAATCTGAAAGGAGAGGAGGAAGAATGCCTGGTAGCCTGAGCGCCTGAGTGAAGGGCGGTTCTATTTAGGGAGATAAGAGTTACTGGGTTGTGGGGGTGGGGGGTAGTCTGAGGGGAACAGGTTTGGGGGGAGGAAAATGAAGGTTGAGATGCAAATGGGACATTTAGCTTGGAGACATTGAATGGGTGGTTGAATATCAGTGTTAGGGTTAGCTGGAGCTCCAGCCTATAGAAAAATTAAATGCAAGTTAGAGCCACTGTAAGTTGCTATTACATAGTGGCAACTAACAAAGGTAGTGGAAATCAGGACTGTGAGGATTCAACCATCCCTCCCCTCCACCTTTCGCTCCTGGCAACCTCAAGTTTATTCTCAGTCTGTGAGTCTGTTTCCGCTTTGTAAATAAGTTCATTTGTACCATCCCTCCTAGCTTCAACATATAAGTGATATTATATGATATTTCTCTGTCTGACTTACTTCACTCAGTATGACAATCTCTAGTCCATCCATGTTGCTGCTAATGAATAGTTGGGGAGTTTGAGATTGACATGTACATAGTGCTGTTATTTAGAGTGGGTAACCAACAAGGACCTACTGTATGGCATGGGGAAGTCTACTCAATGTTACATAACAGTCTAAGTGGGAAAAGAATTTGAGAAAGAATAAATATTGGGTTGGCCAAAAAAGTGTATTTGGATTTTTCTAAAACCTGAACAAACTTTTTGGCCAACCCAATACATGTATATTTGTGATTGGGTCCCTTTGCTGTGCTCCTGAAGGCAGCACAACATTGTTAATCAACTAAACTCCAATATAAAATAAAAAGTGAAAAAGAAACCCAATAAGGATCCAGTGTGAGCAGGGCTGCAAGAAGATCAGGCGTGTTAACACTGCCGTTGGCACGATAAATTGACTTTATCTTTCAGGAGAACAACTTGACAATATGTAATGAGCCATGCAAATGTTTTCCTGGCCTTTGACATGGGAACATATTTCGAGGAAACAGTTTTTTAAAAGATTTGTACAAAGATTTTCATTAGTGGTGCTTGTTCTCGTACTAGTAGTACAGAGCGGTAGTGGCGCTCTTCTGGAAAAGAAAAAAGAAAGCACAGATTCCAAGGGAGGGGGACTATCTAACCAAATATATAGCAACTCTAAAGGGTTTCTATAGACTTTCTCTTTATATAGAATTTCTCTCTATATAGAATTTGCTATAGGCACAAAAAGTGAGAAATGTGTTGACTATGTCAATTCTGGAATTGTGATTCAACAGGTGCAAACCCAGATTGTGAAGGCCCATAAGTACAACTGTGTAAACCTCGCATGCTATTCATGCTGAAAATCATAAATATACAGTTGTCCTGTTTTTTCAAACCACTGCATCTGCTTTTGACTTTGTCCCCCTTTCTTCTTGGCAGTGTTTGGTGATCAGGGTGCTATGACACAGAGGTCCACCATGAAGAATTCACATGAATTGTGACTTTTCCAGTCTTTCCTCCCTTTATCAAACTTTTGCCAGAAGGTATTGGAAAGTATGTTCTCCTGCAGGATGTGTATTCAAATAAGTTTCCCTTGGGATTTTAAAAAGGTTGTGAAATACTGTGGCTCTCACAGACTGCTTAGGAGTGCCAAGCATGGTCCCATGTAAAGGTCACTTTTTCCCTGTAGGTGGCGACTCGTGGGCAGGAATCTTGCTGTAATTTTCAGGTTGTGAAGATGAAACCTGAGAAGCAAAACACTGGTGACTTGACGATATGCAAATAGTATTTCTCACAAATAATACTCTGACTCTTCAATGAGTGAGGCAGAAGTACAGAAGATACTCCAACCACATTCCATTAAATCCCTGATAGCTTTTTTTCCCCCTAATATGAAGAAGAGAAAGCAATGTGTCTACTTCAGTAGCGTCATAGTAAATTAATACAAGGTTTAAGGTGGTATTTGGAGAAGGCAATGGCACCCCACTCCAGTACTCTTGCCTGGAAAATCCATGGACGGAGGAGCCTGGTAGGCTGCAGTCCATGGGGTCGCCAAGAGTCGTACAGGACTGAGCAACTTCACTTTCACTTTTCACTTTCATGCATTGGAGAAGGAAATGGCAACCCACTCCAGTGTTCTTGCCTGGAGAATCCCAGGGACGGGGGAGCCTGATGGGCTGCAGTCTCTGGGGTCGCACAGGGTCAGACACGACTGAAGCAACTTAGTGGCAGCAGCAGCAGCAAGGCGGTATTCCTAGGTGGAAGTGTCTAGAGAGAGATATTTTGTAACAAAAATGTTCTTGGTGTTGGAAAAGGGGGGTCAAAGACCAAAAGATTGGTCAGACAGGTGTTCCAACTGCCATGTGCATATTTTAAATAACAGCTCCCTCCCTTGCAACCATAGACTGACTCTCATACTAACAGAGTTGCATAAATGTATTTGCACTGAAAGGCCTAACACAAACCTTTCTTTAGGTTAATTTAGTGACTGAGCACACACACATTTTTTTAATGGAAGTATTGTTGATTTACTATATTGTGTTAGTTTCAGGTGTATAACATAGTGATTCAGTATTTTTGCAGATTCTCTTCCATTATAGGTTATTCCAACATATCAGGTATAATTCCCTGTGCTATACAGTAAATCCTTGTTGCATATCTATTTTATGTAGTTGTTGATCCCATGCCTCAAATTTGTCCCTCCCCACCTCCCTCCCCACTTTGGTAACCATAAATTTATTTTCTATGTCTGAGTCTGTTTCTGTTTTGTATATATATTTATTTGTATTCTTTTTTAGATTCCACATATAAGTGATATTATACAGTATTAGTATTTGTCTGACTTCTTTCACTAAACGTAGTATTCTCTAGGTCTGTCTACATTGCTGCAAATGTCAATATTTCATTCTTTTTATGGCTGAGTAATTGGGTTAATTTATTTTTATTACTCTCAGAAACACTTTGCTTTCCCCAACATTATCACATAAAGGGAACATTCATATGATCTTTTAAAAGAGGGAAACAAAAACAGGAAATTAAGTTGCCCAAAGAGGTGAGTTAACATGAATCCAGTTTTCTTCATTTCAAGATCAAAATTTCCTGTACTAAACCGTACTTTAGAGCAGATTTTCTTTGTGCTGGTAGAAGAGATTCTCTCTCAGTAAGACTGCAGTATATCATGGTCACAAATTGGTCATTGCTGTGGATCTCCAAAAAGTCACTTCTTTTATGCCCTGAAAGCCCCCAGAGCCACAATAAGCCCTTTAGGACCATCTTAATTTGAGAATTTAGTCATTTGGTGGATCCTAGATTGGTTGTCTTCCTCTTATTGCAACACTGTGTGCTGCTCATTTTAATGACGTGATTTAAAGACTTTTAAGATCAGAGCATATGGTCAGCCTCAGTTTTTAAATTGTTGTTCAGGGGACTTCCCTGGTGGTCCAGTGACAGACTGCATTCCGAATGTAGGGGGCCTGGGCTTGATCCCTGATCAGGGAACTAGATCCCACCTGCCACAAGGGAGGTTGCATGTTTCAGCTAAGACCTGGCACAGCTGAATAGACAAATATTTAAAAAATTATAGTTCGGGTTAATGATGTATCAAAACACCTGAACGTTCATCCATGACCTCTTGACTGAAAAACCAGGGAACTTCTCTATTTGGTCAAGACTTACTGGAATTCTGTACTAGTTGAGAAATTGGAAATGTACTAGGTTGATTTGACCCCAATACATTTTGGCTGCCTTGTTGACAAAGAATATGTCAATATAACTTTATACATCTTAAATGCTTTCGAAATGACTTAACTTTAAGTTTCAGAAGCCTAAAGAAAAAAGGCAGCAAAGGACCACTTTGAAAGAGGATATTGAGTTGTGCAGATGGCCTTATTTTATTTCACTGTTTTAAGAAAAAAGTGCCTCATTCAAATAGCATTCCTAGCACCCTGACAGCAAGTATTTATGAGAGTGAGAAAAAGGGAGAGAAAATGAATGAAGCATACTTTGCTCATGACTCAGGTTCTTTTAATGTCATGGTTCTGATCTAAAACACCTGAGGTGTAGCAGAGGCCTCCCTCTGGTATCTTCTGAAATGAGAGAAGGTATTGGAGGAACTTTGCTTGCAGACCCCATACAATATATTGATTTTTCACTGCAGGTTCAAACAACTGTTTTAGGGAATATCTTGAAACTGATTACTTTTCTCTAGTCTCTTATTCTGCTGCTATTTAGTCAGCTTTGCTACTAGCTACAGAGGCAGGAAGATGGGGTGGACCCATGACTAGAGAAAGCAGCCACGGTTCTCTGAGAAGCTGCTAGAAATGTTCTGGCGTTGAGAACTGGTTGAGTGAAATGCTTTGGTAGAGCTGTGTACACAAGATACTGCTGGAATGTGCACTGTGTAAACATTATTGAATAACTCTAATTTTTGAAGGTTAGAGGAGTTCTCATTTGCCTCTGCAAAGGCGTTGAAGAATGAGTGATCTCAGTGGTGTTGCTTTTCATAACAAGGCTAGAAGAGAGATATGTGTATGTGTGAGGGGGCTAGGAGGCCATGGTAGAACATACTAGAGCATGGGAATAGTTAAAAATCTTGATTAAAATTCAATTTTTGAATCATTGATGAAGGCCATACTTATGACATTCTTTGCCATCAGGGCTCAGCTTATATTAGGCATATGACAGGGATTAGTAAAAATGATGGGGAAATTGTTAATGAATTCTACCATTACTATCAGTTGAAGCACAGACATATTAAAAGGGAATTTAGCATAATACTCTCAAGGTCTTTCCATGCTGTCACAGATGACAAGATTTCATCTCTTGTATAGAGTATTATGCTATGTAAAATAAGTCAGACAGATACCAAAAGATCTCACTCACATGTGGAATATAAAACACAAGCAAACAAACACCTAAAATTAATTAGCAGACCAAGCAAAGCAAACACATAGATCCAGAGAACAGAGTAGTGGTTACCAGAGGGAAAGGTGCAGGGGAGAGGGTGAAATTATAAAGGGGTCAACTGTATGGTGTTGAATGGAAACTAAATTTCTGGTGGTAAGCACACTGTAGAGTACTCAGTAGTGGACATATAATTTATATGCATACAGTTTATATAATGTTATAAATCCCTTTACCTCAATTTTTTTTAAGTATTTAGAGGGTATATTCAGTTCAGTTCAGTTCAGTCACTCAGTCGTGTCTGACTCTTTGCGAGCCTATGGACTGCAGCACACCAGGCCTCCCTGTCCATCACCAACTCCTGGAGTTTACCCAGATTCATGTCCGTTGAGTTGGTGATGCCGTCCAACCATCTCATCCTCTGTTGTCCCCTTCTCCTTCTGCCCCCAATCCCTCCCAGCATCAGGGTCTTTTCCAATGAGTCAGCTCTTCGTATTAGGTGGCCAAAGTACTGGAGTTTCAGCTTTAACATCAGTCCTTCCAATGAACACTCAGGACTGATCTCCTTCAGGATGGACTGGTTGGATCTCCTTGCTGTCCAAGGGACTCTCAAGAGTCTTCTCCAACACCACAGTTCAAAAGCATCAGTTCCTCGGCACTCAGCTTTCTTTATAGTCCAACTCTCACATCCATATGTGACTACTGGAAAAACCATAGCTTTGACTAGACAGACCTTTGTTTGCAAAATAATGTCTCTGCTTTTTAATATGCTGTCTAGGTGGGTCATAACTTTCCTTCCAAGGAGTAAGCGTCTTTTAATTTCATGGCTGCAGTCACCATCTGCAGTGATTTTGGAGGGCAAATTAGGTTGTTCTAAAGAATCAATTTTAAATCATATCCTGGTAACTTGATCTTAGTGATTTTGCCTATTTGAGTAGATACATTTTTATTAATGGACTTCCCAGGTGGCTCAGTGGTAAAGAATCCACCTGCCAGTGCAAGAGACACAGGTTCAATCTCTGAGTCAGAAAGATCCCCTGGAGGAGGAAATGGCAACACATGCTAGTATTCTTACCTGGAAAATCCCATGGACAGAGGAGCCTGGTGGGCTATAGTCCATGGGGTCACAAAAAAGTCAGACACAACTGAGCAACTAAGCACGCATGCATTTTTATTAATAAATATAAATATGCATAAAATGTGTAACTATATCTACTAAATAATATATGTAATTTAAAGTAGTTTTCCTTTTTAAATTGAAGGATGTTTGATTTACAATATTGTGTTAGTTTCAGATATGCAGCAAAGTGATTCAGTTATATATGTATATAACTGATTCTTCTCCATTATAGGTTGTTATAAGATATTGAATATAATTCCCCGTACTGTACAGTAGGTCCTAGTGGTTTATCTCTTTTATGTAGAGCGCTATGTATCTGCAGTCCCCATATCCTAATTTATCCATCCCCCACCCTTCCCCTTTGGTAACCATAAGTTTGTTTTTTATGTCTGAGTCTGTTTCTGTTTTGTAAATCAGTTCACTTGTATCATCTTTTTTAGATTCCACATATAAATGATATCATATGATATTTGTCTTTGATTTACTTCACTTTGTATGATAAACTCTAGTTCCACCCATGTTGCTGCAAAAGGCATTATTTCATATGTATGTGTTCCTAAGCCATAAAAAACATATATGAAATAATGCCATTTGCAGCAACATGGATGGAACTAGAGATTATCATTTATATGTGTGTGTGTGTGTGTGTGTGTGTGTGTGTATGTAATCTTCTTTATCTATTCAGCTGTCAGAGGACACTTTGGTTGCTTCCATGTCTTTGCTATTGTAAATAATTCTGCTATGAACATTGGGGTGCATGTATCTTTTTGAATTAAAGTTTTTGTTTTTTCAAGAAATATGCCCACGAGTGGGATTGCAGGATCATATAGTAACTCTATTTTTAGTTTTTTAAGAAACCTCAATGCTGCTTTCCATAGTGGCTGCAGCAGTTTACATTCCCATGTACAGTGTAGGAGGGTTCCCTTTTCTCCACACCCTCTCCAGCATTTATTTGTAGACTTTTTGATGATGGCCATTCTGACTGGTGTGAGATGATACCTCATTGTAGTTTTGATTTGCATTTCTCTAATAATTAGCGATGTTGAGCAGCAGATTGCTTTATTATTTTTAAAAATTAGTTTATTTTAATTGGAGGACAGTTGCTTTACATTATTGTGATAGTTTTGGCCACGTATCAACATAAATCGGCCATAGATATACATGGACTCAGTGGCAGATTACTTTTGAACATATTAAAACAGGGATTGTATGGGGAAAAAGGGCACAAACCTTTTAAAACCTATTTTCAGGCACAAGGTAGGGCCTTGTACAGTTTTAACTAGATTCAAGGATTGGCATGTTTAAGCTTAGAGTTGAGAAAGTGTCCTGTTTAGAAGTTTCTGGCCTCTCTGGATGACTAAGAAGATGCGGCCACCCCAGGCCCTCCTTTCCTCACTGCGGCCTTCAGATGGGGCACCAGCCTCGGTCTCTGCTCGGCATTCTTTACTTGCTGAGGCCATCTTGCTCTCCACTGTGGTCATCTGACTTGTGACTTCTGCTGTAGAATTTACTGCTTATTTTAGAGTCGGTGTGAGAATGAAGCAATAGCCAGTTTTTTTTTTAATGTCAAAAAATACCAATATCAAGCACTATAAAATACCATCTGATCCATTTCCCTTCAAATTTTAGGAGAACATTTGCTATACTTCAGGAAAGCAGAAAGATCTGGCTAAAATATAGAAACTGAGTGGAAATTGCCCTTGTGAAGGATATGAGGCATACGTTTAATGTCAAGAAGTTGATTTTTAGTAATTTTTGTGAGTTTAATCTTAAGTAGAAGGAAAAATAGAAAATTTACATACAATCCATTTATATCAATCATGATTTTAAATGAGTGACTAAAAAATGCCTCTGTTAACAGAGTAAATCACCAAAACATTTTATTAAAACCACTTTGCAAAAAACTCATCACTCAGTTTCTGAACTTCATTCCTGTGTATACATAGTTTTGACAAAATTGTATCTAAAATGACACCGCAATAAGCATCTTTGAACATCTTCTCTTCTTATTTTTAATTCTTTCCTTAGGTTGAGTTCCTAGAGCAGCTTCCTGGTTCAAAGGGGATGAGCATTTTTATGGTTCTTGGTTTGTTTTGCCAAGTTATTCTAAAAAAAAGATGTAATTAATTTTTCATTCTGGTAGCTCAGCTGATTAAGAATCTGCCTTCAATGCAGGAGACCCCGGTTTGATTCCTGGGTCCAGAAGATCCCCTGGAAAAGTAATAGGCTACCCATTCCAGTATTCTTGGGCTTCCCTGGTGACTCAGATGGTAAAGAATCAGCCTGCAATGTGGAAGACTTGGTTTGATCCCTGGGTCAGGAAGATCCCCTGGAGGAGGGTATGGCAACCCACTCCAGTATTCTTGCCTGGAGAATCCCCATGGACACAGGAGCCTGGCGGGCTACAGTCCATGGGGTCTCAGAGAGTTGGACACGACTAAATGAGCACAGCACGGTAGCAAGATATGAAGGTACCTAGTTTTTCCTTCTTCCCCAAACTCTCCCATGAGTGGGCTTTTGTAATTTTTTAGTTATTTGCGTAAAAAGTACTCAGTGTGATTGTGTATCTTGAAATTAAAATTTAGATGTTTGTATCATTAGCTATTTTTGTATAATAAGCCATCTGAAAACTTAGTGGTTTAAACAAAAACCATTTCTTATTTCTCATGAGTCTGTAGTTTCTCAGGACTGTTCTGCTCATCTGTGATGGCTGCAGTTGATCTTGATGGGGATTGCTCTTATGTGAGCCGTCAGTTGGTGGGTTGGCTGGGAGCTGGCTGGACTAGGATGGCTGATGAGCCATCACAAGTGGGCTCTTCCCCATGTGGCCTTTTTCAAGCAGGCTAGCCCAGGATTCTCCACATGCTATGGAAGGGTTCCAGGAGAGTGAGGGCCACTTGATGCCTCATCTGAGAGCTGGCACTAGAACACTTCTGCCACATTCTATTAGGGGGAAAAAAGGCAAACTCATGTTCAAGAGCTGGGGAAAATAAATTCTATCTCTTGATAGCAACGACTCTCAGTTCAGCTCAGTCGCTCAGTCATGTCCGACTCTTTGAGACCCCATGGACTGTAGTACACCAGGCCTCCCTGTCCATCACCAGCTCCTGGAGTTCACTCAAACTCATGTCCATCGAGTCAGTCATGCCATCCAACCATCTCATCCTCTGTTGTCCCCTTCTCCTCCCACCTTCAGTCTTTCCCAGCATCAGGGTCTTTTCAAATAAGTCAGTTCTTCACACCAGGTGGCCAAAGTATTGGAGCTTCAGCTTCAGCATCAGTCCTGCCAATGAACACTCAGGACTGATCTCCTTTAGGATGGACTGGTTGGATCTCCTTGCTGTCCAAGGGACTCTCAAGAGTCTTCTCCAACACCACAGTACAAAAGCATCAATTCTTTGGCACTCAGCTTTCTTTATAGTCCCAATCTCACATCCATACATGACTACTGGAAAAACCATAGCTTTGACTAGACAGACCTTTGTTGGCAAAGTAATGTCTCTGCTTTTTAATATACTGTCTAGGTTGATCATAACTTTTCTTCCAAGGAACAAGCATCTTTTAATTTCATGGCTGCAGTCACCATCTGCAGTGATTTTGGAGCCCAAAAAAGTAAAGTTTCTCACTGTTACCATTCTTTCTCCATCTATTTGCCAAGTGATGGGACCAGATGCCATGACGTTAGTTTTGTGAATGTTGAGTTTTAAGCCAACTTTTTCACTCTCCTCTTTCACTTTCATCAAGAGGCTCTTTAGTTCTTCTTTACTTTCTGCCATAAGGGTGGTGTCATCTGCATATCTGAGGTTATTGATATTTCTTCCAGCAATCTTGATTCCATCTTGTGCTTCATCCAGTCCTCTGCATATAAGTTAAATAAGCAGGGTGATAATATACAGCCTTGACTTACTCCTTTCCCATTTTGGAACCAGTCTGTTGTTCCATGTACAGTTTTAACTGTTGCTTCTTTACCTGCATACAGATTTCTCAGGAGGCAGGTCAGGTGGTCTGGTATTCCCATCTGTTTAAGAATTTTCCACAGTTTATTGTGATCCACACAGTCAAACGCTTTGGCATAGTCAAGAAAGCAGAAGTAGATGTTTTTCTGGAACTCTTATTTTTCTATGATCTAACGGATGTTGGCAATTTGATATCTGGTTCCTCTGCCTTTTCTAAATCCAGCTTGAACATCTGGAAGTTCATGTACTGTTGAAGCCTGGCTTGGAAAATTCTGAGCATTACTTTGCTAGTGTGTGAGATGAGTGCAATTGTGCGGTAGTTTGAGCATTCTTTGGCATTGCCTTTCTTTGGGATTGGAATGAAAACTGACCTTTTCCAGTCCTGTGGCCACTGCTGAATCTTCCAAATTTGCTGAGCATCATCTTTTAGGATTTGAAATAGTTCAACTGGAATTCCATCACCTTCACTAGCTTTGTTTGTAGTGATGCTTCCTAAGGCTCACTTGACTTCACATTCCAGGATGTCTGGCTCTAGGTGAGTGATCACACCACTATGATTATCTGGGTCATGAAGAACTTTTTTGTATAGTTCTTCTGTGTATTGTAGCCACCTCTTCTTAATATCTTCTGCTTCTCTTAGGTCCATACCATTTCTGTTCTTTATTGTGCCCATCTTTGCATATTAAGTTCCCTTGGTATCTCTCATTTTCTTGAAGAGATCTCTAGTTTTCCCCATTCTATTGTTTTCCTCTATTTCTTTGCACTGATCACTGAGTAAGACTTTCTTATCTCTCCTTGCTATTCTTTGGAACTCTGCATTCAAATGGGTATATCTTTCCTTTTATCCTTTGCCTTTCACTTCTCTTCTTTTCATAGCTGTTTATAAGGCCTCCTCAGACAACCATTTTTCCTTTTTGCATTCTTTTTCTTGGAGATGGTCTTGATCATTGCCTCCTGTACAATGTCATGAACCTCCATGTCTATGTCATGTTATAAAGTGTGTGGATACAGGGAAGGGTGAAAAATCAGCATCATTTTTGCAGCTGTTAGACTGCAGTGGTCAATATTGTCCTTCAAAGCTCCCATCTTTCAAAGCTCTATACCTGTTCCAGCAATATACCCAGTAATTAAAAAAATATATAGAGCCTTTTTCAGAATATAAGCCAATTAAGAAAATCACTTTGTTCTTTCTAGCCATCCATTCTGTACCGCATTCTTGAGTTAATTTTTGATGATTTTGAAATATCAAATCCACAATAAAACAATTTCAAAATTGACCTCCATCAAAACTATTTAAAAGAATGTAGCCCAGACTTTTAAATCAATCCAAGCAAAGCATTCTAAAATGTTTAAAATGGCAGTATCCTTGGAATACTGGAGAGCCTGACAAACTGGTTACCTTGAAGTGATTAACTATTTTGTGTATATTTTTTTCTGGAACATTTGTTAAAGCCTTGCTTTAAATAAATACCTATTGACTACAGATAAATTTGGGGGTTTAGTGTATCTTAATTGAATATCACAGAGAAGGCAATGGCAACCCACTCCAGTACTCTTGCCTGGAAAATCCCATGGGTGGAGGAGCCTGGTAGGCTGCAGTCCACGGGGTCGCAAAGAGTCGGACACGACTGAGCAGCTTCCCTTTCACTTTTCACTTTCATGCATTGGAGAAGGAAATGGCAACCCACTCCAGTGCTCTTGCCTGGAGAATCCCAGGGACGGCTGGGCCTGGTGGGCTGCTGTCTATGGGGTTGCACAGAGTCGGACACGACTGAAGCGACTTAGCAGCAGCAGCAGCAATTGAATATCAAATTACTTTTTCTCCTAAAGGAGTTTAGTGTTGACTTATTTGGGTTGCAAATTGCAGCAAACTGACTGGATTTTGTCTTCATTTTGCTCTTTAGATAATGTTTTTGGAGAAGTAGTGCATGTTTATTCTCATATCATCCCAGTTCAGTATTGCTGTCATAAGGATTTGTAGAACCTAATGTTTTAGATATTGCTTTTAGTAAAGTGTAAAGTGTTAGTCGCTCAGTTGTGTCCGACTCTTTGCGACCCCATGGACTGTAGCCTGCCAGGCTCCTCTGTCCATGGGATTCTCCAGGCAAGAATACTGGAGTGGGTTGCCATGCCCTCCTCCAGGGGATCTTCCTGACTCAAGGATCGAACCTGTGTCTCTTATGTCTCCTGCATTGGCAGGTGGGTTCTTTACCATTAGTGCCACCTGTGAAGTTCAAACACTGCATTTAGTGGCTTTTAAAAAACCAGTGTATACAAACTTTGTCCCCTAAAGGGAGTTGATGAGTGGTCTTTCAAGAACAGTGATAAAAGAATTCTGTACCTATAAAGTTAACCATGATTTAGCAGTAAATCTTGCCTGAGAGTTTCCATCATCTGGCCATACATGTTTGTGTTTAAATCTCCTTGAAGTTAACATTAATGAGAAACTCAGGTGATACAGATTCTGAATACATCTACTTTTAGAAAAGAAAACTCCTTTATTGAGAAGTGCTATTTGGAGTCAGCAAAGAGGAACAGAAATCCCTAATTGCCAGTATCAGTGATCTTATGTTAGGACAGCTTAAGAGAGCTTGTTCACATGAAATGCCAGCAAGCACTCATGTTTGGACATTTTTCCATTCCCAAAGTAGAGGGCAGATTCTCTTTGTCATTCACTAGAAGAGGCTGTTTTCTCTTCCCTTGATCTAAAAGTTCAATTTAGTGAAAGTCAACAGCCTGGAGAAATGAGAATAGATTATGTCTGTGTAAGACTTGGAAACCAACCTGGAGGAAAGATGTTAGATCAGTTGCCTGGGTTAGAACTGTCAGCTGGGTGCATGTCCATAAATGTGCTACATGTATTTTCTCCTGGCCCTGTTTCTGTGCCATCCCCAGCAGGTTTTTCTGCGACTTTATATTTCAGCTCAATTATACAACAGACTAGAGATTTGAAATCTTGGAGTGTTACTGTATTGTTGTTCAGTCGCTAAGTCACATCCAACTCTCTGTGACCCCATGAACTGCAGCACGCCAGGCTTTCCTGTCCTTCCCTATCTCCCAGAATTTGTTCAAACTCATTTCCATTGAGTCAGTGATGCCACCCAACCATCTCATCCTCTGTTGCCTCCTTCTCCTCCTGCCCTCGATCTTTCCCAGCATCAGGGTCTTTTCCAGTGAGTTGGCTCTTTGCATCAGGTGGCCAAAGTATTGGAGCTTCAACATCAGTCCTTCCAATGAATATTCAGGGTTGATTTCCTAGGATTTCAGTAGGATTGACTGGTTTGATCTCCTTGCAATCCGAGGGACTCTCAAAGAGTTTTCTCCAGCACCACAGTTCGAAAGCATCAATTCTTTGGTGCTCAGCCTTCTTTATGGTCAAACTCTCACATCCATATGTGACTACTGGAAAAATCATAGCTTTGACAAGATGGACCTTTGCTGGTTTAAAGTGGTGTCTCTGCTTTTTAATATTCTGTCTAGGTTGGTCATAGCTTTTCTTCCAAGGAGCAAGCGTCTTTTAATTTCAAGGTTTCAATAACTGACCACAGTGATTTTGGAGCCCAAGAAAATGAAATCTGCCACTGTTTCTACTTTTTCCCCATCTATTTGCCATGAAGTGATGGAACCAGATGCCATGATCTTAGTTTTTTGAATGCTGAGTTTTAAGCCACTTTTTCACTCTCCTCTTTCACCCTCATCAAGAGGCTTTTTAGTTATTCTTTGCTTTCTGCCATTAGAATGTTATCATTTGCATATCTGAGATTGTTGATATTTCTCCTAGCAATCTTGATTCCAGCTTGTGAGTCATCCAGCATGGCATTTCCCATGATGTACTCTGCATGTAAGTTAAATAAACAGGGTGACAATATATAGCCTTGATGCACTCCTTTTCCAATTTTTAACCACTCCGTTGATCTATGTCCAGTTGTAAATGTTGCTTCTGTCCTGCATACAGTTTTCTCAGGAGACAGGTATGGTGGTCTGGTATTCCCATCTCTTTAAAGGCTTTAGTGTAGTCAATGAAGCAGGAGTAGATTTTTTTTTTTTTTTTTTGGAATTACCTTGCTTTTTCTGTGATCCAACAGATGTTGGCAATTTGATCTCTGGTTCCTCTTTCTTTTCTAAATCCAGCTTGTATATCTGGAAGTTCTTGGTTCACATACTGTTAAAGCCTAGCTTGAAGGATTTTGAGCATAATCTTGCTAGCATGTGAAATGAGCACAATTGTAAAGTAGTTTGAACATTCTTTGGCATTGCCTTTCTTTGTGATTGGAATGAAAACTGACCTTTTCCAGTCCTGTGGTCACTGCTGAGTTTTCCAAATTTGATGGCATATTGAGTGCAGCACTTTAATAGTATTGTCTTTTAAGATATTAAATAGCTCAGTTGGAATTCCATCACCTCCCCTAGCTTTGTTCATAGTAATGCTTCCTAAGACCTTCTTGACTTCACACTCCAGGGTGTCTGGCTCTAGGTGAGTGACCACACCGTTGTGGTTAATTGGGTCATTAGGAACTTTTTTGTATAGTTCTTCTGTGTATTCTTGCCACCTCTTCTTAATCTCTTCTGCTTCTATTACATCCTTGCTCTTTCTGTCCTTTATCTTGCCCCTCTTGTATGAAATGTTCCCTTGGTATCTCTAATTTTCTTGAAGAGATCTCTAGTCTTTCCCATTCTATTGTTTTCCTATATTTTTTACATTCATTTAAGAAGTCTTTCTGGGAGAAGTCAATGGTACCCCACTCCAGTACTCTTGCCTGGAAAATCCTGTGGACGGGAGAGCCCGGTAGGCTGCAGTCCATGGGGTCGCGAACAGTCAGACACGACTGAGCGACTTCAATTTCACTTTTCACTTTCATGCATTGGAGAAAGAAATGTCAACCCACTCCAGTGTTCTTGCCTGGAGAATCCCAGGGACGGGGGAGCCTGGTGGGCTGCCGTCTCTGGGGTCGCACAGAGTCGGACACGACTGAGGCATCTTAGCAGCAGCAGCAGCAGCAGCAGCAAGAAGCCTTTCTTATCTCTGCTTACTATTTTCTGGAACTCTGGATTTAGTTGGAACTCTGCATATCTTTCCCATTCTCCTTTGCCTTTTCCTTCTCTTCTTTTGTCAGCTATTTGTAAGACCTCCTGTATAGGCAAGCCATTTAATTTTCCTGAATCCATTGAACGTCTCCATCTACAAAACAGGCACGAAAATACCTATTCACAGGTTGCTTCAGGAACCAAATGAGATAAAGTAGCATAAATAATAGTCACAGCTTATAGTGATTGAGAACTTGCTGTGTGCGGGGCACTCTTCTAAGGACTATGCCCATTTACTCCTTCCTAAAATCCTATTGTTTCTATTTTACAATTAAGGAAACTGAGACACAGTCTATAGAAACTCTCTGAAACCTCTAAAACACATTAAACAAATGTTAGCTCTAACCTTAATTCTCCTGGTAGTGTATATTTCCTTATCAGTTTGACCTAAATCCAACAAATGCTGCTGCTGCTGCTAAGTCGCTTCAGTCGTGTCCGACTCTATGCAACCCCAGAGACGGCAGCCCACCAGGCTCCCCCGTCCCTGGGATTCTCCAGGCAAGAACACGAGTGGGTTGCCATTTCCTTCTCCAATGCATGAAAGTGACAAGTGAAAGTGAAGTTGCTCAGTCGTGGCTGACTCTTAGCGACCCCATGGACTGCAGCCCACCAGGCTCCTCCATCCATAAGATTCTCCAGGCAAGAGTACTGGAGTGGGGTGCCATTGCCTTCTCCGCCAACAAATGCTAGCACCATTCAAAAGCTGAATCTGTGTTTCCCTCCTGTGGTATCCTAATAGTTCCTTTTCACCCTCTCAGGTTTCCTGTGGATACCATGACGGTCACGGTGGTGTATGATAACTCAGAGGCCACAGAACTGTGCGCAGCTCAGCACCTCTACCTCAAGCCCATAGCAAAGCTGATGATCAATGTGTTGCTCCCTGAGAGCCCGGAACCCTCGAGACCCATCTCTAACTGGGAAGTTCTGGACCAGCTGAAGAGCCTGATTTGTCCTGACCAGTTTACCACTGTGCGGCTTGCCAAGAGCACCAGGGACTTCATCCGATTTGAGGGGGAGGCGGAAACCCGAAGCTTGGTTCAAATCCTGAAGGCCAAGTTGCATGGGAAGATCATCAAGCTAAATGGCTTGGAAACAGACTTAAAAGTCACGGTGACAGACGCCCAGGGAGAGTGGGAGTGCTTCCCCAAGGAAAATGGGGCCACCCCGATGGGTGATGGGTCTGAAGAGCAGGACCATGATAAGAGTCCAAATTCCATATACTTCGAAGGGCTGCCCTGCAAGTGGTTTGCTCCCAAAGGTTCCAGTGGGGAGAAGCCGTGTGAAGAGATCCTTCGGGTGGTCTTTGAAAGCTTTGGAAAGATCAAGAATGTAGATATCCCAATGCTCGACCCCTACCGAGAGGTTATAACCAGTGGGAGCTTTGGGGGGTTCAACTTCGGCTTGCAGACGTTCGAGGCATTTATACAGTACCAAGAGTCAACTGACTTCTTAAAGGCCATGAAGTCCCTCCACGGGATGAAGCTGATGCTTAAAGGAAATGATGGGAAAGCTCTGGCATGTAACATCAAGGTAAGGAGCAGCCAGGGTTTTATAAAAACTTTTTTTCCCATGGTTCAGGTGGTCTTGAGTAAAAGCTAGAAAGAAGCCTTTAGAACAGATTTCCTTAGACCACCCTGGAGGCTCTGATCAAGAGCTAATGTAAAGATTTATGTTGTCATTAATAAATGGGTGTTTTTTGGGGGCAAAATATCGTCATGATTAGGGCATTCTCCTACTGTCAGCCACGCTGCCAGCTGTGGTTTGAAGTGATGGTTGTTATAGTCTGGGGCTCTGCCCAGCTCCTTGGGGACATTAAAGGATTCTTCATGGTCCTTATGGAAGTATCTCATATGCTTCTTCTGTTTGACAAATTGCTGGGAAAGGGCAACATGCAGCTTGAAACAAGAAAGGCAGTTTATTCCCTCTTTGCTATGGGAGTCACAGTTAACTATACATTAATGACGACTGTCAGGTAAATTCTAAAACAGAATCCCAACAAACCTGGTTCCTTTCCTCTAAAAGTCAGCCTGTCTATCCAGCATGAAGACAGCTTCATGACTGTCTGAATGCCTGGTCATCTTGTTCTTGAAACCTTCATGCAGCTAAACCCTTTTTCTCTAAATCAGTCTTTAGTGTGAATTTGACCTTTCAGCTTCAGTAGCTTCAGGTGTGTGTGTGTGTGTGTGTGTGTGTGTGTGTGTTATGTGTGAGGCTTCTTGGGTTAAAATATATGTTTGAAGCTTATGAGCTATTCAGTCTGACAAAAGATCTAGCAATCGCTATAAAGACCACCCACACACTACAGCAGCTTAAAAAATAAAGCATTACCAGTGGAATGAAAACATCTTCCCCTTTGTGTACCATCCTCAGTCAAGGCTGCTCACTCCCTTCAAAGGTAACTGTGATGGTGAATTTGGTGTTTGTCACTCATGCATATTTAAATAGCTACTTCTGCATCCTTGGGAGAAGGCAATGGCACCCCACTCCAGTGTTCTTTCCTGGAGAATCCCAGGGACGGCAGGGCCTGGTGGGCTGCCGTCTATGGGGTCGTACAGAGTCGGACATGACTGAAGCGACTTAGCAGCAGCAGCAGCTGCATCCTTATATTTTTTAGGCGAATTTATTTGTAGTGCATCAATCTGACTTTTACTTTATTTTCAGATTTGCAAATTTGTTTAAAGTCACTATAGTCAGATCTTGTTCTCTTTTGGTCAATTTTCCTACATCTTTGCTCCCCCCACCCCATTTCTGGACTGTTTTTGTCTCTGCTGATTTAAAAAAACATTATTAATAACTCAGTTAATCAGTATAACAAACCAGAAGCAATATACTCACATCCCTTAGAACTCGTGTCCATACGGGCACTATGATGCCGCATATGGCTGTCAGGTGAGTTCCTCAAAGGTTCTGCCAAAGAAAGTTCTAGAAATCCCACAAGGACAGTTTGAGAGATGACTGAGAGGCAGTGTAACTGTATGGGTACTGGGACGCAGAGAAGGCATTTTTAATTCATTTGGTTTGGCATTGACAGGTACAAATTAGTTTTAGCTCTCTGGTCTGGGACATACCCAGCCAGCGGGCAAACTTTTCTAATGATACTTTGAATTGTTTGAGAGCAGGTTATGTTTGATACAACCAAACACTTCAGTGAAGGAGCTATAAAGAAGAGAAATCAAGAAAGGCTGAAATTACAAGAGTTGGAGGAAGAGAGGAAAAAAGCAAAGAAAAGAGAAGAGGAAAAGGCTGAAAGGTGAGGAGACCTAGTTCAATGAAGAGCATTGTTGTTGTTGTTTTTGTTGTTTTTTGTCTGTTTTTAAACTTTCGATTTACGGATTTATCTCTTCAGGTGAATGGGTTCACTTAATAGATAGCATGATGGGGGGAGCAGGAATTGGTGCCCATTAGAAAATTGCTGTCTTTCCATTACATTGTTACAAAACCAAAAGAAGAAAGCAGTGAAAAACAAGATGCTTTAAAAGTATGCTTGTCAGGAGGAGCAAGTAATGAGGAATAGTAGGACCAACCAGATTAGGTTGTCTAGGAGTTAATAATCATTAAAAAAAAAAAAAAGGCCAGGTGCTTTTAGCATGAAAATTCTAGCCTGCCAACTTACAAGTTTCACCAGTTTACCTAAATTTACCAAAGTTTACCTTGCCTATCCATTGAAATTTTGGGGGAAAATTCTTTTCTGTTTTGGAAAAGATTTTTTTTCATAAGATGATCAATAATCAAACTAACCCAGAAGGATCTGTTGAGACCGTTTTTCCTGTTGGTTCAAGTTCTTTCTGTGAATTTAAGGAGCCTATGTATTTACTACTTTGAGCTTATCATTGTTTCCCAGTTTAGGAGCTTGAGACTAGAAAGGACCATTGGATTGTCAAGGGTTTGCCAAGAAGGGACAACTGGACCAGAACTACAGGGCTCCCAAAACCAGTTTTACCTCCTTCCTGGCTCCTCCCCTTGCAGGTTTATTCTTCCAGCCTTTTATCCAAATTATAGGAGTTTAAGAGTAGTCTTCCATGTGCCTCTCACGTTTTTTTGGCTGGCGGAGTGCTAAGAGTTACCTAAGGTCTTGGCTGTGAAACTTGGCCAGAAGCTGATCCCAGTAAAGGTAATGAGTCCCCCCAAATTTCCAGATCGATTATGCAGTTGAGCTCATCCTCCAGTTTGGGGCTCGGTCCTCCCTCAAGCAGTTGTCCTCCCCTGCCCTTCCCCCACCCCCCAGGTTTTCCATGCCTCTATGAGAGCCTAACCAAAACATCTTAAATATTCAGAAAACAGAAAAATAAGCCCATATTCTTCTAAATCAGCCTGTTTTTATGATAATGTACTGAGTGGCTCAGATGGTTAAGAATCTGCCTGCAATGTGGGAGATCTGGGTGCAATCCCTGGGTTGGGAAGATACCCTGGAGAAAGGAATTACCTGCTCCAGTATTCTTGCCTGGAGAATTCCATGGATAGAGGAGCCTAGCAGACTACAGCCCATGGGGTCACAGAGTGTCAGACATGACTGAGTGACTGACACTTCACTGTGTTAAGGAGTGTGCACTAAAGACCAGTTCTCACCTTTAAGATTTTCTGAGTGCCTTGGCTTACTTTCATTTGCGTCTGTCTGTGTGACCAGCTCAGGACAGGTTTTGATCTCAAGAGAAATGGAATCATCACTGCGAATGCTAGATCCCATAGTCCCTGCTTCTGGTTTGAGAAAGTGCGGGGGGTGGGGGGAGGTTGAGGCCCTTCCTTTGAATTCAGTAGTCTTCTTCGTTTATTTTTTAAATACACTCTCTCTGCATGAGGTCTCCTGTACGTGTTTCTAACTGACCAACTTCGTTACGCATCTCACCCCTTGGCTGATGTGTCACAGTGTCTTTTGTCCTCAGTGGTCTAATGTCGAGCCCTGGGGTGTTGTAGCTGGAGATTTTGGGGAACTCCTGCCAGGGAGGAGGTAGTGGGGAAGAGAGTAACCCTTTTGCCCAATAAACACCTTCTAAAGGGTTCACTCTCTTAATCATTATCCAGAAAAAGAAAAGAGGAGAGGAAGGTCCAGGAAAAGAGGAGAAAGGCCAGAGTCAAGAGACGCACCCAGAAGGAAAGGGACAGGCACCGGCAAAGGAGACAGAAGAACAGCGCCAAAGTGGAGGCCCAACCAGGGTCCAACTCTTCTGAAGACCTGGAGAAGAGGAAGATCCCACTGACCCAGACGCAGCTGGAGGCCCTCTACCTGATGCGGGCACTCCTGAGGAAAATTGCAGTAAGGCTCTTGCCCCATTGTTCTTTGGTTTGGGTAGCTAGTGACCTCTCTGAGTCATTATGGCCTTTACTTTGAAATAGCAGCCTATTGTTTAACCAGTGGCTGTGGAAGACTTACTGTATTCGTTGAGGTTTGTTTTCAATAGGCTGGTCTCTAATAACCACAATTTTGCATTGACCCAAGGGATATTCAGGTTCTCTGAAGGGGTTGGGTCTCACCTCCACCATCTGGCGTGCACACACACACACACACACACACACACACACTTTGTGTTTCTCAACTTTGGGACGATGTCACTCAGAGCAGTGTAGCTTGTGCACCTACTCTTCTAAGCTCCTAATGGAGGTAACAGAAAATGCCAGGAGGAGGGATGTGGAGTTTATAGTCCTACATTACCTTTCGCTGGCCATTCATCAGTGACAGGATTGGATGGGAAAGGAGGGCCTTGAACAGACATGTTAGTCTAGTCTTCAACTGTTTGCTAAGGAATACCTCACATCATAGGCCAGTTGTTTTGTTTGGAGAGTTTCAGTTGGGGAAGTTTTTGTTCTCCCATTTACTGACCTCCTAAAGATAACCAGATTCAGCAGATGCCCCAGAGTAAAGACCGAAGCATTCATTTGAAAAGCCACATTCAGCGTTCTTAAACACCAAGAGTGAATGGCATTCATTTTCAGTAGAGTTGATTTTAGGTATATTTGCCATCTCACCTGTTTTTGTTTTGTTTTTTTTCTCATTGGTATGGCCCATCAAACTGCATGAAATCAGGATCAGAAAAACCTCACATTTATCTTGACAATAAGGCGAGCTGGATCTTTTTTAGTTTACCTTGCTTCAACTGCTGCTGCTAAGTCACTTCAGTCGTGTCCAACTCTGTGCAACCACATAGACGGCAGCACACCAGGCTCTGCCATCCCTGGGATTCTCTAGGCAGGAACACTGGAGTGGGTTGCCATTTCCTTCTCCAGTGCATGAAAGTGAAAAGTGAAAGTGAAGTCAAGTTGCTCAGTCGTATCCGACTCTTAGCGACCCCATGGACTGTAGCCTACCAGGCTCCTCCGTCCATGGGATTCTCCAGGCAAGAGTACTGGAGTGGGGTGCCATTGCCTTCTCCGTTAGTTTGCCTTAATGACTGCCAAAAGTGACTTCTTTTGAAGAATTCCTCTCTTTCAATGTGTGTGGTACCAAATTTGAATCCCAATTCCTGGGTAAGCTCTGAGCCCTGATTTGTGCCGAGTGTCAGTGGGAGCTCAGTACAAGCTCTCCCAGCAGGGTAGGGGCCGTAGTCCACACCTTTCACCTGCCCTGCAGTCATGGACAGCAGAGAGCACCATTGTCACAGCCATATTTTCTACTTGCTATCTTGTTTCCAACCGAGGTGGTCAGGTCAAAGACATGCTCACTTGTAATCCATAGGAAGAGGCCGGAATAAAACCCCCAAAGGCAGTTTGGCTTTTACAAAGCCAACTGACCCTTTAAGACACATATTTCACCCACCAGTCTTTTCTTGTTCTAGGACTGTAGCCCCAGGGAGCACTGTAGAGCATTTCTTATTCCTCTTCAGCTTCCCACCCTTGAGCACAATACCTGGAACAGTAAGTAGACCCATCAATTTGTGAACAAAGGAAAAAAGGATTATGTGCTTTTGAAGGTATGTAACCGGGGTGCTTTCTAACATAAGGACAGGCACAGACCTAGTCAAAGCAGCCCCTATTAGATGGGGACATTTAATTTTGTACCTCCTGTTTCTTCAGTGTGCTATTATTCCTAATTTGGATCTACCCTAGGTGTAATTAGAGACCTCTTCAGAACAGTGCTATATAGCCCAGTTTTCTTTGAGATTTTTAACCTGTTGAGCTTTTCATGTGAGATTTTTAACCTTTTTCTTTGAAGCAGTCTGAAGAATTTTACCCACGGAAGGCGAATATTGCAGGCTTCAAAGCTCATCATGCTCTGGGGACCATGTCAGGAACTCTGAAGAAAGAAGAACCAAACACTCAGGATCTTCAAAATCAGGAGGAAAAGCTAAAATGCCATGTTTCCAAGTCAGATTATAAACGTAAACGAAAAATGAAGAAAAGAGCTAGAGCTCACTTATGTAAATCTTCCCATCACCTTGGGAGGAAAAAATCAGCAAGAAAAGAGAAAGCTGGAAAATCATTAACTGATGAATACAATAAAAGTTTGAGCTGTGAACAGAATTCCTTGCAAATTATGACTCAAGGTCAATCTCTTGAGAAAGAAGACCAGCATGGTTCTAATACCTCCTATTCTTCCAAATTTGTTGAGAGAGACCATAGCAGGAAACAGAAGATCTATGAAACAGATGAATTTATTGGCTATCTTTTAAACCATTATCAAACTCCAAAATATGCCCGCATCTGCCTAGAACCAAGTCACATAACAAGCACATGTCAGTGGAAGAGAACTGTCCTTGTGAAAGGAAATAGCTTTCAAATCAATTTGAGAAAACATAAGCATCACTCAACCAGTTTGAGCCAAATGCAACATCTAGATAGGAGAGAACAGGTGCAGGAAGATGATCTCTGGACAAATCTTTCTTGGAATCCTGAGCATGTATCACAAAAGAAAAGAAAAGTGGATTATGCTGAAGAATGCACGAAGAAGTTTCAACATCATTTTAAGGACACAGCCAGTGAAGCTGGTGATTGCCTGTCCCCAACTGATGACAAGAGCCATCTGTTGGAAAAGACTCATGCTTACCAAGTCCAGGATCCCATATCCACAAGTCAAAGCCAAGTTTCCTCATCTAAGAGGTCAGAAGACTTTGATTTGAAGTTGAGAGATTTCTTAGAGGAAATTAGCAGTGATTCTGAATGTCTCAGTGATAATCTTAGTGTAAACAGAGAGAAGAAAAAGAAGTCTGTGGCCACGTATGATAGCTGCCCAGAAAAGGGATGTCTTGATGCTGATGAAATCATCACTTGTGATCCAGAAATTATGTCAAGTCAGCAGGCCTTGTATGCAGAGTGGAAACATGATGGGGAGGAAAAATACTCTGAATACAAGCTGAGGAAACCAGGCAGGAGGTCTACTTATGAACTGGGATGTTCGTGGCTTGAGGGTAAAAACAATTCCGTTAGAAATGAGGACAGCAACAGCAAAGAGAGGGAAATACTGGCTCCCCAATACTTATTTGATGAAAGCCACCACCGCAAATCCAGTGCCAGTGATACTCATAGGAAATCCAGTGCCAGACCCTCATAGGAAAGAGGAGGCAGTTTAGTGATAGTGCATTTGACCACAGAGTCAACTATAGGCTCTTTCAAGTGCCAGTAACATCACCAAAAACTGCTAATGCTTCCTATTTGTGGGATTTTCCCAAAAGAAGAGAGATACCATGGAGGTCAGAATATAACTGGGATGCAGGAAAGATGAAAAGACGTGAGTATTCTGGAGATTTCATGCTGAATTCTGATAGTTACTACATTAGACATAACAGTCGGGAGCTCATTGACTATAGAAGCCATTTGAGAGACAACTTCACTAGTTCTTTTTATTTTCAAATGTTTTGAAGGTTTCTTAGATCAGGAAACCCTTATTCACAGTAAAAATCTGAAAGAAGAAAATTTAAAACCAAATGTAGCTATGTAGTTAGCAACTACAGAGCAAGAGAGCAAACACTTAGGAGCTTGAGCAAGGTCAAATGCAAAACCTTGCTTCTCTTGCCAAAGTATAAAGTATAGATCAAAGTGTGTGTGAGTGTGTGTGTGTGTGTGTGTGTGTGTGTGTGTGGCAGATGTGTTGGCAAACTGGAAACACCAAACATCCTGATTCAAAAACTTGGTAAAACAATGTGCTTGCAAAACTTTCTTATCCAAGGACAGACATTTCTACAGTTCGATTGCAGCTTTAATTTGGTGCCATCAAAGGAGCAAATTCACATTGAGAGGAGTTAAGATAGCCCTCTACGGCTCTTCAGCTGTCATAACATTATCATTTAACATCATTTATCTTCAAAGGGATGGCGGTGAATGCATAAGGATCTTTCTACTTGTTCTTTGATTTGGTTCGAACACCATGTGAAGCAACAAACTTTCCTGACTTTTATCTAGAAATACCTATAGATAAAAGAAAAGAGATGACACCTAGAACATACACTGGACTTCTTCATGACATTAGAGGGTTCCCTGAGCATCTACCAGAAGGAAATTAACCTTATTAATATGTTCATGGGACTCAAAGAGTTGTCCTTTTAGAAACAAAGCCTTGGAAGAAGAATCTAAAAGGGGCTCAGATTGTCTTTTGAGGCTGACACAGACAGTGGACCATTAGCAGAGTTGTTTTTTTTTGGAAGAACCCCATGTCATTCCATCGTAGAAAAGCAACAGGATTGAAGTGATACAACTTGGGATTTGTCAAAGGAAATATTGAACAATCCTGGGGCACCAAAAATGGCACTTGGGAAGAGAGGACATGACAGTATTCCATTTCAGGTTATGTAATCCTTTCACTCAGGGTTGGGTGACATCAGTTTGTAAAAAGCCACTGAATATCCCCAAACTGACTTTTATAAAACAGTAACAAGTGCCTCCTCAACCCTCAATAATGCCATGGAGTTAGGAAGAGTCAAGGGTAAAGCCCATACTTTTCTAGTGGGGGGAAAATTGTATGTGTGTAGAATTTGTAAACTCTTAACATAAGCAATTTATCTTTTTACCTACTGGTTTTGGACTCCTTGAATATGTTTTTAAATTGAGATATTTTATAGATTCGTAAAGACATACATCTTAATGCAGTGCATGTTCTACTGAAAGCTCGGCTGACTCATTCTGCCTTATATTGGATTTAGGAACTCAGGGGGGGCAGTAGATGACTTTTTTCTTCCAACAAAACTATAGCTGACATGGCAATGGAAGACCTCAAAGAGATTTGACTGCCTGCAGCGGGCAAAGGTATTTTAATCCACAAAGTAGTGGAAGGCAACATTTTCATATTACATGATTCATTTCAAACAGTCCTAACTTGATAGTCCATAGAAAAGGACCAGCTGGTCAAGCCAAAGTAGGACACCAGTCAGTGTGGCTGCCCAGAATGATAAGGCATGATGTGTGCTTGTAACCAGACTCTTGAACAACCTGATATCTGAGATGCCTAGAAAATCTTCACATCATTCATTTATTTGTTAGCTCTCTTGTATTCAATTCTACTTGCAAGCCAGTGACTCTGCCATCAGAGTCACACAAGCCATCAACTAGGCTTGGCTTGTCCAATCTGAAAAATCACTCCTAGGGTGAGTGCCTTTTCTCCTCTAAGGACTAGCAATGACTATTAATGTTCAGAGTACTATTGTCTGGAGTAGCCTTTAAATTATAACAGCTTGTATTTTGTCAGACAACCTGTGGCAACCAGGTATTATTCTTTTCCAATGAGACCCAACCTCCCTATTTTTTTTCATGTTTAATGCCCTTGAAACAAAGAACATTATGGGTTTGTAATGGAAAGCAGCTATGCTTGTTTTGGAAAAAAGAAAGAAAAAACAACTCAATGTCTTCTGTCATTTGATAATTTTTCTTTGCAGAGATTTTAGGCATGAAAACAATTTGCTGCTCAGTAACCAGACATAAAAAAAATACATTGCAGAATACAGCATGTGCAATTAAAAAATTTTTTTTGTATAATAGAATTGGTGCTAAGTCACTTCTATGTAATATTTTGGTCTAAATACCATCCTGGGACCTAGAAGAAAGTAAAAATCCTGGTTTTGTGTTTACTTTCTATACAACCTTGGGTTTTTATGTCTTGTGGTAATGCATTCTAGATTTGAGCAAATCCCTTTTTTGGTGTGTGTAGGCCTTAAACAAGGATGAGAACAGTTTCTCCTGAACTTTTCAAATGGATTGATGGAATGATTTAGAGCTGAAAATGTGATACTCACTTTCTGTTAATTAACACTGTTATTCTTTGTTGTGCTGTTATTTAAGTGGTGCAAAAGTTTTCTCATATCTTTTTCCTATGTCCAGTGAAGGGCTGGAACTTTAATCTGTGTCTTTTTAAATAGATGTTTTCATGCTTTTCCTTGTATGCATTACTAATAGTGCTTTAAGAATTAGCTAAAAGTCTGTTAATGTGTTTTCGTTACATTTGTTTGAATTCCTCAGGTAGAAAGCCATTGTAACCTGGTAATTTTGAACTTAAGAACCAAATAAATGTATTTTCATTTGTTGCAAGACTGTTCAAAATGTTCACTTTTAAATGTTGATAATTCCACTTTGTGGGAGGGCGAGATTTCTACCTGCAGTATGCTGCTTTGCACTAACATTGCTGCTCCTTTTTGTCATTCGCATTGGTAGAGAAATAATACATGTTTGATTTTCAGATATATTAAAAATAAAGTTGTCATAGTATAGAGTCTTTGTTCATTGACCAGATGTGCTGGATAGAATATCACACACCTGCAGTAATATTTTCTTTGAAAATATGTCTGGTTTCACTACTGTTTTGAGTCAACATCTCCCTTTATAATGCCAGTTAATGGCAATTGACTGTCAGAGCTCATGAAAATGCAGTTGTATTTTCATTTTGGATAAATGAGAATCATATTTTGACTTAAGACTATTCTCCCTTCAGCAAAGGTTTTATCAGTTCTTTATAGGTAGCAAAACAGATTCCACAGAATTTCACCTCAGCCCTTAGGGCTTCGCAGGTGGTGCAGTGCTAAAGAATCCATTTGCCAATGCAGGAGACGTGGGTTCAGTCCATGGGTTGGGAAGATCCCCTGGAGGAAGAAATGGCAACCCACTCCAGTATTCTTGCCAGGAAAATTCCATGGACAGAGGAGGCTGGCAGGCTACAGTCCATGGGGTTGCAGGGTTGGATACAACTGAGTATGTGCATGCGCACACACACACACACACACACACACACACAGTTCAGGCCTTGGTGAAAGTGTAGAAGTTACCCAATTTCCGAAAACATGTGTGGGTGTGGGATGGGGAGTCCAGTCATAGATGTGAGGGGCTTCAGTGATCAGTCTTTGATCCTGAAAGAGTTAACTGTATTTTCACACGAAATGTACAGCAAATTTCTTCTAAATATCTGTAACAAAGGCGGACTGTACCTTAGAGGGCCACTGGGCACTTTCGAGCTTCTTTTTGTTCAGAGAGCTCCTTCTGAGACAGCAAAGGCTGTTTTTGCTCATTCTGGATCGAGGGTTTGCATGAAGTGTGGCCCTCTGAGGTAAGGTGAACATGATATTGTGTAGAGAAGCCACAGAGATGCTGCAAGCACATAGCAAATGCTGCTTCTGATCCTCAGATGTTGGGACTAAGAAGACAGTATCTAGGCAGGGACTATAAGAAAGTAGGGGAGGAAACAGCTGTTCACCTGGCCCCCTCCCTGGCTGGCATGGCTGGTGCCATGGCTGTAACCACCACTCCCTCATCTTCTCAAACAGTGCCTTTTACATAATATGGCTTACAACTGTGTGAGCTGGATTTAAGTTTCTACAGGAAAGTCCTGCCTGATAGTAATATCCCTTTACCTGTAATCAGTACAATGTTTAGTTCTGAATGAGGGGATTCCGGCTATCTGGGGTTGAAGCTTTTAACCAGGCTCTGGATGTTTTCCACCTGGCATCAGACATACCTGTTTGAGTAAAAGGAGCAGCCTATCCTCAGGCTGCAATGGTGGCCCCGTTTCTCTCTCCCTCCCCTTCCCCCAAAGCATACGGCCTAACAGGTTGCTTGGCACAAAACAGGCAGCTCAAATATTTGTTGGATGAAAACTAATGCAGGAAAAGACACGTTTTAAAACAACAAAAACAGGCAATATGGTTTGAGAACATAAAAGCTGGAAAGCTCTGAGCCCTCTCTGATTCAGGGAGTACCTCCCTTGTAAGAAGAGTCTGTCAATTTTCACATGAAAATGGCAAAACACTAATCTTCAGAGTAATAGGTTGTCTGTTTATACAACCGACTGCATATGTAAGTCGGTTGGCATGAAGTGAATCAACTTTGCGACCATAAGGTTCCTGAACACTTTTCTAATCCGATGATACTTAAAGCAAAAACAAAACCTGCCTTGGCACTCAGTAAGTCTTCACTAGAATTACTCCTTAGTAAACTTGCTATAGAATTCAAGGCAGAAGTCTGCCTCTGAGTTTATTAAATTCCGACATAAAAAAGTAAATTCGATTCACTATTTTAACAGGATAAGCTGGTACTTGGTTTTTGGTGTGCAGCCTCTTTGAAGTTGTACCCCTTTCCTTGTCTCTTTTCGAAGACAAAAAACGTCACTCAGAAGTGAAACTCTTGAATCTGCTTCCTCAGATTAAGGTTTAAAAGAAATAAGGCAATCCACCACACTATACTGGGTAAAACCATTTTATTAACTGACCAAAGCACTTCATTTTGTTTTCTGATTTGAGGTAAAACCATTAAACACAGTTCACAAGAAAATACAATGACTATTACTACAATTACAAGAGTTTGAAACCTCACTAGTTATTCATATAATACTTTTACAAATTGATACAACTGTACAGTCTACTTAAGCTAAGTTTATTGTTAACCAAGACCAATATCAAAGACCAAGACACTTGACTACAACTCTTGCAGTGGCTATAGTTTTGTAACAACAGAAGAATAACTGTTAGGTTATGAATACACTTTAAAAACCACTTGGCCAGTAATGTGTACGGTTTCCTCATTCTTCAGGGGCGTGTGTGAAGGCTCTTAGAGAGCAATCTGCTCCTGTCCTACACGGCCCCCTCACATGTCCAATCATGTGAAATAACCAAGAACACAGGGATGGGGAAAATAGTCCTACAATCTTATTCATGTATTTTCGGTTTTTAGGCAAGCCAGCTGATTTTCGCCAAAGCTTGCTTTGGAATGTTGAGATCCTATTTTCAGGCTCATTAGAGATTACTGTTAAGTGAGGGCATCTGAGTGTTCTAAAGAGCACAGGACGATGATGCTGTCCCCAAACAGAGAAAGTAGGTTACCTGTGATTGAGTCCAGCTTTGAGATTTCATTTTGTACTGGACCGCTCTCTTTAATCAATACCAAAGCCTTTGGGACACTGCAGATTTGCTTTAGAGGTAGAGAAAACAGAAATCATGCAGTTAGGTCAATTGAGAAATAAAGGATTTTCTATCTTTAGAGAATATCATGACTCAAAGTCCATTCTTTGTTTCTTGACGCTTGAAGGACTTCACACATTTAACCTTTAAACCTGTTTGGGGGGAATACCCATGTCTTACCTGTCTCTCAGGAAACACAAGTTCCGATTCAGCCTGCCCTGACTACAAATAGAAGAAAAACCGTAATAACATTTGTCTTACAGCACTGCAGTTCACTTTCTGGATTTGTGACACACAAACATATCATGCATTCTAAGACAGAGTTAGCTTTATCAGTGTCACTAGTGATGTTAATTAAAAAAATGTACAGCAAGTGCAAAACTTTTCTAAATATTGAAATCACCATGTTTTAAAGACAGACTGGAATGTTACAAATGATTCTGCAAAATACAAAAATAGATATGCTTCCGCTGAAGGCCTTAATCATTCTTCCGAGTGCTCTCATCTTTTGGCTCCTCCTCGTCTGAGTACACGGTGGGCTCCTCCCCATCCTTCAGCAGTTTGCCCACGTGATGGTACTTGACTGGAAGAAAAGAAGATGACACAACTGGTCATTCTCACGCTTTGGAGAAAACCATTATATTTCGTTTGAAAGCACTTACGAGAGGCCTACAAGCAACACAAAAACATGCTGGGATTCTACAAGGCAGTTTATACCACAGTCCCAGCCAAGTCCCAGGGAGTTAGTTTTGTTCAGCAGATAGAAGTATAGAATGGGGAGTGATGCCTGACAATGTGTGTGCAAGGTAATGTCAAAGTGGGTTGTTTGAGTGTAGGGGAATGTTCAGCAGAGCAAGGGCTTGGTATGAGTTAGTTGGAAGGGTTGCAGGACACTTCGTGGGAGAGGGATATGCTTTGGAAGATGGATAGAAGGACTTGGGGAACGAGGGGTTTCCACAAAGTGCCAACGCCATTCACAAAGGCATTTAGGTGAGACCAAACATCTGGGGAGCAATAAAGAGACTGACTTGGCAGGAGGAGACTGGGAGCAGCGTCAGCCAAACAGGGTGGGGAAATCTTATGAAAGATGTGGAAAGGCAGCCTGAGGAGTCTGAACTTATCCCATAGATAGCAAAGGGCACCGAAAGTGCACAACAAAGGAATGACAAGGTAAAATAGTGCTATGGTAACAACGGTTTCACTGTGTGAGGGCAGGGCAAATTAGTCAGGAGAGTCCAGGGACAGGGTGACTAGGAGGCCAGCGGGCAGATCCTCATGGGGAGAAATGTGAGCCAGGAGGAAGGCAGTGTCCATGGGGTTGAAAAGGGAAGGATATGAGACCCATTAAAGGCAACTGGAAACAGGAGTTACGGAAGTGAACACTGGAGACTCCGTGGACCGAAATGGGGACTTTGTGACCAGAGACTGACAACAGGGACCGGAGAAGTGCAATTAGTGTTGGCAAGATGAAGGTCTCAGTAAACGTTTGAGACAGAAGGTTCAGTGGAATGGTGGGGGCAGAAACCATATTGTAGAGAGCAAGGAGGGATGGAACAGTGGTTAGGGGAAGCCATGATTACTAGATGCTTGTCTGACAGAGGAAGGAATGATAATAGTCTCGGAGGATAAAGGGGAGAGCAGGAGACAGAATTTTCCCTCAACTTGGGGAAAAAAAGCTAGACGTGGTTAAAGGCAGTGGTAAAGGAAACAGGAGAACACTGGAGATTTTGGAGAACGCAGGTTTAAGAGAGCAACCAGAATGTAAGAGACTCGAGGAGGGACGGAGTCAGCAGATGACCACCATATTGGCTGTATTATCGGGCCAAGTTAGTGTAGGGTTAATTATCACAGTGTCAGAGGTCAAGAGAACTCCTCTTCTGAATGTGGGTAGGAACTAAAGGAGTAACCAACCTGTTTAATCAGGTAACTGGAGCTCCTTTGCTGTTAGAACTTGCCTATTTGAACATATTATAAAGGTCCCTAGGGTGCTTGTGACTGTACAAGACAAATAAAAGCTGGGTGGCACCTGAGAAACCTGCCTTAAGGGGGAACCATGCCAGTTTTGAGTGTAGCTCAAGTGTCATGACAGTATTTGGGACTAGCCTTAGTTTAAGGGGTTGGGGGAACCACGGTTTTTTACCCCACTGATGAAATTAAGTCCTATAAAATAGAGCTATGTAAATTATGAATTACAACTCATTGGTTTCATATAGAACACTCTATTGTTACAAAGGCATCCTGAAGATGCAAAAAATGAGGGACTGTTAGATAGCTGAATTATGTTTTCAGAGTACAAAGACTTGCCTCTGGACTTGAAAGTTATACTTAGTTGACTTGGGATCCAAACTCTAAAGGTAGAGTTATACCTGGCTAATTATTAATTCAGAACTCTCTCTGAGGTCAGCATTACTCTCAAAACAGTTGAATTTAGCAAAAAAAAAAAAAATTACAGAGAACAGTAAATAGAAAATGACATTTACAATGAAAAATGACCCTCAAGGAAATGGTCACTATCTTAACATACTGTTTCAAAGCTTGGAAAGATTATTATTCAAATTCTTAGCAGGGAAATATTGCTAAAGATATCATTAAACACTTGGGTTGGACAAAAGCCAATTTCCCAATTCTTAGATTTGAACTTGACCTCCATCCTTACTTCCCCCCAAAGCCCTTGGTCCATAGCATAAACCAGGAAACAAGTGTCTCCTTTCTGCTTTCTTTTTAAAAAACGTAGACACCATTGTTGCTGGGCAGATTATAAGCATCATTTGTAGATGAGGCCTATAGTTAGGCTCAATTAGATTCAAAGAGAAGCTGTTTTGTACAATATAAGTCTCTCATTCTTTAACAGCAATGTGGGCTGCTTTTAAACAGCAAGTTCTACAAGTAAGGGCTTATGAAAATCCTTCTGTAGCCAACATGGCTGCTCTCCTTTTCCCTGCACACCAAATCCTAGTGGGAAAATCTATGCAAACCTCAGAAATTTCAAAAACAGAAACCCAGGTTTCCACAGAGAACTAGCTAGATATTGGGATGCAGTCATGGCAAGTGACTCAGCACTGCTACAATTACTTCAAGCCATGAACTTGATCTGTCCAAGATTCAGGAGCCTATCAAAATGCTCTGCAGTTGCAGACTGCTTAGTAATAACTATTGTACTGCTGTGAATCCCATTATTGGTAGAAATCTGACCCTGGCAAAAACAAAAACAAAAAAAACACCCACTTACAAGTGAACTGAGAGTCCCAGTCACTCAGGGTCTCCTGCTGGGCAGGAGTGAGGTCGGAAAGGTCATCGTACTCATCCTTCAGTGCTTCCTTATCCAGGCAAAAGGTGGCAAGGCCTCTGGATGCATCTCTTCCAGCAAAGACTCCATACGGCCCCTCTTTAAAAACAAAACCAAACCAAAGACCAATTGTCTATTAGACCATCAATTTCTCTGTGGCTCACACACAGGAAATGGCTTCCTTACCAATGAGCGTGGAGAGCCCATTTTTGAGTATCGAATTCCATTTGGAAACCTTAAGTGATTGACGTGGATCCTTTGATACCTAGTGAATACTGAACAACCTGTTGTCATTAAACTTTTAAATACTAAATCAGAATGCTATACTGAAGAGTTGGACACGACTGAACGACTTCACTTTCACTTTTCACTTTCATGCATTGGAGAAGGAAATGGCAACCCACTCCAGTGTTCTTGCCTGGAGAATCCCAGGGACGGGGGAGCCTGGTGGGCTGCTGTCTATGGGGTTGCAGAGTCGGACATGACTGAAGCGACTTAGCAGCAGCAGCAGCAGCATTTCTTGTGATTGCAAATAGCTAATAAAAAAGCCATAAATGATTATCTCCTGGGGGGAGGGTGTTAGTAGGGAATGATCCAAGATATAGTTCATGGATCAGAATTCAACTTCTGGACATTGAACCTAGAACCTGGCTCTGTTCTAGGGACTAGGGTTGCACCAGTGAAAGTTATGGTTTCTGAAGATAAGAAACGTGCGTGCATGCTAAGTCAGTCAGTCATGTCCAACTCTGTGCGACCCTATGGACTGCAGCTTGCCAGGCTCCTCTGTCCATGGAATTCTCCAGGCAAGAATACTGGAGTGTGTTGCCACGCCCTCCTCCAGGAAATCTTCCTGACCCAGGGATTGAACCCACATCTCTTATGCCTCCTGCATTGGCAGGTGGGTTCTTTACCACTAGCGCCACCTGGGAAAATAAGAAACACTAGAGTGTAAATAGAAACATTTTACACATGTATGCTAATACAATTTAATGAGCCAAAAGTGTCTCATAGAGATCTTTGGTTGTGAGACTAGACTGTGTTGAACATTAATGTATGGCCTCTGTAAGAGAAATCATTTTATGAGTATCAGTGGTTTAGAAATCTATCCACAGGTTACATAATCTTCAGTGAGAGTAAAGAAGGCATGGAATCAGGTCTGTCAGCTGTTTTGGGTGGGTTTGAAGACTCTGAAAATTCTATAAAATATCTGACTGCTATTATATATAATGATACTAAATTTTTGTCTAAGAGAGCAGTGAATCATTCTGTATGTACTTCAAGTGGATTTTTCGACTTATTTAAATATTGCACCAGTAAATGTTAAGAATCCAGTGTACTTTAAACAATGTGTTGTTTCCCCAAAGGTAGATCAAGTAGCAAGTCAGATATGAAGAAGTTTGCAGGTAACTACCACACCAAGTGGGCTTCCCTGGTGGCTCAGAGGTTAAAGCGTCTGCCCGCAACGCAGGAGACCTGGGTTCGATCCCTGGGTTGGGAAGATCCCCTGGAGAAGGAAATGGCTACCCATTCCAGTATTCTTGCCTGGAGAATCCCACCGATGGAGGAGCCTGGTGGGCTACAGTCCATGGGGTCGCAAAGAGTCGGACACGGCTGAATGACTTCACTTTCTGACTTCGCTTTCACCATACCAAGTATGAGAACAGATCACATTTCAATATGGCCTGAAACCTCAATCCACTAGGACACTTTTATTTTTACAAATTAGAGGAAATTTATGATCAACTTTTAAAGGCACATAAGATTCCGAAGAAAAATGGTTGTTTTTCATCACCATTACATGCTACCATTTCCACTAGAGAAGGTAAACAGGCCAAGTGGATGGGTTTGGACCTCACCATTTTAGAACTTATGGTTATGGAATACTGAAAACACTCTTGAGGGGAGCATTAAAAATCTTTGGAGAATATATACATTATCCACCAGAATATATAGTCACTAGAATGTAAGCTCCATGAGCAGAGATGTCGGCCTGTTTTGTTCACTACTATATTCCCAGCACCCACAAAGGTGCCATACATACAACATCATTAAAAATAACCAATCATTTTCAGGAATCCTTTATAACACAAAGTGTAATTTCCACGTGATGTTACAGATGCATGGACTCATGCAGGTAGAGACTGAGATCTCACAATGGGCCATCTTTATTACTTTAAAGACGGACAACTGAGGCCTAGAGAGAACAATGCTTTGCCCCAGGTCACACAGGTGGTGAGTGACCCAACAAAGCAGAGAACCCAGGCTGCCTGACTCCCAGTTTCAAGCTCTGTACACAGGCCTACATTCCTCTCAATGACTTTGCAAACTACAATTATATGGTGAAGCTCCAGGCACGTTTCAACTGCTTTATGGGGTGGCTTGGTCGTAACAGATATTTACACGATTACGTTTACTGATAAAGCCTTTAGGTGCACCACTGTAATTGACAAATAATATAGGTATGGTTTTCAAATTATTTTGACAGTTACATGTTTATAAGAAGTAGGTCTTCTAAATCCTCCCCAAGGAAAAACTGTGGCGTGGGAGAGGTTTAGTACATCTGATGTTGATGAGTTGGAGGGGGAGAGTAAAACAAACCAGGAGTGGGGATGAAGGCAGATTGCTGCCTTCTTCACTCTCCCTCCTCTCCCTGAACCCCCTGATTTTAGACGCATCCATACTGGAGGAGCTAAAACCCCTTCTTCCTCTGATCCAAACATGCTGTAAAGCAGAACTTTCCCAGCCTGGAGACTCCTCGAATTTGCCTGGGGGTGGGCGTGTTAAAATGCAGATTTCTGGATCACCCCTTTCCCCTACTCTTGGGGGAGATTAGGCCGGGAATCTGTATTGTACCTCAAGTGCATCAGGTGATTCTGATCTGCAACCAAGCCTGGAAAAGCCTCATTTCTAAGGCCCTACCAAGCCTGTCCCTCTCCAACAGCTCCTCAGTCAACCAGCCCTCATTTCCCCTCTGGTTGGCTTTTCCATGAAATCCCCACACCCAGCAGCCTTCGTAGCCCTACCCCTTTTGTTTCTCAGGATCCTCCCACTTCTCCCTCCCTCCATTTTTTTTTTTTTTTTTTGGCTTCTAGTTCCTTCTCTCCTGCTATGGAGTGTAATACTGTATTACCTTCTGGTCTTGCCACATTCCTAACGACCGCTACATTCAGCCTTCTACATCCAGCTCCCTTCCCCCTATGGAGCCTCCCCTGTTCACCTCCCAGCTTTCCCCGTCTGCCACACACATACCAAACACATGCCATTCACATACCTGACACATGCCACATTGCTAGCACACGCGTGCGCACGCACACACACAAGCCTGACATGCCACATACGCATCACATAGAGCACACACACATCACTCACTGCCACGCACAGTGCTCCAACCTGCTGCTAATCTCATTTCTCATTTCCTTCTCCCACACCTCCCCATTCCTCATGGCTACCCCTGGGGTCATCGGCCTTCCCGGCCCCTCCAAGGCTAGACCTACCGACCCTCTCTCGCCCTCCCTCCCATCATGTTTCCCTCGAGACACTCTCATTTCCTTTCCCCAGACCGACATGATCCCCTCCTTCCAGGAACCCTCGAACCCGATACCTTCCAAACTCCTCCAACACTGCGCTCTGCTGTGCCACCCCCACCACCCTCCGCCTTCCAGACTGACGATCTCACCCCCCTCATCCACCCCCGGCTTAAGCATTTCAGTCTTCTTCCTCCACCCCACGCCGGGGCTGGCGGTGCGGACCGGGAATCTGCGATCCCACTGGCTCGCAGCCTTTCCAGGGTGCCTCTGGCCCCCTGCCCGCCCGGGGAGCCTCCCTGCCCCGCCCTCCCAGGCTGGACACCATTCCAGCCCCTCCCCGGGCGCCCCGCTCCCTCCTCGCCTCTCCGGGACCCAGCCCCGTGCTGGGGCCCCTTCTTTTGTCTTTGCGGCCCCCCGGCCAGCCGCCGTACCAGGCCCGTAGAACTTGCGGCCTTTGGTTACGTCGAACACCTTGCCATTGATGGCCATGAGTATACGCGGGTCCTGTACGCCGTCGAAGCGCCGCAGCTCGGCAGGGGTGAAGTCGCGCCGCTTAAGGCGGGGCAGCGGGGGCGGCTCGTCGTCGTCGCTGTCGCTGGCCGCCGGCTGGTCCCCGCGCACGATCTTGTAGAGCAGAAAGATGCAAAGGCCAAGGAGCAGCAGGTTGAGCGGCGACGTGAAAATCTCTTGCAGCAGCCCGCCGCTCTCGAGCTCGCTCGTGTCTGCGCCGGTCGCCGCCACATCCTCGGCAGCCATGATCGCTGGAGCAAAGGTTGGGCCGGGATAGGCAGGGATCCGGAACTTGCTTTCTCCTCCCTCTCCGCGAGCTACTGGAGCGCGGGGCCCGGCTGACCAAGACTAGCCAGTGGAGGAGGTGGAGCCAGGCGGGGCGGAGTCGGAGGCGGACGGGCGGGGCCTTTCAGCCCCGCCTCCCCGCGGCAGCTGAGGCTCGGCGCGACTCTGTCAGGCCCCGCCCAGCTCAGGCCCCGAGACTTGGCCTCTGTTTGGTGGTGGCTCCCCTCCCCCAGCCGGATCCTACCTCCTCTGCCAAGGGGATTGCGGAACACACCCCTCAGCAATACCTGCAGGGCCTGGCCGCAGCCTCACGCCATCCCCACGCCAGCCTCTAGCTAACTGCGACGCATCACGCAGCCCTCCTCCTTACCCCGAGTTGTTGATCACACACCTACCCGCTTGGCTTTGCCGGGCTCTGTGTAAGGTCTTCTCAGCCACCTGATGCGAACCAAACACTAACTCCATTTCTCCTGCTTTAACCTTCTCCCAGCCTTCCATTCAGAAGACTCATCTTTCCCCGGCCAACCCTCGGAATCACGAGGCTCTCTTAGGAGACAAGAAACTGACTCCTTAAACTCCTTTCCCACCCTAGCTGCTAGAGACTCAGACTAACCATTTTCACCTGGCTCCCCTTGGCAGCCTTTCTCCAGTCCTCCTCCCACCAGATTCTGTGGGGCAGACACCCCTCGGGATAGGTCAAATCAGTGCCTGAGCCTCATCTGAAAACTCCCCCAGTGTCTGGTGAAAGAGATCAGATTGTTTGATTTGCTTTGGGTTCGTTTTTGGAACACTAAATCCTTTTTGCAATCACTGATTTGCTCAATCCCAGTGCATCAGCGGGCAATACTCTGTTGCATTTTTTTTGGTTGTTGTTATTGTTTGTTTGGTTTGGTTTTTTGGCTCAGAATAATCACCAATGTTTCTTTGTTTGGCAGCGTTCTTCTATTTGAAGTTGGTCGAGCTATCCTTGGCAGTCACAATAACCCTGTGCTAGAGCCCAGATGAAGGTGGGAGTTTGAAAGGATCCTAGATTTGGGCCGTTGTTTCCTTGGTATTTCATCCGGCCTTTGATGTGCTAACCGGCTGCACAGGAGCAGCCTCACGGAGGAAGCACTGTCTGTACCCTTCAGAGTCTTAATGTGGCTGCCCTCTTTACGGTGGCAGGGGGAGGGGAGCGGAAGAAAGAGTAGAGAGAAGGGGAAAAAATAATTAAAGCCAAGCCATGTACACATCTGCAACCCAGAGCAGTACTTTTCCATCAAGAGTTCTGTTTGCTGGCACAAAATTTACTCCCCCTCCCAACACGCAGGAGACTGGAGAGATTTGGCTTCTTACCTCAGAATTCTAAAAATTTCTGGCACAAACTGCTTCCATCCCTGCCCCCCCCCCCACCCCATCTTCTTAAATCATTTGTGTGTGTGCTCAGCCGCTCAGTCTTGTCCGACTCTTCCTGACCCCATGGACTATATAGCCCACCAGGCTCTTCTGTCCATGGAATTTTCCAGGGAAGAATCCTGGAGTGGGTTGCCATTTCCTTCTCCATAAATCATGCAAAAGTGCATATGAACTGAACAATCTTTAAGTCAGGCCCACACACTTTTATTCACAGATCTAAATTTAGGATTAGCTGAAATGGCCTTTCCAGATCTTTTGTCAAACCTCTTCAATTTAATCAGGGAAAGCAGGCTCAAACTGGGGGCACTGGGCTGTATTTAGAATCAGATTGTCTTTTTAAAAAAACAAACAAAAAAATCTGTGTATGGCCAAGACAGTTAACAAAAACAAAAAAATTGTGAAATATATTTACATTTGCAACTAATATGACAGACAAAAGATTCATATCTTTTAAGAGCTTGTTTTGATTGACAAGAAAACCGTAAGAGACTAGTTAGTGAATGGGCAAAAATCAAAATAGAGAGTTCACAGAAGAAGGAATACCAGTGGTGAATAAGCATATGAAAAATGTTCAGTCTCAACAGCAATGACAAATGAAGATAACTCTCTCACCTACGACTTTCCTACAGAAAGGATAAAAAAAAAAAGTGGAGGCTGGGAGTTATATACAATATTGATCAGAGACACTTGTACACTGCTGGGGAGAGTAGAAATTGGTATAACCTTTGGTTATCTGTAAAACTATTTGCTATCCATTGATATCCTACTTCTGAAACTCTACTCTTTGGTTCATTAAATCCACCAGTAGGGATCTATCCCTAGGAAACATTTAGAAATGCAAATGAAGATTTCATTACTAAGATGCTCATCAAAGAATCATCTGTAATGTGGAAAAACTGAAAACAACCTTAATGTTCAACTTTAAGAATAGCTGATTAATCCACTCGGATTGTGACAAAACCATAAAATTGTGTGTGATGCAGCCATACAGATATTATCATGACACAGGAAAATGCTTGTGTTTTATTCTTAAGAGAGAAAAACAGGATACAAAACTATATACAATGTGAACTCAACTATGTAAAAAAATGTATAAAAGGAAGCCTGAAAGGAAGCATGCTAAAATGTTAACTGTTGTGATTGTTTCTTCTTTATACTATTCTGTATTTTCCAGAATGAACACATGTCCCTTTTAGCCTCAGGAGGGAAAATGGTTTATTATTTCTTGTCTGAAAAAAATGTAGAATGTAATACATGTTCACTACAGCACACTTTAACAATATATAAGTAACAAATGAAACTCATTTCTCCCTCTCCCAGCTCCCCAAACAATCTTGAAATTCAGCCCACATGTTAGCAGTTCGTCTGTATTCCTGCAGAGATATGAGACACACACACGCATACACATACACAGATTTTGTTTTACAAAACTAGGGAAATTTTAATAATAAATAATTCTTCAGGCTTTTTTCTGAGAGGTACAAAGTAAAAAATACCAACAAGCCACTAGCTCCCACTCAGATAAACTGTGTTTGAAATTTTTAAAGGGCACATTTGTTTAAGGTTACAAAATTCAAACTATAGCAGCATACAAAAGGTAACTTCAGTCCCCTCTCCTCACCTCTGGTTCTCTCTCCTCACCTCTGGTTCTCTCTCCTCAAAGGTAACCATTATTAAAAGTGGGGAAAATGTCAGACAGAGAAAGACAAATACTGTGTGATATTACTGATATGTGGAATCTATAAAAGAAAACAAAACTGAACTTAAAAAACAGATTATGGAAAGATGGTTACCAGGGGCTGGGAGTGGGGCAATAGGAGAGATGTTCAAGGATGCACATTTGCAAATAAGTCCTGGAGATCTAATATGCAGTACAGTGATTGTAGACAACAAAATCATATTATAAGCATTAAACTTACTAAGAGCCTGGATCTTAATTTTTCTCACCACTAGAAGAAATGAAAATTATGTGAGGTGCCAGAGGTGTTAGCTAACATGACAGTGGTAATCTGCAACAATATGAATGTATGAGGTCAATATGTTGTACACCAGAACCTGCTGCTGCTGCTAAGTCGCTTCAGTCGTGTCTGACTCTGTGCGACCCCATAGACAGCAGCCCACCAGGCTCCCCTGTCCCCGGGATTCTCCAGGCAAGAACACTGGAGTGGGTTGCCATTTCCCTCTCCAATGCATGAAAGTGAAAAGTGAAAGTGAAGTCGCTCAGTTGTGTCTGACTCCTAGCGACCCCATGGACTGCAGCCCACCAGGCCCCTCCATCCATGGGATTTTCCAGGCAAGGGTACTGGAGTGGGTTGCCCCATGATGTTATATATCAATTATATCTCAATAAAAAGTGGGGGAAATGTTTTTATGGAGGGCTAGGGGGGGTTATGGGGCTTCCCTGGTGGCTTAGAGGTTAAAGCATTTGCCTGGAATGCGGGAAACCCGGGTTGGATCCCTGGGTCGGGAAGATCCCCTGGAGAAGGAAATGGCAACCCACTCCAGTACTCTTGCCTGGAGAATCCCATGGAGGGAGGAGCCTGGTAGGGATCGCAAAGATGGAGGGAGGAGCCTGGTAGGGATTGCAAAGAGTCGGACACGACTGAGCTACGTCACTTCACTTCACAGGGGGGTTTATGGGCTTCCCTGGTGGCTCAACTGGTAAAGAATCTGCTTGCCAATGCAGGAGATGCAGGATTTGATCTCTGGGTTGGGAAGATCCCTTGGAGAAGAGAATGGCAACCCACTCCAGTATTCTGGCTGAGGAAATCCCATGGACAGAGGAGCCTGGTGTACTACAGTCCATGGGGCCGCAAAGAGTCAGACATGACTGAGTGACTCACACACACACACACACAGACACACACACACACACAGACACACACACACAGGGGGTTATAATTTTCACTTGTCACAGTCCAGTGCCCTTCCTGCTATACCTCTATAGCAGGGTATACCCTTGGAGGGGCAATGGATTAAAGGTAGTCTTGCTTCATATAGAGCTTTGAAAATGCCATTGAAAAGCTCAAGAAGTGATCCAGACTGAAAATGTAAATGCTTTCAAAGCAGAGTTGATGTTCAATAAAATGGGCTGTTGGGTAAACACTGGGATGTTGAGATTGAAGGCAAGCCTCCTACCATTCTAGTTCATGTCGCAACTCTCAGTGGAAAGGTCTTGTCCAGAGTGGCAATTCTCAAAGTTCTCTGGAAAGAAGCCAGGTGCTCTTGACTAAACAGCCCCCTCCAGCCCATGAGAATTGCAGTATATATAATGTATGGCTTCAAATCAATGTCTAAAGCCTATGTATTTGACCTGAGGACTACTTATTTCCCAAGATATACGTTAAGTCTTTTAATGTTTCCAAGCTTCTTGTCTCCTTTAAATTATTTTCATAGGTTTTAAAGAACGTTTAAAGAAGAATAGGACAATTGGCTGATTAGCTAGAAAATGTGTGGGAAGGAATTCAACCTCACTAGTAATCAAATACATACACAGGAATGCAGTGACAACATATCATTTTTCAGCACTCAAATTATCAGAGTGTTATTTTTGCCTTTGGCTGTTTGAAGCTTTTTAAGAATGGTAATACTTTGTGTTGGCAAGCATGTAGCGAGATGCTTACTCAGACACAATGCTGGCCAGAGTGAAATGGCTAGGATGAAAGATTCATCTTATTCACCAGTGTATTTCATGTCTCATATAGTAGGTGATCAATAAATATTCGATGAGTTAAGGTATATTAGAAGTGGACATAGACTTTCTAGTGGTTTACAGTGACTGTAGCCATGAAATTGAAAGATGCTTACTCTTTGGAAGAAAAGCTATGACAAACCTAGACACTGTATTAAAAAGCAGAGATATTACTTTGCCTGCAAAGGTCCATATAGTCAAAGCTATGGTTTTTCCAGTGGTCATGTATGGATGTGGTGAAGGTGAAGGTGAAAGTTGCTCAGTCGTGTCTGACCCTTTGCTACCCCATGAAGTGTAGCCTACCAGGCTCCTCTGTCCATGAAATTCTCTAGGCAAGAATAGTGGAGTGGGTAGCCCTTGCCTTCTCCAGGGGATCTTCCCGACCCAAGGATCAAATCCGGGTCTCTTGCGTTGCAGGCAGATTCTTTACCGTCTGAATAACCAGGCAAGGCCCATGAATGTGAGAGCTGGACAATAAAAAAGGTTGAGTGCCAAAGAACTGATGCTTTTGAACTGTGGTGCTGGATGAGACTCTTGAGAGTCCCTTGGACAGCAATCAAACCAGTCAATCGTAAAGGAAATCAGTACTGAATATTGATTGGGAGGACTGATACTAAAGCTGAAGCTCCAACACTTTGGCCATCTGATGCAAAGAGCTGACTCATTGGAAAAGACCCTGATGCTGGGAAAGATCGAGGCCACGTGGAGGAGAAGGGGACGACAGAGGATGAGATGGTTGGATGGCATCACCAACTCAATGGACATGAATTTGAGCAAGCTCCAGGAGATGGTGATGGACAGGCAAGCTGCAGTCCATGGGGTCACAAAGAGTTGGACACAACTGAGTGACAGAATAGCAGCAACAAGACTTTCTAGAAAGCAGTCCTGGCAATATGCAATAAGAACTTCAAGTTATTTATACCCTGTGACCAAAGACTTTAACTTCTAAAAATTTTTCCTAGGAAAGTACTCAGAGACATGAGTAGAGATTTGTATGGAAAAATCACAAAGCCTGATACATGGTAGAAAAGATGCTGGAAACCATGTAAGTATCCTAAATGCTTTCCACCTCACTCACAATAAAAGCCCAAAGTCCTTACAGCCAACTACAAGGCCTTCCAAGGTTTGTTGCACCTCACCCTGCCTTTATTCTAGGACTTTAGGACGTCATGCCCACTTCCTTCCCAGGTCACTCTACTCCAACCACAGTGGCCACCTTGCTGGCCCTCGAACAATCAGGCATATTCCAATTCCTCCATACTTATGACTCCTTTTGCTGGAGTGTTCTTCCCCACATAGAAATCATTTCCTCACTGCTTTCAAATCTTAAAACAGCCTCCCTCAACTCACTTTCCCTCTTCTCAGATTTATTTTTCTCCATCATAGTATTATTTACTCACTTTTTTGTTTATCTCCTCCAATGTGACTCTGAGTTACACGAGAACAGAGATTTTCTTTATTTCCTTCACTGCTGTATACCCCTGTGCTTAGACTAGTGGCTGGAATATGGTAGGAGCTCATTACATATTTGTGAGCTTGATTTGTTTTTTTAGTTTTTCAATTGAAGTATAGTTGATTTACAGTGTTGTGCTAATTTCTGCTGCTGTACAGCAAAGTGACTCAGTTATACACATATATACATTATTTTTTAATATTCTTTCCCATTATGGTTTATCCCAGGAGATTGGATATAGTTCCTTGTGCTTTCCAGTAAGACCTTGTTGTTTTTTCATTCTAAATATAATAATTTGCATCAACTAACCCCAAATTTTCAGTCCATCCCTCTCCCTTCCCCCTCCCCCTTGGCAACCATAAATCTGTTCTATGTGTCCATGAGTCTGTTTATGTTTTGCAGATAGGTCCCTTTGTGCCATATTTTATCATATGGTATTTGTCTGCTTTTTTTTCACCTAGTATGATAATCTCTAGTTGCATCCATGTTGCTGCAAATAGCATTATTTTGTTCTGTTTCATGGCTGAGTAGTATTGTTGCGGGGAGGAAGGCAATTCTGACTCCATGTTGGAAACTGTTTCTTTGACTTGCTTTCGTTGCTTTTGTCATTCATAATCATACTTAATGAACTGCCTCAGAGGACCCTGCCTCTCTGCCTGACTGTAAACGTGCCCTTGTTCAATTCCTGAGATCACTTCGATTTTTAGAAGTATCCTACTGGTTGAATGATTGAGGATCCACTGGAGGGGCAGATGCTGGAGTAGGGACAGCAGTAAGGAGACTAGTGGCTGAAGGGCGAGGGGGTGTAAGCCAAGCTTGCGACAGTGTGGACACACATGCGAGTATGGAGAGGATCAATGGAAAGGGGCGCGTGGCACCGAGCTTAGGATTCCTCCTCGACTTCTCCCGTTCTCTCTACATCGCATTCCAAACCTTTGCTTGGGTTCGTGGACAGACACTCTATCATCCGCAGTGAGGAGGTTTGCAGAGGGGAGAGAAAATCTGAAGAAAGGGCCTTGACCTCAGATGGGGGCTGTGTCTTAATATGTGGTTCATGGACCAGCAGTGTTGGCATCAGCTGGAAGCTTGTCATAGACACATGATTTTGGGCAGTATATCAGACCCACTGAACCAGAATTTCCATTTTAACAAGAGCCCCACATGAGTCACCTGCACATTAATGTCTGAAAAGCACAGGCAGATATATTTATAATAGATAACCAACAAGGGCCTATGGTATAGCATAGGGAACACTGCTCAATATTCCATAATAACCTAAATGGGAAAAGATTTGGAAAAAGAATTGTTGTTCAGTCACTCAGTTGTGTCTGACTCTTTGCGACCCCATGGACTATAGCATACCAGGCTTCCCTGTCTTTCACCATCTCCCGGAGCTTGCTCAAACTCATGTCCATGGAGTCAGGGATGCCGTCCAACCATCTCGTCCTCTGTTGTCCCCTTCTTCTGCCTTCGATCTTTCCCAGCATCAGGGTCTTTTCTAATGAGTCAGCTCTTCACATCAGGTGGCCAGAGTACTGGAGCTTCAGCTTCAACATCAGTCCTTCCAATGAACGTTCAGGATTGATTTCCTTTAGGATTGACTGGTTTGATCTCCTTGAAGTCCAAGGGGCTCTCAAGAGTCTTCTCCAACACCACAGTTCAAAAGCATCAATTCTTCAGGACTCAGCCTTCTTTATGGTCTCTCCCATCCATATATGACTACTGGAAAAACCATAGCTTTGGAAAAGAATAGATACCTGTGTATGTACAACTGAATCACTGTGCTATACATCTGAAACTAACACAACATTGTTAATCAACTATGCTCCAATATAAAATTTTTTTAAAAATTCAAGTACAGAAGAAAACCACTGGTAGAAGGAACGAACATTCAGGTGGAGAGATCCAATAATGTGTCCAGTGGAGTACTGGGGCGTGAGGCTAAGGCTAGAGGTCTTGACTGGAGAGATACATGTAGCAGGAATCAGGTTGTGAGTGGCAGTTGCAATAACTCACTGGTATTGAATCAGATCACCAGGGAGAACAGGGCAGAGGTGCTGCCAGGGCTCCATGCACAATGTGCTAAGCCAAGGCTGAAATTGATCAGCCCTGGTGACTAGAACTGGCTCCAGTGCATGCATATTTGACCCTCACATTTATGTTACCTTAAAAAATATTAGATGTAAACACTTAACCAAGAGATTTTTTTTACATGAAATCCGGATTTCTGAATTCTCTTAAAAAGTTGGACAACCTGGCATTAGATCCATGTGTGACAACAATTGGCAGTTGATTGGCAGCTACCTCCCTCAGAGGGCACTCCTACAGGAGGCTCACTCCTCTGGACTGTGTTCCCATCGGTGAGACAAGATATCAGCTGTCTTTTAGCCTATTTGCTCTGATTTTCTTAATACTGAAGAGGATAGTCAAATGTTTTTTGTTCTCATGACTCCGTTGAAAGTGGAAGATGAAAGATAAAGAAGAGGGTCACTGTTTCTAAAAAAAAAAGAGAGAGTGAGAACATGTTTCTTTGTGAATTCCAGCACGTACTACATTTTCACATATCCACCATCCTTGTGTGACTCATTCAAATTACTTGCCTGGCATCCATAGGTTGTTAGCCATTTGTAGGAAGAAGATGAAGGCCAAGGGTTTCCCTGGTGGTCCAGTGGCTAAGACTCCATGCTCCCAGTGCTGGAAGCCTGGTCAGGGAACTAGATCCCGCGTGCAGCAACTAAGACCCGGTGCAGCCAAAAGAAAGAAAATGAAGGCCAAGATAGAATCTAGGGGAAGACTGCCATTGTAGGGAGAGGTAGGGGAAGAAGGACCCACCAAGAAGATTGAGATTAAAAACTCCCAGTGATGGACAGACGATTGGGACAGTGTGGTGTGACAGAAGCCAGGGGACGGGAGAGGATTCCCCGGGAGGGGAGAGGTTCACAGTGCTGCAAAGGGATGGAGAGACAGGAAGACTAAAGAGTGAACTGGGCTACGTCACTTGGAAGTCCCAGGTTACCTCTGCCAGAGTACTGTGAGTGTGGGTGTTGTGGGAAGGGCTGGAGCCTCATTCCAGTGACCTAGGGTGTGAGTGGGATTCGGGGATTGAGGAGATCCACCTCTCCAACCATAAGCTTGAGGAGCTTGACTAATGGGAGGAGGGTGGAGGACAGAGGGCAGTCAGATTTCTTGGTTTGATTTCTTTTTTTTCTGAGAGCTGTGACGGACTCAGGCTGTAGTCACGGAGGTGGTAGGTGTTTAGAGGTTGAAAAATACAGGAGAGGGGATGTTAATCAATGCTGTGGCAGGAAGTGAGACAGAAAAGGAAGAAATCCAAGGGGACAGGGACAGGGATGGGAGGAAGGGATTGTGCGTCATCCTTTAGAGTGAGATGAGGGGACCTCAGGGCCGAGGGACTTCACACCTGACAGGCTCGGTGTTTTCCATGAAGCAGGAGGCAAGGTCAGCTGCATGGGGAGTTAAGTGGGGAGGGGGGAGGTGAAGAGCAGGGATGTGAATGTGAGCCAAGGTTAATATTTTCACCGTTCCCTCCATAGGGGCTTTTAGAAACAGGAAGAAACAGGAGACGTAGAGGCATTATGTTGCCTAGGAAACTCAGTGGTTTGCTAAAGCAACAGCAGGTTGTTTTTAATCTCATTAACCCATTCGCATCCATTATCACCTAAAAGAGAACCGGTGAGTAGGACTAGAAACAGAGAGAATTCTGCTTCACAGAGAACACAGTGGGCATCCTCTATAGCTAAGGGAACGCAGAGGGACAGGAGGAGCCCTGGGACCAGAGACTCCACTAAGCTGGGAGGAATCATCAAGTGGCAGAAAGTAAGGTGTCAAAGCCAAATTTCCTTTATTTTCTTGTGCTTGTGTGTGTCCACCAACACACACACACACACACACACACACACACACTCCATACCTCTGCATGTGTGATCCCACTATCCCACCCACCAGAAATGTATAGAGTTAAAATGTGGAAATTATTCCTTCTTTGATTTTTTATTTTCTGTGTGGCAGCATAATCTGTCACTGTCTGTTTTCTCTGCTGGAGCTTCATCACTGGGTAGAATTTATTTTTCTCTCCCTTACCCCACAAAGGGTGGCCAAGGCTTGTGATATGGAGGTCTGGGCTTTACTTGCCCCAGGAGGAGAGTGAAGAGGCATTTGCTTTCGAAAGTCAAGGTTATTGAGAGCTTGGAGCTGGATTATCTGAGAGTGGATTGTCTGAGGCCTCTGAGGTGGGGGTGTGGGGGGGCGTGAGTGTGGACCAGCCCCGGAGAGTGCTAGGTTCCCAGAGCCTGGCCACACACAGGGCCCTGATGCAGAGTCTTAGAGTATCTAGGATCTAGGCCCTGGACCCTTCACCCCTTCAGAAGCCTTTTCCTGCAGGCTCACCTGTCCTCCCCAAGGTGATGCAGCTTCATCTTTCTTGGTGGCTTGGGCTTCCCTGGTGGCTCAGCTGGTAAAGAATCTGCCTGCCATGTGGGAGACCTGGGTTTGATTCCTGGGTTGGGAAGATCCCCTGGAGAGGAGAATGGCTACCCACTCCAGTATTCTGGCCAGGAGAGTTCCATGGACTGTATAGTCCATGGGGTCACAGAGTCGGACACGACTGAGCGACTTTAACTTGCAGCATCCACATGGATGAGCCATCCTGCACCTCGCCTTCTCCTTCCTTGACATTCTTCAGATCCAACTGCCTTTTCCTCTACCCCTCATCAGCCACCCTCTAGCCATCAGTCACACACTAGACCTTTTCGAAAGCACAACTGTGATTAAACTCAATCATCCCCTTTCTCCCTTTGTTGTTTAGTTGCTAGGTTGTGTCTGACTCTTTGCCACCCTATGGACTGTAGCCCACCACACTCTTCTGTCCATGGGATTTCCCAGGTAAGAATACTAGCTCAGTTCAGTTCAGTTCAGTCGCTCAGTCATGTCCACCTCTTTGCGACCCCATGAATCGCAGCATGCCAGGCCTCCCTGTCCATCACCAACTCCCAGAGTTCACTCAGACTCACGTCCATCGAGTCAGTGATGCCATCCAGCCATCTCATCCTCTGTCGTCCCCTTCTCCTCCTGCCCCCAATCCCTCCCAGCATCAGAGTCTTTTCCAATGAGTCAACTCCTTCTCAGCCATTTTTCCCCCAATGTAGTATAGATTTCTTTATTTAGGAGAAAAGAGCAGCATCATGGATCAAACAGACTTAGTAATCAAAAAATTTGGTTGCCTATACAGTCATAAATTAAGACTGCTGTGTTTTAGCATATGGTTATCTCCAGATGACTTGGCATTTTATTTTTCCAATATTGCTATCACAAAATACTGATGTACCAAGATGCCTTTGCAGTGATAGTAGATATACTGGTCCTTTCTACACCATCAGAGTAAATGTCAAATAATTTAATGAAACTGGTTTAGGGCTCTGTCATAACTGTTTAATTCACAGGTAAAAGGGAACCAATAAAATATAAATTTATGGGGACACAGTGTCAATTAAGTTATCACGTGAATGGGTGACACTTTAAGTACAAAATTTTGAAACATACATCCAAATCTGTGAAAACATGCTGCCTAAAGGAGTGATTTTTGTCACCTATAAAATGGTGATTATGAAGCTGATCATATAGGGGTTCAGCCTTTTTTTTCTTTACCATTTTTACCTCTTTTACTGGATTTTTTTTAGTGAAAAAAGAGCTTTAAATCTTTATTTCCATCAACTTCTATTTGAAATGTTGCATTTCCTTTCACCGTTAATGTCTCTTACCCAATTTTAAATGTAAGCACGCCCCAGGTATGTCCAGGGCCAGCATATTTTCTCACTCTTTCCCTAGATGATTTCATCCATCATCCAGTCCTACGAATCAAAATGTGGTTCATAGACTTATGACTCACATATTTAAACTATTTACTTAGCTCTTATCCTAGTCTCCAGACTCTTCTATACACTTAGCCATACCTGACATCAGTAGGCATCTTAGCCATACCTGACATCAGTAGGCATCAAAATCTTTCCATGTCCCAAACCTTTCTCTTTCATCCTTGTATCAGTCAGAGTTCAGCGGTAAAAAGCAGAAACTGTTCAGTTATTTTGAAGAAGAAACTTAACACAGGGCATTGCTGCTGCTGCTGCTAAGTCACTTCAGTCGTGTCTGACTCTGCGACCCCATAGATGGCAGCCCAACAGGCTCTGCCGTCCCTGGGATTCTCCAGGCAAGAACACTGGAGTGGGTTGCCATTTCCATTAAGCACTTGCAAAATCACAAGAAGAGGTGGAGGAACAGGGCTGCAGAAATGGCTTGTAGGACTCAGTAGCTACATACGCCCACCAGGGGTGCTGAGACCTCTGCACCAGTCAGGGAAGGGGACATCAGGAAGCCTCTACCAGGACTATTGTCCTCAAGAATACGACCACATAGCTGCAATCCAGGGAAGCTGAGCCATTGCCACCTCCACCATAGACTGCTTCCTAACATCCAAGAACCTTGCTGAGACATGGGAACACTGAACTTGAAGGTTGCCATTATTGCAACTGTCTCTTGACCATCATTACTCTTTCTGTCTCCTCAAATGCACATGCAAGCACACACACAAGCTAATATTTTGTGTGTGCAAGGTACCACTCTGTGTTCTATCATTATATTACCATCATTTCACAGAGGAGTAAACAGGGATTAAGTAAGCTGCCAAAGATTAGATAGCTAGTGAGTTGTCTCTGCAATTATCTGTGCTGCTTTTATCTCTGAATATTCCTTTGTCAGAGTATCCCATGTAAACAAAATCTTCATAAGCATAATTTTAATGACTGCATAAGATAGCATCTTATGTATCAACCATAATTTTCACCATTCCCCTATTTGTATGTTTAGGCTTATTTCCAATTTTTCTTTATGAACCATAACTCCTTGATAACTATCATAACTAGTGATAACTGTGTATAAATTATTTTGCCTATTTCTGATCATTTCGTTAAGATAAACTCTTTAATGTTCAACTCCTGGGTCAAAGGCTATGATGAGTTCTAAGAATAGAATTATTGAGTCAGAGGTTGTGAATATTTTTTAATGCACTTGATGTGATGGTTGATTTTGCGTGTCAGCTTGCCTGGGCCAAGGGGTGGCCAGATTAAACATTATTTCTTGGTTTGTGTGTGTAAAGATGTGTCTGGATGAGATTGAATCAGTGGACTCCCCAAAGCAAATTGCCTTCCCCAATCAGGGTGGGCATTATCCAGTTCATTGAGGAATAGAATAAAAAGCAGAGGAAGGAAGGATTCACCCCATCCTCACCCCTTCCTGCCTACCTGAGCTGAAACATTGGTTCTTAGGACTTTGGACTCAGACTGAAATTACACTACTGGCTCCAGGGTCTGCGGCTTGTGGAGGGAAGATTGTGGGCTTCTCAGTCTCCATAATCACATGAACCAATTCCCATCATGAATTGCTTATATACACATTGATTCGGTTTCTCTGGAGACCCATGACTCTTACACTTGAGTACATTAATGCATGCGCCTCCTGGCAGTAAATAAGAGTACTTGTCTCCCCCCTCACCCAAACTAGGCATGATTGTCTTATCTAGTTTTTGCTCTAAGTATGCCATATTTGCAAACTTATATTAAAAACGCATTCTTTTTTTTTTTTTTTCTGAAAATTTAACTGGGTGTCCTGTATTTTATCTGGCATCTCTCCCTGAGGTGGCTATCCAAACCCTATTCTTTTCTGAGGTAATCTTTCATTGTGAATCTGAAGGGCAAGGCCTTACCTCCCCTCATGGAAACCAAGGAAAGCACATGGTGCCTCTTCACATACCCAGGGCAGCTAAGGCACCGCCAAGGGCCTCAGGCTCTCAACAAAGACTTTGAATCCCCAGAGATTTATACAAGAAGTGGCAGTTTTGAATTCATTTGTAAAAACTGCATCTAGCAGAGGCCCTGGCAGCCACTGTGGGAACAGTCTTTGCGACCAACTAAGCAGGTATGTTCATTATCCATACTTGGCAGAAGAAGAAACCAAAGCATGTTCAGGTTAAGTAACTTGTTCAAGATCAGAAAAGTAATTACTGTTCAAAAGGAATGATTTGAACCCAAGAAATCTGGCCCTGGAGCCTGTAGTCTTAACCCATTTGCTCTCCTAACCCTCATAACTATGCCATAGCTTTCATTCACTGATTGCCTACTCCGAGTCAGATTCTGGGCCAGGCATTTTGCATAATGAGGTCCCTACTGCCATTTTACAGATGAGGGAACTGAGGTTCAGAGGGGCTAAGTAACGGGTTCATGTTCCCCAGATAGAGACAAATCCAAGAGCTTTTATGTATGTAATTCCATGATGTGGATAATAAAATTAAAGTAAATTAAATAAAAAATAATTTATCCCTCAAGAGAGTAATTTCATTTTGGAGAGAAGGAAAAATAGACTTTGAAAGTCATGGGCATGGTAAACTATTCGTTTCAGCTCTTCAGGCAATTGTGGCCACAATCTTCTTCCCTCTTCAGACCTCTCCCTCTACGAGGTAAAGAAGGTATGAAAGCTAAAGGCTGAATTGGAGCCTGGCTTATTTAGACTTTTGCCTTGTTCATTATGAGGATGCTGTCTAATGATCCAAGTAGGTGAATTAGGCAGCCCCCAATTCATAAAATTTACGTGTGCTCTGGGAAGGAACCAGTCCTCCTCACAAAATGTAATACTTATCTGAAAAGAAAACTAATATAAATAGCTAAGAAAAAGTGTGAGTCAGAGGAATAATGCTATCAAAATATAAAACCACTGTATTAAATAAAATAAAATTTTGTTTGTCAATGTAGCCTCATCATGCTTGTTGAATTCTTTTATAAGTAAGCATCATAAAATTTGAACCAAAAAAAAGAAATGTACTCTAATAAAATAACTTTTATATTAAAAAAAAAAACCCAAAGAACCCCACAGCACTTAAAATTGCCATCCTCAAAGGCCAGACCAATTTGTTGTTCTCATCAGTGCATGAAAGTGCTTTATAATGTTGGGGTAGTGATTTTTAAAATATCTTTGCTGATTTGATGGGAGAGAAACACCCTCTTACTTTTAGCTGTCACTTCGAAACTTCAAGTAGGGTCAAAACTTGTTAATATTTCACTACACATTTGTATTTCTTCACATGTGATTCAACTGTTCAGTTCGTTTTCTGTTTATTTGTCTTCGTTCACTGATCATGGTGCAAGAGGAGACAAATCAACGAAACAGAATAGACAGCCCCCAAAAAACACAACAAAAGTAGGTGTGTGTATGTATATATGGATGCATACATATGTATGAATTTATAAGATAAAGGAAAGATCACAGATCAATGGGAAATAGAGGAATCAGTCAATAAAGAGTGCTGGTATGCTTTGCGATTTGGGAAGAAATAATCACATCATACACTGAAATAAATTCTGCATGTATAAAAGATACATTTTTTAAAAGGGGGGTAATAAGATTATCCATCTGATTCCTGAATGGGGAAATGCTTTTAGGCATACATGGGATAGAAGAACTCTTAAAGTAAGAAAGTGATTGGTATGCTACCTAAAAATTAAGCTTTCTGGACACCAAGAAGCAGCATAAACAAATTTAAAGGCAACCCTGCCCCTGAAAATTCTTGCGGTAAATATTGAAGACAGTGGCTAAAGAGACAATGCAAATCAATAGGAAAGACACTAAAAGAACAAAGACAAGTGAACAAGCAGACAAAGAACTGAAGAGTTGAATCGCATGTGAAGAAATACAAATGTGTAGTGAAATATTATGGAGAAGGAAATGGCAACCCACTCCAGCATTCTTGTCTGGAGAATCCTGTGGACAGAGGAGCCTGGTGGGCTGCTGTCCATAGGGTCGCACAGAGTCAGACACGACTGAAGCGACTTAGCAGCAGCAGTAGTGAAATATTAACAAGTGTTTACCCCACTTGAAATTTCAAGGTGACAGCTAAAAATAAGATGGCATTTCTCTCCCATCAAATTGGCAAAGATGTTTTAAAAATCACAACCCCTAACATTATAAAGCACTTTCATGCACTAATGAGAACAATAAATTGGTCTGGCCTTTGAGGATGGCAATTTGGCAAGGTGCATTAAGAACCTTAAGAAAAGTTCAGACTTTTGTTCCCGAAACTCCTTATCTAGAATTTTATCTTAAGAAACTGGTAATACAGGTAGAGATTTAATACAAAGACATTCATTTCAGCTCTGAATAACCTGAGGAGAACCATTAAGAGAATAGTTAAATAGATCATGGGACAGCCACACAATAGAATACTTTGCAGTTATCAAAAATGATATTTTTAAAAGGACTTTTAATAACACGGAAAAATTTACAATAATAAATTAGATAAGCTAGATGACATGGACAAACTCTCAGAAACACACATATTACCAAAAATTGACTCAAGAAAAAACAGAAAAGTTGAACAGACCAATAACAAGTAAAGAGATTAAATACGCTTCACAATCCTTCTGTCCATGGGATCAAGAATACTGGAGTGTGTATTTCCTGTTCCAAAAGAGATTGACTCAGTGATCAAAAACCTCCTCTTATCACACAGGCCACTCCTGTTCCCTATCTGTAACTTTTATTAAGAATCATTTTTCAATAAAATGAATTATATATAATTAGGGTTCAGATTCTGGACCAAGGCAATACTGACGATGGAAGAAGTTCATCTTCACTTTGCTCTCCATATGCTTTTGGATCATCTCAAGGGCACTGTTTTCTCTTTCCAGTGGCCTCCTGTTATCATCACCTTCCCCTTTAGCAAAGTCTTCTGTAAGACAAAGAGCAAGATACTGAATTGTACTTGGTGGATAATACATACTATCACCAGGGATATTTGCATGTCGACAAAGGCCAAAACCTTAACCAACAGAATGAATCCCTGAGTGAACTGGCATTCAAGGCCATTCCCTACCTCCTCCCACTAGTCTTCTATTTCTTACTACCCCATATGTGAGCTGAGCAATGGGAACAGTCTCTTGCTCTTCCAGCCAAATGGATATACTACCTGGATTTCCCCAGGTGCCTCCCACGTGCTCAGGTTTCTCAGGATTTCCCTTCCATTTGGATGCCTTCTTGTCCACCTACTCAACTCTTACCCACCACCTGGGGCCACCTGCATCGCACACCCCTCTTGAATTCTTCTTTCATTTATTCATTAATTCAAAGACTCTGTCTTGAGCACCTGCCACCATCTGGTAGTGTTCCAGGCACAGGAGATATACTGGTGATGAAAACACACATGGGCTCTGACCTCATAGAGCTTAGTTTCTTGGGGAAGACTGATACCAAGCAAATATACAAATATATGTATAATTATCATGTGTACTGTGTGAACTGGAGGAAAAGAACAGGGTGCAGTGAGAGACGAATGAAGTCAGGGGAAGCAGCGTCCTTGAGTGGCCCAGCTGACCCTGACCCGTTCCTAATTGAAACCCTGAAAGCCTTACTGAGTGAACCACTCACTCAAAAATGTCTCTGGCATCCCTTTAGGTGCCAGGCCCTGGGCAATAATAATACAAAGTACCACTGACTGAGCAATTACCATATGCCAGGCACTGTGCATGTCTGCACTTGCTATACCCTCCCATTTAATGCTTAAAATGACTCCATGAGAGAAGTACTGTTATTATTTCCATTGTACAGATGAGGTGACTGAGTCACAGAGTGGGTCAGTTACTTTCCTAAGGCCATTCGTTTTGTAAGTGACAAAGTTGGGATTCCAACTCAGACTGTCTGAATCCTGAGTTCACCCACATAACCACAATACTGTACTCTGTAAGACATGTGTGTGTGTGTGTGTGTGTGTGTGTTTGCGGAAGGCGCACAGTTGAAGAGATGGGTCCAGTCGGGAGTCTGCCACGCAGGCACTGATCATATCTTGCCATAGCCTGGTCCTATCCTTGGTGCACAGCAGGGAAGGGAGGGAAATCCAGTCTGCTGAAGTGGGGGGTGAGGGGCATGGATGATGGGGATCACAGCATGCAGTGACAGGATTTGAGCTGGATCTTGGCTGACTTTGGAATTTGTCCATAGAAAAGGGGAAGAGAAGAGGCCTGGAGAATAGCCTGTTCAAAGCCACAGCGATGGAAAGAACACGGAATGTCTGAAGCCCGAGCAGTCTGCTCTTGACCCTGCTTAGGGGCCAGGGTCGTGGCAGGGGAGGGGGAGGCTGAGGGTGCTGTCTTGTCTTCTTCCTTCCATGTTTGGAAATACACATTCTCTTTTCCCAGGGAAGATGTTCTTTTCTTCATTTTGGAGGCAAAGCTGGGCATTGAAGATGCGCGGAGACAGGTGGCTATATGCCACCCCTCTAGTTTCCACAGAGTAAAAGATGCAGGAAGCATGATAAAAGAGCCGAAGGCACATTCAATCTTCTACATAATAGGAGAGATGAGTTAAGATTCTCTTGGTTCTTGGACAGTATAAAAATTGAAAATTTATCCTCAAGCCAGAGAATGAAATCTTACCAGTCACAATCTATGCTGTCCTTCAGTTCTTGCAGATCCCTTTGGTGACTTTATCCTAAACAACCGACACAAGTTTTGTTAACAGAACCATCCCAGGTTTTTGGGAATCTACCACCTTGTATCCCACAGAGTCCCTGGAAGAGTGCTGAACACACACTATGTGCCTCAGTTTCCTCATTTACAAGATGAGCACAGTAATAGCCCCTAACTCAGAGAGTCAACGGGAGGATTAAATGAGATATTGGACGGAAAGAAAGTTCTTAGCACAGAGTCTGGCTCACTATAAGCCCCTCCCCCCATGAATGTTAATATCATAGTGAGATTTGCTGATGGTGTGTGGGCTTTTCATCTGGCTTTGCTTTGGTTTTGTAACAGTAAACTGGGAAAAGAGGTATTTGATGTGGTCTAGGAGTCTTTCTGTTCCCTTCACTCCCAAACACAGACAATATCTAAGGTCAACACCCTGGGGTTATTCTGACTATTATGCACTTAAGAAACGTTTCTAACCAGTCACCAAAACAAGACCATTTCCCTTGGCTTACTTCTTTTTTTTTTTAAGTTCAAATTTTCTTTCTTTTTAAAATTTTTTTATATTTTATTTTATTTTTTAACTTTACAATATTGTATTGGTTTTGCCATATATTAACATGAATCCGCCACAGGTTTGCCTTACTTCTGAATCCAGATCATGGGCTTTTTGCTGCATGGAAATCAGCCTGTATAAACTTGAAACTGACTCTGCCAGTTTCAGTTTCTTGCCTCCTGCCCCTTTTTCCTTGGCCTCTGGGAAGCATCCCACTGACTCCCAAGTCTGGTCTCAGCATTGACCCCTTCCTGGCTGCTCTTCTAAGTTGATACACCTCATTGGCTATGGTTCTGAAAAACCATAAGATGGCCACCTTGGAAAGACCCTTAGGTAACGATTACTCACACTCCCCGCCTTCATTTTACAAAGGAAATGTACCAGAGAAGGGGGAGGGGTGTGATTTAGTCAGGTCACACATTGAGTCTGTGGCGAAACATGACTATGAACTGTCCCACAAGGTGTTTCAGGACTCTCAGCCTGACCCAGGAGCAGAGCTAGCCTGCCACGTTGTCACCACGCCTCTCCCTTTTCGCAGGAGTATGTGGGGCACCCAGTAAACACTGCTCTGGAGGGCAATTGCAAAGCCAGGAGGAGAAGATAGCCCGATGACCCATCTTGTTCTTTTTTTAAAAAAATTGCTGCACTGTCTCCTATAGCACCTGGGATCTTAGTTCCCCAACTAGGGATAGAACCTGCATCCCCTGCACGGCAGGCATTCAGTAAACATTTGTTGAGCTGAATTTCATACATCTCTGAGGGCAAATATTCACTGCAGTGTGGATGAGGATGTACGCTGACTGTGCATTAAAAACAGCCTTGATAGCATATTCAGAATGGGGAGGGGAACCAAATGTCAGCCAGATATTAAGGGAAAACAGGTCCCTAGATTCCCAGGGAGATGGGGTGAAACACAGGTCATCCTTATGGCAAGATTCCTCTGCAGTATTGCCCAGGCAAATGAAACCTGAGGTTACCAGAAATGTACATACTAATCAGTTCCATAAGGTTCCTTGGGCTTTGGTTTTGTTTTGGTAAGTTTAAGCCTTACCAAACAAAAGAAGTTTGTTTTACCCAGTAGTCTCATCATCAGAGAAAACAGTCCTCTACCCACCCACTTTTATCCCCTCCCTAGGGCTTCTTAGTTTTAGCAAAGGAGCATTTAAAAACATAAAGGCAATTGCTAAATAGTAAGAATGCCAACTCCTAGGAGCAATTTGACAGTGAAAATGCAGTTCCCCCTCACCATGTTTATATATTTATGGGCTTTTTATGCTTTGTATATGACATGAATACAGACATCTATCTGATCATTTTTTTGAAATAACAGCTTGATTGAGATGTGATTCACATCTCATAACATTCATTCCTTTAAAGTATATAATTCAGTGGGTTTTTTTTTAAGTATATTCAGAGTACTTCCACCATCACCACTATCTAATTCCAGAACATTTCATCACTCTGAAAGGAGACCTTGTGCCCATTAGCAGTCACTCTCCATTCCTTCCTCTCCCAGCCCCTGGCAACCACTAATCTACTTTCCATCTCCATGGATTGGACTAGTCTGGACATTTGATACAAATGGAATCAGACAATATGTACCCTTTCTGGTCTTGATGTCACGTACTCGTGATGTGCTCTCTCTGTTAGCCTCTGAGCACTTTTATCTGTGTCATCCTCTAGCCAACAAGCCCAAGAAAATATGCTGCTCAGGCTATCGTGACAGGGCAGTTAGGAATGTACCTAGAATGACAAGGACTTGAAAAGTTGGTATCACGAACAGCATTCTTTCTCTTTCCCAATCCAGGGAGACCGGGGATGATGGAACCATGGGGCTGGCCCCTGGGCTCACTAGGCAGTGTGGTAGAGCAGAGCCCTTCCAAATCCTTCACCAAGTGTCAGGGGGCAGCCCCAGTTCAGACAATGAGGCAAACTGAACTGCTCAGAACCTTTGTTACCAGGCAGCACAAAGGAACACAAACCTAACTGATGGTAAAAGTATCACATTACTCATCTTCATCACGATGGCAATCCAGACAGCCCTTAATCTCAAGTCACCATTAAATGACACATATTCTACTTCTCCCACTCTCTTTTTAGGCTGGTTTCTTCTGCTGAATACATTGGAAGATAAGAAAACTGAGGAACTGGCCCTGTGTTGATCTGCCCTATCTCAGTATCCTCTAAGGCTCAGCAACCTTTCCACTTGTATTCCTTTCATTTACAGGAATCAGTCTCAAGCTACCTACTTAAGTACAAGGTTTTGCTTCAGTTTGATGTCTTCCTGTCCCAAGGACACAGCTGGAATGTACCATCCTATTTTTGCCCTCCAAACTGAGCTCCCTTCCTTCTTCTCTTAAAGGCAGCTCCAAGTCCTCTGGCTGGAAGCCCTGTGATCTCTTTTAACTCACCCCTTTCCTCTGTACCTACCAAAGCACCAGGTCTAAGAATATGTCACCTTGATGACAGTCTTTACTGGACCCTCTGCCTCTAGTCTTGCCTTTTTCCACACCAGACTCCTCCTAAATGACTCCTGTGAAACATTAATTTAACCATGTCATGATCATGCTCATAAGCTGTTAAAGATCTCCTGCCCTATTTCTTACCCTAGTGGTCAAGTGGGAAGCTCAACCCCATGGATTCAGTATCAGCTTCCACCTGGAGGTAAGGCCCCCCATTTGGTCTCTTTCATTGCCTCCTCCCTGCTCATACACCTTAGAGCTCATGAACTTAAATGTCAGTACTCCTGACACACACACACACAGACACACACACAGTACTTGTGGGTCCAAGTTTCATATAGTTCCTCCTACCAAAAAAAGTACAAGTCCTGTTGAGGACTCAATGCCGAGTGCTGCAATTTCATCATCTCATTTAATCTTCTAAACAAGTCCATGGTAGCAAATGGTTATCCTTATATTATAGAGAAAGAAACTCGGCCTCTGAGAGGTTAAGAGAATTGATCAAGCACCAGAGTTGGCACTGGAGCCTATATCTTCTCTGACTCCAAAGACATTTAATCACCAGGTTACTGAGGACCAAAAATATTGTGGTCAAACTTCTCCTCCTGGCATTCAAGGCTTCCCAGAAACCAGTCGCATGAACCCCCAGGACACCTCCATCTGCTAGCCATTTGTTTTGGCTGGGTTGTCTTCTAACAAAGAAGTTCCCTAGGGGTAGTGACAAAGGCTTTACATATCTTGGGGTCCTTCACAGGGCCTGGACCAGGGTACAAAGCATTAGTTCTTGTGGAGGAGAATCAAAGTGCTTAAAATGCACTCCAAGCAATAGCAAGCCATGCAGAGCTATGCTTTGCAAAGGAAAGACTTGTTCTGTGACCTCTGATGATGAATGACAAGCAAACCCTTCTGTGTTTGCAGGAACAAACTAGAAACGCTGAAAAAAAATCCCAATCCAAACTTGAAGAGGACGTAATAAAGAATGAAGCATTGACATATATAAACTACCATGTGTAAAATGGGGCTTCCCAGGTGGCTCAGGGGTAAAGAACCCACCTGCCAATGCAGGAGATGCACGAGACAAGGGTTCGATACAAAGAATCAGACATGACTAGGCGACTAACACTTTCGCCTTCATTTTCAATCTTTTATCAGATATATGATTTGCAATATTTTTTCCCATTCTGTGGGTTTCCTTTTTACTCTATTGATAGTGTTGTTTGACGAACTTTTTAAAATCTTCGTGAAACCTAATTTGTCTATTTCTTTCTTTTATTACCTGTGCCTTTGGTGTCATATCCAAAGAATCATTGCCAAATCCAATGTAATGAAATGTTTGTCTTATGCTTTCTTCTAAGAGTTTTTTTTGTTTTGTTTTAGGTCTTACATTTATGTCCTTGATCTGTTGTGAGTTCATTTTCATATATGGTGCTAGGTAAGGGTCTGGCTTCATTCTTTTGCATATGGATATCTAGTTTCCCAGGACCATTAATTAAAAAGATTGTCCTTTCCCTCACTGAATGGTTTTGGCACCTTTGTCAAAAACCCTATATACAAGGGTTTATTTGTGAGCTCTCTATTCAATTCCATTAGTCTTTATGCCACTACCACAATGTTTTAATTACTGTAGTTTCTAAAATAAGTTTTGAAATCAGGAAGTATGTCTTCCAGTTTTTTCTTTTTCAAGACTGTCTTTGCTATTTGGAGTCCCTTAAGGGTCTGCCTATTGTCTTTTGCCATTGGATATAACATCTTGGCCACTCAAGAAGATGGCGGGGGGCGGGGGGGCGGTGGTCAGAAAAATAAAGCGTTCTGCCACCTGAAGGGGAAGAGGAACATACAGATTGCCACTTTCTCTAATCCAGAAATTCTTAGAGTGAGACTGAGATACTGAGAGTTAGTCACTCAGTCGTGTCTGACTCTTTGAGACGCCATGGACTGTATCCCACCAGGCTCCTCTATCCACGGGATTCTGCAGGGAAGAATACTGGAGTGGGTTGCCATTCCCTTCTCCAGGGAATCTTCCCAACATAGGGATCAAACTCACATCTCCTGCATTGCAGGAAGATTCTTTACCATCTGAGCCACCAGGGAAACCCAATAATTGGGTAGTTTCAAACTCTTTGGGTAGTTGTAAACACCCCCAAATTGAAGGATAACTGTGGGTCCATCCCAGGGGCATTTTTTTTTTTTCTGGAAAGAAAGTACAGAACTATTTTATCAAATTTTCAAATGTATCTGAACCAATGATGGTTAAGAACCACTGCCTTTGATTGCTTTCTCTTCGGGTTTCCACCTCCCCTTCCTGTACCTGGCTCTTTGGGAACCCATATCTTTGTTCCAGCCGTACTTGGGAGGAGGAAGAGGAGTGGGAAGATCTGATTAAAAGTTGGGGTTCTCCATGCACCCCTCACAATTCCTCACACTTTTGCCCCCATCTCACTGCTTCCAGGGAAAACTGCAGCTGGGAATGTGGGGCTGGGAGCTTGTGGGGCCTATGCTTGGAGAGGAGGAGAAGGGAGAGTGCTCCTTGGGGCTGGAGCAAACAAACAGTATATGCTAGGTGGAAATCGTGGCCATTACTCATGATGCCCCAGAGAAGAAAGGAAGGAAGATGCTATATTTGATCCTTTGGCTTTGACCTTCCAGGCTACCTGCACCCCAGAGAATAGTGCTCAGATGAGCATAGGCATTGGATTGGGCAGGACCATCCCAGGGTGGAGGCTCAGGCAAGTTGAAGAGCATCCAGGCTTCCTTCATTCCCACATGCCCTATGGGAGCCACCAGCATTCTGAAGGCCTTCCCACCAGGCTCCTCCAGGTCCACAGAACCATAAGGAAGGCCTTAGGAAAAGCTGTGTTAGAAATGATTATAATAGAACCTCCAGTGTAATACTTCCCCTGCTTGTACTCCCTTCCCCCAATCAATACTCTCTTAGAGGCCAACCAATCTCTTCCTCCTGTTCTGTGGGTGGAAGAGACTTAATCAGCTAAATGCATCTAATCCCAAGTGCTTTTTCCCAGGGAACATGGAACTTTAGGTCAGTGAAACCATTACATTCTGCACTTGTGTGGGAGAGACTTGGGGTCAAGGAGATCTTTTATCCTGGGTGCCCTTAAACCAGATTTTCAACAACTTCTACTCAGTTCCCACAGCAGTGGATTTTAAGTGAGGGCTACATTTCATTTCCCCAAATCTAGTTAAATATACAGATGCCTGAGACAAAATCAGCAAGGGTACAGAAGAATTCAACATATCAACCAAGTTGATCTAGTTAACATATATAGAACATTCCACCCACTCCCACAATATATATATTTTTTCTAGCGTACATAGAACATGCACCAAGATGGCCTGTACCTTGGGCTATAAACAAACATCAATAAATTAAAAAAAATTTAAATCATGGAGAGTAATTTCTCTGATGACAGTGGAATCAAGCTAGAAATCAATAACAGAAAGATAAGAGGAAAATTTTGAAATACTTGGAAACTAAACAACAGATTTCTAAGTAGATTCTCCATGGGTCAGAGAAGTAGATTCAAGGAAATTAGAAAATGTTTTGAGCTGAATGAAATAAAAGTACAACATACTAAAAATTGTGGGATGCAGTTAAAGCAGTGCGGACAGGGAAACTTACATTACATTACATGCTTATATAAGAAAAGAAGGGTCTTTCCAGGTGGTGCTAGTGGTAAAGAACCTGGCTGCCAATGCAAGAGATGTACAAGATGCAGGTTTGATCCCTGGGTTGGGAAGATCCCCTGGAAGAGGGCATGGCAACCCACTCCAGTATTCTTGCCTGGGAAATCCCATGCACAGAGGAGCCTGGAGGACTACAGTCCATGGGTCGCAAAGAGTTGGACTGAAGCGACTTAGCACACATGCATGCATAAGAAAAGAAGAAAGGTCTCAATTGGTGATCTAATCTTCCTCAAGAAACTACAAAACAAAGAGCAAAGTAAACCCAAAGCAAGGAGAAATAAGGGAATAAAAAAGAACAGAAATCAATGAAATAGAAAACAAAAGGCAATGACAGCAAAAGTAGTCTTTGAAAAGATCAATGGAAATGACAATCCTCTAGTAATACCGACAAAGGAAAGAAAGAAGACAAATTACTAATATCAGGAATGAAACAGAATACCCATACAGACACTGTAGGCATCATTGGAATAATAAGGGAATAACTCCAACAATTCTATCATAAATTTGACAATTCAGATGAAATGCTCCAGTTCCTTGAAAACCATAGACTACCGAAACTCACCCAAGAAGAATTAACCTGAATAGTTCTTTAATTATTAAGGAAATTGAATTACTAAAACATTTCACCAAAAATAGCCCTGTCGAAGATGGCTTCCTTGGTGAATTCTACCAAACATTTAAAGGAGATATAACACAAGTTCTATCTAATTTCTTTCAGAAAACAGAAGAGGAAGGGAATACATCTCAATTCATTTTATGAGGCCAGCATCAGCCTGATACCAAAACCTGACAAAGATGTGATAGGTACAGAATGAAAGGATAAAATAGATGATTAAGCAGTTAATCCCACTAGGGGATTGTAAGTAGAAAAATATGGGAGACCCCTGTTAGTTAACTCAAGAAAGCATGTTTGCTTAACTACAGAAACAAGCAGGCTTGCTTAGCAACAAAACTGTGCAGCAGAAGCACAGGACAGGCTCCAAAACAATAAAACAATGGTGGCATGAGACCCACATCCTGTCCAGTGAGCTCAGTAAGTTAATGAGCCCTACGACATGCTCTCTGCACACATCAAGACAATAATTTGTGGGCCTAGCTTGACCATGTAGGGACAAGAAAACTCCTCTGCCCAACCTGGAGGAGGAGCCGATGATGGAAGCATAACGTCTACTCAAGAAAGACAAAGAAGTTCTTCTTCCTCTCTCCACTTTTCCTTTGATTATAAAACTGTAGCCCAGTAAGTTCTTGGGTCATGGCATTTCTTGCCCACCTGCTTGTAAACCTCACAAACATCCGATTCTAATAAATCACTTCTTATCTACCACTTTGTTCTTGTTGAATTCTTCTCTGCACTGAGACATAAAGGACTATGGTACTGGAGCTCTTCAGAGTCCTGGAAATGACACCATGTATTGGTTTCATATGGTCCAAAAATCAAGCTATCAAACTACAGGCTAATATTCCTCATGAATGTAGACCCAACAGTTTATAACAACATATTTGTAGATGGAATTCAGCAACATATAAAAAGAATATGTCACCTGATAATGTAATGTAAGACATATTCTAATTTGAAAAGCAACCAATGTGATCAACCATATTAACAGTCTAAAGAAGAAAATATAGATGCCTAGGCCTTATATGCAGAGTACATCATGAGAAATGCTGGACTGGAAGAAACACAAGCTGGAATCAAGATTGCCAAGAGAAATATCAATAACCTCAGATATGCCGATGACACCACCCTTATGGCAGAAAGTGAAGAGGAACTAAAAAGCTTCTTGATGAAAGTGAAAGTGGAGAGTGAAAAAGTTGGCTTAAAAGCTCAACATTCAGAAAATGAACATCATGGCATCTGGTCCCATCACTTCATGGGCAATAGATGGGGAAACAGTGGAAACAGTGTCAGACTTTATTTTTTTAGGCTCCAAAATCACTGCAGATGGTGACTGCAGCCATGAAATTAAAAGACGCTTGCTCCTTGGAAGGAAGGTTATGACCAACCTAGACAGCATATTCAAAAGCAGAGACATTACTTTGCCAACAAAGGTCCATCTAGTCAAGGCTATGGTTTTTCCAGTGGTCATGTATGGATGTGAGAGTTGGACTGTGAAGAAGGCTGAGCGCCAAGGAATTGATGCTTTTGAACTGGTGTTGGAGAAGACTCTTGAGAGTCCCTTGGACTGCAAGGAGATCCAACCAGTCCATTCTAAAGGAGATCAGCCCTGGGATTTCTTTGGAAGGAATGATGCTAAAGCTGAAACTCCAGTACTTTGGCCACCTCATGCGAAGAGTTGACTCATTGGAAAAGACTCTGATGCTGGGAGGGATTGGGGGCAGGAGGAGAAGGGGATGACAGAGGATGAGATGGCTGGATGGCATCACTGACTCGATGGACGTGAGTCTGAGTGAACTCCGGGAGTTGGTGATGGACAGGGAGGCCTGGCGTGCTGCGATTCATGGGGTCGCAAAGAGTTGGACAGGACTGAGGGACTGAACTGAACTGAGGCCTCAATATAGATGCCTTGGTTCAGACCAAATGAATCAGCACTTTTATGAGCAGGAGCAGACAATCTGCATTTTAACAAGTTCCCTAGGTGTTTCTTGGGGTGTCTCAATACCCACAACCTTTTAGAATAAAGAATTCCCCTCTTAGCTTGGCATAAAAGGCCCTCTGTGAGCAAGCCCCTGCCTGCCACTCTGCCCTCATCTTTTATGTCTCCCCTCCTGAAGCTGAAGAAATATTCAACAACCTGGGGTAACCACTACCTTCCACACACAGATTGTCCTGTTCCAGCCATCTGCTCTATTCTCTCTGGCCTTAGCCTAGTGCAATCTTTGCCTTGCTGATTCCCATTCTTTTTTCATAACTTTAGCTCAAACATCACCTTCTCTGGGGCCCCTTCCCTGGGCCAGGCACCCTTCTTGGGGTTCCCACAGTCTTCTTGGACTTTCCTCTTTCAGATTCCTGGTCAAATTGTATTGGGATTGTCTATTACTTGTTGCCTTACCCTGATTTTTAACACAAGGCCAACCCGGAGTAGGTGTCAAGTACTTTGTACTTAGACAGCTGGGAGGCAAGGGTTCCCTCCTTCAATTGTAGGGTAAAGGGAGTGAAACAATGGGCACCTCTGAAAACCCCTCAAAGGCCAAGGGCCCAGTGACAGACAGATACCCCAAAACCCTCCTCCATTGCAGGAGGCTGATTGAGGGTTTGTTCTGAGCCTCAGTCTTCCAACTGTGCCTTGGTTTTGTGCGGCCCTTTTACCCATGTGGAGGCAGCAATACACCCAGGGTCAAGACTACAGGTGACTGTCCATTATCAAGTTTAAGGGATTGGGGAGGGGGAGGTGAAAGCGATTAGAAGTGCAAACCACTGAGCATTCTGGACTTAAGACAATGATTTTCAAATGGATGGTTTTGCCCCCCAGGAACATTTGCCAAAGTCTGGAGACTATTTTGATTGTTACATGAGGGTGGGGCGGGGAGAGGAGGCACTACTGACATCTAGTGGGTAGAAAGCAAGGATGCTGCTAAACAGGCTGTAATGCTCAGGACACACTTCCCCAACCCTCAGATAATTATCCAGCCTGAAATGTCAACAATGCAAGTTTGGGAAACCCTTGATCAGACAGGACTGAGAGGTGGGGCTCAGACCAGCCCTGAATGGTGAAGAAATATCATCATCATTATCAAATTACTTGTCTGCTAAAATGGCCTGAATAACTGTGTTGATTCACGAGCCTTTGCCTCTGGGATTGATCAACTGAAGAACCCGGAAGGCGGTTGGTCTCATTGTTTCTGAATAATTAGTAGATGAAGGCCCTGTACAATAGTAAGAAGTCTGATTCAGAGACTATTTAAAAATAAGTTATTTTCAAGTAAAACAGTAACCTCAACTAATGTCTGACAGGATGTGACTAAGTAGAGGTTAACCTTGACCTTTGTTAATGACTAGATAAGGTAAAGTAATTAGCACATAATTGCATGCAAATGATGCAGTTACCAGATTAGTTGAACTGTCTCCAACCATTTTTATTCAGATGATTAATTTCATAGCTTACCATTTTTTAAGCGTTGGGGCTGCCTGTACTCATGTACTGTGGATTCTGGCTCTTTCAATTAATGAGATTTCACTCTGCTGTTCAGAGGTTCAACCAAGGTTTCACTAATCTTAAGTAAAGAGTTTAAAATTAAGATCAAATCATGTAGGAAAAAACTGTGTGTGTGAGATACATTTATTTCTACATTTATATATTTCTCTCTCTCTCTCTCTCTCTCACGCACACACACACACACACACTCGCAAGGAATAGTGCACAGTATGGGGAACCATGGCCACCTCAAGAAGAGGGTGTTAGAAAGTATTTATAGGCTATGGGCTTGTGTTCTGTGATTTGGGGAGAGTTTAAGGTTTGCTCTAGATTGGGTGCTATCAGGAAGCAGGGCCACTTCTATGACTGGATATTTCAATAATTTTACCCAGAAGAAGGGCAGACCAGAGAGATGCTAAAGCTATAACTGATAAACAAGAAGCAGCCACTCATATTAGCCAGAAGAGGAAGATGTTTGGTCACTTCTGTGGATTGGACAATGGTCATGTTTTGCCTGGGTTCAGACATGATTAATGAGTGGTCATATTTCTGCCTTGACCCATCACTGTCACTGAGTGGCCTTGCTGATGGTACTGTTCATGAGATTATTTATATTCAACAGGAGAATAGCAAGGCCTAGCTGGGAGTGCTGGATGGCCCAGGATGCTTCTTCTTTTCTTGATGTATTATGTTATATTAATATTATATCCCATCCTATCTTACCATATCATATAGTAATACTATTCAGTATATATATAATATATTTTATATAATATTATATATATTAAAATATATATTTCTATATAATATGGGCTTCCCTGCTGGCTCAGATGGTAAAGAATCTACCTGAAATGCAGGAGACCTGGGTTCGATCCCTGGGTCAGGAAGATCCCCTGGAGAAGGGAATGGCAACCCACTCCAGTATTCTGGCCTGGAGAATCCCATGGACAGAGGAGCTTGGCTGGCTATAGTCTATGGGGTTGTAAAGAGTCAGACACGACTTAGTGACTGAACAACAACAATATTTTACATACAGTGTATATATAATAGATAAAATACATTATATAGTGTATATATAATATATAAAATATATACTGAAATGAAGTGTTGTTCAGTCATGTCTGACCATTTGCAACCCCATGGACTGCAGCATACCAGGCTTTCCTGCCCTTCACTATCTCCCAGAGTTTGCTCAAACTCATGTCCATTGAGTCAATGCAATCCAAACATCTTATCCTCTGCCACCCCCTTCTCCTCTTGCCCTCAATCATTCCCAGCATCATGGTCTTTTTCAATGAGCTGGCTCATTGCATCAGGTGGCCAAAGTATTGGAGCTTAAGCTTCAGCATCAGTCCTTCTAATGCATTTTCAGGGTTGATCTCCTTTAGGATTGACTAGTTTGATCTCCCTGAAGGCCAAGGGACTCTCAAGAGTCTTCTTCAGCACCACAGTTCAAAAGCATCAACTCTTTGGCGCTCAGCTTTCTTTATGGTCCAACTTTCACATCCATACATGACCACTGGAAAAACCATAGCTCTATACAGACCTTTGTTGGCAAAGTGATGTCTGTTTTTTAATACACTGTTCTAGGTTTCTCATAGCTTTCCTTCCAAGAAGCAAACATCTTTTAATTTCATGGCTGTAGTCACCATCCACAGTGACTTTGAAGCCCAAGAAAATAAAATATGTCACTGCTTCTTCTCTTTTTCCTCTTCTGTTTGCCATGAAGTGATGGGACCAGATGCCATGATCTTACTTTTGGGAATGTTGAGTTTTAAGCCAGCTTTTTCACTCTCCTCTTTCACCTCATCAAGAGGTTCTTTAGTTCTTCTTCACTTTCTGCTATTAGAGTGGTATCATCTGCATATCTGAGGTTGTTGATATTTCTCCTGGCAATCTTGATTCTAGCTTGTGGCTCATCCAGCCTGGCATTTCACATAATGTACTCTGCAAACAGGATGACAATATACAGCCTTGTGATTACTCCTTTCCCAATTTGGAACCTGTCTGTTGTTCCATGTCCAGTTCTAACTATTGCTTCTTGATCTGCATACAGGTTTCTCAGTAGACAGGTAACGTGGTCTGGTATTCCTATCTCTTGAAGAATTTTCCACAGTTTGTTGTGATCCACACAGTTGAAGGCTTTTGTGTAGTTGCTGAAGCGGATGTTTTTCTGGAATTCCCTTGCTTTCTCTGTGATCCAGTGAATGCTGGAAATTTGATCTCTGGTTCCCCTGCCTTTTCTAAACCCAGCTTGTACATCTGGAGGTTCTCAGTTCACATACTGCTGAAGGCTAGCTTGAAGGATTTTGAGTGTAACCTTACTAGCCTGTGAAGTGAGTGCAATTGCACAGTAGTTTGAACATTCTTTGACATTGCCCTTCTTTGGGATTGGAATGAAAGCTGACCTTTTCCAGTCCTGTAGCCACTGCTGAGTTTTCCAAATTTGGTGACATATTGAATGCAGAACTTTAACAGCATCATCTTTTAGGATTTGAAATAGTTCAGCTTGAATTCCATCACCTCCACTAGCTTTATATAAGTCCTGCCACATCAACAGATTCTGCATCTACAGATTCAAGTAACTGTGGATAGAAAATATTCAGGAAAAAAAATTCCAGAAAGTTCCAAATAGTCTCCTCTTTGTAAGATTTGTTGTGAAAATGAGAGAAAACATCTATATAGTTCTGGTATATAGTTAGATACTTTAAATGTGGTGGCCCAGCCTGCTCACTCAGCCTCAGTGCAATGATCTCTCAGCAGTGAGAAATAAGGGGGAGGAATGGGCCCTGAAAAGTTGAGATGTCCACAAAGGCTGAGAAGGGAAGACTTCTTCCCATTCTTACTTCCTCTGTTCCCTTCTTGCCTCCACTGAGAGCTGGCATAGTCTCCCCCCATCGAAATCTACTCTTAGGTAAGATTAGGGCTGTAACAGGGAGTCTGGCCTTAAGCTGGAGGACTGAAACTCTAAGGGGGAAACACCAAGCATCAGGCAGTGGATGGGAAAGGACCAGATGGAGAGGATTTGCTTCAGTGCCCCTGAAATCCAGCCCACTCTACACACTAGAAAAAAGGCAGTTTTGGTCAGGAGGTGTTATTAAAGAAGTCACATGGTCCTAGCAGGACACAGTCATTTCCACTGACATCCCACCACAGGGGCTTCCAAACACTAAGACTGGGCTGACTGTTCCTCCTCAGACCTTCTGTTAAGGCTAATGATTCATAAACAAACTCATAACTGCAGGCTGGTCTTTCAGTGACCTTGAAGGATACTTCTTCTATAATCCCAACTTCTAATTTGCCTAATTTGTACTTCTAATAGTAATAAAAAAGCTGTCGTGGACTCCCTTCCCCTCTCTGCCCTCCTCCTGTCCCTTCTACCTAACACAGCCTAAAGCTGTGATCCCTTCATGGGACCGTGGCGAAGGGGCTTTCATAAATCAATGAAGCTATGAGCCATGCCGTGTAGGGCCCCTCAAGATGGATGGGTCATAGTGGAGAGTTCTGACAAAACGTGGTCCACTGGAGGAGGGAATGGCAAACCACCCCAATATTCTTGCCATGAGAACCCCATGAACAGTATGAAAAGGCAAAAAGATATGACACCTGAAGACGAGCCCCCTAGGTTGTAAGGTGTCCAATATGCTACTGCAGAAGAGCAGAGGGCAATTACTAATTGCTCCAGACAGAATGCAGCAGCTGGGACAAAGTGGAAATGACACTCAGGTGTTGATGTGTCTGGTGGTGAAAGTAAATTCCGATGTTATAAAGAACAATATTGCATAGGAACCTGGAATGTTAGGTCCATGAATCAAGGTAAATTGAATGTGGTCAAACAGGAGATGGCAAGAGTGAACATCAACATTTTAGGAATCAGTGAACTGAAATGGACAGGAATGGGTGAATTTAATTCAGATGACCATTATATCTATTCTAAGCGAGAATCCCTTAGAAGAAATGGAGTAGCCCTCATAGTCAACAGAAGAGTCCAAAATGCAGTATTTGAATGCAATCTCAAAAATGACAGAATGATCTCGGTTTGTTTCCAAGGCAAACCATTCAACATCATAGTAATCTAAGTCTATGCCCCAACCACTGATGCTGAAGAAACTGAAGTTGACCAGTTTTATGAAGACTTACAAGAACTTCGAGAACTAACACGGAAAAAAAGACATCCTTTTCATCATAGGGGATTGAAATGCAAAAGTAGGAAGTCAAGAGATACCTGGAGTAACAGGCAAGTTTGACCTTGGAGTACAAAATGAAGCAGGACAAAGGCTAACAGGATTTTGTCAAGAGAACACACTGGTCATAACAAACACCCTCTTCTAACAACACAAGAGATGACTTTACATGTGGATATCACCAAATGGTCAATACTGAAATCAGATTGATTATATTCTTTGCAGCCAAAGATGGAGAAACTCTATACAGTCAGCAAAAACAAGACCTGGAGCTGACTGTGGCTCAGATCATGAACTCCTTATTGCAAAATTCAGGCTTAAATGGAAGAAAGTAGGGAAAACCACTAGACCATTCAGGTATGACCTAAATCAAATCCCTTATGATTATACAGTGGAGGTGGCAAGTAGATTCAAGGGATTAGATCTGATAGACAGAGTGCCTGAAGAACTATGGACAGAGGTTTGTAACACTGTACAGGAGGTGGGACCAAAACCATTCCAAAGAAAAAGAAAGGCAAGAAGGCAAAGTGATTGGCTGAGGAGACTTTACAAATAGCTGAGGAAAGAAGAGAAGTGAAAGGCAAGGGAGAAAAGGAAAGATATACCCAACTGAATGCAGAGTTCCAGACAATAGCAAGGAGAAATAAGAAGGCCTTCTTCAATGAACAATACAAAGAGAGGAAAACAATAGAATGGTAAAGACTAGAGATCTCTTCAAAAGAACTGGAGATATCAAGGGAACATTTCATGCAAACATGGGCATGATAAAGAGCAGAAACAGTAAGGACCCATCAGAAGCAGAAGAGATTAAGAAGAGGTGGCAAGAATACACAGAAGAACTATACAAAAAAGGTCTTAATGACCCAGATAACCATGATGGTGTGATCACTCACCTAGAGCCAGACATCCTGGAGTGTGAAGTCAAGTGGGCCTTAGGAAGCATCACTACGAACAAAGCTAGTGGAGGTGATGGAATTCCAGCTGAGCTATTTCAAATCCTAAAAGATGATGCTGTTAAAGTGCTGTATTCAATATGTCACCAAATTTGGAAAACTCAGCAGTGGCTACAGGACTGGAAGAAGTCAGTTTTCATTCCAATCCCAAAGAATAGCAGTGCCAAAGAATATTCAGACTACTGTACAATTGCACTCATTTCACACGCTAGCAAGGTTATGCTCAAAATTCCCCAAGCCAGGCTTCAACAGTATGTGAACTGAGAACTTCCAGATGTACAAGCTGAGTTTAGAAAAGGCAGGGGAACCAGAGATCAAATTGCCAGCATTCACTGGATCACAGAGAAAGCAAGGGAATTCCAGAAAAACATTTATTTCTTCTTCAATGACTACATGAAACCTTCGACTGTGTGGATCACAACAAACTGTGGAAAATTCTTCAAGAGATAGGAATACCAGACCACGTTACCTGTCTACTGAGAAACCTGTATGCAGGTCAAGTAGCAACATCTAGAACTGGACATGGAACAATGGACTGGTTCCAAATTGGGAAAGGAGTAATCACAAGGCTGTATATTGTCATCCTGTTTATTTAACTTATATGCAGAGTACATTATGTGAAATGCCAGGCTGGATGAGCCACAAGCTAGAATCAAGATTGCCAGGAGAAATATCAACAACCTCAGATATGCAGATGATACCACTCTAATAGCAGAAAGTGAAGAACTAAAGAGCCTCTTGATGAGGTGAAAGAGGAGAGTGAAAAAGCTGGCTTAAAACTCAACATTCCCAAAAGTAAGATCATGGTATCTGGTCCCATCACTTCATGGCAAATAGAAGGGGAAAAAATTGAGAAACAGTGATATATTTTATTTTCTTGGGCTTCAAAATCACTGCAGACATTGACTACAGCTATGAAATTAAAAGATGCTTGCTCCTTGGAAGGAAAGTTATGTTAAACCTAGACAACATATTAAAAAGCAAAGATGTCACTTTGATGACAAAGGTCCATATAGTCAGAGCTATGGTTTTTCCAGTGGTCATGTATGGATGTGAAAGTTGAACCATAAAGAAGGCTGAGTGGCAAAGAATTGATGCTTTTGAACTGTGGTGCTGAAGAAGACTCTTGAGAGTCCCTTGGCCTTCAAGGAGATCAAACCAGTCAATCCTAAAGGAGATCAACCCTGAAAATTCATTGGAAGGACTGGTGCTGAAGCTTAAGCCCCAATACTTTGGCCACCTGATGCCAACTCATTGGAACATATCCTGATGCTGGGAAAGATCGAGGGCAGGAGGAGAAGGGGACAACAGAGGAAAAGGATGGCATTACCAAGTCAATGGGCATGAGTTTGAGCAAACTCTGAGAGATGATAGTGAAGGACAGGGAAGACTGGCATGCTGCAGTCCATGGTGTCACAAAGAGTCGGACATGACTTAGCTACTGAACAACAACAAAATCTCCCAGACTGAGAATGTCACCTGAGACACAGGCTGTTTTATTTCCCTGTAGCAGAGCTGAGCTAGAGGTTCCCTGAAGACAGGGCCCAATATGTGGTTTTTTAACATTTCATAAAATGCTTCTACATGCCAGGCACTGTATTTTCTCTCTCTCTCTCTTTTTTTTTTCCAAATTAAAAAATAATCACAGAAAGTTGTGAAGATACTACAGAGAGTTCTTATGTATTTTTTGCCCAGTTAGTCCCAATGGTTAAATCTTTTGTTCTTCTAGTAGAATAACAAAATTGGGAAACGGACTCTGTGCAATGTGTGTATGAGGTCAATGTCATTTCAAGACAGGTGTAACCAGTGCCTTGGTTAAGATCCAGAACTATTCCACCAGCACAAAAATCCCCCTCTAGCTACTTCTGTACAGTCACTCCCTTTCACTTCCCCTCCGCCTTCACTCCTAACCCCTGGAAACGACTCATCCGTGCTTCAGCTCTGTACTTTTGTCACTTCAAGAAAGTTACACACATGGAATCAGACTGTGTGTACCCTTTAGAGGTTGGTTTTTTCCATTCAGCATAATGCCTTTGATATGCATCCAAGTCATTGCGTGTCTCTATAGTTTCTGTTGTTGTTTTTTCCATTGGTGGCTAGTGCTTTTGGCATCATGTTTAAGAACTCTATCAAGCCCCCGGTTCTGAAGCTTTTCTCCTGTGTGTTCTGACTCCCCACTCTACAGAATGGGAGAAACAAACCCTCCCTTCCCTAAGTTCCACAGCTGATCCATCATGATGTCAAGATGACCCCACCTCCTAACTGGGCCTGGTCCCTGGCCACCGCTCTGCATGTTCACTGCCCGCATCACAGGAGACTTCGGTCATCACCTCCCACCTGAATGCCTGGAGCAGCTTTCCAACTGTCTCCCCATTTCTACTCTCGGCTGCCCCCCAAACTCAAGGCAAACTTGATTCTGTGTCCTGCCAGAAGTCCTTAAGTAGCTTCTCAAAGCTTTTAGTGAAGTGAAAAGTGAAAGTGTTAGTTGTTCAGTCGTGTCCAACTCTTTGCAGCCCCATGGACTGAAGCCCGCCAGGCTCCTCTGTCCATGGAATTCTCCAGGCAAGAGTACTGGAGTGGGTTGCCATTTCCTTCTCCAGGGGATCTTCCCTACCCAGGGATTGAACCTGGGTCTCCTACATTGCAGGTAGATTCTTTATCATCTGAGCCACCAGGGAAGCCCAAAGTTCTTAGTCTGCAACCTAAATCTTGTGGTCTGTGTGGCCCCCGCTCTCTGGTCCCTCTTTGCCAATCTCCCAGAACTCACAGAGCCTCTCTTCCCACTTCCCTCAGCCCCAACCTCTGGCCAGCTTTCTGTTCTTTGAAAGTACATGCCATCTGGCCTCTGGGCTCCCACGTGCTGTATCCTCTCCCACCTCTTCACCTGGCCAAATCCTTCTCATTCTTCACGTTTCAGCTTTAAATATCACCTCTGTAAAGGCTTCCCAGACCCCTCCACTGCATGAGGGCCTCCCTATCAAAGTATTTAACACAATCATAATTAATTAGTTATTCATGAAAGAACTTAATCTCTGTCACTTCTACTGATTAGACTCTAAGCTCCCAAGGAAGCCATGGCTATCCAGTTCACCCTTGCATCTCCAGCTCCCGGAGAAGTATCAGCTCTTAGTGGCTGTTCAGCAGATTCTTCTTGAGTACATGCATGAAGGAAAGTCGAAGCTGCTGGTCCTGAGTTACTGTGACTTTAAGAGACAGGGAGGGACTTGATGGAGCTATTGGGAGGCAGGGATGTCTGAATGACACACTGGGTGAACAGCTGGTTGTTCAAGAGGCCTCCTCACTGTAACCTCAGCCCCCTTTTTCTTCCCTCTTCCAACCTCCCTTTACGGGTGAGAGGCCCCAAGAAGGGAGAAGGTTTTTATGAGGTGCTAGGGACCCATTTTTTGAGACTTATATGTCTGCAAATGTTGGCAGTTTCTTCAGGACACTTAGATTTCAGGTTTGGCAGTGCTAACTGGAAAGCGTCCTAGGATCTTTAGGAGGTGGGGCGTGGCTTCAGGGAAAGAGAGGCCACTTTTACTACCCTATGCAAACAAGTCCCCCTTCCCCCCCTCCCCCTTGAGGCTGTAAACTCCAGAAGGGCAGAGAGCCTGCCCTGTTCACCACTGTGCCTCCAGGGCCCAGCATGTGATAGGCACATCACAAATATTTATTAAGTGAAGGAATGGGGAATGAATGAATGAACAAATGAATGGTTAGCTGAATTGCTGAAGGGACCACGAGTTGCCTGGAAGCCAAAACTGGCCTGATTATATGCTCTTGTCCTCCTGTCTTTCTTGGGACCTCTGCCTTGTTCTTTTATTCCAGGCTGAGGGTATCCAGAGGGTGGGAGCAGGGGCCCCCAGGCCTCCTCGTGGAGGGTTGACCTGGGACGGTTCAAGGCTCCTTGCTGCAGTTCCCCCCTCCCCTGACTACCCCATTCAACCCTTCCTGGCCTCAGAGTTGCTCATGGCTTTCCAAGTTGGCAACTTGTAAATGGATGAACTAATTCCAGCAAATAGTTTCTGATTCCCTCCCTCCCAAGCAGCACATGCATTTTCATAGCTCACTTTTATCACTGGAGACCTGGGGATGGGGGCAACTGTGGAGAGATGGGGCACCTGGGAAAGTTTCCAGACCGTCCCTCCCCCTGGCAGAGTGGGAGGTGGGTGCTACTACCCACCCCTCCCCTGCAAAGAACACAGGACCTGTGGGAATGGGTAAGAAGAAAACACCCTCCCCACCTCATCCCAGCTGGAGGAAGTACCTGGGAAGGCCCTGGAGAGCCACCTGTGGGAGGCACCCTCTTAGGAGAGACCCAAATCCTGAACTGGATTCTCTGCCTTTAAATAGGTCACTGAAAGGTCAGAGCTGGGAGAGGGGGAAGCCGCCTCCCTGGGCAGCACCCCTCAGAGACAGGCCAGGCTGGCAGCAGCTCCTGAGGCTCAGCTCAGAAGTTGTGTGGAAAGGCCTGGCGAGGCCTGGCGCCATTCCCTCAGGAGAGGCTCCAGGTTGGGGCGGGGAAGGGCTGCATTTCCTTGCTGCTGCTGCTAAGTCACTTCAGCCGTGTCCGACTCTGTGTGACCCCATAGACGTCAGCCCACCAGGCTCTCCTGCCCCTGGGATTCTCCAGGCAAGAACACTGGAGTGGGTTGCCATTTCCTTCTCCAATGCATGAAAGTGAAAAGTGAAAGGGAAGTCGCTCAGTTGTGTCCGACTCTTAGCGACCCCTTAGTCTTACCTTTTTCATTTGGACACCTCTGTGCTGTGGGAAGTATCCAGGCCAGAAGCCTGGCCCCAGCTGGGGCACTGACTCATTCTCTGTGTGAACCTTGCACAGGTCTCAGCCCTGTCTGGCTTTAGGGTTTACAAACATAAAGCGAGCATGCTCCCTGCCATGCGTGCTTCCAGAAGCAAAGGTGATAACAGAAAGGAAAGTCCATGGTCAAAGTGAGGAGCTTTTCTTCTCTCCCATCACTGCTGGTTCCCCGAAGTGGCTGCTGGCCTGTCCCATGGGCCCAGGCTCTCTGTCCCCTGGTGTCTCAGAGAGGAGTTTCACCCAGGGCAGGGGGCTCTCTACATGGGATGCTACAGAGGGCCCTTCAAAGTCTCACCTTTGTCCTGGTGGCTCTGAACCTTCCTTCTCCCCCACTGGAGCTAACCCCTGGCTTTACACATTCTTTCACTATCAGCATGAACGTGCCTGTGACAGCTCAATAGCTCAGCCGTGTCTGACTCTTTGCAACCCCGTGGACTGTAGCCCACCCGGCTCCTCTGTCCATGGAATTCTCCAGGCAACAGTACTGGAGTGGATTGCCATTGTCTTCTCCAGGGGATCCTCCCGCAACCCAGGGATTGAACCCATGTTTCCTGCATTGGCAGGCAGGTCCTTTACCACTAGTGTCACCTGGGAAGCCCTGTCAGCGTGAACGAGCACTGACAAAACCCCCGCCGGAGCAGGGACCCAGGCTGAGCCACGGCCCCTCCTCCGGTCAGTAGCAATGAGGACAGGAAAGGAGAGAAACAGGGAGGAAGACCTTCCTTTTTGTGTACTGCTTTACAACTTACCAAGTGTTTCACATTTTCATTTAATCTTCAAATTTTACTTACAGTGATGAAATGGAATTTCAGAGAAGCTAAGCAATTTGTCCAAGGTCACAAAGCATACTAAGACCGGGCTTCAAAGTATCTTGATTTTAAATTCAAGGCAGCTTGTCTATAAAAACTTGCTCTTCTATCATCCCCAGGAAGCCCTTGTTGAGATATAATGGGAGACAGATCATTTCAGGGCCTTGACTATCCACTAACACCTCAGCATGGATTACTATAGCAGGGCCCACGAGAAGGGAACAAATAGAGCAACAGAAGGAACTTTTCTTTTTAAATGGCATTTAAAAAAATTTTCTGAGCTAGGTTGACATGCCCCTCCAAGAAATAATACCAAGATCCCATTTACTCTTTACCCAGTTTCTCCCAATGGTAACATATTGCAAAAACTACAGGATAATGTCACAACCAGGGTATGGCATTAATACTGTCAAAAGATACAGACTATTTCCACTGTCACAAGGATCCCTGATATTGCCCCTTTACAGCCACACCCACTTCTATCCCACCTCAACCCCCTCCTCATTCCCTGGCAACCACTTACCTGTCCTTCATTTCTATAATTCTCATTTCAAGAATGTTGAAAGTGAAAGTGAAGTTGCTCAGTCGTGCCTGACCATTTGCGACCCCATAGACTGTAGCCTACCAGGCTCCTCTGTCCATGGGATTTTCCAGGCAAGAGTACAGGAGTGGATTGCCATTTCCTTCTCCAGGGGATCTTCCCAACCCAGGGCTTGAACCTGGGTTTCCCGCATTGTAGACGCTTTACCGTCTGAGCCACCAGGGAAGTCCTTTAAGAATGTTACCTGAATAAAATTATACAGTATGTGTAACCTTTAGAGATTGACTTTTTTTTTTCACTCAGTATGATTCTCAAGAGATTTGCCCAAGTTCTTGCACATATCAAGACTTGATTCTTTTTATGTCTGGGTAGTAATCCAAGGTATGGATTCTCAGTTTGCTTTGCCATTCATCTGCTGAAGGATTCCAGTTTTTGGCTATTAAAAATAAAGCTGCTATCAATACTCATGTACAAGTGTTTGTGTGACTGTAAGTTTTCATTTTTCCAGGATAGATTCCCAACAGTGTAAGAACTGGGTCATACAGTAGCTGCATGTTTATCTTTTTAAGAAACTGCCAAACTGCTTTCCAGAGTAGCCAAACCATTTTATAGCCCCACCAGCAATATGGGAAAGTCGCTCAGTCATGTCCAACTCTCTGGAACCCCACTGGACTGTAGCCCGCCAGGCTCTTCTGTCCATGGAATTCTCCAGGCAAGAATACTGGAATAGGTAGCTATTACCTTCTCCAGGGAATTATCCTGGCCCAGGGATCCGGCCCAGGGATCCAACCCAGGTCTCCTGCATTGCAGGCAGAGCCTTTACCATCTGAGCCACCAGGGGGCGACAGAGGATCAGACGGTGGGATGGCATCACCGATGCAATGGACAAGAGCTTGCACAAACTCCAGGAGATGGTGAAGGACAGGGAGGCCTGGTGTGCTGCAGTCCATGGGGTCCCAAATGAGTGGGCCACGACTTAATGACTAAACAACAACATGCAACATATGAATGACTCGATTTCTCTAAATCCTCACCAACATTTGGTGTTGTCACTATTTTCTTTCATTTTAAACTTTCTGATGGGTATGACACTGTGGTTTTAGTTTTCATTTCCCGAATGATGGCTAAGGATATTGAGAAAAATTTAATGTACTTGCTGGCTATCTGTATATCCTTTTGGGTGAAATACCTGTTCATGTCATTCTGGCCATTTTCTAATTGGATTTTTTTTTTTTTTCTAAAGTTGAGTTTGAGAGTTCTTTATATATTCTCAACACTAGTCCTTTGTTGGACATGTGCTTTGCAAATATTTTTTCCCAGTGAGGCAGAGAGCCTCACCTGTGGGGTGAGCTCATCTTTCCATCCTTTCAATGGGGTCTTTCACAGACTAAAAGTTGTTACTTTGATGAAGTCCATCTTACCATTTTTTAAATGGATCATGCTTTTGGTGTCAAGTCTAAGAACTTTTGCCTCACCCTAGATCCTGAAGATTTTCTTCTATTGGTTTCCCTAAAAGTTTTTTAATTTTACATTTTATACTTAAATCCATCATCCATTTTGAGTTAACTTCTTTGGCGGGGGAGGGGGGGGACTATGAATATCTACTTGCTCCAGCATCATTGCATCTTTATCAACACTTAGTTGATCATGTTTATGTGACTAGTTCCAGGTTCTCTATTTTGTTCATGAATCTATGAATCTATTAATACTCTGATTTCATCCACTTGTTATTTTTCTCTGCCTTTCCATATAAATTTTAGAATAAGCTTGCTGGGTTTTGCATTAAACATATACATAATTTGGAGGAGATATGACATTTTTATTCTTTTAAATCTTCTAATTCATGAACACCCCTATAACTCTCCATTTATTTAGACCTTCAGTTTCTTTCATCAGTGTTTTGAAGTTTTCAGCACAGAAATGCTGTATATATTTTGTTGGATTTATACTTAAGTATTTAAATTTTTGAGCAATTGTAAATGGAATTGTATTTAAAAATTTTTGTGTCCTTGCATTCATTACTAATATACAGGATTTTGTGTCCATGCATTCATTGCTAATAAACAGGAATATAATCAATATTTTTATTTTACTCTTCTATCTTGTGACCTTGTGAATTCACTTATTAGTTCTAGATTTTTCTGTAGCTAGATTGGGATTTTCTATTTAGACAATCATGCCATCTGCAAATAGGGACAATTCTTTTTTCTTTGTTTTATAGCTGTGTACCTTCCCATGTGGCAGAGCCTTCTTACTGTTGGGCAGCAGAAAATTCCTCATTTTCCATTAGGTCTCCTCTGATGGCATCCTGGTGGGAGGTGAGGGCACCTCCTACAGCCTCCTGAGGGAGGAAGTATGATCTCCTCACTCAGCCTTTGCTGCCTTTAGTGGGATGGGGCCACGGTTTTTCTGTGCTGTCTGACTGGAGTAGAGTATTTATCTAAAATTTGTTTTTTATCTTATGGCCTCTCCCTTTCCTGGTCCTTTGGCTAGGGAGAGCAGGGGCTTTTTTGGACTATGTCTCTAGTCCTTTCTCAGTTGTCTTCTTCAGTCTAAAGTCTGAGATACCTGAGGCAAAAAGAAAGTCCAAGGAACTCCCTGCCGTTGTTGTTCCTCATGTCCTAAGGCCTCCAGTCTGCCGTTTTCTCTCCACCTTTGAGTCTTTCTCCCCCTCCTCCTCCTTCTTCATAGTGTCCAGCATTCTTATGTGTATTTAGCTGGAGGAATAATGTTCATCTACTCCATCCTCCTGGAAGCAGAAGTCTCCACAAGAAGGTTTTAAAGTAGGCCGGAGAGAGAGGGAAAGAGATCTGGATTTCGGATTTTATAGGCCCACCTAGGTATTGAGGGCCTGCCTCTGGGCTAGGTACATCAATGGGTCCAGGTCATCCCAATGGTCCTGGTTGTCTGAGGTACAAGGTATTGAGAGGGATGTATAAAAAGGCAGCTGGGAGGTCCCTAAACATGGCCCGGATCCCAGTTATCCAGTTGCACTGTGCTGAGACTTCAGAAGGCTGGGGCAGGCCCCAAGAGCAGCCTTGGCCAGGATTCCAGAGTGAATTGGCCAGATTCCCAGCAGCCTGTAGGTGGCACCTGGCATCAAGGAATTCAGATGTGGGCCTTCCAGGGAGGCCAGTGACTGTGGCCATGATAGTGTTGGTCCCAAGTGTGAGCTCAGCCAATTCAACCAGGTCTCCTTCCTTTAAGGCCACAGGGCCCTGCAGTGAGACTGAGTTCCTCCCTCCTAATGCAGAGACTACCTGGGACATGGCTGCTTGGAAAGTGGGAGCTTCTCATTTCAGTTTTTAGGAAGGTTTGTTAAAGGAAAATGTCTGATTCATTGCAAATTAACTCATCGAGCACCAGAGCCTTTTGGTGTGGCTCCTCTTCCTTCATCCACCAGATACTGTTGTGTACCAGGCTCAGTTCTCAACACTGTGGATATAAAACAGACAAAATTCCTTTTCCCAAGGAACTTTCCAGTGGAATTATTCTTTAAAAATTTTACATATTTATTTTTGGCTGTGCTGGGTCTTCGTTGCTGTGTGGGCTTTTCTCTAGTTGCTGCGAGCAGGGGGCTACTCTTTTGATCTGGTGTACTGTGTGCTGCAGATAGCACTGGATGTTTGGGGATCAGAGAGAAGCTTATCTAGAATTGTTTTCTAAAGAATTGCTTTATTTTTATTATTTTTAACCCCCCTCCCAGTTTTATTGAGATAGAGTTGACATACAGCACTGTATAAGATTACGGTGCCCAGATAATGATTTGACTTACGCGGATCATGAAATGATTATCACAATAACTTTAGTGAGCATCCATCATCTCACACAGATACAAAATTAAGGAAATACAAAAAAATAATTTTTCCTTGCAATGAGAACTCTTAGGATTTACTCTCTTTTTAAAAAAGTCTAGAAGTCTTCCCAGGTGGCACTAGAGGTAAAGAACTCGCCTGCCAGTGCAGGAGAGGTAAGGGACCTGGGTTCATTCCTTGGGTTGAGAAGATCTCCTGGAGGAGGACATGGCAACCCACCCCAGTATTCTTGCCTGGAGAATTCCATGGACACAGCAGCCTGGCAGTCTACAGTCCATAGCGTTGCAAAGAGTCTGACATGACTGAAGCAACTTAGCACACATTGGATTTGTTGCAATATTGCTTCTGTCTTACATTTTAGTTTTCTGGCCACAAAGCATGTGGGATCTTAGTTCCCCGAACAGAGATCAAACCTGCACCCCTTGCATTGAGAGGCAAAGTCTTAACCCCCTTGGAGCATTAGGAAAGCCTCCAGATTTACTTCCTTAACAGCTTTCAATGATATCATACAGCAGTGCTAATTACATTTACCATGTTGTACTTACATCCCTAGGACTTATTGATCTTATAAGCAGAAGTTTGTACCTTTTGACCACCTTCATTTAGTTCCCCTTCCCTCACCCCCACCTCTTTTTCTATGAGCGTGTTTATTTGTTTTCAATGGATAATTGACGAACAACAGTATGTTAATTCCTCCTGCTGAATCACACAACATAGTGATTCAGTATTTCCATACATTTCAAAATGATCACCATGAGAAGTCTAGCTCTCTGCTGTCATGATACAAAGATATTACGTAATTATAATTGTTCCTATTATTGACTAGATTCCTCATACTATACATTTCATACCTGTGATAGAATTGTTGTTTGTAAAATTTATCACAGTGGTCTACAAAGCATACGAATCCCATCTGCCTAAGGAAAAATGGACTTGGCTGCATTTCCTGCCCAGCTCTGTGCCTTTCCGCACACCTCCCACATTTGTGGCCGGATCCAGATCGCCCTGAGGAATCTGCTGCTTCACTAACACGTGCATTTCTGGTTGTGCCCCACAGTGTGGCTACCGCTTTGGCATCTGGCATCAGGCTCAGGGTCCAAAGGCAGGGATAGAAAAAGGATTCCAGAGACAATGGACTTTGTGGCTGGCAGGCAGTGAGTTGGTGGCGAGTGGCTCTTGGAGAGTCTCTTTACCACAGGGGTCAGACGGCTGGGGTGCCCGAGTACTCCTGCTGCAGCGCCCTCTGTAAGCGAAGCCCAGAGTGCATATGCCCCCATTTCCCATCTGTGGTTTCTCACAACTGAGCCTGTTCATCAAAGCCGGCCAGAGCCTACTCCTGAAACCCTGGGTCCTGGGCAGAACAATGCAATTGAGAGAACAACAGGGCCAGTGTCGCCCAGAACGACTACTGTTGGAGAGATATTAATAGGCTCTTTGGACTCTGGGCCCAGATACACTTTGTCATCTGTTGACCCCTGCTCACCAGGCCCCCAAAGCCTGTGGCTCCTTGCAGATGTGCTCTTCAGGCTTCCAGAGGACCGTGGATGTGACTAATGGCAGTGACTATGGCAGTGGGATCTGTTTCGTTGTGTAGCTGGACTTAGCCTGAGCTTGCTAGTTACTCCCTCCTTGTGTTTTTGTTACATCCACTAAAGAAGCGTTTGTTTTTCTTTTTAAAAATTTATCCAAGAGACACTCAAGATTCTATGTAGGGAAAATCAGATGCCCCTTGTTGCTTATTTCTTAGGAGTTATGGAGGTTTCTTTCCATCTTGTTTGTTTAGCTAGCATTGTTATTAAGAACCACTCACAGGAAATCAAAGTAAGTTGCAGCGTATATGTTTAAGAGCAGATTACAGGGCTCCACTCACAGAATTGCAGACTGGTTGGACTTCAGAGGGCATCCTTCGAGGGTCAGACTGGTTAAAAATGCCTTAATACCATTCTGGATAGAAAAGTCGTTTAAAGAAATAATTAAAGTTATTGAAATCAAAACTAATTAAAGCTTAAGGATAGAGAAGAAGTAGGTTTCAGGAGGAGGTCATCTCTTCGCTATTTGTGGCTGGTATAAGATTTCCATTTGGAGAATTCCAGGAAGGAATGAATTGCCATTTGACCATGAGGTGATCATTCAGTGGAATCCATCAGAGTTTAATGCATTGTACTTGAAGTGTTGGCCACTGGATGCCCACCCACCCCACCCCCTGTGAAGATTGGATGGGGGGCAGTGGTAGGAGTGGGGTGGGATGGGGTGGGGGGTGGGTCACCCTCTGGTCGCTTCCCCTCAGGCCTAGTGCACATCCACATGAAATTTGGGGACTGGTTTCTAGTCTAGTCAGCCAGAGAAAACAGTATGAATGAGAAAAACATTTACTGAGTACTCCTTCTGTGCCCAGGCCTGGTTCCAAGGGTTTTGACCTAGATACAGGCACATCTTATTTAACTTATTTAACATGCTTATTTAACTTATATGCAGAGTACATCATGAGAAATGCTGGGCTGGATGAAGCACAAGCTGGAATCAAGATTGCCAGGAGAAATATCAATAACCTCCGATATGCAGATGACACCACCTTTATGGCAGAAAGCGAAGAAGAACTAAAGAGCCTCTTGATGAAAGTGAAAGAGGAGAGTGAAAAAGTTGGCTTAAAGCTCAAATTCAGAAAACAAAGATCATGGCATCTGGTCCCATCACTTAATGGCAAATAGATGGGGAAACAGTGGAAACAGTGACAGACTTTATTTTGGGGGGCTCCAAAATCACTGCAGATGGTGACTGCAGCCATCAAGTCAAAAGACGATTGCTCCTTGGAAGAAAAGTTATCATCAACCTAGACAGCATATTAAAAAACAGAGCCATTACTTTGCCAACAAAGGTCCATCTAGTCAAAGCTATGGTTTTTCCAGTAGTCAAGTATGGATGTGAGAGTTGGGCTATAAAGAAAGCTGAGTGCTGAATAATTGCTGCTTTTGAACTGTGGTGTTGGAAAAGACTCTTGAGAGTCCCCTGGACTGCAAGAGATGAAACCAGTCTATCCTAAAGAAAATCAGTCCTGAATATTCATTGGAAGGACTGATGCTGAAGCTGAAACTCCAATACTTTGGCCACTTGATGTGAAGAACTGACTCATTGGAAAAGACCCTGATGCTGGGAAAGATTGAGGGCAGGAGGAGAAGGGGACGACAGAGGATGAGATGGTTGGATGGCATTGTCCAAACTCAATGGACATGAGTTTGAGTAAACTCTAAGAGTTGGTGACAGACAGGGAGGCCTGGCATGCTGCAGTCCATGGGGTTGAAAAGAGTCGGACATGACTGAGTGACTGAAGTGAACAGGCACATCTCGGAGAGCGCTCCGGTTTGGTTCCAGATCACCTCAATAAAGTAAATATTGCACTAAAGTGACTCACACCATCTTTTTTTTGGTTTCCCAGTGCATATAAAAGTTATGCTTATATTATATTGTTGTAAGTGTGTAATAATAGCATTATGTCTAAAAAACATATTATTAGTCACTCAGTTGTGTCCAACTATTTGCTACCACATGGACTGTAGCCTGCCAGGCTCCTCTGTCCATGGGGTTCTCCAGGCAAGAATACTGGAGTGGGTAGTCATTCCCTTCTTCAGGGGATCTTCCCGACCCAGGGATTGAACTTGGGTCTCTGGCATTGCAGGCAGTTTTTTTTTTTTTTTTTTTTTTTTTTACCGTCTGAGCCACCAGTGAAGCCCTAACTAAAAAATACTTTATTGCTAAAAAGTGCTGACCAAATGTTGGCAAAATGGCATCCATAGTTATGCTCAACACAGGGTGGCCACACATCTTCCATTTGTTAAAATCACAGTGCCTGCAGAGTGCAATACAGTGAGGTGCAATAAAATGAGCTATGCCTGTAGTCTCATTGAAGCCTCATGTCAGCCCTCTGAGGGAGGGACCACTGTCATCTTACAAAGAAGTTACAGTGACAGAGGGATCCATGCTGTAAAACCTGAAGGTGTGGCCAGGCCAGCTCTGCCGATTGTTGTAGGTTTAGTCACTTGCCAAGCAAAGGCTACAGTATTTTGGGAGCTCACAGGAGGGGCTGCTTCAGGCTTCATAGGCATGAAGGGAGGTAAGGACACTCTGTGCAGATGTTTGCATGTAGGCAGTGCATTGCTCCTTAGCTCCCCTCCCCCACCCTGCCAGCTTCCATATGGAAAGTCTGTTGGTGATTATTCTGGCTTCTATCTTGTTAACAAACCTAGTGGCCAATTGTTAGCTTTAAGAACTATCTTCCTTTAAAAAATCATTCAGGAAATCTCTTTCTTTTTGCAAGCTTAAGACAGCAGGGAAGCAGGTCTATTCATAGGATATCTGCTATATTTGAGTTTCTCTTTGTAAAGTGCTCTGAACATGGAATATAAGTGATAATTATCATTATTGTATTCATATTAGCTGAGTAATGCCTATTACTAGAATCAATTAGGCCTCCAGCTTCTGGCCCTTTATATACAGAAACTAGCTAGACACCCCTTCCCCCCCTCATCCCCACCCCACCAACTACAACCTGCAGGGGCAGATCCTGCAATCTTAACAGGACTATGAATTCTTGACTAACTGTTCTATGACCTGAAGGAAAAGCAGGCAGAAAAGTAAATTGTTCTCTCTTGGCCTTGAGTGTGTCTGTTGGCAGATTTAGGCATGTCTAGGACAGTTGCTGCTGCTGCTGCTAAGTCGCTTCAGTCGTGTCCGACTCTGTGCGACCTCATAGACGTCTGGCAGCCCACCAGGCTCCCCTGTCCCTGGGATTCTCCAGGCAAGAACACTGGAGTGGGTTGCCATGTCCTTCTCCAGTGCATGAAAGTGAAAAGTGAAAGTGAAGTCGCTCAGTCGTGTCCGACTCTCAGCGACCCCATGGACTGCAGCCTACCAGGCTCCTCCATCCATGGGATTTTCCAGGCAAGAGTACTGGAGTGGGGTGCCATGTAGGCTAGTTTAAAAAAAACCCAGCAGCTTTATTGAGATATAATTTATATACCATGCAACTCAATCTAATTTTTTATAACTTCTTATTATGGCCATTTCTAAACATAGAAAAAAGTACCTGGTTGCTCAGGTGGTAAAGAATCTGCCTGTAATGTGGGAGACTCAGGTTTGATCCCTGGGTCAGGAAGATCTCCTGAAGAAGGGAATGGCTACTCACTCCAGTATTCTTGCCTAGAGAATTCCATGGAAAGAGGAGCCTGGTGGGCTACAGTCCATGGGATTGCAAAGAGTTGGACACGACTGGGTGACTAACACACACACACACACACACACTCATATACACAGAAAACAGTAGAATGAATCCCCATGTACTCACCTCCCAGCTGCAACAATGAACAACTACTGGCCGATTAATCTTGTATCCATCCTGACACTCCTCACCCTCCTCCCCATATACCCAGGAGTATTTTAAAACAAATCACAGAAAACATGTGAATTCAACTATAATATTCCAGTGTGTATCTCTAACACAGAAAGGATGAAAATAAAATAAAACCACAGGAGCTAATCTGGGTTCAGATTACTACACAGGAAGTTTCTGTAATGTGATGGGGGTGGTGGTGGTGGTGGTGGGAGGGGGTGTTCATGAAAGGTTTGGGAGGATCTATGTCCTCCCTGAAGCTATACAAAACACTGTATATTTTGTGAGGCGGCCACGGAAGGAGTATAGGCTCCTGTGTGGATGTGTCTCAGGGAAGGAGGGGCAAAACCCAGACTTTCAACAAATGTCAAAGTGGTGTATGACCCCATAAAGGCTTAGAGTCCCTGGTCTAGAGAAAGGGGCTAAGTAGACCTGGCATGGATAAAAGTCTGTTTTCAGTGGCCAGTAGTGGGCGGCAGAGTTGCTGGGAAGAATGCCACAGTGTTGGGCCTGGTGTGGAGGCTTTAACCTTTCGGCCTGCGCTCTATGCCAAACTCAGGGAGTAGCATCATTTTGAGTGGGGCCCTAAATCTTCCTGGTACCTCAGAACCCCTTGGTGTGGTGTTTTAAGCGTGCAGATTCCCCGGGCCCACCCGCCAGCCTTCTGAGTCAGTGGGTCTGAGACGGGGCCTGGGAATCTTCTGTTCACCAAGCTCCGGCTTTGAGAAACACAGGTTCCGTGGCTAAAAGCACCAGCTTTGGAGTCCCATAGCCTTGGGGCTGAACCTTGGCTGTACCTCCTATCATCTGTGTGGCCTTGGGCAAGTCATGAGACCTCTTCTTTTTTTTTTTTTTTAATTTTATTTTATTTTTAAACTTTACATAATTGTATTAGTTTTGCCAAATATCAAAATGAATCCGCCACAGGTATACATGTGTTCCCCATCCTGAACCCTCCTCCCTCCTCCCTCCCCATTCCATCCCTCTGGGTCGTCCCAGTGCACCAGCCCCAAGCATCTAGTATCGTGCATCGAACCTGGACTGGCAACTCATTTCATACATGATATTTTACATGTTTAAATGCCATTCTCCCAAATCTTCCCACCCTCTCCCTCTCCCACAGAGTCCATAAGACTGTTCTATACATCAGTGTCTCTTTTGCTGTCTCGTACACAGGGTTATTGTTACCATCTTTCTAAATTCCATATATATGCATTAGTATACTGTATTGGTGTTTCTCTTTCTGGCTTACTTCACTCTGTATAATAGGCTCCAGTTTCATCCACCTCATTAGAACTGGTTCAAATGTATTCTTTTTAATGGCTGAGTAATACTCCATTGTGTATATGTACCACAGCTTTCTTATCCATTCATCTGCTGATGGACATCTAGGTTGCTTCCATGTCCTGGCTATTATAAACAGTGCTGCGATGAACATTGGGGTACACGTGTCTCTTTCCCTTCTGGTTTCCTCAGTGTGTATGCCCAGCAGTGGGATTGCTGGATCATAAGGCAGGTCTATTTCCAGTTTTTTAAGGAATCTCCACACTGTTCTCCATAGTGGCTGTACTAGTTTGCATTCCCACCAACAGTGTAAGAGGGTTCCCTTTTCTCCACACCCTCTCCAGCATTTATTGCTTGTAGACTTTTGGATCGCAGCCATTCTGACTGGTGTGAAATGGTACCTCATAGTGGTTTTGATTTGCATTTCTCTGATAATGAGTGATGTTGAGCATCTTTTCATGTGTTTGTTAGCCATCTGTATGTCTTCTTTGGAGAAATGCCTATTTAGTTCTTTGGCCCATTTTCTGATTGGGTCATTTATTTTTCTGGAGTTGAGCTGTAGGAGTTGCTTGTATATTCTCGAGATTAGTTGTTTGTCAGTTGCTTCATTTGCTATTATCTTCTCCCATTCTGAAGGCTGCCTTTTCACCTTGCTAATAGTTTCCTTTGATGTGCAGAAGCTTTTAAGGTTAATTAGGTCCCATTTGTTTATTTTTGCTTTTATTTCCAATATTCTGGGAGGTGGGTCATAGAGGATCCTGCTGTGATGTATGTCAGAGAGTGTTTTGCCTATGTTCTCCTCTAGGAGTTTTATAGTTTCTGGTCTTACGTTGAGATCTTTAATCCATTTTGAGTTTATTTTTGTGTATGGTGTTAGAAAGTGTTCTAGTTTCATTCTTTTACAAGTGGTTGACCAGATTTCCCAGCACCACTTGTTAAAGAGATTGTCTTTCATCCATTGTATATTCTTGCCTCCTTTGTCAAAGATAAGGTGTCCATATGTGCGTGGATTTATCTCTGGGCTTTCTATTTTGTTCCATTGATCTATATTTCTGTCTTTGTGCCAGTACCATACTGTCTTGATAACTGTGGCTTTGTAGTAGAGCCTGAAGTCAGGTAGGTTGATTCCTCCAGTTCCATTCTTCTTTCTCAAGATCGCTTTGGCTATTCAAGGTTTTTTGTCTTTCCATACAAATTGTGAAATTATTTGTTCTAGCTCTGTGAAGAATGCTGTTGGTAGCTTGATAGGGATTGCATTGAATCTATAGATTGCTTTGGGTAGTATACTCATTTTCACTATATTGATTCTTCCAATCCATGAACATGGTATATTTCTCCATCTGTTAGTGTCCTCTTTGATTTCTTTCACCAGTGTTTTATAGTTTTCTATATATAGGTCTTTAGTTTCTTTAGGTAGATATATTCCTAAGTATTTTATTCTTTCCGTTGCAATGGTGAATGGAATTGTTTCCTTAATTTCTCTTTCTGTTTTCTCATTATTAGTGTATAGGAACGCAAGAGATTTCTGTGTGTTGATTTTATGTCCTGCAACTTTACTATAATCATTGATTAGTTCTAGTAATTTTCTGGTGGAGTCTTTAGAGTTTTCTATGTAGAGGATCATGTCATCTGCAAACAGTGAGCGTTTTACTTCTTCTTTTCCAATTTGGATTCCTTTTATTTCTTTTTCTGCTCTGATTGCTGTGGCCAAAACTTCCAAAACTATGTTGAATAGTAATGGTGAAAGTGGGCACCCTTGTCTTGTTCCTGACTTAGAGGAAATGCTTTCAATTTTTCACCATTGAGGATAATGTTTGCTGTGGGTTTGTCATATATAGCTTTTATTATGTTGAGGTATGTTCCTTCTATTCCTGCTTTCTGGAGAGTTTTGATCATAAATGGATGTTGAATTTTGTCAAAGGCTTTCTCTGCATCTATTGAGATAATCATATGGTTTTTATTTTTCAATTTGTTAATGTGGTGTATTACATTGATTGATTTGCAGATATTGAAGAATCCTTGCATCCCTGGGATAAAGCCCACTTGGTCATGGTGTATGATCTTTTTAATGTGTTGTTGGATTCTGATTGCTAGAATTTTGTTAAGGATTTTTGCATCTATGTTCATCAGTGATATTGGCTTGTAGTTTTCTTTTTTTGTGGGATCTTTGTCAGGTTTTGGTATTAGGGTGATGGTGGCCTCATAGAATGAGTTTGGAAGTTTATCATCCTCTGCCATTTTCTGGAAGAGTTTGAGCAGGATAGGTGTTAGCTCTTCTCTAAATTTTTGGTAGAATTCAGCTGTGAAGCCATCTGGACCTGGGGTTTTGTTTGCTGGAAGATTTTTTATTACAGTTTCAATTTCCATGCTTGTAATGGGTCTGTTAAGATTTTCTATTTCTTCCTGGTCAAGTTTTGGAAAGTTGTACCTTTCTAAGAATTTGTCCATTTCTTCCTCGTTGTCCATTTTATTGGCATATAATTGTTGATAGTAGTCTCTTATGATCCTTTGTATCTGTGTTGTCTGTTGTGATCTCTCCATTTTCATTTCTAATTTTATTGATTTGATTTTTCTCCCTTTGTTTCTTGATGAGTCTGGCTAATGGTTTGTCAATTTATTTATCCTTTCAAAAACCAGCTTTTGGTTTTGTTGATTTTTGCTATGATCTCTTTTGTTTCTTTTGCATTTATTTCTGCTCTAAGTTTTAAGATTTCTTTCCTTCTACTAACCCTGGGGTTCTTCATTTCTTCCTTTTCTAGTTGCTTTAGGTGTAGAGTTAGGTTATTTATTTGACTTTTTTCTTGTTTCTTGAGGTGTGCCTGTATTGCTATGAACTTTCCCCTTAGGACTGCTTTTACCGTGTCCCACAGGTTTTGGGTTGTTGTGTTTTCATTTTCATTTGTTTCTATGCAAATTTTGATTTCTTTTTGATTTCTTCTGTGATTTGTTGGTTATTCAGCAGCGTGTTGTTCAGCCTACATATGTTGGAATTTTTAATAGTTTTTCTCTTGTAATTGAGATCTAATCTTACTGCATTGTGGTCGGAAAAGATGCTTGGAATGATTTCTATTTTTTTTTGAATTTACCAAGGCTAGCTTTATGTCCCAGGATGTGATCTATCCTGGAGAAGGTTCCATGTGCGCTTGAGAAAAAGGTGAAATTCTTTGTTTTGGGATGAAATGTCCTATAGATATCAATTAGGTCTAACTGGTCTATTGTATCGTTTAAAGTTTGTGTTTCCTTGTTAATTTTCTGTTTAGTTGATCTATCCATAGGTGTGAGTGGGGTATTAAAGTCTCCCACTATTATTGTGTTATTGTTAATTTCTCCTTTCATACTTGTTAGCATTTGTCTTACATACTGCGGTGCTCCCGTGTTGGGTGCATATATATTTATAATTGTTATATCTTCTTCTTGGATTGATCCTTTGATCATTATGTAGTGACCATCTTTGTCTCTTTTCACAGTCTTTGTTTTAAAGTCTATTTTATCTGATATGAGTATTGCTACTCCTGCTTTCTTTTGGTCCCTATTCGCATGGAAAATCTTTTTCCAGCCCTTCACTTTCAGTCTGTATGTGTCCCCTGTTTTGAGGTGGGTCTCTTGTAGACAACATATGTAGGGGTCTTGTTTTTGTATCCATTCAGCCAGTCTTTGTCTTTTGGTTGGGGCATTCAACCCATTTACGTTTAAGGTAATTACTGATAAGTATGATCCTGTTGCCATTTACTTTATTGTTTTGGGTTCGAATTTATACACCGTTTTTGTGTTTCCTGTCTAGAGAATATCCTTTAGTATTTGTTGGAGAGCTGGTTTGGTGGTGTAGAATTCTCTCAGCTTTTGCTTGTCTGAAAAGCTTTTAATTTCTCCTTCATACTTGAATGAGATCCTTGCTGGGTACAATAATCTGGGCTGTAGGTTATTTTCTTTCATCATTTTAAGTATGTCTTGCCATTTCCTCCTGGCTTGAAGAGTTTCTATTGAAAGATCAGCTGTTATCCTTATGGGAATTCCCTTGTGTGTTATTTGTTGTTTTTCCCTTGCTGCTTTTAATATTTGTTCTTTGTGTTTGATCTTTGTTAATTTGATTAATATGTGTCTTGGGGTGTTTCGCCTTGGGTTTATCCTGTTTGGGACTCTCTGGGTTTCTTGGACTTGGGTGATTATTTCCTTCCCCATTTTAGGGAAGTTTTCAACTATTATCTCCTCAAGTATTTTCTCATGGTCTTTATTTTTGTCTTCTTCTTCTGGGACCCCTATGATTCGAATGTTGTAGCGTTTAATATTGTCCTGGAGGTCTCTGAGATTGTCCTCATTTCTTTTAATTCGTTTTTCTTTTATGCTCTCTGATTCATTTATTTCTACCATTCTATCTTCTAATTCACTAATCCTATCTTCTGCCTCTGTTATTCTACTATTTGTTGCCTCCAGAGTGTTTTTAATTTCACTTATTGCATTATTCATTATATATTGACTCTTGTTTATGTCTTCTAAGTCCTTGTTAAACCTTTCTTGCATCTTCTCAATCCTTGCCTCCAGGCTATTTATCTGTGATTCCATTTTAATTTCAAGATTTTGGATCAATTTCACTATCATTATTCGGAATTCTTTATCAGGTAGATTCCCTATCTCTTCCTCTTTGGTTTGGTTTGGTGGGCATTTATCCTGTTCCTTTATCTGCTAGCTATTCCTCTGTCTCTTCATCTTGTTTAAATTGCTGAGTTTGGGGTGTCCTTTCTGTATTCTGGCAGTTTGTGGAGTTCTCTTTATTGTGGCGTTTCCTCACTGTGTGTGGGTTTGTACAGGTGGCTTGTCACGGTTTCCTGGTTAGGGAAGCTTGTGTCGATGTTCTGGTGGATGGAGCTGTATTTCTTCTCTCTGGAGTGTAATGAAATGTCCAGTAATGAGTTATGAGATGTCTATGGTTTTGGGGTGACTTTGGGCAGCCTGTATCTTGAAGCTCAGGGCTGTGTTCCTTTGTTGCTGGAGAATTCGCTTGGTATGTCTTGCCCTGGAACTTGTTGGCCCTTGTGTGGTGCTTGGTTTCAGTGTCGGTATGGAGGTGTTTGATGAGCTCCTGTCAATTAATGTTCCTTGGAGTCAGGAGTTCCCTGGAGTCAGGGTTTGGACTTAAGCCTCCTACTTCCAGTTATCGGTCTTATTTTTACAGTAGTTTCAAAACTTCTCCTTCTATACAGCACCATTGATAAAACATCTACGTTAAAGATGAAAAGTTTCTCTACTGTGAGGGTCACTCAGAGAGGTTCACAGCGTTACATGGAGAAGAGAAGAGGGAGGAGGGAGTTAGAGGTGACCCAAATGAGATGAGGTGGAATCAATAGTGGAGAGAGTGGGCTAGCCAGTAGTCACTTCCTTATGTGCACTCCACAACTGGACCGCTCAGAGATGTTCACGGAGTTATACAGAGAAGAGAAGAAGGAGGCAGGAGACAGAGGTGGCCAGAAGGATAAAAGGGGGAAATGAAAAGGAGGGAGACAGATCCAGCCAGTAATCAGTTCCCTAAGTGTTCTCCACCGTCTGGAACACACAGAAATTCACAGAGTTGGGTAGAGTAGAGAGGGGTTAGGGAGGAGATACAGGCGACCTGGTGGAGAAAACGGAGAGTCCAAAGGGAGAGAGAGCAGTCAAGCCAGTAATCTCGCTCCCTAGTGAAAATTGGGTCCTGAAGATTGGGTTCTTAAAGGTACAAAATTGGTAACAAATACATAAAAGCAAAAATTAAAAATCTAGGGTAGAGTTTGGAATTTCAAAAATGCGATGTTAATGAAAAGAAGAAGGAAAAGAAAGAGAGAAAAAACGAACAAAGAAAAACAAACAAGGTTGCGAAAATTATAAAGAAACTACAGGTACAAAATTGATAACTAATACCAAAAGCAAAAATTAAAAATCTAGAGTAGAGTTTGGAATTTCAAAATACAATGTTAAAAAAAAAAAAGAAAAATAAAGAGAGAAAACAAACAAACCAACAAAAACAATGTCGCAAAAATTATAAAGAAAATACAGGTACAAAATTGATATCAAATACCAAAAAGCATAAATTAAAAATCCTGAGTAGAGTTTGGAATTGCAGATATACGATGTTATATAAAAGAAGAAGAGAAAGAAACAGAGGGGGAAAAAAAAAGTCACAGAAATTATTAAAAAAAACTATATGTACAAAATTGATAACATATACCAAAGGATAAAATTAAAAATCTAGAGTAGAGTTTAGAATTTCAAAAATACGATGTTAAAGAAAAGAAGAAGGAAAAGAAAGAGAGAAAAAAATGAACAAAGAAAAACAAACAAGGTCGCGAAAATTATAAAGAAACTACAGGTACAAAATTGATAACTAATACCAAAAAGCAAAAGTTAAAAATCTAGAGTAGAGTTTGGAATTTCAAAAATACAATGTTAAAAAAAGGAAGAAGAAAAATAAAGAGAGAAAACAAACAAACCAACAAAAACAATGTCGCAAAAATTATAAAGAAAATACAGGTACAAAATTGATATCAAATACCAAAAAGCATAAATTAAAAATCTTGAGTAGAGTTTGGAATTGCAGATATACGATGTTATACAAAAGAAGAAGAGAAAGAAATAGAGGAAAAAAAAGTCACAGAAATTATGAAAAAAACTATAGGTACAAAATTGATAACATATACCAAAAGGCTAAAATTAAAAATCTAGAGTAGAGTTTGGAATTTCAAAAATACAATGTTAAAGAAAAGAAGAAAAAGAAAAAAACAAAACAAAACACGGTCAAAAAATTATAAAATATATATATGAAGTTTGCTGAAGAAAAAAAATAGGGTCTTTTTTTTTTTGCAAAGTAATAGTTATAAAAGTGAAAATTAAAGGACACTAGAGGACTTAAAATTTTTTTTTTAATAAAAAAAAAAGATTGATCGTAAAAATAGTAAAAATATATCTAGGTCTTTCTTTGGTTTTGTTGTGAGTATTGTGGGTTCAGTTCATTTTTGGCTAGTTCCTTGGTCTGACTTATATTTCTCAAGATCTATAGGCCCCTTCCTATGTAGTTCGTAGTAACCACAGGGTTTTAATCTATGGCCTGTAGCTTCCAAGGCGTTTCCCTCTGTTATAGCTTCTTCTGTTTGCTGGTCTCTTCAGTGTCTGGTTCCCGCTCTGACACAAAGGGGACGGTGGAGGACACTATTTTTTTTATTTTATTTAGGCTCACTTGTTCAGCCGCGCTGTGGGGAGGGAGGGAGGGATGCTGCAAACAGATAACACTGGCGTGCACTCGCAGTGCCTCAGCCACACTGGGTCTGCCCCCCGCTCACGGCGCGTGTAGCCTCCCTGCCCACGCTGCTCGGGCTCTAGGTTGTTCCGCCGGGAACAATCAGAGGCCGGCCCTGGGCTGCATGTACCTCCCAGGTCCAAGCCGCTCAGGTTCAGGCACTCGGGTAGTCCTCAGAGGCGCAGACTCGATTGGGCCTGCGTTTTGTGCTCTTCCCAGATCCGAGCAGCTCAGGTGATGTGTTTGGCGGGCGCCAATGCTGCGACTTATCGCCTCCCTGCCACTTGGTTATCTGGGTGTAAAACCGGCGCACCTTCTCAGGCAGATGTTGACCGTCCAGACCCCCAAGAAGTTTTAGTTAGCAAAGAAGCCTGCTTACAGTTTTATAGATAGTGTCTCTCTTGGGCTGCAATTGCCCCCTTACGGCTCTGGCTGCCTGTCACCGGAGGGGGAAGGTCTGCAACCGGCTATCTCTGTTCAGTCCTTTGTTCTGTGCGCGGGCCTGGCGGTGTCTTAGGTTAGGGCTGGCTTTTCGCGTGGTAGATATCCCACAGTCTGGTTTGCTAGCCCAAATTATTTCGCTCAGATAGCGCTCAGGACATTCGGGCCGATTCTTACTCTAAGGGACAGAGCCTGCGCCGCGCTTCCCTGCCCAGCCCCCGCTTGCTAATGCCGTGTGCAGGCGTCTGCGCTGCTTCTCCGCTGGGGGAGTTACCGTAGGGCTCACAATCTGCGATTTTTAATTGTTTATTTATTTTTTTTTCTCCCTTTTATGTTGCCCTCTGTGCTTCCAAAGCTCGGCACAGATTTGGCAGTGAGAAGGTTTCCTGGTGTTTGGAAACTTCTCTCTTTTTAAGACTCCCTTCCCGGGACGGAACTCCCTCCCTCCCTCTTTTGTCTCTTTTTTTGTCTTTTATATTTTTTCCTACCTCCTTTCGAAGAGTTGGGTTGCTTTTCTGGGTGCCTGATGTCCTCTGCCGGCATTCAGAAGTTGTTTTGTGGAATTTACTCGATGTTTAGATGCTCTTTTGATGAATTTGTGGGGGAGAAAGTGTTCTCCCCGTCCTACTCCTCCGCCATCTTGGCTCCTCCCCAAGACCTCTTCTTAAAGTGGGCCTACTTATAGCTCCTCTGCCCCACGGTTGCAAGAAGTAGGTTAGATAATACACATAAAGTATGTGCATGGTGTCTTACATGAAGAATGGCACTCAACTGGATGGTAGTTCTTTTTCTTCTTTTTTTGTTAAAAATGACGAATAGTGACTGGAGTTTCTCTGGTGGCTTAGGGATAAAGACTCTACCTGCCAATGCAGGAGATGAGGGTTTGATCCCTGATCTGGGAAGATCCCACATGCCTTGGAGCAACTAAACCTGTGAGCCACAACTGCTGAGGCTGTGCCCTAGAGGCTATGTGCGGTGACTACTGAAGCCCTGGCACCCTAGTGACAGCGCTCTGCAAAAGAGAAGCCACCACAGTGAGAAGCCCTCACACTGCAACTGGAAAGGAGCCCCTGCTCACAACTAGAGGAGAGCCCACGCAGCAATGAAGACCCAGCACAGCCATAAATAAATAAATATTATAAAAAATAAAAATGTGCCACAGTGACAGGCTTTGGAAGGGCACTCCTTACTGCCCCCTGGATGATAAGGATTTACTGTCCTTCTCATAGAATCATCTAGATTTAAAAAAGTATCAAAAGTTTATATGAGTCATGGGCTCTGCTGACTTCAGCTGACAAGAATGAAGCTGAGAAAACTGATGGGCTAAGGTGGTATTATCAAACTGCCTGGGCCAGAGTGGAACTGGAGTGTTTCTTTTTTCCCTAGACTAGGCCTTCCTGGAGTTGGTGTTCATCTGGAGCATGGTGCATTGGTCAGGAAACCCTCCATAGCAAAGCCAGCCTGATTTGGCAAATATGTTTCCTGGGCCACACTGAAGACTCCAGGAGAGAATGTGGCTGACTTGGGGCTGGTCCCTCTCACTTGGAGAAAAGGAATTCAAAGCTCACATCCAGCTAAAGGGGGAGTGGGGAGCACTGCTTGCCATACTTTCATATGCATGGGGGAGGCTCATTGTGATGCCAATGGCCTTTTCTAACTTCCAAACCCTGGTGGTCTCTGGGGACCCCGGGTTGGGAGGCACCAGCGCTGGGTCTGGATTTCTTTTATATGAGGGAAAGGCCCTGCTAGGCTTCCAACTCTATGAGGGCAGGGCCCTGTCTAGGCCTCACCAGAAAACTGTAACACCTACTCAGGTCCCCTGGCCTTTAAAACAGGATAATCTGCCCATGAACACTGAGGCCTCAACTCCCCCGTGTCCAGCCTTTTTCAAGGTAATTGGACTTTCTCACCTTGCTGTCACCCTTGTTTTTCCAAGCTTACCTCCATTCTGGTGTCTACGAGGTGTCTGACTTTCCAGGTCCCATCTCTTGTTTCTGGCTCTGTGCAAGCCCTTGGAAATGAACAACCAGACATGGCATTCTCCCCTCATCCCTGACCCCCACAGACCCTCTGGTCTCCTGGGACACAGATCATACTTTTTTAGGGACTTCAGGTAATTGTCCTGCCTCTGGGCCTCCTGCTCAGGAGAGCTGGCCTGGTCACCTCCATCCCCAGACGAGTGGCCATAAAAGTTGTGAATGAAAATGAGTAGTGATGGGCTCCAGAGAGCACTGGCTGTCCAGGTTGCTGTGAATGGATGGCTGGTGAGGGAGGGAGTGACCCTTCCTTCCTCGAGCCAGCGCTACTGCCTGTCAACTGTGCTCACAGGTCCAAGGACAGGCCGGTGGCCTTTTGGTCATGGAAGGAACTCTAGGGCCAGGTTGGGGCTGACTCCGGGTCTGTTCTCTGATGGCTGACAAGCATGTAGGCCACTTTTCTGTCCAGAGGCCTCTGACTGCAGGGTCCGTGGAGCCAGTGGGGAGCTAGCTTGAGCTATCTCTGGCCTTCGCAGCAGATGGAAACTTGGACTGGTGAGAATCTTGGGGAAGGGACTTCATGGAAATTTCTGGGAAACTGAGGCTTAAGCAGAAAGCCTATTTTGTCATCCTCCCCGTTGAAAGAGTTCAAACTGTCTGAGGCCTTCTTCCTGTCTTCCTGAGCTCAGACTGGTGGCTGTCATGAGCGTTTATGTGGTGCTTAAGCTTCCCAGCTAGCTGGGATCACTGCCTAGACTGAGGAAAGACACCAGCAGTGTGTAATACTGTGACCCCAGTAGATGTCCAGATAATTATGCATGTGTGTGTGTGTGTGTGTGTGTGTGCACACTGTGTTTTGGAATGTTGATTTTTTTTTTTTCCCCTAAAGGAGAGTTAAGGAAAATGTTTGCACAGGGAACTCTGTTCAATCTTATGTGGCAGCTTGGATAAGAGGGGAGTTTGGGGGAGAAAGGATACATGTATATGTATGGCTGAGGCCCTCCGCTGTCCACCTGAAACTATCACAGCATTGTCAATCAGCTATACTCCAATATGGGCTTCCCATTTCAGGGTTGTAGGAAGATAGGGAAGAAGGAATAGTTAGGGACTTTGGGATGGACACGTACACTCTGCTATATGGCAATGGCACCCCACTCCAGTACTCTGGCCTGGAAAATCCCACAGAAGGAGGAGCCTGGCAGGCTGCAGTCCATGGGGTCGCTGAGGGTCAGACACGACTGAGCAACTTCACTTTCACTTTTCACTTTCACGCATTGGAAAAGGAAATGGCAACCCACTCCAGTGTTCTTGCCTGGAGAATCCCAGGGACGGGGGAGCCTGGTGGGCTGCCATCTGTGGGGTAGCACAGTCAGACATGACTGAAGTGACTAAGCAGCAACAACAGCAACTAACAAAGACCTACTGTATAGCACAGGGAACTCTGCTCAATTTTATGTGGCAGCCTAGATGGGAAGGGAGCTTGGGGGAGAATGGATACATGTACATGAATGGCTGAGTCCCTTTGCTGTCACCTGAAACTTTCACAACATTGTTAATCAGTTATTCAGTTTAGTTCAGTTCAGTCACTCAGTCGTGTCCGACTCTTTGCGACCCCATGAACCACAGCACGCCAGGCCTCTCTGTCCATCACCAACTCCCAGAGTCCACCCAAACCCATGTCCATTGAGTTGGTGATGCCATCCAACCATCTCATGCTCTGTCATCCCCTTCTCCTCCTGCCCTCAATCTTTCCCAGCATCAGGGTCTTTTCAAATGAGTCAGCTCTTTGCATCAGGTGGCTAAAGTATTGGAGTTTCCACTTCAACATCAGTCCCTCCAATGAACACCCAGGACTGATTTCCTTTAGGATGGACTGGTTGGATCTCCTTGCAGTCCAAGGGACTCTCAAGAGTCTTCTCCAACACCGCAGTTCAAAAGCATCAATTTTTCTGCACTCAGCTTTCTTTATAATCAGCTATACTCCAATGTAAAATAAACAGCTTTAAAAAAAATCTAAAAAAAGGACAGCTAAGGAAAATGCTTGAGGAGGCCCAAGTAATTGATTGAGCCTGCGTCCTCCTAGGAAACAGACTCTTCTGACCCGAAATTGTTTCAGCCAAGGATGATTTGGAAAATCAGACAAAGCAGCATTTAAGGAGGGATGCCAAAGCCACCCCTCCCTTGGCTAGACTAACTTCAATTTGGGTTTTTGTGTTCATTTGAGTTTTCTCATGAAGAATAGCCTAGGAGCTAATCACTGAAGAAAACTTGATAGGGTGCTGCTGTGCTGAATGCTCTGGGGGACACAGAGATCAAGGAAGAAAGAGCCCTTGCCATCAAATAGCCTCATGAGGAAACATGACAGTAGTGTTACAGGGTAGTTTGGGGCTTATTCAGAGCCTTTTTCTAATTTTATGGGTGGGGGCCCAGGAATCTATTTGATCACACTGCCCAGGAGGCTTGGCATTTATGGCAAGCCACTTCTCTCCAAAGCTTGGGGTCCTTGGCACAATGAGACAGTCAGACCAGATGACCTCCCAGAGTTTGTCCTGCTCTGATACTCTGAGATTCCCTGAAAAGCCAATTCACTAACCCCACACGGAGGCCTATAACGGGTGCCAGACTTACCCAGACAGATAGCCTTTCTAGGAGCTCTGAGGAGGGGGAATCCTTGTTGAATTGGGGGTGAGAATGGCCTTTCCTTGTTGCCAGCAAAGCTCCATCTAATCAAAGCTATGGTTTTTCCAGTGGTCATGTATGGATGTGAGAGTTGGACTATAAAGAAAGCTGAGCACAGAAGAACTGATGCTTTTGAACTGTGGTGTTGGAGAAGACTCTTGAGAGTCCCTTGGACTGCAAGGAGATCCAACCAGCCCATCCTTAAGGAAATCAATCCTGAATATTCATTGGAAGGACTGATGCTGAAGCTGAAACTCCAATAATTTGGCCACCTGATGCGAAGAACTGACTCATTTGAAAAGACCCTGATGCTGGAAAAGATTGAGGGTGGGAGGAGAAGGAGATGACAGAGGATGAGATGGTTGGATGGCATCACTGACTCAATGGACATGAGTTTGAGTAAGCTCCGGGAGTTGGTGATGGACAGGGAGGCCTGGTATGCTGAAGTCCATGAGGTCGCAAAGAGTCAGACATGACTGAGCAACTGAACTGAACTGATGGTCTTTCTTCATGGAGATGTTCCAGATGAGGCCTCAGAGGGTGGAATGAGGATTTGGAGAGTGTGGTGAAACAATGTGATCAAAGGTTCAAGGCTATGCAGTGCTGCTCCTCTGTTTTTCTTTGTGCTTCTTATCGGGGACTGGCAATGGAAGAGTTGAGCTGGGGATAAGAAAGTCACATTGAGCACCACTGAAGGCCAGATCTCAAGACCCTTGAAATTTCTCAGATCCCATTCCTACACAATGTCAGGGAACCCTCATTAGGTACTGACTTGTTGTTACTCGGGGGGAATTTCATGAGGTCATTAATTAATTCCATAAACCTTTACTGAATGCTTACTTCGGCTAGGTCTTTTTTTTTTTTTGAGATATAATTGACATACAACATGATATTAGTTTCAGTTGTACAACATACTGATGTGATATTTGTATATATTGCTAAATGATCACCATAATAAGTCTAGTTAACATCTGTTACCACATGGAACTACAAATTTTTTTTTTCTTGTGATGAGAACTTTTAAGATCTACTCTCTTAGCAACTTTCAACTCTGCAATACAACATCATTAACTATAGTCACCATGCTGTACCTCACATCCCCAGGACTTGTCTCTTTTATAACTAGAAGTTTGTACTTTTTGACCTCACTGACTTGGTCTTGTGTTGAGTGCTAAAGCTACATGAAGTGAAGTGAAGTGAACTCGCTCAGTCGTGTCCGACTCTTTGCGATCCTGTGGACTGTAGCCCACCAAGCTCCTCCATCCATGGGGTTCTTCAGGCAAGAATACTGGAGTGGGTTGCCATTTCCTTCTCCAGGGGATCTTCCCAACCCAGGGATTGAACCCTGGTCTCCCGCATGGCAGGCAGATGCTTTATCCTCTGAGCCACCAGGGATAGTGGCTACATAGATGAATAAAATGTTGTGCTCATCCTTGAGAGCCTCAGTTTGAGCAGTCAATTACAATGAGATGGGTGCATCCAAGACCTTACATGGACATTAGTGAGCAGAGAGGCTGTGGTGGGGGAGAGGGGACAAGGAAGACCTCACAAAGGAGGTAGATATGATTCACCAGATTGAGGGAGGAAGAGGGGAGCACTTTGGGGTAGAGGTGGTAGAGAAGTGTAAAACTGTATGGCACACCAGTGATGAATTAGCACAGCTTGACAGCTTGTAGGCCTATCACCTGTTCCTCCTCTAGCTGATATAAATGGTTTGAGGCCCCTATGGGAATGTTGGGGTGTTGAGTACAGTGTAGCAGGGCCCATTGCTTGTGTCTCACCAAGTTTTCCCACTCTATCTTGAAGGACCTAGGGAGTCAGAGGAGTAATTTGAAAACAGATATTGACTTGGATGAATTTGAGTTTTAGAATTTTCCCTCTGGTGGTTTTATAGATGGCGGGGATGGAATGAGTTGAGTAATAGCCAGAAAACTATTGAGAATATATTTCTCTGGTCCACTGAGAGTTGATGAATTGGAGCAGTACTGTGGAGACTGAGCTACAGGTGGGCTGGAGATCTATTTGGTAGTTCAAATCTGTAGTTTGTTGATTAGTTGACAGTGGGGTGTTGAGGGAGAAGATGGAGCTGAGAATGACTTCCCAGTTTGTGACTGGGATCATTAGGTGGGAGGGGAAGGTTTAGGAGATTGTGGATTAAGGAGAGAAAACAAGTTCAGTTTTGGCCAAGCTGAGTTTGAAGTGTCTATGGGACATCCAGGTGGAGATGTCCAGTTGTTTTTGTTGTTTAGTCACCAACCTGTGTCCGAATCTTTGTGACTCTATGGACTGTAGTCCACCAGGCTCCTCTGTCCATGGGATTTCTCAGGCAAGAAGACTTGAGTGGGTTGCCATTTCCTTCCCCATGGGATCTTCCTAACCCAGGGATTGAACCCACATCTTCTGCATTCGCAGGTGGATTCTTTATCACTGAGCCACCAAGGAAGCCCTGATATCCAGTAGGCAGCTGGATAATGAGAGAGGCGCAGCTGAGAAATGTTTCTGAGGAGGGATTGCTGGATCCTGTGTTTATTTCCTCCCTATATATTAAAAAAACAATCTTTTTACTCTTAATACACTTCTAAGGATATATTTTGGTGCTATATAAGGTTTTATACTTTCTCCTTCTCAATATCTACATATCTACCATTCATAACACATCACATATCCACTCTAAAATTCCTATTATTTATATAAACATTCCCCTAAATCATGAGGGCAATTAAAAGATCTCAGATCACTTCTTGACTTCTTGCAGTCAAGTGTGGATATTCCAAAAGTCAACCAGCTATTTGCTCAAGATTCTAGAAGTCATTGTAATTTTCATGGGCTTATTGGCTGTTTGTATATCTTCTTTATAGAAATGTCCATTCAATTATCTTGTCCATGTTTTAAATTAGGTGGTTTATTTTTTGTTGTTGAATTGTAGGGGTTCTTTTTATATTCTGGATATTAATTGCTTATCAGATATACAGTTTGCAAATACTTTCTCCCATACTTTGGGTACATTCATTTTTATAGAATGACTTTTCCTTGAACAAGGATCCCAGTCCTGTTCCCCTAGTTCTACAATTGACTAAAATGAGGATAACACACCCTGCCCTGCCCAATAATAATAATAACAAACACTTATCAAGCACTTGATAAGTGTTAGACACTATTCTGTTTACACATATTAACTCATTTAATCTTCAAACAAAACTGTCAAGTAGGTACTATTTTATTTTCATCCTTATTTTATAAATGGGAAAACTGGGTTATGGAGAGTATGTGACTTGCCTGAGGCCAATAGGTGCCAGAACTGAGATGTTACCAAGCAGCCTGGCCTTAAAACCCTTACATGAATGTCTCAGAGAACTCAAACAGGGGCTTTGTATCAACCTAGAGGGGTGGGATGGGGAGGGAGATGGGAGGGAGGCTCAGGAGGGAGGGGACATATCTATACATAAGGCTGATTCATGTTGATGTTTGTCAGAAAACAACAAAATTCTATAAAACAATTATCCTTCAATTAAAAAATAAACAAAGTCAAAAACAAACAAACAAAAAACCCCATACATTCACCCATTTCACCAGGCCACCTCCCTTACTGTGCTCTTGTGAGGAGCCAAGGTGTGAGGAAGGCCAGAAAACTGGTAAGTGCTGTAGAGACAAGAGATGGTTTTCATTTCTAGGCATATTCAGAGAACAGTGAGGGTTCATTGACCTGGACAGGCCAGTTCAGGGGCACACTAAGATCATGAGGAATCAGGGAGAGGCCTGTGCCAGGCACAGGGCCCTAGGTACAGACAGACCATGGGCTTTGGAGTCCAGCCACAAGACATGAAGATAAAAGATGTGCCCTTCACATTGAACTCTCTCTGCCAGGTCTCCAATTGTTAATGTGCGTTCCCTAGGAATATGGGTTGCTAAGCCATGTCTGACTCTTGGCGACTCCATGGACTGTAGCCTGCTGGGCTCTTGGCGACTCCATGGACTGTAGCCTGCTGGGCTCCTCTGTCCATGGGATATCCTAGGTAAAGATACTGGTGTGGGTAGCCATTTCCTTCTCCAGTGGATCTTCCCAACCCAGGAATTGAATCTGCATCTTCTGTGTCTCCTGCATTGCAGGCAGATTCTTTATCCTCTGAGCCATCAGGGAAGCCCTATGTCCCCTAGGAATAGTTCCTTGTATCTACATAACACTTAAAAATTAAAACAGAGGTTTACACACATTATTCCACCAGATCCTTGTAATGACCAGTCAGACGGAAAGGGTGGGGGTTATTGTTACTATTTTACCAATGGGGAAATTGAGACTCAAAGCTTTAACGCCTAAACAAAAGCCCAAGTTAGTGGCCAAATCAGAAATAAAACAATGATCCTTGAATCTTTTCATTCATTCAGTCAGTTCAGTCGCTAAGTCGTGTCCGACTCTTTGCGACCCCATGGACTCTAGCACACCAGGCTTCCCTGTCCATCACCAACTCCCGGAGCTTGCTCAAACCATCTTGCCCTGTCGTCCCCTCTGTCATCCTCCTCCCTTCAATCTTTCCCAACATTAGGGTCTTTTCCAATGAGTCAGTTCTTCGCATCAGGTGGCCAAAGTATTGGAGCTTCAGCTTCAGCATCAGTCCTTCCAATGAATATTCAGGACTAATTTCCTTTAGGATGGACTGGTTTGACCTACTTGCTGTCCAAGGGACTCTCAGGAGTCTTCTCCAACATCACAGTTCAAAAGCATCAATTCTTTGGTGTTCAGCTTTCTTTATGGTCCAGCTCTTACATCCATACATGACTACTGGAAAAACCATAGCTTTGACTAGATGGACCTTTGTTAGCAAAGTAATGTCTCTGCTTTTTAATATGCTGTCTAGGTTGGTCATAGCTTTTCTTCTAAGGAGCAAATATCTTTTAATTTCATGATTTCAGTCATCATTTGCAGTGATTTTGGAGTCCCCCAAAATAAAGTCTCTCACTGTTTCGATTGTTTCCCCATCTATTTGCCATGAAATGATGGGACCAGATGCCATGATCTTAGTTTTTTGAATGCTGAGTTTTAAGCCAACTTTTTCACTCTCCTCTTTCACTTTCGTCTAGAGGCTCTTTAGTTCTTCTTCTTTCATTCATTCATCCATAAATCTCTTTGCACACAAAGGAGCCTATTCTTTCCCTAGCTTGGGAGCCCAATAGGCAGGAAAAGCTATGTGTGCTAACCTCTCTCTCTCCCAGAGAGAGGTGAGCCAGAGCTTGACCCCTGGTCTCCCACATGAAAGCTCTGAAGGTCACTAAGTGTTTCCTTTTCAGCCCCCTATCAGCAGCTGGCTAGGACCTTGGTTCTGAGGGTCAGGAACTCAAGCATTTATATACCCCTCTAGGTCGACACTGTCTCCCTTCTGTGATGCAACAACTCTATGAAAGAAGTCCAGAGGACACTATTGCCTCCATGGATAGATGTGGAAACTGACACCTGGGAGGGTAAGTAACATGCCTGAGGTCATGCTGCTAATAAACGCTGAAGGATCTGCCTTCAATATCAGTATATTTTTTTAATCACTACAGCAAGTTGCCAAAAGGCCCCTGGGGTGGTTAATGGTTACAGACTTAACCATTAAAGTTCTGTATTATGATGTGGTTGTGCCGATTCAAGTGCGCCAGTATACACATTCTGGGCTGCCCTGGCCAATAGCACGTAGCAAGCTTGGAGTAGGCAGCCAGCAACGTGGTATGGCATTGTGCAAATAAACAAACAGCACCCAAATGAGAACCAAAGACACTACTGATTCAGCGCTTACTACACCAGGGAGTCAGCCATCCTCATCTGGCAGAGACTCTGAGGTAGGCAGGGGAGGGGGAAGGCTTTACAGTGAAAAGAGGGGAAGGCTTCAGGTACGACCTGACTAGAGGCTGTTTCCATGGGGAAGCTGGAGGTGGGCTAACTAGAAACAGGATATCCTATACAATTGGTTTGTGAAGCCCATTTGGCTTCCTCTGGCTATTCCTGAGTTGGAAGTGTTGAGGGTGTGGGAGGTGAAATAGTGGCAAAAATAGGGAATCTGGGCTGATTATTGAGAGCTCGTGGTTTGATGTCCCAGCTGGTTGTTACAGAGGTATGGGTCACAGTTCTATTGTCATACACCATATGATCTCGCTATTGTCTGCTTATATATCCAACTTTTCAATATAAGGCAGTGAAAAATTGCCCTAACTGAAAAATCTATTGCAGTGGCTAAAATGTCCATTGTTGCTGTTCAGTCACCAAGTCGTGTCCGACTTTTTGCCACCCCATGGACTGCAGCATGCCAGACCTCCCTGTCCCTCACCATCTCCAGAATTTGCCCAAATTCATGTCCATTGAATCGGTGAGCTCATCCAACCATTTCATCCTCTGTCGTCTCCTTCTTCTCCTGCCTTCAAACTTTCCCAGCACCAGGGTCTTTTCGAATGAGTTGGTCTTCACATCAAGTGGCCAAAGTATTGGAGCTTCAGCTTCAGCATCAGTCCTTCCAATGAGTATTCAGAGTTGATTTCCTTTAGGAAAGAAAGGATTTCCTTAAGACCCTAAAATGTGTCTTTTCCCATAGGTTTAAGGTACTGCGATTTTGGAGCTTTTTAACACCAACCCTAACAGGGTTTTTGTTATTTGATTGATTTTGATTGACCCATATGTGTCTGTCACTGTCACCCATCAGAAGCTAGTTTGCTGTGTACAGGAGAAGAGAATTCAGATTAAAAGTTTGGTGGAGGAGGGTGCGGGCAATGTCTGGACTCCTGAGGCTATGCTCAGTCAAATAAGACCAGGCTGGAGATCGGAGGAGGGCACTCAAGAGTGAGCACTCCCCAGATTAAACAGAATAGGTGTGAAAGAGCCTCCAAGACATTTTTTCAATTGACGCCCTCCATTCAGAACACTTTTGCAGCATATCGGTTGTTTTAATTCACCCATGCCACTTTCCACTATGACTTTTTTCCCATTTATTTTAATTAGTTTATTTTTGGTATAGACTTCCTTTTTTAAGAGCAATGTTAGGTTCACAGCAAAATTAAAAGGAAGATACAGACATTGCCCATATATCCCCTGCTGCTCACATGCACAGCCTCCTGCAGAGAGGTACATTTGTTATAGTTGATGAACCTACACTGACACATCATTATCGCTCAAAGACCATCATTTACATTATGATTCACTCCTTGTCCTGTACATTCTATGGGTATGGACAAATGTATAATGACATGTATCCACCATTATAGTATCATACAGAATATTTTCACCATGCTTAATATTCTCTCTGCTCTGACTGTTCATTGCTCCCTCACTCAAATCCTGGCAACCACTGATCTTTTACCATCTTGAAAGTTTGCCATTTCCAAAATGTCATATTGTGGGAATCGTGAATCATACAGGATGCTGCCTTTTCAGATGGGTTTCTGCCTTAGTCCATTTGAACAGCTATAACAAAATTCCAAAATCTGGTTGGCTGATGAACATTTCTCATAGTTCTGGAATTCCAAGACCAGGGTGTTAGTACAGTTGGTTTCTGGTGAAGACCCTCTTCCAGGTTGCAGACTGCCGACTTCTTGGTCTGTCATCGAACATGGCAGAAGGGTCGACCTAGTCCTGGGGCCTCTTTTATAAAGGCACTAATCCCATTCATGAGGGCTCTGCCCTCATGACCTAATCACCTCTGAAATGCCCCACCTCCTAATACATCACTTGGTGCTTTAGATTTCCAACATATGAATTTGGAGAGGACACAAACATTCAGACCACAGCAGCTTACTTCATTAACCAATATGAATTTAAATTTCTTCTATTCTCTTTGTGTATTGGTAGCTCATTTCTTTTTAGCACTGAATAATATTCCATTGTCTGGATGTACCACAGTTTATTTATCCATTCACTCATTTTTTAAAAATATATTTTTTTATTTGGCTGCATTGGATCTTAGTTGCATCATGTGGGATCTTCCATTGCAGCACACTGACTCTCTAGTTGTGGCGCATGGGCTCAGTAGTTGTGGCATGTGGGCTGAGTTGCTCCACGGCATGTGGGATCTGAGTTCCCCAACCAGGGATTGAACCCACAGCTCTTGCTTTGCAAAGCTGATTCTTAACCACTGGGCCACCAAGCAAGTGCCCCCATTCACTTATTGAAGGATATCTTACTTGCTTCCAAGTTTTGCAATTTTGGATCAGTTCAGTTCAGTCGCTCAGTTGTGTCCGACTCTTTGCGACCCCATGAATTGCATCACGCCAGGCCTCCCTGTCCATCACCAACTTCCAGAGTTCACTCAGACTCACGTCCATCGAGTCAGTGATGCCATCCAGCCATCTCATCCTCTGTCATCCCCTTCTCCTCCTGCCCCTAATCCCTCCCAGCATCAGAGTCTTTTCCAATGAGTCAACTCTTCACATGAGGTGGCCAAAGTACTGGAGTTTCAGCTTTAACATCATTCCTTCCAAAGAAATCCCAGGGCTGATCTCCTTCAGAATGGACTGCTTGGATCTCCTTGCAGTCCAAGGGACTCTCAAGAGTCTTCTCCAACACCACAGTTCAAAAGCATCAATTCTTCAGCGCTCAGCCTTCTTCACAGTCCAACTCTCACATCCATACATGACCACAGGAAAAACCATAGCCTTGACTAGATGAACCTTTGTTGGCAAAGTAATGTCTCTGCTTTTGAATATGCTATCTAGGTTGCTATAAATGTGTGTGCGTGCAGGTTTTTGTGTGGACATAAGTTTTCAACTCTTTTGAGTTGTATCTTACAATCTGTAACAATAAGCGAAGCAAAAGTCGCTCAGTCATGTCCAACTCTTTGCGACCCCATGGACTGTCCATGGAATTCTCTAGGCCAGAATACTGCAGTGGGTAGCCTTTCCATCTCCACGGGATCTTCTGAACCCAGGGATCGAACCCAGGTCTCCCACATTGTGGGTGGATTCTTTACCAGCTGAGCCACCAGGGAAGCCCAAGAATACTGGAGTGGGTAGCCTATCCCTTTTCCAGCAGATCTTCCCAACCCAGGGATTGGACCCAGGTCTCCTGCATTGCAGGTGGATTCTTTACCAACTGAGCTATCGGGAAGCCCCACCTTTAATTCTAATTCCTCGTTAATTCCGATAGTCTTTTTGTCAATTCTTTCAGATTTTCTACCTAGACAATCAGTCATCTGCAAACAAAGGCAGTTTTGTGTCTTCTTTTCCAATTTGTATACATTTTACTTCCTTTTTTGTCTTAGTGCATTTAGCTACTACTTCCAATATGATGTTGAAAAGTGGAGGTGTGAGAGGACATCCTTGTCTAATATCTGATCTTAGTGGGAAAGCTTTAAATTCCTCATCAGGTATGATCTTGGATTTAGGGTTTTTGTAGGTATACTTTCCACAGTTTGTTTTAATCCACACAGTCAAAGGCTTTGGCATAGTTGATAAAGCAGAAGTAGATGTTTTTCTGTAACTCTCTCACTTTTTTGATGATCCAGCAGATGTTGGCAATTTGATCTCTGGTTCCTCTGCCTTTTTCTAAATCCAGCTTGAACATCTGGAAGTTCTTGGTTCACATACTGTTGAAGCCTGGCTTGGAGAATTTTGAGCATTACTTTGCTAGCGTGTGAGATGAGTGCACTTGTGTGGTAGTTTGAACATTTTTTGGCATTGCCTTTCTTTGGGATTGGAGTGAAAACTGACCTTTTCCAGTCCTGTGGCCACTGCTGAGTTTTGCAAATTTGCTGGCATATTGAGTGCAGAACTTTAACAGCATCATCTTTTAGGATTTGAAATAGCTCAGCTGGAATTCCATCACCTCCACTAGCTTTGTTTGTAGTGATGGTTCCTAAGTCCAACTGAGGTATGGGGAAGCCCCACCTTTAATTCTAATTGCTTGTTAATTCCGATAGTCTTTTTGTCAATTCTTTCAGATTTTCTACCTAGACAATCACGTCATCTGCAAACAAAGGCAGTTTTGTGTCTTCTTTTCCAATTTGTATACGTTTGACTTGTATACATCCACTTGACTTTGCATTCCAGGATGTCTGGCTCTAGGTGAGTGATTACACCATTGTGATTATCTGGGTCGTGAAGATGTTTTTTGTATAGTTCCTCTCTGTATTCTTGCCACCTCTTCTTAATATCTTCTGCTTCTGTTAGGTCCATACCATTTTTGTCCTTTATTGTGCCCATCTTTGCATGAAATCTTTCCTTTTTCTCCTTTGCTTTTCACTTCTCTTCTTTTTACAGCTATTTGTAAGGCCTCCTCAGACAGTCATTTTGCTTTATTGCATTTCTTTTTCTTGGGGATGGTCTTGATTCCTATATCCTGTATAATGTCACGAACTTACACCCATAGTTCATCAGGCACTCTATCAGATCTAGTCCCTTAAATCTATTTCTCACTTCCACTGTATAGTCATAAGGGATTTGATTTAGGTCATACCTGAATGGTCTAGTGGTTTTCCCTACTTTCTTCAATTTAAGTCTAAATTTGACAATAAGGAGTTCATGATCTGAGCCACAGTCAGCTCCCAGTCTTGTTTTTGCTGACTGTATAGAGCTTCTCCATCTTTGGCTGCAAAGAATATAATCAATCTGATTTCGGTGTTGACCATCTGGTGATGTCCATGTTTAGAGTCTTCTCTTGTGTTGTGGGAAGAGGGTGTTTGCTATGACCAGTGCATTCTCTTGGCAGAACTCTATTAGCCTTTGCCCTGCTTCATTCTGTACTCCAAGGCCAAATTTGCCTGTTACTCCAGGTGTTTCTTGACTTTTTACTTTTGCATTCCAGTCCCCTATAATGAAAAGGACATCTTTTTTGGGTGTTAGTTCTAGAAGGTCTTGTAGGTCTTCATAGAACCATTCAACTTCAGCTTCTTCAGCGTTACTGGTTGGGGCATAGACTTGGATTACTGTGATATTGAATGGTTTCCTTGGAAACGAACAGAGATCATTCTGTCATTTTTGAGATTGCATCCAAGTACTGCATTTCGGACTCTTTTGTTAACTATGGTGGCTACTCCATTTCTTCTAAGAGATTCTTGCTCACAGTAATAGATATAATGGTCATCTGAGTTAAATTCACCCATTCCAGTCCACTTTAGTTCACTGATACCTAAAATGTCGATGTTCACTCTTGCCATCTCCTATTTGACCACTTCCAATTTGCCTTGATTCATGGACCTAACATTCCAGGTTCCTATGTGATATTGCTCTTTACAGCATTGGATTTTACTTTCATCACCAGTCCCATCCACAACTGGGTATTTTTTCACTTTGGCTCCATCTCTTCATTCTTTCTGGAGTTATTTCTCCACTGCTCTACAGTAGCATATGGGGCACCTACTGACCTGGGGAGTTCATCTTCAGTGTCCTTTTCATTCTGTTCATGGGGTTCTCAAGGCAAAAATATTGAAGTGGTTCGCCATTCCCTTCTCCAGTGGACCATGTTTTGTCAGAACTCTCCACTATGACCTGTCTGTCTTGGGTGGCCCTACAAGGCATGGCTCATAGTTTCACTGAGTTAAACAAGGGTGTGGTCCATGTGATCAGATTGGTTAGTTTTCTGTGATTGTGGTTTTCAGTCTGTCTGCTCTCTGATGGAGAAGGATAAGAGGCTTATGGAAGCTTCCTGATGGGAGAGACTGTCTGAAGGGGAAACTGAGTCTTGTTCTGATGGTGGGGCCATGCTCAGTAAATCTTTAATCCAATTTTCTGTTGAAGGGCAGGGCTGTGTTCCGTGTTATTTGACCTGAGGCCAAACTATGGTGGAGGTAATGAAGGTAATGGCGACCGTCTTCAAAAGGTTCCATGCACTGCTTCACATAGTGCCCCCACCCCTGCAGCAGGCCACCACCAACCCACGCCTCCAGTGGAGACTCCTGGACACTCACGGGCAAGTCTGGGTCAGTCTCTTGTGGGGGTCACTGCCCCTTTCTCCTGGGTCCTGCTGCACATAAGGTTCTGTTTGTGCCCTCCTAGAATCTGTTTCCCCAGTCCTGTGAAAGTTCTGGTGGCACTATGGTGGGGTTAATGGTGAGCTTCTTCAAGAGGGTTTATGCCATACCCAGGTCTACTGCACCCAGAGCCCCTGCCCTGGCAGCAGTCCACTGTTGACTCATACCTCCTCAGGAAATACTCAAACACAGTTCTGTCTCAGTCACTGTGGGTCTCTGGGTCCTGGTGCACACAAGGTGTGTTTGAGTCCTTTGAATGTCTCTGGTAGGTATGGGGTTTGATTCTAAATGTGATTCCGCCCCTCCTATTGTCTTGCTGTGGCTTCTCCTTTGCCCTTGAACATGGGCATCTCCTCAAAGTGAGTGTACCAATGTAGATTCTTACCATTAGTATGGGAGAGTTCCCTTTTCTCCATACCCTCTCCAGTATTTATTGCTTGTCTTTCTTTCATTTCTGATGCTAGTAATTTGTACCCTTTCTATTTTTCTTAGTAAGCCCTAGCTGTGACTCTGAGAGTTGTCCACATGAAGCCGCCAATAATTTGTTCAGGTTTTCCTGCCCCAGCACTGGTTTCTGGAGCAGTTTATGCCTATGAATCTTGGCTTTGGGGAGCCATCACTCCCTGCATTTGCTTGTCTGTCTCTCCAGTCTTGGGGGCAGCACTTTGTCCTGAGTCCACCCCACTCTTATGGATCTAGGAAGAGTCATTGATTTTATAGTTTGTTCAGCTTTCTACTTGTTAGAACAGAGTGGTGACACCTAAGCTTCTTATGTGCAGAACCAAAACCCAGAAATCCTGTTGTATGACTTTTTTCAGTTGTATTGTGATATAATTGATATATAACATCATGTAAGTTTAAGATGTATTATGTGATACTTTGATACATTTATATATTGTGAAATGATTACCGCAAAAAAGATAGTTAACACCTCCATCACCTCACATAATTACTTTTTTGTTTGTTTTTTGGTGAGAACATTTATGATTTACTCTCTCACCAACTTTCAAGTATTTCCATATGACGGGACTGAAAACCCAAATGAACTTTTTGGCCAACTCAATATCTAATACAGTATTGTTAACTATAATTGCAATGCAGTGCATTAGATCCCCAGAACTTATTCATGAAACTGGAAGCTTGTACTCTTTTACCAACATCTCCCCATTTCTCCCACTTCCCAGCACCAGGCAACCAGCATTCTACTCTCTATTTCTATGAATTCAACTTTTTTAGATTCCATATATGTGAGATTGTACAGTACTTGTGTCTGCCTTATTTTGCTAAGCATAATACCTTCAAGATCCACCCATGTTGTCATCAATGGCAGGATTTCCTTCTTTTTTCATGACTGAATAATATTCTTGTGTGTGTGTGTGTGTGACATTTTCTTTATCTATTCATCTGTTGATGGACCCTTAGGTTGTTTCCATGTCTTGGCTATTGTGAATAATATACATGTAGGTGCAGAAATGTCTTTGAAATAGTGATTTCCCTTTCTTTGTGTATATACTCAGAGTGGGATCACTGGATTATATGGTAAAAAAAAAAAAAAGTGAAACTGTTAGTAGCTCAGTCGTGTCTGACTCTTTGTGACCCCATGGACTGTACCCACCAGGCTCCTCTGTCCGTGGAATTCTCCAGGCAAGAATACTGGAGTGGGTAGTCATTCCTTTGTCCAGGGGATCTTCCCAACTGAGGGGTCAAACTTGGGCCTCTTGCATTGCTGGCAGATTCTTTACCATTTGAGCTACCAGCAAAGCCCAGATCATATGGTAGCTCTATTTTAATTTTTGAGGAAACTTCATACTGTTTTCCATAGTGCTTGTACAATTCTGTATGATTTTACTTATATAACATTCTCAAAATGACAAAATTATAGAAATGGAGAACAGATTAGTGGTTTCCAGGGTCTGAGGTAGGGGATAGGGTAGAGGGGAAGTAGATGTAACTGTGAAAGGACAACATGAGGGATCCTGGTAGTGATGAAAATGTTCTATATCTTAATTGTATTGTTATTTCCCTGGTTGTGACATTATACTGTAGTTTTGCAAGATGTTACCATTGGGAGAAACTAAATAAAGGGTACATGGGATCTCTCTGTATTACTTCTTAAACTGCCTGTAAACCTAGCTCAAAATAAAAAAAGAAAAGACCTTTCTGCTCCTCTGTTTATCCCTTTCTCCTGGGCCCTCATTTGGGTCAGCATTGATGTGTAAAAGCTAAGTCATCTTGAGGCTGGTGGTAATTCACCAGAGCAGTTGAAGCTGGCAGTCAAGCAGGTGATGTATAAGAGGTGGCCTGAAAATCAACATCTTTCCTTCATTCCACCCAACTCAAATAGCTTCTGCACTGGACCTACCATGATACCTCAGCCTCCCACCATTGATGTCACTCTTTGGGAACATCTCTTAGCATGCCTATGCTCTCTGTGGCTGAGACAAGTAATATGTTTGTTGGCATGATTACTTTTACCCACTCTTGTCACCTTTCACACAGTAAGGTGTTGAGTAAACAGGACAGACTTTGGGTCTGAGTATGAGAGAGAGGTCACTGTGGTAGTTCTTAAATTCTCATTCCCAAGGGTCATCTGAGAGTCTTCTGGTGAGCAGTTATCAAAGAAGGAGGGACAACTTCTTGGCCTGGGAGGGAGAGATTGCCAAGATTGCTTGTGTGTGTGCTAAGTCGTTTCAGTGGTATCAGACTCTTTGCAACCCCCTGGACTGTAGCCCACTAGGCTCCTCTGTCCATGGGATTCTCCAGGCAAGAATACTGGAGTGGGTTGCCATGTCCTCCCCCAGGGGATCTTTCTGACCCAGAGATAGAACCCATGTCTCTTATGCCTCCTGCTTTGGCAGGTAGGATCTTTACCACTATTACCACCTGGGAAGCCCCCCAAGATTGCTTACCAGGTGAGAAAAAGATGAAAAAGCAGGATAGAACATGATTCATTTTTGTGTGTTTGTTTGCCTTTTGTTTTTGTAAATAAAAAGAACCCAAACCTTATATGCAAGAAGGAATCCAAGAAGTAGGATATGGACTTGCCGGGAATGAAGGGCAGAGAGGGGCTTGTAAGTTTCATTATTTTATACCTTTGTGTACCATTAGAACTTTTTAACCACTTTTTCTTTCTTTCTTGGCAGTCTTTGGAGGCCAGCTGCCCTGGCTACATGCCTTTGCTTGTCGCACTGACCAGTCATTCAACTCAGGATGCCAGGGGCCTAGGAGGGAAGGGTTAGGAACTCCCTTCTCTAGGATGTTAAGTAATGAAGGAAATAAAATGACAGCAGGAGGCTGTTTGGGTTGGCCTGTGTGAATCACTGATTTCAGACCAGGGGGTCGCTTTCTTCTCAGCTGCCCGGGCAAGGAAGCCAAAACAGTTCCCTGCCTGACTAGGTGGTGAAAATCCCACTTTCTGTGCCAAGCAAGTCTCCTTCCTCCAGTGGGGGTGGCATCTCTGGGCTGACGGCAGGGTAGAAGGGGGCTGCAGGCTCTGGACCATGATGCTTGTAGGGGAGGTGCAATTTGGCAGTGCTTCTGACCCCGGAGGTGGCATCCAGGTGCCTCACACCTCCCAGCTCTGGGCTCGTGAAAGTGTGAGTGATGAATGTGTGTGCTTTCTCTTTCCCTGTGATTTTCAGGTTGGAGGTCATTATTTTGGCCAAAAGGGAAGTGAGGGAAAAAAAGATTGGATTCTTCCTCTTTCCTGAGCACCGCTGCATCCTCAGGCTTGAGGGCCAGGGAGCTGGGGGGAGTGGGGAGGGGTCATTCTAGAGTTTTCACACAGTCAGGAGAAAGGAAATGAAGACATCCAGTAAGAAACTGGAAAGGGTCTCCCACTTCCTGGCAGCTTTGCTCCCAACACCACTGGCCCCATCTGAGCTCCAGTTTCCACTCAGGAAAGGGAAAATCTGAAACACAGGCAGATCAAGCAGGCAGGCAGATGGATGGGTGTGCATTTAGAAACATTTCACAAACGGTCTGTTTACAAACATCTCCACTCAGCCAGGTGGGTCCACTAGGATCACACCTGGAGACAAGTTTGTGTTATTGGTACAGAGCCTGAAAGCAATAAAATTACATTCTAAACATTCTAAACAGTACACACTTCCTCCAAATCTGGACTGTGGCAAGTGATGGTGACTTTCTTGGTTGTCCCCTCCCCCAATCTGAGGTGTCGAGAGACAGAAGGAGTTATTCAGTGACTCTGAAGACTGCCAGATGGGGGAGGAAGAGGAGAAAGAAGGCGAAGGGGAAGGAAAGTGGACGAGGATTTGAAGGAAGAAGTTGACTGTGATCTACCATTAGCCAATAGCTTTGTAAGCATCATTATGTAAGCATGCCTCCCTTTCAGCCCTCCAACTCCAGGGAGGCATCCTTTCCTCCCCCAACTCCCATCATAGTATCTTTCTGGCTTGCCCCTCCCCATCCCTATCAGCTCTGCCCTGAATGTGAATTTACATCCAACTTGAACCTGTTTAAAAATGTTGGGGACTCGGGGAGGTCCCTGCTCCACCAAGTGTAGTTTCCCTCCATTCATCTCCTTTAAAGATAGCTCTGGCTCTGTTGGTCTTTAATTCCTGAATCTCACCTGCCCTCAGACTCCCTAGGGTGTTGTGAGGGCAGATTTTCTGAAGGCACTTGGATGTCCGGGTGGATGGCTCCATAGAAGCTGTGAGTCAGCTCTTTAGCTTATCCTCCCAGGCTTTCTGAGGTGTCACTCCATCTGAGATGCTGTGGTCAGCAAGGTCATGTGGACTCAGACTCTAAACTGCTTTGTCTTTCTCTTTCCCAACCCCTAAACTCACCATTTCTTTGCCAGTCTTAGCGAGAACACATTAAGTGAGACACAGAAAATAGAGGGAAGAGAGAAAGAGCAAGAGGGAGACAGAAGCCACAAGCCACAGGGATTGAGAGGAAACTTCTGAATGGTTTGCATCTGCTCAGAAGTGAGTGAGTCTCACTATTCTCTATTTAAGGCCTTAGTGATTACAGAATTTTTTTCAAGAGCAAGATGTTTAGAAGTCTTGGTCTGATTTTAAAGTCAATCCTGAAGGTTTCAGATGAATGTACCCAGCATGTTTTAGACTCACTGGAATCACCGATTAGAGCCAGGAAGCTCAGATTCCCTCCCAAAGCAATGGAGGCATTTATCTAAGAACTGGGGGAGTCACTTGAAGCATTTGCACCCCTCTTTGGTGGGGAGGGAGCAGTTGTGCCCTGCTACCCCTAGAAATCTGTCTTATTGACCTGGCATCCTAAGGATGTGCCCACCTTGCTGAGCAGAAATCATCCCCATCCTGAAAGCCAAGTAATGGAATGCATGTCTTCCTGGTATTTACAAAAGGTGACACTTTCCCCCAAAGTCTGGATATGCATGAAGGTATCTACCTTCAATTTTAAGACTTAAAAAACATCTATTTCCCAAATTGTTATTTTTATAGTCATATCTTCTTACTCAGCTCCTACCATGCAATGCTAGCATTCTCTTCTACTGGTCTGTCATAAACAACATGCCTTTGGGCATGTGATCATTTTCAAGTCAATGTTATGACTGACCATAGATCTCACAGAACAGTAACCTCTAAGTCAATTCAAAAAAGCACTCTGTTCATTATCTATGACTCACAAAGTGCTGTGCCAGCTGCGATGGTAGATACAAGAAAAAATGTAAGAAATGCATCTTACCCTCTGAAGACTTAAATCAAAGTTAAGGAAACAGGATACATGCATTTGAAACACCTTGAGAACAATAAAAGATGCTTACTCCTTGGAAGGAAAGTTATGACCAACCTAGATAGCATATTCAAAAGCAGAGACATTACTTTGCCAACAAAGGTCCATCTAGTCAAGGCTATGGTTTTTCCAGTAGTCATGTATGGATGTGAGAGTTGGACTGTGAAGAAAGCTGAGCACCAAAGAATTGATGCTTTTGAACTGTGGTGTTGGAGAAGACTCTTGAGAGTCCCTTGGACTGCAAGGAGATCCAACCAGTCCATTCTGAAGGAGATCAGTCCTGGGTGTTCTTTGGAAGGACTGATGCTGAAGCTGAAACTCCAATATACTTTGGCCACCTCATGTGAAGAGTTGACTCATTGGAAAAGACTCTGATGCTGGGAGGGATTAGGGGCAGGAGGAGAAGGGGACAACAGAGAATGAGATGGCTGGATGGCATCACCGACTCGATGGATGTTAGTTTGAGTGAACTCCAGGAGTTGGTGATGGACAGGGAGGCCTGGCATGCTGCAATTCATGGGGTCACAAAGAGTCGGACACGACTGAGTGACTGAACTGAACTGAACTGAAGAAGAAGAAGAACAACAACAACAAAAAAAACCATATCAGTATATAACCAAATGTTAAATGACCACAGCATGATAATACCAATTCCACTCAGTTATTGAGACCTTCCTAAGGAACGTACACCATGCTTATGGCATTACATTCGTTATCTCATTTTAATCCTCTTAACAACCCTATGGGAGAAAGCAATGGCAACCCACTCCAGTACTCTTGCCTGGAAAATCCCATGGACGGAGGAGGCTGGTAGGCTGCAGTCCATGGGGTCGCTAAGAGTGGGGCACGACTGATTGACTTCACTTTCACTTTTCACTTTTATGCATTGGAGAAGGAAATGGCAACCCACTCCAGTGTTCTTGCCTGGAGAATCCCAGGGACAGAGGAGCCTAGTGGGCTGCCGTCTGTGGGGTCGCACAGAGTCGGACACGACTGAAGCGACTTAGCAGCAGCAGCAGCAGCAGCAACAACAACCCTATGAGATAGGCTCTATTGAATATCTCCATTGTAGAGCTGAGGGAACTCAGATTTGCAAAGAGTAAATAATTTGTTGCTACACATTTCATAAAAGCAGGCAGAGCTAAGATTTTGTTCCCAACTTTTAACTTTGAAGATACCTCAAAGCTACTGGAAAGTGGAAAGAATAGTATAATATTCATATTGCTTCACCTAGATTCACCGTTAACACTTTATCTTTTACTTTGTCATCCTCTTTCTCTGTCTCTGTCTTATACATACACACACACACCCCTACACATTTTTTTCTGAGCTATTTTAGCATAAATTGCAGACATCATTCTACTTCACCTCTGAATACTTCAGCATGAATCTCCTAAGAACAAAAGACATTTTCCCACAAAATGACAATGCAGTTATTACACCTCAGAAACTTAGCCAGAGTCAGGACTTGATCCCAGCTCTGACTTCAGAGCATGAACAGCAAGTTCTGTGAGAGTTCAGCATAAACAGCCATCAGTGCAGTCTGGGAATCACAGGATGGATTTTCCATGGACTTTCTCCTCCTAATTATCCATAGTAACGGAAGAAAGGAGTTGGCCAAATAGCTGCAAAGCATGCATAATCAAAAAACCAAAGTCCATGGTTTTCAGAGTGTGTTCTATTTGGGTGGGAGGGGAATGACACAGATTTGCCTTCCTAATTAGCTTCTTCTTTGGCCAATCTTAAAATTGGTCTTTCTCAACCACCCACTGACATTACAACTGGGGTAGCTACCACACAAGTTGTTCTTTGATGATAACACAATAGCAGAAAATCCCCTAAGTGGGTAAGCCACATATGAATAACAGAGAACTGACCACAAATTCCAGCTAAAAAGGAATTCTAGCTAGACATGTTAGCCACAGATCAGGATTCAGGATCTACAATATATTAAATAGATCTAGTCCTTGGTTAGTTACGTTAAGAAGATAGGGTTCCATGCGCTCCCCTGCTCACCCAGTGAAATTCCAGAAGCAGGTGTTGCTCATTGCAGACTGAAGGAGAAAGCAGGCCCGGTGCTACAGATCAACCAAAAGCCCCTGAGGGACTCTGACCTGGCTTTCTTCTCTCTATCCAGGGAAGCCAGATTTAGACAGACTGTCAGATTAGCCCCAGTCCTGTGGTGCTTACTGACCTCCCTGAATGCAGAGCCAGGAGAAATCTTGACCTTTTAAAAATCCTTGATTTAGCTCAGTAATTTTAAGAAGCCAAAAGCCCACGTCTGTGCTTGCTTCGCTTTTCACGCTTTCACCAGCCACTTCACAGGTGAAAATCTTGCGGATCTCTGCATCTCTGATGCCAGGACGGAGACATCCCTTCACAGAACTGGGATTGAGAGAGATAACCTCCTGCACTTTCCAGGTAGCCAGCATTAGGTCACACTTTGGGGCTCTCTCCAGACCTTTTGGTTTGGGGCAGACACAATCTGATCAGCAAGTATTTCTGAATCCACTGAGCCATAATATAACTGGGATCCACTGGGTATATGCAATTTTTGGTGGGGACTTTTATCTCATGGGCATCACTTGAGATCACACATTAAAGTCATTTTTGCTTTTTGTGTTTGTGACCCCAGACTTGCTTAGGGAGTAAATGGTTTTCCTTAGGATTAAACAAGAACAGATGGGTCAAAAATAGTGTTTTGGTTGAGATAATAAGACTTGCACCCTTGCTATTCAGAGTCCCTTTGGGGCCTCACCTCTCTCTCCCTTCCTCTGTCCCTCCCTCCCCTCAGTCTGCAGATCTAAAATGCCAGAAAGCGACTTCTTTGCATTTCCTCCCCAAAGCTGTGGAGTGTCCTTCCCTTCGTGGATCAAAGTCTTCTCTAACTCCTCAGGCCATCCCTTCCAATTTACTCCTTACACTCGTCAGGGATCCAGGGAGGCTAAGAAAGAGCATCTGGTATCTTTCACTAAGGATGCTGTGGTTGTGGGATGTTGGAGGCAGAGGATAAAGGGAGTTAATAGTTCCTAACCACTAAGGAACAAGCTCGGCCCTTTTTGGACCCAGTTCAGAAGACAGCAAGAAGCCTCTGAGAAGAAACTTTATCTGTCCGCTGATAGCGCTGGCCGACGTGTTTGGGGCTCCGTGTGCGTGAATACGGGCGTATAGAGCTGCCCCCAAGGGCAGGCCCCCAGCGCTGGCTCCTAAGCGCCCCAGCGGATAGGGCGCGCAACTGGCCTCCGGCTCCCTCGGAGGCGCCCTGACTATGTGTTCCAACTGCCTGAAGGCTGCAGAGTAAGTGGTGGGCGCCGTAAATGCTGCAACTGGACTGCACGGAGTGGGGAGTGGCACAGCGCTGGCCGTTTGTGCGGGCACCTCTTCCCGCCTGAGCCCGCCGCCCGCCGGGAAGAGCGGCCACTGCCAGGCAGCCGAGAGCGCGCGGCCTGGAACGCGCCGGCTCCGGGGCTCGAACTTTCATCGGGCAGGAAGCTCCTGGGAGGGCTCGTGCAGGTGTATGTACCTGGGCCTGTGCGCGCGCGTGGGAAAGCGGTGGTCCGGGCGCGCGGCGAGCGTTCCCAGGACTCAGGTCTTTCGGAGGGGGCGGGACGGGGTGGGGCTGCATTTGCAGGCTTTCTCTTTCCCGCCTCCCACCCGCTGTCCCCACCTGGCTTACCTGAGTCCCCGGGAGCTCAGGCTCCCTTCGGGAGAGAGAGGAGGGGAAAGGAGGAGAGAGGGATGGAAAGAGAGAGGGGGAATTTGGGTGAGTGGAGAAAATCACCTCAAATTTTCTGAGCCATCTTATTTTGTGAAATCTGTTCCCAGCTGTTCAAGGCGCAGCCTTCCAGTTACTGGACGTGGCGTTAGCTCCAAGCAGTTTATTCTCACTAGGTGTTCCTGGAGGTGTTTTTGGATGTCATGTGTGCGTCTTTCATGCAGTGACAATAGGAAGAAGCAGAATGGATCTAGTCATATGATTGATTAGTGGGTGTGCAGTTATTTTGCATTTTCATTCAGGAAGCTAACACTCTTCTCCCTCAGCTCTCACAATCCAGAACCACGCCAGAAACTCACCTCACTCATGGCAGGTCTCCAATTGTCCAGAATTGCCGAGGGGGTGGGGGTTGGGTGTTTCGCCTGGCCCCTGGAGTCCTCTGTCCTTATGGAAAGGCACAGTGTGGACAGCGACTGGCGGCTTCTGGCCTGCAGGCCCACACTGTATTCTATGTGACTTTTAGTGGCCCTCCATTTTAGGCACCTGAGAGGGGAGATTTAGGCATGGAGGTGTGGGTAGGCTGGCTGCCCGTGTTGCTGCTTCTCCAGATGGGTACCAGAGCACGCTGCTGTTCTTTCAGTGCAGAGTGGACCTGGCCTCTTGAAACGTGAAAAGCATCCTTGCAACTGCTTTATCACCCCAGCTCCTGGGCTCACTGTTGTCCCCTCAGCCTAGGGCCTCAGATGGATGACATGGAAATGACAAGGCTTTCTCTGTGGTACTCGCTGTAGCACCAGATCACGGACAGGTAGATGGAAGAGGCTTTAGGAGGAAGAGGGAGATGACCACTATAACAGTAGGAGAAGATGCTAACGATGTTGTTATTGCTCCCAGGTGGGTGTGCAAGCTCTTCCTCCGTGGGGCTCAGTGCTGGTTTCCGTTTGATCCTCCTGCTTGCAAACACATGTGGGGCCCTTCATCCTAATGTCCGCTTTCCATGCAGCCTGAGGTCTTTGGGGTGGAAAAGGGGGATTAGTGGACCAAATGGCCTCTTCCTGTGGCCAGCGTTAAAGGGCCGAGCTCATCTGATGATTTATGGAATCTGGGCTGAAGGCACAGGGGAAATGGTAAGAGAGCATTTGAGGAGATAAAGGAGTTAAGGCTTCTATAAATAAGAAGCTTGGTCCTCACAGGACCTATGGAGACTCAGGAACCATTCAAAACGACTGTGCACCCGCTCTGTAGCAAGTTTTGTGCTGAGCATCGTGGAAGAAACTTATGCTTTGCCTTCCTGGAGCCAAGCAAGCACGGTGCCTGGCACTGATATTCATTGAAGGAATGTTGTTGACTGAACCAAGATGCTCTTGAGGAGCTTGCCTTTTGCAGAAGTGGTCAGCCTAGTCAGCAGCAATTTGCCAGAGGTGAGGTGAGAGGCATAGGCTCCCTAGGACAAAAGGTAAAGGAGGACAAGAGCCTGGGGTGAGAAGTAGGGGGAGGGGACTGGAAGAAGGAGATGAGATGAATGGCAGCAGAGAACAGAATTTGGGTGAGTGGAGAAAATCACCTTACATTTTCTGAGTTGTCTTAATTTTCCAAATTTGTTCCAACCTATACAATATGCAGTCTTCAATTTATTTGATGTGGTGTTAGGGTCCCTTTTCTGAGCTTTTTTGAGGGCTAGGGGGAGAGACAAACCAGGAGGGAGATTGGGCTGCTGGAACATTCACTGCTCCTCCTGTGAGCTTGGGTTTCCTGTCACTCTCCACACCTCCCTCCCATATGCCCACAGGAGGGTTTCCTAGAATCAGAACTTGGCCACCTTAGGAGGGTGGCACCCTTTCAAGGAAGCCCAGTATGCTTTGAAAGTTGAATTTGGGTGGAAACACAGAGTTAGTTCACAGTCTCCTCTGCAGATCACAGTTGCATTCTAGATTTTTTATACAGGTGGGTACATTTATGATATGAGTTGGAGCTGTTTGGCCAGTGATGGAAAAATGTTCAGAGCCATCCATATCCTTGTAGGCATGGCTCCATGCCACCAGCCCCATTCACCCCTCGCTCTAACCAGATGAGTTGCTAGGGTACCAATTTTTGTGTTTAAATTCAGAAACCAGTTCTTGTTAGATCTAGCTCTTGCTTGAAATAGCTAGCTATTAAGTTCTTGTTTGAGATAGCTAGCTATTAGCTAGCTAAAAGTTCTGTTCTTTTCATAGACACAAAATGACAGAAGGTGACAAGTGAATTATCAAGGATCAGTAGGTGTGCTTGTTAGTAAAAGGGAGAAAGTAGTAGGCATCTTGAATTATGTGAGTTTTGTGAAAGTACATGAGGAGGTGGAGGAAAAGTGTAAGACCTTTCTTAACCAGACAAGATCCTGTGATGGTGCAATGGGCGAAAAGGTTTTCATTTTAAGGGTGAGAAAACCAGACACCAAAGTTGGGTCACATAGTCAATAACAGGTGTAAGATTAGAATCCTGGGTACCCTGTCTTCCAGTGTAGAGCTGTACAGTCGGGGAAAGAGGAAAAACCATCTTCTGAGCAAAGGATTAAAAGCCTGCATCATGGTGCTGTGACCTCTCGCAGAGGTTGATTCAGCCCAAAGCAAAATAGTGAGCTAGAGCAGCTTGGGTTTTGGCAACCTCAGTCTCCCTTGTCACAACCATTTCCCATTTCAGCCCCTTCCCGCTCTGGGTGTTCTGGGCCTGCACCTTGCCCTCCTCCCCCAGCCTCTGGTGTCCCAGGTTGTGGACTCCTCTAGGGTAACACACTGCCGTCCTGTGGCCCAGGGGCCAGTTCCTGGCCAGACTGGCCGGTGGATGCTAGGTTGGCGGGTCTGGATGGATTACTCCTGACGATGTGCGTTTCGATACACCTGGCTGTGTTTGTGTCACTCTGATGCTCGGGGCTCAACCTGAGGACTTTGCAGGTTGCTGAGTGCCTCACATCGTGCTGGGCAGCTTCTCCTACTCTCAGACAGGATGCAGGAAGCTGAGCACTTCTGCCACAAGCCCTGACCCCCGACCAGAGAAGAACTATTGTAATTGATGGGCCTGTCTTCTCCCCTTCGCTGCAAAACTTCCCTGATGTCCCCCTAAGCAGTGGAGGCTGCTATATTTGAGATTAGAGGTCACACATGTTAGCTCTTTCTGAGTTCCAGTTGTTGGTATTCAGGGGGCCCATGCATTCTCTTTTTTAAAAATTTATTTTTGACTATGCTAAGTCTTCATTGCTGTGTTTGGGCTTTCTCTAGTTGTGGTGAACAGGGGCTATTCTTCATTCGATCCACGGGCTTCTCATTGCAGTAGCTTCTCTTGTTGCCGAGCATGGGTCCTAGAACATGGGCCTTCAGTAGTGGTGACTCGTGGGCTCTGGAGCACAGGCTCAATAGTTGTGGCTCACGGGCTTAGTTGCTCCATTGCATGTGGAACCCTTGCATTGACAGGTGGATTCTTAACCACTGGACCACCAGGGACGTCCCATGTATTCTTTCTTGGCCCTGAGCACCCAAGGACTAGAGGAAACCCACCCCTAGGTCCCTCTAGTGGCTGATGATCTCCAGGCCATCTCCCCTCTCACCTGTAGCCTGTTCTCCTGAACCCGAGGCTGACAGGCACCAGGGGAGCTGTGATGAACATGAAGCCTGGCTCCCTTTGACCTTCCAGTTGGGGAAGGCAAACATGGACAAGCAGAAAGCTCCTGAAATGTTTGTGGAGTTGCAGTCATTCAGCTTGCCAGCTCAGATCCACCCTCCACTCCTCACTGTTATTAAGAGTTTGGTGGCTCAGTGGTAAAGAATCTGCCTGCCAAGCAGGAGACCTGGGTTCCATCCCTGGGTTGGGAAGATCCCCTGGAGAAGGGAATGGCAACCCACTCCAGTATTCTTGCCTGAGGAATCCCATGGACAGAGGAGCCTGGCGGACTACCAGTCCATGGGGGTCACAAAGAGTGAGACACAACTGAGCGACCCAACAACAACAACAATGTGGTCATTAGAGATCCCTGTGGCACTTTGCTGCCTTCTCTCCTTCACTTCTTCCATTTTTTTTTTCTTCTAGTTTTAGAAGAAAAACTATTAACTCCATTTCCCCTGGCAAGGGGTACAGACTGGCTGTTGCATTTTGCTAACCTGCATTCACCCTGTGGCATCTGCCTGAGGCCCTAACCATTCATAAACATAAGAGAGCCTTGGAGTGGCAGGTGACCACCCAGGAGGCAACGCCCTGGACCCCCAGCCTCACCCTCTGCTGGGGAGGTGGGGGAGAGCCAGATCTCTGGAAAGTTCTTGAATAAACTACTTGCCACATTTACCAGCTGACCAAAAGTTTGTCTCCTTTGATTAGAACATTGTTAAAATATTTAACTTTTTGAAAAAATTCATTTAGGAGTGAATGGCTTTCAAAGCTTTCGGAGATTTCTCTGAGGATGCAGTTGGCAGGTCCCATTGGTCTTTAGCAGCTTTCTAGGGCTTCCCTGATAGCTCAGCTGGTAAATAATCCACCTGCAATGCAGGAGACCCAGGTTCAATCCCTGGGTGGGGAAGATGCCCTAGAGAAGGGAAGGCAACCCACTCCAGTATTCGTGCCTGGAGCCTGGTGGGCAACAGTCCATGGGATTGCAAAGAGTCAGACACGACTGAGTGACTAAGCACAGCACAGCTTTCTAAGGAGTGTTGCATTTGTTGTAGGGAGGTTTAGCTTCCTTAGGCATGTATGAAAAATGTGGAAGAGTAATATTATTTCATCAGTAATCAAAATTTCAGCATTTTGTACGGGAATGTTTACACTAGTTTCTTTTGAATCTTTGAAAGCTCATATTCTGTTGGGCCAACTTGAGAATTTTGGGGATTCTTTTGCCAGTTTCTCAAATAACACAGCATTTTGTTATTTCTGGAAGTTACTAGCCAAAATGCAGTGTGTGATGTGATTGCTCCTATTGTTTCCTCATTGATTTTCTATGCTGACAGTCCTTTAGCTTTTTTTTTTTTTTTTTGCTGTGGGGCATTTTTTTTTTAAGTTTTTATCGAATTTGTCATAATATTACTTCTGTTTCATTTATTTATTAAAAAATTTTTTTTTTACTTTACAATATTGTATTGGTTTTGCCATACATCAACATGCATCCGCCACGGGTGTACACGTGTTCTTCTGTTTTATATTTTGTTTTTTTGTTTTTTGACCTCGAGGCATTTGGGATCTTAGTTCCTCCCCCATCCTAGGGATCAAACCCGCACACCCTGCGCTGGAAAGCGGTCTTAACCAGTGGACCTGCCAGGGAAGTCCCTCCTTTAGCTTTTTAAACCAATTTGTTCCTTATCCTGCCTTGACAACTTCATAGTCACGGTTAATGGAGAGGAAATTGGAGGGACTCATCATACAGTACATCACAGTGATCCTCACTTGGCATCTTCACGCTCATCCTGCTGCTTTAAATGGTCTTCCTCTTTCAGGAAATCTTCAGTAGCTCTTAAACCCACTCAATGTAAATTACTGTAGACCGTGATTGACTAAAAAAAATAAGTGTCAGTGAAATGGCTTGTTTTCAGGAGGCTAAGGTAAGGTCGTGATAAGATTTGCCATTTGATTCTTCAAATACGTTTGCTAACCCTTAACCCAGAGGTTCTCAGCAGAGGTGTGGGGATGGTTGGCTCCCCCAGGGGATGGTTGGTCATATGGAAGACTTGCTCTGTTGTCAGAACAAGGGAGAAGGTGTGCTACTGACATCTAGTGGGTAGAGGCCAGGGATGCTACTTGGCATCCCAAAGTGCACAGGACTGCCCCCACAACGAATTCTCCAGCCCCAAATGGCAGTAGTGTCAAGGCTGAGAAACCCTGCCTTCAATGAATAACATTTTAAGTAGAAGTCTGAGGAGGGTCTGAGCACCCAAGTGCTTAGACCAGCACTATCCAACAGAAGTTTCTGTGTTAATGGTAATGTTCCCTGTCTGTACTATTCAATTCAATAGCCAGTAGCCACACATGGCTGAGCGCTTGGAATGCAACCAATGTGACCAAGGAACTTGGTTTTTAATTTTATTTCACTTTAATGAATTTAAAGTTAAATAGCCCCATGTGGCTGGTGGCTTCTATATTGGACTCAACTTTATTTTTTTTTAATATTTATTTATTTATTTGGCTGTGTTGGGTCTTAGTTGCAGCACTCAGCCTTTTTATTGCAGCTTTTGGGCTTCTCTAGCTGCAGTCCGTGGGCTTAGTGGCCCCCTTCTCTAGTTGTGACATGTCAGTTTAGTGGCCCTGTGGCATCTGGGATCCCAGTTCCCTGACCAGGGTTTGAACCCAAGTCCCCTGCATTGGAAGCTGGATTCTTAACCACTGGACCACCAGGGAAGTCCCTGCACTCAACTTTAGAGGCACTATAGTCCATGGAGGGATCAGACAGTCCTGGGGTTGAGTCCCTGGTCTATCACTTTCTAGCTTTGTGGCCTCATGTATGTCATCTAAGCTGCTGAGCCCCAGTTTCCTCATCTGTAAAATGGGGGTAATAATGGGACCTAGTCCTCGGAGGATTAGGATAGTCACTGAAATAATGCATGAGAGACGAAGCATGTAGTGAAGTGCCCAGCACAGCAAGCATTTGAGAGATGTTAATAGTTATTGCCAGAGATTCATGATTAATATAGTAATTGGCATCAAGTAAATGGGGCTTCTGTGGGGCTTACAAATGAGTCCTCCCGTTTAACTTAAAGGGCACATCTGAGGCAGAGCCCTGACTCTCGACCCTCATAGCATTACCACAGATGTGTCCCCATGCCTTTTTGGGGCCTTGGTTTTCTTATCTGTGAAATGGGAATAGTGAAAATAATAACGCTACTTCCCTTTTAAAATTATTTATATTTATCTTCTTATTTATTTTTGGCTGTGCTCGGTCTTCACTACTGCATGGGCCTTCTCTAGTTGTGGTGCTCGAGTCTCATTGTGGTCACTTCTCTGTTGTAGAGCATGGGTTCTAGGGTGAATGGGCTTCTGTAGTTGCAGAATGCAGGCTTTAGAGTGCTGGCTTCAGTAGTTGTGGCGCATGGGCCTAGTTGCCCTGCGGCATATGAAATCTCCCTGGACCAGGGATCAAACCCATGTCCCCTGCATTGGCAGGTGGATTTTTAACCACTGGACCACCAGGGAAGTCCTGCTTCTCTGTTTATGTCACAGAATTGTCTGGACAGTCAAATGGTTGTAAAGGTGCTTTGAAGAGCACAAGGCCCTCTCTAAGTATACAATTTATGAGTTTGCATGAGGTTAAAGCATCTGCCTGCAATGCGGGAGACCTGGGTTCGACCCCTGGGTTGGGAAGATCCCCAGGAGAAGGAAATGGCAACCCACTCCAGTACTCTTGCTTGGAGAATCCCATGGATGGAGGAGCCCGGTGGGCTACAGTCCACGGGGTCGCAGAGTCGGACACGACTGAGCCAATCCTTAGTAGTAGTAGTAGTGCTTTTGCTTAGATTTGGTGCAAAATTCTGCCTTGGTAGAGCTGTCTTCAGTTTGGGATGGGAGTGCCTGAATCGGGGAGTTTGTACTGGGGAGCAGCACAAGCCAGGAGCTCCACACAATGTCAGGGCCTCCTCTGTCCAACACCTAGCTAGTAACGTGGCAGGAAGCCCAGGTACCACTTTAATGGTACGGGGAAGTTTGGCATTTGGGATTGGGTCATCAGAACAATGTGTAGACTGGCCTGGCTTGCAGGCAGCTAATGAAGGAGCAAGGCATCTAGCTCAAGGGAAGAGAAGGCCCCTCCCAGCAGCTTACCTTGTGCTATCAAGGACATGCTGCCCCAAGGCTCGGCCACCTGACATAGTATGCGGCCTGAGAGATACACATGTACAATTACTGCAAGTATTCGGCGCCATATAGTAGAAAGAACATGGGGTTTTGGAGTCAGACATGGGCTTGCATCCTTACAGTGCTACTTACTAGCTGTATGGCCATGGGTGAGTACCCAAGCCTTCCTGGGCCTCAGTTGTCTCATCTGTAAAACGGAGATAATGACCCTACCTTGTAGGGTTGTCACACGGATCCACTCAGGTAACTCACAGGCACATAGGTTGCCCTCAGTAAACGTGAGTTCCCTTGCCACCTAATGTTGACAAACAAAGAATAACTTTAACCAACTAATGAGTCATACTCCTGTTTTTGTTCTTCTGAGATGTAAAGGGAAAATGAGAGTTTTCTCCTCGTGACCTGGGAGAATTGTTTAGATCTTTTTTTTTTATTTAACATTTTTTTCATGTGGACCATTTTTAAAAGTCTTGATTGAATTTGTTATAATATTGTTTCTGTTTTATGTTTCAGTTTTTTGGCCTTGGGGCATGTGAGATCTTAGCTCCCTGACCAGGGATTGAACTCATACCCCCTGCATTGGAAGGCGAAGTCTTAACCACTGGACTGCCAGGGAAGTCCCTTGATCTTTCTTAAGAAGAGGGAAAAAGGAAAGGATTCTCCTTGCTGTGCTACTTCCCTGTCTGGAAGAGCAGTATGAACTGTTTAGGGGTAGATGAGAATGAAGGCCAAAATACAGGGCTCTGAGTTAGTCATGAAACAGTGTATATGAGAAGCCTGAGTGGCCTCTCCTGGGCTGGGGAGTCCCCTGAGAGAAGTCATTATACTCTGTGTGCCAGACAGAGGCTTTCTGGGGACAGTAGGTTTCCCAGGCATTTGGAATTTAAACTCAAACCATATCTGTGGCCACTTGATGCAGTGACGGCTAAAGAGCAAAGGACACAGGTTGGATGCAGTTGGCTTTGTCATCACATGGCCGTGGCCACAGCCCCAGGCCCCAGGTCCCAGGGCACACAGCCATTTGACAATGCTGCTGGTCACCAAGGGGCTGGCTGCTGGAGAGTATGCAGATAATACAGGGGGCCTCATCACCTACTTCTGGGAAACCAATGAAGACATAGGGGGACATAGGTCATTAACGCCATGGCAAGGACAGCCTTCCCATGGAGAAGGGAGTGTAGTAATGATAGTTGTTGTTGTTGTTTAGTTGCTCAGTCATGTACAACTCTTTGTGACCCCATAGACTGCAGCATGCCAGGCTCCTCTGTCCACCACTATCTCCCGGAGATTGCTCAAACTCATCTTCATTGAGTCAGTGATACCATCTAACCATCTCATCCTCTGCAGCCCCCTTCTGCTTTTGCCTTCAGTCTTTGCCAGAATCAAGGTCTTTTCCAAAGAGTTGGCTCTTTGCATCAGATTGCTAAAGTATTGAAACTTTAGCTTCAGCATCAATCCTTCCAATGAATATTCAGGGTTGATTTCCTTTAGGATTGACTGGTTTGATCTCCTTGCTGTTCAAGGGACTCTCAAGAGTCTTCTCCAGCACCACAATTTGAAAGCATCAATTCTTCGGCGCTCAGCCTTCTTAATGGTCCAACTCTCAATCTGAACGTGACTACTGAAAAAACCATTTTGGCTAGATGGACCTTTGTCTGCAAAGTGATGTCTCTGCTTCTTAATACACTGTTTAGGTTTGTCATAGCTTTTCTTCCAAGGAGCAAGTGTCTTTTAATTTCATGGCTGCAGTCACTGTCCACAGTGATTTTGGAGCCCCCCAAAATAAAGTCTCTCACTGTTTCCACTCTTTCTCCATTTATTTGCTATGAAGTGATAGGTCCAGATGCCATGATCTTAGTTTTTTGAATGTTGAGTTTTAAGCCAGGTTTTTGACTCTCCTCTTTCACTTTCATCAAGAGGCTCTTTAGTTCCTCTTTACTTTCTGCCATCAGAGTGGTATCATCTGCATATCTGAGGTTGTTGATATTTCTCCCGGCAATCTTGATTCTACCTTAGCTACCATGTATTGAGAGCTTAGTATGTGCTACCCCTCATGCCAAGAGCTTTATATGAATTAGTTCATCAAACTGTCTGTAAGAGCAAGCCCTTCTCTTTTTTGAGCACTATTCTGATTTCTTCTTAGCACATAGTAGGTGCTCATCAAAAAGTTATTGAGTGAAGGAGTCCTCAGTTAACCTATGCTGAAGGTGCTCTTAGCCCCACTGAACATATAAGGCAATTTCATTTCTGAACAGTTCAGTGACTGGCCCAAGATCACAGGCTAGTCACTGATAAGAGCCAGGATTCACATCTAGATTTGTCCTACTTTGTGGCCTAATCCTTTTGCCACTATATCATGCTTCCTTCTCAGAAGGTCAAGGTGCCAGATTTCTCTCTCTGCAACAAAGGAACATCTGCTAAATTTCTTAATATGACAACCAAAGCATGATTTGCCAAAACATTTGATAAATTGGACTTCATTAAAATTAAGAACTTCTGCTCAGTGAAAGACATTGTTCAGAGAATGAAAAAACAAATCCCGAATATGAGAAAATGTTTGTGAAACACATTTCTGAAAAATCACTTGTTTCAGAATATAAAAAGAACTCAAAAGTCAAAAACAAAAGAGATTACTGGACCAGAGACTCAAGGCCACTGCACAAAGACATGATACTGTGACAGCCATATCTCCTTCATCCCACCTACTTCCTCCATCACCCCAGTTCTGTCTCCATACAGGTTCCTTTTATGGATAAGGAAATGGAGGCATGAAGAAATTATATGAATTGTCCAAGTCACACGGCTTGTTGGGATCTTATTAGTTTGATGTTCTAGCCCTCAAAAAAGCTCAGAACCTGCTGGAGAAGGGAAGAGTTTCATCTGTTGCGGCCAAGGCTAAATGGGGAAAAAAATAAACAAAGGGCCCTATATTGTCAGAGCAACTTGCTTGAATTTTTTTTTGAAAAGTAGAAACATAAAACTGTACACCTCTCATTTGAACATTTGGAACTATTTTTCTTGTTACAAACACAACATATTGTAACAATATAATTCAGATATCTACTATAGTATATACAGTAGATGTTCAAAATGAGGAATGGAAACAGGAGAAGGGAAAGAGAAGAGATAAGACATGGGAAAGTCTAGATATGGATAGGAAAAAAGGAACAAATAGTAGGCACTGTATTTCAGAAAAGATTCTACTAAAGATTGATAAAGTTATGTTACATTTTTACATCAATGAGGTCATTATCCCCATCCTATAAGCTGTGGGTCATGGTTACTTCCCCTTCCTTATTGCATCCAGCTCTCCCCTTTCCATTAGCCTGAATATTCTGGAAAAATGGAAAGTATGTCAAGGGGAAACTCTTCTGAGCCCTGTGGGGGTTGAGGAATAGCAAGGGTCCTTGGAATCAAGGCAGACCTGCCTGTTGACATTTTAAGCAGAGCCTAGTAGATAAGGCAGGAAAAGCCTACTCTTCTGGGTTTGCATAAAACATATGAACTGGTTTCTGTATTAGTTCAGTGTTCATTTGTGGTATTTGGAGGGGGTTTCTAGAAGCCCCTTTAAGAGAATTAGATGAAAAAAAAATTCCCACTAAACCTCCATCTTCTATTTTTGAAAGACATAATATTGCTTTCACTTGTGAAGAATGTTTGTTTCTTCTGTGCCTGTGGCTTCCGTAGCCAAATGTCAATGATCTAAAGGCCTTATTTCATGTAGAAATGGCCTATGTTTGCTTATTCAGAGTTGGAGGAAACTCTCTGAGATGGGATAGTTAATTCTCTGATAGGGATTAACTCCTGATTTGAAAAAAAATTTGTAATGTTTCACTTGAAGAGAAAGAAAAAAATGAGTGGGGAATTTTAAATCAAGTCTCCTGCAACCTTGTGTATTTTTAAAAATAGGGAAGTAGCTTAGGTTTCTCTACAAGTTAAAAGTAGGAGAGTTTTCTGAAAAACAAAAAAACAAAAAGAAAACCCAATAAGCTGCATTGCAGGCAGATTCTTTACCATTTGAGCTACCAGGAAAGCCTGGATCATATGGTAGTTTTATTTTCATTTTTTGAGGAAACTTCTGAAGGCTGGTCCCCGGTTGGCAAACTCAAGCAAGGCTTATAGGGGACCTCTGCAAAATCTAGCCTCTCTAGGTATGAACTGTGAACCTTGAATGATCGTCTCAGTGAATCATAGAATCCTGGAATGCCTGGGCTGAAAAGACCCCTTGATCCAAGTCCAGCCTAACCTCTTACTTCTTAGGTGAGGAAACTGCAGCCCAGAGAGAGGACTGGGAGTGCTCAAGGCCTCACAGTTAATTAATAGCAGGACTGGGGTGTCAACTTTCCCTAAGTTACTCTAGGATTCCTTGGAGGTTCAATTCTTAAAGACATTCATTAGAAAAACAAAATGTCTTCCCTTGTGGCCTCAGTTCTCTCTAGTATCATTCAAGTTGCTTTTTCTTCACCACCACGTACATTTCTTATGGCTCCCCACTTCAGCTTTTCTGTTCCAGCCAGGCCTGGTGGTCACCCCTGATTTACATTGGGGTTTCCTTAAAGTGGGGTGTTTGGACTCTGTACCTCTCTATCCAGGAACTTATGGAAACTGCAGATCTTTGGGCCCCACCCGCATGGAAGAATCAGAATCCCTGGAGGCGAAGACCCCAGAATCAGTGATTTTTCATGTAGGTTAGTAACTTACAGCTCCCTCCTTGAATCCATTTTTTGCACCATGGTCCATGTCTGTACTAGTAGTTTTAAAAAGTGTACTATTTCTTTTTTCTTTTTTGAAATCCAATTGCTTTATGAAGTTGTGTTAGTTTCAGGTGTCCAACAAAGTGACTCAGATTTTATATATATATATATAATTTATCAGATTCTTTTCAATTATTGGTTTTTACAAGATATTGGCAATAGTTCCCTGTGCTATCAGATCAGATCAGTCCCTCAGTCGTGTCCGACTCTTTGCGACCCCATGAATCGCAGCACGCCAGGCCTCCCCGTCCATCACCAACTCCTGGAGTTCACCCAGACTCACGTCCATCGAGTCAGTGATGCCATCCAGCCATCTCATCCCCTGTCGTCCCCTTCTCCTCCTGCCCCCAATCCCTCCCAGCATCAGTCTTTTCCAATGAGTCAGCTCTTCGCATGAGGTGGCCAAAGTACTGGAGTTTCAGCTTTAGCATCAGTCCTCCCAAAGAAATCCCAGGGCTGATCTCCTTCAGAATGGACTGGTTGGATCTCCTTTATAGGGAACTATTTAACAACTATTGTTGTTTATTTTATTTAATCCCAAGCCCCCAATTTATTCCTCCTCTACCCCCTACTATTTCTTGAGTGCTCTCTTTGTACCAGGCACTGTGCTATTTTTCACTCATTCCTCAGATGCTGGCTGTGTGCTCCCATCTCATCCTCAAGTAGACCACCTGGGAGGGGCCATGTGAGCGCCCGTGCTGGGCACTGCTCCCACGGTGGCTTTTCCCCCACCAGGCCATTCTGACCACAGATTCTTGTACCTTAAAGTTGAAGAAAGTCTGGTAGATTTCTGTTCTCCTGGGTCTCACTGCTACTTTTCTTTTCCCATGAAGTGGTTACCCTGCTGGGAAGAGCTTTGTTGCACACATCATTTACCTCTTCTATTCTAAATAGCCTATTTTTAAAAATATTTTATTGGCGTATAATTGCTTTATAATGTCGTTATTTTCTGCTGTACAATGAAGTGAATCAGCTGTACATGTACATATAACCCCTTCCTCTTGGACCTCCCGCCACCCCCCACCCCTGTAGGTCATCACAGAGCCCTGAGATGAGCTCTGTGTGCTATACAGCAGGTTCCCACTAGCTATCTATTTTACGTATTGTACTTCTTCAAAGTAACAATAATTTTATCTTCCCTGCGTGGGGGTGACGGCAGCCAAATGAGGGAATGAGCGTGAGAATGCCCTGAGCACTGTGCCCGGGGATCCTCTCTGCGTCTGAGGCCTGCAGTGAACACAGTGAACCAGAAATCTCCCTTCTGCCCTTGGCCATCTTGGCCTTTCTCGCCTCCTCTACTAGCCGCCATCTAGCCTGGCCCAGTTCCAGGCTGTGTCTTTCAGGGGGTCCCTCTTTCTCCACCCTCTTGGTGTTCTGTTTAGCCTCAGGTTCTGGGACACTCCATTTTCCAATTCATTGCTATCTGATGTCCCTTGTCCTGGTATCTCCCTCCTGTGGCCCTGTCAGCATTTCTCTGGAAACTTCTGGGTTCTTTTGCAGGCACTGGACCAAAAAGGTTTGAGAGTCAGGTGTGAGAGCAGACCTGACCTTAAGCAAAATGGATGCAGGTGAGCCAGGTACCACCCAAGCCTCAGTGCCCCAAGCACATCACTTCAAGCCAGAGTCCTCAGGCTCTTCCTGGTCACCCGGGGCTGGTGACTGTCCCCTGCTCTCTCTGCCCCCACCCCCAGCTCACCTATGCTGACACTCAGTGTCTCAGGCCTCAAGCTCTCAAACTTTTCTGCCTAGCAAATGGGCTTTCTGAGCGTGGGCTTCCCCTCCCAGGCTTTTCATGACGACTCCAGCCTACACCGAGAGGTCCCTTGCACTCTCTTTCACTACTTTAACATGGCACCACCCATAGAAGTGCCCTCTGGAACCGCCTATGCTGCACTGCCTCCCACCTGTGAATCCTCCCCTCCGAGGTTCTCCTTCACCGCTCTCACCCTTCCTCTTCCTTGACCTCATTTACAGCTAGATCTCAGCTTTTTACTACTGCCTTGCTGCTCCCTGTCCAACTTGGCTTTGTGATGTGTTCTGGACACACTTCTCCAGCTTAACCTTGGCTCTCTGCCTCCCTCTGCCCCCCAGTCCCCTGTACCACACACATGTGCAGGCGACACACACTCTGGCTTCCTGTGCCATGACTACTGGGCCCTGCAGAAGCCTCCTATATGGAGTCAATACCTAAGAGTTTATTTAGCTTTTGAGTCCTCATCTTCTTATGAATTCCTGTCCTAAAATATCATGAAAGAACACAAGACCAGTTTGTCTCACCTCCTCATTTTACAAATGCAGGAACAGAGTCCCAGCTGTGACTGAGGCAAGGCCACAAAGATGAGCTGTAGAAGGGCAGAATCAGGACCCAGGCCTTCTGATTCCCAATCAAGCCCTGCTCTCCATTTTTCATGTGTATCTTTTTCTTTGTCATCAGGGAATGGGTCGTTTTAGCGTAGCGCTTATGGGCTCTGGAGTCAAATGGCCTCATTCAAATCCTGCCCTCACCATGTACCCATGTGACCCCCGGGGAAGTTACTTAGCCTGTCAGTTTCCTCATCTAACAAATGGGAGTGGCATGAGAATAAACAGCACCTACCTCACAGATTTGCTCTGAGGATTAAAAGGGACGGTGTCTGCAAAACACTTCAGACAGTGTCTGCACATACTGAATGTCCAGTAAATGTTCGCTGTTTTATTTTATTATTGTCTCCATAGCCCCCAAATAGGACTGAGTACATAGTAGGACTGCATGTGTTACAGAGAGGCCTCGAGAAATAATAGTCTGACTTTGTTGTCTGATCGTAATGGTGGGTCTAATGCTAATGGTGCTAATTCTAATGGTGGGTGTTTTAGGCCAAGGAGAACGGAAAGATCTGGGGACCAGAGAGCACTTGGATAACTCTCCCTGCAGCTCTAGGTAGGCAGCTGCTTCTTTGCTCTGTTGCAGGGCTGTCCATGGGATTAAGGGGTAAGGAAATCTGGGGTTTTAAAGATACCCCCAAATATGACCTTGACTGAGACTGGCCAGGGCTCTCAGATTCTTGGAGGCATATTTATTTCAATGGTCCTGGACCCCTCGGTGATGGCAGCATCACCCTTCCTTCTTTCCACTTCCTCCCCGTGGAGACGTGGGACCTTGCTTTATTTCACCCAGGATTGGGAGGCCAAAGGCTATTCATCATAGCCATGAAGTGATTGCCTCTCCAGCCCCATCCTGTGGGCTAAGGGACCTTAAGATAAAACCCAGAAGTTACAAGTGGGCTTCACGAAAGTCACAGATAGTTCAGCTTGGGCTGAGGGCCTATTTTTGTGGCTGGGTTCTTTTCCTTTTATCTCCCCTGCCTCCCGGACCAGGGAACCACTGCCAATGCAGGAGCCAGCCAGCCACAGAGAATTCACAGCCTGCCCCAGCATCACTAACCTCTTTTCTTCTTCTTTTGCCTTTTATCCCTCCTTGAAGATTTTTTGATCCACACCCCCCACCCGCCTGATAGATTATTGACTACTAGGAGCAATAGCAAATTCAACAAATACAGGATAAAATAAAAAGCCTCAGACACACTCTGCTTGGGATGCACTTGAGAGCTGGAGGGGAGTTGGGGTCTAGATCTCTTGGCACCCAACACACACTTAAAGCTGTGAAATCTATCCTCAGGGCCCCTTGACTCCATTCTGGCTCTTCCTTGAGTCTCCCAGTGTCCCCATGTTTCCTGCTCCCCTTGCTGGTAACCCACTTCAGCCTGGCCATCCATGCTACAGACCTATCCCCTTTAATATCATGTGATCTCGCATCACAATATGTGTTCAGTGAGCCATTTTTGGCAGGACTCTATTGTTAAAATGACCAGCAAATCTTTGCAAAGATATTACGGACTGATAATGACTTAGCAAGTTATCCTGTTTTCAAGTCCTATAATGATCTAAAATGTGAGATTCTTTGGGGCAGGAGCAAGTGGGCATTTAATACCAGATTTTGCTAATTAAGGAGGGAGCAGCATGTAGTGGTCAAATCATGGGCTCTGAAATCCACCAGAACTCGGTTTGAGTCCTAGCTCTATTACTTACTGCTTGTATGGCCTTGCCCAGACTATCTGATTTCAGCGAGACTCAGTTTTCTCATCTGGGAAATGGGGCTGAATGTAAGAAAACAAAATAACACAGCTTACTTCATGGGCTCTGATGAGGTTCAATGAAATAATGCATGTAAAACCATTTTCACAGAGCCAACCTGGCACAGAGTAAGGACTCAGCAGTTTGATTGTATTAATTGTGTCATATGAATTGCCCCCTGACTGTGCAAGAGCAGAGCTTTTAATCATAGTCTATGTAGACAGAATACAACTCCCCATCAGCTAGGCTCTGAGGCCACCGGGGAGATGACAGAATGAACCTTTGAAGCCAAGTTCTCTGCATTTTTATGTATTTATTTTTTACTGCACTGGGTCTTCGTTGCTCCGTGGGGGCTCTTCTCTAGTTTCAGAGCATAGGCTTCTCATTGTGGTGGCTTCTCTTGTAGCGGAGCATGGGCTCTAGAGCACATGGGCTTCAATAGCTGCAGCACGTGGGCTCAGCAGTTGCAGCTCACAGGCTCTAGAGCACAGGCTCAATACTTGTGACACACAGGCTTAGTTACTCCAACAGCATGTGATATCTTTCCTGATCAGGGATCGAACCAGTGTTCCCTGTGTTGGTAGGTGGATTCTTCACCACTGGCTCACCAGGTAAGCTCTACCTCTGCATTTTTAACCTGCACCCCCAGTGTGCTAAGTCACTTCAGTCATGTCTGACTTTGTGACCCCATGGCCCATAGCTGGCCAGGCTCCTCTGTCCATGGGATTCTCCAGGCAAGAATACTGGAGTGGGTTGCCACGCTCTCCTCAGGGTATCTTCCTGACCCAGGGATTGAACCTGTGTCTCTTACATCTCCTGGCATTGGCAGGTGAGCTCCCACATCCCCAGCAGATCTAAGATGTTAGGAGCCACATGAGTTGGGTCTTTCTGTGCTTCTCCTGGTTTACTAGAGGGGTGAGGTGCAATGATGGGGAAAGAAGGCAGAACCAGAGCCTTTTCAAATGGAAGTGCTGGAGGAGGAAAAGGCACAGAGAAGGAAACAAAACAAAGAAGAGGAGGGTGGGGGAACCCTGCAGCCAGCGTGGCTGTGGCAGCTGTTTCTTGGAGATAAGGAGTGGATCTTTCCAGTTCCTCCCTTCTCCCACTGGAGAGATGATGCTCTGCAGACATTTTGAGCAGGTTTACAACCAAGACAACCTCTTCTTTTGAGGTTGTCAGGATAAAGACATGTGCTCTGGATGACAACAATCAGGGTGTTGACAGGTATTCCTGAAACGGGCTTCCATGTGATGGGGCAGTGGAGAGTGGTGGGCTGTCATTTTCCTCTGGCCTCTGGGTGTGGAAGAAAGGCCTGGGGGACAGTTACTCTCGAGCAGGTGTCCAAGGCAGGAGTCCCCTAGAGGGTGTGTCTGGGTGTCTGTTTGATGGTTCTGGTGGCCACGTGCCCACAGGTGAGGGCGTGGGGGTGTGGAGGAGCAGCCCTCTAGCCCTTGGACAACTTCCTGTTGATATCCATGGGCATTTGCAGGTTGGCTTTGCAGAGGCTGCTGAAGAGGTCTTTTCAAATAATGAGCCACCAAAGCTTTCCTGGTGGCTCAGATGGTAAAGAATCTGCCTGCAATGTGGAATACCCAGGTTTGATTCCTGGGTCAGGAAGATCCCCTGGAGAAGGGAATGGCAACCCACTCCAGTATTCTTCCCTGGAGAATCCCATGGACAGAGGAGCCTGGCGGGCTGCAGTCCATGGGGTTGCAAAGAGTCGGACATGACTGAGCTACTGACACTTTCGTTTTCAAAGCCATGTATCAGTTTCTGCTTTGGGCAGAGACCCACCCAGGGTCCTCAGAGCCAGGATGGACGACTGTCAAGATTGTTCTCCTCAAGTGTATGGGCACCAAGGAGGGAAAGAGGGCAGGTGGGATGAATTGGGAGATTGGAATGGACATATATACACTGTACTATGTATAAACTAGATAACTAATGAGAATCTACTGTATAGCATGGAACTCTACTCATTGCTCTGTGGTGACCTAAATGGTAAGAAAATTCAAAAAAGAGGAGATATATGTATACATACAGCTGACTCACTTGGCTGTACAGTAGAAACTAACACAACATTGTAAAGCAATTATACTCCAATAAAAATTAAAAAAAGAAACGATTTCTCCCAAGTCCAGCATCCCATGAGGGATGGGATGGGATCCTCTGCACCCAGGAGCATGAGCAAACAGAGGTTCCAGAGCTAACAGGTTGGCTTCAAGCCTGCTGAGACATGCTGCCACCCTGGCCCCAGCTGTGAAAATGCCAGTCATGCTGCCGACCTCAGAAAGCCCTGATTTGTGCATGGAATAGTCAGAGCCTGGGTGGGACTCAGCATCACAGCTGTAGCACTCTGAGTGAATGCTGCCAGTCAGTGGGGTGACTGGCCATGTCAGACAACTGATAACTGGTGGGCTTGTTAGGTGGGACTTCTAGAGCTCGTTATGTGATTCGAGGGGCAGCTATCTCCATCATGGAGTCCAAGGGCCACATTTCAAGAATTGGCCAAATCTTTGGTTTCCTCCCGCCAATCTCATGCAAGGAAAAGAGGAAGAGGGAATGATCACGTTCCATTAGAGGTTAGCTTATTTTACAACTAGTAAGGGGAAAAGGGGCCCTTTCTCATACTTTCATTTCAGGGGGAGCCCTGGTTCCTCACTGAGTTGGCATCCTGGCAAAAGACACTTCCTCTAGACGTAGCTGGGTGCTTCCCCTCCCCCTTCCCAGGTCATGCCTCAGAATGATCGGCCCAAGAATCTACATCCACTGGTTGGTGGTTACACAGCACACACACCTGGCTGAGGGGACAGAGTATAGACATATTTGAAAGAAGTTGGTGACATTCTCTTAACAAAGTGAGCCTTCAGGGTTTTCACCTGTTCTAATATTTGGCAAGGTCTATCTAACATGCTCAGCCGACAGGCCACTTGAGAGAGTGGTAACCTATGTTCTTGAGCTTGTGGTGGAATGGGTTGGGGAAGGGGATAAACAGTCCCCTCATGGACCTCTTACCAAATTCTGCCTTGTGGCTTACATGGCTCCAAACCTGCCCCACTTTTTACTTCATTCTCAATTAGAGCTGGGGCCCATAGGACTTGTATTTGTATTCTATTCATATTCATGTTCATTGCTGTGTAACAAATGCCAAAAATTTGAGTGTCTTACCACACAAATTTATTATCTCTCAGTTTCTATGAATCAAGAGACTAGGCGTGGTTTATCAGGCCCTCTGCTCAGGGCCTCACAAGACTGCAGTCAGTGGATCAGACAGGGCTGAGGGCCCATCTGAAGTTATCTTCCAAACTGACTGCTTGTTGGCAGAATGCAGTTTCTCTGAGGCTGTGGGGCTGAGGTCCCTACTTCCTTGATAGCCGTCAATCAAGGGTTGCCCTCGGCCACTGCCGTTCTCTGCCACTTGGTCCTCTCCACAATATGGCAGTTTGTTCCTTCCAGGCCCACAGGAGAGTGTCCACTGCAGCTTTGAATCTCTCTGACTTCTATATGTGATCTCTACACCCACTTTTTTTTTTTTACTTCAGACAGCAAAGAGCATTTATTCACCAAGATAACTATATTGGTAAAGATGCTTTCAGATTTTTATGAAATTATTTCCAGTCATATATCTGAGACATTTAATAATTGTTAAATGTCTGTTTAACAATAAATAACTGTCACACTGGGATTTCTTTGGAAGGAATGATGCTAAAGCTGAAACTCCAGTGCTTTGGCCACCTCATGCAAAGAGTTGACTCATTGGAAAAGACTCTGATGCTGGGAGGGATTGGGGGCAAGAGGAGAAGGGGATGACAGAGGATGAGATGGCTGGATGGCATCACTGACTCGATGGATGTGAGTCTGAGTGAACTCCAGGAGTTGGTGATGGACAGGGAGGCCTGGCCTGCTGCGATTCATGGGGTCACAAAGAGTCGGACACGACTGAGCAACTGATCTGATCTGATCTGATATTACAGTGTACAGGTAAATCTTACCACTGTATTGCATGTGTGAATGCTAAGTCTCTCAGTCGGGTCCGACTCTTTGCAACCCCATGGACCATAGCCTACCAGGCTTCTCTGTCCGTGGGATTCTCCAGGCAAGAATACTGGACTGGGTTGCCATGCCCTCCTCCAGGGGATCTTCCTGACCCAGGGATTGAACCCAAGCCTCAGGCACCTCCTGCATTGGCAGGCAGGTTCTTTACCACTAGGGCCACCTGGGAATCCCCTACTGTATTAGCTATGTCATTTTGAAAGTATTATTGTGCAACCTTTTTAACAAAAGTTCTGCTAGAAAATTATGCCCTAATGTCCTAAGGCACGTTATATATAAAGAATCCCATGGCTGATTCATGTGAATGTAGGGCAAAAACCACCACAATATTGTAAAGTAATTAGCCTCCAATTAAAATAAATAAATTAATTTAAAAAATAATTAACTTCTTATGATCCTCAGGGGAATTGATAAAGTAGCCATCCAAACATTGTTTGTAAGGCTTGTTTCTGGCTAAATCCCTGTTTAGAGGGTCCATTGATGACCAATGACTTTGGTACTGTTTCTTCCAAACTACTTAAAAATAAAAATCAGCATCAAAATATTGGGCAAGCCAATGTCTTATTAACAATATAAGAGTTTTGTATGAAATATGAAAACCTTTTTAGTTGTATCTTTGGGGTGAAGGACTGAGATCTAGAAAATGAAATACGGAAACACTAGTCAAATTTTATGATCACATCCATAGACACACTGTTTTTTAATTGGAGGAAAATTACTTTACAATGTTATGCTGGTTTCTGCCATATAACAATGCAAATCAGTCACAATTATACATATATCTTCTCCTTCTTGAGCCTTCCTTCCCCCTCCTATCCCATCCCCCACCTCAAGGTCATCATAGAGCATGAGGCTGGGCTCCCTGTGCTACATAGTAACTTCCCTCTAGCTATCTATTTTACACGTTGTTGTTCAGTAACTAAGTTGTGTCCAGCTCTTTGTGACCCTGTGGACTGCAGCATGCTAGCTTCCTTGCCCTTCACTTTCTCCTGGAGTTTGCTTAAACTCATGTCCATTGAGTTGGTGATTCCATCCAACCTTCTCATCCTCTGTCACCCCCTTCTCCTTCCCTCAATCTTTCCCAGCATCAGGGGCTTTTCCAATGAGTCAGCTGTTCGCATTAGGTGGCCAAAGTATTGGAGCTTCAGCTTCAGCATCAGTCCTTCCAATGAATATTCAGGGTTGATTTCCTTTAGGATGGACTGGTTTGATCTCCTTGCTGTCTAGGGGACTCTTAAGAGTCTTCTCCAGCACACATGATAGGGTATATATGTCAGTGCTACTTTCTCAATTCGCCTACCCTCTCCATCCTCTGCTGTGTCCACAAGTCCATTCTCTATGCATAGATGCACTTTTTAAAAGAGACCACCTGATTAGGCCAGGTCCACCCACACTCAAGGGGTGGGGATTTATAAGGCATGCAAACCAGGGAGGCAACAACCTTGGGGGTCATTGTAGAATTCTGCCTACCACAGACTCTATGAAAAACATTTTAATCTATCAATTTTTTTAAATGAGGCCAGCTGCTTCTCATTAGCATTCCCCACTCTGGGAAGGCAGCAAAGCTGTCTAGCAAATTCTACTGAATCCTTAAACATGACCAGGCTGTGGTTAAAACATTTCAACAACCTTGGAAGACAGGCCTTTTTATTTGTTTTTTCTCTCCTCCCCTCGCCTCCCCAGAGCCCTTGTTCAGCTCTTAAGTCAGATGGTTTGAAAAGGAAAAGGCTGTTCTGGGGCTTCAGCATCTGGGGCTGGCCTAGAGAGAGCAAGGCCGTGTTTAAATAATGACTCACAATGAAACTTTCTATTTCTGCTGGGTCAGGCTTCCCGATGACCATTATTACAGGACTTTATGCTCTCTGGAAGTGGTTCTGAAGGCCTCTCATCCTTTGCTGGATAACAACATACGTTATCTCCTTTTTCCTTACTCAATTTGCCAGCTTTTTCATGGGACTTCATGTAGAGGGGTTTTTTTTGCTATGAGTGTATCTCAAGTTGTTCCCATATGTTTAAGCAAGCAAGTAATTCTCCCTGATTCCTATTTGTCACTACATCCCCCCTCCCCTAACTCCTGCACTCATCCATCCATAAACAGTGGGCACCTTCATGAGCCTGGTATCATGCTAGGTGCTGTGTTAGTTGGTCCATCATGTCCAACTCTTTGCAACCCCATGGATTGTAGCCCGCCAGGCTCCTCCATCCATGGGATTTTCCAGGCAAGAATACAGGAGTGGATAGCCGTTTCCTTCTCCAGGGGATCTTCCCAACCCAGGGATGGAACCTGGGTCTCCTGCATTGCAGGCAGACTCTTTACCATCTGAGCCACTAGGGTGCTAGGTGCTGGGGATCTCCAGATAAGTGAAATGGGGTCCCTGTCTTCAAGGGGATATCAACTACGACAGACACGTCCAAGGGGCAAGGGGCAGGGGCAGAGGGGCAAGGGCGTGGGGTGAGGGCAGTATCTTTGAGCTGGATTTTGAAGAATGTGTAAGATTTCAAGGATGCGGGGCCAAGGGAGGCGGTGTTCTGGGCCAAGTGGACAGCTTGTGTGGAGCACAGACAAAGCAAAAGAACACGCTGTGTTCAGGCAATGACAAGTGATTCAGGGAGACCAGATCATGAGGGTGCGAGTGGGGGTGGACTGCTGGAGAACAAGAGGGGGCGGGGAGCACCTGCTAACTGAGAGCTTTGTTAAGATCTTGGCTGTGATCCTGCAGGCAACAGGAAGGGGGTGAACTCGTCTAAGCTCATGGTTAGATTGAGATAGCACCGAGGTGACAGCAATTTTTGCTAAACATCATAAATAAAACTATAGACCAGCCCAGAAGCAGTGCCAAGGCCACCGTTAAAGAGCACTGGTTTAATTAAGGAACCAATTCACTTTAAACTTCTATAAGCCATAATGAGAAACATGAAAGTAATGCAGTCTGGGACTCCCCTGGTGGTCCAGTGGTTAAGACTCTACGCTTCCACTGTGGGGGACATAGGTTTGATCCCAGGTCAGGGAACTAAGCTCCTGCATGCTGTGCAGTGCAGTCAGAAGAAATAAATTAAAAAAATAAATATAGCCTTTCCTCCTCTCTGAAGAGATACTGGGGAAACAAAGCTCTGGTTAATAAGGTCAGCCTGGGGGAAATGGAAAGAAGTTTTGCCTATGGTGGTGGCTGGAAAGGAGGATGAGGCAGACTGTGTTTCCCTGAAATCTCATCTAGGAGGACCTGGGCCTCGCCTGGCAGAGTGGGGCTCCACACACAGGCATCTCGTGCCTGGGACACCTGGGAGCGGAGTCTCTGTGACAAGGACAAGAGAGCTTGGTTCCGTGCAGGTGGATAACCTGGTGGCGGGGCCTGCCTTTCTGGGAGCTACTAGGCTAGTGAATAAGAAGGTTCTTCTCCCAGGACAAGTCTTCCTTTGCCTCCTGTAGCATGCTTCGACTTCTAAGAAACTTCTGACCACAAAGATGGTTCTTTCGTTACTTCTCCTTTTATTGAATCTAGGCATTTACTCCACAAACATTAATCAAGTGCCTTATATATCTGCCTGTGATGCAGGAGACCCAGGTTCAATACCTGGGTTGGGAAGATCCCCTGGAGGAGGGCATGGCAACCCACTCCAGTATTCTTGCCTGGAGAATTCCACAGACAGAGGAGCCTGGTGGGCTACAGTCCATGGGGCTGCAAAGAGTCAGATACAACTTAGCAACTAACACTTTCACTTTATATATGTACCAGGTACATTCCAGGTGCTGGGAGATCCAGTCATGATCAAAACAGACAAGGCCCCTGCCCTAATGGAATTTACATTCTAGTAGAGGAGACAGATAAGACGTTGTAACTAAATTAATATAGAATATAATTTCAGATAGTGATGACCAGCAAAGGATAAAGTGACAGAGACTAGAGGCTTTAACTAGAATGATCACAGAGGTTCTGTCTGAGAGGTAACCTCGGAGCTGAGTTGACTTCTATAAAGGAGGCATTCATGCAACCATCTGGGGAAAGAGCCCTCCGGGCAGAGGGAGCAGCAAATCAAAGACCCTGTGATTGAAAGAGGTTGGGCGTGCTAGGGATTAGCATGAAGGCCAGTGAGGCTAGAGCGGAGGAAGAAGATGGGAGGGTAGCAGGCTTGGTGGTCAAGGTGGGCATAGTTGTGGGACCAGAGCACATAAAACCCAGGAGGAGTGAGTGTGAGGGGACCCAATCATCTGATACACACTGTTAGGTGGAAATGTTGGCTGCATGCATGCGCACTTAGTCACTTCGATCATCTCCAACTCTGTCCGACACCCTGGACTGTAGCCCACCATGCTCTTTTGTCCATAGGATTCTCCAGGCAAGAACACTGGAGTGGGTTGCCATGCCCTCCTCCAGGGCATCTTCCCCATCCAGGGATCGAGCCCATGTCTCTTATGTCTCCTGCATTGGCCAGCAGGTTATTTACCACTTGCACCACTGGGAAAGCCCCCAGAAATGTTGGCTACACAGATGCTATAGGAATGTGGTGTTCAGGGATGAGGCTCAGTCTAGAGACAGACGTTTTGGATTCTAGTGTCTAGATAGTATTGATAAAGTTTGAATGAGATCATCTAGAATATGGATAATGAAGGAAATGGCAGCCCACTCCAGGATTCTTGCCTGGGGAACCCCATGCACAGAGGAGCCTGGCGGGCTACAGCCCATGGAGTCACAAAGAGTCAGACACAACTGAAGTGGCTTAGCACACAGAATATGGTAGTCAGTAGCCCCAGAACATTTGAAATGTGGCCAGCCCAAATTGAGAAGTGCTAGACACATAAAATACAAACCAGATTTCAAAGACAGTATATAAAAAAAAGAACATAAAATACCTCATTGATATTATTTTTATAATTATTGTATGTTGAAATGATAAAACTTTGGTTCTACTAAGTTAAGTAAAATACATTATTAAGATTAACTTCACCTGTTTCTTCTTGCTTTTTAAAATGTGGCTACTAGAAAATTTTAAATTACCTCTGTGGCTTGAAATTGTGGCTCCTGTTAACATTTCCATGTGATGGTGCTGGTCTAGGAAATCACTGTAGATACAGAAAAGGGCCAAGGGTAGAGCCCTCAAATGCTACAACATTTCACATCCAGGGAAAGGAGGAAGATACAGCCAAGGGGGGTGAGAAGGAATAGCCAATGATGTAGGAGGAAAATGAAGGGAGTATGATGTGATGTTCAGAAAGGCAAGTGATAAACTTATTCAACAAGGAGGGAGTGTCAGATGCTGCTGGGAAGGCAGTTCAAGTAGCAGAGGGTTGGATTGAACATGAGCAGTTTTACTGCAGTGGTTTGGAAGTAGTTGGGTTTGGAAAGCTGGTTGGAGAGAGCACAGAAGTGAAGACATAAGAGTGGTAAGTTAAGAGAGCTCTTTAAAGTTTGGCTTTAAAGAAATGCAGAGAAATGGGTGGTAACAGGAAGAGGATTTCAAATCTGGAGAAGGTTCATGTGTTTGGTTGTGGTTGCTGGTTTGTTGGTTTGGAAGGGGAGACAGCTCTGCTGATGGTGGTACTGTCCTCAGGGCCCTCAGCTGGGGAAATAAGGCAAGTATGCCAGAAAGAATTTGAGACAGTTGAAACTCAAAGGTTATTTAGATCGAATGATTTTCTTAGAGCTCTAGGAACACAGATGCTGGCAGGACGCCTTCTTTCTTTGTTTTCCCTTTGTCTTTCATCTTTTTTCTTTTTGGTTGTCCTTCCCCGTCTTTCTTCTACCCCTGACAGTGGTGGGTCAAAAGCAACGTTAGCCTGCTGTGGCCTGGTATTTTGGAAAATGGGCTCCTTTTCCATGGGCTTCTTTAAAGCTCAGAGATAGTTTATTTCCCAAGTGTCTAAGAAGCCTTTCTTAGTGGCAGGGGAAAGGGACACCGCCATGTTTATTAAGATGTCACAGGGACTCACCAGTGATATGAATTGTTCCTGGCCTAAGGAATTCTCCTGTTCTCCTGTTGAATTTCTGAGGGGCTTCTGAATTTCTCTATCCCTTTGCTTCTTCCAGATCTCCAGATGGAACTTGTGTGTGTGTATATGTATATATATATTGTTTGTGTCATAATTAGTGAGTACTGTGTGGATCTGGGGTTGTCATCTTCAGGCAGAATTGTGATATTGGATTATAGAGTTTGAGTGATTTGAATAAAGTGCCAATACCTTTCAGTCAAAGCCCACCTGGAACACATCTGCCATTGAACAAGCTGGTTTTATTATTCATTGCAGTGAGAAAGAACACAAACCCGTGGGGAACCATGGGACTTTTCAGTGAGAGAGTCTCAAGTCATTTTGATACCAGGACCCTGTCAGCTTTCCATGTGGTTTGGAAACTTTTGCTTGCCAAGGCCTCAGTCACTCTCGGTGGGTGACTGCTCAAGTTCGTCTTCACCTCAGAGCCTGTGGTCACCACATCAGAGCTTACAGCTAGAGGGCAGTGCAGGCTGGGCCTGGAGCCCATCCATGAAACAGCAGTGGCATGTTGACTATTTCTGGAAGCAGAAGAGATCCAGGGTAGGGAGAGGGAATCCAGAACCTACTTAATTCAACTTGATGGTACTTGAATCAAGACCCCAAGGGGAGCTATGATAAGGAGCTATGATAAGTCCCTGCCTGCCTCTCCACAGTGCTCCTGCTGTATGTGAATATAACATCCTTTCTCTGGGTTATGGTACCGATCAGAACCCTTCCCCTCCATACACCAACTCCGATTAAAAATGTCAGCATAATTTAAAAAGTGCGATTATCAATTGATATGCTTCCCTAGACGTATCATCTCTAGCTTTGGCTAGAATGAATGGAAAATGTATTATGATTAAGGTTAATATAAAGGAAAAAAATCTAAAGCATTATATTATTGTTGTTTTAGTTGCTAAATCATGTCTAACTCTTTTTGACCCCATGGACTATAGCCCTCCAGGGTGCTCTGTCTGTGGAATTCTCCAGGCAAGAATACTGGGTAAGTTGCCATTTCCTTCACCAGGGGATTGTGCCTAACCAGGGTTCAAAACTGGGTCCCCTACAGGTTCTTTACCACTGAGTCACTCGGGAAGGCCAAAACATTATATAGGAATACCTATATCTTGATAGCAAAAGCAGTACAGAAGATGAAAAATAATATGAAATTTCAGAGTATTATTTTTAGATATGTAAGTAATTCCTTGTGCTTTTGAGTCTACAGAGGCTAAAATTTAAGCAAAAGGCTTGTTGAAATTATTGCTATGTATTATGTATCATTTCTTTAAATAAAAAATTTGAGACTTGCCTAAAAAAACAAAAATGTACAGTAGACTCTCAGTTGATTATCTGCACTAATGGAAAGGAGGCCAAGGACAGATAATTCTCCTATGACATAGAATCAGAGTCAAGGGAGAATTATCCTTTTGATGGTCACTTTGGCTGTTTCTCATTTTGGGCTACTTAAAACAATGTTGTAAGAAACATTCTTGCATGTATATTTTTGTGTGCAAGTGTGAGTATAGCTACAGGGTAAAGTTCCAGTTGTGATGTTACTGTATGAAAAGGTATGTATATATTTTTTTTATTTTGATACTGTGAAAGTGCTTATTCAGAGAGCAATTTACACTCCATAATGTATGAACATGTCTATTTTTCCCATCTTTGTCAGCATGGAACATCAAAATTAAAACTTCTTGACAATCTGATAGGTGAAAATGTTGACTTGATATTTTGATTTACATTTCTTTAATTCTGAGTAGGACTGAGCATTTCTTTATGTATTTCTTTTTTGATAAACTTCCTGTTGTATCATTTGCCCCATTTTATATCCAGTTGTTTGTCTTTTATTGATTTATATGCACTCTTGCCAGTTAAGAAAATCGACCCCGAAATCTATATTTGCTGTAAGTATTACTTCCTAGTTTGTTATTCATTTGCTGACTCTACTTTTTTTGGCCAAAAGTTTAAAATTTTTATGTAGTCAGGTATCTTAATTTTTTCTTTATAGCTTATCAATACAATTCTGTCTGCCTGGGTACACCCATGAATAGTAAAAGGCCTCCAAATCTAATGGGTCCCCACACAAAGCAATAGATCAGGTTTTGTGTATTTGTCTTTTATTTTTTGGTAACAGCTTTATTTATTTATTTATTCTTGGCTGAGCTGCATGACATGTGGGATCTTAGTTTCCTCACCAGGGATCAAACTTGCATGTCCTGCACTGGAAGCATGGAGTCTTAACCACTGAACTGCCAGGGAAGTCCCAGTAATAGCCTTATTGAGCTATAATTCATATATGATACAATTCACTCTTTTAAAGTATACAGTTCAGTGCTTTTTAGTATATTCAAAGATTTGGAGACTTCCCTGGTGGTTAAGAATCTGCCTTCCAATACAGGGGATTCAGGCTTGATCCTTGGTGGGGGAACTAAGATTCCACATGCCACAGAGCAACTAACCTGCGAGCCACAACCCTCTCACCACAACAAGGATCCTGGGTGCCACAACTAAGACCCTATGGAGCCAAATAAATAAAATTTTTAAAAAACCAAAGATTTGTGTGACCATCACAATTAATTTTAGAATATTGTTATCACTTCAAAAAGAAATTCTATACTCTGTCACTCAAAAAACACCTCTAGCCCTAAGCAAAACACTTTCTGTGTTTACCTATCTTGTACATTTCATGTAAATGGAACCATTGTCTTTTTTAAAGGAAGAATAGTTCTCTCTAATGGCAATTCCCTTTATATATCTTTTCTTGCATAGTTTAAGAATCTAACTGGAGGATAAGGAGTCGGGTAAAATGATTGTGTAATATACTGGATATTGAATGATTTTTTTTTGGTTTCTTGCTGTATATTTTATTTTAGTGAACCAATTATGTATGAATCACCAAGTGAAATTTCTGGCAGTGTGGAAGTTCTGGAGACCAGTGATGAGGGTAAGTAACCCAATAGAATCTTGATAACTAGAACTATACTTGTTTAGTGTGTTTAACCCTTAGAAGAAAGAATCAAGTCACAAGAAGACAAGTTCATATCAAATTTCTAGTGGCAATACTCAGTCAACATTTACTTTTCCATCTTCTAAGCTCTTCTCTTTCATCTCAATCTCCGCTAGTCTAAAAAGTTTTGTCTAGACCTTGCAGTCTTCCTTGAAGATGGTTACCAGGTTCTGTTTACTAAGGCAAAAGAAGTATTTCTGCTTAATCAGAAAAAGAAATCAGAACAGGCCATGATCTGAGAAATTCAATTGAGGTTTTGCCATAGATAGTAATCCAGATTTAACTAATAGATAAATTTGTAATTTTGAGGTGTAAAGGGGGTATAGTAACAAAAGACGTCACCATAGGCTTCTATTAAATGGGAACAATTTACAAAAATTTCTTTTGCAAAATCTACATAGATGTGTATTCATTTAAATTATAATTATAAACTATGAATCACCTGTGAGTGATAGGAGACCATGGATGGGGTAATAGGCAAAGGTCACTAAACAATGAAAAGTTTTACTGACACTGAAAAAAAATGTGGGGGGAAGGGGAAGAACCCAAAGATATAAGGTGAGATATTGAATTTAAAGACAGAACTGAATTGAAGAGTTCACTGGGTTGTTCTTCAATGATTGCTGAGTTTTCTTAGTAGTGTGTGGGGCAGAAGACTTGGTCTGGAAAGACAGAGAGCAGGGAACCTTCTTGTGGCTTCCCAGAGGCCTGACTTCACTAATGAAGTGAGTAGGGGGATGCTGAACATGGTGCACGGACCCCTGAGGGCAGGGCTTGGGTCTTCATCTCTGTGTCACCATTGTTCAGTATTGGGCCTCAGAGAGCGTGATTAGACACTCAAAAGTTTTTAAGAAATGAATGAATAAATAAATGAATGATAGGCCTCCTCACCAAGGCAGCCCCAACAACCAAATGAACTGACCTATCTTTTTGGATATGAGCTAGACAGATGTCTACCAAAAAAGATGGCAATGCAGTGCATCTTGATGAAGAGTGGAGGTAAGGAAATACCCTTTCTCTATTCACAATCCTTTTTAAGACACCAAACATTTGGGTACATTTGTAGTATGAGTCATTGCCAGACAGAGAATACAGTGGCTGTTGGGAAGTTGAAGGGAAGAAAGGCTAATTAGAAGAGTTTTCTTTCCAAGAAGCAATGCAAGAGAGCAAGGTCACCATTATGTGCCTTGCATTTTGAAAGCTCATTAAGTTCAACCCAGAAGAGCCTGTGTGCATGGTAGATAAGCAAATACATAATCCGAGGCGATAATTTCTTCATTGGAGTTGTGTATTTTCTCTGGGGGAAGGTCGGGGGATGGCTTCCATGGGCTGTTTCCTGGCATGTGACATACTGCCGGCCCTCAGTGGATGGGGATGTTGAAAGCTACTGCCTGTTTGGGAATATGTAGTCCTTGGACTTGGACAGGGAGGTCAATGGCTTTGTTATAGGAGAAATCCAGACAGCTGTCAGCTCACTGACCATCACTGCTGTGCCTTGTAGGGGAATAAGTTACCCAGTGTATAGGTGACCTACATAAGTGTTGTTGTTGTTTAGTCACTAAGTCATGTCCAACTCTTTGCGACCCCATGGACTGTAGCACACGACTCTCCTCTGTCTATGGGATTTCCCAGGCAAGAATACTGGAGTGGGTTGCCATTTCTTTCTACAGGGGATCTTCCCCACCCAGGGAATTGGGAAAGCTCATAAACGCAAATGAGCTTTTTGGCTAACCAATATTTTACATCCTCATGGGAAAATAAGCTGTTTCTGCTGAAATGGAAGATTGGAGGGAAATTGGAATGTGTGTATACTTAATTTTTAACACCTGTTATAGTTCTTACAGAGAAGGCAATGGCACCCCCCTCCAGAACTCTTGCCTGGAAACTCCCATGGACGGAGGAGCCTGGTAGGCTACAGTCCATGGGGTCGCTACGAGTCAGACACGACTGAGCGACTTCATTTTCACTTTTCACTTTCATGCATTGAAGAAGAAAATGGCAACCCACTCCAGTGTTCTTGCCTGGAGAATCCCAGGGATGGGGGAGCCTGGTGGGCTGCTGTCTATGGGGTCGCACAGAGTCGGACACGACTGAAGCCACTTAGCAGCAGCAGCAGCAGCAGCAGCAGCAGCAGCAGCAGCAGCAGCAGCATAGTTCTTGTCATTAGTCGTTTGGTTAATTTAGGAACATAAAAATGTGTCAAAGCATAATTTGGTTTGTACAAATTATGAAGTTTTGTACAATTATGTTTGGTACACTCAGTTTTACAGCCTGAAAAGTTTATTGGAAGTGTTTTTATTCAGTTATTAAGTGTTTATAGATTGTGTCACGGATCTAGCTACCACCTGCTGATTCTCTCCTGTCTCTCTTTGCTGGTATATAAGAAGCAGGTTTGCAACTTGAAATCCTCTAGCTTTGCCCACCTCCCTTCCCTTCTGGGATTTCTAAGCAAGAAGGACAATAACCATTATGGTTCCCAACACTGAGCAGAAAGTTGTTCTCATTTCAGAAGGCCAGAAGGAGATCTGCCTGTCAAGAATCAATAAATCCCATTCCTTCTGTTTGAAAAATGGCAGTGCCTACAAAGGCTCCTTCCTGTTTGTGAGGTGGCACTGCCCAATTCTTAATCACTGGGCAGGAATTATTTAGTGGTCTGTTGGAGCTGGCTCAGGCTGACTTGAGAGGCTGTGCATGTCTCTTCCTAAATGTCATATTACTAGCTTGAAATTGACCACCGTGGGAGTATTTACACCACAGAAGCAGGCATATACTACAGATAAGGGCATTTACCCTGAGATCTAATTGGTAAATATATCCCAGTAAAAAACTGAGTATAGTCACTAACAGAGTATTGTAATCAGGATTTTACATTAAAATATCCCTATTTCATGGATTTTAGAAATCCTTAGGGGGTGGGAAGATTAAGAAAGCTGGGGAGCAAAATGCAGATTATTTTAGAGCCAGCCTACTCTGTCCTGTATACTTTTCAGCACTTTCATGTTGAATCCTCACAGTAGTGCTATGAGGTCAAACATCATTTTAAATAATTCATTATCCTAGAAATTCATTTAATTTTTTTCCTTAAAAATTAAAAACGGGAACTTGGGAAAATATATATTTCCTAATGCGTCTTCATGCTTTATTCTGTCTGTCTCAAGGTACACTTGCCAAATTTATCCTAACCATGACCCTATGTAGGTATATCCTAGTAAATGAGAGATTTCTCAGATCTTTCAGAACTGAAGTTACTTAAGCAAGGATTATCAAGCATAAATACTACCATCTTCCTTCATTGCCCCAATGGTGCTTCTCTTTATCTATAGATGGTTAGAATTGATAGGTCAGTTTTATAGATATAATTGAATCTGGTCTTAATAGACAATAATTGATTCCTTAATTCTAGCTCATTTATTAGCATTTACTACATGCCAGATCCTATGCCAAACTCTTTCCTACATTATTTACAGTTTATATCAATCCTGATAAGGGCTAGCATTTAAATGATAGGATGCTTAAGAACGGCTCTGCCCAGTGATCTCAATTTAAGGAAGGGATGTGACAAGCTATGTTGGTTTTCTGCACCCCTCAGTGGGTTCAGCTGTCTCTGGAGTGTCACCGTGTGTTTGCACTGTGCTGGTTGCTAAAAAGGATGCTAAAGAGGGCCTGCCTACAGCCCTGAGTTGGGGGACAGTAGCTAAAACATAGAACCGTATCTTATTCCTTTCTCATTGATACACAAAACATAGTAAGTGCTTGACCTTAATAAATGTTCACTGAATAGCTGAATGAATGAATGAAGGCACGGACTAGAGAACATTCAGATGCAAAATGTGTGGTGCCAGCAGTCAAGTTTTAGGTGTGCAAAAAGGAGCATGAATTGTAGTGATGGTGGAAAATTGGACTTAAGGCAGGCCTTGAGGTTTAGAAACCTTTGTAAAGGTTCTAGACTAGGCAGGCCCAGGAGTAATCAGTGCACAGATAGGCCACAGTGTTTCAGCACTGGAAGGAGCCCCACCTCAGCATTTGCCTCAGTGTGTTTTGCTAGGTGTTCTGCATACGTGCATCGGGGAGACAACATTGCTACCCAGTTTCTTGGCACTTCACCATCCACATAGGCATGTTGAAGTTTCAGAAAAGTTTTGTTGGAACACAGACCCCTAAACTGTGTTTAATCAACATTTTCCAGATTGACTAGACTGCAGACCCCCCTTTTCATGCAATAGACCTATGAGCATCCCTCTGAACACACTTTGGGAGACACTGATTAGCATGATCCCTTTATTTTCCAGCTGAGCCCCAGAGAGGTTGAGTGACTTGCCTGAGGTTACAGAGCTAATCGATAGCAGAGCTAAACCAAGCTCAGTATTCCAGAGTTTTCTTACTCTCTGGTGGTGTTTTCCATCACACCACTAAGCCTATCTTATAACAGCTTTGTTGGCTTCCAGAGACCAGGCTGCTGGGAATTGGAATGAGACACCTGAGTTGGTAAATTACTGCATGTGAAGCAGTAAGAGCAAGTTCCTTCTCACGGATGAATGCAGCACAAACTCCCTTCCCTTCCCCCTCTTCTGAGCCGGGAGAAAGATACATGTGCTTATTAGGAAACTCAATAAAACCCAGAGAGAGCCTGAAGAGAATTGAAAGCTCACATTCCTCACTGCTGCCCTGTTTTTTTTTTTTTTTTTTAATGATAGTAGAACAAACTTTCAATTATCTGCATTTGCAGAGGGCAGCAGCCCTGTAGGTAATCTGAACCAATAAGCAATAATTGAGGAACAGTGCACATAATATACCCACACATACATGCGCACACACACACACCCTCCCTTGCAAAATTCTTTGGTCATGTTGTCACGCCTTTTGCACAGGGTGGTTCTTTGCCCAGCACCCGTTTCTGCCCAATTCCTGGCCCTCTCCCTTCCTCATAAAGCCCTTCTTAGAAGACATCTTCCATGACCACACCAACCCCCTGCACTCGTTCCTTGGGTCTGCATCCTTGCAGCACACAGGTTGGGCAATACCAGCTCCCACATGGATTTCCAAAGGTCCTGAAGTATCTGTCACATGTGGAAGCTTGGCTTCCCAGCTGGATCACAAAGACTCCAGTGATCAGGGTACCAAATGCTTATGTTGGCTCAAAAGTTGCTGTGTATGAATGAACTTCTTAGGGCCAGGGAAGAGGTGTGTGTTAATAGTTGAAATTGAGAGGCAAGTGAATTCAGGGTGAGTTGAGCCTGAATACAGGCTTCCCAGAGGCCACAGGCTGGGGCCTGAGCTTCTGCTTTCACCAGAAACTCAGATACTTTGTTGGTGAGTTCCTAAGAAGAGAACAAAGCAGATGAACAATGCCAGGGGCACTGGTGCGAAAGCTAGGGCCTTTTGGGATCCTACTCCTCATCTCCATCATGAAAGCCATTTCCTCTCCTGTCTTCCCTTCTACCATCACACTCTGCCTCACTTGCATTTATAACTTCCAGGAAAAAAGAAATCCAGATTTAAAGCCTTCAAGAGCTTCTTTGGCAAGAAGAAAAAGAAAGAGCCCAAAGATGTCCATAGAGGGAGATGGCTCAAAACAAGCTTGTCCAGCAGCAGTATTGACATCTCTTTTCTGAAGTCAGTTGAAGGTCAACAAACCATGCCAGGGTAAGCTCAGGAGGGGTGGGGGCTGAGGACAAGGCAAAGGGCAGGGAGCTACATCCAGGTCCTCCTTTGGCAGCTGAATCATCACTGGCCTTTGGCCCCCAGGGGCTCTTGCTCACCCTGTCTGTGGGAGGTGGGTCTGCAGCCATCGCCTATGCAGCCACATCCTGGGGGGTTTCCCCTGTGCTCATAGATATATGCTTGCTGTCTGGGCTTCACAGCTCAGTGGGTTGGATGGGGCATACCAAATGCATATCCCACTCCCCTAAGAGCACTGGGTGAGAGGGTGTGGGTGGATCAGGGCAATCCTGCTGTGTCACAGCTACAAGCACTTGCGATGTGGAGCCTACCACTAGAGAGGAGCTGGTGGCCTCTGTTTCATAAGGGAAGGATAGTCTCCATCATTTTGGAAACTTGATCTGATTTGCTTGCCCAGCCCTCAGACTCCAGATCTCATAATGTGTGATTAAAATCTTAGATGGTGAAGCCATCTAGCTGGGTTGAGACATAAGGATGAAATCACTGTGTTAATTAAAAAAACAACAACAACAAGCAAGCAAGGAACCCAAGTCTATTTCTCCCTCCATCCCAAGAGACTGGGGGAAATGCTGTAACTGATCATATAAAGTATGGGGAAGACTGTTTCTCAGCCACCACTGCCATTCCTATTCAGATTTTCATCTTTGAAGCCCCAAATTCCACATCTTAGAAATGTGGAAAATCTGGACGCCCAGTACCCCCCAGGCTCTTTCTGGATCAATTGAATTGCCCTCTATGGAGTTCCACTTGGGCCTGTTCCCCTGGCCTTAAACCCCAGACTTATCTGAAATCCCAACAGAACTCAAGTGTCCTGCTATCCATTGCCTCAAGGCTTTGCTTGGAGGTAATGAAAGCTAGTAGAGGTGATGGAATTCCAGTTGAGCTATTTCAAATCCTAAAAGATGATGCTGCAAAAGTGCTGCACTCAATATGCCAGCAAATTTGGAAAGCTTAGCAGTGGCCACAAGACTGGAAAAGGTCAGTTTTCATTCCAATCCCAAAGAAAGGCAATGCCAAAGAATGTTCAAACTACCACACAATTGCACTCATCTCATACGCTAGCAAAGTAATGCTCAAAATTCTCCAACCTAGGCTTCAGCAGTATGTGAACTGAGAACTTCCAGATGTTCAAACTGGATTTAGCAAAGGCAGAGGAACCAGAGATCAAATTGCCAACATACATTGGATCATAGAAAAAGCAAGAGTACCAGGAAAACATCTACTTCTGCTTTATTGACTACACCAAAGTCTTTGATTGTGTAGCTAACAACAAAATGTGGAAGATTCTTAGAGATGGGAGTACCAGATCACCTTACCTGCCTCCTGAGAAATCTATACTCATGTCAAAAAGCAACAGTTAGAACCAGACATGGAACAATGGACTCCAAATTGGGAAAGGAGTATGTCAAGGCTGTATATTGTCACTCTGCTTATTTAACTTATATGCAGAGTCAGTTCAGTTCATTTCAGTCACTCAGTCGTGTCCAACTCTTTGTGACCCCATGGACTGCAGCATGCCAGGCCTCCCTATCCATCACCAACTCCCAGAGTTTACTCAAACTCATGTCCATTGAGTCGGTGATGCCATCCAAGCATCTCATCCTCTGTCATTCCCTTCTTCTCCCACCTTCAATCTTTCCCAGCATCAGGGTCTTTTCAAAAGAGCCGACTCATTGGAAAAGACCCTGATGCTGGGAAAGATTGAGGGCAGGAGGAGAAGGGGAAGACAGAGGATGAGATGTTTGGGTGATATTACAGACTCAATGGATGTGAATTTGAGCAAGCTCCAGGAGTTGGTGATGGACAAGGAAGCCTGGAATGCCGCAGTCCATGGGGTTGCAGAGTAGGACACAACTCAGCGACTGAACTGAACTGAACTAATAAGACAGTTAGCAAATGTGTTATACTGCCTACTAACAGCACAGAGGTCTCATTAAAATGGACCTTAATGAGTGCATTGAATGTGAGGAATTTCAGATAGCTTTACTAGGGAGGGAGATGGTTTTGCACTGAGGGGCTTGCTTCATACCTCACAAACCATACATTATAGACCATTGCCTTATAGGTCTCAGTCAGTTCAGTCACTCAGTCATATAGGTATAAGGAAGACTAAGATTAGCTCTACTAAAATCCAGAGGGTGGGGTGGAAGAGGGAAGATCTTTTATAACTTTCATCTTAATAATAGCAAGACTCGAGGTCTTCCTTCCCCTTCCACAGTGTTCTCACTGCTGAACTGTATACTTTCAGTGGTGAATTATATGGTACATAAGCTATATCTCAGTAAAGCTATTATATATAAAAAAAATGTGTGGATCATTTGAAAACATTAAAATTTTGCCGAAGTAAGTAGAGTATAAAATAAAAGTACTCCTGCTGTTCCTAGTGCCATTCCTCAGAGGGAAACACTGCTAACAATTTGGTGGATATCCTTCCAGACTTTTCTCTATGATCACAAACTATATATGTATGTAATATATGTGTGCTCAGTCACTTCATTCATGTCTGACTCTTTGTGACCCCATGGACTATAGCCTGCCAGGCTCATCTGTATATAAGATTCTCCAGGCAAGAATACTGGAGTGGGTTGCCATGCCCTCCTTCAGGGGATCTTGCCAACCCAAGGATCGAACCGGAGTCTCTTATGTCTCCTGGACTGGCAGGCGAGCTCTTTACCACTAGCGCCACCTGGGAAGCCCATGTCATATATGTATATGTATTAAATGGGACCATACTATTCTTTATTTTCTTCACTCAATATCTCATGGAAGACTGTGTGTGTCAGCACATATGCTTCTGAGGTGTCTGTGGTAGGCCATAGTATAGACACACATGTATCTTTGGTTCCCTTGGCTGCTTTCATAAGACTTTTTCCTTCCTGGCCAGGGCCAAGAGCAGAATGGTGATCAGAGCCCTGTCTCATGACAGCATCTTTATGTTGGAGCCTGACCTTGAAAGATCAGAAAGGAAGCTATACCCCTCTCCAGAGATCCCAAGAGGCAGACCTTTGCAGGTAATGGTGAACTTGAGCATCAGCTCATACTTGGACTACTCCTGATTCCACCCCCACTGTTGTAAACACTGAATAAGAGAATATCTAAGTATATGATGTGCTTCCCTATGCCTGACACACAGTATTGGCCAGGATCACCATATTCACTTCTCTTTATGCACCCCCCAAATGCTCTGAGTATTATAATGGTGACATTAATGTGCAGGCATTCCAACCCCCATGTTTTTTCTTTCCTCCACAGAGATCTCATGTTTCTACTACTCTGCCTAGAGCTGGGACTGGTAGCATGCATGAAGTTGTGTTCAGAACTGTGCCAAGAGGTGCAGCCAGAAGTGAATTCCATGTTGCAGGATCCGAGGTAATAAAGTAGAATTGTTCAAAGTCGAACAGGCAGACCTATGCTTGAATCCCTGCTCTACTATTTATTGGCCCTGTGACGTTGGGCTGATTACTTAATCCCTCTGAGCCTTCCTTTCTTCATCTATAATGGGTATAATATAAATATCTAGTTCAAGGGGTTGTCTGTGAGGATTGAATAAAGACTCAGAGAGATGAAAGAAATTGTTCCAGCTGACCGTATAGTTAGTGGTAGCCCTGGAACTCTGACTCAAATGTGTCGACCTCCAACCTATTAGCCTTTCCATTAGCCCAGTCTCTAAGGTGTTGAAATTCTCTGGCCCTGCCTCAACAGGAAGGAGGGCACATCTTTAGTCTCCATTGTCTGAGGAAACCTCACAAATAGCTGATGAAAGAAGAGAAGGGAAAGGTAAGGGAGAAAGGGAAAGATATATTCATCTGAAGGCAGAGTTCCAGAGAATAGCAAGGAGAGATAAGAAAGCCTTCCTCATGATCAATGCAAAGAAATAGAGGAAAACAATAGAATGGGAAAGACTAGAGATCTCTTCAAGAAAATTAGAGATACCAAGGGAATATTTCATGCAAAGATGGGCACAATAAAGGACAGAAATGATATGGACCTAACGGAAGCAGAAAATATTAAGAAGAGGTGGCAAGAATACACAGAAGAACTGTACAAACAAGGTCTTAGGTAACCACGATGGTAACCACATTGGCGTTACCATCTATCGCCTAAAGATAGATAGATATCCTGGAGTGTGAAGTCAAGGGGGCCTTAGGAAGCATTACTATGAACAAAGCTAGTGGAGGTGACAGAATTCCAATTGAGCTATTTCAGATCCTAAAAGATGATACTGTGAAAATGTTGCACTCATTATGCCAGCAAATTTGGAAAACTCAGCAGTGGCTATAGGACTGGAAAAGGTCAGTTTTCATTCCAATTCCAAAGAAGAGCAATGCCAAAGAAGGTTCAAACTACCACACAATTGTACTCATTTCACATGCTAGCAAGGCCATGCTCAAAATCCGTCAAGCTAGTCTTCAACAGCCCGGAATTTCACACTATGTACTCTGCATATAAGTTAAATCCAGAATTTCACACTATGTACTCTGCTGCTGCTGCTAAGTCGCTTCAGTCGTGTCCGACTCTGTGCGACCCCATAGACAGCAGCCCACCAGGCTCCGCTGTCCCTGGGATTCTCCAGGCAAGAACACTGGAGTGGGTTGCCATTTCCTTCTCCAATGCATGAAAGTGAAAAAGTGAAAGTGAAGTAGCTCAGTCATGTCTGACTCTTTGCGACCCCATGGACTGGAAGCCTACCAGGCTCCTCTGTCCATGGGATATTCCAGGCAAGAGTACTGGAGTGGGGTGCCATTGCCTTCTCCGATGTACTCTGCATATAAGTTAAATAAGCAGGGTGACAATATGCAGCCTTGACGTATTGTTCCCAATTTGGAACCAGCCTGTTGTTCCATGTCCAGATCTACCTGTTGCTTCTTGACCTTCATACAGGTTTCTCAGAAGACAGGTAAGGTGGTCTGGTATTTCCATTTCTTTAAGAATTTTCCACAGTTTGTTGTGATCCACACAGTCAAAGGCTTTTGAGTGTTCAGTGAAGCAGAAGTAGATGTCTTTCTGGAATTCTCTTGCTTTTTTCTATAATCCAACAGATGTTGGCAATTTGATCTCTGGTTCCTCTGTCTTTGCTAAATCCAGCTTGAACATCTGGAAGTTCTCAGTTCACATACTGCTGAAGGAAAAAATGGAAACAGTGACAGTCTTTATTTCCTTGGGCCCCAAAATCACTGTGGAGAGTAACTACAGCCATGAAATTAAAAGACACTTGCTCCTTGGAAGGAAAGCTATGACAAACCTAGACAGCATATTAAAAAGCAGAGACATCACTTTGCCAACAAAAGTCTGTCTAGTCAAAGCTATGGTTTTTCCAGTAGTCATGTATGGATTGTGAAAGTTGGACCATAAAGAAGGCTGAGAGCTGAAGAATTGATACTTTTGAACTGTCATGTTACAGAAGACTCTTGAAAGTCCCTTGGACTGCAAGGAGATCAAACCAGTGAATCCTAAAGGAAATCAACCCTGAATATTCATTGGAAGGACTGATGCTGAAGCTGAAGCTCCAATACTTTGGCCACCTGATGCAAAGAGCTGACTCGTTAGAGGAGACCCTGATGCTGGGAAAGATTGAGGGCAGGAGGAGAAGAGGGCGACAGAGAATGAGATGGTTGGATGGTATCATGGACTAAATGGACATGAGTTTTAGCAAACTTCAGGTGATAGTGAAGGACAGGGAAGGTTGGTGTGCTGCATTCCATGGGGTTGCAAAGAGTCAGACACAACTTAGTGAGTGAACAACAAAAGCCAAGTAAAGCCTTCCGTAAAAGTTAACTTTTATGGAATAATATAATATTCTGTATTATATTAATTATATTAATAGGATAAATAATAATCACTGCATTATTACAGTGATTATTATTACAATTGTGCTTTGGGATTGTTAATCCCCAAGGTCTGTTGTTAAGAACCCCCAATGGAGCCTAGTAGTCATAAGAGGGCAACGTGGACTTTGGCCAGGAGTACTCCACAGACAGAAACTCAATGTGGCTCCTTTTCTTTGGCTTTGAGAGTTTGACATCCATCTGTCCTCGGCAGGAGCAGAACCTATGACAGAATCAAGCATGTCAGCTCCATGTCAACAAGGATTTTGTTTTGTTTATTGCTATAGACCCAGTGCCTAGAATGGGTGTGGCACATTGTACATGCTTAGCCAGTATTTGTTAAAAAGATAAAATCAGGGATTCTGATATACATCAAGAGGATCATGGCAGGGGCCAGTGCCTCAAATTCAAGTATAACATGAACTCCTAACTGGAATCAACTAAATCAGTCTGCTGAAGCTCAAGGTAAAGCCAAATGAACAATTTTTATCCCCTTCAGAAAACTAGTCATCCAGTTCTAACCAGGAATAGTTGTGTAGATTTTCTAAAATTGCCAGAAAATCAGTCTCAACAGGCTTAAGATAAGCAACCAACACAGTTAAGATTCCATCCAGACGATTTCTGGACAGAGAGAATGATAGAAATAAAGATTGTAGCCTGGATGCCAAGCCCAGAACATAACCCAAAGACTCATCTCCCCAAGATCTGGACTTTCAAAGATAAGACCAAAATCAAACCAAAGATCGGACTCAAATAAGATTTCTAGTTGGCATCAGTAGGAGATAACACCAGGATTCTGGTTTTGAGCAAGAAAGCAATTTGAAGTTTCTGTCTTGGGGATTGGCAAAAGTGTGCAGCAACCCAGAGTGTGAACCCAGGCTATTTATTAGTCTTTGGTTTGTGTAGGTACTAGAAGTGAAGACAAGGAAGTAGGAGATTCTTTCCTTGGCTGTTCCCCCCCCCCCTTAGGGTTCTTAACCCTTCAACCTTTGAGCGACAGGTAATTTGGGGGAAGGCACACAGTTTTTAACTTTTTCTTTCTATACTCTTCCTTGACAGATCCTACTACTGCGTCCATGCCAACCCAGCATCAGCTCACATCTCATTCGATCTGACTCCATCTCTAAGGATCTTGAAGAAATGTCTGTTGATTATGAGTCACCTAAGAAGAGTTCATCATACAACATCTTGACAAGCAAGGAGGTGAGTGTTAGTTCCGGCCAAAGTTGCAGGTTAGGGGCGGCGGGTGCACAAGTCAGAGGCATCATTTCTTCTTACCTTTCTTTTTTCCTGCTGTAGCTCAATACAAAGGGGATGTTTGGGGAAGGAGCTGCCATTTTTGGCTTTTGATTTGCCTGTTGGTTTACATTTTCTGTCCAATTCTAAAAACCAAATAATCAGCACTGTAATTTATAAGGTACGGGAGACAGTATTTTTGGAAAAAAAAAAAAGTTTGCAGATGTTTTCAGTTCTTTCATGAAGAAAACTAATAGAGATTTTTATGGAAGTAAAGCCTCTACAATTTCAAATGCTACAAATACCAAAGGTTAGGGCATATAGTATGGTTTGATAAACACATATCCATATGAAAAATCATTTGACATGAGAGGGCATGTATTTGTATTTCATGCATCTAGTTTTGGCCAGCCAACAATACCCATCAACAATAGGAAAATCAGTAGACTGTCCTCATTAACACTTCCATTCACAATCCATTCACAAACTGTGAATGGAACTGTGGTTAATTGGATTGGCTTTTTCCACATCAATCAATTGGATTGGCTTTTTCCACATCAATCAATTATTTTTCCTTCATTCTTTTAATATGGTATATTATATTTGATTTTCATATATAGTGATTTTCATATGTTAAACCTCCTAGTTCTGGGGTAAATCCCAGTTACTCATCATGTATAATTGCCCTTAAAATGCTGTTGGATTTGGTTTGCTAGTATTTTGCATGTGTATTCATGAGGGATTTAGGTTATACCATTCATTTCTTGTGATACCTTTATCTGGCTTTGGAGTCCTGGTAATGCTTGCCTCGTAGAATCAGAAAGTGTTCCCTCTTATATGTGTTTTGAAATATTTGTGAAGGATTGGCATTATTATTTAAAAGTTTGGTAGAATTCACCAGTGAAGCCATCTGGTCCTGGTTTTTTCATTGTTTTGAGGTTTTGATTACTGATTCAATCTGTTGCTATAGGTGTATTCAGATTTTCCATTATTTTTTAATTCAATTTTAGTAATTTGGATGTGTCTGGGAATTTATCCATTTCATTTAGGCTATCTACACAAGTATTCATAGTACTGTTTTATAATCCTTTTTATTTCTGTAAGGTCGGTAGTAATTGTTCCCTTTCAATTCTGATTTTAATAATTTGTGTCTTATTTTTTCTTAATCAATCTAGTTAAAGATTTGTCCATTTTGTTTTACTTTTTAAAGGATAGACTTTTGGTTTCATTGATTTTCCATATTGTTTTTCTATTCCCTAGCTCATTATCTCTGTTTTAATCTCTATTATTTCCTTCCTCTTGCTAGCTTTGGGTTTAGTTTCATCTTTCTGGGTTCCTTAAGGTGGAACATTAGGGTAGTGATTTGAGAGCTTCTTTTTTTAAAAAGCATATACAGCTATGCATTTCCAAAGACTGTTTTTGCTGTACCACATAAGTTTATGTTGTGTTTTAGTATTAATTCATGTCAAAGTATTTTCTAACTTTCCTTTTGATTTCTTCTTTGACCCATTCATTGATTAAGAGTATGTTGTTTAATTTCTACCTATTTGTGAATTTTCCAGTCTTCCTTCTGTTATTGATTGTGTAGTTTTGTTCTGTTGTGATCAGAGAAGATACTTTGCATGGTTTTAATCTTTTAAAATTTATTAAGACTTATTTTGTAGCCTAGCATGTGGTTTATACAGGAGAATGTTCATGTGTATTTCAGAAGAATACATATGCTCTTGTTGAATGGAATATTATACATACAAATATATATATATATATATATATATATATATATATGTATGTTAGGTTTGTATTATTGTTTCAAGTTCTCTATTTCCTTATTGATCTTCTGTCTAGCTGTTTATTCATTATTGAAAGTGGGATACTGACATCTCTATTATTGTATAACTGTCCATTTCCTCCTTCAGTTCTGTCAATTTTTACTTCATGTATTCAGCAGTGGGTCTGTTGTTTTTTTTTGGGGGGTGTCTGTTGTTTTGTTTACGACTATTCTGTCTTCCTGATGGATTGACCCATTTATCAATGTATAATGTCCATTTTTGTCTCCTATAACAATTTTGACTTGAAATCTGTTTTGTTTGATTTTAGTATAGCTACCCCAGCTCTCTTTAGATTATCATTTTCTTGGAATCTCTTTAATCATCCTTTCACTTTCAACTTGTTTATTTTTGGATCTAAAGTGAGTTTCTTGTAGACAGCATACAAATAGATCATGTTTTTAAAATTCATCTTGCCAATTTCTGCCTTTTGATTGGAGAGTTTACTTAATTTACATTCATAGTAATTACTAATAATGAAGGACTTCTGCTGTTTAGCTCCTTTTTGTACCTCGGTTCTTCCATTACTATCTTATTTTGGATTAAAAAAAAATGTATTTATTTTAATTGGAGGCTAATTACTTTACAATATGGTAGTGGTTTTTGCCATACATTGACATGAATCAGCCATGGGTTTACATGTGTTCCCCATCCTGAACCCCTTTCCCACCTCGCTCCCCATCCCATCCCTCTGGGTCATCCCAGTGTACCAGCCCTGAGAACCCTGTCTCATGCATTGAACCTGGACTGGCGATCTGTTCCACATATGATAATATACATGTTTCAATGCTTTTCTCTCAGATCATCCAACCCTCACCTTCTCCCACAGAGTCCAAAAGACTGTTTTATACTTCTGTGTCTCTTTTGCTGTCTTTCATATAGGGTTATCATTACCATCTTTCTAAATTCCATATACGACTGAAGTGACTTAGCAGCAGCAGCAGCATACTGTATTGGTGTTCTTCTTTCTGGCTTACTTCACTCTGTATAATAAGCTCCAGTTTCATCCACCTCATTAGAACTGATTCAAATGTATTCTTTTTAATGGCTGAGTAATATTCCATTGTGTATATGTGCCACAGCTTTCTTATCCATTCATCTGCTGATGGACATCTAGGTTGCTTCCACGTCCTAGCTATTGTAAACAGTGCTGCTATGAACATTGGGGTACACATGTCTCTTTCAATTCTGGTTTCCTCGGTGTGTATGCCCAGCAGTGGGATTGCTGGGTCGTATGGCAGTTCTATTTCCAGTGTTTTAAGGAATCTCCACACTGTTCTCCATAGTGGCTGTACCAGCTTGCATTCCCACCAACAGTGTAAGAGGGTTCCCTTTTCTCCACACCCTCTCTAGCATTTATTGCTTGTAGATTTTTGGATAGCAGCCATTCTGACCAGTGTGAGATGGTACCTCATTGTGGTTTTGATTTGCATTTCTCTGATAATGAGTGATGTTGAGCATCTTTTCATGTGTTTGTTAGCCATCTGTATGTCTTCTTTGGGGAAATGTCTGTTTAGTTCTTTGGCCCATTTTTTGATTGGGTCATTTATTTTTCTGGAATTGAGCTACAGGAGTGGCCTGTATATTTTTGAGATTAATTCTTTGTCCATTGCTTCATTTGCTATTATTTTCTCCCATTCTGAAGGCTGTCTTTTCACCTTGCTTATAGTTTCCTTTGTTGTGCAGAAGCTTTTAATTTTAATTAGGTGCCATTTGTTTATTTTTGCATTTATTTCCAATATTCTGGGAGGTGGGTCATAGAGGATCCTGCTGTGATTTATGCCAGAGAGTGTTTTGCCTATGTTCTCCTCTAGGAGTTTTATAGTTTCTGGTCTTACATTTAGATCTTTAATCCATTTGGAGTTTATTTTTGTGTATGGTGTTAGAAAGTGTTCTAGTTTCATTCTTTTACAAGTGGTTGACCAGTTAACCCAGCATCACTTGTTAAAGAGATTGTCTTTTCTCCATTGTATATTCTTGCCTCCTTTGTCAAAGATAAGGTGTCCATATGTGCGTGGATTTATCTCTGGGCTTTCTATTTTGTTCCATTGATCTATATTTTTGTCTTTGTGCCAGTACCAGTGTGTATCTTGATGACTGTGGCTTTGTAGTATAGCCTGAAGTCAGGCAGGTTGATTCCTCTTCTTTCTCAAGATTGCTTTGGCTATTCGAGGTTTTTTGTATTTCCATACAAATTATGAAATTATTTGTTCTAGTTCTGTGAAAAATACCGTTGGGAGGTTGATAGGGATTGCATCGAATCTATAGATTGCTTTGGGTAGTATACTCATTTTCATTATATTGATTCTTCCAATCCATGAACGTGATATATTTCTCCATCTATTAGTGTCCTCTTTGATTTCTTTCATCAGTGTTTTATAGTTTTCTATATATAGGTCTTTTGTTTCTTTAGGTAGATATATTCCTAAGTATTTTATTCTTTTCATTGCAATGGTGAATGGAATTGTTTCATTAATTTCTCTTTCTGTTTTCTCATTACTAGTGTATAGGAATGCAAAGGATTTCTGTGTGTTAATTTTATATCCTGAAACTTTATTATATTCATTGATTAGCTCTAGTAATTTTCTGGTGGAGTCTTTAGGGTTTTCTATGTAGAGAATCATGTCATCTTCAAACAGTGAGAGATTTACTTTTTTTTCCCCAATCTGTATTCCTTTTATTTCTTTTTCTGCTCTGATTGCTGTGGCCAAAACTTCTAAAACTATGCTTTGAAATAGTGATGGTGAGAGTGGGCACCCTTGTCTTGTTCCTGACTTTAGGGGAAATGCTTTCAAGTTTTCACCATTGAGGATAATGTTTGCTGTGGGTTTGTCATATATAGCTTTTATTATGTTGAGGTATGTTCCTTCTATTCCTGATTTCTGAAGGGTTTTTTTTTTTTATCATAAATGGATGTTGAATTTTGTCAAAGGCTTTCTCTGCATCTATTGAGATAATAATATGGCTTTTATCTTTCAATTTGTTAATGTGGTGTTACATTGACTGATTTGTGAATATTAAAGAATCCTTGCATCCCTGGGATAAAGACCACTCGGACATGATGTATGATCTTTTTAATATGTTGTTGGATTCTGTTTGCTAGAATTTTGTTAAGGATTTTTGCATCTATGTTCATCAGTGATATTGGCCTGTAGTTTTCTTTTTTGTGGCATCTTTGTCTGGTTTTGGTATTAGGATGATGGTGGCCTCATAGAATGAGTTTGGAAGTTTACCTTCCTCTGCAACTTTCTGGAAGAGTTTGAGTAAGATAGGTGTTAGCTCTTCTCTGAATTTTTGGTAGAATTCAGCTGTGAAGCCATCTGGTCCTGGGCTTTTGTTTGCTGGGAGATTTCTGATTACAGTTTTGATTTCTGTGCTTGTGATGACTCTGTTAAAATTTTCTATTTCTTCCTGGTTCAGTTTTGGAAAGTTATACTTTTCTAAGAATTTGTCCATTTCTTCCAAGTTGTCCATTTTATTGGCATATAGTTGCTGATAGTAGTCTCATGATCCTTTGTCTTTCTGTGTTGTCTGTTGTGATCGCTCCATTTTCATTTCTAATTTTGTTGATTTGCTTCTTCTCCCTTTGTTTCTTGATGAGTCTGGCTAATGGTTTGTCAATTTTATTTATCTTCGCAAAGAACCAGCTTTTAGCTTTGTTGATTTTTGCTATGGTCTTTCGTTTCTTTTGCATTAATTTCTTCCCTAATCTTTAAGATTTCTTTCCTTCTACTAATCCTGGGGTTCTTCATTTCTTCCTTTTCTAATTGCTTTAGGTGTAGAGTTAGGTTATTTATTTGACTTTTTTCTTGTTTCTTGAGGTAAGCCTGTATTGCTATGAACCTTCCCCTTTGCACTGCTTTTACAGTGTCTCATAGGTTTTGGGTTGTGTTTTCATTTTCATTCATTTCTATGCATATTTTGATTTCTTTTTTTATTTCTTCTGTGATTTGTTGGTTATTCAGAAGTGTGTTGTTCAGCCTCCATATGTTGTAATTTTTAATAGTTTTTTTCCTGTAATTGACATCTAATCTTATTGCATTGTGGTCAGAAAAGATGCTTGGAATGATTTCAATTTTTTTAAATTTACCAAGCCTGGATTTATGGTCCAGGATGTGATCTATCCTGGAGAAGGTTCCACGCGCGCTTGAGAAAAAGGTGAAATTCATTGTTTTGGGGTGAAATGTCCTATAGACATCAATTAGGTCTAACTGGTCCATTGTATCATTTAAAGTTTGTGTTTCCTTGTTAATTTTCTCTTTAGTTGATCTATCCATAGGTGTGAGTGGGGTATTAAAGTCTCCCACTATTATTGTGTTATTGTTAATTTCCCCTTTCATACTTGTTAGCATTTGCCTTACATATTGCGGTGCTCCTATATTGGGTGCATATATATTTATAATTGTTATATCTTCTTCTTGGATTGATCCTTTGATCATTATGTAGTGTCCTTCTTTGTCTCTTTTCACAGCCTTTATTTCAAAGTCTATTTTTTATGATATGAGTATTGCTACTCCTGCTTTCTTTTGGTCTCCATTTGCATGAAATATCTTTTTCCAGCCCTTCACTTTCAGTCTGTATGTGTCCCTTGTTTCGAGGTGGGTCTCTTGTAGACAGCATATACAGGGGTCTTGTTTTTGTATCCATTCAGCCAGTCTTTGTCTTTTGGTTGGGGCATTCAACCCATTTACATTTAAGGTAATTATTGATAAGTATGATCCCGTTGCCATTTACTTTGTTGTTTTGGGTTCGAATTTATACACTTTTTCTGTGTTTCCTGTCTAGAGAAGATCCTTTAGCATTTGTTGGAGAGCTGGTTTGGTGGTGCTAAATTCTCTCAGCTTTTGCTTGTCTGTAAAGCTTTTGATTTCTCCTTCATATTTGAATGAGATCCTTGCTGGGTGCAGTAATCTGAGCTGTAGGTTATTTTCTTTCATCATTTTAAGTATGTCCTGCCATTCTCTTCTGGCCTGAAGAATTTCTATTGAAAGTTCAGCTATTATCCTTATGGGAATCCCCTTGTATGTTATTTGTTGTTTTTCCCTTGCTGCTTTTAATATTTGTTCTTTGTGTTTGATCTTTGTTAATTTGATTAATATGTGTCTTGGGGTGTTTTGCCTTGGGTTTATCCTGTTTGGGACTCTCTGGGTTTCTTGGACTTGGGTGACTATTTCCTTCCCCATTTTAGGGAAGTTTTCAACTATTATCTCCTCAAGTATTTTCTCATGGCCTTTCTTTTAATCTTCTTCTGGGATGTCTATGATTCGAATGTTGGGGCATTTAACATTGTCCCAGAGGTCCCTGAGGTTGTCCTCATTTAATTCTTTTTTCCTCTCTGCTTAATGTATTTCTACCATTCAATCTTCTACCTCACTTATCCTATCTTCTGTCTCTGTTACTCTACTGTTGGTTCCCTCCAGAGTGTTTTTGATCTCATTTATTGCATTATTCATTATTGATTGACTCTTTTTTGTTTCTTCTAGGTCCTTGTTAAACATTTCTTGCATCTTCTCAATCCTTGTCTCCAGATTTATCTGTAACTTCATTTTGTTTTCAAGATTTTGGATCATTTTTACTATCATTATTATGAATTCTTTTTCAGGTAGACTCCCTATCTCTTCCTCTTTTGTTTGGTTTGGTGGGCATTTATCCTGTTCCTTTACCTGCTGGATATTTCTCTGCCTTTTCATCTTGTTTATATTGCTGTGTGTGGGGTGGCCTTTCTGTATTCTGGCAGTTTGTGGTTCCTCTTTATTGTAGAGGTTCCCTCCTGTGGGTGGGGTTGGACGAGTGGCTTGTCAAGGTTTCCTGGTTAGAGAAGCTTGCATTGGTGTTCTGGTGGGTGGAGCTGGATTTCTTCTCTCTGGAGTGCTATGAAGTGTCCAGTAGTGAGTTTTGAGATGCCTGTGGGTTTGGTGTGACTTTGGGCAGACTGTATATTGAAGCTCAGGGCTATGTTCCTGTGTTGCTGAAGAATTTGTGTGGTATGTCTTGCTCTGGAACTTGTTGGCTCTTGGGTGATGCTTGGTTTCAGTGTAGGTATGGAGGCTTTTGGATGATCTCTTATCAATTAATGTTCCCTGGAGTCAGGAGTTCTCTGGTGTTCAAAGGTTTAGGGCTTAAGCCTCCTGCCTCTGGTTTTCAGTCTTATTCTTACAGTAACCTCAAGACTTCTCCATCCATACAGCACTGATGATAAAACGTCTAGGTTAATGGTGAAAAAATTCTCCACAGTGAGGGACACACAGAGACGTTCACAGAGTTACATGGAGAAGAGAAGAGAAGAGGGAGGCAGGAGATAGAGGTGACCAGGAGGAGAAGAGGGGGAATCAAAAGAGGAGGGAGCAGTCTAGCCAGTTATCAATTCCCTATGTGCTCTCCACAGTCTGGAACCCTCAGAGAGGTTCATGGAGTTACATAGAGAAGAGAAGAGGGAGGAAGGAGATAGAGGTGACCAGGAGGACAAAAGAGGAAATCAAAAAGAGAAAGACAGATCTAGGCAGTAATCAGTTCCCTAAGTGTTCTCCACTGCCCGGAACACACACAGAGATTCACAGAGTTGGGTAGAGAAGAGAAGGGGGAGAGGGGAGATAGAGGTGACCTGGAGAAGAAAAAGGAGAGTCAAAAGAGGGAGAGAGTAATCGGGCCAGTAATCACACTCCTAAGTAAAAATGGGTATGGAAGATTGGATTCTTAAAGGTACAAAATTGATAACAAATACCAAAAAGCAAAGATTAAAAATCTAGAGTAGAGGTTAGACTCTCAAAAATACAATATTAAAAAACAAAAACAGAACAAAATCATAAAAATTATAAAAAATATATATGAAGTTTGTTTTAAAAATAGGGTCTTTTTTGCAAGGTAATAGTAGGTTATAAAAATGAAAATTAAAGGAGTAATAGAGGACTTAAAAATAAAAAAAATTTTAATTAAAAAATGATAATCATAAAAATATATCTAGGAATTTCTCTGCACCTGTTGTGGCAGTGTGTGGTCAGTTCAGTTTCAGATAGTTCCTTGTTCCAGCTTATACTTCTCAAGATCTCTAGGCCCCTCCCAATGTAATCGGTGCTAACTACCGGGTGTTAATCTGTTGCACCTGTCACTTCCAAAGCGGTTCCCTCTGTTTATTTTGGCTTCTTCTGTTTGCAGGTCTCTTCAGTGTGTAATTTCTGCTCTGACACAAAGGGGCGAAGGTGGTCACTTATTTAGTCTCACTTGTTCAGTGGGTAGGGAGGAACACTGCAAACAAATATCACTGGCATGTGTGGGGAGTGCTTGCAATGTCTGGGCCACACTGGATTTGCCCCCGCTCACGGCGTGTGTGCTTTCCCAGTCTACATTGCTCAGGATCCAGGTTGCTCTGCAGGGGAACTGTCTAAAGCGGGCCCTGGGTTGTGTGCACTGCCCAGGTCTAAGCCGCTCAGGTTCAGGTTCTTGGGTACTCCACAAAGGCGCAGGCTCGGTTGGGCCTGCGTTTTGTGCCCTTCCCAGGTCCAAGCAGCTCAGGCGACTAGGTGCTTAGTGAGCTCACTCTCCCCAAGTGGGGAGATGAGTCTTATTGCCTCCCCCATCCCAGCCACTTGGTTTCCCAGGTGCACTGTCTCAGGTGTGCTGTGTGTCTCTTCTGGGGAGCTGATCTGTGGCTGCGACCCTCCAGGCGGATGTCAATTGTCCAGAATCCCAGGAAGTCTTGGTTAGCAACTGGGAGCCTGCTCGCAGTTTGGTAGAGGATGCCGCCTCTGGGGCCGAGTTTGCCTCTCACCTTCTGGCTCTGGCTGCCCCCTGCTTGCCTCCCTGCCTCCAGCGGGGGATAGGATGGTCCGCAGCCAGCTAGCTCTCCTTTGGAATTCGTTCAGTCCTTTGTTCTGTGTGTGGGTCATGCAGTGCCTTAGGTTAGGGCTTTTCACAGGATCGTTCTCTCTCTCTTTTCTCTCTCTGGCTATCCCACAGATTGGGTTGCTATCTCACGTTAGCTCCCTCAGATTGCCCTCAGAGCATTTAGGCCCAGTCCTTACCCTAAGCAATGCAGCCACGCCTCCCTGTTCAGCTCCCTGCTTGCTGGTGGTGGATGCAAGCATCTGGGTTACTTCTCTGCTGGGAGTTGCTGTTAGGTACGTAATCTGTGGGAATTGTTTATTTATTTATTTTTCCTCCCGGTTATGTTGCGCTCTGAGATTCCAAAACTCCCCACAGACCTGCTGGTGAGAGGGTTTCCTGGTGTTTGGAAAATTCTCCTCTTTTAAGACTCCCTTCCTGGGATGGGTCTCCATCCCTAACTCTTTTGTCTCTCTTTTTATCTTTTATATTTTGTCTTACCTCCTTTTGAAGAAAATGGGCTGCCTTTCTGGGTGCCTGATGTCCATTGCCAGCATTCAGAATTTGTTTTGTGGAATTTGCTCAGCGTTCAAATGTTCTTTCAATGAATTTGTGGGGGAGATGTGGTCTCCCTGACCTATTCCACCGCCATCTTAGGACTGCCCTCCCTTATTTTGGATTTAATTAGAATTTTCAGTGTACTATTTTTATTCCCTTCTCATTTCCTTCTTTATATATTTTTATTTTCTTAGTGGTTACCTTGGGGATTACACTTAAGAAAATTAACATTTTAAAACAGGTAGTTTTCTCTTTCTTTTGAGTAGGCTAACTATATATTTTATAGATTAATATTAGAGTTAAAATATTTATAGTCAACATTTCCTAACATCAGTCTAAACATTTGTCTTGCTTAACGTAGTAAACTCTCTATTAGTAAATTCAAGAATTGAGTCAAGTTGTTATAGGTTAAATGTTGGGCTTACAGGAAGAAATTCTAATCTTTGATGCTCTCTCAAGCATGAGAGTTTCTTAGCTATTTCTGCTAAGTTATTGCTCTGGTTTATTAGTTAAGGAGGGTGAATACAAGGAGGGGACATGTGGCAGCAACAGTAGCAATAGCAGCAGCAGTAGCATCCCATGAAGGAGCTTTAATCACCATCCCAAGCAGATGTGCTGGCCTGGATGCTTCTCTGAGCTTCTCATAAATTATGACACCCCCGTCTCTTATATCCCCAAAGGCCTCCCCACAAACCCAGCTCCAACTGCCTTCTCACTAAGCATCAAGTAGGGAGCTAGGCAGAAAACCAAATCAAATAGAGAAGTCAGAGTAAAGATGACCAAATCTCTATCCTCTCAAAGAGTCTGCCTGCAATGCAGGAGAGCTGGGTTCAATCCCTGGGTTGGGAAGATCCCCTGGAGAAGGAAATGGCAACCCATTCCAGTATTCTTGCCTGGATAATTCCATGGACAGAGGAACCTGGTGTGCTACAGTCCATGGGGTCACAAAGAGTCGGACATGACTGAGTGACTAACACACACTACCCTCTCAGTCTTTCCAAGTTTGCTGTTTTCTTCTTTCTTTTCTGAGCTGCTGCCTCCTACTGGTGACACAGGGAAATACATGTTATCTCTCAAGGACCCAAAGCTTACTTTTTCCTCCAAAACCCCTGGGGCAGAATGGGAAGGACTGCCTTAAGGCCTTGTTGTCTAAGACTACTTCTTCCACACTTCCTTGGGTAAAGAGTTGTGTGCCTTGTCCCTTTCAGTTCCAGTTTAGCAAAGCCCCCTCTTTCTTCCCCATCTTCGGACCAGAGGAGCCTCCTACTTAGAGCTTCCCTGACCCCTGCTACCTTCCCAACCCAGTTCATCTTCTTCAGTGAGTCAACTTCATATTCCCCAATGAGTCCGTAGAATATTTTTCCTCAATATGGCTTTTTATGGAGAAAAACAATTGTATGGAAAAGAAGTCATGCATTTTCACTCTTGAGAAAGAGCTGTATCAGTTATTTTGGTGCTTAAAGCTTGAGCTGATTAAATGCCTAGACTTTAGTCCCATTGCAGGATAAGTGTTGCTAACATTTAACATGGTGGTGGTTAAGTAGCTTCCAGTTATTCCACTGTATTGGCTAATGAAGAGTTCATTTAGATTGCTGCAAGGTTCTCCCCTTATCATGTCTCTTGCTTTGCCCATGATGGCTTACTTCATAATTCACCATTATTATTTACAAATAGGCCTCCAAATTGCTTTGCCCATGATAGCTTACTTCATAATTCACCATTATTACTTACAAATAGGTCTCCAAAGCCCAGAACAATATTCTTAAAAATCCTCTGATATATCAGAAGAGAGCTTAATGCCCACTTCCCCATTGCTGCATATAAATTTGTAGCTTACAAAGTTATTTTGCATAGATATAGGTGCATTTCATTCTCTCAAAAACTCTGAAACGTAGATAGGGAAGATACTATTATTCCCATTTTGGGTGGAAAAAACTGAGGTTCAGAGAGGTGAAATGACTTGACCAAGGCCACAGCGCCAATCAGAGATACAGCTGGGACTCAAACTGAGGATTCCTCCCCAAATTCATACCAGTTTTCACTCAGCCACGTGGACTCTAGCAGTTCTCTAAATTTGGACAATCAATGCCCACCAATAACAATAGCAGCTAATACTTGCTCAGATTTTCCTGTGTGAAAGGCACTTCACATGTATCATTTCATCTAATTTTAAAAACAGCACACTAAAGTGTATATTATTATTATCCATATATTAAAGACATAGAAACTGAGGCTCAAAGAGGTTAAGTAACTTGTCCGAGCTCAAACAGTTTTAAAAATGGTTTGGCTAGGCCCTCAAATTCAGGTCTTTTTGACTCCAAAGTTCATGTTCTTATTCTCTATACTACTTAAGAAACTGGGGAGCTTTAGATAGCAGGGAGCTCCAGGGAATATGTGAAATTCTACCTCCTACAACGTTCAGGATGGCAAAATGGCACAACACCTTTTATGAAACAGAAATTCTGAGTGAGGCTGCAGCTGCACAGGAATTCCCAGGAATGAGCACATAATGCACTTTGACACACTTGGGAAATTAAAGTCCTAACAGCCAGTCATATCCTGTGCGAGCATACCATGGCAGAGAAGTCTCCTACTGAGAACCACTTTTCCCACCAAGAGCTGCTGCTTCTTCTGGAGATGTTCCAAAGACTACTTGCCAAATACTACTTACTACTTTCAGCTGAATGGCTCATACAGAACCTAGCTCCCTAGCCTCCCAGTGTCAAAACCTCCCAGATAGTTTCAGAGTGAGTTTTTTTCCTAAAGTGACAGCTTTTCAGCCCAAAGGCTTGATAAAATCTGGCCTAAATAGCCACCAGGTAATGGCATTATTAAGATATAACAATTGGGAACAGATAAGCTATCTCCTGCACACACTGAATCTAGAAATTGCTAGAATTTTGCTGAGCTTGATTTGTTTGATATTCCAAGCAGCAGCCAAACTTCTCTCTATCCCCACTCAAGTGTTTCTTATCAATAGTTAAAAGAAAATGGGAAAACCCTGGAACCATACAACAGACAAAGAAACCATCAAAAGGATGATCAAAAGGGTGCATGTTTGATTGAACAATTTTATACAGGGTCCAGAAATTTGACAGAAAGGGGAAAGGAGCTAAAATGTGTTTTAATTGTTCAAAGAGCACTCCTTACCCCCACTAACAGCATATGACTGTCCAGCACCCCTCCCAATCAGTGCTGAAGGATCCCCTCCCCTGCTCTAAGTCCTGACCCAGGTTCCTTCCCCAGGAAGGTTCTGGGTTAGTAGCTGCCAGGCCTGGCACATCTCCCAGATGTTGAGGTGAAAGGAGCTCATTTCAATCCAGCTGTTAATTAGAAGCTGTCTGTGCTAACTCCCCTCTAAATCACAGGAGAAGGAATGAAAACGTCTTGGCCTTCCTGAATAATATGCACCTTGGGTGTGTTGGGTCTCCGAGCGCAGAGAAGGAGGAGTGGGGTTGCAGGAGGGGTGGCAAAGGAAAAATAGAGGAGGGAGTCCCATTTCCTGCCCTTGTTTTCTTTCAGGAAAGGATTCAGTTTGTTTTTCCTGGGTAGCCTGGAAAATCCTGTGGTTGATTCCTGTGGTAACTTTTCTAGGTTTCTCCTGACTAATGTGGCTGGAGGAAAAAGCAGGGCCTAAGAAGGAACCCCGCTTCCCAGAGGGAGCAGATATGGCTGCCTCCTGTTCTAAGGCACCTGATGTGATTATTTAGGAGCTTGCTGTGCTTCTGTTTGAAAAATAGGAGCCTTTCTCTTCATGGCAGAGGACTAGACAGTGGTTCACAACTCTAGCCCCCAGAAGACTCACTTGGAGAACCTGTTAAGCCTATTCTAAGGCCCCCCTCCCCTGATAGTATTATTCATCAGATCTTAATGTGTCTGTAAAAGTGTTTTTCTAGCACTCACTCCAGGTGATTCTCATACTGGGGGGGATTCCCAGACCATATTTTGAGAAATATTGCCCAGCATTCCCAAGAGCTTATTTGAATAGTTTATTTAATTCACTGGTGAGTTTAAGGGAAGTTGTAAAGTATATACAACTTACATATTCTAAACCCAACCACAGAGATGCTCTTAGGGCTGTTTTGAATCACATGCCTGAGCTTGAGTGCCATAATCAGGTGGAGATGATGCTTGATGGCTTCATACTCTCATTTTTTGTCCAGGTTTGAGGGTAGCTGTGGGCCTGTGTATAGACTGAATGCTCAAATATTCCTTAATGACACTCCATCAGGCATAAGGAGACTAGTGGCCATTATTAAGTTTGACGGACTCTTGGCTTAGGCTGTGATTCGGAACAGATAAGCTATCTCCTGCATACATTCAATCTAGTAATTGCTAGAATTTTGCTGAGCCCGATTTGTTTGTTATGCTATAGAATGCGTTTCATGAAACAGTGCTTTTACCTATAGTGTTATGCTACAAAATTTGGGATGAAAACTGAATTGAATATGTTTCTTTATTAAGTGTACATTTACTTGTTGAATAGGCATAATATGTTAGTTTTCATGCAAAGTAGGTTACATGGTATCCTCTAGAATACCATGATATCCTCTAGCAACTCTATTTCTAGATCCACAGACTGCTGAGACTTTTTCCATCTATCTTTGGCTGGAGTTAGTGAGTCTCAGAAAGAATAACTAAAATGATACAGAGAACAGAGCAGCTTTTTTCTGACGACCTCTCAGAAGGTCAATGTCTCTTTGGAGCTTTTAACATAATTAATTCACCCGATCAACAAACATTTATTGAGCAACTACTGTGTACTAAGCACAGTTGTAGGTGTTAGGAATACAGTAGTAAATAAAACAGATGAAAACTCTTTATGGAGTTTATATTGCAGTGGGGGGGGCATGATATTGACAATAAACAAGAAAATAGGCAAGACATACAGTATGTTAGACAGTGATAAAAAGTGCCAAGAAGGAAAAAATAACCCAGGGAGGGGGATTGTGAAGTGTCAGTGTAGAAGGCTGACATTTCAAATAAGTTGGCTGGGGAAAGTGTCACTGAGAAGGTGGCTTTTGTATCCAGACCTGAAGGGAGTGAGTGAGCTAACACTGACATGGGGGAAGCGCAGAAACAGCAAGTGAAAATGCCTTGAGGGAAGAGTATGCAAGGAATGTTTGAAGAACAGCAAACCAACATTGGATCTGGAACATAAAATGGTAAAAAACCATGATCAGAGAGGCAGTGGAGAGACAGATCACGTGAAGTTAGTGGGGGCATAGATGTTGCCATCCAGTCCCAAAAACCAGAACCCTAAGACTACTCTGAAGCATGAAAAAAAGTATTCAGAACAATAAAACAAGAGCCACTAGTCTGTATACTGAGTATTAAGTTCATAATTCCAAGAGATAACACAAGCTAAAGATAAATTAATAGTGTCAGGATGAGGTGTTGTTATATAAATTCATGGATGGCAGTTACCTAAAGAAGTTAGAAAAGGCTTGGGACCACTCTATATTTTGTGTGATGGGCCCCACAAAGATAACTATCATTCCGCTCCCTTTCCTAGAATCAACAAGAGGATGGTGAGCTGAATGTATCACCAGTCTGACCCGCTAGCTATGTTAAGTCCCCAGGTGTTGGAATCACAGGCCATAAAAGAACCATATTGGGAGCTAAGATAGTAACTAAGGTTATCACTGGATCAACATATAACGGTCAGGGGAAAATGTGAAGGGATGTGAAAGCTGCAAATACCCTAGCACTGCATAAAGCTAGTTTGGGAAGAACTAGTGAGTAAACATACATGGAAGTTCTGTCTACCTGCTAAACTGCATCATTTGCCACTGACATCCAGGAGAGAGAGGGATCATCCCCTTGACTTCAAAGGGGCTTCTGCTAGCACAAATACCTAGAACTTCTTAGAAAGAAGAGGTGCTCTGGGGTGTCTCTTCAAGGTGTAGAAAAAGCCATGTCAAGAGGCCTGGAGCTGTAAAGCAATTATCCTTCAATAAAAAAATTAATTAAAAAAAAAGAAGCCCAGAGGAGACTACTTTGAAAGTCCTACAGAGGAAGCCAACTAGGAGCCCCCTGGCCAGATAGTTTGGAGGCATAGAGGCCAGCCATAGCAAGGACAAGGCGACAGGCTCCATGCCCACCCTGTTGGTGGTGGCACACTCCATCCCTCTGGGCACTGCCATCAGCCTTGCATCCAGAAACTGTAAATGTAAGGTAGTGTACTATCTGTGCAAACGCAGCTTTCAGACAAACCCTCTTCCAACCAGATTTCTTCCTTCCTCCGAGCACTCCTATGGAGAAATCGCTGAGCTCTGATGGGTTTTACTGACATAGATTGTGCCTCTCACCCCAGTCAGCCCCTTCTGTTGATATAAGAGGGGTACAAGACAAGAGAACATGCAAAACCTTTGACCTTGTGAACTCCGTATAATGGTGGGGTTCCTATCCTGAGGGCAAAGGGGAGCTCCTGAATGCATTCTAAGCAGGGGAGCAACCTGAACATCTTGTTTCTTGTTTTCACCTGCAAGGGAACCAGTTGAAATTGTGCACCTTGCCTCCAATGGGTCCATTGACCAGAAGCTTGACTCTAGCTGTAGGAAAAAGGGACAGCAGATCATGAAGGAGTTCTCTAGGAATGTTTCTTCAGCCAGAGGAATTTCTAACTTTGAGACCAAGGCCAGCATACAGAGCTGACTCATTTCTCTTTTCCTACTCTCTCCAGAGTGCCTTTGAGCCCTCATCTAGACTGGTTCGCTCACAGTCCTTGATCGCGTTTGCCATGCCCTCCTTGTCCAGCAGCACCCAGGTGCCTGTTGGCTTCAACACCCCAGCCACCACCCAGAGCTGTTTGGATTCCACAGCTGCTCAATACAAGATGGCTTTAAATCCCTGGAAACAAAAGAAGAGCATCCAGGTGACTGTAAGTCCTTCAGGAGGCCTGGGAATACACTCCCATATAAGAAAATATGAGTTCTAGGAGTTCCCTGGTGGTTAGGATTCTAGACTTTCACTGCTGTGGCCTGGGTTCAATATAAAGTCAGGGAAGCAGAATCTGCAAGCTGCGCTCATGCCCCACCCCCCAAAAAGATGAGTTCCAACCTTTGCAAACTGCTCCTAGGGAAGTGGTATGGTTTGGGGGATCCATACCCTAAGTAGGGATGGTAAAGTCAAGGACACTGTCCCAGGTTTGACAGCCCTGGAAAGAGGTGAGCGTATGCCTGGGATGTTCTATGTAGAAGGAACTTACATAAAAGGGATGGAAGAAAGCAGAAAGAGTGACCTAACTCCTAAGCAATTGCTTACTGGCTTAGTATCTGGGAATTCACTCAGTGCTCTTTGTAGAAGATATTCAATCATAGCCCAGATCAGGATTCTTTCTAATTATGAATCAGATAAGACCCATGAGTTACAATTGGCAGCACTGTTCCACTTCTTTGGAGGTCAGGCTTCCAGCAATGCCAAGCATCCAGAACTCAGCTATTAACCCCTCCAAAGACCTCTCCATGTCACATACAGGTCGCCAAGTTCTTATGCTTTCTAGCACACTTAGGCAAGCCAATTATGTTTAAAACATGGCCACAGACCAAAATCAGATCTGATACCAAAGAGAAGTGACAGTTGATAGCAGAAAGAAATGACACAAACTATCTGGGGTCCTTTAGTATAGGGATCAAGAACCTTGCCCACCTGTATCAGGGCCACACTGTATCAGCATCCAGTATAATAGGTCATGTTCACTACTCATCCAAATCATCAAGAAAAGTTGGACTATATTCCCTGATCTGTGTTTAGGAAGATAGGGAAGTAATTCCTTTGAAAAAGATTTTTTTACTAAAAACTAAGAATTAAATCAAGAACTTCCAGATGTACAAGCTAGATTTAGAAAATGCAGAGTAACTAGAGATCAAATCGCTAACATCCATTGGATCACTGAAAAAGCAAGGGAATTCCAGAAAAACATCTACTTCTGCTTCGTTGACTGCAAAAGCCTTTGACTGTGCAAATCACAACAAACTGTGGAAAATTCTTAAAGAGATGGGAATACCAGACCACCTTACCTGCTTCGTGAGAAATCTGTATGCAGGTCAAGAAGCAACAGTTAGAACCAGACATAGAACAATGGACTGGTTCAAAATTGGGAAAGAAGTACATCAAGGCTGTATATTGTCACCCTGCTTATTTAACTTATATGCAGAGTACATCATGCTAAATGCTGGGCTAGATGAGTCACAAGCTGGAATCAAGATTGCTGGGAGATATACATATCTATGGCTGATTCATGTTGATGTTTGGCAGAAACCAACACAATTCTGTAAAGCAATTATCCTTCAATTAAAAAATAAATAAAATTTAAAAAAAAGGTTGCTGGGAGAAATACCAACAACCTCAGATATGTAGATGATACCTGCTAAGGGCAGAAAGCAAAGAGGAACTAAACAGCCTCTTTGACAAAGGTGAAAGAGGGGAGTGAAAAAGCTGGCTTAAAATTCAACATTCAAAAAACTAAGATCATGTCATTCAGTCCCATCGGCATTTCCCTTCATGGCAAATAATGGGGAAAAAATGGAAACAGTGGCAGATTTTATTTTCCTGGGCTCCAAAATCACTGTGGAGAGTGACTCCAGCCATGAAATTAAAATTGAAAGCTCCTTGGAAGAAAAGCTATGACAAACCTAGACAGCGTATTAAAAAGCAGAGACATCACTTTGCTGACAAAAGTCCATATAGTCAAAGCTAAGGTTTTTTCCAGTAGTTAGGTACAGATGTGAGAGTTGAACCATAAAAAATGCTGAACACCAAAGAATTGATGCTTTTGAAATGTGGTGCTGGAGAAGACTCTAGAGAGTCCCTTGGACAGCAAGTAGATCAAACCAGTCAATCCTAAAGGAAATCAACTCTGACTATTCATTGGAAAGACTGATGCTGAAGCTGAAGCTCCAATACTTTGGCCACCTGATGCAAGGAGCCGACTCATTGGAGAAGACCCTGATGCTGGGAAAGATTGAGGGCAGGAGAAGGGGGTGACAGAGGATGAGATCGTTGGATGGCATCACCAACTCAATAAACATGAGTTTGAGCAAACTCTAGGATATAGTGAATGACAGAGGAGCCTGGCATGCTACAGTCCATGGGGTCACAAAGAGTCGGACACGACTTAGTTACTGAATGACAACAAAGAATTTTTAAAAGTTGGTATTTTAAAGAATGTGTCAGTTAGCTGGAAGATTCACTTGGCTGAGTCTTTAGCCTCTAACTCTGGGCTATAAGTAAAGGGCTATAAATCAGAGATAGAGGAGATGAAAAGATTTAATAGTTACAGGCATTTTACCTGGAAGGACATTAAAGCACAAATAGATGTCCAAGGTCATACACCCTGGTAATGGCAGAAGTAGGACCAGAACCCCATCTTCTGACTTCCAGTTCAGTTCTATTTTCACCCCCATCATGTTGCCCCTAGCTTAAACATTGCAGTTTTGCTTTAGTAAGAAAATAAAGTATAAGATCAAAGAATAGCTGGCAGAACTGTGGGCCTAGGAGGAAGGCCTTCTAGTAGCACTGAGAGAATCTCCTTGGTTCAATGTCAAGCAGAGGGTGATCAATCACTAGGCCATATACATCCAGTCCTGTATATGCATGATCACCTGGACACTTCACCACAAACCTGGACACGTAGGGAATGTTGATGAAGGAAGACTTAGCAAGACCCTTCTTTCTGACTTCTTTCTGCATAGCCTAATTGAGGTAAGGCCTGGGTAGCACTCTCTAACAAGGTCAGGGCATCTAGCTCTTCCTTTTGCCTCTCTCCCTGACACATGGATGAATGAAAATAAAAGTGTGAAGGATCCTTTATGACAGAGAGGCTGCTGCTACTGGCTCCCTGCTTTGGAATTTCTTAGATCTGCAAGTCCCACAGGAGGGTTCCCTTTATTCTTAATTTATAGATGTGGACAGAGATATAGAGGGTAACTTGCCCAAGAGCATACACAGAACACGTGATGGAGCAGAGATCTGAACCCAGGTCTATCTGACCTGATCCATTCAAAAGTAAATGATTTTGAGCTGAGTCTGTTTACCAAGGCACTTCGAGTGGTAACATAGAGCTGTATGTTTGCCTTTAGATGTATATCATGGTTGTTATCAGGCCCCACAGCCCCACCATCAGGTTGATGGCCTTGCAGTGCGGGTCAGTGGTTTCTGGGGTGTTTTCAAGAGTTCCCTGCAGCATATCACTCAGAAACCAGAAACTTCAAATCTAAATGAAGTACTGCCAGTAGGTAAAATGATCACCAGGTTATGGATACTACTGAAATAATTTCCATTGTGAATGGTATTGTTATGCTCCCAACACAGCCATTTGGATAGCAAGGATTTTTTTTTCCTGATGCTTTTTTTCCTTTGGCAACCATGCAGGGGTGGGTGGAGAGCATTTCAGCCTGATTCAAAGTCTTTCCCTCTTCTAGGTGAAACCAAAACAGGAGGAGCCAAGCCTCCCAGTGGCATCTGAAGAAGAGAAAAGCGCAACCAAACCGAAAGAAGCTGACCAAAAGAAGCCGAAAAAAGACAGCGCAGGTTGGCATATCTTCGCCGTCACCCATAAACACATACTCAAGCTTAATGGCACAGTGCTATGTGGCAAGAACTATATAATGGAGAATTGCCCAGGCCTCCATCCTTGGTCTTCTGAGGGCTTAAAATTTAAGATGCATATTAATGTGGTCCAAGTTTCTCCGTTTGAACTGCCCATTTAATATAGTTGCCACCTGTGTTAGGTAAAAGGCCATACCTGGATTCCTATTTTACCTAAATGAATTTCCAACCAGAGAGGCATTTTGTGCGTATTTGTCAGTTTGTTTAATCCTCTCCACATCTAATGTCCATGCCAAGTTCTTCAGTGAGCCCAGATATCTGAGGGCAGCCAGTGAGTTCCCCTTCAGCTTTTCCCCACAGCAACAGAACCAGACAACAATAACAGAATTGGTGAAAAAAAAAGTCTGTTTTTAAAAGTTGCTTTTCTCTTCTAATAGAGAGAAAAGGGCTTGTGTTAACAGTGAGACCAGTTCCCTTTTCCATGGGCAATGAGGGCTTGGACAGCTGCAGATGCCCTTGGCAGCCAACACCTATCAAACCCCCAAACAAAAAATATCACTGGAGTGAAAAATCACTCTGTGTGTTTGTGTGAGTGTATTGGCTCCAGCTGATGGCAATCTAATTTCCAGCAACACTTGGAAAACCAAAATTCCTGTTCCACAAATTAAGTCAAATGGTTATTTCATATTTTTGCCATAAAGGGTTTCACATGTGGGTTCAAAGTCAGGATATCTCTAAAAACATTTTCCCATGAAGAGTAACAAAACCACAACACTCTTGTATATAACAACAAAGAAATTAAATGAGTGACTTTTAACTTTCTTTTTATCCTCTTTTCATATTTATTTTTAATAGCTCTCCCTTTTACACAGAGGATAAAACTTACTCGGTGTCCAGGAGGGCAGATACATTGATTTTCCATGTCATGGGAGTGGTTTGAAGTGCAGCTTCCTGCACCCCCAACCCCTCAACCCCAACCGTGCCAAGTTCTAGATTCTAAATGTGCAACCACTAGATGGAGCTAGAGACCAGTGGATGATGAGGGAGGGGAGGTGGCCAAGGCCCTCTCACCCAGGGATTAAAGTGAGTGGTAAAAAAACAATACTTTGGCCACCTGATGCAAAGAGCTGACTCTTTTGAAAAGACCCTGATGCTGGGAAAGATTGAAGGCGGGAGGAGAAGGGGACGACAGAGGATGAGATGGTGGGATGGCATCACCAACTCAATGGACTTGAGTTTGAGTAAACTCCGGGAGTTGGTGATGGACAGGGAGGCCTGGCATGCTGCAGTCCATGGGGTCACAAAGAGCCGGACACGACTAAGTGACTGAACTGAACTGAACTGAAAAAACCCGCCTGCCAGTGCAGGAGACGTGGATTCTCTGGAGGAGGGTATAGTAACCCACTCCAGTATTCTTGCCTGGGAAATCCCATGGACAGAGGAGCCTGGAGGGCTACAGTCCATGGAGTTGCAAAGAGTAGGACACGACTGAACACACATAGTAATATTACTAGGGAAGAGAAGACCAACCTGTAGAACTGCTGCCTTGTGTTTGACCTGAAGCCTGTGGATCAGTGCAAATGTTAAGCCTTTTCAAGAATTTCTTTGCATGTATATTATGTTAGATTATTTTAATAAAGAGAGTTGAAAGCAGAAGTGGGGAGGGCATAATCCTACCTTGCAGATAACCCCTGTTGACACCTTTCTTAAAAAACTAAAAATACCTGTATATCATGCTAAAATTAAGTAGAATTAAGTAGAAAATATAAATACTAAGGAGGAAGTAAAATTTCCTTTCACCCTGTCCCAGCCAGTTTCCTAAAAGGGAATTGTTGTTACAAGTTCAAAAATTGCTTTTTGATGTGTCTCACTTCTAATGGTGGAACAGACTGTTGATATGATGGTGATGTGCCAACCTTGGAATCAGTTCATAAAACTGAATTTCACTTATATTTAAAAATTTCCAACTGCAGAAGGCTAACAGTGACCTAGTCGTTCTCTATCTTCTGCGTAGCTACTTCTCCACACTAGGGAATTCAATAGCAAATAGGTACCAATTGGGACAAGGCAGAATATTCTTATTTTAGAAAATCAAAAGAAGACATTTTTCCTTTCCTTCGGTTTGGTACAGGTGCCTCAGGCCAGGAACAGAGCGATAAGACTGAGATTGCTAAACAGAAGACAATGGATCCGGCTACAAACACAGATGCTACTGAGAGTCAGAGTTACCCATTTCCAGCAGCATACATGAAACGCCATGGAAAGAAAAGCTCAAGTACTTCAGGAATGAGTGAGCGTGGATCCAAAGGAAGAAGCTTTAAACAATCCACTGGAGTGCTTGGCCTAAGTGATGGAGCTGGGTCCCCACCTGCTGATAAGAATGCCAGGGATTGCCATTTCTGGCAACTGTCCTTGGAGAAGCAAGTCATGGAGCAGCCCACAACACCACAGACAGAGAGCACTACTCCTCAGGAGCTGCCGTCAGGTAAAGATGACCCAGGAAGGGGAATTGCTGATGCAGATTTTGAAACCAGAAAAGCATCAGTATCACAACTCAAGCCTGAAGACATGGAAGAGCCCGTGGTGGGTGGTCTGTCACCATCCCATGAAGATGGGACTTCTGGAGCCAAGAAGCCAGAAGCCAGGGCTGCTCTATCACATGTGGCAAGAAGGCCATCTACACCCCAAGATGCTCTCTCGGTGGCAGTGTACAATCAGATGTTTATGGAGCCTTCTCAGAGCCAGCCAGAAAAGGAAGAAGCTTCTGACTTTGATGTGAAAAGTGTCCAATTTAAAATGAAGTCCGCTCAAGAGACCCTCAAAGAAAAGCCTCCCAGAAGTGTTCTGCAGGCCATAACAGCGAGGATCTCCAGGAGCGTGAGTGCCTTGGTGGAGGGAGCCATTTGTGCCGGGAGACCACCTCCCAGAAGCCTTTCATGGTCCTTCGGGAAGTCAAAAGCTGCAGTCATCATCGTAGATTCCAAGAGCACTTCAGAGGAGGGCGGTGATTCTGAGCAACAGCTGGCTCCTGGACATTCTTCCCCACCACCCAAGATGCACAGGAATGAAGAAGTCTTCCCAGAATCAAAAGGTTCAGCTGTGGAGCTGAGCAGTCTCCAGCAGCAGCAGGCCCCTAGGTATTCTTCACAGTCCTCGGGGAAGTCCAAAGCCACAGCTAGCTTCTCTGATTCCAAGAGCACTTCCAAAGAGGGCCATGATTTTGAGCAGCACCAGGCTCCCACACCCTCTCTCCAGCCCCTGAGCAAGTCCAAAGATGGCCAAGAAGTCTTCACAAAATTGGGTTCCTTGGGACAGATGAGTGGTTCTAATGAGCCACCGACTCCCACATGTGCTTCTCAGGCTGTGGGGGAGCCTGAAGACAACGTCTCCACGGGATCAAATCGCTATGTGGAGAAGTACAACAGTGCCAGTGACACAAAGGAAGAGGGGTCCCCCAGACCCCCTGCCCAGGCCATGGGATCCTCTGCCCAGGCTGTGGCAAAGCCTAAAGACCCCAAAGAAGTCTCCCTGGCTTCAAAGACCATACCTGAAGTGCAGGGTGCTTCTGAGTGGCAGGTGCCTCCCAGGGACACTTTCCAGTCCTGGGTGAGCCCTAAATTCGAGCAACACGCCTCCACAAGCCCACAGAGCGTGGCCATGGAGTGGGGCATTTCCATGGAGCCACTGCCTCCCAGAGTGACTTCTAAGCGCCTGAGGAGGCCAAAAGTTAAGCCACCAGTCTCCTTGGATCCAGGAGTGATAACACTTAAAACGATGACTTCTGCAGGCGTGCTGCCTCCAAGACATCCTTCTCAGCCTTCAGTGAAACCAGCAGCTCAGCAAGAAGGCTCTGCACATCCAGAGAGCCCCGATGTTGAGAAGACCACGCCTGCACACTTGCTGACTTTCCCACATCCTTCCCAGCCTGCGGGGAGGCCAGCAGTTGAGTACCAAGATTCCATGGGTGCGGAAAGTGCTGTGGTTGAGAAGAGCATTTCTACGAAGCCACTGCTTGCCAAGCATCATTCTCAGCCCCCGAAGAGAGCTCTAGCCCAGCGACAAGTCTCTGTGACTTATTCTGAAGCTGAACAGAGTGTATTTGCAGGTTTGGAGGGTTCTGTTGCTCAGAAGATAAGTCTGGCGGAGAAATTGCTCCCCCAATATTCTCCCCAGTCCTTGACAAATCCTCGAGCCCAGAAAACCTTGGAGAGCACTGCTGTTAAGGAGGGCAGCTTTGTGGAGGTGCCACCTCCCCAGCCCTCGGTGAAGTCTAAATTCCAGCCACAGACCATTCCACTGGAGTCCATGAGTGCTCCCACAGAGTGGAGCGGTCTGGAGGTGCCTGTGCCTCCCAGACCCACCATCCAGCAGTCCTGGGAGATCCCCATGTTTGAGCAACCAGCCTCTGAAAGTCCAGAGAGTGCTGCCTTCGAGTGGAGCATTACTATAGAACCGCTGCCTCCCAGAGGGACTTCTCAGGCCTCGATGAGAGCAGGAGTCAAACAAGCAATCTCTGAAGGTCCAGAGAGTGTCGACACTGAAGGGGATGCATCTACCGAGCTGCTGCTGCCTGACAAACATCCCTATTCCATCGTGAAACAGAAAGTCCAGCAAATATCATCGAGTTTTGAGAGCGCTGCTGCCAAAGTGGGTATTTCTGGAAGGCCGCTGCCTTCCGTATATCCCAGCCGAGTGCTTAAAAAGTCTAAAGTTCTGGAGATGTCCTTACGTCTAGAGAGCATGGCTGATAAAGAAGTCATACCTAAGAAATCGGTGATTGTCAAGCATCCTTCTCAGTCATTTGTGAAGTATATGGTACAGCATGTCTTTTCAGAGAGGCCTGCTACAGAGGAGGGAACTCACATGGATCCTTCATCTTCAAATCCACCTTCCAAATCATTGAAACCGAAAGTCGAGCAGCAAGTTTCCTCAGGCTGGGAGAGTACCAATGTTGAGGGAGCCATTTCTTTTTTACCAAGCTCAGGGAAGCCCAAAGGCCTACAAGAAGTCCTCTCCCATTCAGAGAGTGCTCCTGTGAAGCTGAGCAGTTTTAAAGAGCAGCTGCCTCCCAGACATCTTGCCCAGACACTGGGGAAGCCTGAGTACCAGCAAGAAACCTCCTCAGCTTCTGAGAGCTCTCCTGAAGAATGGAAGAGTTCTGAAGAGTGGCTGGCTGGCAAACGCCCCAGCCAAGTCAAAGATGGAGCTGAGTTTCAGCTACTGATGCTCTCAACAGGCCCAGTGAGTGCACCTGTGAAGCGGAGCCGTTCTGAGCGGCATCTGCCTCCCAAACAAATTTTTCAGGCTCCTGCAGACCCTGAATATCAGCAACAGGTTTATCCAAGTCCCGTGAGTGCTGCCACTGAGGGAACCATTTTGGAGAGTGATCCTAGCTGCTGGTTTCTACCCAGAGATCTGGCTTCTCCAAGCAAAATCAAGAAACCCAGCCAAAGCTCTGAAGACCTCGCTAAGAACGTCACAACTGCCCCTACCAAGCCCATGCTGGCCACTGCTCCTTTCTTGCAAGCGCCCACTTCTGGAAGCAGTTCCTCTCAGGAGGAAGTTCCTGAGAGTGATGATCAAAATAGCAGCTATTCAGATTCATCCAACAATGGGGCTGATGTTGAAAAGCTTTTTGGAGTCCAACTGAGAAGAACCTCTTCCTCACAGAAGTATAAGGGTAAGAAACAAGGTTTTACCAAGCTTTTTTCACCCTCCTTGGGCTCAATTTCATCCTCTGTAGGTACAGCCCAGCCAATCAGAAGGGCTTCCAAGGGGGCCCTGGGCACCATGCAAAACCTCACCACAGTATCTCACTTGGCAGAGAAGCAACAGAGGAGGCCCAAATCTGAAAGCATGGCCAAGAAGCAACCTGGTTACAGGATTTCAGGTGAGTCTTTATCTTCCCAGATGGGCAGCAGGTACCAAGAGGAGAGAAGAACCAGAAAGCAAAGTCTTGAGTGGGAGGAAGTCTGTTCTAGCCTTGCCCATTGCCCTGTGGCTTTGATAGGGCTGGTTTGGGGATTTAGGGGCAGAATAATGCTCTATTCTAGATGAATAGATTTGGAGATGGTTAACTTGAAGTCTTCTCTTTCCCAATGGGGTCTCCTTTGGACATTTGTCCACATTCTGTAATGGACATGTAACCATCTCCCCACCCCTCTTACCCGATATACATGCAGATGGGATTTTATGCCTTTCTCAAAATACCTTTACATGTATTATGCTCCCTTCAACACCACGTACCTTTTTATTTTTTAATTTTTTTTTTTTTTTTGCTACTCAGCATGTGGGATTTTAGTTCCCTGACCAGAGATCAAACCTGCTGTAGTAGAAATATGGAGTCTTAAGCACTGGACCTCCAGGGAAGTACCCCATGTATATTTTTGAAGCCAACTCATTAATAGAGCACTATATTCAGACTCTCAGCTTGAAGTCTTAATTTATTGTAAATGTTTGTACTTCCACAGCTTCTTAACTCACCTGAAATGTCTAAGAATCAAGAGCTAGATGACTTTTTGAGCATTTATTCCTCTAAAAGCCTTTGTACCTTCAGAATTATCATCACATAGTCTTGTACATGCCTATAACCATATCCATAACCACACACTTTCATTAGAGACAGATTCATTAGTAACAGATGCAATAAGATTTTCCTTGGAGTTAGAGAAATGACATCAGTGGCCTAATCATCTGGCCTCCTAGGAACTTCTCGAGCCCACTTGGCAACCATTGTCCTACCTGAATTGGGGATAGAAAGAGAAATGGACAAGGGAGGGAAAGGGACCAGTAAGAGGACAGTTGACAAACTTTGAAGTGCAGCTTAACTTCTCAAGGTGTTCCTGCCTTGCAAAGTTGTGGGGAAGGCACTAAAGAATGGGGCCCCTCTCTATATGTTGTTTATTTTCATTTGGCAGTTAACAAGGATCCCATTTGAGACATTATTGCGGGTAGGTCCCAGTCAGTCTCAAGACCCAGCCTGCCTCAATTTAGTTCTACTTTCTTTCATTCCTTTCTCAGGAAAAGCTCCTGGTCGACGGTCAGAGTATGCCGCCTCAGAGGCAGCTTGGATAACCGCGATAAAGCAGGAGCAGGGGAGCTTCCAGGCCAACATTCCTCCCAAAAAGCCAAGACCCAAGAGTAGAGCTGCAGCCAAGGCTGAGATGAAAGAACCCAGATATGGAGTAGGACCTCGAGCAGCCTCCAAAACACTCCAAAAGGTCATTGGAGCCAATTGATTAAGCTTGTATTAGGAATTTTGCCTAATAGTTCCTCACTTCCTTGGGTGCATTAATCAAGGCAAAGGGACTTTTGAGGGGAAAGACTTGGTTTGTACTCACAGAAAGGTGCCCCCACTTTATGTTCCTAAAGGATTTGTGAAAAGTGGTGCATAGAGAAGATTCTATAAATCAAATCCTGTTCTAAATATTCTAGAATAGGATTCCTCCAAATTGGTTGAGGCATAAGTAGATATAAGAAAATCCCAAAGGTCACCACTGGGGTGAGTTGAATAACTATTCTTACAAATATTTTAGCCTCTAAATATGTATATGTATTTAAGAAAATATGAGTGGAATTAAACCAAATTTTTTTCACTTAACATTTTATTTCTGGGCACCTTTCCATTATCAGTACATAATGATTTACCTTTATGTAAATAAAGGTAATGTTTGATGTTCAGGCTTCCACATATTGATTTGGTTTGGTCTGGCACCTCCCTATAGATTAAAAGTGAAATTATGTGATAAACTAGGCTAATGGATCAGAACATGATAGGATGACGTCTTGCTTTTAATGTCCCATTTGCAATGTCTTTAGAAGTTTTAGATTGAGGACCCCTCTTGTCAGCCTCAAGAAAACTCAATGAAGTTCACATAACAAGAGATGTCTAGGTTCTTATACTTTTAAGTGCTTAAAGAATTTGTTGAAGAATCATGTGAAAATCTGTTTTCACTTTTTGCTTTAAAGATCTTTTCATTTCATCATTATTATTTTTATGGGAGCAGGATCATACAAGTAGAAAAGTCTACCTTGGTTAAAGTTTTGTCAGAGGGAAATACACTAAGATATGTAAACTAATTAATTTAGATCAGTTGTGGTGAGGTTAATTTGAAAAGCTTAAACTGTACCATTTTGAAAAGACCTATAGTTATATCATTTTCTAATGCAAGGCATGAACACAAAGTAAACAAGTTTTGTTGTGTAGAAATCTATGTAACCCAATTAATTGATAAGATTTGTTTGCAACCACCACATTTCGCTTAGCTTTCTGTTAAGTGCTGGAAAACTGCTAGAGAAAAGGTTGTAGTCGGGCTAAGTAATTCTCATGTTAACCTGTTTACACTGTTTATATGATTAGATAACCTTTTCTCACAGCTCAGAAAGGTGATAAAGTTGAACCAGCTTAGATTTTGTGATCCTAAATTCTGAACCTAGGTGCTTTCTGTGCTCTTTCCTTCCTTACCTCTCTCTCTTTCTTTTTGGTTAATGTTGAACTTATAATACCCAGGATTGGACATGCACCTATGATCTGACTAAGTAATTTGCTATTTTCATATCAGGACTTATAAGATCTTTCTCTTTTCATTTTTGTATTAAAGAGAACTGGCCTTGTAAGTGAAAGCCAACCAAGAATGGTTCCCACTTCTGATGTCAAGAGACAAGAGAAGATGGCACCAACAAAGCCTCCAAAGTCTACCAAAACAGGTAAAAAAACAAAAACAAAAAAACACCCTATCCCTCAACTCCCAAAAGAGCTCTCATAGAATGTGAAACTTCCCATTTCAAACTCAGGCAATACGTGTCTCTTCCCCCAAATCAGCTTGTGATTCTCTCATGGTACTTCCATTAGATACAGATATTAGCTTGTTTTAGGAAAATCCAACTATTATGACTAATATAAGTCAGTCCAGTGTGTAACTTTCGGAGGGCCTTTCAGTCTTTTACCCCATCAAGGAATCTGTATAGGAACAAAATTGTGATCATGCACTAGAACGTTCCTGTGGCTGGTATTCAAAAGGAGAGAATACCAAGCCACTTTCTAGTTCACAGCAAAGTGGTATTTTCTCACCCTCTACATTCCCAGTGAAACTGTGAAAAATAATCTGGTATAAATGCCCAATAGTACTGGAATTTTAAAAACTATTTAAAACGCTTGTTTCAACCCCTCCATATTCTGAGCAGGGGTATGAGAGGTGGGGCATGTTGAAAGCTGAGAAAAACACTGTGCTGTGATAAAATCGAATGGGGTCTCACCAGTAGAGTTATGTGTCAGAGGGATTTTTTTTTTCTAGAAGGAGCAGGGAGAAGGGAGGATAGGTTTATATTGCATCATCTTTGTTCTCTTCCTTAGTCTATCTCGTGAAGAAATTAGACTAGGAATTTAGGAATCCACTGTCTGGCCATGATATAGCAGCACAGCAGGTCAAATGAAGAGCCTCTCATGGGCATGGTACTCCTATCAAGTGGTTTTCAACTCTCACTATGTATTAGAATCACCTGATGTGATTTTTAAAAAATTATAGATGGTCTTGGATCCACTGCTGGAGATTCTAATTCAGTTAGTTCATGAAATAGCATGTGCATTTGTATTTTTAAAGAGACCCTAGGTGGTTCTAATATGTGACCAGAGTTGAGAACCACTGGCTGACTCTAAGCCACTAAGTCAATCAACCGTAAAGCAGGATGAGGAAGGAGGTACTTGTAGAACTGGGGCATAGCGAGGTAGTCTGCTCAGTAGGAGCAGTTGATATAATGTTATTTAGCATAGACTTTTCTTGGGTGGACCTATTGAGTCATCAACAGTGATTTCATACAACATAAGGGATTGGCAAAACAAAAACAATATTACCTTATTTGAAATTTTAAAAACTGAACGGATACCATATAACATGTTTCCGGTCTGGTCTCAGTTCAAAACTGTAAGACAGTCCAATAATGACGACCCGAAGATTAGCAGTTACAGCTGCAGGTATTTACTCTCAGGCCTTCCAATGTCCAGGCCTCTGTGGTTCTAGCCATATTGACATTACTCCTTTCACATACCACCCTATAGCATTGCCCATGCACTGACTTTTAGAAACCAGAGGAAACCTAAAAGGAGGAAAATTTTTATGCATCCCATAAACATACTTCAGTATCTCTGGGGCTTCTTACTGCTTATGTGTTATTTGCTATGGTTTGGTTCCAGTTGGATTTGAAGATGAGAAGATAGTTCAGGTACCTTCGATGGAAAAAGAAACCAGGTCTGCTACACTTCCAGCCATGCTACCACAGCCGGTTGAGCCGGCTGAACCGGTCTGGTTCTCCCTGGCCAAGAAGAAAGCTGAGGCATGGAGCCGTATAGCAGAAACGATGCAATAAGCCTCTCCTGGGTGGAGTATCAGCATTTCAAATTATAATTGCCAATAGCTATATTAATGCCATGTAGTGAATTATTTACGGTAGCCATTTTTATTAAGCATAAGAGCCTTAAAATGGGCATTAAAACTAATAATTATTTGAATTAAATAGATGCCATGAATGTCTAAACTTCAGTACAGTCACTGCCAGCATCTGAAAACCCAGCATTTCCTTTATAAAAACTATGTAAAATGTTTGCACTTCTGTTGAATTGAGAAATCTTTAACTTTGGACCATGGACTGTAGAAGGGAAAAAGCTAAAACATTTTGTTGGAGCAACTAAGAGGTGGGCATTTCCCTTGATCAAATAAATTCATTCTAATGGAAATATCCAGATGATCTGGTCCAAGGACTGGCTTATATGTTTTATGAGCCTAATTAAATGCTTTAGTTCTTTCGTTGTTGCTCTGACTTTGTAAAGCCTCCTAAGAAGAGGTGGTATTGATAGAAGTGAAAATTCTGGGTTTCCAAGAAAAAATTTGCACAGCCAGCTCCCCAGTCTGTCCATTGCCCTTTGAAACACCTTCTTTGTATCCCTGAGGGCCCCCAACCCCTGCAACTTACACAGAGCTCTCTTTGCACATGCCGCATGTCAACCTGTCGCAAGTCTGGACTGTGAGCACCTTCCTATGAGGCATAACATTCCTTAGGGACTATCATACTCCTCTGAGGGGTTAGCCCTCCAGTGTTTGACCTCTTACACCAGTGCTATTGTGGTCCTCTGTAGTTGCTCAGAAGCATAGTGCATGTCATACACATCCTATTTTTAAAGCACTTAAGGCCCTCTTAAAATTCAAAATTCTGCAGATGGGGGCTTCCCTGGTGACTCAGACAATAAAGAATCTGCCTGCAGTGCAGGAGACCTGGGTTTGATCCCTGGATCAGGAAGATCCCCTGGAGGAGGGCATGGCAGCACACTCCAGTATTCTTGTCTGGGAAATCCCATGGACAGAGGAGCCTGGTGGGCTACAGTCCATGGGGTCACAAAGAGTCAAACACAATTGAACAACTAAGCACAGCACAGCAGAGGCCAAAAGCTGTGCTTTTAGTCAAGCAGATGGGAATCGTTCCACGAAGGAAGTCTGAGGCTCCTGGACAGCTGTCTTATGTCCAGGCTCCCAGTAGCCCAGTTTCTTGTTGCTTTCCCTCAGCAGCCTCTGTTTCACAAGATTTGGGCTCAAAGCAAGATTGAATTCTCAAAGCCACAGAACAGGTCTTTCTGCTAACTGGAAGCCTGGAGTGATTGAATTAGCCTTTCCCTGCCCTCATTCCTAGAGGCACACACACCCAACAGTCACTAGGCTGGACAGCTCCCACCTCCCCAGTGAACCACTCACTCCAAGTCCTTGCCCTCCATTCCACCCCCTCAACCTACCACACACACACACACACACACACACACACACACACACACACACACACAAAACACTATGGGAGAGCTCCTTCTGGATGCCTGGACAGTACCTGGCTCATTTTCTCAGGGAACCCAGAAGTGTCTTAGTATTACACCTTTCATGGTATCTGCCTCTGTCATCATGGAGCTACTTTGTTTAAACAGAAATGCAGCCCTAGACATAACTGTGCCTTTAATTTCTGAGTAGGATGCTGCCTTATGCAAGAAAAGTTCAGAGGCTATAGGGTGGCAGAGATAATTTCAACCCTTGGTGCTTGGTTTTCCTGATGATGGTATAATGTGATACTGTACAATCATTTGCTGGATTTTGCATTTTCTCTATAAAACAAGTACTTTTCCTTATACTATATTTTTGCCTTTTTGATAATGCTAGGTTTTTGATTGATTGATTGGGTTTGATTTCTGTTGTATTTCCATAGTGAACAGTTCATTAAGGTAGATGCCTTTACCCAGGTAATCCTGGTAGGTTAACTGTTACACCTCCCTTTTCTCAGGCTGGACCATAATTAGGTTATTTTCACTGTAAGAACTCTCCATTAACAATTTCTTTTTCACAGTTAACAACAAAAAAATATGTTTTAAGTACAGGTTAAGTCTTTTTTAATGCATAAAGGTACATTTTGATAAGTTTTCAGCTTCTTTTAGCATTCTTGATTTCTGCTGTATGCAAAGCAAATAAATTCAATAAAGCTTGTTCTATAGTCTGTCTCTGTCTGTCACATAGGGAGGGAAATTAAATAGGTTATTGACAATTTAGACCCAAGGGTTGTCAGAAGAGCAAATGATCTTGAGAAGTTGTGTGGAGCAGAAAGGACCCCTATGCAGGTGTGCCTGACCAAGCTGATGGCCTCCAGGTGGGCATCTATATGAGGGAGTGGTACTACTAAAGAGAGGGTTTTCATATGTGTAAACACATGAGGAGCAAAGAGATGGGTGGGAGAGAAAATGCAGACAGGTGAGTAGAGGGGACAAGATGGAGGTTGTACTGCAGCCTGGCTCAGGGACTAGGTCTGAGTCTTCCTGCAAGATGAGCTTCTAGAACAAGCCATTATCAAAAGGAAGGGGCCCCGCTGTGCTCAAGTAAAGTGTAACACAGAGTGAGCAAGGGGAAAGAGTAACAGAGCAGATATTTAATCTGGCCTGTCCATAACATCTGTCCTATTTGCAAGGTTAAAAAAAAAAAAGAGTTTAGTTAGGGATCCACATAACATGTCTAAAAATATTTGAAATGTTTAAATCAAATGATAAACCATTAAATAAGTTGTATCTCCTTCCACGACAAATGTACCTTCCTAATGAGCTGAAAGGCCAGGTTGGGATTTAGAATTCTCAGACTCCTCTAAGTTCAGCCCTGATGGCGTGGGAAGAGCTGCCCTCCTTCCCTTCCCCCGCCCATGCCCTGGTTCCTAGGCCAGGCCGCATCCCCTTCTGGGCCTACAACCCCTCCTTGGGCCTGGGAGCACCCACCCCAGCAGTGAGTGCAGGCAGCCCTCCCCAGGACAGGTCTAAGAGGAGCACATGGGGCCTGGAAGCAGGCTAGGGACTGTTCAGGGCTGCCAGGTACCTGGAGCATGGGCTAGCAGGGACACACCCCTTGTTCCCATGGGCTGGGCTCCTGGCCCTGGCGGGAGGGGTGTAGCTGGAAGAGGACCAAAGTGGCCCTCTAAAGCATAGAGCTCAAGACAGAGATACCTCTGCCTGGGCCTGGAAGCAATACTGTTTTAACAACTAGTACCACAGAAATACTAACAAATCACAACTAGGTTGAAGGGCCTCAAATTGTACTAGTTGACCTGCCCTTTCAGTTGAAATAATGGTGACAGGGAGTGCTTTGCCTTCTGTCTCACCATGTGGTTCTAGCCATAAGGAATAATATAACACATTTTAAAACATCAGCATCGGTGACAAAAAAATGACAGTGTAAGTGTTCATTTCACTTTGACAGATATTAGTGGAGCACCTACTAAGTGGACAACTCAGTGCCTAGGACTTTGGGAAAGATAAAACGTTTTAAGGCCCCAACCATTCAGAAGTTCACAGTCATGGGGCAGGTGAGGTGGGGGCAGGAGATACACACATATGTAAATCATGCACAAATACTTGGACATACTATTCACAATAATCAAAAGGTGGAAACAATGCAAATGTCTACCAACAAAAGGAATGGATAAACAAACTGTGGTATATACATACAACAGAAATATTATTCAGCCCTAAAGTTAAATGCTGATACACGCTACTATGTAGATGAGCCTTAAAAACCTTATGCTAAGTGAAAGAAGCCAGACACACAAATTCACATATTGTATGGTTTTGTTTATAGGAAATGTCCAGAATAGGTGTTCATTGATATAGAAAGCAGATTGGTGGCTGCCAGGGAATTGGAGGGTGAGGAAATGGTGAATTGACTGCTTAATAGGTACAGAGTTTTGGGGTGATGAAAATGTTCAGAACTAAAGATGTGGTTGCACAAAATTGTCAATGTCATTGAACTGTTCACTTTTAAATGGTTGATTTTAAGTGAACTTCACCTCAATTAAAAATGCTAATATAAGTTGGAATATAAGATGTGCTACCACAGAATATGAGAGAAGGTATCAATGTTACCAAGAAAGCACTTAGGAAGCTTTAACTAAATGCAGAAATGAGCCTGTCTAGTCTCAGGTCCCCAGGCCCATCCCCTTCTCTGATCCTCTGATCAAATGTGACTTATCCTTTTTTCCCTCTTAAACAGAGTCTAGATATCAAGTTTATTCTCTCCCTTTCCTCTATTTTACTCATTTTTAATTATGAAATATTTTAGACCTACACAAAGGTATAGAGAATAATACTGTTGACATCTATGTTGACACCACCCAGCTTAAGAAATGTAATATTACAAATACAGTTGAAGCCCACTGTGGATCCCTCCCCAATAGGATCACCATCCTTTTCTTTCCCCAAGGGGTAGCCACCATCCTAAATGTAGTGTTTATCTTTCCACTGCATGCCATTCTGTATGCTTGAGTACACACACATCCTCACAGGCATTGCCTTTTACTCTGTGTGTATATCCACCATCCATACCTGGTGAGTGAATGTTCTCTTAGACTTCATATACCTGGTATCATGTCTGTGACCTTCTGAAACCAGCTCTGTCCCTTAGATATTTTTCTGGAAGTGTTAGTCATTCAGTCGTGTCCAACTCTTTGCGACCCCATGCACTGTAGCCTTCCAGGCTCCTCTATCCATGGAATTCTCCAGGCAAGAATACTGGAGTGCCATGCCCTTCTCCAGGGATCTTTCCAACCCAGGGCTAGAACCTGGGTCTTCTGCATTGCAGGCAGATTCTTTACCATCTGAGCCACCAGAGAAGCCATCCCCTATACACAGCCTCTCTGTGTCTCAGCCCCTGTGAATCCTAATCTCCTCCCCAGTTCAGCCACTACCATCCTGTTCAATTTTTCTCCAGCATCCCCAAGCCAGTGAACGAAGGCTGGTCCCACCATAGATGGATCTCAACTTCTCCCCCTGTGGCTCTCAACCAGCACTTTTCAAACCTTAGCTGCATCAGAATCCCCTGGAGGGCTTGTTAAAACACTGGGCCCCACTCCCAGAGTTTCTGATTCACAGGTCTTGGGTGGAGATTAAGAATTCCTGGGTGATGCTGATAATGCCATTTTAAGGACCAAACTCTGAGAACCAGTGCTCCAGATCAGCCTCTGGGCTCAGGCTCAGCAGCACTATTTGGCCTCCAGGCTAGCTGGGCCATCCCTCAGGTTTCCTTCAAAAGCACCCAGTACTGTGAAATACACATATAACACAAGTCATGTATAATTTTAAATGTTCTAGTAGCCACAGTTAAAAAGTAAAAAGAAACTGGAGAAAGTCATTTTAATGCTATATTTGTTTAATACTAAATTATCATTTCAATGTGTAATTAGTTATTAATGAGACTTTACATTATTTTTTTACACTTGCAGCATATTTCAACTCAGGTTAGCCACCTTTTGAATGTTCCACAACCACACGTGGCTAGTGACTAATGCAGTAAACAAGCTCAGTTCTAAAGGCTTGATTTCCATTTCTGTCTTTACAAAAATTGTTTTAAACTTGATATTTCAATTTATTTGGGGCTGCAATAAAGAATTTAAAACAGGCTTACCAAATGGTGGAAAGTGATGCCTTCCAATGAAAGTAAAGTGGGTCAAACAAAAGTGAAAGAGATTTGAATCAGGATTATTTATCTAAACAAAATCTGCCTGCATTTCAGTTTATTAATGTAAAACAAACTTATTTTTAACTAGAACAAACACTCTCAAACATATCTGTAGATGATAAAAGCCATGTTATTGGATATCACTGTTAGGGAAATGAATTTTGGGATGGAATCAGCATTAACATTCCCATGGGCTTCTGCAGAATGAAAACCCTGAAAATCAGGATCCTCCTTTCTCCATCTTTCTAGTCCTCCAAACTGCAGGATGAAATGAGAGAAAATGAACAATTATTCAGCATTAACCAGCACCAGAGACTTTCTTAATCTAAGAAAACAGTTGGCCCTATCTATATTTGCTGCTATCTATATCTGAGGGCTGTTATCTCAACAAGTAGGGAAGAAAAACATATTTTCCTCTTGTAACCTGCATCATAGATATTGGTACATGTACAACCTGATGGCTTCAATTATGTGATCCTACCAACATTGTCTCCCTCTTGCCCAACACCATAAATGTTTTTTTTTTCCCTTTGAGAGGCTCTTCTGGGACTTAAATCACTCTTATCACCTTAAAAGTCTGTGCTCAGTCCACAGATGATACTCCCTTACTCTCCCAGACCCTCAGTTTCCATATCTACCATATGAGAAAGAGGCTGTTTTGAAATACACCATTATGAAAATGAGGGAAAAAATGTTAATCATTAAAGACAAGATATATCTTATACCTTCATTACCAGCTCAGTGATAAGCAACAGTCATACTATGACAAAGTTGCTCTTCTTTTAACTGTCGCATAAAATTTAAAAATCTACAACTGAACAAATGTTTAGCTATTAATCACTAAATGTGGTCCCTACTTGAAATTCTGAACTTTTTGCTATTTGTAAGTAGTCACATTCTAAAAGATGTCATCTCTTAGTGCAGGAGACTCCACTTCTGTGGTCAAGAAATAAACACTCTACTAGTGCAAAGCCCAGTTACTTCAACTGCTGCTTCTAGTAACTGTTTACTAAACAAACGCTGGTCTTAGGTACTGATACATTTACAACTTGTTAGTAGTCTTACAGGTAGAGGACAAAAGACCTCATAAAAATAAATGAGGAGCCATGAAGTATATCTCAGTACATAATGCACTTTATATTACTAGGTGCATGCTGTTGCTGCTGCTAAGTCGCTTCAGTCATGTCCGACTCTGTGCGACCCCATAGACGGCAGCCCACCAGGCTTCCCCGTCCCTGGGATTCTCCAGGCAAGAATACTGGAGTGGGTTGCCATTTCCTTCTCCAATGCATGAAAGTGAAAAGTGAAAGTGAAGTTGCTCAATCGTGTCCAACTCTTAGCAACCCCATGGACTACAGCCTACCACGCTCCTCCATCCATGGGATTTTCCAGGCAAGAGTACTGGAGTGGGGTGACTAGGTACATGAGTGCTCTATAAACATTAAGTAGGTAAATCTGAATTGCTGAACTAATTTTAAACAAACTTTTTCTTAATTTACTGGGAGAATTAAAAAGCAAAAGAAAATTTGTAAATGCCTGGGAATAGCTGGGTTATTTTCAAAGCTATACACAGATACCTGGATTTTCTGGGCTTGTCCTTTGCTGGGTCCAGATTCTTTTCTGGTTCTTCTTGTGTTTTGTTATACTTCTCTTCTTTCCCCTCACTTTCAGTGTCTTGGACCTCTTTTTTGGAGTTCTCATCCTGGTGCTTAGCTATTTCTTTAGTGAAGAATAATACAGACTTTGGGATCAGAGGTTCACAGGAAAAAAAAAAATCCCAACTCATAAGGAATAGCAACAGACATCCAGAACTCTACCCTCAGGAGAAGCAGGAGGACAGAAGCAACTAAGAAAAGAGTAACTGGGGGCCTTCCTTCTGGCAGATGCAGCACTTCCATGGCCCTCACTTTGCTGCTGCTTGATCATTTTCACAATCACATTATTTCTTCTTTTCTAGTAAATCTGTCACCCTGTGCTACTGATTACTTCTGGCCAAAGATCAGAATCCTCTGGGTCTGATGCATTCTGTATGTTTTGGTCAGAACTTTCTCACCAAAATATGTTTCGCCTCAATGACAAATTCTGTAGTGAAGCTCATTAGTTCCTCAACCCCCTGAAACTTCATTTTGATCAAGTGCTCCTGTATCAGTTCATAGTATTTTGGGATCAACTTTCCAAGAATGTTGCCATTTTTAAAAGCTATGAACCAAATATGAGGTATGCCATTTGCTTGTTCTCTTCCATGTCCTCTCAAGCTCCCTCCCAAACACCTGCTTTCACTGATCTTCACCTGTGGGCTTATAACTAGCACCTACCAATCATCTCAGACCTCTTACCAGGGCTGGCAGAGGGAAGCTTATTTCCTCCCCCCGCCCCCACGCCCGCAAACCAGAGAGGTCGTTTGGAGTTGGGCTTCTACTGGGCCCCTCTGGCCTTCGATTCAAGGAGGCCCTGACTCCCAGCCTCCCTTCCCAAGGCCCTCCTCTGAGCCTGCCCCCCTCCTCCGGATCCCTGGTCCCCAGACCCGGCCTGCAGATGCCAGTGTCCCCGTCCCCCCCAACCACCCCTCCCCGCCCTCCTGAAGGCTCACCCTCAGGGGCGGCCGGGTCCTGCGCCATTTCCCACAAGCTGGACTCCTCGGACTCCTCGGCGGCTGTCTCCCATAAAGAGGCTTCCTCGGCTTCCTCCGCCTCCTCCACCTCCTGGGCTGGGGCCTTCCCCGCCGGCCCCTCCCCCGGTCCATCCGACGGCACCTGGGGCTCAGAGAACTCGGCCACCGCGGCCGAGCCTTGATTGGACGAGTGCTGCCGGGCCCGGTGCTGGGCCGACACGTGGCAGTTGTGGGGCCAGATGAGGATGTAGTCGTTGTAGCAGATGCGGTTCAGCACGGAGTGCACCAGGTCCAGTAACGTTAAGCGGAAGCCAGCCATGGGAAAGTGGTGAGCTTCCACCGTGAGGTCCAGGCTCCCTGCCTCCTCTTCCCCCTCCTCAGCGCTCCCGCCCTCCAGGGCCGCCTCCCTTGGGCTTCCTGAGGCCTCGGCGATTCCGCCCGCCCCAGCCAAGGCATCACCCCTGCGAGGCCCGGAGTTGCGGTCCACACCTTCGAGGGCTCTGGACGGTCCGGCCTGCACCCCAGCCATGCCTGCTGGGTCTTCCTGCCCATCAGGGCCTGGATCTCCACCTCTCGTGGTGGACATGGCACTGGGCAGTTACCTCAATTGGACGGGTGATGACGGCAACAGCGCAGGTGGTGGAGCCTGAAGTGGCTGCCCTGAGGGGAGGCTGAGGGTGGCAGGATGGGACGAGGCGGCCACTGAGAGGACGAGAGAGGAGGCCCCACGACAGGGAGGGTAGGCAGCCAACGGCGGGAGCGTCCCACCGAAAGCTGGGCCTCAGATGGCAGTGGAGCCAGGCCTGACACAAAAGATTCCCCTAGGTCACAGAGGAGGGGCGGGGCCAGAAGAGTAGCCAATAGGACGTGCCCCCTCGTCACGAGCTCTGAGCTCATTTGCTGACAAGTGAGGATTGACGTGCCCTGTGTCCAATGAACAATCAAGGCGCTTAGATTGTAGAATTGTTCACAATCGTCTCCTGGTTCTTTTGACGCCCTGGGTTTGGTTCTAGCTTACATTTAAGTCCCTGTCCTTTTAGTTTTACGATTGTCCAAAAAGCCCTCAATGGTACAATATATTGATAACATGGGCTGAGGAAACTTCTGTAAAAGGCAGAGAGTTAACATTTGGGGCTTGGAGGTGTTCAAAGGTAAAATCAAGATGGTTATTATGTAGGTACTTACATAACAGAAGTCCACAACAAATGTCCACAAATGTTGCTGAAACTAAAAAATATTAATAATTGCTTACAATGTTTAAATAATACAGGTCTATTAGAAGAATGAAATTCTTTTGGCAGAATATAATTTTGCTTAACTGAAGATCAAAGTGTTCTCTGTCATCAAAACTGCATATGTTCATCTGTTCTGTAATGAAGTTTTACATACTGCCTTTGCAAATGTCTTTTCACACAGATATTGGCAAGTACTGATATCAGGCCATGAGATAGGTACTTCTAAATACTGGTATCAATCCACAAGCATATGATTTTAATTTAGCATATTCATTATTTGGAAGAAAATTATAGAATTCTATTAGGTTCTTTTGATATTTGCCTTTTAGCATGTCATTACATTGCAAAGTATCACTTTCATTTGAAGTTTATGTGGAAGCTCCTCAACTGCACAGTTTAGTGGATCTGAAATATGGAAATTTTCTTTGTACTTGCATGGTGGTGGTGGTGGTGGGTTAGTTGCTAAGTCGTGTCTGACTCTTGCGACCCCATGGACTGTAGCATGCCAGGCTCCTCTGTCCATGAGATTCTCCCGGTAAGAATACTGGAGTGGGTTGCCATTTCCTTCCCCGGGGATCTTTCCAACCCAGGAATCAAACCTGGGTCTCCTGCATTGCAGGCATATTCTTTCCCAACAGAGCTATAAGGGAAGCCCTTGTACTTGCATAGAGGACTGAAAAAAAGCTGCTGGAATTATAGTATGAGCTTGAACATATATCTACTGCAAATTTGTATGTGAATAGAGAGCTCCCTTCGGAGAAGGCAATGGCACCCCACTCCAGTACTCTTGCCTGGAAAATCCCATGGACAGAGGAGCCTGGTAGGCTGCAGTCCATGGGGTCACCAGAGTCGGACACGACTGAGCGACTTCACTTTCACTTTTCACTTTCATGCATTGGAGAAGGAAATGGCAACCCACTCCAGTGTTCTTGCCTGGAGAATCCCAGGGTCAGGGAAGCCTGGTGGGCTGCCGTCTATGGGGTCGCACAGAGTCAGACACGACTGAAGCGACTTAGCAGCAGCAGCAGCAGCAGAGAGCTCCCTTAATTTAACTTTTGAAAGCATCTGAAGAGTATAAAGCAGTCTGACATTACTTTGATTCAAATAATGTTAATTGTCATTGAAATAACTTTACCACAATATGTTTTTTAATATAAGCACTGTTTGCTTTGTAATTTTAGGTTTAGTTCATTAAGAAATATTATCAAACCTGGAACAAAAGCTAATTTCCAAATCCATTCAGTGTTAAATGGTAATTGAGGGAGATGTTCTCAATCAAAAATAATTCAATCTCCACCATGAGCTTAAAAAATCACATACACATGGACATACACACACAGAGTGGTAGAGAAATTCAGGATATCCAACTTCTATTTCTCACAAAAGTTCACAGAACCATGATGGTTAAGTTCATGAGAGTGAATGGTGTTCCTCATTAACACTGTCAGTTTAATAACACATGAGAGATTCAAATATTGTCTGCAATGTGACTGCTGATAAATAATATAATGAATAACCTAAAGAGTTAAAGACCTTATATTTTCACAAATGTTGTATATTTGTTACTAACTCTTTTCTTCTCCACTCATATTTTTAACACCATCGGTTGTAACATCTTAGCAGATTCCACTTCAGGTTATACTAAGTGCTTTTTCAACTTCTTCAAAAACATTCAATCCAGAGTAGTTACATGCAGATTGTTCACAGATACTAATTCTTCAGTCATTATAAACTGCAGTCACCAACCTCTCAGTCCTAGTCTGCCCAATTCTGTTATTGCCAAATTCATTGGATGACAAGTATGAAATTTTTGACATATTTTGTTAGACAATGCAAGTATTGATACTACCAGGAAAACCTCAGGCAGGCCTCGAAACTCAAGTCTCTCTCAAAGTAAATAAAAATGTTGACTGACTATATCTCTCAAATTTCTTAAAGAAAAGTCATAGCTCTGCCACTTGTCACCCCGAAGATGAGTTCATTAGGAAGCTGCCAATAAAAAAACTATGGCTGTGAAATGACAAAGGTTACTGTGACTAACATTTCAGAGCTGAGTCAAGAGTGACTAACTCACACATAAGGAACAGTAGTACCAATATAGGATATGATGCAAAAACAGTGCCCCTGTCCATACAGTGAAAGGTGATCTTTCATTTGGGGTCTAAGCTACCTTCAAGTCCCTTACTGCTCACTCTGATTTAACAATAAACAGCTACATAGCTTAACATCAGAGTCAAATCTCTGTGATACTCAATATGAAGTGGACACAGAGCAACTAAATAAAAGACATTCAAGGAATTCAGATAAATCACTGGCAAAATTTTTGGTAGTGAGTATCCACTGGTAGAAAAGCTTGAGGGGTATGTGGGCCTTTGTATAGTGATAGTGGTTTCTGCAATTTCTCTTTGCGATATTTTGCTGTCAATAAATTAGCTGGCAAAGATAAGTATTTTATTCATGAATGAGCACACTGCTTCACCACTTCCAGTTCATCAGAAAGTTTCTCTGCTTCTTACAATCAGAGACAAGAAGCCTGGCAATAGTTATATGGACTTGTTAAGAAAAATCCAGTCCAATGCACTCTGCCCTTCATAAAACTCATACATGAAGAGAGTCCCAGAAACACGATGTAAAAACAACAATTTAGCTTGACTCCTTAAATAAACAACAACCCAACAATATTAATATCTGTTGACCCATGAGGTTATAGAACATACACTACTGATTCTAGCCATTCACTCACCAGACAAGTATTGAGTACCCATCTATATACTCGGGGTTGTGCTAGGGAGGCCTCTCTCACAGATGCCTAAGACTAATGACTTGCTCTAGTTCATGGTCTAGAGGGGAAGACAGACACTTGGACAACAATGACCCAAGTGACAAGTGCTAAAACAGGGATGAACCCAAAGTGCTATGGGAGTATGGGAGAGAGAATGATTAATTGGGAGGGGAAAGGAAAGAGGGGAAGGAAAAAGGGGAGGACAAAAGGGAAATGGAAAGAAGTAGAATAATTAACTGGGAAGGTACTCAAGGGGAGACATTTCACCTGGATCCTGAAGGATCTCTAGGAGTTTACCTAGCAATGTAGGATGGCAGGGAAAGAGGAAGAATGAGGGAAGGAGGTCTCTGCATGGAAAGGAAATAGCCTGCATAGTAGAAGAGATGTGTGTGTGTGTGCATGTGTACCTGTCCAGGGAATGAAATGGCTCCAGGATGGGCAGAGTGGCAGATAGGCCTGGAAAACAGATTGAGGTCATAATGACTGCTGCTGCTGCTGCTGCTAAGTCACTTCAGTCGTGTCCGACTCTGTGCGACCCCATAGATGGCAGCCCACCAGGCTCCCCCGTCCCTGGGATTCTCCAGGCAAGAACACTGGAGTGGGTTGCCATTTCCTTTTCCAATAATGACTGCTACTAATAATTAATTATTCATACTAAAATTATTACTAAGAATGTCTTCTACATAAGGGCATATTTCTCTTTGTGCCATTAATCCCTTCCCCTCTCACTTAGTGCAGTGCCCTCCTATCTTTTTTGCCTCCTACTCAAACTCATCAGTTTTATTCATCAAATCATACATTTACACATCTACCAAATTTATTGGGTAACTTCCAATGTACCAATGCCATGTGCCATTAGAACTGTCATTTGTATCAGTTTATGTTCGACACATAAAACTCAAACAAAGCAGAACTGTCCACAGTCCCCATCCTACTGTATCCCCCATCATCATTCCTGGGCCCTTGCTAGAGGGGTTGGCTGAGACCTCTGGAAGCTGGGCCCTTCCAGCTGTGCACAGTGTTGCTGTTCTGATATATTTGTCAAGATTCTATTTATACTCAATCACATCCTCTCCTGTTGATTCCTCCACTTATCAGTAGGGCAGAAACACAACAGGATGTCTGCTGTCAATGAGGAAGTCTCTGGTAACAGATTGTGTACCTAGAGCCTCTTCTCTGTGTAGGGAGGTGGGATGGGGCACCAGGCTTGCCATGGAGAAAGCTATTGTCATGGAGCAAGCTGTTTCCAATGAAAACCTGTGACTATGAAATGATGGGAGTAAAGAGAACCCTGGAGGAGGTGGTGCTTTGGCAGCTGCAACAAGCTATCTTGCTATGAGGTTGGCATTGGGTCCAGCTTCCTGGGAGGAGAACTAATTGGCACCAGCAAACAAAGAAGAAAGGAAGATGCTGAGCAGGTGTCCCTTTGCTGCTGCTGCTAAGTCACTTCAGTCACGTCCGACTCTGTGGGACCCCATAGACGGCAGCCCACTAGGCTCCCCCGACCCTGGGATTCTCCAGGCAAGAGCACTGGAGTGGGTTGCCATTTCCTTCCCCAATGCATGAAAGTGAAAAGTGAAAGTGAAGTCGCTCAGTCAGGTCCGACTCTTAGCGACCCCATGGACTGCAGCCTACCAGGCTCCTCCATCCATAGGATTTTCCAGGCAAGAGTATTGGAGTGGGGTGCCATTGCCTTCTCCAAGGTGTCCCTTTAGGAAATACGTAAAGCAAAATTGACAGATATCTCCTCCCACCTCTGACATGGGACTCTCTTCATGGCAAGTGTGTGTCCCAGAAGTCCACGGGTCAGTCTCCAGGGCCTAATTCCTCTGCCTGAGCCTTCCTGTGGCTGCAAACCCAACCAGGACATCCAACCCCCTATCACTGGTGTTTGGTTGCTGCCTACTCTCCGTCTCAGCCATGACTTCTAATCTTCTCCAAGTCAGGAAGTTGGCACAATCTGGGGTTTCCGATTTTTTTAAGGGAAGGTGCTCGCTTTCCCTGCCCCACTCCCTGTTGGTCAACAGAAGTGGCCACATCCTTTCCCTTTGCAGATCCATCATCAGGGTTGGGAGAGGAGAAACAGGGGAAGGACCCAGGACCACAAGAGCTGGAAGAGCTCTCTGCTTCCTGGCGGGCATGGCAGGGCACACTCCCTGATCAGTCCTGAGCTCTGCTTTACAGCCCGGCCCCAAACTCACCCCTCCAGGAAGCCTTCTCTTCTGTATCTGCTCCCCCTGCAACCCCCACAGGCTCTCCTGGTTGCACTGAGATGTGTGGACAGTTTGGCTCCCCTGGAAAAGCACAGGCCCTCCAGACCTTCTTCAAGTTTGCAACCCCCACACGGAGTCTGCACAGGTAGGTGTCTGTTGACTGAATCACAGGGCTTCTGAATCCGTCTCACTGTCAGTGGTGCTTCTCTTCTACCTGCCCAGGCCTGACTGTCTCCAGAGGGTCTTCCCGCCCTCTTCCCATCTCGCTTTGGCTCCTCTGCGAGGCCTCCCGGGAGGTTTCCGCACCTGTGGCCAGGTGTGATGCTCGTGCTGCTGTGGTGGTGGGCACAACGAGGGCCTGCGCCCCCGGGTGAGGCCCCACCCCCCACGCCCACAGGGAGTGACTTGTGCTGTCGCTGGCCTCCTAGACCACGTGTCACGGCCAGACCGGGCTGTGGGTGCTCACCGAAGAGAAGCGCCCACACAGGGCTGCCATCTCCTTAGGAGAGACGAAAGCCCTGAGGTAAAGAGCACAGGGTGCTGAGCCTCAGCCCCTCCTCTGCTCACGGAAGCCACGGGAGGGCAGGGAGCCAGCAGGCCTGCAGGAGTCTCTGGACTCGACCTGGCCTGCACATCTCAAGGGGGTCACTGCCCAGGCCTGTGGCCTGGAGCCCAGCCCCTGGGAGTGGGGTGGAGTGTCAGGGCTCCATCCTTCCTGCTGAGCAGAAGTTCGGCCCTGAGGGGCCCTGGTCCTGGCCGAGTTGTCACTGCCAATGGCCCCTTTTCACTCACAGCCTCCCCTAACTTGTGGGGTTTACATTTTCTCCTCAAGGCTCAGTTGTCCTCCCTAGGCTGAAGCTCGTTCATCATTCTTGGTGACTTTAACATCCACTTGGATGACCCATTGCACACCCTAGACTTTCACTTCCATTACATCCTTTTTATGTGTGTGTGGTGAAGGCAAGCACAGCAGTTACTTCAAGGTACCAAGCAAAGAGTAAGGGGCAGCTAATGCTAGAAAGACCTGAATTCCCTGATGGCTCTCAGGGAAGGGGTTTAAAGGCAAGGTGAGGGAGAGGATCACGGGGAATGCGATCACCTTATGCACAGTTCTCTGATCGGTGGGTGGTGAGGTAACCAGGTGAGGCCACAGGGGTTAACATTACCAATGTCCAGGCTCCAGTCCAAATGTGGGCTGTGTGCTTACCACTCACCACTCTCCATTTGGGTGGGGTCTGGTTTCTGCAAAACACCTCTGAAATGCATCAGCTGCTTCTTGTTTCTCTGAGGTGTGCTTTTGATTTGTAATTCTACATTTCTACTGATCTTAGAGAGTGTCCCGGAGGGCAAAAAACAACCGTAGCTCACCTGGGAACATAGACACTGGTGACAGCCATTCCTGGGAGCTCCCTCCACCATTTGGACACCTGGACCAGCAAGAGCCATCCTGGAGTTCACCCTCTAGCTCATCCATGCCAAGATCTCATGACTGCTTTATCTGGTCTTTTCTACAACTTTACATCAGATTCTCACCTCTATGATGTGATCCTACCCTAGCCTTTGTCATCATCAGAAGCTACATCATTTTGAAAATTTCTACTCTAGCACTACAGTTCTTCAAGCTCATCATATTACTTCTCCAATTCATTGGCTGCACCACTGTTTCACTTTTCATCTGCCCACTGTTTTCTCCATTTGCCTCCTTACCCAGTACAGAGTCCGTGCATTGATATCATCATAATCACTTTGTAGGGAGAATGATGCCTCCCACAAAGATGTCCACATCCTAATCCCTGAAATCCTGTGAATATTTTAGATTATATGGCAAAGAGAAATTGAGGTTAAAATGGAATTAGGGTTGCTAATCAGCTGACCTTAGAATAAAAGGAGATTATCCTGGTTTAGGCAGATGAGCCCAGTGCAATCACGTTTCCCTCAAAGTGGAAGAGAGGATTGGAAGAGAGAACTGGAGAGATGGCAGCATGAGAAAGACTCAGCCCAATGTTGCTGGCTTTTAAGATGCAGGAGGGGCTGTAAGCAAAGGAACACAGGGAGCTTCTAGAAGCTATTAAGAGAAAAGGCAATGATACAGATTTGCTCCCAGAGTCTCCTGAACGAATGCAAACCTGCTGACACCTTGATTTTAGCCTTGTAAAATACATTTTGGACTTCTGACTTCCAGAACTGTAAGATAAAAAAAACTTGTACTTTAAAGTCACTAGGTTTGTGGTAATTTGTTACATCAGCAATAGGAAACCAATACACTCTCCCTTGTTAGTCAGTCCATTTCCTTTCTCCTCTTAGCTCCCTTTCATATTCACTAGGCAATCCACAGTACTACTTGAACCACATGCTTCTCTGTCTATATTGAAGCAGCTGAAAATACTAAAAATTGTATGGCTGGGCTGACCACAAATTTATGATCACGAGCACACTCAAGACTGCCTAGGGCTTCCCTGGTGGTCCAGTGGTTAAGAATCCACCTTGCAATGCAAGGGACACTGGTTCGATCCCTGGTCTGGGAAGATTACACATGCCATGGAGCTACTAAGCCCGTGTGCCACAACTACTGATCCCACGTGCCACAACTGCTGAGATCATGTGCTGCAACTATTGAAACCTGGGCACCTAGAGTCTGTGCTCCACAGCAAGAGAACTACTGCAATGAGAAGCCCACACATGGCAACAAAGAGTAGCCCTCACTGACCACAACTAGAGAAAGCCACATGCAGCAACAAAGACTGAGCACAGCCAAAAAATAAAATACATAAGTAAATCTTTAAAAAACACAACTGCCTGGCAACCTCACTACACTTCCTCTCTACCTCAAATCTTTGACAACTACACCATGCAACAGCCAGCCCCCTCTGTGTCTTAGCTTCCTCATTTCACATGATTTGCCATCTACTCTACCTTTGTTGCTCATTCTTGGTGCCATGCCTAGGGTCCCAGACCTTCTTAGTGAAAATCGATATTAGTTCCAAAAATCTCAACTTCAAAAATTCTGCACTCTTATTTTTCCAGTCTGGTCCTCTTCTTCTTCTTATGATCCTCAATGATCACCATCTGGTCAAAGTCATGGATCACTTTTCTAATTCTTATCCTTTTTGATCCTTCAGTCACAGCTGTCCATACAATTTACATTCCCACCAAAAGCATACATGGGTTCGCTTTTCTTCACATCCTTGCCGACACTTGTTATTTGTGTTCTTATGGGGATAATCATTCTGACAGGTGTAAAGTGATAGCTCATTGTGGTTTGGATTTGCATTTCTCTCATGATTAGTAACAGAGAAGGCGATGGCACCCCACTCCAGTACTCTTGCCTGGAAAACCCCATGGACGGAGAAGCCTGGTAGGCTGCAGTCCATGGGGTCGCTAAGAGTCGGGCACGACTGAGCGACTTCACTTTCGCTTTTCACTTTCATGCATTGGAGAAGGAAATGGCAACCCACTCCAGTGTTCTTGCCTGGAGAATCCCAGGGACGGGGGAGCCTGGTGGGCTGCCGTCTTTGGGTCGCACAGAGTCAGACACGACTGAAGCGACTTAGCGGCAGCAGCAGCAGCAGCATGATTAGTACTGTTGAACATCTTCTCATGTGCCTGCTAGCCATCTGTTTGTCTTCTATGGAAAAAATGTCTATTCAGGTCTTCTGTCCATATTTTGTTGTTTTTCTTTAAATCGAAATATAGCTGATTTACGGTATTGTGCTAGTTTCAGGTATATAACAAAGTGAACCAGTTATGTGTATACATTTTTCAGATTATTTTCCATTAGAAATTATTACAAGATATTGATTATAGTGCCCTGTGCCATACAGTAAATCCTTGTTGCCTATGTATTTTATGTATAGTAGTTTGTTATTCCCATATTCCTAATTTGTCCCTCTATTCCTTTCTCCTTTGGTAACTGTAAGTTTATTTTTTATGTCTGTGAATCTATTTCTGTTTTGTTTATAGATTCACTTGTATTATATCTTAGATTCCATGCATTAGTGATATCATATAATATTTGTCTCTATATGACTTACTTCACTTAGTATGATATTATCTAGGTCCATCCATGTTGCTGCAAAAGTTGTGCCCATATTTTAATCAGGCTGTTTTTTTGATATGAAGTTATATGAGCTGTTTATGTATACTGGATGTTAACCCCTTATCAGTCATGAAGTGAAGTGAAGTGAAGTCGTTCAGTTGTGTCTGACTCTTTGCAACCCCATGGACTGGTAGGAGCCCTACCAGGCTCCTCCATCCATGGGATTTTCCAGGCAAGAGTACTGGAGTGGGTTGCCAGTTCCTTCTCCAGGGGATCTTCCCGACCCAGGGATCGAACCTGGGTCTCCCTCATTGTAAGCAGAGGTGTTTACTGTCTGAGCCACCAGGGAAGTCTTTAATCAGTCATATAATTTGCAAATGTATTCTCCTATTCTGAGGGTTGTCATTTCATCTTGTTTATGGTTTCCTTTGCTATGCAAAAGCTTTTAAGTTTAAATAGATCCCACTTGTTTATTTTTGCTTTTATTTTCATTACTCTAGGAGGTGGGTCAAAAAACATCTTGGTGTGATTTATGTCAAAGTGTATTTTGCCTATGTTCTATTTTAGGAGTTTTATGGTTTTAGGTCTTCCATTTAAGCCTTTAACCTATTTTGAGTTTGTATTTGCATGTGGTATGAAGAAATGTTTTAATTTTGTTCTTTCACATGTAGGTGTCCAGTTTTCCCAGCACCACTTATTGAAGAGACTGTTTTTTCTCCATTGTATATTCTTGCCTCCTTTGTCATAGATTAATTGACTATAGGTATGTGGCTTTATTTCTGGGCTTTCTGTCCTGTTCTATTGACCTATGTGTCTGTTTTTGTGCCAGTACTATGGTGGTTTGATTACTATAACTTTGTGGTATGGTCTGAAGTCAGGAAGCCTAATTCCTCCAGCTTTGTTCTTTTTTTCTCAAGATTGCTTTGGCTATTTGGGGTATAATTGACTTCTTATCCTCCATGTCTCAGTTCAGTGTCACCTCATCAAAGAGGTCTTCTCTTACCTCAGTTGTTTTCTGTCTCAACACCATGTCCTTTTCCTTCATAGAACTTATTGCCATCTGTACAGATTTGCTTGTCTTCCTCACTGTAAACTCACTGTAAGACAGAAGCCTTATTTGTCTTGTGCAGTGTTGTATTCCCAGCACCCAATACACAGCGTTCACTGAGAAATGGCAGTTGATGAGAAAGAATTAAACTCCTGATGAGAGAATGGAAAAAACAAAGTGATAGCCTACGTTAGCGCCTTGCCCAGGTGCCACCTGCCATTGCAGCTGGCACCAGGAAGTCTCTATGTCATAGGGAAAGTGCAAATTTGGCCAGCCATTCTCAAATGCAGCAGCACATCAGAGTCCCTGGGGATTAAAAAAAAGAATAGTAACATGGCCTCTCCTCCCTGCAATGTCAAGGTTCTGATGTAATCTGAGTGGCTCTGGTAGATATCCTTTGGGCACTATCTCAAGATTGCCACTGGGTGGAGCAGTGGGACTGTGTTTTGGAGTAGAGACGGGGCTCTACTATAGGCAGATTTGTTTTGGGTGTTTGTTGGCAACTCTTACCTCGGATCTTATTCCAGGAGTGTTGGCTTGACAGTGCCTCCAGGAAAGTTCTAGTCCTGGTTTCTTTTCCTTGTCCTTTCAGGTTCACAATAAAAGAAAAAACAAACCCTACCTAACCTTTCCTCACCTCTCCTAACCTGCCCTTACAAAGCTGCAACACCATTCTCTCGCTTCTGCCCTCCATTTTCCTTCCCCCTGCCCACCTTTATTGAGATACAATTGACAGATAACATTGCATAAATTTAAGGTGTTCAACATGATTTGATACATGTATATGTTGTGAAATGACTACTACAATAAAGTTAGTTAATACCTTTTTCACATCACATAGCTACCACTGTTTCTGAGAACATTTAAGACCTATCCTCTAAGCAACCTTCAAGTATTTAATACAACATTGTTAACAATAGCCACCACCTTGTACCCTAGGTAGCCAGAATTTACTCATCTTATAATGGAAACTGTGTATGCTTTCACCAATATCTTCCCATTTTCCCCAGTCCCCAGTCCCTGACAACCACCATTCTACTCTGTCTCTATGCTGTTGCTAAGTGGCTTCAGTCGTGTCCGACTCTGTGTGACCCCATGGACGGCAGCCTACCAGGCTCTGCCATCCCTGGGATTTTCCAGGCAAGATTACTGGAGTGGGTTGCCCTTGCCTTCTCCACTCTGTTTCTATAAGTTTGACTTTTTTTAGATACTACATATAAGTGAGATAATATGGTATTTGTCTTTCACTATCTGACTTATTTCACTTAGCATAATGCCTTCAGTGTCCATCCATCTGTATTGTCATAAATGACAGAATTTCCTTTTTTACGGCTAAATAATATTCCATTGTGTGTGTGTGTGTGTGTGTGTGTGTGTATCACATTTTCTTTGTCCATTCATCCATCAATGGACAATTTGGTTGTTTTCATGTTTTAGTTATTGTGAATAATGCTGCAGTGAACATAGGTGTGGTGTACAGAAATCTCTTCCAGATAGTGACTTCACTTTCTTCAAATGTACCCAACCAGAGGTAAGATTGCTGAATCATATGATAGTTTTATTATATTTTTTATTTTTTGAAGACCCTCCATACTGTATTGTATAGTGGCTGTATCAATTTACAATCCTACCAACAGGGCACAAAGGCATACTGCACTCCACATCCTTAAATAACACTTGATATTTGTTATCTTTTTGATGTTAGCCACTCTATCATGTGTGAGATGATATTTAAATGTGTTTTTGATTTGTGTTTCCCTGATTATTAGTGACGTTGAGCATCTTTTCATATACCCATTAGCAATTTAGATGTGTTTCCTAGAAAAAAAATGTCTATTCAGGTCCTTTGCCTTTTTTTAAATTGGATTATTTGATTTTTGCTATTGAGTTCCTTATATATTTGGGTATTAACTCCTTCCACATATATGGCTTTCAAATATTTTCTCCCACTCTGTAGGTTGCCTTTTCATTTTTTATTATTTCTTTTGCTGTGCACAAGCACTAAAAGTTTGATGTCATCTTATGTGTGTGTGTGCTCAGTCGTGTCCAACTCTTTTTGATCCCTTGGACTGTAGCTTGCCAGGTTCCTCTGTCCATAGCATTTTCCAGGCAAGAATACTAGAGTGGATCGCCATTCCTTCTCCAGGGCATATTCCCCATCTGGGGATTGAACCCATGTCTTTTTTGGCTCCTGCGTTGGCAGGTGGGTTCTTTACCACAGCATCGCCTGGGAAGCCTTACTTGTTGATATTGTCCTACTTATTAATTTTTGGTTTTGTTGTTTGTGCTTTTGGTGTTTTATACAAAAAAAATCACTGCCAAGACTAATGTGAAGGCGATTTTACCTTATGTTTTATTCTTGGAGTTTTGCAGTTTCAGATTTTATATTTAAGCCTTTAATCCATTTTGAATTAATGTTTGTGAGCTGTGTAAGATAGGAGTCTACTTTTATTCTTCTTCATGTGGATATCTAGTTTTCCCATTACCTTTTATTGAAGAGACCATCCTTTCCCCATTGAATATTGTTGGCTCCCTTGTCAAGTATTAGTTGACTGTATACAGGTTGGTTTATTTCTGGCCTCTATTTCTATTCCATTGACCTATTTGTCTGTTTTATGCCAGTGCCATGTTATTTTGATTACTATAGCTTTGTAATATAGTTGGAGATCAGGAAGTGTGATGCCTCCTACTTTGTTCTTTCTCAGGATTGCTTTGGTTATTTGTGATTCCATATGATTGGACTATTTGTCTTATTTCCATGAAAAATGTCATTGGAATTTTAATAGAACTTGCATTGAATCTGTACCTCCACTTTTCTTTCTCTTCTTTTTTTTTTAACCTTTTTTGTTTTCTCTTCCTCTTTTTCTTTCTGGGAACCACTCTGCAACATGGTTTATTTACCTGTAAAATGAGGATAAGAGTAGTATTGTGAAAGTCTAAGGAGATACCACATGCCAAATTGCATTGATCTATCTTCATAAGCCCTCACAATGCTTTGATAATCTGCATAGTAGTGGTAGCTCTTCTGTTTAAGCAAACATGGTTTTATTAATGTTGTTTTTAAGAGCATGTATTATGTAAAGTGAGTTATAGTTGAAAAGTATTTGGGGAGAAAATCTCCACACACCACTCCCCTGCCTTTTGCTATCCATAATTAACCAGCCTCTTAGTTAACTGGATGGGGAAGGGGTGGGGGGTGGGTAACAGAGGGTTAATAAGAGGTATTTTGTTTTCACCTGAAAAGTGGAGATCATAATAGTGCTTACTTTGTAGACTTGTACTAAACGAATTAACATATGCAAAAACTTGAAACAGAACCTGAAACATAAAAAACATGAGTTTTCAGCCTATGATCCCTACCCTCAAACAGTTTAGGTTTCAGTTGGAGAGGTAAGTCTCTTGCAGTAGAAGATCTTTTAACAGTACATGTTACCTCTTATCATTACATACATGGATTGCATGTAGTGTTAGACCCTAAAAGTGCCAATCAGGTAGACTAAACAATAAAAGCACCAAGATCAGAGCAGAAGAAAGTCCTTTGGAGTGGAGTGATCAGAGATGACTTTATGGAAAATGTAGGACTTGGGATAGGCCCCAGAAATATGCCAGGGGGTGAGTAGATGGAGCTAGAGCAATGCAGTGGGGGCAAAAGAACATGGGCTTAGAGACAGAAATGCCTGTAGGGTGGAGGGGGAGGTCAGACCTCTTTGAAATGCATTTAAGGAAGCCCCCTTTCACATGGCCTATTGGTAAAACACCAAACTAAAAAGAGAAACATTTCCTAACATCCAAGAGCTAGCCTAGTACTATCAGTTGGCCTTGGTGTTGGTAGGTGCTGGCCTGGCACTAGTAGCAACACCAAACTAAAGCTTGGTGTTCTGTCGATCCCCCAAAATTTCACAGATTATCAGTATCAGATCAGGCAACTCTGCAACTATGATGGATCAAGACAAATCAAGACTACTCCATAATGTCTGAACCCAGACAAAATACGAACATTGTCCAAACCACAGAAATGACCGAATATTTCTCCTTCCTGACTAATATGAGTGACCACTGCTTCTTTATCAATTAGTCTCATTCTAGTCTGTCCCCCACCCCTGATAAAATTGACTGAGATACTCAATCACAGGACGGCTCTGTTTTCTGATGGCACCCAACCCAGACTGAACCACAGATTCCTTTGACCCTCCCCCAAGTCACTCAACCAAAGCTCAAAGCCTAGAATAAGTTTGTTCGGCACCCTTTTTTTGTTGAGATGCCTCACAGTTCTCCATGGTGTAGATTCTCACTAAGTGACAAACCCACTTTGATCACTGTATGTGTGTTCCTGGGAGTCTTTGGCTAGTGGTGGTGAAGTCCCTAAATCATGTCCGACTCTTGTGACCCCATGGACTGTAGCCTGCAAGGTCCCTCTGTCCATGGAATTCGCCAGGCAAGAATACTGAAGTGAGTTGCCATTTCCTTCTCCAGGGGATCTTCCTGACCCAGGAATTAAACCTGGGTCTCCTGTAGAGCTTCATCAATATATGTATGTTCCTGGGAGTCTTTTGCTAGAGGACATTGATATCATCACTAAAATTATTGAAGTCTATGGATGAAGGTCTGCCACTCAGTTTCATTTCAGGAATTCCCCAGACACATCCAAGAAACGTCTGAAACATTCACAATACAACACAGCATGATAAATGAAATGACAGAAGCAATTGCAGGCTCTGTGGAGACAGAGAAAGACTACTTTTAGTAACAAATCACAACCCCACAATCCAATGTGCATCATACTTCCTTTTGTCCTGATCACACTCCAGTTACAGAGGTGACTCAGCTTCTATCTGCTGTTGTTCCTACACCAACACCTGGGCAGTGTCTTTTCACTTCCCAACAAGACTTTCAGCCACAGCTGGTTTTTCTCTGTAATATCTGGCTACGGGGATACAGGTCCACACTTCAGGGCTCTGCTACTGCTAAGTCACTTCAGTCATGTCCAACTCTGTGCAACCCCATAGACGGCAGCCCAGCAGGCTCCCCCATCCCTGGGATTCTCCAGGCAAGAACACTGGAGTGGGTTGCCCTTTCCTTCTCCAATGCATGAAAGTGAAAAGTGAAACGGAAGTCGCTCAGTCATGTCTGACCCTCAGCGACCCCATGGACTGCAGCCTTCCAGGCTCCTCCATCCATGGGATTTTCCAGGCAAGAGTACTGGAGTGGGTTGCCAGTTCCTTCTCCAGGGGATCTTCCCGACCCAGGGATCGAACCTGGGTCTCCCTCATTGTAAGCAGAGGTGTTTACTGTCTGAGCCACCAGGGAAGTCTTTAATCAGTCATATAATTTGCAAATGTATTCTCCTATTCTGAGGGTTGTCATTTCATCTTGTTTATGGTTTCCTTTGCTATGCAAAAGCTTTTAAGTTTAAATAGATCCCACTTGTTTATTTTTGCTTTTATTTTCATTACTCTAGGAGGTGGGTCAAAAAACATCTTGGTGTGATTTATGTCAAAGTGTATTTTGCCTATGTTCTATTTTAGGAGTTTTATGGTTTTAGGTCTTCCATTTAAGCCTTTAACCTATTTTGAGTTTGTATTTGCATGTGGTATGAAGAAATGTTTTAATTTTGTTCTTTCACATGTAGGTGTCCAGTTTTCCCAGCACCACTTATTGAAGAGACTGTTTTTTCTCCATTGTATATTCTTGCCTCCTTTGTCATAGATTAATTGACTATAGGTATGTGGCTTTATTTCTGGGCTTTCTGTCCTGTTCTATTGACCTATGTGTCTGTTTTTGTGCCAGTACTATGGTGGTTTGATTACTATAACTTTGTGGTATGGTCTGAAGTCAGGAAGCCTAATTCCTCCAGCTTTGTTCTTTTTTTCTCAAGATTGCTTTGGCTATTTGGGGTATAATTGACTTCTTATCCTCCATGTCTCAGTTCAGTGTCACCTCATCAAAGAGGTCTTCTCTTACCTCAGTTGTTTTCTGTCTCAACACCATGTCCTTTTCCTTCATAGAACTTATTGCCATCTGTACAGATTTGCTTGTCTTCCTCACTGTAAACTCACTGTAAGACAGAAGCCTTATTTGTCTTGTGCAGTGTTGTATTCCCAGCACCCAATACACAGCGTTCACTGAGAAATGGCAGTTGATGAGAAAGAATTAAACTCCTGATGAGAGAATGGAAAAAACAAAGTGATAGCCTACGTTAGCGCCTTGCCCAGGTGCCACCTGCCATTGCAGCTGGCACCAGGAAGTCTCTATGTCATAGGGAAAGTGCAAATTTGGCCAGCCATTCTCAAATGCAGCAGCACATCAGAGTCCCTGGGGATTAAAAAAAAGAATAGTAACATGGCCTCTCCTCCCTGCAATGTCAAGGTTCTGATGTAATCTGAGTGGCTCTGGTAGATATCCTTTGGGCACTATCTCAAGATTGCCACTGGGTGGAGCAGTGGGACTGTGTTTTGGAGTAGAGACGGGGCTCTACTATAGGCAGATTTGTTTTGGGTGTTTGTTGGCAACTCTTACCTCGGATCTTATTCCAGGAGTGTTGGCTTGACAGTGCCTCCAGGAAAGTTCTAGTCCTGGTTTCTTTTCCTTGTCCTTTCAGGTTCACAATAAAAGAAAAAACAAACCCTACCTAACCTTTCCTCACCTCTCCTAACCTGCCCTTACAAAGCTGCAACACCATTCTCTCGCTTCTGCCCTCCATTTTCCTTCCCCCTGCCCACCTTTATTGAGATACAATTGACAGATAACATTGCATAAATTTAAGGTGTTCAACATGATTTGATACATGTATATGTTGTGAAATGACTACTACAATAAAGTTAGTTAATACCTTTTTCACATCACATAGCTACCACTGTTTCTGAGAACATTTAAGACCTATCCTCTAAGCAACCTTCAAGTATTTAATACAACATTGTTAACAATAGCCACCACCTTGTACCCTAGGTAGCCAGAATTTACTCATCTTATAATGGAAACTGTGTATGCTTTCACCAATATCTTCCCATTTTCCCCAGTCCCCAGTCCCTGACAACCACCATTCTACTCTGTCTCTATGCTGTTGCTAAGTGGCTTCAGTCGTGTCCGACTCTGTGTGACCCCATGGACGGCAGCCTACCAGGCTCTGCCATCCCTGGGATTTTCCAGGCAAGATTACTGGAGTGGGTTGCCCTTGCCTTCTCCACTCTGTTTCTATAAGTTTGACTTTTTTTAGATACTACATATAAGTGAGATAATATGGTATTTGTCTTTCACTATCTGACTTATTTCACTTAGCATAATGCCTTCAGTGTCCATCCATCTGTATTGTCATAAATGACAGAATTTCCTTTTTTACGGCTAAATAATATTCCATTGTGTGTGTGTGTGTGTGTGTGTGTGTGTATCACATTTTCTTTGTCCATTCATCCATCAATGGACAATTTGGTTGTTTTCATGTTTTAGTTATTGTGAATAATGCTGCAGTGAACATAGGTGTGGTGTACAGAAATCTCTTCCAGATAGTGACTTCACTTTCTTCAAATGTACCCAACCAGAGGTAAGATTGCTGAATCATATGATAGTTTTATTATATTTTTTATTTTTTGAAGACCCTCCATACTGTATTGTATAGTGGCTGTATCAATTTACAATCCTACCAACAGGGCACAAAGGCATACTGCACTCCACATCCTTAAATAACACTTGATATTTGTTATCTTTTTGATGTTAGCCACTCTATCATGTGTGAGATGATATTTAAATGTGTTTTTGATTTGTGTTTCCCTGATTATTAGTGACGTTGAGCATCTTTTCATATACCCATTAGCAATTTAGATGTGTTTCCTAGAAAAAAAATGTCTATTCAGGTCCTTTGCCTTTTTTTAAATTGGATTATTTGATTTTTGCTATTGAGTTCCTTATATATTTGGGTATTAACTCCTTCCACATATATGGCTTTCAAATATTTTCTCCCACTCTGTAGGTTGCCTTTTCATTTTTTATTATTTCTTTTGCTGTGCACAAGCACTAAAAGTTTGATGTCATCTTATGTGTGTGTGTGCTCAGTCGTGTCCAACTCTTTTTGATCCCTTGGACTGTAGCTTGCCAGGTTCCTCTGTCCATAGCATTTTCCAGGCAAGAATACTAGAGTGGATCGCCATTCCTTCTCCAGGGCATATTCCCCATCTGGGGATTGAACCCATGTCTTTTTTGGCTCCTGCGTTGGCAGGTGGGTTCTTTACCACAGCATCGCCTGGGAAGCCTTACTTGTTGATATTGTCCTACTTATTAATTTTTGGTTTTGTTGTTTGTGCTTTTGGTGTTTTATACAAAAAAAAATCACTGCCAAGACTAATGTGAAGGCGATTTTACCTTATGTTTTATTCTTGGAGTTTTGCAGTTTCAGATTTTATATTTAAGCCTTTAATCCATTTTGAATTAATGTTTGTGAGCTGTGTAAGATAGGAGTCTACTTTTATTCTTCTTCATGTGGATATCTAGTTTTCCCATTACCTTTTATTGAAGAGACCATCCTTTCCCCATTGAATATTGTTGGCTCCCTTGTCAAGTATTAGTTGACTGTATACAGGTTGGTTTATTTCTGGCCTCTATTTCTATTCCATTGACCTATTTGTCTGTTTTATGCCAGTGCCATGTTATTTTGATTACTATAGCTTTGTAATATAGTTGGAGATCAGGAAGTGTGATGCCTCCTACTTTGTTCTTTCTCAGGATTGCTTTGGTTATTTGTGATTCCATATGATTGGACTATTTGTCTTATTTCCATGAAAAATGTCATTGGAATTTTAATAGAACTTGCATTGAATCTGTACCTCCACTTTTCTTTCTCTTCTTTTTTTTTTAACCTTTTTTGTTTTCTCTTCCTCTTTTTCTTTCTGGGAACCACTCTGCAACATGGTTTATTTACCTGTAAAATGAGGATAAGAGTAGTATTGTGAAAGTCTAAGGAGATACCACATGCCAAATTGCATTGATCTATCTTCATAAGCCCTCACAATGCTTTGATAATCTGCATAGTAGTGGTAGCTCTTCTGTTTAAGCAAACATGGTTTTATTAATGTTGTTTTTAAGAGCATGTATTATGTAAAGTGAGTTATAGTTGAAAAGTATTTGGGGAGAAAATCTCCACACACCACTCCCCTGCCTTTTGCTATCCATAATTAACCAGCCTCTTAGTTAACTGGATGGGGAAGGGGTGGGGGGTGGGTAACAGAGGGTTAATAAGAGGTATTTTGTTTTCACCTGAAAAGTGGAGATCATAATAGTGCTTACTTTGTAGACTTGTACTAAACGAATTAACATATGCAAAAACTTGAAACAGAACCTGAAACATAAAAAACATGAGTTTTCAGCCTATGATCCCTACCCTCAAACAGTTTAGGTTTCAGTTGGAGAGGTAAGTCTCTTGCAGTAGAAGATCTTTTAACAGTACATGTTACCTCTTATCATTACATACATGGATTGCATGTAGTGTTAGACCCTAAAAGTGCCAATCAGGTAGACTAAACAATAAAAGCACCAAGATCAGAGCAGAAGAAAGTCCTTTGGAGTGGAGTGATCAGAGATGACTTTATGGAAAATGTAGGACTTGGGATAGGCCCCAGAAATATGCCAGGGGGTGAGTAGATGGAGCTAGAGCAATGCAGTGGGGGCAAAAGAACATGGGCTTAGAGACAGAAATGCCTGTAGGGTGGAGGGGGAGGTCAGACCTCTTTGAAATGCATTTAAGGAAGCCCCCTTTCACATGGCCTATTGGTAAAACACCAAACTAAAAAGAGAAACATTTCCTAACATCCAAGAGCTAGCCTAGTACTATCAGTTGGCCTTGGTGTTGGTAGGTGCTGGCCTGGCACTAGTAGCAACACCAAACTAAAGCTTGGTGTTCTGTCGATCCCCCAAAATTTCACAGATTATCAGTATCAGATCAGGCAACTCTGCAACTATGATGGATCAAGACAAATCAAGACTACTCCATAATGTCTGAACCCAGACAAAATACGAACATTGTCCAAACCACAGAAATGACCGAATATTTCTCCTTCCTGACTAATATGAGTGACCACTGCTTCTTTATCAATTAGTCTCATTCTAGTCTGTCCCCCACCCCTGATAAAATTGACTGAGATACTCAATCACAGGACGGCTCTGTTTTCTGATGGCACCCAACCCAGACTGAACCACAGATTCCTTTGACCCTCCCCCAAGTCACTCAACCAAAGCTCAAAGCCTAGAATAAGTTTGTTCGGCACCCTTTTTTTGTTGAGATGCCTCACAGTTCTCCATGGTGTAGATTCTCACTAAGTGACAAACCCACTTTGATCACTGTATGTGTGTTCCTGGGAGTCTTTGGCTAGTGGTGGTGAAGTCCCTAAATCATGTCCGACTCTTGTGACCCCATGGACTGTAGCCTGCAAGGTCCCTCTGTCCATGGAATTCGCCAGGCAAGAATACTGAAGTGAGTTGCCATTTCCTTCTCCAGGGGATCTTCCTGACCCAGGAATTAAACCTGGGTCTCCTGTAGAGCTTCATCAATATATGTATGTTCCTGGGAGTCTTTTGCTAGAGGACATTGATATCATCACTAAAATTATTGAAGTCTATGGATGAAGGTCTGCCACTCAGTTTCATTTCAGGAATTCCCCAGACACATCCAAGAAACGTCTGAAACATTCACAATACAACACAGCATGATAAATGAAATGACAGAAGCAATTGCAGGCTCTGTGGAGACAGAGAAAGACTACTTTTAGTAACAAATCACAACCCCACAATCCAATGTGCATCATACTTCCTTTTGTCCTGATCACACTCCAGTTACAGAGGTGACTCAGCTTCTATCTGCTGTTGTTCCTACACCAACACCTGGGCAGTGTCTTTTCACTTCCCAACAAGACTTTCAGCCACAGCTGGTTTTTCTCTGTAATATCTGGCTACGGGGATACAGGTCCACACTTCAGGGCTCTGCTACTGCTAAGTCACTTCAGTCATGTCCAACTCTGTGCAACCCCATAGACGGCAGCCCAGCAGGCTCCCCCATCCCTGGGATTCTCCAGGCAAGAACACTGGAGTGGGTTGCCCTTTCCTTCTCCAATGCATGAAAGTGAAAAGTGAAACGGAAGTCGCTCAGTCATGTCTGACCCTCAGCGACCCCATGGACTGCAGCCTTCCAGGCTCCTCCATCCATGGGATTTTCCAGGCAAGAGTACTGGAGTGGGTTGCCATTGCCTTCTCCGTACTTCAGGGTGGTTAAATACAAAACCCAACATAATTTGTTAACTAATGCTCATGCAGGAACCATCTTGTAGCTATTTTTAATGCTTTAGAGGAACATCAACTTTATGTTGATGATATTCCAAAGTATATTCTCAAGTGTTGTTCTTGAAGATTTGTTTGGTTCCAAACTTTCCTAACCCACTGAGGGGGTGGACAAGGTGGTGTAAGTATTTCATGCTAACCTTATTCTCAAGGAGTGTACCATCTGACTTAAGAGACAGCAAATCATTGACAAATAAAATAAGAATACGGAAGAGTGTGCTAATTACACGGTTCTTTGAAAGCTACCTGAACTTGCCCCATAAATGCATGAGGAATTCTCACAGGAAGCTCACCATGTGTCAAGTGAGTCTAGGATGCCTTTGTAGAGAAAGAAGAGAGGGTAAAATATGCTTTAGAGCAAAGGGCTTGTTTTTTGGAGAGGGGAGCATTTCATGCTTTGATTGACTTTAGTATAAAATGAATTGGGATAATTAATTAATTTTGAGGGCATTATGCAGTGCTCCTTTAAGACCACTGTAGCCAACCAAGGATCTCACAAATACAATGCTAAAAATGTTCACTGTTTACTATAATCCTAGTTCTCCTGAGAAATGTCACCAAGCACCTATCTGCACATTTCATCAAATATGAATTTTCTTAGATTAGAAAAAAACACAAAATCACAAGTGTGCAAAGGCCTGCAACTTCTGATTGGAAGAGTTGCCAAGGAGAATTCCTACATCAATAGCATCTGCAAACCCACACCTGTCACAAGTGATGGAATTCACTTTAACCTTCATTCTTCATTGTCACTATATATTTTTTAGTTATTCTGGTAGGTGTCATGTATTTTGGTCATATACTTATTTTTATAGAGAACAATTTGTATACTTTGTTCCCATGCATGTCTCTGTGGTTTCAATTTTTTAAATATATTACACACAGGATTCCATATAGTGTAGTCATTTTATATGCCCAGTTTCTGATCACAGTATAATTTTCTTTAGTATAATAGTAAGATGTCCATAATGAATTAAAAGTGAAAACTTCTTTCTGGCATGGTTGTTAACATAATTTTTTTCAAAAAAAATTAAAGCAATTTTATTTTATTGTTGTGAGAACACTAAACATGAGATTTACCTTCTTAGAAAATGTTTAAATGTGTAATATGTTACCGTTGACTACAGGTGAAATCTTATACAACAGATCTCTAGAACTTATTTGCCTTGTTTAACTGAAACTTTATGCCAATTGATTAGTAATTTCTCATGTTCCCCTCCTCTAAACCCATGGGAGCCATCATTCCACGGTTTGATTGTATGAACTTGACTTTTTTAGATACTTCATATAAGTGGAATCATGCAGTATTTGTCTTTCTGTGACTAGCTTATTTCATTTAGCAAAATGTCTTCATTATGGGAATACCAGACCACCTTACCTGCCTCCTAAGAAACCTGTATGCAGGTTGAGAAGCAACAGTTAGAACCAGACATGGAACACGGACTAGTTCAAAATTAGGAAAGGAGTACATCAAAGCTGTATATTGTCACCCTTTTTATTTAACTTCTATGCAGAGTACATTGTGAGAAACACTGGGCTAGATGAAGCACAAGCTGGGATCAAGATTGCCGGGAGAAATATCAATAACCTCAGATACGTAGATGACACTACAGTTATGACAGAAAGCAAAGAGGAACTAAAGAGCCTCTTGATGAAAGTGAAAGAGGAGAGTGAAAAAGCTGGCTTAAAACTCAACATTCAAAAAACGAAAATCATGGCATCTGGTCCCATCATTTCATGGCAAATAGATGGGGAAACAATGAAAACAGCGACAAAGACTTTATTTTCTTGGGCTTCAAAATCACTGCAGATGGTGACTGCAGCCATGCAATTAAAAGATGCTTACTCCTTGGAAGAAAAGCTATGACCTACCTAGATAGCATATTAAAAAGCACAGACCTTTGAAGGTCTGTATAGTCAAAGCTATGGTTTTTCTAGTCGTCATGTATGGATGTGACAGTTGAACCTTAAAGAAGGCTGAGCACTGAAGAATTGCTACTTTTGAACTGTGATGTTGGAGAAGACTCTTGAGAGTCACTTGGACTGCAAAGAGATGAAACCAGTCAATTCTAAAGGAAATCAATCCTGACTATTCATTGGAAAGACTGATGCCAAAGCTTAAGCTCCAATACTTTGGCTACCTGATGCAAACAGCTGACTCATTGGAAAAGACCCTGATGCTGGGAAAGATTGAAGTCAGGAGGAGAAGGGGACAACAGAGGACAAGATGGTTGAATGGCATCACTGACTCAATGGACATGAGTTTAAACAAACTCAAGGAGATAGTGAAGGACACAGGAGCCTCGTGTGCGGCAGTCCATGGGGTCGCAAAGAGTGGGACACGACTCAGTGACTGAACAACAACATCTTCAAGGTTCATCAGTGTTATCATATATTGCAGAAACTCCTTTATTTTTTTATAACTTTCCTTGTTTATTCTTTTTATTTTGTGTGGTTTTTTTTTTTTTTTACTTTTTATTTTTATTGGAGTATAGTGGCTTTACACTGTGTCAGTTTCTGATGTAGAGCAAAGTGAATCAGCCATAAGTATACATATATTCCCTCTTTTTTGGATTTTCTTCCCATTTAAGTCACCACAGAGCACCAAGCAGAGTTCCCTGTAGGTTCTCATTAGTTATCTATTTTATATATAGTAGTGTATTTTCTATGATGAGTATCAGTTCACTTCAGTTGCTCAGTCATGTCCGACTGTTTGTGACCCCATGAATCACAGCACGCCAGGCCTCCCTGTCCATCACCAATTCCCAGAGTTTACCCAAACTCACGTCCATTGAGTCGGTGATGCCATCCAGCCATCTCATCCTCTGTCGTCCCCTTCTCCTCCTGCCCCCAATCCCTCCCAGCATCAGGGTCTTTTCCAATGAGTCAACTCTTCGCATGAGGTGGCCAAAGTACTGGAGTTTCAGAGTCAGCATCAAGGAGAGATAAGGAAGCCTTCCTCAGTAATCAGTGTGATCAATGATGAGTATATGCTACCTTCAAAATCATAAATATTTTAAAATCATAAAAATATTAAGGTAAACCCATAGAAAAAGAATATCACACAGTAAAAACTAAAGTTTATTGAGTCTAAAATAGAAAATATTTTGCATATTATATAGATTTTAATTTTGTTTGTTATAAAATAAGTGTTAATTTATCTTTTATGGATAATGACTCTATGGCTTTTTAACTTTAAGTAATTTAAATTAATTTTGTGTGATTTATTTCAGTGTAAACTAGTAAAGTTTTGGGTTGATTTTCAGTTTTTAATATTGTCCCATTTGTTTTTCCCTTGTGTTTAGCATAGTCACTTTTCAACAGTGTCACCAGTATCAAAATAATATCTAGACCAGAAAATCAAAAGTGCATCCAGAATAATTGTTTATTGGCAAGGTGTTCCTGCATAGAAATATCTTAGTTTTATTTTATGTGCCTACTCTACATTGAAAAAACATGCTTATATAACACATTGTCAAATTTTTTTCTTTAATCTAACTATTAAAAATTCTCTGGAAAAATAGCTAAATTTTTACTTAATCTTTTTACAGATAATAATCTCATTATGTTAAGTGACATAAGTTGGACAGAGAAAGACAATACTCTATGTTAGCACTTATATGTGGAATCTAAAAAATAAAAAACAGATGAATATAACTCTCATTGGAAAAAATTAATCAATAGTCAATCTAATAAAGAAATGGAAAATTTTATCCAAGCCAACCCGAGGATTATAACCCAGGAGACAGTCTTTCAGAAAGCTCTGAGGTCAAAGCACAGTTATGTAACTTTGGGGGACAAAGGATAATGCATCAAAAGGTTTTACCTCAAAGTAGCATCTTGATGGTGTAAACTGTCCAGTGAGTGGGTAGTGGGTCATCGTGACCCCTTACAGGAAATGTTATCTCCCAAAGAATTACTTTGCTTTTTTCTTTCCTGGTGAGCAGGTCTTCCAGTGTCCTCAGTGAGGATCTGCTGCTGCTGCTGCTGCTAAGTCGTGTCAGTCGTGTCTGACTGTATGTGACCCCATAGATGGCAGCCCACCAGGCTCCCCCGTCCCTGGGATTCTCCAGGCAAGAACACTGGAGTGGGTTGCCATTTCCTTCTCCAATGCATGAAAGTGAAAAGTGAAAGTGAAGTCGTTCAGTTGTGTCCGACTCCTCGAGACCCCATGGACTGTAGCCTACCAGGTTCCTCCGTCCATAGGATTTCCCAGGCAAGAGTACTGGAGTGGGGTGCCATTCTAATTAATGTATAATACAGATTTGCTGTTGTTTAGTCACTAAGTCTTGTCCAACTCTTTTGTGACCCCATAGATTGTAGACTGCCAGGCTCCTCTGTCCATGGGATTTCCCAGGCAAGAATACTGGAGTGGGTTGCCATTTCCTTCTCTAGGAGATCTTCCCGACCCAGGAATCTAACCCACATCACCTGCATTGCAGGTAGATTCTTTACCACTGAGCCACCTGGGAAGCCAAAGAGGAAGGAGTAGTGTGGCCCAAAAGGACAGAGAGATAATTTTATGTTTAAAATTTTTCTTGTTTTAAAAATAATTTTATTTCCTCATAACAGAAATAGACTTAGATGTACAGAGAAAAAACTAGTGGTTACCAGTGGGGAGAAGGAAGGGAGGAGCAGCAAGATAAAGGTAGGGGATTAACTACTATGTATAAAATAAATAAAAGATAAGGATAGATTGCACAGCACAGGTAAATATAGCCACTATTTGATAATAACTTTAAAAAATATAAAAAATATTGACTCCTCATGTTGTACACCTGAAACTAACATAATATTAAGTTCGCTTCAGTTCAGTCGCTCAATTGTGTCTGACTCTTTGCGACTCCATAGACTATAGCCCACCAGGCTCCTCTGTCCATGGGACTTTTCAGGCAAGAATACTGGAGTGGGTTGCCATGCCCTCCTCCAGGGGATCTTCCCAACCCAGGAATCGAATTCAGGTCACTTACACCTCCTGCATAGGCAGGCAGATTCTTTACCACTAGCACCACCTGGGAAGGCCTCTGAAAGGATAACTGAGACTAAAGTCCAACTCTACAGATTACCAACTCCATCCACTAGCTCAAACTCTACTTCCAAGAAACAGTAGAATGTCTGGACAGTGTCATGGTGATTTGAATGGAAACTGAAGGAGGTATTCAATAAATAGTAAAACAGGGCCTCATAGACTGTACATTCCAGCATGGTTTCCCTTGCGGACTTTTGCTCATATAAGAGATTAAATGAGTTGCTTCAAAGTGTTCTTTATGGTTTATCTGGGTGATACAGAGGGTACCTAGTGCTCAGTTGCAGAGGAGGAGGGTAGGATGTGTGTATGAAGATATTTTGTTGGGGAAAAGCCTGATAGGTACAGAGAGGATAGATCCATTACCTCAAGTGACTTTTATTCACTTGGCTTTATTCTAACAAAATTCAATGTGAGATTTATGAATAATTGGAAAAAACAAATGGAATAAATGGATGTATTCTTTGCAAACATTTCAGCATACCAATTCAATCAATATTTTAATTCTTCCATTTTACCTTCCCCTTTTCATTCCAATGTGTGCACATTTGCAAAGGCTCATCATAATGGTGAATATCAGTGAGAGCATTCAGAAGGGAGAAGAACCTCCTAGAAATAGTTTTGTAAGTATTAATGGAGAAAATTACAGACTCAGGATACAACCAAACAAATGTACAAATAACTTCTGACATTCTGCCTTGTAGAGTATGGTCAATGTAAATATCCCCTGTAGTCTAAGTACTTTTCTTCTTGGATTAGATTAGTTAGTTTAGTAAACTAAATATTAAGAGTTTTATGGAATGATGTGTAACCTTGGCTCAATTACTTCACATTTCAAAGCTTCCATCTCTTTGTCTTATAAAGTTAGGAAAATATAAATTCCGACCTCTTAGTGTTATTTTGTGGATTGAATACAATAATGTACTCAAGTACTTAGCATAATTCCTGGCACGTAGGAAATGGTCAAAAAGTATTAGCTGTTATTGTCTAAGGTAAAACAAATGCCATTACAGTGGAAAGTACATGCTGTTCCAGAAAGAGCACTGAACTGGATGGCAAGAGTCCTGGATTCTAGTTCTAATTCTGCCATTAAATTGCTGTAATGGCCTTGGGAAAATGACAGAAATCTCTCTGGACCTTAGTTGGTTCACTTGTGAAAAATAAAGACATTAGGCTAGATGATTTCTAAGGGCCTGTCCAATTGTAAATATCATTTCACGATAATTCTATAACTCCCCTATGACAAAAAGTCCACTCTCTCTGTCTCCTACTAGCCCCAAAATAAGGAGAACTAACAGGTGTAAATTACTAGATTCAAAAGAAGTATTCACGAGATGATTAGAGGAAAATCCGTACAGGCTTCTCAGCTGTACTGCAGCACTTTTCTGCCCATGGCTGTAGTCTGTCATGATGAGGGGATGACAGTGCAAGCCGTGCAGAAACCTACAGGAGAAGGTGGCACAGGCCAGGAATGTGTCATGAGCCTGCCAAACGAGGTTGTGGAGCCCACGCCTGGTCATTGACATTTATGTGCCTCTACCTTTTACATTTGGAACAAATGGGAGTGCTTCAGACGCACCCATACAGTAGTTCTTTGATGACTGTCTGGAACAATGAAAACATCGCACTGAACATGCCTTTGGCTTTGTGTGGATGAATCATTACTGCAAATTTGTTCCTGAAAAAAAAAAAAAAGCTCTCTCCAGAGTCTGGAAGCATGTAGATTTCTCATGGTTATCATCTGGGATTGAAAGGCTATGTGGGAAATTGGTCCGTACTGATTTTTTTTTACTGGGGGGATATTAAAAGCACATCCAGTCCTGAAATTGTGTTTCTGCACCTGTTGTAGAAAAGACTAAGCAACATTTTATAGAAGCTCACTTGTAGACTTCCTTTTCTCTGGGGGCAAAACATAAAGAAAAAACAATAAAAAGATAAAGAAGTTTAGAAGGAAATATCTCGATGAATGTGCTGTTTCCAGAGAAAGAAACTAGCAAAATATTGATACTTTCAATCTGAGTGCTGGTCAGTTCCATTGGTTGAGTGTGTTGTCAGGGCATCCAAGGGACACCTACAAGGGATGTCAAGTATCCATAGAACCCAGGGGGCACCCAGGTGGCCAAAGGACAAGTTTTACTGACAGTGAGAAACAGCATCATGTTTCCATATGAACTGGACAAACCATTCCATCAGCATAAATGTGGGGAAATCTGGGGCACCACTCCCCTCACAGAAATCTAAGTAGTGGAAGGTAGTTAATGCATAATCGACTCCTTATCATGTACAAGGAAGGCACAAAGACAAGCCTATATGTTGTTTCATGCACAGTTTTGTGGGGTATATGCCCTTTGGTGTGGTCAACACATGTTTAGGGTTGGTCCTTCACTTTCAGGAGTGAGAAGTTAGATTGTATCCCTACCTCTTCCTCCAGGGTGATGAGGCTCTGAGGAAAGGATTCTCAGTAAGCAAGTTCATAATAGAGGAATTTCCAAAAATATTTCCAAAATAATTTGGCGGAATGACTTAATAATGACTCACACTCATTCGGTACTTATGTGTGACAAGGACTCTGAACATTTCTTTGGATGATTGATCTCATTTAAACATCACAATCATCCTCGGGAAATTAAGCCTCAGACAGAGGAAGTCTTCTATATGTGGTAAATGACAGGTCTCTGTGACTCCAAAGCCATCATGACATTTGTCATAATGATAATAGAAGACACAGCCCCTTCCTCGGGTAACAAGGAAGAATATAGGGAGGGGATAAGGACAAGGCTTATCATCAGAAAGCACAGTCTCTCTCCTGCCTATGACTCAGCTGCAGCTGTGACTCATAGAAGACTGAAGGTCACTCAGCAACTTGGAAATGGCCCTGGACTTTAGTATTGGAGCCAACACATGAGTGCTGTGATGCTGGCTGTTATCCTAAACTGACCTGCCTTTCCGCCACTCCCACGGACTTAAACATTCTTCTGCTTCCCACACCCACCTTCTCTCAGACAAATGTGATCAAAGACACAAATAAGATGCCTGGGTGTGCTGTTTGGGGGATGGGGCGGGTAAAGGTGGGTTCTGAGACACAAGAGAAGTTGACAAAGAATAAATTTCCAGGTTCCAGGAACTGAGCAGCGCCCCCCACCCACCCAGATTCATCTCTCAGCATTTACGTGGTAGGTGAGACCCCGGCCCCTCTGGTTGATCAGGTGACAGACATTCCTCCCACGGGATGCTGAGGAAATAGAATGTATCTCTCTCTCTCCTTCATCATCTGACCAGACTGGACACAAATTTCTCTAAGCGAAACCCCGTTCTCATCCTCAGGTGCAAAAATAAAATAGCTGCCTTATATAAGGCTCTGCAGTTCCCCCACATTAAATGACAGTGGGTTGATCTGGTTTGCAGAGGTGTCGCTGAGATCAAAGCCACTAATGGTGGGTATTCACTTCCAGCAGTCTCTGTATTAATCATCAATTTTCTACCTGACACGAGCAAGTATAAATGGAAATTTCCAGTTGTTGTCATAGATCGTGGAATGGGGAGAATGAGGGCTGCAGGGAACGTGTCTACTGGGCAGCTTAGCCCTTTTAAACTTGGAAAACTCTCAAGTTCCCAAGGCTAGGTCTTTTGTTGTTGTTGTTGTTTCTTGGTTTTTTTGGTACCTACCATCCTGATCTTCCTGTGTTTTCTTGCCCACACATCACTTTACAGGCAAGTATTGGGCTGGCCAAAAAGTTTGTTCGGGTATGTCTGGACAAACCACAATGAACTTTTTGGCCAACCCAATACATCTGGCTTGTAGTCATCTCTACCCCCACCTCACCCCTGCAAAAAAAAAAAAAAAAAAAAAAAAAAAAAAGGAGGCCTGCCCGTTCTTGCCAAGGAACCAGACTAGCAGGGATTACCTAGTCTGAGTAGCACCAGGCTTTTCAGAATTAAGCTTTAGGCTTTCTGCTTTTTGTTCTTTGTCCTCCCACTCTTTAAGGCACTCTCCCCAACCCCACCTCATCCTGAAGACATGTACACAATATATATACTCCCAACCTCCACTCCCCACTCAGAATTGAAGGCCTTCCTGACAATAGGGCCATATGACACAGCCTCAGACATTTGTAAATACCTACTTGTCTCCTCCTTGTTGAGTGGGCTGTAACCTTCACTTATTCCAGTTATGTAACCATTGGTCAGCCAATTCCCATAAGGCCCTTCTCTGACCTAGTTGCACCTCATAATTTAATGATTTCATAGGTTACAAGAGGTGCGGCTGTCAGGTTGCTATAGAAACTTTTGCTCCACTGACCTTTTCTCCCCCTAATAAAATGTTAAAACAAAGTTAAATCAACTATCCAATGAGGGATTGGGTATATTTTAAGCATAATGTGTTCTTTCACACTGGTGAATGCTCGAAAGCCTTCTACCTCAGACAAATTCAATTTGTCTCTTGGGTTTGGGTTTTGTTTTGTATTTTTACATTTTCAATCAAATAATCCTATTGAGTTCCCCCAAGGGAGAAATAACAAGCTGAAAATTACCCCTAATTGTGCATGCTCTTGCCAAAAGACTGACTTCATTGTCATGTCCAGACTCCACAGGCTGGAGTGGAAGAGGAAAAGCCAGGGAATTGATAAGATATGGAAAAGAGAGTTGGAGGTATGGAAGTCTGGCAAGCCTGAGGTCACACTGAAAAATGATCAGCTGAGAGTATGTTCTAGGCCCAAGGCATTAGGCCATGAAACCCCTGAATCCTGTGCCTGGGAGACCAATGAGCAGAGGTAAGGGGCCAGACCAGAAGTCATGCCCCAGGCAGGTGGCTGAGGAATAGCATAAGTCCTTAGAGCAAAAATTGAACTTGGGACTGAATAACTGCCCTCTGACATAAGGTTGGGGGCCATAGGTGCCTCCTGTCCAGCAGTGGGGCCACCAATGAGTAGCTTGGGAGAGCTATATAGACCCCCTTAAATCCATCTGTCTCTCAAAGTTACTCTCAAATAAAAATATGAAAAGCCTTCTTTCATAAGGACAACCTATATTTTTAAATATTTGGTAAAGTATTAAAAGGGCTTCCCTGGTGGCTCAGTGGTAAAGAACCCGCATGCCAAATGCAGGAGACATAAGAGATAGGAGTTCGATCCCTGGGTCGAGAGGGTCCCCTGGAGGAGGGCGTGGCAACCCACTCCAGTATTCTTGACTGGAGAATTCGATGGACAGAGGAGCCTGGCAGGCTACAGTTTATGGGGTCGAACAGAGTCAGACACAACTGTAGAAACTTAGCACGTACACACAAAGTATGAATAAGACCATATTTGGAGACTTTTGGTATTTTTGCTCCACTACCATATACCACCTTAATAGAAACTGTGCGTTTGCTATATAAACTTAGCAAACTTAGGGCCACACAGAGTGTCCCTCTGTCTTGGCCCACCTCACCATCTCCCACTATTTGTGGCCTTAATGTGTGTTAATCATTCAGTTGTGTCCAACTCTAAGCGACCCCAGGGACTGTAGCCCACCAGGTTCCTCTGTTCATGGGATTTCCCAGGCAAAAATACTGGAGTGGGCTGCCATCCCTTCTCTAGGGGAATCTTCCCAACCCAGGGATCAAACCTGCATCTCCTGCATTGCAGGCAGACTCTTTACTGTCTGAGCCACCAGGGAAGCCAGATATTCTTCCTTTATACAGATTCTAGAGCTGCCATGCTGTCTCAGGCTAATGTTTGGTTCCAAAGTAATAGAGAATCAAAGTTTACACAGAAATAATGTTGTATTATCTTTATTTACTAGTCTTCATGTCTGAGTCCAAGCAGGGCTGAGATGGGGCGGAAGGGGATGCATTCTAAGGCAACTTTCACTCCCAAGACAGCCCAGATTGAGCAGGGCTCACAGCTTCCTTACTCCCAAGGGCCCTAGGGCTGAACAATGTCTGTGGAGTCTAGTGACCTAGCCAAAGCATTGGGCTAAGGATGAGTAGTAATACAAACAAGGACCAAAGGAAGTAGGAAAGAGAAAAGAGAAAAGTGTCCCTCTTGCAAGTGTCTCTGATGGTTGGAGCACTGCTCAAAATTGCCTCAATCCTGGGGGACTTCCCTGGCAGTCCAGTGGTTCAGACTCTGAGCTTCCACTCTAGGGTACACGGGTTTGATTTCTGGTCAAGGAACTAGGGTCCTGCATGTGGAGCAATGCAACCAAAAAAAAAAGAAATTTCCTCAATCCTGGGAACACTGAGGCCATCACCGATCCAACTTTGAATGTCCCTGACATCTAGGAACACTTGTGGTTGATTTACTCTCAGGATATAGATGTAGACCTGAATCGTAGTGGTCAGTGGTCTTAATTATAAGCCACAGAAACCGCCTCTGATTTAAGGGAGAAAATGTATTCAGTACTTATTTATAGGTTCTTGGTAGCTCACAGAATCCCTGGGGGAGAGCTAGCCAGCCCAGGACATTCCTACAGTCATCTTCCATGGGTACTAGACACAGCAGCCTGGCCCCTTAATGCTCTCAACATTGAACTCCAACTATTGCTGCTGCTAGAGAGGCTCTGCCTTCCCCAGTACTCATCAGTGAGTGAAAGTGAAAGTCACTCAGTCGAGTCCGACTCTTTGCAACCCCATGGACTGTAGCCCGCCCTATCCATGGAATTCTCCAGGCCAGAATACTGGAGTGGGTAGCCTATCCCTTCTCTAGGGGATCTTTCCAACCCAGGAATTGAACCAGGGTCTCCTGCATTGCAGGTAGACCAGCTGAGCTAGCAGGGAAGCCCTCATCAATGAGGACTTCCCCCAAATATTAGAAGGAGCTTTAGAGTCTAGAAAGTTAAAAAAAGGAGGGGGGGTAGGGTATTCATTTGCTAGGGCTATCAGAACAAAATAACATATATGGGTGGCTTAAACAACAGAAATTTATTCTCACTGTTCTGGAGGCTCAGAGTCCAAGATCAAGGTGTCAGCAGGTCTGGCTCTCCTGAGGCTTCTCTCCTTAGCTTTTTCAGATGACTGCCTTCTCAATGTGTCCTGGTGTGTCTCTTCCTTTTCTTATAGAAACGCTGGTCAGATGGGATTGGGGTCTACCCTAGTGGCCTCATTTTTACTTCATTACTTCTTTAAAGGCACTCTCCCCAAATACAGTCACATTCTGAGGTACGGGGTGGTGGGTTAGGGCTTCTTCAGCTTATGAATTTTGCAGGGGACACAGTTCAGCTTGCAACAGGGACAGATATTTGTTCTGTTTTTAGATCTTTTTTTTTTTTTAATTTGATTGGGTCATGCAACTTATGGGATCTTAGTTCCCTGACCAGAGATCGAACCTGTGACCCCAGCAGTGGAGGCATGGAGTCCTCATCACTGGACTGCCAGGGAAATCATCTGGAACAAATGCTTATTATTAAAGAAATTACCTTTAAGTAGATAATTAAGTGCTTCCCTGGTGGCTCAGATGGGTAGAATCTGCTTGTAATGTGAAAAACCCGGGTTCGGTCCCTGATTGGAAAGATCCCCTGGAGGAGGGAACAGCTACCCCACTCCAGTATTCTGGCTTGGAGAATTCCAAGGACAGAGGAGCCTGGTGGGCTATAGTCCATGGGATCGCATAGAGTCAGACACAGTAAAAATGAGGCCATTAATGTGGACCCCAATCCCAAATAAACAAGTGCTTATTTCCCTGAATTTGCCACCCTGCCTTGGGCACTATTAGTTTGGAATGGCTCGTTACTCCATCCCCTTGACCCTTCTAGGGCCAAACCAGGTTGTCTTCCCCTCTCACAATCTTGTCTAATGCCAGCTACATATCTTTCTCTACTAGTCTTCTATTGAGGTCCCCACAAGCTTTGTGGGGCACTTACTCAGATGAAAAGATCTGGAGTTCTTAAATCTCCTGATCTGATATTGTTTTAGATAAACTATTGCACTTTAAATTCCATCCTCTAATGGCAGCTAGTTCTTCTGTGAGTATCAGTGCATGTCCCAAGGACCAGAGGGGTGGAGATATCTAGGAAGATTTGACTATCATGTTCCTCAACATAAGTTCTAAAGAAGACGATTTAGAGTGTGGTCCTGCTGCCCTTGAAGGGATCACAGTGTATATGCACCATGTGTGCTCAGTCGCTCAGTCGTGTCCGACTCTCTGTGACTCCATGGACTGTAGCCCACCAGGGTCCTCTGTCTATGGGATTCACCAGGCAAGAACCCTGGAGTGGGTTGCCATGTCCTACTCCAGGGGATCTTCTGGACTCAGGGATCGAACCCACATCTCCTGCATTGGCAGGTGATTCTGGGAAGCCCCATGTATGTACCACTCAAAGCTAAAAAAGTTTAGGTAAAGAGACCATGTTTTCATTATCAGAAATACACTATTTTCTTTGTGCAAGGTTCTTCGAGGTCAAGGAGGCATGTTAAGGCAAGAGTTTGTCTATCTAATGCTTATTTTGCAAAATTTCATAATCCTGTTTTGTAAATTGATAGTCATTAATTTTCCCCAATGGATGGCTATTAATATAAGTAATCTAGCTAAAATTATATTTCAAGAGAGTAAAATGAGGTCGTTTTATTTGTGAACTCCCCACATATACATCTCTGGGCTCAATCTTAGGGCCTCTTTTCTTTAGCCAAATAGGCAGAATGGTCCAGGCTTTAACCTCACAGCTAAGGGATGGAAGACATGTGGAAAGTGGAAAGTGTAAAGCCACTCCTGGCAAATGTGGGTTTTTGAATGGTGGAAGCCAGTGAAGGAAAGAAGGGGAGCCAAAACAAGACTCTTAAAAAAATATATCAACATGGCTTCCTGAGGTGTGGGTCTTGTTTTTATTTTGGCAAAGCCAAAATTGATGAGAATTATAATCAAAATGCAAATATATATTGAGAAGCCATAATGAAACTCTTCAGGAGAATAAGGCAAAGTCCATTTGTGTGAGATGCTGGGAACCTTGAGCTGAGCCAGGCATGCAGTGTTCAGAGGCTATTGGGGAAAAGAGGCACTGAGACCAAAAGGCCAGAACAGCATGGTGTGAGCCCCAGAAAATAATGGCCAAAAGTGTAAAGGAGGGAAACTGAATGGAAACATAACTATGGATCCAAGATGGGAGCACTTGGGTGTGTGGAGGTAGGGAAGCGGGCAAGGACAAAAACTACCAGATGAATAAAACAGAGGGGAAACCAGGAACTGAATGTCCAGTTGTCTTTAGCTTAGACTCTAGAATCGGAGAAAAACTATTTCAAGAAGGGCCCAGATCAGGAGCCAGAGAATATATAGAGCAGGAAGGTCCATAAGTGCATGTCAAGGGGGTCTAAGAGTCTGCAAATATATGTGCCTATGTATATGGCTTTCAGCAGATTCTCAAAGGCAGAATGACTTATATACATTTTCTATTTACACAGAATGGCCCCAGAGAGAGCCCATGAGTATTTATGCTTGCTTGTTTTCTGGGTCAATTCTAGGCTGTAGCCAAATAATCAGCATGCTGGGGAGACTAAGTCAGAGGAGGGTGTTGGGGGCAGTCTCTAAACTGGTCAGACTGTGAAAGTTGGGAGTTTAGCTCAAGTTCAAATTTAGCATGTTGTCCTGATATGCTGAACCAGCATCACATCCCTGAAATATTATGGGGCTTTCATGTTAACTTTTTGGTGACCCCAAACAAATACTATTAGTGTGGACTTTAGTGTGTAGAAAGTTCTTCCACAGAGAGCACATGAATGGGCTTCACTGATCTGGAGGAGGTCTGTAGACTGCATATATGCAAAGTGTATTCAAAATAGTGTGTGTGCCTTTTTCTAGAGAGCAGACACATAATGTTCTGCACTTGCAACACAATAAAGGTGATGACCTGTGACATACAGAAATATAAAGAATGATGAAACAACAAGGTCCTTCTGTATAGCACAGGAAATTATATTCAACATTTTATAATAAAGTATAATGGGAAAGTATCTGAAAATGAATATATATCCAGTTATTCAAGCTGGATAACTTTACTGTATGCCAGAAGCTAACACAAAATTGTGTCAATAAATCAACTATAGTTCAATTTTTAAACTTTGTTTTAAAAAAAGAATGATGAAATCAGGTTAAATTTTGTGTTTGAAGATCAAAAAAGTTAAGAAGAGGTTGTCTTGGCCTGGAAGGACTTTCAAGCTTGTGGGGTCCCTCTGGAAGCTACAGTATAGGTCAGAGCTATGAAACTGAGTGTGAAATTGACAGCACTTGTGAGAGGTCCTCTGCTGCCAGAAGCCTTATGTCAGATCAGGGCAAAACATGGCCGGGGCAACTAGGAAAGCCATTTGATCAAGGTCTTACATTCACGACCAACCTCAGTGTTTGGGGTTATCTCACAACTATGCTATTTTTCATACATTCACAGAGTTTCATTGATAGGTCTGGATAAGCACAATATTCGCCATATAGCTTAAAGCTTGTGTCCCATTTTCAGATGACACTACATACTGCTAAGTCACTTCACTCATGTCCGACTCTGTGCGACCCCGTAGACCGCAACCCATCAGGCTCCCCTGTCCCTGGGATTCTCCACACAAGAACACTGGAGTGGGTTGCTATTTCCTTCTCCAATGCATGAAAGTGAAAAGGGAAAGTGAATTCACTCGACACTACATACAGTGCAATACAAATAAATTTCTATATAAATACTGGATTTAGCCTGTGAATAGCAAAGTCATACTGTATTAAACTGCTCTGTAATTAAATATATGAATGTGTTAACACAAATTTTATAACCTTATCTTTGACTTTTACTCATTTTTTTCATATACTTGCTATAATTTTTTTAATTGCAGTAAAAAGCACTTAACATAAAATATACCATCTTAATCAACTTTAAGTGTAAAGTTCAGTTGTGTTAACTATGTTCATATTGCTGTGCAACAGATTCTTAGAACTTTTTAATCTTTAAACTATCCTCATTGGACAAATGCCCCACTTGTCTTATGACTCACAAAATTATATTGCATTACGTTTCTCTGTATTAAATACGTGAATGTGTTACTACAAATTTTGTAACCTTATCTTTGGTATTTCCTCATATTTTTGTTTGTTGTAATACACTGGAAGAATCATAAAATGCAAACAGTCTGGGACTTTCTCAGCTTCTGTGATTTTCTCACTTAATGGTCAAATTCAGCCACACATATAAGCCCCTAGGTGTGCCATCCCTCAATGAACAGGGAGAGAGTACAGTCTGGTCAGAGAGAGGAGTGGATGAGTCCCGGCCAAGCCAAGGGAAGAACCATGAAGACAGCTTTGATGGGACCAAGCTCCCCTCCATGATGAGAGAGGAGCAATCTGGAAGCCGACTGCTTGGATCCCTAGCTCCCTCCATGGCTTGAGTGCTCTGTGCCTCTAAACAGGTTCCTTAACCTCTCTGAGCCTCAGTTTCCTCTTCTATAACATGAGTATGGTAATGGTATTTGCCTTCCAGGATTGTTGTGAGCACTAAAGAGCACTGCCTGGTACATAGTAAGCACTCAATATATATTACCTGCTACTGGTATTGTTATTATTATGAACCTCTCCAGCTGGGAACACCTGGGCTAAGGACTTGTCAATCCATCTTAGTGAGATGAATGATGAAGAATCAACTGTTTAATTCCACTGAAATCCTAGGCCAGGAGAATAGTTTCAGCCTTGTGGTTTGAAGGGGGTGGATGTTGAGGGATGATCTTAAAGAAAAGCATAGAAGGGATTGTTGTCTATTATGTCCATCTCAACAGTGGTTGAAAAGGTTGGTCTGAAAATGTCTTGTCAATCACACCATCTTGGCGTCCCCCCAAGACCGCTCTTAAAACACGAATAAATTATCTGAGTCCACCAGAAATCTGGACTCCTAACACTTTGCATGTCCACACACACTAATTTTCAGGATTACTGTTTCCGGAAAATAGCTATTGGCATTGGGGGTAAGTTGAGAGATGGACAAAGGAAAATGACCCAGAGTTGGTGCTGTGCTGGTAAAAGTGTAGCAACCTGTTCTGTGGAAGAGAAGCCCTAATTTCTAGTGTGCTGTACATCTCCCACCATGGCTGATTTCAGCGACCAACCTGATGTCACTGAACGAGAGGTGCTCAGTGAGTGGCGTACTGTGATATAGCATTTCCACCTACAGGTGCGGGAGGGCTCAATAACTTCAACAGCATGAATGAGAGTGAAAAGTAGTACAACAATTAGGAAGTGATAAACTTGGAGTATCCATTACTTTGTTTTTAACATAATTTATTTAATTGTAAGTTTATACAACTCATTTAAAAATAATGGCCATGTTTAACAACCAGCTTGTAAAATTTCTGAAATCTTAACAGTTGTCTTTCATGAGGTCAATAAGCCAGCTCTAGTGCCCCACTATAGGGGCCCCGTTTATGTCTGGTTGATCAAGGTGAGAAGATTCATCTGGGTCCATTGTGCTAAAGCCTCCGGATCTTATAAAGCACAACCCTTCACTCCAGCCCAGCCAACTCTTTTCTTTCCCTACTCTACCATGGCCTCCCCACTTCTGAAGGTTTCAATCACTCCCCAAAGCATGTCCCTCCCACGACCATCCCAGCTTCTCTTTCTCTCGTCTGGATCATAACAGGGCTCCTGGGCTCAACAGCGGGAGTCAGGCTGTGCTGAAGCGGCTCCCATGGCAGTTACCCCATGAACCCTGACTTGGCCGGTAGGCTGGGCTCTCCCATGCTAGCCCACCTCCTTATCCCAGAAGTTCACTGCACAGGTCTCCCCAGACAGTGGCTGGTGCTTTCAATCAGGATAAAACAAAAGTGTGAGACACTGGGGCCTGCTTCCCTATCAGGAATTGCCAGGCCTTGGATCCTGTGCTCTGTTGGACTGAACTGCTCACAATATTACACACCATTGGCTGATGCTCTCTTTATGAACTTAATAGATTTTTTTCATGTGTTTCTTCTGCCTGGAATGTTCTTCAATCCCTTTCCATACTTTCATCTGGAAAACTTCTCATTCTTTAGGATTCAGCTTCTATATCACCTCCTCCAAGAAGCCTTCCCTGAATACCTCCCCAAGCAAAATTAGGTGCTTTTCCTTTGAAGAAAGTAATGCTCTGTGTATCTATGTAATACCCTGCATTTTCTTCTCTAGGCTGTGAGCCTCTCAAGGGCACAGATATGCTATGTTCTTCTCTGTAGCCCAGTGCCTGGCATATAATGTGTCCTGTAAATACTTGTCCTGCCCTTGCAGGACCTGGACTAAGAATTACCACTGTAGCTGAGCCTCTGTTTTGCTGCCAGTTCCTATAGGTGGAAAGGCCTCTGGTGAATACCCTTCCATCTGAACTTTGAAGGAGATGTGAGCATCAGAAGATCCATTCCCTTTTCACTTATCTATTTTTCAAACACAAAGATTGTGTTTAACTTACAATTAATGAGGGAACTGGTAAGATGTCACAGGCTATTCTAAGGAGAATGCAAAACACCTTTTTCAACTTAAAAAAATCCTTTCATCTGTGGATTTATAGTCCTGTATTATGGATGGCCGACAAAACCCCACCCCTTTTGGCACCTGGCTCCCAGTGGGAAGGATGAGGTAGACAGCCTTCTTTGTGAAGTTGTTTCATTAATGATGAGGCTTTAAAAACATTCAGGATGGACTTCCCTGGTGGTCCAGTGGTTAAGAATCCACTTGCCAATGCAGGGGACATGGGTTCGATCCCTTGTCCAGAAAGATTCCACATGCCATGGAGCAATTAAGCCTATTAGCCAGCCATAACTACTGACCCGTGCTCTGGAGCCAGTGCTCTGCAACAAGAAGCAAATGCAATGAGTAGCCCAGGCACTGCAACGAGAGTAGCCCATGCACAGCAATGAACACCCAGTGCAGCCAAAAACCAACACAAAAGACAAACAAAACAAAACAAAACAAAACAAAAACATTCGGGAAAGATGGAAACAGACCAGGCACTTGATGGGATTATTGGACCTAAGAACCAACCTGAAATCTCTTGCTTCTCGTCTTCCTATTAGATAGATGTCTTTTGGTGGGGGGTGGGGGGCAGCTGTCAGAATATAGGAAATGTGAGGCCTGAGAAATGAGAGTGGTGGAGTTCATGAAAAGCAGTTTAAGGACTGTGGAGTCAGACAGCCTGGATCCCAAGGTCAGCTGCATGGCCTTCAACAAGTTGCATTCTTTTTCTGAAGCGCATCCTCCTCCTCTGTAGAACAGGGATGATAACAGGACCCACCTCAGGACTAAACATGATAATGTGGAGCACAACACCCCGCATGTCATTCATTATCGGTCAAGGGGCGCTGCTCGCACAGAAAATGTTGCTATCACCCTTTCTGCAGCTTCCCCAACCAAGTGTCCACCAGGTGAGTCTGTGGCACCCTGTGGGGGGAGCTCACAAAAGCGGTGAAGGTCGAAGGCTCTGGAATCAGATTGCCCAGGTTTTCATCTGTATGACCCTAGGCAAGTACTGTAACCAGGCTGTGCTACAGTTTACTACCTATAACATGGGGCTAGAGATCTACTTCACAGATTAGAGTGAAGATCTCATGAGAAGCTAAATATTTGAAAACCTAGAAAAGAGCCTGGCATGCTGGGAACACTCAGTGTATGTTAGTTGGGCCTTTGAACATCTAAGGGTGTAAGAACATGACTTGTGCTTCCTGAAGACATGACTTCAGTCTTGGTTTGGGCATAAGTGGCATCCCCAACCAGGATGGAAGATCAAATCCAGTCACCATGAGAAGAGAATGCATGAAGTTCTTCTCAGAAGGCAGTAAAAGGAAGTTACGTGAGTTGTCATGATTAACCACTTCCTCTTTCCCTCCCTCCAGTTGGAACTCATCCTTGTAGACTGCTGAAACCAAAGTGCTTAACTCCATTTGTAGACTTCCTGCTCTCCCAACCCTCAGCCCTGGTCCTCTTATGAAAGTGCTCACTGGGGCTTGTAGGAGAAGCACATGGTCCAAAGGGTCAGTGATCTCCCCTTTTCCTGTGACTGTGTTGGATGGTCCCATAAAGCACCTCTAAAAGCCAAGAGAAGCAAGATTTTATAGCAAAACTTGACTTCTGTTAGGTAAGCTATTTGGGGACTTAATTTTGTTGCACTTGTGGTATCCATAAATTGTTGATATTGACTTATTGAGAGGCAGGTGGTCTGCAGGGGGGCTAGTGGGAAGCACTTCACTAAGTGGAGGAAAGGGTTTTTTAGGACTTTGTAATGCAACGATGACATTGGGTCATACATGTCTGGACAGTAAACATGGCTGACCAGTCAATGTGAGGATCAATTGAAACGGGGAGATCAGTTGCAGAAAACTGGAAAGGGTGGGAGAGGTGAACTCTGAGATCTAGAGCAGGGCTCCTTGGGGCCTCCCCCTCCTCTGCCTTGACCAGGGCATGGCTCTGCAGTGGGCTGACCATGGACAAGTCTTGCTGGGAAGTTTCTGCATTGCCTGGAAGGCAATATGGAGAGTATTGACATCAGCTCCTTCCCTTCCCACCCCAGTCCCTCCTAGGAGTGAAGAAATCATAGAACATAAGAGGGGACAGGAAAGTTTAAACATCTGGGAGCCTGTGGGTTGAGGGCATTTGTCCATCCCTTCTCTGGCTCCTGTTTTGTTTTGAGACCGGGAGTTCCTTCTAGGGAGGCATCTTTGGCCGTGGAGAACTCAAAGGGTGGATCCCAGAAGACAGAAAGCAGAAAGTGTTGGCTTTGGCTTTGATCAAACAAGACCTTCTTTTTAGATGATTCAATCCAGTTCTCCAGAGAGAATTAGGTGGCATTCTGGGCAGAAGCCCTGCCTTGAAGGGAAGACTGTGCCTTTGGCCTGTGTGTGCTCTATCTCATGAGAACCAGACAGCAGCAAATGAGGCATAGAAGGGCCATGTCCAACAGAACCAAGCATTCCCTCTGGGACCTGGCTGGTAGGAGTTCAGATTTTTCTCAATTACCAGAGCGATTCTGTTACAAAGAACAAGGTCAGGCCCAAGTGGAGTTTTCTATCATTTTTTTAATTGTTCTACTCCTATGTTTTTTTTTTCTTCAGCAGTAAAATGGAACCTGTGTAAAGTCCTCAATGGCATGAGACTAACACCCATATGCTAAAGGAGGTGAGATGTTACCGAAGCTCTTGTGAGTGTCAGCTCAGTCAACATCACTCACTGTCCTAGCCAATTTTACCAGTTTTCCTGTCAAACGGCTCATGCTGTGGGCCTTAGCTTCAGCCTATTGTTGAGACACCATTGAATCGAAATAAAAACATGTAATTTGCTTTCATGAACATTTTATCATGCCAAAGAAAATATACTAGGTATTGTGCTCTGCTTTAAACAAACCCAATATATGAACGGATTGACAAAGTAGTGGCAGGTTATTAGCAAAAAGTTTCAACATAATTAGTAACAACAAGCTTTTCTGGTGCATTTTAAAACAATTAGTTTAATCAGTTCACACCTGCCTCGCTGTCACATACATAAGGTCTATTTCCTTGAAACATCTTCCAGTCAAATGTATTACAACCAATAGGAACAAGAACAAAATCGATGTTCTTATCGCTTTCAATTCAGCTTCTGACAAAAAAATACTGAAGTCATTGGGGCAATTCTTGCCCTACAGTATGGGTAGAGTTGTGTTAGGTACAAAGTGAGACAATAGGAAACATTTTTAAATGAACAACAAGCTTTCACAGAGACTGTCTCTATCACATTGTTATTACAACATAGATGAGCTGAAACTTCATTTGTATAGATTTAGAGGAAAGAAGACCCTAAAGAGACAACAAGCATATAGAGGTAGTTGAATAGCAATAGGGGAAGAAAAAAAAGAAGCATTATATCTATTCCCCGTTTGGGTCATTACAATGCAAGAGTAAAATGGCTGCTTAACAAACAATGGGAATTACAAACACAAAGACACATTTGCCACTGTTTAAATGGCTTGCTTGATATTTTAATCCTGGCATTACCAAGAACTGCATAAAATGATGGAACTAGTTTATCTAAGGTAAAGCCTATGAAGCCACACTGAACTATTTGCTCTCCTTTGATTTTGTTGTTGTTTATTATCATTGCTTTGACTATAGATAAATGTCAAGCAACTTTTAAAATGAAGCATAAGCTACAGTGTTGCTTTGTAAACTTGTTAATCACGTTTGCTGCGACAAGGTTTTAAACGGCTACACAATCACGAAGCAAAAGCTTTAAAATGACACCAGGAACACAGATTACAGGCACTTCTCTCTCAAGGTTAACTTAGCGCATTTGAAAACACCCATTTGTAAGGGGAAATGTCTTCATTTCACCTCTGGTTGTGCATAATCCAGATTATTAAATAGTTGAACAGTGGGAGCTATCATTCTAAGAGGAACCAAATGCATACATTTGACTTGGCTCCTTTTCCTTCTTTCTTGCACTCAGAAAAGGCCACAAATCGCAGGCCATGCAGCTGGCTGCTTCTCAGAACTGTCTTCGATCAAATCAAAACCTCATTCCTCATGCCCAAGAATGGGCTGAAAATCTGTCCTTTTCTCTTATTTGGGATGCCTTCTATTTGCATCTCGATTGCACATCTCTGCTATGATTCTGCCTTGGGAAACAGAAATGGATGCAAAGTCAACATGTTGGGAACTCAAGGAATGAGTCCCTGAATAACACTCCCATCTTGGAAAAGGAGTTGGTGAAGGGAAACATAGTCCCCAACGGGTTCCAGTCCATCAACAGCATGTGATCTATTGGCAGTGAGAGACCTCTGGGTGCTGTGAACCAGCCTCAGAGCTCCACCGCTCCAACACCCAGTCACAGGGGACTATGTGAACCCAGTCCAGCTCCACAAGCAGAACTGGAAGCGCCACATGCGCAGTGATTTGGCTGGCCCCAGAGTGCTATGGCAGCAGTGGACTAGGTGCAGTCGTCCTTCAGAAAAGGCAAATTGTTGACATAGTCAGTTCTCTACCCCACTACATAAGGGGCAAGCACTCTTTTCTCCAAGTTATCTACAGAAAATTAGTTTTTATCATTTTTCATTTTCTACATTTTGCTGGTTATTAGCTAGCAGCAATAATAGTACAGTACAAAGCAGAAAGGCATAATGTCTGCTTGGTACCTAATATATATATACACAAGTACACACACACACAAATACACACACACATATATATATATATGCACATCTATATACACCTATATACATCTTTATACACACACACACACACACACACACAGGGAAAATAACCTACTAGGAAAAGACTAGGTCAATCACAATAAACTAGCTGAATAAATGGCACTGACTACCAAGGGGGAAGTCTTGTCCTTCTGGCCTAGATTTAATTTTATGTTTTTACTGTGTATACTCTTTATTCTTAAGCTTTGCAGCAAAATCAATTCACAAGCAGCAAAATAGTCATGTCCAATTGATTACCCCATTCAAATACATATCAAAGAAAGTCAAGGCTTAGCTTTGCACCTTGCCTCCCACCACTACTGAAATAAAAGCTTGCTATAAAACAATCCAAATGTGTATCAAGGGTACTGGGAAGCAAGTTGCATGTCTGCCTAGCCAAGATCTATTGCTACAGTTAGGTCCTCACTCATCAATGTGAAATATCCTATGATGTGGAATTTTATACATTTTGGAGGGCAAGAAGTGATGAGTTGGTTATTCTATGGAGTTAGAATTTAAGGATTCCATTATACCAGAAATTCTAGACCTCCAAACAACACTACTTTTTAGTCCTCTTGAAAGAGGGAAAATTTGCTGGCATGGGATTTCCCCCTTATTTCTAACTCTCACTTGTTTTCCAGTCTTTTCACTTTCCCAAACAGACTTGACCCCCAAAAGAATTACATGGAAATCATCAAGTTATGGCCTGAAAATCAGAGGTGTGAATTCCCTCAACCAATTGTAAAGGGGTTGGAAATGGGTATTGTATGTAAAGGCAGGGTTTTATGGAAATGTAGCCCCTGATGATATTCTGCAACTATGAATAATCTAATCATAGCAGTCACTTGTTGAATGACTCCTATGTGCTAGGCACTATGCTAAGTGATGTATGTATATTATCTCACTTAATGTTGTATTAATAACAACCCTACATGCAGTATTTATCATCACCATTTGCTAGATGACAAACTGGTTCTCAGAAAAACTGAAATCACAAAAGTAACACATCTAGCATCAGAGACACTTATGACCCTCTTTGCTGCATTTATGCTAGATAATAGGAAACTATTGTCCTAGGACTGTATTCTGACCATCTGGTTGGGCACCAGGTGGGAACGGGAGCCTTTCATTTCCTCCTCCCTGAGCCTGGGAGAGTTTGCTTGGGCAGTAATCACTCCTATACTTCCATTTTTTACTGGCCCAGTTGGGCTCCAAACACCCAACCTGGGACCACAATGTTCTGACAACACGGTGTTCGTTAAGAAAGTGCAGAAGAGGTTATTTGGTTTCTGCTTACATGAATCTCTTTTCTGTTGCCTGGATCAACTCATTCTCCCTTTTCTGTTTCTGGCCACAGGTGGTGATGGAAGAAGTCAGGCTGATTACTTGCGGCAATAACCTCTCATGGGAACAGAGTGGATGGGCTTCACATGAGTCACGCATCACAGCTGTCCAGAGTCACACGGGGGATTATTTACGTGAAGGTAGGAATAACACAATTCATTTCTTCCCTGCCCTAATCTTTTCACTTGGTTGTTATAACACTCCTGTTTTCAGGTTGTCCTGGCACTAAAGAAACCAAACTGCACTAAGCAAGCTAAACAAGACCTCACTCTTACCCTCTTATCACTGTTCCTCCCCTGTGTTGAAATCTTTAGCCCATCACAACAAGGAGGGAAGATCATGTTTATATAAAATAATGGATTAACTGCCTGCTTCCTTTGAAAAGACTTAAAAACCAAAAAGGTAGTTTGAGAGTGTTTTTTTAAAAGGGTTCTACATCTTTTTTTTCCTGGTTTCTTTACACTTTTAATAATTAACCATCCTCATCAAGTGTTTCCACACATGCTAGCCAGGCCATGATCCTCACAACCCTGACTGACAAGAGGCAGGGTATGGAGGCTAACTGGGCATGGCTGTGACATGCCAGACTGAAAACCATCACCTCTGAAGAGTTACATATTCTCCTGCCTTCCCATTCTAACTGAATTGGAGAGAAATTAAGATATAATTAGATTGCTGAAATAAATGCCTATGGGAGATTGTAATAAAATATACTCCTCTAATTCATCTCTTGAGTCCAGAAAAATAATTCCTTCATCCTACCTCCATAGCAAATGGATTATTTTTATTGCACCCTGGCTTATTCCATAACCTATGCCGAATCCCATAAGTGTTTTCTACTGTTGCATTCAAATTGAAAGCAAAATAGAATCTGTAAAGATAGATGATCTTAGCATGATGCTGAACTTCCTTTAAGCATCCAATTGGATAGATACTGAAATGGTTCAAGAACTGGGGTCACATGTAGCACAAACCGTTAAAGCAAAAATCACACATTTCTAGTATTGTTACTTCCCCCTAGGTACATGGTAAACCACAGCAATAAATAAAGTAGTATTTTTCAGTAATGCACACTTAAATAGTTGCAAACACACATGTAGGGGAAAAAAAGATATTGTAGTGCAAAAAATAAATTATTAAAACAGAAATAACTATGAACATTATTTTACACAATGCTATATAAAATCTTAAAACATTTGGAATGAGATCTCAAAAGTCAGTAAGATAATGTAACAACATGATTAGGAACTGGGTATCACATTTCAACCACACAGTCATTCCTCTATGAAAGACAGAAAATTAAAGCAAAACCACTTTAAACTTTGAGAAAATTTTATGTCAAAATCAAAAAATTTTTTTTTCTTCTGGGCTCTTAAACAACCTCTGCTGTGCATGTAGTTGTGCAGCATGTCAAGAAGCATCTTCAGAAAGAAAGTTGCAAACAGATCACATTTTTCTGGTCTTTTCACTTAATTTCTCTCTGATCAATAGCAGGAGAGTGATTCTGTTTGATACTTCCTTCTAAGATGTTATTGCAATTAGATATATTTACAAGATGACTCCCCCGCAGTGGTGGGGGAGCGTGGGGGCTCCTTTTCAGCAATCCACTCACTAGTTCTGGTTTCGGGATATAAAGGCCAGGACTCGCCGAATACCATTCAGCCGATCCTTCAGGGACCTCATTGCTAGGAACGGGAGCTGAGCTCGGCTTTCCAGTGGAAGTACCGCTAACGTCCACCAGCACCAGGCCGGGCCATTCGGGTTGATCTGCAACAGAGAAATGGTATGGGTTCATCCTATTCCCACAGAAGCAATCCCAGTCTGCAGGCTTCCAAAGCTGCCAGGAAACAATCCAGGTGGAACTGCTTCTGTGTGTGGCAGAGACTGCTAATTACATCCCATCCCCAATATCTATTTCCCTTTATCTTAGCTGGGCATACAGCCACTGGGGCTGAGGGGGGGAAGCTACACTGCTCAGTCTCCCTTGCAGCCATAAGACAAAGTCCTGGCTAATGAGATGTAAGAGGCATTGATGCATATAACTTCTGGGTCATTCTCTGGGAAAGGGGCATGTGCCCTCGCCTTCATCTTTTTCTCCCTTTCCCCTGGCCAGAATGTGGACATAGTGATGATCACTTTCTTCACTCAGGAGGATGAGGGCAGTAGTTACAGGAGGGTAGAGCTTTGTCAGGAATGAGCCTGGGTGTCTGAAGATCTCACAGAATACGGCTGCCCTAGCTCCCCATCTCTATGACTTTTGCTCTCTATCTAGTTTACACTACAGTTATTTTTGGTAGTGGTTAAAGCAGACACATTGATATCTTAACAAATACCCCATACCTTCTAGCCAGTGTGATTTCATGAGCTGAACTAGCTACTGCAGTCAGCCCTCCATATCCACAGACTCAACCAACTATGGATTGAAATTGGTTGGCTGGATCTGCAGACGTGAAACCTGTAGATGCAGAGGGCTGGTTGTACTCATTGCTCTGCATCACGTTATAGAAGGGGCCTCCTGGAACCAATCCCCTGTGGAGACTGTGAGATGACTATTCAGCCTCTTCCACCTCTTAGATTCTGTTTAGACCCTTTGGCCTGGTGTGCAAAGCATGTGAGCCTTCAGTTCTTATGGCCTCTTAGGCTTTGTGTGTCTCTTACCTCCCTTCCTTTCCCTGTTTCTGGCTGAAGGCAAGAGTCTACATATGCCAGATCACTATATGGGCCACACTTAGCTTCTCCCCCAAAACCACAGCCAATGGTTCACAGTCCCAAAGGAAAACTTTGCAAAAATTCCAATTGCAAAACACAGTCACATGGAAATATATTCCACCCCAGGTTTCCTCGAATAAAGAGCTTTCCTACCCCACAGAAATCCTGCACCAAAATTCTGTCAGCAGTGGCCCAGGCACACATTGTAGGCATTGATGACTTATTTTCTCGTTTGTTGTTGTTTAGTTGCTCAGTCATGTCCGACTCTTTTGCAACCCCGTGGACTGAGCCCTCCAGGCTCCAGTGTCCATAGAATTTTCCAGGCAAGAATACTGGAGTGGGTTGCCATTTCCTTCACCAGTGATTCTTCCCCACACAGGGATCAAACTCATGTCTCCTGCATTGCAGGTGGATTCTTTACCACTGAGCCACCAGGGAAACCCAACTTATTTCCTACTAAGCCCCAAATGAGCTTCCTGCCCACATCCTTCGGAAGGTTGGCTTTAGGATTGCAGAGAACCACATTCTGGTCAAACCATCTACATATGGGATTATTTGCCTCCAAATTGGTCACCTCATTTTCTCCCAACCCTTGCTTCCTCTTTGCTTCTCTATGCCTCTAGATTCATTTGGATTCTTTTTGTCCCTCGCTGCAGTCTGTAACATTTCCTCCCTCCTCTGATAAGTTCTGAATGTTAGATCGACATATCCTGAACTGTATTTCCCAAGATCATTAAGAAAGATATTTAAGCTGATGTTAATACATGTGGCAGTTTCTAAGAAACCCCCTCTGGAGCCTTAGAACATTCTTATTAATGGCACCACTGGGGCTTATAGAATGGAATTGCTCGAACTAGATGTGATTTTTTTTTTTTTTTTTGCTGCTGCTGCTGCCAAAGCAACATGATAACAGTCCTCATAAGAAATGAAACAGAACCCAAGATTTCAGCTTTCTGTGTCACTGAGCCCTTATGAATCACTCTGTGGCATCTGTGTTTTCTTTTATGGAAGATGCTGTCACCATTACTGATCTCTATCTTCTGCCTGACTGGGGGAGAATGCTTTCCAGAAGATGAAGGGGAATATTCAACTTGATCGTGAGCTTTCTCAGAGCTCTGTCATAATCATGAGTCACACTGGCCCAGAGCCAGGAGCCTGATCACTGGGAAGCATTAACTGCCCTTCTCCCTCCAACATTCATGATGCCTCTGAATACGGGGAAGGAGCCACATTCGTGGTCTGGAGAAAACAAGACACTTCAGCCCATTAGGGAAGAGATTGGTGTTTTACAGCCTCAGAAGGCAAGAGGAAGAAGGAACTTTAGAGACCTCGTCGTCTACCTCCCTCATTTCAGAAATGGGGGGAAAGTTGACAAAAGGGAAAGGACTTGCCCAAGGTCACATAGCTAGAGGTAAGGAGGATCAATCTTTTAGCATGTATGTCAGAACCTACATACTCTATTTTACTATTGTGACAGAGTCAACAATGAGTATAAGTCAAGAGTCAAGGAAGTTATGGGGATGATATTGCAGAAGCTAGCTCAGAATGTGGAAAGGTGATGGTGTGAAAATATTAATATTTGACTACAACACCTCCAATCTTGTCCTAGAGAGACAGTATTCCCTGATTTATACTAGGCACGGAAAGCTTAAGGAAAATTAGCTACCGTCACTTTCCTGGGGAGCTCTTTCTGATCTGTAGCTGGATCTCTCACACGGACCTATCCCTCCAGGAAATAGACTGATCTGTTAGAATCTAGTGAGCTCTTTTCTAGTAGAGAAAAGGGTAGATTTAAGGATTGGGTCAGTTTTATTAGGAAACTTGCTCATCCATAACGAGGACAATGATAAGGGTCTAGACCTCCAGGGCTAAGCTTCGAGGGAGCTGGGTATGAAAAGTTTCTGTGGTCCTGCAGCTGGAGCCCTGTAAGGTGGCTGGCCCTGAGCAATGGGGAAGAGAGCAACCAGGAAGAGAGTTCTGAAGCCCCTGAGACATGGCAGCCTTTGGTCTCAGTTCCCCTAGATCCCCTTCTCTTAGGCCTGGCCTTCTGTGAATCCTGTCATCCTAACACATCACCACAGTGGGCATCTGGACTCCCATGAAAGACTCTTCTGTTGATGGTGCCTGTGTTCCCATCCTCTCACCTAACTAATCTCTCAAAACCTGTCTTGGATCCAAATTCCTACTGCTTTACTTTAGTTATCCCAAGTCTGACTTGGGGTCCTTTTGTTCTTAACCATGATGCCCATTGCCTAGCCAAATGAGACCAATTTGGATCCATCTTCCCCTCTACACTAAATTTGCTGGATGGAAACCACACACCCATCTAATCACAAAACCCAGGCTCTCTTATCTGGTGGGAATGACTGATTACAAAAAGACATTTTCATATACCTGGGGATCAGCATCTTTCTCTGGCATTGGACCAAAATGATTGAGTATCCGGTTCTTCAGAGATGATTTGAGGGAATGGAACCATGATGACGCTTGCTCATAAACACAGCTATGTAATCCCATGAGCTCAGCACAATCCTCTCCTTGAACCTGAAAGTACCAAAGTAGAATGAAGTGTTCTGTACCTTCTCCATCACACCTAGAACCCGTTTTGACACGTGGCTCTTTGAGCATCCCTCCTGCCACCGTCTGGGAAGGCTCACCCTTCTGGTTGTCTGCTGTGTGATGTGTGAAAGGCTCTTCAACTGGATGATGGACTGTGTGGAAATACTGCTGAGGGTGGTGGATTGGAGAAAGGTTCAGCTGGGTAAATGAGCTGAAACAGCCAGGCATATAGAAAACTAGCGATGCAAACTGGCCTGAGTGGATGCGTGCTGTTCAACTAGGTTGTGCTGGTTCACACCTCTCTCCTTTTCATTTTTGACATCTGCTTTCCCATTGTTCCCTAGGAAGAGGGACATGACTGTGTCTGTGTCTCAGCATGTAACTCTATCTTCCAAGGCAAATACATTTATTCACTGAGCAAATGTTTATTACTCTTGTACTATGTAGTGAATGTAAATATCAATGATTATGGGATAATTTACCCATTAATTCAGAAAACCCAGGATTAACTGGACATGTCCTCTTTCTCCCTTATGGAATGATGGATTATCGGGAAGGGCTCTTGGCCACGTTGCACGTTTAAAAATAGAAATGTGCACGTGAATCTACAATTGTCTCAAAAGAAAAAGTTGTAAAAGATAAATAAATAAATAAATAGATAGATATATGTAGATCCAGCTCCAGATCTTGGTATCCCTGGCAGAGACCCAGTTCCAGTGCGAGTGGGCTGCAGGGTTGATCTGGCTCGGAAGCTTTCATGCACAGATACGACTCAGCAACTAAACAGGGGAAGGCTGGACACAGCTGCGCACTGCTGTTCCACAATCCACCTGCAGCCCGGCAGCATTCAGTGTGGCTGCAGCACATGGGGAAGAAATCCCCAGGCTCCCATCAGTGCCGAGAAATCCTCCTGCAATCATCTTGATCTGCCAAGCTACATGGCGAGCCTGGCTTCAGAATTCTTGGCACCGGCCACCCTCACCTTTTGGTCTTCAATATATTCGATGTCAGCTGTGTTGTAACCATCCCGCTGGCCCTGATGGAGGACCTTGAAGCGCCTCTTGCCTATGCTGTCGACCACTGAGCGGCCATCAGCAAAGAACTGAACATTTCTGATCTCTAGGATGCAGCCATATTCTGCAAACCTGTTTAGAGGGAATGGAGTTAAGAAAGTAAATTCTTGATAAGCTGTTTCCCTTGCCCGCTATCCCCACTCCATCTCTATACCCCATGTTGTGTCTTGAGGGACTTCTGCCTTCTTGTCTGTCCCAGGGTCTATGGCTGCAATAACACCACAGGAAATGCTTGTGTGAAAACTGATCTTAATGTGTAACTGTCACCGTTTATTGTACTGTACTCAGTACTTTATCGGAGAAGGCACTGGCAACCCACTTCAGTACTGCTGCCTGGGACATCCCATGGACGGAGGAGCCTGGTAGGCTACAGTCTATGGGGTCACTAAGAGTTGGACACGACTTCACTTTCACTTTCATGCACTGGAGAAGGAAATGGCAACCCACTCCAGTGTTCTTGCCTGGAGAATTCCAGGGACGGGGGAGCCTGGTGGGCTGCCGTCTACGGGGTCGCACAGAGTCGGACACAACTGAAGCGACTTAGCAGCAGCAGCAGTACTTTATGTGCATTATTAACCCCCCAATCCTTCCAACAAACCAGAGAAGTAGGCACTATTATTGTACCCATCCTACAGATAAGGAAACTGAGTCACAGAAAGGTTGAGTTATTTGCTTGAAGTCAAACTTCCTCCAAGGCTGGAGCCAGAATATGAACCCAGGCAGTTTAATTCCAGGGCCCATACTCTTATAAAACAAGTTTTAGAATATGTATCAGCCATTTAACAAAAGGTTGATCCTGGGGTGCCTTTAAACAGGCAGCCTCTCACATGATAAAACTAGGGGCCAAAGGGACCCTGATCCTTACAAACGCACCTGGAAGGGCCCCGAAGTAAGACCACAAATCCTTTCCACCCAACCTCCCTTGATGCACCTAACTCCTCGCTTACCCTTTGACAGGATCTCCAAGGCACATGCCAAACTGTCGTGTGCCTGTCTCAATGCATCTACGGATCATCAGACGGTAGCAAGGCTCAAAGATGTGCAGGGGACAAGGAACCGTGGGGTAGGCCATGGTGCACACGAAAATAGGCACGTTCTTATTTAAGCTGTCAGGAAGAGCAAATGACATGGATCTCACAGCATGGGAACAGAACAGAGAAAGGCTGGTCGAATTTCACCATGTGGATCCCCCACAGGAAGACAAGGAGGCATAAAGTGTGGACAGCTGATAAAAAATAGTAAAATGCATCTGATGCTGTAGGCTGAGTCCCATTAGCTGATGCACAGGTTAGCCTAAGGGCTGTGATTAAAATGGATATTCTATACATTCTAATTTGGGTAATGAAGTTGTCTAGTACCTTAACATTGTCGATGATAGTTATACCTCATATTTTTCTTTCTTTCATACTCTCCACTCCAAACAATCTCTCCAGGTGTCTTGCTGGCAGTATGGGGAAGGGCACTGGTGGTAAAAGTGAACCCAGCTCTCCAGAGGGATGGTGGGAAAATCTCTGCAAGATCCCTGTGAGCATCTCCCATTTGCAAAGCTCCCAGAGGATGTGCATGGCAGGTCCAGCTGGGAGGAGGGAGCAGTAGAGAGGCAAGAGTAATATAGCCCAGTGATGCTCAAATGCTCCTGTGCATTGGAGTCACTGGAGGCCCTTAAACACAGACAACCTGGCCACTGCACCTCGCCCTCCCAGAGACACTGGTGCAGTGGCTCTGAAATCAAGACCTACGAGTCTGCCTCTCAATCTGTGCCCATGAAGATTCAGACACACAGCCTGATGGAGAACCACCAACCAGGCCAGCTCCTCCCGATCACAGTTCTGTTTGTCCAGTAAATCCAACACAGGGACATCTGAACCTAAACCTGCCAACAAATATAAGATTGTCTGCCCAAATCTCAAAAGGATTAAATTTGATTCCCCTAAAGGAATATCCCCAGTAAATTGCAGTTTTTATTAATAAGACATTAAATGATACGTGAGAAGAGGGTTCAGAAAGATTCAAGGTGAACTTAATATCAGAAAGAAAGATAAAGACTCCTGCAGTAGATCTAATATGTCAATGAGAAAAGAAGGACTGCACTTCTGGCTTCCCAGGAAAACATGTTAGTCAAAGGGAGAGGTGCAAACAAACTGGTTTCAGTTTAACATGTTTTCTATGGGGTGGGCATAAAGCCAGAACAGCCTCCTCGGGAACTTCATCCTCAGAACACTGTAAGAATTCCGCTGGGAATGGGGAGATGAGTGGGCAGCAGTACGAGAGGCAGAAATTAGTGACTTCCCACTGCTTTTTCTGCTATCTGAGGCAGAGAGTTTGGAGCCCTACTTCCATCTCACCCTACTCGCTACCTCTCACAACACCTGTGATGGAAGAGGAATCATAATAACCAGAAGCATTCTTACCATTACTTTTATTAAGTGCTTATTCTGCACCAGCTCATTTGATCTTCATAATGAGCCCTTGAGGTAGGAACTACTATTATCCCCAAGTTACAGATGAGGAAACTGAGGCCCAAAGACATTAAGTGACTTGTCTAAGGTCATGAAGTCTACTCACTTTGTGGCAAAACTGTGTCACAAGCCCAGGTCTGACTGACATCAAAGTTCTTAACCTCATAGAACCTCCTTATGTATCTGAAGACTGTCTTCAGAATATAGCTGACCCTTGAACAACTCGGGGGTTACAGGGACTGACCCTCTGCACAGTTGAAAATCAGCATGTAACTTAGAGCCAGTCCTCTTTATCCATGCTTCCCTGGTGGCTCAGCTGGTAAAGAATCTGCCCACAATGCAGGAGACCTGGGTTCAATCCTTGGGTTGGGAAGATCCCCTGGAGAAGGGAACATCTACCCACTCCAGTATTCGCGCCTGGAGAATTCCACGGACTGTATAGTCCATGGGGTCAGAAAGAGTTGGACACAACTGAGTGGCTTTCACTTTCATTGACCTTTATCCACGGTTCAGCATCCATGGATCTGACCAACCACACATTGGATCATGCAGTACTGCAGTATTTACTACTGAAAAAAATCCACACATAAGTAGAACTGCATGATTCGAATCCACGTTGTTTAAGGGTCAACTATACTTCATTCAGTTCCCCTGATAACTTATTCCAATCTAATCCTGCCCATGACACCCAGCTACTAGTGCCAATAACCTGGTCAGTGGTTTGACTTAAGTTTCTTCAGTGGTGAGCTAGTAAATCAACAATCAGCTTTCTAGGGGTGGGGAGGGGAAGTCCTTGTTACTGCATTTGCCAATTTTCACGGTGTCAACACTCTCACTGTGGCCAATTTCAAGCTATCAGCATGGTATCATTAAATGGGGAAGATATGTGCACTTTCAGTTCTATGAGCTGGCGTGAATGAAACTGAAAACAGCAGTGTGCATACTTAGAAAGTTCTTCCATTTCCTCTTCATAAAGCCTCCTTCGTTCCTTGAGTTCTTCTGGAAGGAATTTAGCTATTAGCTCTTCCATTATGACGTTTTTGCTGTACTTTCTTGATGCCAAGCACTACATGGGGAACAAGGCAGTTAGATATTGTGCAGTCATCAGAGAAATACAAAGCACTGCTGATGTAATCAGTAGAACATTTCAGTGACCAACATACTGGAGTAACGTGGATAGACACATTGGCAGCTCATATGATCATAATGTATATAATCTCTGGAGGTTAGAGTTTACCTTAAAAAAAGAACACACATGCAATGAATTACTTTTATAATTAGAAAAAATATTTTAACAAGGAAAAACACCTGCCTTGAAGTTTTAAAAATGCCATAGCCTTCCTAAAACACTGAAATTGATTATGATCATGTTTCTTGTCAATTAAGGGAGACAATCCTTTCCTTTCCTTTTTCTGATTATTGTGTTTATAAGCTCCCAGAATGTTCTCCACCTGAGACATGCTGCAAGTCCGTGGTCAAATGGTTCAGGGAACTAAAAAGCAATTTTAAAATCATTCATCCTTTCCTGCCCTGCCACACTCTCAGTGCTTGGCTTCTGGATATTTTGAGTCTATATATTATAACTATTTTTCTCCTCTAACTTAAGTATTTTTAAAATAAACTAAATACTGGTGATTTCATTTGCCCATTTATTTTTTTATTATAACATCTAGGTATCATTAAATTCACATTATAAACCCTGGTTTCAGAACCTAACTCAGGCTCAACTGTCACTATTACTCTTATCCCAAACACCCCTAGTCTATGCATATCCAAGGAGCTGTAAGGAGTGGGTGTTAACAGCATGAACCAGACAATGGGGATGACAACATCTGCAGAGAATTGCTGGTTATGGAAACTACCCACACAGACCCAGCAGGGGGAGCTCCTGAGTATAACACTGCAGGCTTCAGACATTTTTCCCTTTGCCAACGTCTGTCTATTCCGCAGTGAACATGATCAGAATAAGATATTTCTCTCTCTGGAAAATGGTGCAAGTATGACCCCAGGTGAATACCCAGAGACAGGTGGAAACAACTTCTAGCCCCTAAGTCCAGGATCCCACAGCCTCTGCTTCCAGGATGCCTTCTTAGCCACTGGCATTGCCTGGCTGAAGGAAAATCAAAGGCTTGCCCAGTCTTTGGGAGAAAGCAATGGCTCAGAAGGTAGCCTCTGCTGATGCTAAAACAAAAACCCAGGAAAGGCACATATTAAAATGTCAACAGTATATTTTCCTTCTTTCTGCTGTTCTGAATGTTGGTAATGTTCCCACAATACGAATGCATTATTTAAGTATAACAGCCATGGGCTTCTCACCTACAATCAGGACAGCAATCCCCCCTCTTTACCCAGGCCAGACATGACACTGACCCTCCCCCCAGCCCAACACACACCCTCAGGGCTATCCTGGGTGATTATCTCACTTCCTTCCCTTAGTTTAAATGGTCGGGTGCTGGGAAAGCTCAACATGTGACTTCTCTGGATCTACATTCACCAAGAGAGAGTCTTGCATCATCTCCAGCCTCTCCTCAGGGACGACAGGGGTCAAGGAACATGAATACTAATTGTAAAATGTGGCAAACAAGTCCCTGGCAGGGGGAGAGGGATGACAAGATGGATTCCCAGATCTTCTTGTGCTATAGAAAATTACAGCAAATCCACTTGAAAAGCAAAGGTGCCTGTTTGTGTGATTCATTTTAGAGGACCTGGAAGCCCCAGAGATTTTCAAGCAGACAAATACCTGCTAATAATAAAGGAGACAGCTGAGGAGAGGGACAAGGACCACAATGAAGGGCTGTGAGGTTTTCCTGGGGACCTGGGGGTGATCTCTTCAAACTATGGAATAAACACTGATGATAAAGGAACACTGGAGCTCATAGATGAATGAGCCAAGGCCAGTGAATCAGGGGCCATGATGGGATTAGAACCAAGATCCATGTTTATCATCAATTTGATCCGTGTTTATCACCACTTTGATTCATGTTTATTATCATTTTGATATTTTTGTTTCCAACACAGATTGATCTCACTGCTAGCAGTTCATAAAAAGCTAGCTGTTGCCTCATTTCTCTGGAGGACTTTGTGGAGAGAGGAGGGGTGGCTCTAAGACAGGAGAAATTGATGGTCTGAAGGGGTGTTTTGCTCTAGCACAGTGCAGTGGCTTGGGATCCAATAGGATACTGTCTTCATACCCAATTCCAAATAAACTAACCCGATCAAGAAAGAAACAACGTTTTACCTGGGAAAGACCGTCTTTGCACAGTGGACACTTCGCATTGTGATCTAGACATCTTTCAAGGCATTTTAAGCAAAAGGTGTGCCCACAGGGTGTTGTGACTGGTTCGTAGAATAATCTGAAATTTAGGAATCAAAATGGAAGAAAATTGCAATCAAACCAAACATAAAAGACAGAGCTATTGAATGTTAAGGTTTTTACAGTATTATTTGAGAAAGTCTATGCGTGGGAGTAAGAGGGGGGTTCTTTTTCCTTTTTAAAAAACAATCCCTTACACTTTAGAAAACCATTTGCTTTTTATTTCTGAGCTGGATTTAAATGCATCAAATAATGCATTTATTAAAATTTAGGACACAGCTAGATCATTTTATAGCATTAGTTCTAGTAAGTCTCTTGCAGAGCATCCAGATTTTTTCCCTGTCAGGTCCCAGAAAAATGAAGATGAATGCCCAGAGTATCTGATTAGATTCCATTCTAAAATACTTAGCCAACCTGTTCACCTGGATATACATAAACACATAGATAAAGAGACACAGAGATAAATACACACACTCTCATATTTAAGCACTTTATATAATATTAAATGGGAAAAGACTAGGTTTATTTGCTAACCTTGATTCCATTTTTCATCTAAACAATGTTTACAGTCTGAAGGATCTCTAAATTGCACCTGTAACAAACATACTGCCTTTTACATGGATGGATCGTTTACCCAGGGGCAGTAGAGTAAGATTATTACTGTGCTTATTAATAGACAGACAGACACATACATAGATACATGTGTATACATACACATTCTCTAATTAGATCCTATTTTAATTGCTTTGCAGGAACTGGCTATTTTTTTCAAAGCAATCTGAGCCTCTTTTAAAAAGCTGTTCTGTACATTCAGAGATTCATGGATTTATTTTGCTTAATGAAAATCTCACCTGCAGCAGGACCACTGGATGGAGGCAGCTGAAGATGATGCTTCAGAAGTGGAGCTCGCACTCTCCAAGAGGACAGAAAGAAGGGAAAGACGCCAGAACAGCTTATTTTGACCTCACTAGAGTGTTCAGTTGAGAGGAAGAGGCTGCAAGCTGCACAGCCCCCTCGTGTGGCCAGGAGGTGCACCAGCAGCCTGGCCACACAGCCAGGCGAGCAAAAGAATCAAAACATCAGAGCTGAAAGTACTTAAGAAAACATCGAGCCCACCAGCCAGAATGAAACAGATCCAGAGTGAATGAAGTCACTTATCTAAGAGTACACAGCCAACTGTTGGCAGATGAAAGTCTTTCCAACTTCCCTTTCCAGGCGTATGCCCTTTCTATTAGAACAATAATTCTCAACCGTTGCTGTGTTCGAGAATCATGTGGATTGTTTTTTCTTTAAGTAGCTTTTTAGATATATTATTGACATGCAATAAATTGCACATACTTAAAGTGTACAATTTGATAAGTGTTGACACATGTACACACCTATGAAACCATCTCCAAGATCAAGATAATCAACATGCTTGTCACTCCCAAATGTCTCCTTGTGTCCCTGGGCAAACCCTCCCTCTTGCTCCTCCCTAGACCACCCTCCCCCATCACCTGGGGAACTTTTAAAAACTATAGAGGCTGGACCTCACCTACAGAGATTCAGATCAGTTGGTCCAGGTTAAGAGCCAGGCATCAGGATTTTTAAAGCTCCCTGGGTGGTTTTAATGTGCAGCCAGAGTTGGGAGTCACTGAATTACACAATCCTACTAACCTCTGCATGGACAAATCTCCATTGGTCTCTAAACCTAATTATCAGAGTCCCCTGTGGAACTTTAAAAACACAGACATGGCAAAGTCTCACTTGATAAAGTTTGCAATTCAAGAGATTTGTTATTTTTAACAAGCCAAGAAAGGTCTGGACCTGGGAAGAAGTTTTTCATATATTTACTGTTTTCTACTTTTTAAATAGTATCAATGTGTTTAAAAAGTAGTTAATGTATCTAACTGAGCTAATAAATTTTAGTTACTAAATTGGCCAAAAAGTAAAATTAATTTTCAAAAAAAGATCTTTAATGGAGGTCCTAACCAGTGTACTAAGGCAAGGGATAAAAAAAGTCTGAAGACTGAAAAGGAAAAAAAGCTGTTGTTATTCATAAATGGTATGATGATGAACTTAGAAAATCTAAAAGAATCTTAGAATGATTATTAGAATTAATAGGAATTGAGATAATTAGCAAGAATGCTAGACAAATACACACACACACAACTGTAGTTCTACATACCAACACGAAGCATGAGAGAATAGATTTTTTTAAAGATGACACTTACAAGTGCTTTTGAAAATCAAGTGCCCATGAGTGAAGTCAGACAAAGACAAATATAATATGGTATCGCTTAAATGTGGAATCTAAAAAAAAAAAGTGGAAATGAACTTATTCAAAAAATAGAAATATAATCACAGACACAGAAAACAAAATTATGGTTACCAGGGGGTAAGGTGGGGAGGGAGATTCAGATTGACATATACATACTACTATATACAAAATTGATAACTAATAAGGACCGACTGCAGAGAAGGCAATGGCAGCCCACTCCAGTACTCTTGCCTGGAAAATCCCATGGACGGAGGAGCCTGGTAGGCTGCAGTCCATGGGGTCGCTAAGAGTCGGACACGACTGAGTGACCTCACTTTCCCTTTTCACTTTCATGCCTTGGAGAAGGAAATGGCAACCCACTCCAGTGTTCTTGCCTGGAGAATCCCGGGGACGGGGGAGCCTGGTGGGCTGCTGTCTATGGGGTCACACAGAGTCGGACATGACTGAAGCGACTTAGCAGCAGCAGCAGCAGCAAGGACCTACTGGGGGCTTCCCAGGTGGCACTAGTGGTAAAGAACCCACTTGCCAATGCAGAAGATGCAGGAGACATGAGTTCTATCCCTGGGTCACAAGATTCCCTGGAGGAGTGGCAACCCACTCCAGTATTTTTGCCTGGAGAATCCCACGGACAGAGGAGCCTGGCAGGCTACAGTCCACAGGGTCACAAAGAGTCGGACCACGACTGAAGTGACTCAGTACACAGCGTTCAAGGACCTACTGTATAGCAGAGGGAACTCTACTTAATACTCTAGAATGGCCTATATGGGAAAAGAATTTTTAAAAGAGTGGATATATGTATATGTATAACTGATCCACTTTGCTGTTGAAATTAACATAATGTTGTAAATCAACTATGCTCCAATAAAAATCTTTTTAAAAAGACAACAAAAAAACGAAAAAGAAAATCAAGTGCCCAGGAATAAATCTAACAAAAGTTTATGAGATCTCTATTGTAAGAAACTGCAAACATTTCATTGAAAGTAAAAGAAGACCTAACTAAGTCCCAATGAAAGACCCCAATGGGTTATTTCACTTGTTTGTTTTTGTGGAACTTGGCAAGTTGATTTCTAAACTTCATAAGGCAAGGCAAAGTGCCAAGAAGAGCCAAGACACTTTTGAAGAGCAGCAACGTGGGAGAACTTGCTCTACCAGACATGAGAATTTATTATAAAACAGTACTGATTGAAAAGCAGTAAGACTAGCACAGGAACAAACAGATCTGTAGAATAGAATACAAAACCCAGAAATAGATTCAGACCCAGATTCTTGATTTTTAAAAATGTGGCACTTCAAAACAGAGAGAAGATTTTCCACACATAAATAGAATCCTCAATAAGTGCTATTTGGGATAGTTGGCTATCAATAGGGGGCAAAGAAGTTGGACTGATTCTCATACCATACACAAAAAGCAACACCATGTGGGCTGTAAAAGTGAATGGGAAAGACAAAGAGTAAAGCTCTTAGAATACAAGATAGAATATCTGTATGACCTCAAGGGGAAAAAAGGATTTCCTAAACAACACACACACACACACAAATGCTAACTATAAATGAAAAGATTGATCATTGTTACCATATGAAATTTAAGAACTTGTTAGTGTATTGAAAGATGCCATTAAGAGACCTTTCATGTTGAAAAATGTCTTTATTTAATAAGCCTCATAGAATGGCTTTCTTCCTTAAACTATATGCATGTACAACTTTGATAAAAATTTAAAAACCAAATTAAAAATTAAAGGCCATTAACAGGAAAAAAAAAAAGGTGCCATTAAGAGAGCAAAAAGGCAAGTCACAGAGTGGGAGAAGATATTTGCAACAAGGTGACTAATGAAGGATTTGCATTTAGAACATACATAGAGCTCCTACAAGTCAGTAAGAAAAAGAGAGATAACCCACTGAAAATGGGGAGAGTTATATATACACTTCCTTGGTGGCTCAGACAGTAAAGAATGCGGCAATGGCTGCAATGCAGGAGATCCGGGTTCGATCCCTGGTTGGGAAGATTCCCTGGAGAAGGGAATCTCCTACCCACTCCAGTATATTCTTGCCTGGAGAATGCCATGGACAGAGGAGCCCAGCAGGCTGCAGTCCATGGGTTCACAAAGAGTCAGACATGACTGAGCAACTAACACACACATATATACACTAGTAGACATAAAAATTGTTCATAGTAACATTGTCCATAATAGCCCTAAACTACAAACAACCCAAATATCCATCTAGAATATAACTGATTTTGTTAGATTCATACAATGGCACACTATACACTAGTGAAAATGAACAAATTTCACCAACATGCAATAACATGGATAAATCTTCATCCTGAGGAAAAGAAGTTACAACAAAAGAATCCATTCTGGATAATTCAACTTACATGAAGTATTTTTAAACAGGAAAAAATGAAATTGCACTGTTTAGAGATACACACAAGAGTGGTAAGACTTTTTTTTTTTAAAAAAAAGAAGAGATAAAATTCAAGATAGTGATTTTAGGGGCAGTGGCGGAGGGGGTGGTGATTTAGAAGTGACATATGGGCAGCTTCTGGAGTCCTGGTAATTAATGTTTTCTTTCTTGGGCTGAAAGGGATTGCATGAGTAGCCTCTTTACAGTATTTTATGAGAATCCATTCCTATTTTTATGTACTTTCCCAGTGTATCTATTTCACAATTTAAAGTATTTCTCAAGATTGTGACTTGCAGGCTGACTTTGTGGACCACTGCTGTGATCTAACTACTAGAAGCAGCCAAGACAGATGATCTCATTTCCTCAGTAATTTGAAACCTGTGAATCTGAATGCCTTTTATACATTATTCGATGACATTAATGATGAAGACTGATTGATGAACCTGTATCTGTAAAACTATTTTTTCCTGAGAATTTCAAAATTGGGCCTTTTGTTCACTGAAGAATGTAATCCACATACAAATAATAATGATATAGCTGGCCAATTAATTGCAATAACTACTGACATTTAATGAGCAGATGAATGTAGCAGACACAAAAGGATACAGCAACTCTTAGCAAGAGCTATGATTAAAATGCCCCTGATCCGAGTGGTCGCAAACAAGAATGCTGCCACAGATGCTGCATAATTATTGCTCTGAAATAATTCAAGGTTCAGATGCTTAGAATGTATCATCTTTCAATACTCAACCCACTTCTATTCAGGCTGACTGAGTAAAGAGACTGGGAACAGATAGAATGTATTTCTCTTGCTATCAGGAATGTGTGCATTGCTGTTTTTCATATAAATTAGCTTTATATAGTCATAGGCAGTAGTTAATTGGATTAGCTCTATTTTACTATGGAGGAAATTGGCTCAGGCAAGTTAAATAACTTGCCCAAGGCCACACAGCTAGCTAGTAAATAGCAGCACTTGGGATGTGAAGTCACATGGGATTCTCAAGCCCATCTTCCTTCTCCACTAGATGACACAGAGACGACTGTGTGTGAATCTAGATCTTGGAACAAACACCATCCATGTACATGTAGATACACACACTCACACACAAACACACCCTTTTATCCTTTTCTCTCTGTCTCTCTCCCTTCCCTTCCCCACCACCAGAGAGAGCGAGAGAGAAACTCTATATATAGAGAGATAGAGTTAGAAATATCTACTCAAATTCCTCTCCCTTTTATTTATCACTTTAGAATGATTTCAGAAAACACTTCAGGGAGGGATTTATAAATCAGTGTAGGGCCAGATTTTCTCACAAGAAAGCATTTTACATTGTCAGGGTGATGGAGTAAACAATAGTAATAATAAATGCTTTCAGTTAGATGTCAGCCTGGATAAAATGTTTGGCTTGTCTGGAAATAGCTATCTTTTCCCACCAGTTACATCCTTGTATTGTGCTCTTGTGTGGCTATCAAATGAGAGCAAAGGGGGAACAAGGAGGAGGGAGGGGGTGGAGGGAGAGAGAGAGAGAGCAGTGAACTGACTCCGTAACACCAGCTACTTGAGCAGCTCAAACTAGGTTAGATATAAAGCTTTTCATTTCAATGGACAAAGGGGCCACTGGGCCATTGGGTAACTGGTTCAAATATCCAACATTCCTGCTCCACAGCGGGCCCAGAGATGACCCCAGGGCAAGGGTATCCGGAGCAGGTAAATCTCAAGAGAGGATTGGCAGCCATTAAAGACGGAGGAGGAGAGTTCTGAGGTGATGGAATCAGAGAGCAACTTCCCCCAGCAGATCTTGTTCCGTCCAGCAAGGGGGACTCGGAGACTGGGAAGTTTCTCTTTAGCTCACCCTCCAATGGTTGTTCCATTCACTCTTTCCACCATTTTCCCCTGAGGAATATATAAGCAACTCCTGATTTTCTCTCTAGACTCAGAACAGATCAATTCCTACTCTAACTCGTCTTCAACCAAGACAGCACCACGGCACTGGATTTTATTCTTGAAACCTGCACAGGAGGTACACATGTGTAGTTTCATGACCCGGCAGATTGCTTGAAAATATCTCTCACCATAAACTCTCTCCACCAAAGACACAGGACAGTCATGACAGAACCTAAGAATAATTCTAATCATGATTAGAAAAATAAAAACACTACAGGAAACAGGAACTTTTTCAAGACTGCAATAATTCAAAGGAAAGCATGTATCTGAAATGGCCTCTGTCAACATGTGATTTCTGACTTGGAGACAAGCCCTGCTGGAAGGGGAACCACATGTTTCTGAACTAGGGCTCCAGTTTTAAGAGCCTTGAGATCAGAAATGCTCTCTAGACTTGGCAGGTTTCTTTTCACCATCAAGCAGCTCCCGAGTGTCCCCCGTGTAACTCAGCAGCCCATACAATAGCTGCTCCAGGCAAAGATGGGTTTTTGCTTTGAAGTCTCATTTAGAACAGAGGGGCAGGATAAGGGAAATAATGGCTTTTCAACTCAGAGCGAGCAAACTCGAAGGGGGTCTTATCCTCTTGGTGTTTATTTCTTGGACCAAATTTCTAACCCTTCTCTAAAGCCCCCTGTTGAGATCAGGGACAAACAAGATGAAAGGGAGAAAGCAGACGAAAGGGAACAAAAGAACTTCAACCTCAGAATTCTTAGCCCTCAGGGAAAACACAAACAGGATGAGTCTGCATGTTTGATTTTGCATCCCCGGGATGTTGGGAGGCGTGTCCAGGAGGATAAGCTGAATCAAGTCTATCAAAGTCTGACATCTGAAAGACCCTGGCTCTCATCGCTAGCTGAGCACCATAATGGCATTACCTGTGGGGGCCCACACCTCAGCTTGGAAAGCAGAGTGTGTCTGTCTCACACCTTGGCTCTGGCTTGACCCACCTGCTACATCACTGTGATGGGGAGGGGGCCCAAGGGTCCAGGTTATACAGCTGGTATAACCCACTCCACCTAGAGCTCTGACAATATATGCAGGGCTTGCTTCAAGTGCTGCTACATTCCTTATCAAGTCTGTCTGAGCTTACAAGAAAATCTGACAATTCTTTTTTTTTTTTTGAGAGAGAGAGAGAGAGAAAAAGAAAAAGTACGTGTTCAGGTAACAGCTGCCTTACTCATTTTTATTCAGAGGACAAGAAAAGTCACTTTGAGTAGTGACAAATGCCTGGGATTGACATGGAAGGCATATGTACTTGTAAAGGGCAAGAAGACATCTGAGGGGCCTCCGTTGGCTGCATCCATCCGTGTGATGGACCAAAAGATTTTTCTTGACATCTCTTGTCTTGGTTCAGTCATCTTAACAACTTTTGTGCAAATATCTCAGCCTCCTTTTAAAGCTCTTTTGCCAAGGGGAAGGCACATTTGAGAATCTACTGAAAGCTGTGGACCTTGCCCTGGAAAACTCTCTCTCTCTCTCACACACACACATACTTTTACATATAACATCAGGGAATTCCTAGATCTACTAGAATCCATGCACAGAACCTCCTCAGGGGTCAATGGACCTAAAGCTAAAGAACCTCTGGTCTAGAAAAAACAGTTAACATTTACTGAGTACTGACTATATGTCAGGCACTCTTCTAAGTGTCTCAAATAGATTTTCGCAATTAATCATAACAACACCATAGAACAGGTACCACTGTTCTCTATTTTACTGATGAGAAAACAGTGGTGGAGAAAGTCACTTGCTCCAGGTCAAACAGCCAGTAAGTGGCACAGCCTGGGTGGAAACCCAGGCCATCTGTTTTTGGAGACCTCCTCTTAGCCACAAAGCCACGGTTGTGAAATGAAACAAGTGCAAGTCATTTGTTTTTGCAGACCACGCCTGCAGCAGTTTCCTATTTGTATATGTTGCGGGGTGGGGGTGGGGGGGAGGCATGTATCTCTAGAGATCTGAGAAAGTAGAGACAATGTGGCAGTAGGTGGAGGGGAGACTCTTAGCCAAGTCGTACATGCCCACTACTGACCACTGCGCAGGCAGGTATAGACCAAAAATGAGTCCAGCCCTCTCCTTGGCTTCCAGAGAATAGGCCTGTGAGGCTGACACTGGCACTCATGCTTTGAGATCTTGATCTAGTAGCCGGTAGAAATTAGTTCCAGGGTCCCAAACTTAAATAGAGGCCAGGAAAGTGATGCAAATGTGAGAGGAAGGCAGTGGTCGAGGGAGGGGGGCCGTGACCAACTGGAGTGAGTGTCCTGTCTCTAAACATTCACCTTAACAACAACCTCCCAAATCCCATGAGGGCTGAACAAAAGCCATCCAGCCTGTGGACTGTCAGTTTGACCTCTGAGTAGACAGTTTCCTTCCTGCTCTCTAGGTATTTCCAAGGCAGGAGTGCGGGGCATGTGATCCGTAAACAAGGGACACAAGCTCGCCCGTGTGACAGTCAACGTGACTTCCATTTTGTTAGAAGCATGCTTTTCTGTGCTAACCAACCAAGCCATAGGTCACTAGCAGAGAGGTGCAGACACCAGAGGGGAAGACCTCTCGGGCAGTAAGCGACAGGGCACCTCACATACCTCATACAGAGGGAGCATTCAAGGTCAGAGGCGTCAAAAGATGCCAGCGGGACACTGAGCGCAGGCCTGGCCCTGGGGTCAGTGGAGGGATCTGTGATGTAGAGAGCAGAAGTCAGAGGGGAACCAACCTTGGTGTCACAAGACAGCACTTCTAAGGCCAAAGAACCCAAATATTTTTTTCAGTCAGCCACTCTCATCACCTCCCCGAGAATTGATTTAGTGGCCAAGTGAGCCACTGAGAATGGGGTACCCTGATACAGGCACGTGGAGGCTTCCAGCAGCCCCAAAGAAAGAAATGTGTAGGTCAGGGATTGTCTGGGAGCCCTGGGGGGGCTTCATTTAAATGGAACAGGCACCTCACTCTTGACAAACAGCTGCAACGACTCCACGGGCTGAGCCAGGCCTTCATAGCTGACACTGAATCTTGGCACTGGCAGCCACTCTTGGAAAGATACCAAGCTGCAGCTGCTGCTTCTCAGATGCCTACCTACGGGGACACTACTGGGAACGAGCAGGACGAGGTGTGATGGAGCTGCCCGGGTCCGACTTCCCCAGAGTGGGGAAGGGGGTGCAGAGAGGCTGGCCTGGAAGGAAGTGACACCATCAAGGGCGTGAGATGTCATTACTTGACACTATGCTTGCCCATAAGCCCTGGCTTTCCCTTATAATTCATATGGGGCACCGGCAGGATGCTAGGAACTGCTTGCTCTCACAGAAACCCCACAGCCACCCTATAAGTGGCAGAGCAGAGGAGCCATCATGTGGAGGGTAGAAGACTCCACACACTGCTGAGCCCAGGCTCCCCTCCAAGCCCCCAACTCCCTGGGTAGAGTCTGCACCTGGCTTAGACGCTTTATTAGGCCTCTCTGGGTCTTGGGGTTCAATTTGGCAGTGCTTCCTTTTCTTCTCCTGGCATTTGCCAGTCTTAATGGAGGCAGCTTGGGAAGAGGCAGCGACCCCCTTCTCCTCCTCTGCTCCAACCGAGTCTTCCGTGTGGTCCTGCGGCCCATCCCCTGTCACTGTGACCAGGTTCATCAGGCTGCCCCCCTGGCCCCTGGCTGCTGCCCCCTCCTGACTGGAACAATGTGGGCGCTCGGGCGTTTCCTGGAGGAAGAAAGAGCCAAACATCAGAATCTACTGGGGCCCAACATTGTCCTCTGATAATTGTCTCCAGAAGGGACGAGGAGAAAACACTGCCCAGTCCTGACCATCTAGAGGACAGGTAGCTTAACTGGGCGGCAGTCATAGGGCACAGAAGGCCCAGATGGGGCAGAGTAAGGCATGCAGGGAGACAGTCCTTGGGCAGCAGTGAAGGCAAGATGCCAAGTGCAGTGCCGGTCTCCGCTCCTCTCCAGTCAGTCCCCAGTCACCACCTGAGGGACACCAAGGCATGCAGTGCAGTGAGGGTAGATCCTGCCACTCGGCCCTTCCTCTCACCCTCACTGCCATTCCCAGCCATCCTCCAGTCCCACATCCAGCTTCCAAAGAACTTTCGGGAAGGTTCTGGTGCAGGTGTGTTCACAGGCCTACCGAGTGCCCTCATGCTCCAGAGCTATGTTATACTGGTCAAAGGAACTAGGAACAAATGAATCCTCTCACTAGATTTTGGGCAAAAAGTCTGAAAAAGAGACAAGATCATCTGGCAAAATGATCAATAACATCTCTAGCCTTTTCAAGAATTTTTGTCCAGGAGAAGGATCTAGAAAAAAAAATCCAATGACAAAGTGTTTATGCAGGTTTTCCTGGAGAACCCCTCTCTCTACATTCAAAGTGTATGGGTCAAAATGCTCAGATTGTTGTGTTCCCTCCAACTCCAACCAAAAAAAAAAAAAAAAAAAAAAAAAAAAACAAAACCTGGTAGATAGATGAAAAATGGGGAGCGCACAGCTGGGAGAAAATGATGAGGTGAGGAGGAAAAGGCTTTTCTGAGTCTCTAACCTGGGGAGTTCAGGGTTTTATCAGCACTATGGCACTGCCGCATCCTCAGATTTCCATGAGCCCTTGGCAGAGTCTACACAGAACAGCGCTTTGCAAGGCAAAGTTTGGGTAGAAACCCAGTCCCTACTCCTCAGCTTCCTCATACAAGAAAGCCAGGGGTGCTTTTTTTCTTCATTTCTGATTGGGCTGCAATTAGAAGTCACTCCAGGCACTTGGGTTCAGTATTATGGTTCTCAATCCAGTAAAAATGATCTCAAAGAAGTATTGAAATGCAGGTGGTGCTAGTGGTAAAGAACCTGCCTGCCAATGCAGGAGACATAAGAGACGCAGGTTTGATCCCTGGGTGGGGAAGATCCCCAGGAGGGATCCCATGGACAGAGGAGACTGGCTGGCTACAGTCCATGGGGTCGCAAAGAGTTGGACACGACTGAAGTGACTTAGCATGGAGTACTGCTTTGATTTCAGGATATACTCTAAGTTCTGCCCATCACCCGCCCCCTGCCACCACCCAGCCTTTTTGAGTCAGGCACACCTGCATTTTGTTCATTCTCCAGAGCAGGGAAAGAGGTCAGGGAAATATAAGATTTTCACCTGTCAGAGAACCAAGAAGCCATGGAGACCCTAGGGCTCACACAGGGGAGGAACGCAGGGCATGGATAGCAGGCAGGCAGATGCTTCGAGCTGCCTAGATCTTCAGAGCCCACCTCTGTCTACACATCTGTGCTTCTGAGCCCCAGCTTCTGCCCACTTGCCCTCTGCTTAGAAAGTTGGGGCCTGGAGACCATGGTTTTCAAAGACTCAAATCCCAGAAAGTTAACACTTCCTAAGTTGCTTCCCTCTCCCCGGCTCCACATATGTGCTAGAAGTCTACTTATGTGTAAGACACAATGCAGGAATATGAAATGACCTCCACTTGGGGATCAAATGGAGATGTCTTTGCACAAGGAACTCAGCTGGTACTCAAAGACCAGCAGCTTGAACAAACAAAAAGCAGGAAAGGAGGGGCTGTCAGGCCCTCTTCCCAGGCTCTGCCCCTAAGCTCACCCCAACTGAATGGCTCCTGGGGAAGTGGGCCTTTCTAGTTCTGTCACCTCTCTCAACTGGACCTGATAAAGAATTGAAAATTGAACATAATAAATCATCAACCTGGGCCCCTGCCTGAAATCCAGTTTTATCTTTAAATAGCCTTTCAGCAAAGAAGACAGCCACTAGCAACTCTATTTCTTCTTTCTCAGGAACCAAACAAAGTAGGAGGGTGAGGGCTCACTCTCCATGTTTGCCCACAAAACAGCCAAACGAAGCGTCAGGAGCGAGCTGGGTGAGTGGAGTTTTACCTGTGACAACTTTGGTAGATTATGGATGGTGCCTTCAGTAGCCAATGACTCTACGTGTTCCTTTAATCTAGGGTGAGGTGCCAACAGCTTCAGTATATCGGGAGAATGTTGCTGAGAGGCCCCCGGGAATGATGGTGTAAAGAAACTAAGGAGAAGCTGGGACATAAAACAGAAGACTTCACTACTTAAGTTTCTACAGGTGCTTGGGTGAAGGGCAGGGGTGGGAGGGCAGGAAGGGACAAAGGGTACAGCTTGTGGGGCCAAACCCCAGGGAGGAAGCCTTGGACCAAAGACCCCAACACAGCGGGGCAGGGATCCTCCTTCGGCTCATCAGAATCACCTGGGAAGTTTATGAGAATTCCAGGTTCGAAGTCCCCATGCCTGGCTCCCCTGGGTCTGAAGTGTGGCCAGGAATCTGAATTTTGAAAAGGCATTACAGATCTGCCTTTGTCTCCCTAGCCAGTTACCACCACTCCGCTGCTACCCTTCCACAGAAAGATCTGCAGGGGGATTTCAAAACCTGTCTAGGAGGAAAGAGGCCGGGGAGAAGGCAGGAGCCCAACATCAGCTGGGGGACCTGGAGTCGTCATGTCCGAGATGCCCCCCTGGGTAGAAGGCAACAAATGTCACCAAGGTTCCTCTGTATTTCTTCCCTCCCTGTCTGCCTGTCCTGCCTCTCCTCCCCGACCATCAGCCCTGGATCTTGAATCCCTTCAGCAGTGATGTGTTAGTAAAAGCAGAGCCAAGTCTTCTTCCCTCTTCTCCCAGCCTCTCTTCCTACTTTCTAGCCTTCACTTTCCAGAGAATGTCAAGTCACTTCAATGACTGGGGTGGAGGTGGGGGGCGGCAGGCTGGTCTAGTCTATGGTTGGCTTCCTTTGCAACTGGATAAGCTGGGGATGGGGGTGGGGAAGATACAAGATCCAGAAGGGAGTGGGAGTCAAAGATGCGTGATCTGGTGGAGGCTGCCCCATCAACTGCCCGCATCCTTGCTTCAGTTCTCTCCTGTGAAAGTGCCAATTATCTGTATACATAGGTATTTTTGTATGTAACACATAACCCAGGAAGGCAGGTCACTTGCTTCTAAAATATATTCACATGTTTTCTGCTGAGACCAACTAAAGGGTGCCCCACCCCTTCCTCTAGGTAACAGGGAATCTGACCGAAACTAGGATCAAAGTCTCTCCAGTTTGATTTCTTTCCTTACTGGGCCCCAGCAGTTCCTCATGATGTTTCTTCTGATGCCAGCACTTTCCACGTGGCTAAGCCCTGCTCATCCTTCAAGCCTCAGCTCCAGGTCTCCCTTCTTCTCTTCCTCCAGTCTCCCTGATCTCTCCCATCCTTCCGTGTTCTCAACTGCACCAGAAGATAGTGCCTTACCCTCCCCAGTCTGGTATTAGCCTCAAATTGCATCACAAATGTAAGTCTTGCTCTCTACAGATGCTCTGTTTCTGGAGGGCACACGACTAATGTCCAGTAAATACTCATCACACTAGATGGAACTGAGTTAAGACACTAGCCATCCTGGGGCCCAGAGAGATGCCTAGGGTTCAGGCCCAAAGTCCCCAGATGACAGATGTCTCTGTTTCCTTCCAATTCTAAGTTGGTGTAGGAATGAGACGGGAGGTTCTCACACTGACCAGGGCTGTAAATGCCAGCTTTCAGAGACTCCTCCTTTACTGGAGCCAATCTTGGCTCTCAGGGGCCTCTGAGTGACCCACCAGGAACCACCTCTGAAGCACTCCCCCTGGAATTCTCCCCCAGAGAGCACTAGCAAGCCATAGGGAAACCCCCAGGTACAAGGATACAAGGGCAGAGTGTGGTGGGAGGGGAAGAGACGCAGAGAAGGAAGCTCGAAGGAAACTAGGCAAAGGAACAGCAGCACTGAGCTTCCTCCTCCGCCACCTAAGACCTCATGGAAGGCCTTCCCAGTGGCTTTGGAAAACAAAAGTTGGGGTCAACTCTCAGTGAAAATGAGCATTCCACATACTAATGGAAGTCAACTTCACTTCAGCGTCAGCCTTGAAAAGGCCCAAGTGGGTCAAGAAGTCCAAAAAGAATCTGAGGTAAAGACAAACATTAAAAAGAAACCCAGGCCTGTAAGTGACAAGGGCAGCTAATTCATGCCAAGTAAACCTGGACTGTCTCTGTCACATCTTTATCCCTGGAAAGGGGGACAATCCAGCAAACAAGCACAGAGGTCCTCAGCGTTCTTAACTAAGTGCCATGTCCTCACCTCACTCCGTCGAAATTCGCCTCTAAATTCTCACCTTAGCTTCAGAACTCTGGAACACTCATCACAGGCAGATGTTCGATTGTATTATCTGGCATTTATATTACATTATAGAACCAGTGCAAGAGTGTAAGGTCCTAGAGGCCTGAGACTGTGGCTTATGCCTCTTTGGGTCTCCAGAGCTTAGCACAGTTCTTGCCCCATCCCATTAAGGCAGCTGTGGAAATGACACTGCATGCATGCTTACATGCTAAGTTGTTTCAGTCGTGTCCAACTCTTCTTGATCCCATGGGCTGTAGCCTGTCAGGCTCCTCTGTCCATAGGATTCCCCAGGCAAGAATACTGGAGTGGGTTGCCATTTTCTCCTCCAGGGAATCTTCCCAACCCAGGGATCGAACCTGCATCTCCTGCATTGGCAGGCAGATTCTTTACCACTCAGCCACCTGGCAAATGATACTAGGTGGTCTATAAAGTGGGTGGGAAAGAGGATCAACCCGAACGATGACACCAAGAGCCTCTCAGGCCAACTGGGAAATGGACAAATGAGAGTAAAGAAATCACTCTCTCCCAGCTCCACACCTGCCTCTGTTGGCCTTTGCACACTCTGTTCTTCTAACCACCTTTGTGCATACGTCCCAGAGCTGGATAACCCCACTGCTCCTCTCTCCCAGTCTCAGCAGTGGGTGCTGAGACTCCTGACTCAGCCTCCCGGGCCAGTAGGATAGTGGAGCAGCTCACAAGGCAGACTCTGGAAGCAGGAGGAGTCGGGTTTGGTTGCTCTTCCACCGATCATTAGGTTCATGACCTCAGGAAAGGCACCAAGCCTCAGCTTCCTCATCTGTTTCATCTGTAACATGGGGATAAATGATAGTACCTACTCTCATAGGGGCGTTGTGGGGATTTAATTATAGCTTCCCTATAAAGTCCACAGAACAGTGCCGGGTGCACAAGAAATGCTCAATAAATGCTAGCCATTATTACTATTATTACTCACACTGTGGACTACAGTTAAGATTTGGGGAAGGGTCCACAGCTTGGAGCAATTCTCTGCCACCAGCCAACAGCTGCTTAGCTCCCACTAACCAGCCCAAAGTAACTTCCCAGAACCTCCAGTGCTCAGCTGCCCCTAGTTCAATGATTTTGCTGAAGATTCCTTTCTGGAGCCTTCAGAAACCAGTCCTGTCTCTTGCTCCCTTTCTTCATCCACTGCTCTGCCAAAGCACCCTGGGACAGAGGCACCTAGGGCACAGTGGTGAACAGGGGGTGGGGCACAAGCATAGCAGAAGTCCCCACTATCAACATCCCATTGCCAGGCCAACGAGCCAGACACTGAGAAAGCACACTGCAGAACAATAAGCAACAAAGTCTACGAATTGAGGATGCTTGAGCATTCACTAATGTGCCTAGTATCTCATGCAGTTAAAAAAAAAATAACAACCACATCCTCCAGTGACTCAAGAGTTGGGATGACTGGATTATAGTGTAATGGTCCCCAACTTATATCACATATGTGTTTCATTTCTAGCAAAGAAGCTGAAGGTTGGAGTTCTGCATATGGCAAGGCAGATGGGACCCAACACCCCTTGTGAGGAGCTGGCCACCCTGTGTGGCTGGTGAAGCTGTGACTCAGCCCAAGGAAAGTTCTAAAACTGCCTCACACCCGGGATCTCTGGCCAACAGCCGGAGTCTCCTCCATGGGCCTCCATCTCCATGTTAACTTATTTGGTTTTATTTTTTTTGTTTGTATTCTTACTGACCACCCAGACCCTGAGTCAAAGAAGCAAGCACATTCCTCATAGGCTCCTACAGAAATGTAGGAACTGCTCAATCTGATTGTACATGCCAAAAGGATGGTGTTTCTGGGTCATCAACTGGCACCTGTGTCTTGCTCCTGTCCCCTTAACCCAGGAAACCATCCACTCTGGACCCCCAACCCTAGGGAGGACAGTTCCCTCACTCCCTTCCCTGGAGAGGACAGAGGGCTGGAAGCCCATTGGGCAGCTGGACCTGACATCATCTCAACTCACCCTTTGGGCTTCAGCTCTTGCTCTTTTGTTCCTTCCATCGAGGGATACACAATATAGAAACTCTCTTAGTGCTTCCTCCACCTTGCCAAGGGTGGCTAAGGCTTGTGCTTTTCTGAAGTGTGCCTGGAAGAAAACATGAACATTCAGTCCCATTCTTCTCCACCTCTTGACATTGCTATCATTCATAACATCAGCTAAATTACTTCCTGGGTGTTCACTGTCATGTGAGGGCTTTAAAAGGACTATGTTATCCACAGCCTTATTGTGTAAGCCAGGGCTCTCCAACCCCTAGGCCACTGTACTGGTACCAGTCTGTGGCCTGTTAGGAACTGGGCCACACATTAGGAGGTAAGTGGCAGGCGAGCAAGCAAAGCTTCATCCATATTTACAGATGCTCCCCATCACTTGCATTTCTGCCTGAGCTCCTTCTCCTGTCAGATCAGTGACAGCATAATAAATGTAGTGCACTTGAACCATTCCCAAACCATCTCCCCCCACACCCCCCAACATCTGTGGAAAATTTGTCTTCCATGAAACCAGTCCCTGGTGCCAAATAGGTTGGGGACTGCTGGTGTAGGCAATTGTTCTGAAGCCCATTTTCAAGAAAATAAAACTAAGACCCAGAAAAGTGACTTGCCTGAAGTAACCTGGCTGGAAAATTGTGGAATCAGATTGACAGCTTGGGAATGACTGATATAGAAGACCAGATTCACAACCACTGTGCCATACTACCACCACCCCTGACCCCTTGCCCCACCATTGTATTGGAGGAGGCATCAGATGTAGCAAGAACTCCTATCTGAGGTCACACTAACCAGCTTTCAGGACCTGCCTGGATGGGCCTTCCTGTTAACCAGTCTGTCAAGCAGAGACCTAGTCCATGTTACTGGCTGAGTGACCACCCACACTCAGTGATCACTTATTAGAAGAGGCCCAAGTGAGCCAAGGCATGTGACCTCTCTAAGACCTTGAAGGCAGCTCATGGCAAAGCTGGAACTAGCACTGGGAGCTTCCCCACCAAGCCCTTCCGAACGCTAACCAGGGGCTGCACAAATGCTTTTGCTCCAGTGGACTCAGCTCATGTCTGCTCCCTCACCACATCTTGAAATCGTATAAGAAATTTTAGTGTTTCTCGGAGTCCAAGTCAAACTGCCCTGGGGGAGAACCCTTAAAGGGTAGGAGAGGAGCATCCTGGGGAAGATGGGGGAGAAAGAAGAGAAGTGAGAAGAGGGTTGTCTTCTCTCCATGCCTGGCAGCTTGGCTTAGAGGCTGCCCCTCAGTGGCCTGCTCCCCAGGCCTTTGCCTACACGCTGACCCTGAGTCTACCTTAGGGAAGGCAACAATCCAGGTTGTGGCTGCTGGGCACTCTAATACATGGACCTCCCCTTCGGACATGCCTCTGTGGGCCCTGGTGCCTCCTGGTTTGGGCCTGGCTTACAGGAGCCAGCCAGAATCTGCCTTCTTGAGCAGTGGTCCCTGCTCCCAGCCTCTTGGGGGCCTCTCCCCGAATTGTGCCCTCCCCCTCCTTCTGGAGCTGGATGCTCCCAGCAGTGCTTGCCAGGGCCCTCTGGAGAAAGGCCTGCCTGACATTTCAAGGTGGCTAGAGGGTGTTAAGTGCTGGGAGACTGGCAGTTTTGGGGATCTGACCAATCACACCAAGTAGCAACCCATATACTCCACCTGCTCAGGGCAGCCGCTCAGTTGTCGCACTTGCAGGAGAGTTCCAGCCCTGGCTGGGTGGCTGGAATAGGGATGAATGAAGTGAACACCTCTCACAGGAGCGTTGCATACAGAAATGGTGGGAAATCCATAAACTGGGGTGTGAGGTGGCTTTGAATCAGAAGCATCAGTTCCAGTCTTCCTTCAATTCCCAAGTCCATAAAGTTCTATCATCACTGCCTCTCTGCTTAACCCAGCACTTAGGGAAAATGAACTTCTGTTTAATATTTTCACCAACTCTTTCTTCACTGGGGAAGTCACTTTTCCCATTTCATCCTAAATGGTCCACTGCTTACTTAGCCCTGTTTCCCACTGCACTATTGAGGTCCCTGCCCCGATATGGTTTAGAATGGGAGCAAAAACAGTTACAAGAGATGTCCTCTTACCCCCAGGTAGCTCACTGGCCTGCACTGCTACAAGGCCTGAAATACTCCCAGTGAAGTTCCTCTGGGTTAAGACATTGGTGAGTTTGAATAAACCGTAAATGTGTTCCTTGGGAAAGAGGATATACTAATCTATCATCACTCATGAAAACTTTCTCATGAAAGAGTATGAGATTCACTCTGACATTAATGACCCCAGTATGCAGCTCCCCAGTGTTTTATGTGAAGTTCCCCAAATCCAAAAAAAAGGCTGATAATCCATCATTTTCATAAGCTTGACATCAAATGTCATTAGGTGGCAAATCTTGATCTAAAACGATATGTGTTACAGTCTTCTTCCCACTTAGTGTGAATTTTCATGTAATATGCTGCAGAAATATTATTGTGTTTGACTATGGGGCACTGTCCAGAGCTGATACCTGGTCTTAGTGAAATTGGAAACATTCTGGATTCTGAACATATCCAGCCCTATGGGATTCAGATAAGGGATTATGGACTTGGCCTTGGATGAAGTGGGTTTCAGAGGACATCATCCTGGGACATCATCCTGGGGCTGCGTAGAGAGAGCACTACACTAAGACCCAATGTTGCGGTTCACAGAACAGACTCTTGGTCAAGCTGACCTGGAACCAGCACTGCCCCCCTGCAAGGTGATTAGGGCAGAGAGCAAGATCTATGTTTTGCAAACAAGGACACCTAGGGTTCTGAGAGTGAAGTGACTTCCCCATGGTCACTCAGCTTGCAGGTATAGAGTCCAGGCTCAAATCTAATCTTCTAAACCAACTATAGACATGTGGCTGAAGGCTAGTCCTGAGGGAGGCCGGACAGAGATGCAGGAAGTGACATTGTGCATCCTGGCATCTTGAGAGAGGTTGAACCTGTCTTTCTCCCCTCCCCACTCCCACCCCTCATCCTCATGTGACCTACATGTTTAGGGAAAGCAGCAGGCTGACTGACTACATTAAGGACTTAAGATGGCAGAACCAAACTGCAATGTTTCTCTTCCCCTCCTCTCTCTAGTGTCATGGGAAAATAATGGTGATGATGCTGATGTTGGCAAATACATACAATGCTATATGCCAGGCATTGTTCTAAGTATCTGCCTGCATTAGCTCATGTAGTCCTCACAACAGGTAGTCTCCCCATGTTAAGTAGATGCTTTGAATATCCTCATTTTATAGGTGAGGAGATGAGGCACAAGGAGGTTAAGCTAATTTGGCCAAGGCCACACAGCTAGTAAAAGTAGCAGGGCTAGGACAGAAACTCGGGCAGTCTGGCTCCCAAGTTCTAGTTCTAAAGAATCACAAATTCCAGGCTGCTTTGCAAGTCATCAGTCTAAGATCAAATTGGGACAGAACTCAGCTCTCTTGCAGACCCCTAAGTCACCCTTTGTCAAGGGACTCCCCCCACCAGCTCCTATGAAGAGCCTTTCCCCTGCTCTGAGTGTGCTCTAGTGCCCCTACCCACCGCTTCCCCCCCACCCCCAGTGGCAGTCCTCCCTGCCAATTCCTGTCCTCACTACAATTCCTTTCCATCCTTCTCATCCCACACTCACCTTAAACCCCATGGGGCGGAGCTTACATGCTATTTCGGCATCATGCAATGCGTCCTCATGAGACTCCAAGGTGAAATAAATTTGAGACCGGTTGCTGTAAAGCAAATGGTCATTTGGAGCTGCCAAAATGAGAGGAAAAAAAACCTTGAGCAAAATGGCAAGTTATCTAGGACTTCTCTAGTAAAGATCCAAAAGTGTAAACTTAATCTCCAGCCCTAGTATTGCCCTGCCTACCATACTCCCAGTCACTCTGGGTCTGAGCTTTCCCAACTGTAAAGAAGTCATTATCCCCCCTCTCTCAGCAGTTCCTTAGAGGGCCTGTGGGGTCAGTAGTGATTAGCAGTTCTGACACAGAGCAAGTTCTGGCGCCCTGCTTCATGGCTGTGGCTAGGAACTGGCAGCCTAGCTTCTGAGTGAGGTATTGCCCACAAGGAAACAGGCCAGGGAAGAGGGAGAAGGTGGTGGCTGGATGTGATCCCCATTCTTGCCACCAGGAAGACAAGTCCAAGTTAGTCTTATCAGCAACATCTTTGTCTACAAACCCCAACACATATGAAGTTTCTCTTAAGAAAACAGAAATGCATTTGCAAGGCTCCATCATATCATTACAGATGGGCAGATATGAATGGGCTGGAACAAGGCTTCTGGGAATAAAGTGAGGTTGGCTCTCATCAATACTCTAAATTGGTAGACCCAGGGCTGGAAAGGCATTTAGAGATCATCTGGTTCAAGCAACCCAATCTTCAAGGAAAATCAAGTTTGAGAGGTGAAGGCATCTGCTCAAAGCCTAGCTAGCTGGTCAGAGTCATTGCTACCTTGACAGACTTTGAATCTGGGGTAAGAGACAGGTTCCTTTTTTCCTGAAGTACAGTATAGCACTTAGAATAATAGAAAGAGAGACTGGCCACTTTCTAGCACAATGATACTCTTTGTTGGGGAGGCCCCTTTCCTCTTTGAAGGGTGAAGAGGTCTTCACATTTTCACCCCGGATTCTCTGGGGGTCCAAGGATGAACCCCCAGGGAAAAGTGATGACAGTAACCAAGACAGAGGAGGAAGAGGGAAAGGAAGGGCTTTCCTGGCTTTTAAGGGGCAGCTGGGGCTTTCCTTGTGGCTCAGCTGGTAAAGAATCGGCCAGCAATGCGGGAGACCTGGGTTCGATCAGGAATGGAACCTTCCTTTGAGATCTGGGCTTCAGCAGGCTCTACCTGTCTCCTTCATACTGCCCTGCTCTTCCCTAGAAACTGGGCTCCAGCTTCTGCTGTGGGAACAGGCTTTGTTGTTGTTTTCCCCCAGGAGTGTGCAGAGGGTTTGCGTGGGTGCCCATTACTTGCTCTTAAGACATCAGTTAAGAGTTTACAGCCTCCTCTGTTCATTTCCTGCAGCACAAGCCAGCCTGGTGGCAGCTGACAAGGTGCTCTGCTTGGGCACATGGGTCGGGGGTTGGGGGGTGTCAGTGTTCCCCAGTCCACCTTCATTCTTCCCCCTCCCCCATTACCTGTTGCAAGCTCGGGTGAAGATTCAACACGTGGAGACTGCAGCCCACCCCTCCTCCACCGTCCAAGCAGGGCTCAGGGCACCCTCGGATCCCAGAACCCTGTCTGCCCAACCCTGTCGCCTTCTCCCTGGCACGCCTCGCCAGACACCGCGCCCCACCGCTGAGCTCCTGGCAGCCGGCCCGAGCTGGGCAATACCCGTCGCTCGTCGCTGGGCGGCCACTTCCTGGGTCCAGACGTGGGGGGTTGGGGTAGTCGTTCCCTAAGGGAACTCAGGCGCCCTAGTGCGGCCAGCGGCGTGGGGCTGCCCACTTTGCCCTTGAGGCCGCAGAGCCCACCCACCCATCCTCAGGCGGCACGAAAAAGCTGGGCAGAGGCGGTCCCCTTGGCAGCCAGTCCAGTGTCCTCAGGGATCCCTGAGCCGTCGCCCGGCCCGTCGCCCTCTGGGTTGGAGGGCTAGGGTTCGAAGCGAGGGCTCAGGCTGAGGGCAGGCGGCGCTGGAGGGGGGACGGGGAGGGCATCTATTTCAGCCGAGGATCGTGTGATAGGAAGCGGTGACAATGAGTCACAGGGCAGCGGGGCGCGAGAGCTCCTGCCCGCCCCCCCCCCCCCCGCCCCCCGCCGCCCGCACACGCTCCCGGGATGGTTTCCGAGGCGAGCGTGGCCCACTTCGGTTACCTCAGCCGTTACACAATCCCGCCCGCCCGCGCGGAGGAGGGGCCGCCCGGCCCGGGCCGCTCGCGGCCCTTATGCAACCAGTGCTCTCCTGACCTAATTCCACGCCGGACCCACCCCACCGGGAGCCGCGGCCCCGGAAGGGACAACTCCCGGCCGGCAGGGCGGCCCCGGACCGGGAGGGAGCGGCAGACACAGGCGCCGACAGAACATCCCCGGCAGTCTGGAGCGCAGGGGCCCCGGCGCGCCAGTGGGAAGGGTGTGAAGTTCACCTCCCGGTTTGCAAGGTGTGGGCAGGTGTAAGAGGGGCTGGGGCACGCAGAGGGAGAAGGAGAAGGCGAGCCCGAGAAACAGAGACGGTGACACCAACCAAGAGCCAGAGTGACAAAGATGCGGAGAGAAAGGAAAAGACAGAGGAAATAGAGTGACACAAAGAGAAGCAGGGACTGAGACACGCAGGAACACACGAGCTAACAGGAGACATAAGACAAAGAGCAGGGAGACATACAGAGACCCAGAAAAAGGGCAGACACAGAGAAAAAGTCGGAGAGGGAACTCCAGAGTTCCCTGCCCCCACTCCAGTCGCGGTCCATCCCACGGTCTGCGCGCCCTCCTCCGCCGGAGTCACCCTCAGCTCCCCTCCCGGATCCAGCCCCCGCCCGCCCCGGCCCCGGCGGTACGGTGGGCTCACCCAGCCTAACTGCCTCGTTGTACTTCAGCAGGGCCGCCTCCACCTGGCGCTCGCGGTACAGCCGGTTGCCCTCGTGCCGGAGTTGCGACGCCCGAGCTGGGCCCGGGAACAACTTGCCAAGGAGGCCACTGAGCACCACGTTGACCCGCAGCGGCGGCGGCGCCTGCTGCCCAGCCCGCCGGGTCCCGCGCGCCCGCCCGGTGGTCACCATCAACGCGGAGAGTTTGACGCCGCAGAGCGCACAGCGCCGATCGGCTGCCCGCCCGCGTTCCAGGCACAGTTTACAAAAGGTGTGGCCGCAGGACAAGGACACGGGGTCTGAGAGAAATCCATGGCACTTCCGGCACTTGAAGCCGTCCCACACCTCGGTGGCCTCGGCGGCTGTCACCGCCCCTGCTTCTTCCGCCGCCAGAGCACAGCTCCTAGCGCGGCTCTCGTCTGGGGGCTCCGGCGCCGGCTCCTCGGCTTGCGGGACGTTCTCGGCCAGGCAGCGCACCAGCTGCTCCAGCTGCTCGGCCACCAACTGCTGCCGCTCGGAGAGCTGTCGGTACACCTCGAGGGCTTCCCGGAGGCGCCCCCCAGACGCCAGGGCGTCGGCCTGCGTGAGCAGGACTTTGCACTCCGGCGTCGAGGCCCTCGGAGGCTGCTCCTGCTCTGGCGGCCGAGTCGGTAGAGGTGCGGGGCCTTCTGCAGCCGCCTCCGGGTGGGGGCCCATGTCTCTGCGGGCCGCTGATGCCGCCGGTTCCTCCAGCTCTAAGTTGTTGCTGCCGAGCTCGGCGGGCAAGCTCAGCATCTGTCCAGTCTGAAATGAATCCATAGGGAGAGGGACACGCGTGGAGAAGAGGCGTCTAGGGGCCGGGGACGCAGAGCTGGGAGCGGCGGCTGGAGGGAATCGGGGCTGCCACCGCCGCCGCTCTGCCGCGCGCCGGTCCCTGCCGCGCCTCCGCGAGCTCCATGCCGGCCGCCCCGCGCCGCCTAATAACTGTCTTGTCTCAGCAAAGTGTTATATAAAACGGCACCACGTGATGCGCCGCCTCGCCGCTCATTGGCCGGCGGCGGGGCGATTGTTACAAAACCAGACAGTTTTGTAACAGTGTTGCGCTTGCTTCTTTTGGCTTCGCTTTTCTTGGCTGCTTTTTGCGGTTGTTTGTGTTTACACTCTGTATTATTTCTCCCCTCGCGATGTGGTTCCTTTTTGGAAAAGTGAAGAAGAAGAAGAAGAAGAAGAAGAAACAAACAAAAAAAAGCACCAGTGTCTACTCTTGGGCTTCTCCGTCTCCAAACCCTACTCCATCCCACCTCCAAACCCGTCAGCAAACAGGTCTCTGCCAGCCGCTCACTAACTGCCCCCTCCCCGCTCCAGAGGCCGGTACCTCGAGAAGCACAGTCCTCCAGGTCTTTAGGTTCTTAAGAGGTTTGCGCTCCCAGGGGCGACAGCGGCTGTCTGCGAAGGGAAGCACCTTGGGAGTGTTCGGGGCAGCCCTTCACCTGGGTCCCTGCCCCAGCTCCTCTCATGCGGGGTCCCTGGCCACCTTCCCCAGGGAATCCCCCAAAGGTAGTAAGTGTGGTTATCCGAGGGCGCTTGGTCTCCTGTGCTGCGAGTGACTCCGAGCAGCGGGCCCTGCGGGCTCAGCACTTTGGCTGCGCTCGCAGAGCGGAAAGAACAAGCGGAGAAGATGCGCTAGCCGGCCCAGACCGGGAGGAGGCCCCCCGCGCGCCCTGCTTCTTCACCTCTCTCCCCTCCAGCGATGGAACCTGAGCCTGGGTCGGCGGCCGGCGCCCAGGCCCTGGGGGCCACCGGCCGGATGGGCGCGGCAGCGAGCACAAGGCCTGCTGGGTCAGTGGGTATTCTGGGGGCGTGGGAGAACCGCGAGGGGAAGACAGGAACCCAGAGCGCGGCTCAGGAGAAAGTCTGCGAGTCCCGGCGCGCTCCAGCGGCCGGCTCAGCTGCCTCCAGGTCCGCTGCTCCAGAACGGAGAGTTCTGACACTGGCACGTCACAGTGGGGTGGGGTGGGGGTGGGGGGACAGGGGGCTGCGCACAGCCTAAGTGCTTGGCTTACTGTGTCGAGGGTGCCCCGCTTACTTGCAGAAGGCCAGAGTGAACCGCCCACACTGTGTCTCCCTCCCGCCCCCACACTTCGGAAGGGAGCCAAAAGCACAAATAAGCAGACAGGCTCAGAGACTTAAAGCAATAACGCACTTCCCCTGGGGTCCCGCTACACCGAGCAGGGAGGTGGGGGTCTGGGCTCGCCTCTGGCTCAATGGGCCTCGGGAGTCATCGTGCCCTGGATATTGCCTGGAGCGGTGCCTGGGGAAGAGTGCTGTCCCATAGGCCTGAGGACATACAATGGGCTTCTGCTATGGCCGTTTCTGAGCTGAATGACCTTGGGTAAGTGATCTAAGACTCTGAGAGGCAACGTTTTGGCTTCTGAACCAATGTCAAGAATGACAGGTTATGTTGCGGAGCTGAGAACCACAGGATCCATCCAGGCTATGTCTGTTTCCACTCTTTAATCCCCCTTGAGTCAACCCCAAGGTCCCAGAGAACAGGTACTGTGCAGCAATCCTTAGAGTCTCTCTCTGAGACAGTTCAGGGGGAGAGGGTCAAAGGGGAGAAGGGACACGGGCACATAGCAGGAGGGGACCAAGAAAAGAAACTGAGGAACTCAGGATATAGCCAAGAAGGCACACATAGGAAAACTTGGCTAGCAGCCCTGGCTTTGTCATAACTTGATGTGAGACTTTGGGCCAGTCCTCCCACAAGGTCTTACCTTGACAAGATCTTGGTCCTAATGACCAAGTTCCCCTTGAACCTTGAGTGCCTTCTATCCTAAGACTAGATGTCATGATACCCAACTCAACTAATTAAGTACAAAAGACTAGTCCAGATGCTATAGGAGGTGGTGGCTTGGACAAGGGGGTGAAGTCAGCAGTACTGGTGGAAGGGCAGGTGATTAGATGGCTGTCCTCTTTTTCAAGGTCAGGCTTGAGCCAGATTTTGAAGCTAGGGAAGTCAGGGGACTGGCCAGAAGGCAGAGGAGAGGGCTGTGCCAGGCAATTGGGGAGAATCTGGGGCTCCTCTTGACTTGCTGTCTAAGGGGAGCTCCTTTTATCTTTCAGTTTCCCCTGTTATTCAATGGGGTCCATCTTAGTCTGTTCAGGCTGCTATTACACAATGTCATAGACTGGGTGGTTTACAAACAAAAGAAGATATTTCTTATAGAGAAATTCATTTCTGGAGGCTGGGAAGTCCAAGATCAAAGTGCTGGCAGATCCACTGTCTGGTAAGAATCATCGTCCTGACTCAAGCCAGTTGTCTTTTTGCTAACTTCACATGGTGGAAAGGGCAAGGATCTCTGTGAGGTCTTTTCTAAGTGCACGAATCACATTCATGAGGGCTCTACCCTCATGACCTAATCACCTCTCAAAGGCTGCATCTCTAAATACCATCACATGGGGGATTATGTTTCAACATATGAATTCAGGTGGAGGACACAGTCTGTAGCAGGATTCCCAGTATTAATTATCTGCCTGCCTCTTCTGGCACCTGTGAGGTGGGATAGTCTGAGGTGGGGCAGGTAGAGATTCATATGAAAGGGCCATGAGATGGATAATAATGAAAACCTCTTAATTCAAGAATTATATCCCTTTGACAAGTTTTAAAACTAGATATTGGTTATCCAAAATTGTCTTCCAGATGCAGATTTGGGATGTGCTTTGTTCCCTGGACCACCTTGACAAGTCAGCATCCCCTGAGTTGGCTTCCCTCCCTTACCTGTCATGGGTGGAGAGACAAGGAGAAGGCCAAGTCAGGCAGGCCTGCAGACTTGGAATAGAGATGCTCTCATTAGGTAGCCCCTCTGGGCAGCTGTGGGTGCCCATGGCTAACCATAAAGTTAGGATTGTTCAAACTACAGGGAGCAATGGTGCAAAAGGCAGAACCATCCACTCACCAGACTCCATGAGAGTTTTACATTGTATTTTCAAATCAAGACTGCCTGCAGGATGACACCAAATGGGTTTCTATTAAACACTGGAAAACGTTACCACAATGCTTCTCTTTCCTTCTTTGTTTAAACAATTCCATTGATATTCATTGGTGAACCAACTTAAACAAATCTACTCAAAACTTCTTCTCTGCCCTTAATAATTGAAGTTCCTAGAACTTGATGAAGCTAAGGAGAGAGGAGAAATGGATGACTCTTTTTCAGAGGCAAATATTCTCTTTAGAGGGCTGGGTCCTTCAAACTTCCAATTTTTTTTTTTTTTTTTTTGCCAGGATCCCCTCCTAGCTAAGGTTAACTAGGAAAAAGCCCACGAATTGATCTGTCCCTTCTTTTCAGCTGACTCACAGCAAGTTTCCCACCTGAGCTCTGAGGATCCTCTCTGGGGCCTAGAGGAGAGAGCAGGCAGGGCTTGACTCCAGCTCCCCTCAACTGGGGCAACTGGGCATTCACCAGTTTCACCTAGTGAGCTTCGGGGATGATTTCATTGAAGAAAGGCTTTCCCTTCCTTAAAATTAAAAAGTTAAAACGTTGACAATTTTCACCTCTTTTAACAAATTTGTTGAGCATCTTCTCTGAACCAGGCACTTGGCTCCCAGGTCTTCCCTTACATATGGTAGCACAGCTTTCCCCAGGCTGGCTAGGGGGCAAGGACTGGCCTCATGTCCTTCATCTCCTCCTCAGGGAACAACATGGAAACAGATTGTACTGAACATTGCAGTGGACATTCTGGTCCTAGATAGCAGTGAGCAGAGGGACAAGAGGAAACCCAGCTGGTCTATGTCACACCTTTGCCCTGGATTGTTCACAGAGAGGGTGGGCAGTCCTACACTTGGGGTTAACAGTCCTACACTTGGGAAGGACTGGTAACAGCTCTGGAAGGGAAGAATCCAGTCCTAGCCAGGGAGCTGCAGTGAGGAATGAGCAACCCCCGCCCTGCACCCCCTCCCCCCCCACACACACACTAGGGGTGGAAGCTTGGCCAAAGCATTTACTTGTTCTTTAGTTGAGTTTCTCATTTTATAAACTGGGAGTGATCCATCAATGACATAGTTCTTACAGGAAAAAAAAAAATAAGGCATGGTGGACATTAAAGACATTGACACGAAAAAGGCTGCCCCTGGCTAACCACAGTAGTGAAAAAAATCCAGAGCTGAAAGAAACTTATATATCAGTCCTGGTTTCTCAAGTGAGGGACTGAGGGCTAGAGAAGGCAGGCGACTTGTTGCAGGTCACAATGGGAGTTTGTGACAGTGCCAAGATTGGAAGCTAGGGCTCTTGCCTCTTTGTTTAAAGTTCTTTCCATGTGACCAGAAAGCTTCCAAAGGACACAGAACACCTCCCAAATAAATAAGAAATGATTTCAGATTTCCGAATTACAAGATCTGCCATCCAACAAATATTTATTGAAGAGGTACTAGGTGCTAACGGAGCTGGCATTTTGGGGGGTCAAGAAGAGAAGGGCAGGACACTGTTTTTATCCTCTGATAGCTAACTGAGGAAATAAGAGGCAAAGATTTGAAACAGTTAAGTAAAAATAACAAGCAGTATGTGAGAAGTGCCAAAATTGGGAGAACAGGGAGTCCAAGGGGGAGCTTGAAACAGAACGCAATGTCTCCCATGTCATAGCAAAGGTTCATTTAAGCTGAGTTGAGAGGATTTAAACAGAAAGGTTAAAGACCACCCCACTGCTCAACTCAGGGGGGTTCCCTTCATACTGGGGGCCACTTGGCCAGGAGAACAGAGAAGAAATCCAAGTAAGCCAGGTTGGTCAAGGCCCAGGAATTTGTATTTTTAAAGCCCACCCATGTGATTATGCTCAGCCGGGAAGTTCACCCGTGTAAAGGATAATGCAGAATAAATTGGATAAGGGTACACCGATCCTCTCCCTAGCTCATCCACAGCTTCTCTGGGGTAGGCACCAATAACTCTTGTCTACACTTTACTGAAGGGAAACCTGAGGGTCCAGGGACTTTCAATGACGTGTTCAAGGTCATTCAGTAAGTAGGGGGCACTCAGTTTCCTGACAATCAATAGAAACAGGAAGACCACAATATACCGTCCCAAGGAAGATTTTGCTTCATTTCTCTGCAAGACAAGTTGGACCCTCTTAGTTAACCAGAGAGTTCATGGCCCAGAGTACAAAAAGGAGAAAGTCTCTGGAGCTGCCAGGTGTGCGGGATAGAGCCCAGGGTGAGGCCAGTTGCTGGGAGTTGGGAGTTCTAACTTTGCTGTGTGACTCAACCCAAGCCACTTCCCCTCTCTCTTTGTCCTTCACCTATTAATAACGATGCCCCACGTCACTGTTGGGATAGCTACCAGTGATGGAAAATGCACAGCGAGCTTTGTCCTGATGTGATTCCTGGGATCCACAGCCATCTGCTGACTGTTGTGAGTAAAATATGTGCTGGCTGCCTTCAGAGTAGAGGTATTTTCTTCCCCCAAAGAGAGAAGGCTAGAGGCCTGAAGCCGGACTCTGCCTCTTTGGGGGCACTGACCAATGTGAGGCTCTGGAGATCTTGGTAGAGAGCAGTCTAGTGTCAGGAGGAAAAAGAAAGAAAAGGGAGGTTATCTGGAGGGAAAGCAGCAAGCATTCATCAGAAGGAAAATATCAGAAGCCTTGGGCAGGACTGGGAAATGGTTAAAATTAAGGCTTGGATCTTCTTTTATACATTGTGGTAAAATATACAAAATGCAAAATTGACCATTTTAGTTATTTTTAGGCATACAGTTCAGTATTAAGTTCATTCATATCCTTATGCAACCATTGCCACCACCCATCTCCAGAACATTTTTTTCATTTTGCAAAGCCAGAACTCTGTCCCCATTAAATAACCACCCCATTCCCCACTCCCTCCAGCCCTGGCAACCACCATTTGACTTTCTGTTTCTGTGAATTTGACAACTCTCAGTATCTCAAATAAGCGGAATCCTGTGGTATTTGTCCTTTTGGGACTGGCTTATTTCACTTAGTATAATGACCTCATTGTTTATTCATGTTGTAGCATGTGTCAAAATTTTCTTTCTTTTAAAGGCCAAAAAATAATCTGTTGTATGTATATTCATTTATCCATCAGTGGACACTTGGATTATTTCCACATTTTGACTGTTGTAAATAATACTGCTATGAACACAAGTATCAAATATCTCTTCCAGACCCTGCTTTTACTTCCTTTGGATATATACCTAGAAGTGGAATTGCTGTATGTACAGTAATTCTATTTTTAATGTTTTTGAGGATCCACTATACTATTTTCCACAGTGGCTCCTACCAGCAATGCATAAGGGTTCCAATTGCTCCATACCTTGCCAACATTTGTTATTTTCTGTTGTTTTCTTTTTTATAATAGCCACCCTAGGGGGTGTGAGGTGGCATAGCATTGCAATTTTGATTTGCGTTTACCTAGTGATTAGTGGGAGAAGGCAATGGCAACCCACTCCAGTACTCTTGCCTGGAAAATCCCATGGTGGAGGAGCCTGGTAGGCTGCAGTCCATGGGGCCGCTAAGAGTCGGACACGACTGAGCGACTTCATAGAGAAGGAAACAGCAACCCACTCCAGTATTCTTGCCTGGAGAATCACAGGGATGGGGAAGCCTGGTGGGCAGCTGTCTAAGGGGTCGCACAGAGTCAGACATGACTGAAGTGACTTAGCAGCAGCAGCAGTAGCAGTGATTAGTGATTTGAGCATCTTTCCATGTGCTTATTGGCCATTTGTATATCTTCTTAGAAGACATGTCTATTAAGTTTTTTCCTATTTTAAAATAAGATTGTATGTGGCTGAATGAAATTTTGCCATTTGCAACAATGTGGATGGAATTAGAGGGTATTGTGATAAGTGAAATAAGTCAGACAGAGAAAAATGAGTACTGTATGATCTCACTTATATGTGGAATCTAAAAAATACCAACTAGTGAATATAACCAAAAAAAGCAGATTCACAGATATAAACCAGTGGATACCAGTGGGGAAAGGGAAAGGAGGAAGGGCAACATAGGAGTAGGGGATTAAGGGGCACAAACTATTAGGTATAAAATAAGCTACAAGGACATATATAATACAACATAGGGAATATAGCCAATATTTTATAATAACTATAAATGAAGAATAATTTGTAAAAATTGTGAATCACTGTATTGTACATCTGTAACATATAATGTATATCAACTATATCTCAATTTAAAAAAAGAATGGAAAAAACTGGGTTGTTTGTTGTTTTGTTGTTGAGTTTTAAGTGTTTTCTGTGTATTCTGGATATTAACCCCCTCTCAAATATGTGATTTGTAAATATTTTCTCCCATTCCATGGGCTGCTTCTCACTCTGTTGATAGTGTCCTTATCTGAAACTTTGGCAGAACTGAGCGATGATTAGAACCAGGATTTGGATCATGAACTCAAAGTTTCTGGATTCAAAATCTGGCTATTTGATATTGGGAAAGCTAATTAACCTCTTTGAGCTTGCCTTACTTTTTTCATCTGAAAAATGGGAATAATGTTTATAATAGCACCTAGCTTGCTATTGGATTAGCCAGAAAGTTCATTTGAGTTTTTCTGTAAAAACCTGGATGAACTTTCTGGCCAACCTACTATAATGAGGAATAAATGTGATCACATCTAAAATCTCACCACAGAATCTAGCCTAGATTAGCTGCTCAATAAATGGTAACCTTTATTAGTATTGGGCATAGTAAGGGACCAGGATGATGTAATTGAAATCTGATATTAGTTATTATAAAATGGGTGAGTAGGCCAATAATATTAAATAACAAACCTGACCACTGTAATATTACATAATACTTATTAACACTGGTGTAGCAAGTTGCAGTTTATGAATCATTTCAACATACATTGTTCATTCAACTTGTCTTTGCTGGAAACATAATGATGATAAGTCACAATCCTGCAGAGCTGAGTCGGAGAAAGCAAGGCAAAAGGTCATTTCAATCAGGGCCATGAGTGCCAAGGAGTCAGAAGCATGGGATGCTGGGGAGCACAGAGGAGGAGCAGGTCAGACTGGGAGAGGACTTCCCAGGTGGGTGGAATGGATACTGGATTCCACAGGACTACAGGGTTAGGGGGAGGACAGGGTGCTGGAGCGGGCTGAGTGTTCTAGCTAGAAGCAAAAGCTATGCAAAAGCTGGAGGTGAGAGAGGCTGCCTCATTGGGGAACAGCTACTAGTTTATTGTGGCTTGAGCCTGGAACTTAAGAGAGAGGAGCAGTGTGAGATAAGCCTGGAGAGACAGGTGCCAAAAAATGAAGGGCCTTGTAGACCAGGGCCAGGATTTGGGTCTTATCCTGAGAGTAATAAGAAGCTATTGAAGGGTTTTAAGCAGATTCACCATGTAACTGGCTTTGAGTTTTAGAAAGATAGATCTCTTTGGCTGCAGTGTGTAGAGCAGAATGTAAAGGATGCAGCCTGGGGCAGACCAGGTAGAAAGATGAACTAAAGAAGGAACCACAAGGGCAGAGAGAAGTGGGGGGTTCAAAAGACATTTAGGATAACATGGAGCAGATGTAGGGACTGATGGGATGACCTCAATTGACTGGGAATAACTCTGATATTAGCATCATTCCTTCATTTGAGATGAGCAGCAGAGGCTGAAGAAGGTGAAATAATTTGTACGAGGTCCCAGAGCCAAAAAGAATCTTATCAGGACTCTGACTTTCCACCCTGACATCTCCTGTTCTCTCCTCCCAAATATGCTGTTAGACGAGTCCCTAGATCTTTATGTATAAATCCCCTTTGAGGAACTCAAGTACTGTTTCCCCATTGACTGCTTTGCAGCATATAATCCTCTTAGAGGCACTTTATCTGAGTTTTCATTGGTTGTCAATGTCCTAAGCCTTCACACCTCTGAGCTTCAAGACATTTTGTTTTCCTTCCATTCCACTTAGTGTTTAAACCTCAGCCTGGAAGCAAACCCTGACCAAATCCCAGGGAGGCTCAGATGAAGAGTCCTGGACTCAGAAAAAGTGAGCCCAAGTCCTAGGCTTAGCCACAAATTAGCTATGGGATAGAATGAATCACTTTCTTTCTACAAACACCTATCTGAAAACCCAGGGGAAGAGAACAAGCAAATGCATAGTCACTCAGATTCAATAACTTTGGAATCTCTTTAAATAAATATTCCTTTAAATTGTGAAAAACCACTCTGTCATGAATGTTGGGTCAAGTGGGTTTCTGACTCCATAAGATGCTCATAGATATTAGGGATTTGCCTTGAAACCCAACTGTTTGCTCAGCAGGGCATATGTCCCTGTTCTGTAGTTGCTGAGCACGGTGTTATCAGACTTAAACTGCCGACCAAGATGTATGGGAATGTTTGATTCTCTCTCAGACACTTGTACTGGCTAAGACTTTTTTTTTTGGTTGGGGGAAGTGCAATTCTTTGTTATAAAACCAGCAGGAAGAGGGAAAATGAAGAGGTGAATTTACAGTTTATGGAAAAAGCCCACCCGTAACTATGCCTATCCTGAGGCATGGAGGAGACGGGGGAGGAGCAGTGTCTATGAATGACGGGACCCTCTCCACCCAGACAGTGAGATGACACAATTATTCTTGCTTCAAACCCCACAAGCTAGGGGAGGCTGTGAGTGAAAAGGGGCCATTGGCAGTGACAACTCGGCCAGGACCAGGGCCCCTCAGGGCCGAACTTCTGCTCAGCAGGAAGGATGGAGCCCTGACACTCCACCCCACTCCCAGGGGCTGGGCTCCAGGCCACAGGCCTGGGCAGTGACCCCCTTGAGATGTGCAGGCCAGGTCGAGTCCAGAGACTCCCACAGGCCTGCTGGCTCCCTGCCCTCCCGCGGCTTCCGTGAGTAGAGGAGGGGCTGGGGCTCAGCACCCTGTGCTCTTTACCTCAGGGCTTTCGTCTCTCCTAAGGAGATGGCAGCCCTGTGTGGGCGCTTCTCTTCGGTGAGCACCCACAGCCCGGTCTGGCCGTGACACGTGGTCTAGGAGGCCAGCGACAGCACAAGTCACTCCCTGTGGGCGTGGGGGGTGGGGCCTCACCCGGGGGCGCAGGCCCTCGTTGTGCCCACCACCACAGCAGCACGAGCATCACACCTGGCCACAGGTGCGGAAACCTCCCGGGAGGCCTCGCAGAGGAGCCAAAGCGAGATGGGAAGAGGGCGGGAAGACCCTCTGGAGACAGTCAGGCCTGGGCAGGTAGAAGAGAAGCACCACTGACAGTGAGACGGATTCAGAAGCCCCGTGATTCAGTCAACAGACACCTACCTGTGCAGACTCCGTGTGGGGGTCGCAAACTTGAAGAAGGTCTGGAGGGCCTGTGCTTTTCCAGGGGAGCCAAACTGTCCACACATCTCAGTGCAACCAGGAGAGCCTGTGAGGGTTGCAGGGGGAGCAGATACAGAAGAGAAGGCTTCCTGGAGGGGTGAGTTTGGGGCCGAGCTATAAAGCAGAGCTCAGGACTGATCAGGGAGTGTGCCCTGCCATGCCCGCCAGGAAGCAGAGACCTCTTCCAGCTGTTGTGACCCTGGGTCCTTCCCTCGTTTCTCCTCTCCCAACCCTGATGATGGATCTGCAAAGGGAAAGGATGTGGCCACTTCTGTTGACAACAGGGAGTGGGGTGGGGAAAGCTAGCACCTTCCTTTAAGGAAATCTGTCATTGATGTCCAAGTGTCTTCCCCTCTAGACCATGAATTAGGGCAAGTCACAAATCCTGGACATCTGTCAATCTCCAGCCCCCAGCACAACTCCCAGTAAACAGTAAGTGCTCAGTAGATGCTTAGAGAATGGCTGAATAGCTAGGGTCTGGAACATTTGTCCTGTAACTTCAAGTGGACAACCCAGCTTTTCATGACCTGAGAAGACACTTGTTTTCCTATAATAACATCCCCTTCCTTCCCCCACCCCAAGATTCAGGCTTTTATTATAGCCAAGGAGACTCTGAGACGTCATGTGCACTTTAACACAACATCCTGCCTTTCTGGCCTTGCTCAGTCAGGGGATGCTACCATCTTTTGAAACTCAAGTTCTCCATCCTCTTGGAAGACTTCCCCGAGAAAAGCCCTCACACAGTGACCCCCCCCACCTCTCCTGGCTGCACAGTTGAGTCAGTCATTCGTTATATATTAGGTAAATGTGTTTGAAGCATAGAGATGTTTCATGTACGGCCTTTTCTCCCAAAGAGATGGTGAACCTCTTGGTGAGTCAGAGATGGTAGTCCCTGCTTTTCTGTGCCCAGGAATGTCTCCCAAAATGTAATGCACACAGTCAGTTCAGTTCAGTCACTCAGTCATGTCCGACTTTTTGGGACCCCATGAATCGCAGCACACCAGGCCTCCCTGTCCATCACCAACTCCCGGAGTCTACTCAAACCCATGTCCATCAAGTCGGTGACGCCATCCAACCATCTCATCCTCTGTTGTCCCCCTCTCCTCCTGCCCTCAATCTTTCTCAGCATCAGGGTATTTTCAAATAAGTCAGCTCTTCGCATCAGGTAGCCAAAGTATTGGAGTTTGAGCTTCAACATCACTCCTTCCAATGAACACCCAGGACTGATCTACTTTAGGATGGACTGGTTGGATCTCCTTGCAGTCCAAGGTACTCTCAAGAGTCTTCTCCAGTACCACAGTTCAAAAGCATAAATTCTTTGGCGCTCAGCTTTCTTTATAGTCCAACTCTCACATCCATATATGACTACTGGAAAAACCATAGCTTTGACTAGATGGACCTTTGTTGCAAAGTAATGTCTCTGCTTTTTAATATGCTGTTTAGGTTGGTCATAACTTTCCTTCCAAGGAGTAAGCATCTTTTAATTTCATGGCTGCAATCACCATCTGCAGTGATTTTGGAGCCCAGAAAAATAAAGTCTGACACTGTTTCCACTGTTTCCCCATCTATTTCCCATGAAGTGATGGGACCAGGTGCCATGATCTTAGTTTTCTGAATGTTGAGCTTTAAGCCAACTTTTTCACTCTCCTCTTTCACTTTCATCAAGAGGCTCTTTAGTTCTTCACTTTCTGCCATAAGGGTGGTGTCATCTGCATATCTGAGGTTATTGATATTTCTCTTGGCAATCTTGATTCCAGCTTGTGCTTCTTCCAGCCCAGTGTTTCTCATGATGTACTCTGCATATGTTAAATAAGCAGGGTGACAATATACAGCCTTGACGTACTCCTTTTCCTATTTGGAACCAGTCTGTTGTTACATGTCCAATTCTAACTGTTGCTTCTGTTGCTAACTGTTGCTAGTGGAGGTGATGGAATTCCAGTTGAGCTATTTCAAATCCTGAAAGATGATGCTGTGAAAGTCCTGCACTCAATATGCCAGCAAATTTGGAAAACTCAGCAGTGGCCACAGGACTGGAAAAGGTCCGCTTTCATTTCAGTCCCAAAGAAAGGCAATGCCAAAGAATGCTCAAACTACTGCACAATTGCACTCATCTCACATGCTAGTAAAGTGATGCTTAAAATTCTCCAAGCCAGGCTTCAGCAGTATGTGAATTGTGAACTTCCAGATGTTTAAGCTGGTTTTAGAAAAGGCAGAGGAACCAGAGATCAAATTGCCGACATCTGATGGATCATCGAAAAAGCAAGAGAGTTCCAGAAAAACATCTATTTCTGCTTTATTGACTATGCCAAAGCCTTTGACTGTGTGGATCACAATAAACTGTGGAAAACGCACACAGGTGTGCAGTAAATACTTGCTGATTGAAGGGAAGGCAGAGATCTGATCGTACGTTTTAGGGATCCACAAGGCCCAGACATTCACTTGGACTGGGTAACTAACCTTCAGCTCTCAAGTTGCTCTAGAAGCTGCAGAGGTGAGAAACAACCCTATTTCAACTTCAGATTGAGAGATCAGGAAATCCTGGTTATAGACCTGATTCTGCCACTAGTATGGACTTTGGTAAGCCAGTTAGCTGCTTTTGGCCTCAGTTTCCTCAATTAAAAAATAGGGATATTGCTACATCTAGCTAAGACAGCACGGTAGAATTTGTACATACCCTCCCGCATGAAACAACCGAAAGAAAAAAATCCAGACAGTATGAAGCAACAATTTTCAATACACTATATATTAGACAACAAAGAACAGTGATCCTAGAGAGATGGAAAGCAAATGAGATGAGCCCTATGAATGACTAGCTTATTTTTAAAACAACTTTATTGAGATATAATTCATATCCATAAACTTTATAATTAATTATAATTCACATTCATCCATTTCAATTATACAATTCAATGGTTTTTAGTCTATTCACCAACATGTGTGATCATCACTAATGTTAGAACATTTTCATCACCTCAGAAAGAAATATCATAGCCTTTAGTTTTCTATTCCCTATTCCCTCCAGCCCTAAGCAACTACCAATCTACTTTCTGTCTATAGACTTCCTTATTCTGGACATTTCAAATAAATGGAATCATATAATATGTGGTCTTTTGTAACTGGCTTCTTCGACTCAGTATAATGTCTTACAAGATGCATCCATGTTGTAGCCTGTATCAGTAAGCACTTTGTTCCTTTTATGGCCAAACAATATTCCATCGTATGGATATAGCACTTTATATTTATGCCTTCATCAGTTAATGGACATTTGGATTTGGGGCTTCCCAGGTGGCGCCAGTAGTAAAGAATCCACCTGCCAATGAAGGAGATGCAAGAGACACAGGTTCAATCCCTGGGTCAGTAGGATCCCCTGGAGTAGGATATGACAACCCACTCCAGTGTTCTCGCATGGAAAATTCCATGGACAGAGGAGCCTGGCAGGCTACAGTCCATGAGGTCACAAAGAGTCGGAGAGGACTGAACTATTGAGCACACACACACATACCTACCTTTTGGTTATTATGAATAATGCTGCTATACACAAGGTTTTTTGTGGGCATATATTTTCCTTTCTCTTGGAAGGAAGATATTCTTCAATTCTTGGAAGAGAATTGTTGGATTTATTTTTTTTTAATTGAAGGATAAACGCTTTACAGAATTGTGTTGGTTTCTGCCAAACATCAACATGAATCAGCCATAGGTATTCATATGTCCCCTCCCTGTTCTTCATTTTCAAGATTCCTTTGACTATTCTGGGCCATGTGCAATTCCTTGTGAATTTTAAAATCAGCTTGCCATTTGCTAAAGAGAAGCCAGCTGAGATTCTTATATAGATTGCATCAAATCCATAGATCAATTTGGAAAGAACTGCCATCTTAATAATATTGTCTTCCAATCCATGAGCATAGAATGTGTTCCCAAATAATTTCTTTCAGTAATGTCTTGTAATTTCAGAGTATAAGTTGTATATTCCTTCTCTTAGCTTTATTCCTAAATATTTCATTCTTTTTGATGCTACTGTAAATTAAATTTGTAATCTTCTTGGATTGTTCATTGTAAGTATACAGACACACAATTGATTATTGTATATTGATCCTGTATTCTGCAATCAGGCTGAACTTTTTAATTACTTATAGTAGGTGTTTTGTTTTCTTTGCAGATTCCTTGAGATTTTCTACATACAAGATCATGTCATCTGCAAATAGAGATAATGTTACTTTTCCCTTTCCAATGCGGCTGCCTTTTATTTCTTTTTTCCCACCTACTTTCTCTGGATAGAATTCCATTACATTGTTGAGCTGCAGACATTGTTTTGTTTCTAAGTGTAAGGGTATAAAGTACCTATACTTTCACCATTAAGTAGATTAGCTGTGGGTCATAGAAGTCCTTTGTCAAGGTGAGGAAGTTCTTTTCTATCTCTAGTTTGTTGAGTGTTTCTATCATAAAAGGCTATTGGATTTTGTAAAATTCTTTTTTTTTTTAATCTATTGAGATGATCATGTGATTCTGTTTTTTATTCAATCATTACAATATACTACATTAATTTATTTTCAGATGTTAAACCAACTGTATATTCCTAGGATAAATCCCACTTTTCATAGTGCATAAGTGAAGTGAAGTGAAGTGAAGTCACTCAGTTGTGTCCGACTCTTTGCGACCCCATGGACTGTAGCCTACCAGGCTCCTCAGTCCATGGGATTTTCCAGGCAAGAGTACTGGAGTGGGTTGCCATTTCCTTCTCCATAAGTCTTTTATATGTTGTCAGATTCAGTTTGCTAGCATTTTGTTGAGGATTTTTGTACCTATAGTCATAAAAGATAATAATCTATAATTTTCTTTCCTTGTGATGTCTTTGGTTTTGGTATAAGGGTAATACTGTAACCCTGAATATTCACTGAAAGGGCTAATACTGAAGCTGAAGCACCAACACTTTGGTCACCTGATGCAAAGAGCCAACTCAGTGGAAAAGACCCTGACGCTGGGAAAGATTGAGGGCAGGAGGAGAAGTGGACAACAGAGGATGAGATGGTTGGATGGCATTACCAATTCAATGGACATGAGTTTGGGCAAACTCTGAGAGATGAAGAACAGTGAAGCCTGGCATGCTGCAGTCCACAGGGTTGCAAAGAGTCGGACACGACTGAGTGACTGAACAACAATATATATATATATACACATATATCTATATGGTAATTGTATTACATGTTCTTAATTGTAAAGGTAATTGTATTACATGTATATACTCTATATACATATAATGTATATACATACTATATATATGGTAATGTGTATATATATATGCATATATATATAAAGTGTGTGTAGAGGTATACATAGAAATGATACATACAAATGTAGCATATATATAAACACATGTATGGGAATGTTCGGAGAAGGCAATGGCACCCCACTCCAGTACTCTTGCCTGGAAAATCCCATGGGTGGAGGAGCCTGGTAGGCTGCAGTCCATGGGGTCACTAAGAGTCGGATACGACTGAGCGACTTCACTTTCACTTTTCACTTTTATGCACTGGAGAAGGAAATGGCACCCCACTCCAGTGTTCTTGCCTGGAGAATCCCAGGGACGGGGGAGCCTGGTCGGCTGCCGTCTATGGGGTTGCACAGAGTCGGACACGACTGAAGCGACTTAGCAGCAGTAGCAGCATGGGAATGTTAAAATTTTCCCTGGCGGCTCAGATGCAGGAGACCTAAGTTCAATCCCTGGGTCAGGAAGATACCCTGGCGAAGGAAATGGCAACCCCCTCTAGTATTCTTGCTTGGGAAATCCCATGGACAGAGGAGCCTGGCAGGCTGCACCCCATGGGGTCATAAAGAGTCAGACACAACCGGGTGACTAACACACATGAGGATGATAGCACACTTAGGAGAGTGGCTGTCTCCTGGAAGGTGTATTGGTTAGTATGTAGTATAACCAATTACTCCCAAAACTTAGCTGCTTAAAACACACTTTTAGGAATCCAGGCATGGCTTAGCTAGGTCATCTGCTTCAGGGCCTCTCACAAGCCTGCAATCAAGGCACTGGCCAGGGATGCTGCTTCACCTGAAGGGAAGGATCTACTTCCAAGTTCAGTCACATGGTTGTTCGCAGGATTCCGTTTTTCATACACTGTTGGACAAAGGATTTAGTTCCTCATAAGCTGTTGGCCGCAGGCCTCCTTGAGTCTCTGGCATGTGGGTCTCCCCATACAGCACGTGGAAATATGGCATCAAGCTTCATTAAAGTAAGAGGGCAAAAGAGGGTGCCAGTGGGATGGAAGTCACAATCTTCTGTAACCTAATCACAGAAGTGCCATCCCATTATTTTGCCATATTCTCTACATCAGAATAAAGTCACGAAGTCCAACCTAATTAGAGATTTCTCTACAGACAACATACAGATGGCCAAGAGGCACATGAAAAGATGCTCAACATTGCTAATTATTAGAGAAAATGCATATCAAAACTATGAGGTAGCACCTCACACTGGTCAGAATGGCTATTATCAAAAAGCCTATAAATAATAAGTGCTAGAGAGGGTATAGAGAAAGGGAAACCCTTCTACACTGTGAGAATGTAAATTGGTACAGCCACTATGGAAAACAGTCTGGAGGTCCCTTTAAAAACTAAAAATAGAACTACCATATCTAGCAATCCCACTCCTGGGCATATGTCTGGAAAAGATGAGGACTCTAATTCAAAAAGATACACGCACCTCAGTGTTCATTGCAGCACCATTTACAATAGTAAAGACATGGACACCTTAGTGTTCATCGACAGGTGAACAGATAAAGAAGATGTGGCAGATGTGTGTATACACACACACATATGTGTAATGGAATATAACTCAACCACAAGAAAAATGAAATACTTCCATATGCATATCATACTAAGTGAAATAAGTCAGGCAGAGAAAGACAAATACATAATATCATTTATATGTGGAATGTAAAATAAAATAACAAATCAACTTATTTACAGAACAGAAACAGACTCAAAGACATAGAAAACAAACTTATGGTTACCAAAGGGGAAAGAGTAGGGGAGGGATAAATTAGGAGTATGGAACTAATAGATACACATCAATGTACGTAAAATAAACAACAGCATTTGCTGTATAGCACAGAGAACTATATTAAATATCTTGTAATAACCTATAATGAAAAAGAATCTGAAGCTATACACCTGAAACTAATACAATATTATTGATCAACTATAGTTAAATAAATAGATTAAAAAAAAATAAAAGCAATATAGCTTTCCTGGTGGCTCAGTGGTAAAGAATCCATCTGCCAGTGTGCAGGAGACAAGGGTTTGATCCCTGATCTGGGAACATCCCGCATACAGCAGAGCATTTAAGTCTACTGTTGCAACTATTGAGCCCATGCTCTCGAGCCCAGGAGCCGCAATTACTGAGCCCACGTGCCGCAACTACTGAAGCCCGAGTGCCCTAGAGCCTGTGCTCTGCAATTAGAGAAGCCCCCACTCCTTGCAATTAGAGAAAGCCCAGGCAGCAACAAAGACCCAGCACAGGCAAAAATAAATAAGATAAATAAAAAAAGTAGTGCACCAGGAATTACAGCAGCCATAGTTGGTGAAAAATTCATTTTCACTACCCTTAGGAAGTTCCAGGTAAGGTTGGAAACTCTTGGCATCGTTTGTATCCAATAAGGGTGTTAATCGTACACATGCTCAGAATGCAGATTTTCTGGCCAACATCAATATACTTTATGATTGCTCTACTCTATGAGCCACAGAGCAGAATAAAATCCTTCACTTTAGGACCAACTGTTTGGAGGAAATAGCCTTTGGAGGAAAATGAAGATGACAGCTGTATGCTCATTCTGTACAACTTGGAATGGTATGTTGCCCATTCTCCAAATAGTAATTACAAACTTTAAGCAGGAAATTCAGTTCAACCAAGCAAATCTGGAACAAACGCCAAGTATAGCATGTGGAGGCTCCAGTTACGACTGCCATATTCTCTCTCTCTTTCTTAAGAAAACACATCTGTGGCTCCATCACAGTTCTCTTAAGAATTGGTATGGAAATCTCACCTTTCTCTCTTGTGAAAGAGAAACCTTTCAGTACATACCCCACCCACTGCTTGCCCCTTGGGCCCAGAAGCACAGAACATGCCATTTTGGAAAGGTTGCAAGCCTGTGCTCTTTTTCTTTGCAATTACTTTAATTCCCCCAAATAATCCTTTGACTTTCCAATTCTCAGAAGAGAAACTGAAAAGATGAGGAGAGGGCAGAAACATCTAACCACACTGTCTCATACTATGCTTACGACCTCAGGCCCATTTCTTCACAAAGTGAAGCTTCTGCAGAATTCATAAATTAGAGCCTTAAACAGGCTTTGAGAGAGTTTTAAAGCACTTCTTAAAGTTCCCAGAAATAGGATTTACCAAATGTTCAAAAATAATTATGATGAATCACAATCGTGAAGAAACAGTTTTCCATCTTTATTACAAAGTTATTTTTAAAGTGTTTCTTCATGAATCATACAAAATAACTGATTGCAACACAAATTGTCATCTTCATAACTATTTCTGAGAGGGGGAAACTCTGGTTTAAAAAAAAAGGCAACCAATATTTTAATTGAAAAAACTAATTTCTGCACCATAAAAAATGATACAGTAATGAAACAATGCACTCCTCAAGTGTAAATTATCTCATTATTTAATGTTACTATTGTTAAATTTTGATGCAATTCTAATCCAGAGTAAATCACTAAACTTTCTGGGTAAAATGGCAAATTCTTCCAGATTATTCAGTTCTTTCAGGATCAGAGCAATACCGTATGTCAGTTTTTGAAACGGGAACTGTAAACAGAGAGACATATTGATGATAGAGTCTATGAATTCTCTGTCCAGACAGGTTTCTATTCAGAGTGAAGGGACGAGCACTAAATACTTTCACAGGGACTGACACTGCAAACCATTCTTTTTTTTTTTTTTTTTTAAAGGGGGAAGCATTTTAGTAAAAAGTGTGATCTCTACTCTCAGGTCCTTCTGTTCTCATCACTACTATGAATATCAAGCATCTGGTTGTACTGACACCCCTATTCTCAGGACACAATGTTCTGAATGAAGTGGAGGGTGTTTGGTGCTTATAGAACTGTACTGAGATGTTCTCCCTACTAGAGCCCTCTTCGTGTCAGCTGTTCCTCTCATCATGACCATTGGCATTTCTGAGAGCACTCATCAAATTTTATTATGATAAATTATACATCGTATTTCCTATTAGACTGTGAACTTCCTGAAGGTAGGGATATGCCTTTTAAGTATTACCTTAAGTGTTTTCTAACACAATGCCTCAAACATTGTTATGATGATAATAAAAACTCATTGTGCCCTTACTATGTGTTGTTGTTCAGCCGATAAGTTGTCTCCAACTCTTTGTGACCCCATGGACTGCGGCACGCCAGTCTCCTTTGTCCATCACTATCTCCCAGAGTCTGCTCAAACTCATGTCCATTGAGTTGATGATGCCATCCAACCATCTTATCCTTTGTCACCCACTGCTCCTCTTGCCCTCAATCTTTCCCAGCATCAGAATCTATTCCAATGAGTCAGTTCTTCGCATCAGGTGGCCAAAATATTGGAGCTTCAGCTTCACCATCAGTTCTTCCAATGAATATTCAGGGTTGATTTCCTTTAGGATTCACTGGTTTGATCTCCTTGCAGTCCAAGGGACTCTCAAGAGTCTTCTCCAACACTACAATTCAAAAGCATCAATTCTTCAGTGCTCAGCCTTCTTTATGGTCCAACTCTCGCATCCATATGTGACTGACTACTGGAAAAACCATAGCTTTAACTAGACAGACCTTTGTCGTCAAAGTGATGTCTCTGCTTTTTAATATGCTGTCTAGGTTTGTCATAGCTTTTCTTCGAAGGAGCAAGTGTCTTTTAATTTTGTGGCTGCAGTCACCATCCGCAGTGATTTTGGAGCCCAAGAAAATAAGCCCTTACTATGTACCAGGTCCTGCATTCTAAGCACTTTATGTGATTAACTCAACTGATTTGTCACAGTGACCCTATGTGGGAAGGACTATCCTGATTTTACAAATGAGGAAACAACAGGTTGAGTAACTTGTCCAAGACTATACAGGTAACTTAGGTACAGACACAGGATTAGAACCCAAGCAGTCCAGCTCCAGAGTAATGCTCTTAACCTCTAAATAGCACACTCTGCCCCCTAGAGTAGATGTTCAATAATTTTCAAGAGAAATATTTGAGTTTTCTCTAAGCACATTTTCAACTTAAACATATAAATGAACTAGTCTTTCAAAGATGCTGCCCTGGGAAGCTTCTATTGCTCAAAACCTTTTGTAATTCCTTCTTTGGAATTGTTTTCAAAGCCAGTGTATGAATTTCAGAAGAAAAGTAATCAATACATTGTGATCACAGGTCATTTTAATTAAAGACAGTGTCATTCAGTATGATGAATACCTTATTTTCCCAACAAATAACAAAGATACACTGATCCAAGCAGGGCTTGCTCTATTCTTGAGGCTTACCTGACCTTAAAAACCAAGCAACCCCAGGATCACACAAAACTGTCCTCATAGAGAGAAAAGGGGGCTTAGGAGGTGGGTAAGTACTGCTCACCATGGGTGGGCTCAGTGCTTAAAGAAGATGAGAGATGGAGGAAAGTGCTATGGATACCCAAGTTGCATGCCGAGGAAAGAGTTTGAAGGCTCTCTTCTCTGTAATGCTCATTGGCCAGGTGGCCTAACCCTAATTTTGTGAAACCTTTGAAGAATGCAAGATAAGGGACACATGATGAGGAAGCTCAGGTGAGGTATGCGATGCTGCCTAGGAAGAACAGGCCTTTCTGGGATTTGAGAGTGAAACCATGGTGAGTCAGAGGACACAATGGGCACTCAGGAGACAGGACCACCTGCTCAGCAAAGGGCACCAAAGGCAAACTTGATCTGTTTCACAGGTCTGTCTAGAGCTGGGCCCAGTGAGCTCAAAAACGAAGGGGCAAGAGATGGTAGGATGGAAAAAAAATATTTGCTCATGTACCATTTATTTATCCATTGAGCACATGAGATGTTTAAGGAACTGTGAGAGACAGCTGGAGGAGCTACAGAAAAGAAAGTAATACAGTTCCTGCCCTCAAGCAGTCTGTGATCCCAAGGGACTCCAAGGCTGTGCAGAACTTCTGTCTTGTTGCTAAGATATAGAACAGTGAGAGATGTCTTCTCTAGACTTGCCACATCTTCTCTCTAGCACTACCATCCCTGGGGGTGGAAGGTGAGAGCAATCTTCTCTGGAAAGTTCTCTCTCAGTCTTACAACTCTACTTGAGAGGCTGAGAATCAGTGGGGTTTTTTGTTGGCTTTTGTTTGTTTTGGCCATACCACACTTCTTGCAAGATCTTAGTTCCCCAACCCAGGACTGAACCCATGCCTTAGGCAGTGAAAGTACACAGTCCTAACCACTGGATCACCAGGGAATTCCCAGAACCTGCATCTTCAAGCATGGCCTCAGAATCCTTTCGATTTTACAAAGGATGTAGGAATAGTCTTTCAAAAGATTTCCCTATGTGTTCCTAGTTCATTGGAAAATGTATTATTATTTTTAAATATAAATTTATTTATTTTAATTGGAGGCTAATTACTTTACAATATTGTATTGGTTTTGCCATACATCAACATGAATCCACCATAGGTGTACACGTGTTCCCCATCCTGAACCCCCCTCCCACCTCCCTCCCTATACCATCCCTCTGGGTCATCCCAGTGCACCAGCCCCTCGCATTCTCAAATTTAAAAAATATATATTCAATTTTCCAATAACTTACTGTGATGATTTAATTTATGTGTCAACTTGACTGACCTAAGGGGTGCTCAGATTAAACATCATTTTTGGGTGTGTCTATGAGGGTGTTTCTGGATGAGATTAACATTTGAATTGGTGGACTCAGGAAAGTAGACTGCCCTCCCCAATGTGGGCATCATCAAATCCATCAAGGGCCTGAATAGAACACCAGGTAGAAGGAGGCATTCATCCCTTTTGCTTCTTGTATGCTTGACTGATCTGGGACATGATCTTCTGCCTTGTACTGAGATTTACAGCACTGGCTTCCCTGGCTCTCAGGCCTTCAGACGTGGACTGGAATTCATCCATTTCCTAAGAATTATACCACTGGCTTTCCTGAGCCTCCAGTTTGCAGACAGCAGATCTTGTGACTTCTTACTTCCATAATATTGTGAACAAATTCCTCATTATATTATATTATACACACACACACATATCTATCTATCTTATTGGTTCTATTTTTCTGGACTAATAGAATATGCCTGACTAATACATTTGTATAAGGTAGTGTTATTCAAACTTTTTTTTCTTATTAGGAGTTGAATTCATTTTGTAAACACATTTCACAGAGAAAATCCACACTTAAAACATAAAACAGAACCACTCTGACTAAGGTAGGGTGAGGTCTAAAGCCTCCGCTTCTCAGCTCTTTCATCCATTACTGATAATAACTCTCAGCAAGCTAGGAATACAAAGGAACTTCATCAACCTGATAAAGAGCATCTATGAAGAACCTATACCTAACATCATACTTAATGTTGAAAGACTGAGTTCTTCCCCTATAAGAAGATCAGTAATAAATCAAGATGTCCATTTTCACTGTTTATATTAGCACTGACTAAAGGTTCTGGTTCCAAATAGGAAAAGGAGTACGTCAAGGCTGTATATTGTCACCCTGCTTATTTAACTGATATGCAGAGTACATCATGAGAAACACTGGGCTGGAAGAAGCACAAGCTGGAATCAAGATTGCCAGGAGAAATATCAATAACCTCAGATATGGAGATGACACCACCCTTATGGCAGAAAGTGAAGAGGAACTAAAAGGTCTCTTGATGAAGGTGAAAGTGGAGAGTGAAAAAGTTGGCTTAAAACTCAACATTCAGAAAATGAAGATCATGGCATCTGGTCCCATCACTTCATGGGAAATAGATGGGCAAACAGTGGAAACAGTGTCAGACTTTAGTTTTTTGGGCTCCAAAATCACTGCGGATGGTGACTGAAGCCATGAAATTAAAAGACTCTTACTCCTTGGAAGAAAAGTTATGTCCAACCTAGATAGCATATTCAAAAGCAGAGACATTACTTTGCCAACAAAGGTCCGTCTAGTCAAGGCTATGGTTTTTCCTGTGGTCATATATGGATGTGAGAGTTGGACTGTGAAGAAAGCTGAGCGCCAAAGAATTGATGCTTTTGAACTGTGGTGTTGGAGAAGACTCTTGAGAGTTCCTTTGACTGCAAGGAGATCCAACCAGTCCATTCTGAAGGAGATCAGCCCTGGGATTTCTTTGGAAGGAATGATGCTAAAGCTGAAACTCCAGTACTTTGGCCACCTCATGTGAAGAGTTAACTCATTGGAAAAATCTCTGATGCTGGGAGGGATTGGGAGCAGGAGGAGAAGGGGACAACAGAGGATGAGATGGCTGGATGGCATCACTGACTCGATGGACGTGAGTCTGGGTGAACTCCAGGAGCTGGTGTTGGACAGGGAGGCCTGGCTTGCTGTGATTCATGGGGTCGCAAAGAGTTGGACATGACTAAGCGACTGAACTGAACTGAAAGGTTCTGGTCAAAGCATTTGGGCAAGAAAAGATGTGCAAAACTTGTATGCTGAAAACGATAAAGCTTTGCTGGGAGAAACTAAAGAAAATCTAAAAAGTGATTTATACCTATTCATGGGTCAGAAGACTCAATATTGTTCAGAAAACAATTCTTCCCATATTGATTTACAGATTTAATACAATCCCTTTCAAATTCCCAATAGGAACTTTTATAGAAAATGACAAGTTGATTTGAAAATTCATATGTAAATGGAAATGACTGAGAACTGTCAAAGCAACTTTGAGGAAAGAACACATTCAGATGGTTTACACTACCTGATTTTAAGGTGTATTACAGGGACTTTCCAGAGTTTACTCAAACTCGTGTCCATTGAGTCAATGATGCCATCCAACCATTTCATCTTCTGTCACCCCCTTTTCCTCCTATTTCAATCTTTCTTTTATGGACACCCATAGGCAAAGGTATTAAATATAATAATAAAACTAGACCTAAACCTCATACCTTACATATAAATTGACTCAAACTGGATCACAGATTTAAATATAAAATTATATAATTTTAGAAGAAAACATAGCAGAAAATATTCATGACCTAGTGTTAGGCGAAGAGTTCTTACACATGACACTAAAAGCACAATATATTAAAGAAAAAAAATCAATACATTGAACTTCCTCAAAATGAAAAACTTTTGCTCTGTGAAATACCCTGTTAGGAAGATAAAAAGACAAGCTATGGACTGGGAAAATATATTAGTAAATCACATCTCTAACAAAGGATTTGTATACAGAATATGTCAAGAACTCTTAAAACTCAACTGTGCCTTCACAATAAATTGCAAAAAAAAAAAAAAAAAACAAACAAAATCAGAAAATACTACAGAGAGGTTACATGTACTGACCATCTAGCATCCCTCATCAGTAATATTTTCCATAATTAGAGTCTTTGTCAAAACAAGACAATTAATTGGCACAATACAATTAAGTAGAGGCACAGTTATTTCCAAATAAAAATTACAAATTGATACTCAATTAAATTATTAGAAAACTTTGACCTATGTTTGGAACAACTTGATTTGGTGAATCTATATTTTCAACTGTAAATTTTATGAAATCTAAGTATAGATCAAATATTCCTGGTGAAATTTATCCTCCACACTGAAATGTGCTGTAAGTATAAAAGACACACCAGATTTCAAAAACTTCATATAAAAAATCTCATTAATAATTTTACAGTGATCATATACTGAAATGAAAGCAGATCAGATTGATATACACGATACATCATTAAAATTAATTTCACCATTTTAAAAAACTTTTTTAACGTGGCTACTAGAAAATTAAAAACTAGTATTCACATTATATTTCTATTGGATAGTGTTCCTCTAAGGTACCAGAAAGGTAAAAACTGCAGGGAGCAGCCATCACCCTGGAGCTTCAGGGGTGTGGGAAGAGAAGAGCTTGTAATTACTAGAACTTGGGAGAGGGGCTCCCTGGAGCTAAACCTCAGGCTTCTGAAAAGGTGGTACTTGCCAACTGGTGCCAAGATGTCTGAGTTTGGAGGAAGGTGCCTGTGTTGCTGGAACCAAGACTTCTGAAGATGGGGGAGAGATTGTTGGTAGTGTCTCTGAGCAGACATGATGAGGCAGATTCTTCCAAGTGTTGGAAAAACTGCAACCAGATTCAGCTGACGCTACAGGAAGGCACTGCTGTTTGCAGGGTGAACACACAAGGCTGCAGTGATACAGGAACCACAGACAGGAAAATCCACGGTAAGCAAATAGGCAGGAAGTCTCTACCTTCTCCAGCTTTGCAGTCTCCTTCTACTGCCCCCTATTGGCAGAACCTAACAAAGCTACAGTTTTTCCAGTAGTCAAGAAGGGATGTGAGAGTTGGACCATAAAGACTGAGCGCTGAAGAATCAATGCTTTTGAACTGTGGTGTTGGAGAAGACTCTTGAGAGTCCCTTGGACTGCAAGGAGATCCAATCCAGTCCATCCTAGAGGGAATCAATCCTGAATAGTCATTGGAAGGACTGATGCTCAAGCTGAAGCTCCAATACTTTGGCCACCTGATGCGAAGAGCTGACTCATTTGAAAAGACCCTGATGCTGGGAAAGATTGAGGGCAGGAGGAAAAGGGGGTGACAGAGGATGAGATGGTTGGATGGCATCATGGACTCAATGGGCGTGAATTTAAACAAGCTTCAGGAGATAGTGATTGACAAGGAAGCCTGGCATCCATGAGGTCTCAAAGAGTCAGACACAACTGAGCAACTGAACAACAACAACATAGAGTTGGCCAACAAAGCAGAAATGTGGCTTGTAGTGCCTTACTGCTGGCATTACAAAGCAGAGTTTGAAGTTGAGGTAAGAACTTAGTTACTACCACAGTACAACTTCGACAAAGTCACTTAGGTAGCCTCCAAATATCTGTATTGTCCTTCCATCATTCCTGAGATGTGACTGGGAAGTGGCTCCACAGACAAGAACTACCATTTCTCAGTTCCCTTTGCATTTAGGTGGGGCCTTCCTGACAAGTCCTTGCCAATGGAATGCTGGTGGAAGGGGTGTGGGTGACATTCAGGCCAATCTAAAAAGCTCACCTCCCTTCTCTACTCTTTCTGTTTTTCCCACCTATTGCTGGTTGTCAGCATCCAGGGTGACCTTGGATGCTGTATGTTGAAATGACAAAATTAATGTTACCTTAATGGATACATAATTCTGCAGACACTCTACTTTGGCCCCTAGGTAGAAATGGGCATAGTATCCCTAGTTGCCATGAGGTCACCAAGGAGGCATTTTTAAAAATTTTTAATTAGGGGATAATTGCTTTACAATGTTGTGTTAGTTTCTGCTATACAACACTGTGAATCAGCTATAAGTATACATATATCCCCTCCCTCTTCAGCCTCCCTCCTACCCACCCCCATCCCACCCCTCTAGGTCATCAAAGAGCACTGAGCTGAGCTTGCCAAGGGGGTTTTTAAATCTACCAGCAGGGAATTCACAAATGCTTATCAAAACTCTACTCCCATATATATCCATTTTCCATATAAGAAGAAATATTTCTTTTACCTTTTGAACTTAAAGATTATTTAGCTGGGAAAATGGATACTCTTCTCAAGAGTTTTAGAGAATTTATTCATGTATTCTAAATTGGAGAGTACTTAGCATTGATAATACTTCTGGTATAATATTGCAATTATGTTATAACAGCATACTATTATACTTGTTAGAAAATCTGAGTAATTTTATGTAAAATGTACATTCAGGATGAGGGGATGAGGGTGAATTCTAGCACCTATCTTCACCACAACAAAAGTGTTTTGTTTTTTAAATGATTCATATGCCGAATTATTAACAAAGGGTCATCTTCAGTCTCTGATTAAAGTCATATGTTAACATGGATTTGAACTGCCACCAACCCCTTCATTTAACACAGGTGTAAAAGGTGGGATTTTGCTATGGGAATGGCCCTTGGGCATCAGCGTTATGGTGCACCAGTGTTGTTGTGGCTCAGTCCCTAAGTTGTGTCCTACTTTTTGAGACCCCATGGACTGCAGCACGCCAGGCCTCCCTGTCCATCACCAACTCCTGGAGTTTACTCAGACTTATGTCTATTGAGTTGGTGATGCCATCCAACCATCTCATTCTCTGTCATCCCATTCTCCCACCCTCAATCTTTCCCAGCATCAGGGTCTTTTCCAATGAGTCAGTTCTTCACATCAGGTGGCCAAAGTATTGGAGCTTCAGCTTCAGCATCAGTCCTTCCAGTGAATATTCAGGGTTGATTTCCTTTAGGATTGACTGGTTTGATCTTGCTGTCCAAAGGACTCTCAAGAGTCTTCAGCAACACAATTCAAAAGCATCAATTCTTTGGCACTCAACCTTCTTTATGGCCCAACTCTCACATCTGTACATGACTAATGGAAAAACCATAGCTTTGACTACACGGACTTTTGTCAGCAAAGTGATGTCTCTGCTTTCTAATACCTTGTCTAGCTATCTCATAGCTTTCCTTCCAAGGGAGCAAGCATCCTTTAATTTCATGGCTGTAGTCACTGTCTGCAGTGATTGGAGCCCAACAAAACAAAATCTGTCACTGCTTCCACCTCTTCCCCTTCTATTTGCCATGAAGTGATAGGAGCAGATGCCAATGTCATGTAAACTATAATCAGAATTCTCTCAGATATGCAGACTAGATTCAAGGAGATGGAGAGGGACTTCCCTGGTGGTGCAGCAGGTGCAGGTTCAATCCCTAGATGGGGAGTGAAGATCCCACATGCCTTCCATCCAAAAAACCCAAAGAACATAAAACAGAAGCAATATTGTGTGCTGTGCTCAGTCATGTCCAACTCTTTGCAACCCGATGGACTGTAGCCTGCTAGGCTCCTCTGTCCATGGGGATTCTCCAGGCAAGAATACTGGAGTGGGTTGCCATGCCTTCCTCCAGTGGATCTTCCCAACCCAGGGATTGAACCCAGGTCTTCCATATTGCAGGCAGATTCTTTACTGACTGAGCCACCAAGAAACCTTGGGCTAATGCTACCAGTTTCTCAGTGTGGTGGAGTCCTCACTGAGGCCACATCTGGAAAACATGCATCAGTGAAGCTCACCTTAGTGTCTTTGTACTTGCAATTGCCATTGTCATGATATACCCATGACTGGCTTATATTTTCACTGCCAGTTCCTCTGGACTTTCCCAATCTTTTTTTAAAAGATAATTTATATATTTTTATTTTTGGTTGCACTGGGTTTTCATTGCTGTGCTCAGGCTTTCTCTAGTTGTGGTGAGCAGGGGCTGCTTTTCATTGTGGTGCTCAGGAAGACTATAAAAATGGTCCACATAAAAAAAAAATCTTAAAAAAACAGGAGATGGAGGAAAGAGGATTTTTTTGAGGTAGTCAAAGAGAACAGTTGCTTTAAAACCTTCCATGCATTACAAGAGGAAGCCTGGAACCTCCACAACAATGTCATAAGATTGCCCTAAATTCCTTTTTAGATGGTTATAAAGTTTAGAATTTCTACTTTCAGATTTTGAAATAGCATGAAGAAACTGGTTAAGTATGTTTCTAGAAAGACAATCAGCAACCTCTCATGATATTCATGTTGCTGCTGCTGCTGCTGCTAAGTCGCTTCAGTCGTGCCCGACTCTTAGCGACCCCATGGACTGCAGCGCACCAGGCTCCTCCATCCATGGGGTTTTCCAGGCAAGAATACTGGAGTGGGTTGCCACTGCCTTCTCCGTCATACATACTAGAGGTCTATGAACCTCTAGTTCTAGGGGTCAGAGTGGATTAAGGCACACAAAAAGATTAAGCTACCTGTATCTGAGATCAGCTGCCAACCTCCAAAATACTGTCCTCATTAGTTCTCCACTATTCCTGAAATTCCCACCAATTCTCCCTTTTAAAGGGCCTGCCAAAGGAATCCAACTAGGTTTTCAGGCTCTGAAAACAAACCAGTGAAGTAGTTCACATTTGGCTTTAGCACAGTTCCTGCTCAATAACTGAGGAGTGATTTAACCTCTCTGAACTTTGGTTTCTTCATTTGTTAAAAAGAATCCTTTATCTTCAGTGCACCTGACACCTATTTCTTGGAGTCTCTGAGCAGCTGGCATTTATTATTCAATAACATGCAAGATGGCAAGGCTGAAAGTGGTCTCTCTTCCTGTGGTATCTACATTTTCATAATAGTATCTCAGTAACTTATATCTGATGGATATTTGTAAGTTTCCACTGAATCCTCCCACCAGCTCTGTGTGATAGTCTGATTACATATCTGTCTCTAATTAACTGTCAAGAAAATGGTCTAAAATGGGTTTATATGACCTGCCCGCCATTATGGGACAGACTGGTGGTAGAACCAGAATGAGAGACTGCATCTCCCCATGTCTGGCCCAGTGCACTTTTCTAGAGATGAACATTTCTGATCTCTGTGTTTCTGGACCCTCTAGGATTTATTTCTGATCATCTGGACAGAAAAAGAGAGGGGAATCCCAGGTTTTGCTCTAAGCATAAAACTGCTAGCCTCACCTCTAGTTTATTACATGCTCTATGGTCTCTGACTCATGCCCAACACCTTTTCCTCAACTTGGGAAGCCCCTGCCATCAGAAATCTACCAACTCTTCACCATCTGCCTGGAGACCTTCTTCGGGCAGCCTGCCCTGACCAAACCCACACTCCAGGCATTATTCCTTCAGCACCTAAGCATCCAGAATCCTCAGTTAGTTGCACATTTTTTTGTGTTAATGGGTGAGGTTCTTCTAAAAAAGAGAAAAATGATAGTGTAACAATCAGAGATTTAATCAAACTGTAAGATTTTAGGTTATGATCAGGATTAATACTGATGAAATAAAAATTCACATTTTAAGGCAAGTAAAGAAAAGCATAAACATAAAATTTTTCTCTGCCTTCTGACCTCCTCCCTCACATCTAGTGTGCATTATGCACCAACCAGATCTTCCCAGTGGCAGAAATACCCGTTCAACCGTAAAGAACAATGTTCTCCTGGTGTGGGCAAGATCACTTCTTAGGAGACCAACATTCTTTCTTAATCTTGAAAGGGGTCATGATGACATATTACTGGATAACTCCTTTAGGAGATAATATTCTTTCTTAATGCTGGCAAAATCACTTTTTAGGAGACCAACATTCCTTCTTTATCTTGTAAGGGGTCATGATGACATATTACTTGATAACTCCTTTAGGGGATAATATTCCTTTTTAACACTGTAAGGGGTCACAGTAACCCAGTACTTTATAGGTACAACATCTGAATTATGTAAACCATCAATACATCTGATGTATAACCCTTTGTCTCAAAAATGGATATAACTGTTCTTTGACCTCTAATGGGCAGAACGGTTCTCAGAGTTCTCTGAGAGAGATTGTCTCCCAGGTTATAATCTTCAGCTTGGCTTAAAAATTTCCATTCTGTTCATAGATTGACTATTTTTTCATCAACAATTCAAATCTCTGGGATACTGGGAAGGAAATTTACACAGGAATTTCAGAACCCCAAAAGGTCAGAGATTTGATAAGAATGGATAGCCCTGGGGAGTTCTGAATCCCTTGGTCTTTTTCATTTTAATTTTTTAGCTGTACTGGGTTTTCATTGCTGCATGTGGGCTTTCTCTAGTTGTGGTGTGCCGGCTTCTCACTGCGGTGGCTTCTCTTGTTATAGAACACGGGCTCTAGAGCATGCAGGCTTCACTAGTTGAAGTGCTTGGGCTTAGTTGCCCTGCAGCATGTGGGATCTTCCAGGACCAGAGATCAAATCCACTTCCCCTGCATTGGCAGGCAGATTCTTATCTACTGGACCATCAGGGAAGTCCTGAAGCCTTTTCCAAGAAAAGGAAATGAAATGGAGTTCTCTTTTCAGTTTGAAAGATGATGAGATGACTTAGGATAACAAGACTCACTTCAAGGTGATGAGCTATCCTATTTGAGCTTCAGCTACAATAAAACTAATGGTTGCAAGGACCAGAATGATACGCTTGTTCATTATATGCCTGGAGAGTTCCAGGGCTATCTATCTTTTGGAGGTAAAACTCATAAGTTCCCTAGCAAAGTGAGACGGCACATCCTGTTTTAACTACAGGGGAGCAATTCTGAAGTCGTACACACAAGATATACTTCAGATACCTATGTCAGTCTACTGATTTCCATAATAGTTCAGTTCAACAAGTATTTCTCAAATGTTTGTTTTTCAGGCACTGTGCCAGTTGCTAGAGATGTGGAGATAATAACTATTTGTAATAGTCAAGCATTACCAAGAGTTTTTCTTTTTTTTTTTTTTAAAGCTATGTCAGACCCTGTGCTAGGTGCTTTAGACATATCATCTCATTTCAATTTTTCCATTGCCCCATGAGGTATTCTCATTCTCACTTTACAGATACGGAAAAGGAAGCATGGAAAGGTTGAGTAAGGTTAGACAGCTTAGTACAGAGCAGAGGTGGGACTCAACCCCAGGTATAGCTAATTCCAAACTTCATGGTCTAACCCTACACCATACTTCAGAGACTATTAAGCTTTAAGGTCCTGATGGCAAAGCTGCAGGCACATACTCAAAGAAAGAACTTCAAACTACTATGCTAAATGCTGAGATAGAGGTATGTATATGGTGCTATGAAAACACAGAGCACCGCTTATGGATTTCTATACACACAGACTCTGGAGCCAGACAGCCTGGGTTTGAAGTGTGACTTGCCACTCATCAATTATGTGAACTTGGACAAGTTAAAGCTTCATCTGCCTCAGTTTCCTTATCTAAAAAGAGGGATAATAATAGAACCTAATTCACAGAGTTGTTTTGAAGTTGAAAAGTGCTTAGAATAGTTCCTGGCATATATAAGTGCTATTCAAATGTTAAATGCATGCGTGCATGCTAAGTCGCTTCAGTTGTGGCCGGCTCTGGGCTTAACTCCATTAGGTTCCAGGGAAGACTTCCTAAAAGGGTTAATTGCCTGAATTGAGTCATAGAGGGTGAGTGAGTATTAGCCAAGTGAAGGAAAGTGCGAAGGTGGGCTAGGCAGGTGGGGAGAGCATCATGGGTGGGGCTTCACTACAAGTGGCTTGGTAATTCTAGACTAGAGTGTAAAGCACAGAAAAGAAAATGGTAGGGGGTTGTCTGGCAAGGCCTTGCATGTCACTTGAAAGAGTTTGGACTTGATTTTATAGGCAACAGGGAACCATGAAAGGGAAGGGTTTTATGCAGGCGAACAATATGGACAGATGTCCATGGGGAGGATAGATTTGTTATATAGCCTGAAATTTACCTTGACTCAGCACAGGGACTTCCCTGGTGATCCAGAGGTTAAGACTTCGCTTCCACTGCAGGGGCTGTAGGTTTGATCCCTGGTTGGCAAAATAAGATCCCACATGCCATGCAGCCAAAAAACAAAACAACAACAAAAACCTCAGCACAGACAATGCAAGATACACACACCCCTATACATATGCATGAACATATAGATAAACTCTAGGGACAGTTACTGTCTGAAGCACCTCAAAGAGGAACACATTCTAGCAATGCTTAGTTTGCATCTGAAGGGCTCTAATTATGAGTTCATGCTCCAGAAGCAGGTACTGGAAAGCTTCAACCACTCTACCTAAATCTACACTAGAGGGTTTGCTCATTACATACAGGATGGTAGAAATAAACTTTCACTTGTTAAATAAATAGTGTTCCAGATTTATGGACTGTTGCTTTTGTCTGCCCTTGCATCAAGGGGACCTAAAACACTGGTACTTCCAGAGTGGCATTCTAGGTCTAGAAATCCATTCGGTCCTGGCTCCTGACACTTGATGGATGAGTCTGCTGCCTGATTTGACCAGAAGTTTAGCTAAAATGATATTGCTGGAGAATTGCTAAATGTGCTTCAGATGAACCTTTCCTGCATGGGGCTTCCTGAGGACAGGTTGCAGGACTATGCCCAACTGCTAATAAATGTATGCTTGGCAGAATTGGGTCGAAGTCCTGTTTTCAGTGGAACATACCACCCGGTATGGAGGCTCTGGGGGATGAAGACTACAACCCACAGATAATTCTAGACATTGGAAACTACTGATATTCACTGAAAAGTACCTGATGGTGCTGGAGGCTAAACTGGCCTAGGTCAGTTTGCAATAGAATTAAATGAGGGCAAGAATGGAGGCAGGGAGACAAGTTAGGAGGAGGCTGCTGCAAGTGGTTCAATCAATAGATGATGAAGATCTCAACTAGGGCAGTGACAGTGAGTAAGAAGAAAAGAGAATGGAGTTTAGATATATTTCAGAGGTAAAATCTGGAAGTCTTGGTGAGCCATTGGATGGTAAGGTCCAGGAACAATTTGTGATAACCTCCAAGTTTCTTTGTTATTATTATTATTGAAGGATAATTGCTTTACAATGTTGTGTTAGTTTATGCCTTACAACAAAGTAAATCAGCTATTACTATACATATATCCCCTACTTCTTGAGTCTCCCCTTCCCGCCCCTCTACAGGTTTCTTGTTTGAGTTATTGGGTAGACATTAGTGACATTCAGTGATGAAGGGGCGGTATAATAACCAGAGGAAGAGAAAGTCTGGGTAGGACCAGGGGCAAGCGTTTTAATTATGCTCTGCATACGCTGAGCTTAACATTCACATGGAGATGTCCAGCAAGCATTTGGATAATATAAGCCTGAAGCTCAAGGGAAAGTGAGGGTTGGAAATATAGATGGAAAGTCATCAGCACACAAGGCCTAGAGAATACTTCAAGAGTGGATGGGTCTTCAGCTACCATAACACAAAATCAGTAAATGATGTTTAAAAAGTGTTTGATAAGAAAACAGTAGAATGTGGAAAACAACACAGTGCTCCTCAGAAAAGCAAACACTGAATTACCATATGATCCAATAATTCCATTTCTGGAGATATATATATCCCCAAAAAATGATAGCAGAGGCTCAAACAGATATTATACACTTGAGTTCACAGCAGCACATTCATAATAGCCAAAGATGGAAATAGATCAAATGTCCATCAATGAATGAAAAGATAAATAAAATATGATGTTGTATGTGTACAAAATAGAACATGTTTCAACCTTTAAAAAGGAATTAAATTCTGATATATATTACAACATAGACAACCCTGGAAGACATTTGCTAAGTGAAATAAGTGTGACAAGAGAGGACAAATATTGTATGATTCCATTTATATGATGTACCTAGAATAAAATTTATAGTGACATGACCTAGAAGAGTCATTACCAGGGGCTGGGCAGGAAGGGAATGAGAAGTTATTGTTTACTGGATACAGAAGTTCAGTTTGAGAGAATGAAAAACTTCTGTAGATGGCTTGTGGTGATGATTGTACCACAACGCAACTGTATTTAATGCCACTGTACACATAAAATAGTCGAAATGGTAAATCTGTGCAATGTATATTTTATTGGAATAAAAACAAAGAAACAGTGGGATAATCATATTCTTTTCAATGACTGAGGTAAACACCATAAGGAATACTTCAAAGAGAGACTGCTTTTGGGAAGCATGAAAGGGGTGGGCATAGGGTCTTCTGCTTATCACTTTGTATAAGCCTTTTGTATAAGCCTTTGGTATGCTTTTTAAAAAACAAAAACTATATGCATCAAATAAAAACATTTTTAACTGAAAAAAGAGTGGAGGAGATCACTCAGGGTGAGGTTGAGGAAGTGGTGGAAGAAGAGACTGTTGTTGTTGTTCAATCTATAAGTCATGTCTGATTCTTTGAGACCTCATGGATCCCAGCACGCCAGGCTCCTCTATCCTCTGCTATCTCCCGGAGTTTGTCCAAGTTTATGCCCATTGAGTCGGTGTTGCCATCCAACCATTTCGTCCTCTGTCGTCCCCTTCTCCTCCTGCCTTCAATCTTTCCCAGCATCAGGGTCTTTTCCAGTGAGTTGGCTCTTCACATCAGGTGGCCAAAGTATTGAAGCTTGAGCTTCAGCTTCAGCATCAGTCCTTCCAATGCATATTCAGGGTTGATTTCCTTTAGGATTGACTGATTTGATCTCCTTGCAGTCCAAGGGAGTCTCAAGAGTCTTCTCCAGCACCACAAAAGAAGAGGTACCTTAGGATAAAAGTGGCAAGAAACAAAACCCCACTAAAATAAGGTAGTGAAAAGAGAGAGTCATTACAAGGATCCAGGGAGTCACGTGGAAATGTAGTGTGGCCAGCACCACAGCCCCTCACGGAGAGTCAGAACTCCCCTGGGTGCCCTGTCCCATGCTTCCTCTCCTCAGTCCCGTCTCCCTCCTGTTCCTCTCACCATGCTTCCCCCTCTGCTCCTCTGTCTGCTCCTCTGCACCCCTCTCTGTTTCAGGATCTCTTCCCTGTTTCTCGGGCAGAGTTGCCTTTATTTCTCACGCTGCCTCCTCTGCCCGGAAGTGTCTTCTAGTCACTCATCCACTCACACAATCACATCCATAGGGTCAGCCTCTGAGTCGGTGTGACCCCTCCCCCGAGTTCCCTGCCGTATGCTTCCTTTATCTCACTGCATTCTGGGGGAGAGAGAACGGACTCCCACAGGTACGGTATCCACCTGCCATTAGAGAGCCATCACTAGACCTATTGACTGTGCCGGGGGCTTTACCATCCCTTCCTGAGAGATGATGGGTTTGGGAAGTACTGCAGTAAAGGAGATGTAAGTTGGGTATGAACCCAAGATATAACTATTATTGATTAAGATCCTTGAGGGACAGAGGAGTAGAAGAATCCAGAGAAGAAAAGTCAGGAAAAAGTTTCAGGCAAACAAATAGAGTGAGAAATGATGCAGAGCAAGATCCTGTAAAATAAAGACTTAAAAGGTGCCTGTTGAGTTTGGCGCTGGGGTGAATGAAAAGGAAGGACTTAGAACATCAAATACAAACCATTCTTTCAAGAGGCTTGGCTGGCAAGGCTTGGAGGGCAGGGAGACATAGGTTGAAAAGATTTTTGCTTGTTTTTATTCAAACAAAACAGAGGTTTTGTTGCGGTTACAAGTACAGCAGGGTATAAGGGAAGAGCAGAGATTTGTAAAGAGATGGAGAGGTGACAAGGTGGGTGTTGAACTAGAGAAGGGATGAGTTATCCGCTGAGACAGGTAGAACAGCCTAAGAATTGCAGTAACATTTTACAGAAAACCCAAATGAAACTTTTGGCCAACCCAACAGAAGACAAGCAGGCCAAGGACAGTACCTAGTACCTAGGGGAATGCCAACACAACACAAACGAGGGCCAACTCCAGATCTGATGGTCCAGGGTGAATGTTTAGTTTGGGTATAGGTTTCCCTACCATCATACAGCTCTGTACCGCTCCTTAACCTAATTGGCTTTGTGCCCCAGGAGTGCCTAATAATAACTTTTACAAATTATCATTAGAAAGGAAAGTATGGAGCACTAAAATCATATATCACATTCCAGAAAGAGGACAGAAATGGGAATTATGGCCCACCTTCCCTCTCGGGGTCTCTGTTTCCCCACGGTGAAAGTGAAGGGCTGGGACTTCCCTGGTGGTCCAGTGGTTAAGACTCTGAGCTACCACTGCAGGGGGTCAATCCCTGGTAGGGGAACTGAGATCCCACATACTGAACAGTGAAAGTGAAAGCGAGTCGCTCAGTCGTGTCCCATTATTTGCGACCCCATGGACTATACAGTTCGTGGAATTCTCCAGGCCAGAATACTGGAGTAGGTAGCCTTTCCCTTCTCCAGGGGATCTTCCCAACCCAGGGATTGAACCCAGGTCTCCTGCATTGCAGGCAGTTTCTTTACCAACTGAGCTATGAGGGAAGAGTGGCAAAAACAAACAAACAAACAAAAAACACATAAACAAGTGAAGGGCTGGTCTCAGTTGTTTCTCTGGTTCCTCTGGCTGGAACACTCTGATTCTTTGACTTCTGGCTTATCTCTGCTTTTCTTGTAGCTGTATTAATATTCTCCTACATTCATACAAATGGGGGAAGCTGACCACATTCTTTTACAAGCTAATGATAACAGGGGAAGAAATCCAAGGAACCTGAACAATCACAAAATACGATCAGTAAAAGAAAAGGAGAGTCAAAAGGAAAAAAATGTGATTGGCTTCTTGCTACTAATGTCAGTGCCCAGCTGTGCAACAGTAAGGCTGTGTTCCCTGGAGATCAAATCAATGGCTCAAAAGTGGAAAACAAACCACATTTTTTCTCTGGTCAAATCAAGATTTTCTACTCCAATATAAAATAAAATTAAAAATAAGTAAAAATAAAGAATAACTAAAAAAAATCAAGACTTATTCCCTGTCCCTGCTAACTTTTGAGGAGATAGTGAATATGTTCCTCTCTCTGTAACATCCCTCACAGTTGTCATAAGCATTAAGAATATTTTAACATATATAAAAGAATATATGCTTAATTATTATTCTAACTCACTAACTATTCTCACCAAACTTTCAGAACTTCATGGGCAGGGGGAGATTAGACTAGGGACCGTATGCCCTGTCCACCTTCTTCCATGCTGCTTGCTTGCAACAATTTACCAGTGTCAACGCCTGGATTCCTCACTCCTATTATGAAGTTTAAAAATACTTTGAGTGGGATTACAAACAAAGATCATGCTGCCATTTCTACAAAAAGATGGTACAACTGATTTGTGTATACATCAGATCCTTTCAGTTCTTTTCCCAGGGTCAAGGATGGGATTATTCAGTCTTGTCTACACCCTCAACCCTCTTGTGACCAGATGGCTTTTAATTGTGTCCAGGTGGCCAGGAAGAGAGGTAAAAGTGGTGGTCAAGAAATTCCCTTGTTCATTTAGATCAGACCCAGGCCCATGAATCAATCACAGGTGCATGGACCCACATAGGAAGGTAGTTTAGCCAAATATTTCACCACAAGGCCTGTGTCACCTGCTCCACCAATGGGCCACATGTAGACACAGGCTGAGTCCCCCAACTTCAGTACTAAACATCATAGGCAAAGGCTCCAGTCTGGAGAATGGGTCAAGCTCTCAGTTTCTGCTTCAGTCTGTGAAGCTGAGTCAGTCCCCTGAGTAGCACATAGGGGACAGTACACTGCCTTCTGTTTCGTGTACCAGGGCAGGTAGAGGCAGGGAGGTGGTAATGGCTCAGCTGCCAGCCTTTTCAGCAGATGGTGTCACCACCATGAGATAATTAGTGCGCAGTCCCACAGTGGGGCTGGGTATAGAGAATGAACAACTGAAATTGAAAATCAGATGAACAGAAATGTAGGGGAGATTGTGGCCCAGCTGTAGATGTTCATGCCTCAACATGAAAAACTCCAATTGCATCAGCTCTAAAGACGCAGAGCTTTTTCCATCGGCATTTGGGTCTCAAACACTTAACTAGCTTCCTGTTGTTGAGTTGCTAAGTCATGTCTGACTCTTTGAGACCCCGTGGACTGTAGCCCGCCAGGCCCCTCTGTCCATGTGATTTCCCAGGCAAGAATGCTGGAGTGGGTTGCGATTTCAGTCTCCAGAAGATCTTCCTGACCCAGGGGTCGAACCTGCACCTTCTGCATTGGCAGGCGGATTCTTTACCACTGAGTCACCAGGGACGCCCAACTAGCTTCCTAGGTCTACTTTATTTCTGCTCTTTCTCAGAAAGCACTGTCTCTGCAATTCTTTCTTTGCAAAGGTTTGAACCATCTTGCAACTCAGTTCTCCTGCTCCCTGGGCAGCCCCTCAGCACACCTGCCTAGAGCCCTAGGTGCCATGGCCAGAAGCCCTTAGGAAGGAGCCTGCACTTGCCCCAGCACTTCCACCCTCTGCCTGTGTGCTGCTTTGCTTATTTAACCAAGGGCTGCCGTTGAATGTTACCAAGATGATAAACTGCGCTTTTGACTATTCCTTTGTTTTAAACATCCTTTTGATGCACTAAGAGCCACTTATATATACATAAAATAAGTGGCCCTCTGTTTTATGAACCGTTAGATTGAAAATGTGTCAGCTCAAGTGCAATCTACCAATTTACTGATTGTTGGTCTATGACTAATCAACAGAAATGAGCTGTGTTACTGGCAGATGTGCCAACAGTTACTTCATTAGTTGTACGTGTCTGTGTGGAGCAAGAGGTTGTAAAATAACAGTGGTGAAGAAGACCAAGGTCCCAGCTAACCCCAGGCTAAGGGGGCCCTGGCTTGCTAAATGGATGTGCAAGGGTCGTCCTACTGCCTTCAGTTCGGGGTAAGTCTGACCACTCGAGGCTGAGTGCCCTCCCTCACATGAAATGACTTGGTTTACCCTCCACCTAGAGTCTCTGATACTTGGCCATCGAGTTGCTTTTATTAATACAAGCAGGACTTTCAGAGTGACGTGCCTTTGGGGAGAAGGAGAAAAGACTATAAACACAAAAGAAAGGGAAACTGAATAAAAAAGGAAAGCCCTCCTGCAGTTGGAAGGTGGCTTCCTCCTTCACACTGGCTAAGTACACTGGATTCATAAACACTCTTATTGAATTGGGTTTCAGAGCTTCAACTTCATATTGACTTAGTCGATAGATAAGACAGAAGCAAACACAGCATCTAGCGATCTGACTCCAGAGTGGGGCCACCAGGGCATGACCTGGCTGTACTGAGGACACAGACAATGTTTGTTCTTAGCATGTCCCACTGCCTCTTTTGACACATTCTTCCCACCCCTTTTCAGCCCACTTCCCTGGGTCCCAGTGTCTTCTGCTGTTAATGCAAGTTCATGCATCTGATAGTGAGGTTAAACAAACTGAAAAGGTGGAGTTTGGAATAGGGAAAGGTTTACTGCAGGGCCATGCCAGGAGGTGGGTGGCTCCTGCACTAAAAAGCCTCGAGCTCTCTGAAGGGTTTCTACAAAGCATTTTTAAAAAGTCTGGTGGGGCAGGGGGTCGCCAGGTATGTGATCAACTCACACAGGATTCTCTGATGGCTAGGGAAGAGGATACTGTCACAGGGATTAAGTCCTTAGGCTCCGGGAGGCCTGGGGCTATGTGCTCCTGATCATCAAGTAGTTAACATTTTCAATTTTGTGGGGGGTTTTCACATCTGCGTGAAAAGGAGTACGTCAAGGCTGTATATTGTCACCCTGCTTATTTAACTGATATGCAGAGTACATCATGAGAAATGCTGGGCTGGAAAAAGTACAAGCTAGAATCAAGATTGCCGGGAGAAATATCAATAACCTCAGATATGCAGATGACATCACCCTTATGGCAGAAAGTGAAGAGGAACTAAAAGCCTCTTGATGAAGGTGAAAGAGGAGAGTGAAAAAGTTGGCCTAAAGCTCAACATTCAGAAAACTAAGATCATGTCATCTGGTCCCATCACTTCATGGAAAATAGATGGGGAAACAGTGGAAACAGTGTCAGGCTTTATTTTTTTGGGCTTCAAAATCACTGCAGATGATGATTGCAGCCATGAAATGAAAAGACACTTACTCCTTGGAAGGAAAGTTATGACCAACCTAGATAGCATATTGAAAAGCAGAGCCATTACTTTGCCAACAAAGGTCCGTCTAGCCAAAGCTATGGTTTTTCCAGTGGTCATGTATGGATGTGAGAGTTGGACTGTGAAGAAAGCTGAGCGCCAAAGAATTGATGCTTTTGAACTGTGGTGTTGGGGAAGACTTTGAGAGTCCTTTGGACTGCAAGGAGATCCAACCAGTCCATTCTAAAGGAGATCAGTTCTGGGTGTTCATTGGAAGGACTGATGCTAAAGCTGAAACTCCAGTACTTTGGCCACCTCATGCGAAGAGTTGACTCATTGGAAAAGACTCTGATGCTGGCAAGGATTGGGGGCAGGAGGAGAAGGGGACGACAGAGGATGAGATGGCTGGATGGCATCACTGACTCGATGGACATGAGTCTGAGTGAACTCCGGGAATTGGTGTTGGACAGGGAGGCCTGGCGTGCTGTGATTCATGGGGTCGCAAAGAATTGGACACGACTGAGTGACTGAACTGAACTGAACTTTCACATCTGCAAAACAACTGAGGAAATCTGCATCAAATCCTATCATCTAGGTACTTCAGAGAGGACTAAAGCAGAGGACATGAGGGAAGAGCTCTCCTGGGAAGGCCTCATAAAGTCCTGCTTGTTACACCACTGCCACTTGGCCTTGTAGAGTCATCTGACCTCACCTCTAATTTAAGCCGGGGTGCCAGGCCTTAGCACTGAGCTCCACTCCAAATCTGGCCTCTGCCTCAGATCAGAAGGTTTTGTTTCAGCCCTTCAGGGCCCAACTTCATAACGGGATATCCTCCTATGTGACATGTTTGCATTTTTTAAAGAGAGGTCTTCTGGAACTCCTTAGCCTAAATGAGTGATTCTAATGGTAGAAGTTTCTGCTATGACAAATCTTTAGTAAAAGACATTTGGGGTTCCTCAGGAGGGCAGTTCAAGAATTCCTTAAAATGTCACCTTAGGGACTTCCCTGGCAGTCTAGTGGTTGAGACGCCATGATTTCGCTGCAGGGGATGTGGGTGCCATCAGGGGGTATGGGTGCGATCCGTGGATGGGTGGTGGTGGGGATGTTACTTTCTAGACAATTGTACTCATTCTTCTGTGTGAAGCTGGCTCTAAAATCAACAGGAAGGCTCCTGGGCAGGAGGCATATGTCTAGAAGTCCAGTGGCCACTGCTGTCCTGGTAGGTTTCTCAGGTGGTGACAGAAGTGGTTTGAGAACAGTTCAGGCAGTCAGGGGTGCTGCTTGCTGGTTTTAGAACTCTATGATGCTTGTTTAGAAATTATCTACTTCTTGCCTGCTTTTTTTATCAGCAGAAACAGATGAAGAACTGGATAAGAAAAACCTTAGTAACTGTCAGTCATTTTACCAAAGGGGATTTCATTGCATATAGATTATACTGTTGCTACACTACTACAAAGCCTGCTTAGAAAACTAATTAATGAAATTGGGGAGTAATTCTTAAGTAAAAAAGGATCTTAAATGAACTACTGATAGATACACCAATGTGATGGATCCTGAAGACATGATGCTGAGAGAAGCCAGTTTTAAAGTTCTCTACTGTATGATTCCATTTCTATGACTTTCTCAAAGAGAGAAAACTACAGTGATGGGAAACACATCAGTGGTTGCCAGGGTTTGGGGGGGTGTAACTACAAAGGGGCAGCATGAGGGAGTTTGGGGGGAATTCTGATATAGGGTTTCCCTGGTGGCTCAGATAGTAAAGAATCTGCCTGCAATGCAGGAGACCCAGGTTCGATCCTTGGGTCAGGAAGATCCCATGGAGAAGTGAATGGTTACCCACTCCAGTATTCTTGCCTCAGAACCTAAAACCTTATGGAAGGTCAAGGTTTTTAACCTGGCCAATTTAGTAATTTAGATATTAAATCATAAAACCAAAGCAAACTTCCAAATGATCTCTTTTGCAGACAAAAAATTGTGAGGACATTAAAAAAAAAAAAAAGCCAACGTTGACAAGATTAAATTTGAGTCACTAAAGAAAAAAAAAACTAATATTAAGGGGAAATGTGCTTTCCCCATTGTTTGTTTAGTCCTCTGTGAAATCAAGTTTCTCTTTGATCAAAGCAAGTGATAAGTTCAAGATGTTCCAGGTCTGAAGAACAAGCAGGAAAAGAGCTTTTAGGAAAAGATCATAAAAACCCTCTAAGCTCCTCTTAAGGAAGATGTTGAATCTTAAGGTGGTGCATCCGTTTGGAGCCCTTGGCCGAGCAATGGAATGGGGTTTGCAGCCAATCGTCCACAGCCTCTCATTCCCCCTCAGAGTTTCTCAATGGTCTGAGCCTTCTGCTTGCCCAGGGTTAGGGGTGACAGCTATTCACTATACAGACTTAACAGGCCCATTCAGATCTCAGACATTGACTGTATGAAGAACGATCAGGCTGGTGATTCCTGTTTTGGAAGGGCTAGGGTGTGGAGAGGTTAGAGATACCCTATTTTGATTTTCTAGTGTGGTTCTCCGAGATGAAGATTTATATAGAAAATGTTTGTTATTTCATGAAAGTGATTTTCAATTACATTTGGTCATTGAGAATTTCGAGAAAGTGAACAATACCTCTTTAGATTATTACAGGCTCCCAAAGGGACTGTATCCCCAAGTTGGGGGAGTTACTGTTCTTCATAACTATCTACTCTGTAGTCAGATGGCCAACTAGTTTCATGCCCGCAAATGAGCCAGATTTCATAGTTCAGCTTCTGGCAAAATATTCAAGGCCCCAATTGTTTTTTTTTTTTTAAATTGAACTTTGTATTTTGAGATCATTGTAGAGTCACATGCAATTGTAAGAAATCATGCAGTGATATGCCATGCATACTTTACCCAGTTTCCCAAAGTGGGAACATTTTATAAAACTGTAGTACAATACCACAACCATGGCACCAATACTGCCCATGAACCATTGATCCTGCCTAGATATCCCCAGCTTTACCTGTAATCATTTGTTTGTATATGTCTGTGGATTGAGTTGTTTGCAATTCTATCACATGTGTAGGTTCATGAATCAACCAATAAGAGCAGAACTGTACGATCACAAGGATCCTTCCAGCTGTTCCCTATGCATTCATACTTACCTTCTATCTGCCCCATTTTCTAACCCCTGTGGCACCCACTAACTGTCCTCCATCACTGTACAGTTTGTCATTTCATTAGTATCATATAAACAATCATACAGTATATAACTCTTTAAGACGTATTTTTCTCACTCAGGAGGATTCCTGGGAGAGTCATCCAAGTTATTACATGAACGGATACCCTATTTCTTTTTATTGCTGAGTAGTATTCCATGGCACATATGTCCTACAGTTTATTTAAACATTAATATGTTGAAGAATACACATATGAATGATCCAGTTTCTCTGCATCCTCTCCAGCATTTGGTGTCAATATTTTTTATTTTAGCTGTTCTGATAGGTGTGTCAAAGCTACGGTTTTTCCAGTGGTCATGTATGGATGTGAGAGTTGGACTGTGAAGAAAGCTGAGCATTGAAGAATTGATGCTTTTGAATTGTGGTGTTGGAGAAGACTCTTTTTTTTTTTTTTAATTAATTTATTTATTTATTTTTCTTTTTTTTAAATTTTATTTTATTTTTAGACTTTACATAACTGTATTAGTTTTGCCAAATATCAAAATGAATCTGCCACAGGTATACATGTGTTCCCCTTGAGAGTCCCTTGGAGTGCAAGGAGATCCAACCAGTCCATTCTGAAGGAGATCAGCCCTGGGATTTCTTTGGAGGGAATGATGCTAAAGCTGAAACTCCAGTACTTTGGCCACCTCATGCGAAGAGTTGACTCATTGGAAAAGACCCTGATGCTGGGAGGGATTGGGGGCAGGAGGAGAAGGGGATGACAGAGGATGAGATGGTTGGATGGCATCACTGACTCAATGGACATGAGTTTGAGCAAGCTTTGGGAATTGGTGATGGACAGGGAAGCCTGGCATGCTGCAGTCCATGGGATCGCAAAGAGTCGGACACGACTGAGTAACTGAACTGAACTGATAGGTGTGTAGTAATATCAGACTATGGCTGTGATTTGCACTTTCCTTATGACTAATGATGTTGAATATCTTTTCATGTGTTATGTGTCATCTGTATATCCTCTTTAGTGAAAAGTTTGTTTATATCTTCTGCCCATTTTCTAACAGAATTGAGTTTTGAGAGTTCTTTATATATTCTGGATAAAAATCCTTTTCACAGATGTATAGAACAGTCTTTTGGACTCTGTGGGAGAGGGCGAGGGTGGGATGGTTTGGGAGAATGGCATTGAAACATGTATATTATCATATGTGAAACGGATCGCCAGTCCAGGTTTGATGCATGATACAGGGTGCTCGGGGCTGGTGCACTGGGATGACCCAGAGGGATGGGATGGGGAGGGAGGTGGGAGGGGGGTTCAGGATGGGGAACACATGTGCACCCGTGGCAGATTCATGTCAATGTATGGCAAAACCAATACAATATTGTAATTAGCCTCCAAAAAATAAATAAAGAAATAAAATAATTTTCAGATATGTACTTTGCAAATAATTTCTCTAGTTTGTAGCTCATATTAATAGGATCTTTCATAGAACAAACTTCATTATTTTGATGAAATATGATTAATAGTTTTTCCTTTTATGGATCATGTTTGTGGTATCGCGTCTAAGAACACTTTGTTGAGCCCTAGACCATGAAGATTTTCTCCTGTGGCTTTTGTTCTACAAGTTTCATAGTTTTACACTTTAAGTCTGTGATCCATGTTGAATTAGTCTTTATATACAGTGTGATATTTAGGTCAAAATTCACTTATTTTGCCCATGGATGTCAATTGCTCCTGCACTATTTGTTTAAAAGGCTATCCCTCCTCCACTGAACTGATTTGATAACTTTCAAAAATCAATTGAACAAATTAGTGTGGGTGTGTTTCTGGGTTCTCTATTCTGTTCCATTTATCTGTGTTATCATACTGGATTAATTACTGTAGCTATATTGTAAGCCTTTACATTGGTTTATGCTTTATAAAAGTTTGCTCTTTATAAAAATCATTTTTAGCTACTCTAGGTCCTTTGCTATTTCATATAATTTGGCGGGGGGTGTTGCACAGAGTGGCTTGTGGGATCTCAGTACCCTGGTCAGGTACTGAACCCAGGTCACAGCAGTAAAAGCACGGAATCCTAACCACTAGGCAATCAGGGAATTTCTTCCATATAAATTTTATAATAAGCCTATCTCTGTCTACAAAAATCCTTGCTGGGGTTCTGATAGAGATTTCATTAACCTATAAATCAATCTGGGGAGAACTGACATCTTTAGTATGTTGAATCTTCCAGTCCATGAACACAGTCAATCTCAAGTTCTTTCATTAGTGTTTTGTAATTTTCAGCATACAAATCCTATACCTGCTTTGTTAAGTTTATACCTAAATATTGATATTTCATTGTCTTTGGAGCAATTGTAAATGGTGTTATTTTAGATTTCCAGTTACTATATAGAAATGCAACTGATTTTTGTGTTGATTTTATATCATATGGACTTGCTGAGTTCAATTTTTAGTTCTAGAAGGTTTTTTTTTTTTTAAAGATTTCTTGTGATTTGTTGTGTAGATGATCAAATTTTCTGCAAGACAGTTTTCCTTGATTATTTCTAATCTGTATTTTTTAAATTTCTTTTTCTTATCTTATTATACTGTCCAGAACTTCCAGCACAATGTTGACTAGAAATGATAAGAACAGACATGCTTCCCTCGTTCCAATCTTAAGAGGGAAAGCATTCAGTCTTTCACCATTAAGTATAATGTTCTTTATGAACTTAAGGAAGTTCCCCTCTACTCCTAGTATACTGAGGGTTTTTATCATGAATAAGTGTTGAATTTTATCAAATGTGTTTTTCTTTGCTAATTGATATGGGCATATGGATGGGGCTTCCCTGGTGGCTCAGGAGGTAAAGAATCCTCCTGCAATGCAGGAGACCTGGGTTCAATCCCTGGTTCAGGAAGATGCCCTGGAGAAGGGAAGGGCAACCCACTCCAGTATTCTTGCCTGGAGAATATGACAGAGGAGCCTGGTGGGCTACAGTTCATGGGGTCGTAAAGAGTCAGATATATATGGTAGCCTATGTTGACTGATTTTTTTCAAGTTTTTATATGTTGATTTTAAAAATATTGAACCAGATTTGCATACCTTGATAAATCTCACTTGGTTGTGGTGTATAATTCTTTTATACATTGTTGGTTTCATTTTGCTAATGTTTTGTTGAACATTTTTCTAAGTTCATGAGATATTTGTCTATAGCTTTCTCCTTTTCTGCACTGTCTTTGATGTTAGTATGCTTCTGGGACTCTGATATGGATCTCTTGCAATTTCCCACAGGTTTCAGAGGCTCTATTTTTTTTCCAGTCTATTTTTTTCTGTGTTGCTCAGATTGAGTAAATTCTATTGGTGTATCCTCAAGTTCACTGATTCTATCCTTTGTCATCTCCACTACACTATTGAACTTAACCAGCAAGTTTTTAATTTCTGCTATTGTATTCTTCAGTTTTATAATTGCTGTTTCTTTTTTATAACTTGTTGTTGCTTTGCTCTGACTCCTATTTTTTTTCCCTTCATTTTTTGGAAGAGACATGGCAATTGCTTATTGAAGCATTTTTGTGGTGCTGCATTAAAATCCTTGTCAGATAATTCTCAGTATGGTACTGGCATAAAAACAGAAATATAGACCAATGGAACAAGATAGAAAGCCCAGAAATAAACCCATGCACCTATGGGTACCTTATTTTTGACAAAGGAGGCAAGAATATACAATGGGCCAGAGACAGCCTCTTCAATAAATGGTCCTGGGAAAACTGGACAGCTACATGTAAAAGAATGAAATTAGAATACTTCCTAACAGCACACACAAAGATAAACTCAAGATGGATTAAAGACCTAAATGTAACACCAGAAACTATAAAACTCTTAGAGGAAAACAGGCAGAACACTCGATGACATAAATCAAAGCAAGATCCTCTATGACTCACCTCCTGCTGCTGCTGCTGCTGCTGCTAAGTCGCTTCAGTCGTGTCCGACTCTGTGTGACCCCATAGACAGCAGACCACAAGGTTCCCCCGTCCCTGGGATTCTCCAGGCAAGAACACTGGAGTGGGTTGCCATTTCCTTCTCCAATGCATGAAAAGGAAAAGTGAAAGTGAAGTTGCTCAGTCATGTCTGACTCCTAGCGACCCCATAAACTGCAGCCTACAAGGCTCCTCTGTCCATGGGATTTTCCAGGCAAGAGTACTGGAGTAGGGTGCCATTGCCTTCTCCAGACCCATCTCCTAGAGTAATGGAAATAAAAACAAAAGTAAACAAGTGGGACCTGATGAAACTTAAAAGCTTTTGCACAGCAAAGGAAACTATAAGCAAGGTGAAAAGACAACCCTTAGAATGGGAGAAAATAATAGCTAATGAAACAACTGACAAAGGATTAATTTCCAAAATATACAAGCAGCTCGTACAACTCAATACCAGAAAAACAAACAACCCAATCAAAAAGTGGGAAAAAGACCTAAACAGACATCTCTCCAAAGAAGACATACAGATGTCTAACAAACACATGAAAAGATGCTTTACATCACTCATTATTAGAGAAATGCAAATCAAAACTATAATGAGATATCACCTCACACTGGTCAGAATGGCCATCATCAAAATGTCTACAAACAATAAATGCTGGAGAGGGTGTGGAGGAAAGGGACCCCTCTTGCACTGTTGGTGGAAATGTAAATTGACACAGCCACTATGGAAGATGGTATAGGAATAAACTAGGAATAAAACCACCATATGACCCAGCAATCCCACGGCTAGGCATATACCCCGAGGAAACCAAAATTGAAAAAGACACATGTATCCCATTGTTCACTGCAGCACTATTTACAATAGCTACAACATGGAAGCAACCTGGATGTCCATCGACAGATGAATGGATAAAGAAGTTGTGGTATATATACACAATGGAATATTACTCAGAAATAAAAAGGAATGCATTTGAGTCAGTTCTAATGAGGTGGATGAAGCTAGACCTATTATACAGTGAAGTGAGTCAGAAAGAGAAAGATAAATATTGTATTCTAACACACATATACAGAATCTAGAAAAACGGTACTGAAGAATTTATTTACAGGGCAGCAATGGAGAAAGAGACATAGAGAATAGACTTACAGACATGGGGAGAGGTGGAGAAGTCAATGGCACCCCACTCCAGTACTCTTGCCTGGAAAATCCCATGGACGCAGGAGCCTGGTAGGCTGCAGTCCATGGGGTCTTGAAGAGTCAGACATGACTGAGCGACTTCACTTTCACTTTTCACTTTCATGCATTGGAGAAGGAAATGGCAACCCACTCCAGTGTTCTTGCCTGGAGAATCCCAGGGATGGGGGAGCCTGGTGGGTTGCCTCTATGGGGTCACACAGAGTCGGACATAACTGAAGTGACTTAGCAGCAGACTTAGCAGCATGGGGAGAGGGGAGGGGAGGGTGAGATTATGGAAAGAGTAACATGGAAACTTATATTGCTGCTGCTGCTAAGTTGCTTCGGTCGTGTCTGACTCTGTGCGACCCCATAGATGGCAGGCCACCAGGCTCCCCCATCCCTGGGATTCTCCAGGCAAGAGTACTGGAGTGGGGTGCCATTTCCTTCTCCAAGGCATGAAAGTGAAAAGGGAAAGTGAAGTCGCTCAGTCGTGTCCGACTCCTAGCGACCCCATGGACTGTAGCCTACCAGGCTCCTCCGTCCATGGGATTTTCCAGGCAAGAATACTGGAGTGGGGTGCCATACATATGTAAAATAGATAGCCAAAGGGAATTTGCTGTATGGCTCAGGAAACTCAAACAGGGGCTCTGTATCAACCTAGAGGGGTGGGATGGGGAGGGAGATGGGAGGTTTCAAAAGGGAGGGGACATATGTATACCTATGGCTTATTCATGTTGAGGTTTGACAGAAAACAACAAAATTCTGTAAAGCAATTATCATTCAGTAAAAAAATAAAAAATAAATCCTTGTCAGATAATTCTAACATCTGATTCATCTTGGTAGTGATGTCAGTTGATTGTCTTTTCTCACTCTAGTTGTGATTCTCTCGTTCTTGGTATGATAGGTGATTTTTCATTGTATTCTGGACATTTGGCTCCTATGTTAGGAGACAATTTAAATCTTTTATTTTAGTGGACAATGTTTAGTTTTAGCACACAATTCTTAGCCTACTTTGTAGGCTGTGGTTTCAATAATTTACTTTTCAGAGCCTCTGTGGTGCAATTTTGTTCGGCTTGGTTAACATGGTGCTGACGGGGACCTCACTGGTCCCTGCTGGTGCTGCCTGAGGGAGCAGAAGATGCTTCACCAGGCTGCGCTGCCTCATGTCTCTATGTGGAGGAGGTGAGTCTCTAGTCTTTAAAAACAGCACATCTTACCTGGCTTTGCTTATTCTGGTGGCAACTCCCCCACCCCTTGCCAGTGCTGTATGCCTGGTATATCTTTTGGGGAGAAGGGAATCCTTAATATCATAAGGACAAAAGGCTTCCTGAGCCAGACTGCTTGTTCCAATAGGATTTCCCCTTGATGGTGCCCTGTTTGCACAGTATCTTTTTGAGGGCTAGGGGAGTCTCTGGCCTGGTGGGAAAGGAAAGCACGTCTCCTGACTGCTTATTGTCAGTGGGGCTCCCTGCTACATTTCCTTGCTGGAGTTGCCATGCTCACTTGGTATTGTCAGCAGGACTCCCATTCAATCCAGAGGAGCCTACCTGAGCAACCATCTGTTGCTAGGTTGGGAGCTGGGAAATGCTGGGCCTGTGTTGCCTTCTGTTGGGTGGTAAGTCATAAGGCTACCATGGTGTTTCTCCAGTCCTGGAATTCCCAGCCACTATGCCTTCCTCTTTACCTCTTTTAGAATTCTCCTTTGGTTGCCTCTTGAATTATTTCTAGGATTCATAATTATACTCAGCTGAGAGGAATAGGGAGCAATGAGTCTACGCCATCTTGTCCAGACTGAAAGTAGAAGTCCAATTTCACATTGGTTTCTGCTTCTGCTTCTCCTAGGAATGACTCCGGCTTTCATCTGCCACCCTTCTCTTGGTAAAGAGATGCTCAGGAGGCTTTGCTTTGGGTAATATAACAAGTTCTCAGTTCAGGAGGGTTTTTTCTGTTTATGTCTGTGGTCTGTTTGTTTTTTAGAAGAAAGGCTGGCAGAGACCAGCCCTGAAGCAGCAGCTGTGTTACCATGCGGAAACACTCTTGATTGGAGGCTGAGTCAGCTGTGGATCTGTCTGGCCTATATGACACTCTAGTGGCCCTGTACTCACAGGATCGTATTTTGAGGAGTCAGAACAACCAAAATTTGGCATTAATATTTCCAGACAGGATGTAGGCAGAAAATCAGAAAATAAGATTTTAAAATATTCTCCTTTCTCTGCAGAAAACCTTGGCATATCAGTGTGCAGCATACTCTGTGCAGCACTGATCTTCAAGGAAAACAAGAGGCCACTGGAGAAGACTGCCTGTTCCAGTACCCTGAATCGTGACCCCCAGAGATGTCCACGCCCTAATCCTTGGGATCTGTGAAGATGTTACCTTACATGGACTTTGCAGGTGTGATTAAGTTAAGGATTTAAGATGGGGACATTATCCTGGATTATCCAGGTGGGCCTAATCTAATTACAGAGTCCACATAAGGGAGAAACAGCAGGGTTAGACTTAGCGAAGGCAATGTGAAGCAGGGGTCAGACACCGAGAGAGAGGTTTGAAGATGCTATGTGCTGGCTTTGAAGATGGAAGAAGGGGCCATGAGCCAAGGAATGCCCGTGGCTTCTGGAAGCTGAAAAATGGATGATTTTAGACTTCTAATGTCCAGAAGTATAAGATAATACATTTATGTTGTTTTAAGCCATGAAGTTTGTGGTAATTTATTATAGTAGCAACAGGAAGTAATACACTGACAGAGGGCAAGGAAGGGTCATGATGGGGGTGGAAGGTCAAAGAGTACTGTAGAGTAGTAGGAACATGGCTGCTGTTTAAATGTTTGCTGCACAAGTTCCATGTTTAAAACTCCAGTCTGAGAGGAGACTGATTCAAAGTCTAGACCACGGCTGAAAATTAGAACTTTTTATGATGATGGGAAGGTTCTGTATCTGCACTTTCCAATACAATAGCCATTATTAGGCACATGTGACTACTGAGAACCTGAAATGTGGCTAGGGCTAATGAGGAAATGAATTTTTAATCTGATTTACTTAATTAAATTTAAATTTCAAAAGTTTCATGTAGCTAGTGGCTGCTTGTATTGGACTAAGCAGGTCTCTACCATTAAAAAGAGCGTGGATAAGGTAAATACAAACTTATTCATTCAATTCTTCAATGCTAGAAAACTAGCTTGCCAAAAACAGCTTGTATCAAATTAAAGAAGCACCAACACTTCTCTGGAGATCAGATTTCTCATAACCTCTGCCATAATACAAGCACAAACCTAGAAGAGGAAAAAACATCTAAACAGCCTGCCAAACTGCTATCATAAAATCCATGAACTTCACAGGAGATATATGAGGTCAGCCCTTGGTGAAACATCTGTACATTAGAAGAACCTAGAATACACTGGTCTCAGCCTCTGACACCAAAAAGAGTAAAGCTGGAAACTAAACAAGATAGAATTTCAAAAGCACAGAAATCTGGGACCCATTTAATAGGGAAAGACATATTACTACGTGCCTCAGAGGTCCAGGGCAAAAGCAGGTGGTCATAATGGCGACTCTGAGTCACAAAGCAAGGTTATATTATGTTCTGAGCCATCTGTTTAAGAAGGCAAACAGTGAATGATGCAATTAAAAAAAGAAAGAAAACCTTAACAAAGAAAATGGGTAAATGCAAAATAAAACAAAAAACTATGTTTCCAGTGTCATGCAAAACCCCTACTTTTTTTCTTAAACTTTTTATTTTGTACTGGAGTATAGCTGATTAACAACATTGTGATAGTTTCGGGTGAGTGCCAAAGGGACTCAGCCATACATATACATGTATCCATTCTCTTCCAAACCCCTCTCCCATCCAGGATGCCACAGAATACTGAGCAGAGTCCCATGTGCTATATAGTCATTCTTGCTGGTTATCCATTTTGAATACAGCAGTGTGTGCATGTCCATCCCAAACTTTCTAACTATCCCGCCTCTTTCTCCTGGTAACCATACGTTCATTCTCTAAGTCTGTGAGTCTCTGTTTTGTAGGTTTATTTGTATCATTGCTTTTTAGGTTCCACATATAAGTGATATCATATAATTTCTGTGTCTGACTTACTTCACTCTGTATGGCGATCTCTAGGTCCATCCATGTTGAAAATGGCATTTGTTGTGTTCTTTTTAATGGCTGAATACTATTCCACACACACACACACACACACACACACCTTCTTCATCCAATCCCCCATTGATGGACATTTAGGTTGCTTCCATGTTTGGCTATAGTCAACAGTGCTGCAATGAACATGGGCAGAACCCCTACTTTTAAGGTACTGGCCACTGTGCTATGTCACCCACTCCAGCTCTTTGTCACTGTGGCTGTCACCATCATGATATGAACCAGGGTTGGTAACGCACTTCATGCATTCTCTCACCACAACACCATTCTCACCTTATCCTTCTGCTTTAACTGCCACACAACTTCCAAATCTGGATCAATGCAATCAGCCACCACTGCTGTTTCTGTGTCCATGCTGCTGAGCCCTGGGGGAGGAAAGAGCAGAGTGGTACAGGACAGGATCATCTTGAAAAGGATGGTCTCTGTGGAATATTACATGTGGTTATATATGCAAGAAATCTATAAGTGCTGATATGGACAAATATTCAACACACCTTAAATTAAAAAGCAAGTGATATCATACCCTGAGTATGGCAATCATCAAAAAGATAGATAACAAATGTCGCTGAAGACGTGGAGAACCTGCAGTCCTCTTGGGTTGCTGGTGAGAATGTAAAATGGTACAGCCACTTTGAAAATGTGTGGTAGTTTCTCAAAATTTCAAACATAGAGCTACTGTATGTTCCAGTGTTAGGGAAATTAAATGAATAGTCTTGTATAGGCGTCAGAGACAAAGCAGAGCAGATCTCTGACCTTGCTTCTAACCTGCCTGGACACTGCCCTGACTGGGAGTGACTGGGAATGACTGCCTGCTATGAGTGCAAGACTTGAAGTGCCATAGATAAGATGGGGGAGGAATCTTCAGATTGTTGACAACCTGGAGGGGGCCTGGCCAACCAAGCCCCAGGCTTAGCAGTTCAGTTCAGTCGCTCAGTTGTGTCCAACTCTTTGTGACCCCATGAATCGCAGCACACCAGGCCTCCCTGTCCATCACCCATACCTGGAGTTCACCCAAACCCATGTCCATCGAGTTGGTGATGCCATTCAACCATCTCATCATCTGTCGTCCCCTTCTCCTCCTGCCCTCAATCTTTCCCAGCATCAGGGTCTTTTCAAATGAGTCAGTTCTTTGCACGAGGTGGCCAAAATATTGAAGTTTCAGCTTCAGCATCAGTCCTTCCAATGAATATTCAGGACTGATTTCCTTTAGGATGGACTGGTTGGATCTCCTTGCAGTCCAAGGGACTCTCAAGAGTCTTCTCCAACTCCACAGTTCAAAAGCATCAATTCTTCAGCACTCAGCTTTCTTTATAGAAATGGTGCTATAGGCTTAGCAACATTCCAAGTTTTACAAGACAAAACAAACAGCATTCACAGGAAACTAGGCTTGCAATTTGGTCACAGATTGACGATGATATCAGTTTGCGTCCATCCTGGGATTATAAGCAGGAATGCTGAACTGCAATCTTTGACGTCTCACCCACGGAGTGGACACACTGCCTGGGACCCTTTTCCCAATCGGGACTCCAGATGTGCTGTGACACAGGACTTTAAGTCTGGATGTTGGTCAAAACCCAATTTTGTGATGTATTCTCTGCTCTTTCTAGTTCTCTTTTCTTTTAATGCTAGTATGTTGAAAATTATTTATATTTATCTTTAAATTTATATAATTTATAAAAATTATCTATATTTATTAGATAATCCTCTAATAACTATCTGTATTATTTATTTGTATATAACGAGTGGCTTATTTTGTTAACAAATCCTTTGAACCTGAGACAAAAGTGAAAACTTTCAGCAAAACACCAGCGATTCCACTCCTTGGTATATATTCAAGAGATATGAAAATAAACGTCCACACAAAAACTTGTAATTGAATGTTCATAACAGTATTATTCATGACAGCTAGCAATATGTGAACCGTGAACTTCCAGATGTTCAAGCTGGTTTTAGAAAAGGCAGAGGAACCAGAGATCAAATTGCCACCATCCGCTGGATCATGGAAAAAGCAAGAGAGTTCCAGAAAAACATCTATTTCTGCTTTATTGACTATGCCAAAGCCTTTGACTGTGTGGATCACAACAAACTGTGGACAATTCTGAAAGAGATGGGAATACCAGACCACCTGACCTGCCTCTTGAGAAACCTATATGCAGGTCAGGAAGAAACAGTTAGAACTGGACATGGAACAACAGACTGGTTGGACTGGTTCCAAATAGGAAAAGGAGTACGTCAGGGCTGTATATTGTCACCCTGCTTATTTAACTTATATGCAGAGTACATCATGAGAAACACTGGACTGGAAGAAGCACAAGCTGGAATCAAGATTGCCAGGAGAAATATCAATAACCTCAGATCTGCAGATGACACCACCCTTATGGCAGAAAGTGAAGAGGAACTAAAAAGCCTCTTGATGAAAGTGAAAGAGGAGAGTGAAAAAGTTGACATGTGGTCCCATCACTTCATGGCAAATAGATGGGGAAATAGTGGAAAGAATGTCAGACTTTATTTTTTTGGGCTCCAAAATCACTGCAGATGGTGATTGCAGCCATGAAATTAAAAGATGCTTACTCTTTGGAAGGAAAGTTATGACCAACCTAGATAGCATATTATAAAGCAGAGATATTACTTTGCCAACAAAGGTCCATCTAGTCAAGGCTATGGTTTTTCCTGTGGTCATGTATGGATGTGAGAGTTGAACTGTGAATAAAGCTGAGCGCCAAAGAATTGATGCTTTTGAACTGTGGTGCTGGAGAAGACTTTTGAGAGTCCCTTGGACTGCAAGGAGATCCAACCAGTCCATTCTAAAGGAGATCAGTTCTGGGTGTTCATTGGAAGGACTGATGCTAAAGCTGAAACTCCAGTACTTTGGCCACCTCATGCGAAGAGTTGACTGATTGGAAAAGACTCTGATGCTGGGAAAGATCGAGAGCAGGAGGAGAAGGGGATGACAGAGGATGAGATGGCTGGATGGCATCACCGACTCAATGGACATGAGTTTGAGTGAACTCCGGGAGTTGGTGATGGACAGGGAGGCCTGCTGTGCTGCAATTCATGGGGTCGCAAAGAGTTGGACACGACTGAGCAACTGAACTGAACTGAACTGAAAATGTGGAAACAACCCAGTGTCCACTAACTGATGAACTGATAAAAAAAAATGTGGTGTACATGTACAATGGAATGTTATTCAGCAGTAAAAAGAATGAAGCTCTGATTCATGCTATAACATAGATGAGCCTCGAAAACATGTGCTAAGAGAAATAGGCCCGTCAGAAAAGACCATGTATTACATGCTTCCATTTATAGGCAAGTCCAAAATAGGCTAATCTATAAAGACAGAAAGGAGATCAGTGGTGTCTTTGGGCTGTGGGTGGGCATTGGGGATAAGTGAGTAACAGTTAAAGGGCTCAGGGTTTCGTTTTGAGGTGATGAACATGTTCCGAAAACTGACTATGATGGTGGTTGTATATATCCATGAATATACTAAAAACCACTGAATTGTACAGTTTTAATGTGTGAATTGTATGGTGTGCAAAGTACAGCTCAATTCAATAAAGCTGTTATTTTTTTTAAAAAGCAAGCGCTAGAATAATGCATGTACTATGAGTTCATTTACATAAAACCCCAAACTACATATGCATGCAATATAAACATTTGTGAATGTATGTAAATATATAGAAGATGATTTGGAAGGCTCCCCACCCATCTGTTAGCATTGGTTACTTCTGGAGAGGGAAGCAGGACTGCCTTCTGTACTCTCACACTTTCTGGCTTCTCCTCCTACCACCCTGGTTGTTCCTTCAAGTTGCTTTTGTAAGCATCCCTTCCTCTGCACATCTCTTTAGAATCTCATTTTACTCTTCAGGCTCTCCTTGAAGTGATCCTAAGATCACACATTTCCCACAGCTTCAACTTCCATCCATATCCCGACCCATTCATTCAGCAAATATTCATTGAGCACCTACCGGGTACTGTACAAGTACCTTTGATCCTTCCTTTCCCTCACCTCCCATCCCTCACCCAGCAAATTCCACCAGTCCCCTCTCCAATAAACATACAGTAAGACCCCCTACCTATGAATGAGTTCCATTCCAAGAATGCATTCATAAGTCCAGTTTGTTCCTAAGTCCATTTGTTGGACTAAGAGGAAGGAATTTTTACAAAGGCAACTTGAAGGAACAACCAGAGTGTCTGACCCTTGTTTTTCACTGAAGCAACTAGACAGACAGTGTGTGCCACTGAGACTGGAAGACAAGGGGAGGAGCAAGCAAGTTCTGGACATATTAAATTTGAGATGTGTGTGAGTCATCCAACTGGAGATCCTAAGTAGATGGCTGGCTATAGAAGTCTAGATAGACCTCAGTGAGGTGGTCAGGGCTAGAGATGGAAGTTTAGAAACTGAACTTATCAATATAGATATAGTATTTAAAGCCCTGGGAATAAATAACCTAGGAAGAAAGTGGAGAATGAGAAAAAAGGGGCCTGATGCAGAGTTCTAATGTCTCCCATATTTGTATGTCCAGTGCTAACCTCCTTCTTCCACGAGTTCCAAATGCCTTACATAAACCTGATATGGCCCCAAATGATTCCATCGACTTCCTCTTCAAAACTGGTCCTCCTTCTGTATTCATCAGTCAATTCAATCTCCAGTACTATTCCCCACCTTTCCATCCCCATGACAGTTACTTTAGGTCATCAACCTCATCATCTTATGCCTGGATGACTACAGTAGTTTCTTAGCTTGGCATCTCTGCCTCTAGTATTTCCCCCCAACTGATGCCAGTAGGGTCCTTCTAAAATGCCCAATCATGGTATTTCCCTACTTAAAACCTTTTGATGATTTTCCATTGTTCAAGATAAAGTACGAATTCTTAAACCTAATGTATAAGGTCTTTTAGGATTTGTTTCCTGCTGACCTTTTCAACCTTATCTTCCATTTATTCCCTCTCCTTTACATCCTAGGCATACCAATTGATCAACTGCCTTTAGTTCTCTGGACACATCATTCTTATTTATTTCTACAAACATGTACCTACCTTCAATGCACCCCACCACTAACTGTTCTCCAGCTCTATTAAAAGTTTTCATATTGCCCTCCAAGCCAACTTGGATCTCTTCTTTCTTGATGTCCCTTCAGTATCCTGAGCATGCTTCCCTCTTTATTGTCTATATCTTATTATATTTCTATTTCCATGTAGCTTTCTCCCTCTACTAGCCGATAACCTTAAGCAGTGATGGTACTTGTTTTACCAGCACTTAATATGGTGCCGAGCATATAGTTAATTACATCAGCCAATATTTATCAAGTGCTTATTATTTTGAGTTCAGTTGCTCAGTTGTGTCCGACTCTTTGTTTCCCCATGAATTGCAGCACGCCAGGCCTCCCTATCCATCACCAACACCTGGAGTTCACCCAAACTCATGTCCATTGAGTCGGTGATGCCATCCAACCATCTTATTCTCTGTGGTCCCCTTCTCCTCCTGCCCCCAATCCCTCCCAGCATCAGGGTCTTTTCCAATGAGTCAACTCTTTGCATGAGGTGGCCAAAGTATTGGAGTTTCAGCCTCAGCATCAGTCCTTCCAATGAACACCCAGGACTGATCTCCTTCAGGATGGACTGGTTGGATCTCCTTGCAGTCCAAGGGACTCTCAAGAGTCTTCTCCAACACCACAGTTCAAAAGCATCAATTCTTCAGTGCTCAGCTTTCTTCACAGTTTATTATTAGTGCTAAGTGATTTGATACATGCTTTACATGCACTGATTCATTTAATCTTTTAAAAAATTTTATTGGAGTATAGTTGATTTACAATAATGTGTTAGTTTCAGGTGTACAGCAAGTCAATCAGTTATACATAGATATTTATCCATTCTTTTTTAGATTCTTTTCCCATTTAGGCCACTTCAGAGTACTGTGTAGAGTTCTTTATTGTGTAGGTTCTTATTAGTTATCTATTTTATATACAGTAGTGTATGGGGCTTCCCAGGTGGCTCAGTGATAAAGAATCAGTCTGCCAATGCAGGTGTCTTGGGTTCAATCCCTAGGTCTGGAAGATCCCCTGGAAAAGGAAATGGCAACCCACTCCAGTATTCTTGCCTGGAGAATTCCATGGAGATTTCAAAAGGAGCCTTGTGGCCTATAGTTCATGGGGTCGCAAAAGAGTCAGACATGACTGAGTGAATGAGCACACACATACGCCACCTCAGTTTCCCACTGGTAACCATAATTTTCTACATCTGTGACTCTATTTGTTTTGCAAATAAGTTTATTTGTACCACTTTTTAAGAGTCCATGTATAAGTATTATCATATGATATTTGTCTCTCTCTGACTTACTTTATCCAGTATGACAATCTCTAGGTCCATCCATGTTGCTGCAAATGGCATTATTTCACTCTTTTTATGGTGGAGCAATATTCCATTGTATGATTCATTTAATATGTACAACAACCCTATGAGGCAGGTACTATTACTATGCTCAACTGAGATGTAGGAAATAGACACAGAGAGGTTAAGTAACTTTGTCCAAGTCACACAGCTAGTAAGTAATGGATACAAGCCCAGTCAGTCTAGCTCCAATGTCTGTGCTTGTAATCACTAGTCTCTCAGCAAATAAATGCCTGTTCAATGAATGGAAAATTGGGAACGTGGGACATGTGATTTTTTTTCATGTTATTCTGACCTTGAAAATTTCATCTTTTCTTTCATTAAAAAACCTCATTTCATTCAGAGCTCAGACTCAATAAAGCTACAAAATCAAATAACAGATCCTGTGCTATGGAGCTCAAGGGAGCCAATAAGGGCAAATGTCATCATCCTCACATCTCCAGGCACTTAGCAAGTCAGGTTGATTTACTGATGTTCAATGACTAGGGCCAAAGCACAGAAAAATAAGATAGGTCTAAACATCATTACATCTTAACATCAAAACATCCTGACAGTAACCATTTAGTGACCACGTCACAGATGTCAGGCACTTTGCTGAGAGTTTTACATGAATTACCTCATTCAATCTTTCCAACAGCTTTCTGTGGTTTATGCACTGTTAGACTCTCCATCTTACAGATGAGAAAATAGGCTCAAAGAGGTTGGGTAACTTCTGCAAGGTTACAAAGTTAGTAAATGGCAAACCAGGATTTATGCCAGGGCTGTCGGCTGTAGTCGGTACTTTACAGCTCTGCAGTGGGCTGCCCCATTTGCCTGAGTCAACTGTGACTCTAGGGCTGTGATGCCCCACTGGACAAACACTAACCACATGCTGCTAGGTCAATTTATGTATTTATTTTTTAAATTTTATTGAGGTATAATTTATTTACAATATTGTGTTAATTTCTGCTGTACAGCAAAGTGAGTCATTTATACATCATTATATATATACATACACACACGCATACATATACACACATTCTTTTTCATATTCTTTTATATCATGGTTTATCACAGGATATTGAATATAGTTCCCTGTGCTCTACAGTAGGACCTTATTGTTTATCCATCCTATATATAATAGTTTGCATCTGCTAATCCCAAACTCCCAATCCTTCTCTCCCCCACTCCCTTTCCCCTTTGATAAGCATAAATTTGCTTTCTATGTCTGTGGGTCTATTTTGTAAATAAGTTAATTTGTGTCATATTTTAGATTTCACATATAAGTGGTATCATGGTATTTGTCTTCGCGATTTACTTCACTTAGTGTAATAATCTCCTGATTCGTTCAATTGCTGCATATGACATTATTTCCTTCTTTTTATGGTTGAGTAATATTCCACTGTATATATACACCCAATCTTTATCCATTCCTCTGTCAATGGACATTTAGGTTTATTCCCATGTCTTGGCTTTTGTGAATAGTGCTACTACAAATATAGGGGTGCATGTTATCTTTTCAGATTAGAGCTTTTTCTGGATATATGCCCAGGAGTGAGATTGCTGGATCATATGGTAATTCTATTTTTAGTCTTCTGAGGAACTGCCATACTGTTTTCCATAGTGGCTGTACTAACCTATACTTTCATCAACAGTGTAGGAGGGTTAGCTTTTCTTTATACCCTCTCCAACATTTATTAGACTTTTTAATGATTGCCATTCTGACTGGTGTGAGGTGACACCTCACTGTAGTTTTGATTTGCATTTCCGTAATAATTAGTGATGATGAGCATCATTTCATGTAGGTCAATTTAATTAAAATTAACTACAACTAAAAATTCAGTTCCTCAGTCACACCAGCCACATTTTATGTGCTCAAAAGCCACATGTGGCTATTGACCACCATATTAGAGAGCACAAAGAAACACTGCCCTCATTACAGAAGGTCTCCTAGGTCAGTGAGGCACCAAAGTGCGCTGCCTATGACAAGATAGGCTCTGCAAACTTCTTCCAATGTTGTGTCCTTCTCTCTACCCTGCCAGTCTGGCTCTTCTCACTTCAGAGTCTTGAGGAAACTCTGAGGTATCCTTTAAGGTAATAACTTTCATTATCATCCTTTCCATCATTCACCTCTTCAGTAACATCACCCTTTCTATCCACTGCCCACAGTTCATCCCAGTTGCCCCCTCCCCTCTCCAGTCCAGGGGAGACAGAGGTCCTGTTGTTATTCATTCTCATTTTGCCTCCAATCAACCCAGATGGTCGGGCAGGGGGACAGACACTTCACAGCCACAAGTAGGAAAGGTCCCCCAAAAGCAGAGATCCCCAACTGTTGTCTGCAACTATGCCCTGTCTCCTCACCTGCTGCTGGCTCAGCTCTCTGGGGGAGGGCTCACCCCACCCCTGGCCCAGCTGGCTGCAGAGGTGCAGGCTCCTGTGGCCACCATGACTCTAATATGATTTTGGAGCTGGTGAAAAGGACCAGCAATCTTTTTCAAACCACATGTTACCCAACGTCAATGAAATCTGATAGGATGCTAGAAGACAGGCTGGTTGTATATAATCTGCTATGCGCACAGGGATGAGTTGGGAAGAAAGGAGACAAAGCAGCCAGGAATAGAGGAGCTAAATAAGATCCATTTGATTATCTACAGTCATGGAGAATAGACATGGCTTATTAAAGCCCCTTGATAATCCCAAAGGCACTCTGGAATTCATTATATGACGTAGCCATACCCTACCTCTGAACCCCAGCAGACTTATCCACCTAATTAATTTTTCTCAGACTGATATTAAAATGGGCATATATTTTCCAAGCTGATTGTAACTGATGGCTAGAGGAAGTGGGCAATGGCATGCAGACTGCTGCTGCTGCTAAGTCGCTTCAGTCGTGTCTGACTCTGTGCGACCCCATAGACAGCAGCCCACCAGGCTCCCCCATCCCTGGGATTCTCCAGGCAAGAACACTGGAGTGGGTTGCCATTTCCTCCTCCAATGCATGAAAGTGAAAAGTGAAAGTGAAGTTGCTCAGTCGTGTCCGACTCTAAGTGACCCCATGGACTGCAGCCTACCAGGCTCCTCCGTCCATGGGATTTTCCAGGCAAGAGTACTGGAGTGGGGTGCCATTACCTTCTCCCTAGGAAGTGTAAAGACAGCTTAAAATGATCAATTTGCCACTAAAAATCTCAATGGAGAGTATTGCAGAGTCACCTGTGTACACTGTCCAAAGAAGGATTCTGCCTGTCAAGGCAACTACAGAGTTGAGACACCTGAGACACTTTTCAGAGGCCCAAGCCAAAGATGTAGGAAATGGTCAAGCTGGATGTCTCTTAGTTAATCATGCCACCAGTCACAAAATCAGAGACACCCTGCAGATCTCCAAAAGGTTCTCATGCAGAAGCAAGCTCACTACAGCACATGGCACTTAACAGTGGGGGCTGTACTAGGCAAAGAAAGTGGTGGTTCATTGGTTAAGAATCTGCCTTGCAATGCAGGGGACACAGGTTCGATCCCTGGTTGAAGAACTAAGATCCAACATGCTACGGGGCAACCGAGCCCACGCAACAAAACCGGAGAGTCCATGCACGGCAAGGGAAGATCTCAAATGACACAGTGGAGATCTCATGCATCACAGCTAAGACCCAACACAGCTCAGTAAATATTTTTTTGAAAAAAGAAGAAAAAAGAAAGGAAGGAAAGTGGGCAGGCTCTGTCCCCATCCCTGTGATATGTGGGCCATGCTGCCTCTGAAAATACAGCTGTAAAATGGGGACAGCAAGCAACACTCAGGGTTCTTCTCCAGTCATGCTTGAAGTGGGCAGAGCAGAGTGATAATGGAGCAGGGAAAGGATGAGGGGCCAGAAGACAGAGTCACCATTCCTCTGAGCAAGAGTTCTCGCGAGACATTTATTGGTTTCTGTCTTCCCTCTGAAGGGGAGAAAGTAGGTCAACACACTCAAAGAACTGTGACCAGGAACAGTGGGACTGAGAGGGAGCTGCTGGCTAAGCCCTGCCAAGATGAAGCGGTGAGAGACACGCCTTTCGTTTTCAGGCACTTGGCTGAGGTCACTCTTGGCCTTGGGAAAAACTTGGGCTGTGGAGCCCTTGGTGTGTATTCTCTGCAGACCCTCGGGGTTGGGTGCAAGGGGAGCCTCGCATTTTAAAACTGATATCTAAATGGTTGGCTGGCATGAGCTGGCAGGCACAGAACGTTTATAAGCAAACTGCCTGCTTTGGCTTTCAGTCAAGGTGGACAAGGCTCGGGGCAGCTTGGCTAAATATAGACAGCACAGGGGGCCCAGGAAGCCAGAGAGCTCAGTTTCATGCCCAGGTCTCTTGGCTAACCTGGGGCAGACTCCCAGAATGTCTTTCTTTCATGGACCGATTTGTTCTTCGTAAGGCAGGAGCACTGAGTAAGTCTTCCCAGGTCTAGAGAAAGGTGGGGGGTGGTGGGTGTCACACTGAGTCTGTTGCATTTTCTGGCCTCATCTTCCCTTAAAAGATCCCAGTTTAGGGAAAACACCAGTTGTGATCAGGAGGAAGGTGGAGTAGCGGATACATGCATGGAAATAGGACAAAGTGGTGATGACCCACTGGCGGCCACATGAAGCCCCCTAAACAAGGTTGCTGGTTAGTCAGAGCCAGAAGGAGGCTGCCTGAGCCCTGGTCTAAGGGTAGAGGTGGTAGAGCATACCAGAGGTGCCAAGTTAGAACTCCTGTTACATAGGGCACAGCTACGAGGCAAGCAGTGCGAGACACAGGAATTCAGGGAGGCAATTTTAGTAGGAAATTAAAAAAGCAGGCCGTTCCTGCCCTTTGTCTCTGCCCATATGCTATTCCTTTCCTCAGCAAGATTCTACTTGTACAGAAGCAAAGAACGCAGACCAAGGTGGCTGCCTGTCCAGTCCAGTGAAGGGGCAGTGTTCTCAGGAAAAGTGTGGACTAGCCACAGAGCTGGGGAGGCCGAGCCTCAGGAAACTCTTCAGTATTTCCCGCCCCAAGGCCCTTGGCCCTACCTTTGCTCCTAGACACTTCTGCCAGAAGTCAGTATATCCTTGGGTGGCAGGAATACCTGGAAGGAGCTGCTATTTTTTTCTGATTATAAAATTGATAAGTGATGGTTGTATAAAATTAAGAGTATAAAAGAGAATTTAAAGTAGAAAAAAATAATCACTATAAACCTATCACTTAAAGATTATTACTATTAACAGCCTATATGTAAATTTAGAGTATTCAGGCCTGGATGCAAGCTCTGGCTCTACTGCTACTTACAGTGTGACTTTGGGCAAGTTCCATAACTTTCTGAACCTCAGTTTTCTTATCTGCAAAATGTGAATAATCATAGTACTCACCTCAAAGCACTGCTGCAACCATACAAGAATTCATTTAAAGAGGTATAGTCATCCCTGGCAAATAGTAAGTGATTAATAAATTCTGGCCACCACCACCATCATCGTTATTCTATGTGCCAATATTCAAAACCATCCATACTGATGGGTGCATAATATTCCGTTGTGTGATGATACTATTTCCTGAGTGTTAAACATCTCTGTTGTTTCCAAGATTTCAGTATTACAAAATTGTTGCAAGGCACATTCTTGCATGTAATCTCTGATCATTTCCTTCACATAAATCTCCTAGAATTGAGCTTACTGGGAAAAAGAATATGAACATTTTCAGACCCTTGTTCCAGACTACAAACTGGGTTTCTAGAAAGGTTGTATTCATTTACATTTCTACCAGCAGGGCATATAAGTACCTGTATCTTCATACTTTGGCCGACCCTGAGTAACAACATTTTTGAAAAGTCTCTGCCAATTTGATAAGGGAAATGATGTTTTGTTTTCATTTGTAAGACTCTGACTATAAGTGATGATACACATTTTAAATTCTCTGTTAAACTCATACAGGAACTCACGTGTTCCCAGAGACAAAATTCATAAGGAACTCTTCAGGGATCCTGAAATGAAAACACACAAGGGTATCTGCATTAAAATAATTTACATTTGAATAGTTGATATACATATTTGTAATTACTTTAAATTATAAAGTATAACATATAAAACACTGCACATCTTAATAGAGCATTATAAAGTCATACCTTCTTATTCTCATCTAGGTCAAGAAGTAGAACCTTGCCAGCTACCTCAGAAACCTGATATATATCCCATGGCAAGCCACTCCAGTACTCTTGCCTAGAAAATCCCATGGATGGAGGAGCCTGGTAGGCTGCAGTCCATGGGGTCACTATAAGTCGGACGCGACTGAGCAACTTCACTTTCACTTTCCACTTTCATGCATTGGAGAAGGAAATGCCAACCCACTCCAGTGTTCTTGCCTGAAGAATCCCAGGGACGGCAGAGCCTTGTGGGCTGCCATCTATGGGGTCGCACAGAGTCGGACATGACTGAAGCGACTTAGCAGTAGCAGCAAGTTGCAACCTTAAGCACTAAACTTTAGTTTTACTTTTTAAAAATATATTAAGTCTCTTTTTCTTAGTAACTGAAATACTTATAATAAAGTTACACTGGATTATATCAGCACATAACTGAAAGAAACAAATGCTTTAAAAAAAATGGAGCTTTGATGTTGTCATTTAGTTATCATGTCCAACTCTTTGCAACCCCCTGGACAGTAGCCTGCCAGGCTCTTCTCTCCATGAGATTTTCCAGGCAATAATACTGGAGTGGGTAGGCCATTACCTACTCCAGCCGATCTTCCCAGATCAGGGATTGAACCTGTGTCTCCTTCATCTCCTGCACTGGCAGGCAGATTCTTTACCACTGAGCCATCAGGGAAGCCCAAGCAGATGAGTATTTCAAATGAAAGACGATGGTGGTTTGGACCAGATTCGTTGAAAAAATGAGAGGTGGTCACATTTGGGATACACCTCAGAGTGAGAATCTATAGTAATTACAGGGACTTCCCTGGTGGTCCAGTGGCTAAGACCCTGTGCTCCCAATGCAGGGGGCCCGGGTTTGATCCCTGGTCAGGGAACTAGATCCCACATGCTGCAACTAAGAGTTATGCCGCAACTAAAAATCCCAAGTGCTGCAACTAAGACCTGGCGCACCCAAATACATAAAAAACATTTAAAAAATAGGAATTATGGATCGACTGTGGATGAGGGGGTGAAAGGAACAGGAGAATCAAGGATGATGCCCAGGTTTGGGGCTCAAGCGATAGAGTGAATGATGCTGACGGTTACTGAGATGGGGAAGAGTGGTGGTGGGGTGGGGGGTGTTGAGGTTCAGATTTTGACATATTCACATGCCATTGTCTAGGGGACTGGAGGAGACAAGTAGATAGTGACATGTATCTGAGCGGAGCTCAAAGAAGAGGCCAGGTCTTGTGTAGCCCCACGCTGGGCACTCTGAGAGGGGACATGAACTGTATCAGACACAGTTTGGAAGAAAGAGTTAATACAGAAGGTCTTGTGGATCAGTCCTTGTATGTCTCCAAGGGATCCTGGAATCATAACTGACCCGTGACCTATACCCCTGGGACAATGGCCCTCAGCAGGTTCTTTATGTCTCTGATTGACCATGCTGTCCAGAGAAATGGTGTGTGTTGTACCAGCTCAGGAGGTCCTCTCAGGAGTGTTTAAGAAGAGTTATGATGTACCTGGCTTTAAGTACCTTTCATTTGAGACTTGAGTTTTGTCTCATAAATGCCTCAGACCTGGAGACTTGGTGGACTTCCCCGGGCACAGACATGTCATGAGTGTCCCTGTAGTTTGCTGTGAGTTGTTCCTGTGTGGCCCTGGGTAGGGAAAAATTCAGAAGGTTATCCTCGAGCGATGTGTGTATTTTTCCCACTGCCTTCCTCTGTATCCTTTGCTATAAGACCTCAGCTGTGACTAAAACCTGCTGTTGCATCTTGTGAGTCGTCCTTCTAGTGAATCACCCAACTTGAAGTGGTTGTTGTTGTTCAGTCACTAAGTCATGTCAGATACTTTGCGACCCCGTGGACCTCAGCATGCCAGGGTTCTCTGTCCATCACCAACTCCCGGAGCTTGTACAAACTCATGTCCACTGAGTCAGTGATACCATTCAACCATCTCATCCTCTGTTGCCCCCTTATCCTCTTGCCCTCAGTCTTTCCCAGCATCAGGGTCTTTTCAAATGAGTTGGCTGTTTGCATCAGGTGGCCAAAGTATTAGAGTTTCAGCTTCAGCATCAGTCCTTCCAATGAATGTTCAGGGTTGATTTCTTTTAGGATTGACTGGTTGGATCTCCTTGCTGTCCAAGGGACTCTCAAGAGTCATCTCCAACACCACAGTTCAAAAGCATCAATTCTTCAGTGCTCAGCTTTCTTTATAGTCCAACTCTCACATCCATACCTGACTATTGGAAAAGCCATAGCTTTGACTATACAGACCTTTGTTGACAAACTAATGTCTCTGCTTTTTAATACACTGTCTAGGTCTGTCATAGCTATTCTTCCAAGGAGCAAGCCTCTTTTAATTTTGTGGCTGCAGTCACCATCCACACTGATTTTGGAGTCCAAGAAAATGAAATCTAACACTGTTTCCATATTTTCCCCATCTATTTGCCATTGTGGAGCCCACAAAATATAGCCTCTGCCCTCAAGGGGCTTCAGTTTTAGCTGGAGAGAAGAAAGGAAGAAATATTAAGCCACCATGACCCAAGCAGGAAAATATATACAGCACAGTCTGCCTGAGGAAAGGGACTACATATCTATTGATCTTCGTATCCCCCAAACAGGGCTGGGGAATGGCGAGGTCCTCAGTAAAAGGTTGCTGAACTTCAGGCAAGAGGTGGAACTTGATGGATTGTGAGGATTTTAAATAAGCTAAGAGAGGAAGGGCATGCCAAATGGAGAAAACAACTTGATGCAGGCCCAAAAGCCAAGAACAGGCAGGGTTTGTTTGTCAAAAGTTTCCTTCTTAGTCTCCCTGCTCCACAATCCCTGGCTCAGTTACCAGACAGTAGGCATTTAATAAAGTCGGCCATTTGTCAGGTATCCATGACCAAGCTTGCTGCCACACCCTCTCCAGCCTTCCCTCTCCTTTCTGGGAAGTGCTGAGGATGAGAGGGAAGGGCACAGCCTAGTCCTCCTGCACCTGCTCAACTCACGTGCAAGAGAGTAAACTGAGGCTGAGATGTCGAGTTCCAAACCTCAGTGTGACATAGACAGGTAGCTGGGCTGGTCTGCCTGCTGTTCAGTGATAAACCTTCAGATGGGACTACCATATTTGTATTAATCCTGGATTCCACATCAGTTCCAAAATAAAAACCCCCAGAACTCAGGCATCGAGAATACAATCTTGCCATATTCCCTGGCCAGCTTTTGAAAGAGATTCAGAATTTCTTCACCACAAGAGAAGCTCAGGTGAAGTGAGATATGGAGATGGAGGAAAAGAGAAGGTATGCCCAAAAATGGCCCATTTCTGTCTGTATGAACAGGACAGAGAATAGAAGAGTGAGCACTTGGACCTTCGAGCTCATTGAATGCAACCACTGCCCCTCCCCCTTGGGCAGAGGAGTAAGAGCTCTAAGACCCCACAGCTGATCCAGGACCAGAACCCAGCTTTCCTGATTTCCAGTCCAGTGCTTTACCACATTTTAGTGCCCCATTCAGTAGTCCTACTGCCATGAGAATCATCCCCAAACAAGGATGGGGTAAATGGACCAATTAGCAAGCACCCCTTGGTGAAGTGCATTAAGGGACAGAACAGGGCGGAGGTAAAGGGCTGGGTCAAGGCATCATGCTGGCGAGGGCTAAGGGAGCCACAGTTCTGCCTGCTGCATGGGCTCTGCAGCCTCACTCTCCCTGTGCTTTGAGCTGAGGCAATCACGCTCTGTGTCATAGGGTGGGGAGTCAGGCAGTGAGGGGGGTGAACAAAAGACTTTGCTGCCAGCAGAGGTGTGCGCCCAGACTATTAATCAACCAGCAAAAGGAGGGAGGTGATTGTACATGATTGGCTTAAAACTCAACATTCAGAAAACAAAGATCATGGCATCTGGTCCCATCACTTCACGGCAAATGGATGAAACAATGAAAACAGTGACAGACTTTTTATTTTGTGGGGCTCCAAAAATCACTGCAGATGGTGACTGCAGCCATGAAATTAAAAGGGGCTTGCTCCTTGGAAGAAAAGTTATGAATAACCTAGACAGCATATTAAAAAGCAGAGACATTACTTGGCCAACAAAGGCCCATCTAGTCAAGGCTATGGTTTTTCCAGTGGTCATGTATGGATGTGAGAGTTGGACTGTGAAGAAAGCTGAGCGCTGAAGAATTGATGCTTTTGAACTGTGGTGATGGAGAAGACTCTTGAGAGTCCCTTGGACTGCAAGGAGATCCAGCCAGTCCATCCTAAAGGAGATCAGTCCTGAAAATTCACTGGACAGACTGATGCTGAAGCTGAAGCTCCAATACTTTGGCCACCTGATGTGAAGAACTGACTCATTTGAAAAGACACTGATGTTGGGAAAGATTGAAGGTGGGAGGAGAAGGGGATGACAGAGGATGAGATAGTTGGATGGCATCACCAACCCAATGGACATGAGTTTGAGTAAGCTCCGGGAGTCGATGATGGACAGGGAGGCCTGGCGTGCTGCAGTCCATGGGGTTGCAAAAAGTCAGACACGACTGAGCGACTGGACTGAACTGATCAAAGATGCCTCTGACAGCAGCAGAAAGCCCTGGCCCAATCACTGTTCCTCCCACCCGAGGACTGCCAGTTCACAGCAGCTGGGCAGAGAGCTCAAGGCCATGAGAATGGGACAGGCTGCCAGAGTGGAGTCTGCATATTAGCCTCTGCACCCTGCCCAGACTTCTGACTCAGAGGTGGTGACAACGAGGCTGGGCTGGTTCATTGGCACAGTGAACCCAGGCAACAGGCTGGCAGTGACTTCTTTGAGGCCTGAGGTCACTTCCGGTTTGGTATCCCCAAGCCCTGAGCTGCCCTCCCATGCAGCTCGGGCGTCCATGCAGGATCACAGGCAGCTCCTAGGCCAATTGCCAAAATGTGAGCAAAAGCCTAGAGGTAGGTGAGGGAGCCTCAGATGAAGTCTGAAATGGGACGCCTCTACTGAGGACCAAATCTGAGAATGAATGAATTTAGGATTCAAATCACATTCTTGCTCAATGCCTGAATCACTCTCACGCTGCTGCTGCTAAGTTGCTTTAGTCGTTGCCGACTCTGTGCGACCCCATAGACGGCAGCCCACAAGGCTCCTCTGTCCCTGGGATTCTCCAGGCAAGAACACTGGAGTGGGTTGCCATTTCCTTCTCCAATGCATGAAAGTGAAAAGTGAAAGTGAAGTCGCTCAGTCGTGCCCGACTCTTAGTGACCCCATGGACTGCAGCCTACCAGGCTCCTCCATCCATGGGATTTTCCAGGCAAGAGTACTGGAGTGGGTTACCATTGCCTTCTCCGAATCACTCTTATAAGACAAGACAATTTCAGCTCTGCTCAGGGCTTCAAATCTTACTATCAGAAAGCATTATATTGTCATTGCAAGAAATAGTTCATAATTCTGGCTTAGGCAAGGTATAGCAGTTAGAAACAACTGGATTTGTACAGATAAGCAAATCGTATCCTTTAAACACCAAAATGTTTAAAGATTATCTCTGATGACATGAAATATACATGTATATATTACATGCTTCCCAGAGTTCTTAATTCACTTGAATCTTTTCCCAGCTAACTCAGGGTAATCAGAATCAACATGCTTTATTATGTTGTGCTATTTTGTCAGTATGACTTCCCATCAGTATATCTGAGCTTCTCCCTCCCCCCCCCACGCCATCCCCCACTCCAATATCTCTTCCTGTTGCTTTTAATCTGTATAGCTAGGAACCAGATGACAACATTCTTTAGAGCTATGTTGTAAGCAAGGCACTAGAAAAGGCCTGGGGAATAAAGTTGGTGACTCCAATGCTATCGCTCTGTGTTTGAGGGAGTTTATGTCTATTTTCTTCTTTCTAGGTTTAGAGCAAAATTCCAGAGGACAGAAGTTGCCAGAAGCCTGACCTGGGGTTAAGCGCTGTGCTACTGGATATCTGCCTGGAATCAGGCCAGGCCTCAAAATCCCCTGTCCCCACACCAACTCCCTGGCTCAGACAGCTCTGAGTGACAGTAAATTGGGAAGAATAACCAAGAATAAACATGAAGCTGTGCCAGATTCTTCTTTCAGAGAGCCAACGCAATACTGTAGAGCAATTATCCTTCAATTAAAAACAAATAAATTGAAAAAATAAGAAAGGGAAGTGCCAACAAAGTGGGGGTAACATGAGCTTGGAGAATCTGCTCTAACCTGCAACTGAGGAACACCTCTGCCTTTTCCCCAAAACTGTGGAATGCTGAGGAAATTAAAAAGGTGATGTCTTGACCTTAGGCAGATCCAGAGAGAAACCAGATGATATAAAAAAAATGCACTGATCAATTTTTAAGCCTGTGATACCTTATTGCATTCCAGTCCCAAAGAAAGGCAATGCCAAAGAATGTTCAAACTACCACACAATTGCACTCATCTCACACGCTAGCAAAGTAATGCTCAAAATTTTCCAAGTTAGGCTTCAACAGTACATGAACCAAGAACTTCCAGATATTCAAGCAGAAACGACAGAGGAACCAGAGATCAAATTGCCAACGTCTGTTTGATCATAGAAAAAGCAAGAGAGTTCCAGAAAAACATCTACTTCTGCTTTATTGACTAGGCCAAAGCCTTTGACTGTGTGGATCACAACAAACTGTGGAAAATTCTTCAAGAGATGGGAATACCAGACCACTTGACCTGCCTCCTGAGAAACCTGTATGAAGGTCAAGAAGCAACAGTTAGAACCACATATGGAACAACAGGCTGGTTCCAAATTGGGAAAAGAGTATGTCAAGGCTGTATATTGTCACCCTGCTTATTTAACTTATATGCAGAGTATATCATGCAAAATGCCAGGCTGGATGAAGCACAAGCTGGAATCAAGATTTATGGGAGAAATATCAATAACCTCAGATATGTAGATGACACCACCCCACCACCCTTATGGCAGAAAGCAAAGAGGAACTGAGGAGCCTCTTGATAAAAGTGAAAGAGAAGAGTGAAAAAGTTGGCTTAAAACTCAACATTAAAAAAATGAAGATCATGGCATCTGGTCCCATCACTTCATGGCAAATAGATGGGAAACAATGGAAACAGTGAGAGACTTTCTTTTCTTGGGCCTGAAAATCACTGCAGATGTTGACTGCAGCCATGAAACTAAAAGATGCTTGCTCCTTGGAAGAAAAGTTATGATCAACCTAGATAGCATATTGAAAAACAGAGACATTACTTTGCCAACAAAGGTCCGTCTAGTTAAGGCTATGGCTTTCCCAGTAGTCATGTATGGATGTGACAGTTGGACCATAAAGAAAGCTGAGCATTGAAGAATTGATGCTTTTGAACTGTGGTGTTGGAGAAGATTCCTGAGAGCCCCTTGGACTGCAAGGAGATCAAACCAGTCAATCCTAAAGGAAATCAGTCTTGAATATTCACTGGAAGCACTGATGCTGAAGCTGAAGCTCCAATACTTGGGCCACCTGACGTGAAGAACTGACTCATTGGAAAATACCCTGATGCTGGGAAAGATTGACGGCAGGAGGAGAAGGGGATGACAGAGGATGAGATGGTTGGACGGCATCACTGACTCGATAGACATGAGTTTGAGCAGACTCTGGGAGTTGATGATGGACAGGGAAGCCTGGCATGCTGCAATCCACGGGGTTGCAAAGAGTCAGACACGACTGAGCAACTGAACTGAACCTTATTGTTAACTGTAAACACTATTTGTAATTCAGGTCTCTGGAACGTTCTCATACTGTATAGCTGTAGCTTTCTATCCATTGAATACCAACCCCTCCCCCATATCCCCATCTTCCTACCCCCTGGCAACCACCATCCTTGCTTTTGACTATTTTAGAGGTCTCATCTAAGAGGAATCTCATGTCGTATTTGTCCTTCTATGACTGACTTATCTCACTTAGCCTAATGTTTTCTAGGTCCATTCATGTGTCCATTCATGTGTCCAAACTCACCAGATTATATATATTAATTATTTGCAGTTTTTGGCATACAATTATACCTCAGTGAAGCTGGAGAAAAAATAACTCAGCCGTGGGCTCTACGTTCAAGCAAAACAAAAATGCCCTAATCAGAAGGTAAACAAAGTGAATTTTGAAGTTTCTTAACCTGCCTCTTGAGAAATCTGTATGCAGGTCAGGAAGCAACAGTTAGAACTGGACATGGAAAAACAGACTGGTTCCAAATAGGAAAAGGAGTACGTCAAGGCTGTATATTGTCACCCTGCTTATTTAACTTACACGCAGAGTACATCATGAGAAATGCTGGGCTGGATGAAGCACAATCTGGAATCAAGATTGCCAGGAGAAATATCAATAATCTCAGATATGCAGATGACACCACCCTTATGGCAGAAAGTGAAGAAGAACTACTTGATGAAAGTGAAAGAGGAGAGTGAAAAACTTGGCTTAAAGCTCAACATTCAGAAAACGAAGATCATGGCATCTGGTCCCATCACTTCATGGAAAATAGATGGGGAAACAGTGGAAACAGTGGCTGACTTTATTTTTTTGGGCTCCAAAATCACTGCAGATGGCCACCTGATGTGAAGAGCTGACTCACTGGAAAAGACCCTGATGCTGGGAAAGATTGAGGACAGGAGGAGAAGGGGACGACAGAGGATGAGATGGCTGGATGGCATCACCGACTCAATGGACATGAGTTTGGGTGAACTCTGGGAGTTGGTGATGGACAGGGAGGCCTGGTGTGCTGCGGTCCGTGCAGTCGCAAAGAGTCGGACACAACTGAGTGATTGAACTGAACTGAACTGAACTGAACTACAGCAATACTTGAGATCTTTGATGTCCTTCTTTAAAATCTTGGCAGAAAAGCAACTCATGCAATTTATAATGCAATACCAATGGTCATCATGTGTTTCATACTTTTACAATTTAGAAACCATTTCACACTTGACACTTCGTTTGATAAGCTGCCGAGAAGGTCATTCTCCCTTGCACCCTCAGCCATCACTTGTTACTTTAAGAAGCAACACTTGAAATTTTCTACTGTTTATAATATTATTGACAGCTAAACCCCCACTGTGTCCACATTCTATGTATAAAAGTATGACCTCAGGATTCTGCTGGGAGTGCTGGGTCAGGCCCCAAAGACCCAGCTACGCACAAAATATGAAAGTAGGATTGCCTAGATGCTGGGGTCCCTATCTTCTGGGGGCCTCTAAATCCAGAGTCCTGCCTCTGCCAGACCATTAACCCACACATGATGGAAAGCAGTCTCCCTCAGCCTGTCCTAGCATCATTTTTAGCTTACAATGGAGGGAATAATGCAGAATCCATAGGCTAGCAATTTCTTACTTTGGCCTGGACATCAAACAACAATCAGGATGATGACAACGAAAAAGTTATCACCTCTGCACCTTGATTTGACCATTCTTGAGAGAGAAGGAAGGGACTTCCATGGTGGTCCAGTGGCTAAGACTCTGTACTCCAAATGCAGGGGGCCCAGGTTTGATCCCTGGTCAGGGAACTAGATCCCACATGCTTCGTCTAAGAGTTTGCATGCCACAAATAATGATCCCGCATCTAGCATGCTGCAGTGAAGATCAAAGATCCCACATGCCTTAACTAAGGCCCCACAAGGATAAATAGACAGACAGTCTTAGCATTTAATGATGCTATGTTCATTGAACATAGTATTAAACACGTTAAAAAACAAACAAACAAACAACTAACAACAACAAAAGGAATGACAGAAGGGATAAAATGTGCCCCTACCTAGTTCCCAGATAGAGATGATAAACACAGTACTACAATGGACTATTTTAGTTTTTAAGGTGAATTACTTTGAAGTCTTTAGAAAGATCACATAAGTCTGTGAGATTCTAACTGGCTCAAAGTTAAATATCTTTGATCACTTAAAAGTTTTACTAGAATTCATACACAACATCTCAAACTGAAGACATGGAAAAGAGAAGAAGGCTTAGGTTTCAATGTTGGGAAGGGGGAGAAAACTTAGTGAGGAGAGTGGCAATTAACAGCAGGAATATGAAACACGAAGAGGAAGACATGAAAATGTCAAAGTGAAGAATTAAAATTTTGTTACTGGGAAAGAAAGAGAGGAACATAAACAACCACCATTGAATGATGTTTTCCCATAAAGAAAACATAAATTTTAAAAAGTGGTTCAATCTGGAATAACTGTGAAACAATGAAAAACATATTATAAAGGACATAATGCTCATATGTATGAAATACATTTAAATGGTAGACTGTAACCCAGGTGAGTGCTATACCTGGTCTTAGAAATCTTTTAACCATAATGAGCTTGGCAGTGACTCGAGAAGGTAAAGGGATGTGATTTGTACCTAAGAACTATTTGGGTGAGTCTCGCCCAGATTCAAGCCAACAGGACCCACACAGAATATAACAATGAAGCCAAAGGAGAGAAAGGAAAAACTCATCATCATGACTCTTTTTCAGATACAGCCATGCCAACCCCTACCTCATTACATTGCTGACCCTCCTACCCTTTGAAGCCAATCAGGTCATCAGCCACCCAGCTACCCTGTGGATAACTTACATCGGGTCTGGGCTCATCCTGCAGAGAGATATACATGCCAGAAACAAGGAAGATGGGCAGCAACTCTGGCAAATATACACTCCTTGGATTGGTCTACACTGACCCCAGCCACCCCTATCCTCTGGAAGACACTAAAACAAGAAGACTCAATTATTTCCTTAGTTTGCTTGCACCTGAATTCCAAGGGAAAACAACAAAAAAAAGAAGCACATTGTTCCAAGGGCTGGGCAACCAAAGTCACCAAGCACCACAGGATTGAGTTTTACACACACACACACACTCTAATATACTCTAGTGGTTATGGTTCAGCTACACACAATAAGTCAGGTCAGGAGCAGCCAACCACTTTTTAACTCTCAGGTCCCTTCTGGGAATTTGGTCTTCACCTCTAGAGAGAATCTGGAAATGGCTCCATTGGTCATCCTCCTCCTGGGAGAAGGGCCACCATAACTAAAGAGAACTCAGCATTGGGAGTGGAGTAAGTCCCGTCTCTCAGTGATACTCATGGACACTGGGGAACTCTGCTCCCTCAATCTCGTCAGAGGGCTTGCTGTAGATTAATTTATGGTGCCTCAACTCTGGGGCCTGAGGACCACTAGAGACAGGGACTGCCTGCCCAGCCTTGTGAGAACTTTGGAAAGAGCAGCTCTTCCACTTTCTCACTTAACACTCCCACAGCTCCAGTCAGACCTGGATCCTGGGACCAGAGTGACAAAGGTGTCTAAGCTGGGAGCCATTCTTACATTTACATGAGTGTGAGTCTTGAGACAGAAGCAGAAAGAGGATGTGAGTGATGAGGGAGGACAAGGCAAAGGATTGCAGCTGACAAACAGGTAAGCACTGCCTGTCCTGTGTGCTCTCGTTAGCTAAAACTAGCGCTGTCTGTCAGGTTGGAGAGCTGGTTTGGTGTTTGCAGAATTAGGAAGTCAACATCACTCATACATTCCCTGAGAGTGTGGTGGCAAGTTAAGGGTCAGCTGGTCCCCAGAGGATATAGGAGAGACTCTTCACAGCCACCAGATAGACCAGGTATGCTTCTACATGACCCTGCCACTAGACCGGGCAAAGTGATAAGTTCCTGCCACTGAAATATGTGCAGAAGTGATGTGTCAATGCCAGGGTGAGGCAATGAAGGCCTGTGGGCTTCCAGCTGTCTTTTCCTCTGCCACAGTGCCCTTGGAGGTCATGTGTGCCAGATGGCACTACTACAAGGTTAAAGAGAGCCAACCAGTCTGCATCAAGTCTTATTTATGTGAGCGACATATGTATTGCTTATTTGTTACTGCATCAGAGTCTGGGGCTTCCCAGGTGGCTCAGTGGTAAAGAGTTTGCCTGCCAATGCAGGAGATACAGGAGATTTGGGTTTGATCCCCAGGTTGGGAAGATGCCCTGAAGCAGGACATGACCACCCACTCCAGTATTCTTGCTTGGAGAATCCCATGGATAGAGAAGCCTGGTGGGCTACACTCCATGGGGTTGCAAAGAGTCAGATATGACAGATATGACTGCTCAGTGAGCAGGGGTCCCTGCAGAATCTAGCTTATCCTGACTAATACAGGAGACAAAGCATTGGGCCATCCCCGATGCTGGAGACTTTAGTGCACGAAATTAACCTAGTCACACTCAAACTCTATGAGGATGACTGTTTCTCACATGTTTTCCAAGACTTTCTTCAACAAAACCTTGTGTCTGAGAAAGGAGGGTCCATCCTGAAACAGTAACTTCAAGTGTAAAGGCCGCCTCTCCCAAGACATGTGTCTTCTAAATATCATAAAGCATCTACAACTCGTTCAATAGCTCATGAAACCTCTGCCCAGGCACCTATAATCTCCTGCTGTCTCCCAATGTACTAATATGACCAGACACAAACGCTGGCTTATAGCCTCTATAAACACAACATCCTCATAAATTCAGGTTGCCATAAAAATCAAACAAGAGAAAAGTAAAAAAAAAAAAAGAAAAAAAAGATCCACGACTAAGTTTTTCTCTATCAAGACCATCGCAGGTTCTTGAGAGCCTTGGCTCAGTTTCCTAAAGTTTAGAACAGGAGAAAGAAGAACTTCCCTCATTCACTGTCTCTAAAATGTCTGTATGTTTCTCAGGGAGCCAGTAAGACCAGCAGGAGATAGGAGGTACATGCTTTAACGTTAGAACCAAAAGGACTGGGGACAATTTGGGCTGGGCACTCTTCAAAGTCCTACATTTCAGAGCATCTACCTACTGATATGCCAGGGACCCTGTATATGACTGTCTGTTGCAAATGAACACAGTGTGTCTTTAAAAACATGTCTTTCAAAGGCAGGTCACGTTATCAGTGTGAGTTGGAGAAATTACACACACATCTATTTTTCTGGGGCTGGGACTTGATGGAAATGTTCAACCCCTAAGGAGAAGGCCTGTCTGTTGCAGGAAAGCCATGGCTTGGGTTCGTACTCCGCACTGGAATCTGCTTCTGGCAGGAGGAGACAGAGCAGCCCTTACTCCCTGACCCAGAAGGCCTCTTCTGAGCATTGCCCAATGCTCCTGTTATACAACATGCAAAATAAATAACCAACCTTAAAAGTCAGGCAGCCAAAGCTCCACTCAATAATAAGCCCTTTTACAAGCTGCTTATCACTTGCCAAAATCAGCTCCAGAGGAACACCAGGAACTCTGAATTCTATTGTTCTTATGAACTACTTGGGGAATATAGACAAGCGTCACTGGCTTTATTGGTTTTCTAAGAGAAAAGACCAACATTTTCATCTACCCCTACCCTGTCCTTGATCTCAAAAATGTTAATATAGCCCCATCCCACCATCTCGGAGAGATCTCTATGAGAGGTGGGAGTGAGAAAAGGGTCCTGGCCTTTTCTTAGAAAACATGTCTCTCTCTGCTTTGCCTGTCACCTGATGGTGGGGGTGACGAAGGGAAGAGAATGCCAACCTTTTCAGAAAATCCACTGGGAGGGAGGGTGAAGGCAGGCCAGAGGCCTGTGGGATGTGCTCCTCTGCCCGTGCGGGCCCTCTGGCTTAACGACAAAAGGAAAGAGGAGTTTTGCTGAAGGAAAACTGTTCAAAACCATTTTTGGTACACTTAGGTTGGACTGATGATGTGTTGTTGTTGGCCCAGAATAGTTTCTCTCGGTTTCAAAATAGAGGGTGGGACCTCTCATGAAGGGGTCTTATTCAGGAAATCAGTGGGAGACGTCTGTTCTAAAACTCATTTCCAATGAACCACAAGAAGGATTTTGATACCTATTTGACATTCTTATTCCAGGATCCGCAACCCACAGATTTCAAAGCTCAGGATGTACCTGCTCCAAAAAGCCTTGCATGGGTCCTCAGTGGCTCAGTCATGCCTGACTCTTTGCTACCCTATGGACTGCAGCCCATTAGGCTCCTCTGTCCACGGGATTCTCCAGGCAAGAATACTGGAGTTTGTTGCCATTTCCTACTCCAGAGGATCTTCCCGACCCAGGGATCAAATCCAGGTCTCCTGCATCTCCTGCATTGCAGGCAGATTCTGTACCACTGAGCCACCAGGGAAAACCCTAAAAAAACCTTATGACCCTCCCTTTTCCCCTCACTGGTCCCTCTCAAAAAGTTGCTCCCTTCCTCTGCTAGGCTCTATACCTACTGACTTGCTGCCTTCCCCAGCAGAGGGGTTCTCTTAGAGCAGGAACCAAGCCTTACTCATTTCTGCATCTCTGTTGTTCAACACAGTCCATAGAACATCAGAGGTATATATTAAGTCACTTAATTAATAAGATTAGAAATAGATACAGTTAATATTTGAATGTTCAGTAACTGTTTAACTTCCTATATATTTTTCTCATTTTCCAGATGAGGAAGCTGAGGCTAACAAGCTAGTAAGTGACTAAGCAACAACACAGACCAAGGCATCAGGTTCTAGAACCTTCATTCTTAACCACTACACATTGTGGAACACAGCAATAAATAAGTGAGCTGATGAAAGGGCCATACACATATGACACTGTTAAACACGAACTTGAATTTGATTTAGAAACCTGTTGAGTCACACAAATATGTATTAAGCACCTAGTACTCTGTGCCAAGCTCAGTGCTAACAAAAGGGCGTGGTCTTATTCCTCAAGGAGAAGAGAGACAAATAACAAAAGCTTATACTGCTGTACACCTAAAAGTAACACCACATTGTAAATCAACTCTACTCCCATAAAAATATTTTTTAAAGCTTATTGAGCACTTACTACATGCTGGGCACTGTTCTAAGTACTTCACATGTATTCACTGCTTTCATCTTACTACTATTCTATTTGGATGAGACAGAGGAGAAACTGAGGCACAAAGACATGCAGCCAGGACTTCCCCGGTGGTCCAGTGGCTAAGACTCAATGCTCCCACTGCAGGGGGCCTGGGTTTGATCCCTGGTCAAGAAACTAGATTCCACATGCCACAACTAAAGATCTCATGTGCTGCAACTTAGACTTGATACAGCCAAATATATATATATATATATATATATAATATTATATATATCATTATAATTATATATTATATATGCTATTATATATATTATATATAATATATATATTATTTATATAAACCCAAGCATCCTTGCTCCAAAGCCTGTGTTCTTATCCACTGTACTCTGCCATCTCTTGCATTCACAGGCAGACACACCTCAGTGTTACAGGTGTGAGAAGACAGAAAGAGAAAAAGTGGTCTGGAAACTCAGGGAAGGAAATGATGCATTTTGTCTGAGATGGGGCTCACAGAAGGTTCTGCAGAACAAGTGACACTTGAGCTGGGCCTTGAAGACATGAGACATGGAAACAAGTTCAAATACAAAAAAAGAACATGGTGACTGGTGATCAGTGAAACTTGTATGTGTTCTCAAAGCCATCGCTCCTAGTACACACAGCTAAGAATTGAGCCCAGCTAGACAGGAGGTTCTGCTGTGAAGCCCACTTCTGGCCAGGGAATAAGGACATCAATAGTGGTCAGTTCAGTTCAGTTGTTCAGTCGTGTCTGACTCTTTGTGACCCCATGGATTGCAGCACACCAGGCTTCTCTGTCCATCACCAACTCCTGGAGCCTACTCAAACTCATGTCCATCGAGTTGATGATGCCATCCAACCATCTCATCCTCTGTCATTCCCTTCTCCTCCTGCCTTCAATCTTTCCCAGTATCAGGGTCTTTTCCTGATGAGTTGGTTCTTCACATCAGGTGGCCAAAGTATTGGAGTTTCAGTTTCAGCATCAGTCCTTCCAATGAATATTCAAGACTGATCTCCTTTAGGATGGACTGGTTGGATCTCCTTGCAGTCCAAGGGACTCTCAAGAGTCTTCTCCAGCACCACAGTTCAAAAGCATCAATTCTTTGGTACTCAGCTTTTTTTATAGTTCAACTCTCACATCCACACATGGCCACTGGAAAAACCATAGCTTTGACTAGACGGACCTTTGTTGGCAAAGTAATGTCTCTGCTTTTTAATATGCTGTCTAGGTTGGTCATAGCTTTTCTTCCAAGGAGCAAGCATCTTTTAATTTCATGGCTGCAGTCACCATCTGCAGTAATTTTGGAGCCCAAGAAAATAAAGTCTCTCACTGTTTCCACTGTTTCCCCATCTATTTGCCATCAAGTGATGGGATGGCAGAAAGTGAAGAGGAACTCAAAAGCGTCTTGATGAAAGTGAAAGAGGAGAGTGAAAAAGTTGGCTTAAAGCTCAACATTCAGAAAACGAAGATCATGGCATCCGGTCCCACCACTTCATGGGAAATAGATGGGGAAACAGTGGAAACAGTGTCAGACTTTATTTTTCTGGGCTCCAAAATCACTACAGATGGTGACTGCAGCCATGAAATTAAAAGACACTTACTCCTTGGAAGGAAAGTTATGACCAACCTAGACAGCATATTCAAAAGCAGAGACATTACTTTGCCAACAAAGGTTCGTCCAGCCAAGGCTATGGTTTTTCCTGTGGTCATGTATGGATGTGAGAGTTGGACTGTGAAGAAGGCTGAGCGCTGAAGAATTGATGCTTTTGAACTGTGGTGTTGGAGAAGACTCTTGAGAGTCCCTTGGACTGCATGGAGATCCAACCAGTCCATTCTGAAGGAGATCAGCCCTGGGATTTCTTTGGAAGGAATGATGCTAAAGCTGAAACTCCAGTACTTTGGCCACCTCATGCGAAGAGTTGACTCATTGGAAAAGACTCTGATGCTGGCAAGGATTGCGGGCAGGAGGAGAAGGGGACGACAGAGGATGAGATGGCTGGATGGCATCGCTGACTCGATGGACGTGAGTCTCAGTGAACTCCGGGAGTTGGTGATGGACAGGGAGGCCTGGCATGCTGCGATTCATGGGGTCGCAAAGAGTCGGACACGACTGAGCGACTGATCTGATCTGATCTGATCTGATGGGACTGGATGCCATGATCTTAGTTTTCTGAATGTTGAATTTTAAGCCAACTTTTTCACTCTCCTCTTTCACTTTCATCAAGAAGCTCTTTAGTTCTTCTTTGCTTTCTGCCATAATGGTAACATCATCTGCGTATCTGAGGTTATTGCTATTTCCCCCAGAAATCTTGATTCCAGCTTGTGCTTCATCCAGCCTGGCATATTGCATGATGTACACTGCATATAAGTTAAATAAGCAGGGTGACAATATACAGCCTTGACATACTCCTTTCCCTATTTGGAACCAGTCTGTTGTTCCATGTCCAGTTCTAACTGTTACTTCCTGACCTGCATACAGATTTCTAAGGAGGCAGGTCAGGTGGTCTGGTATTCCCATCTCTTGAAGAATTTTCCAGTTTATTGTGATCCACACAGTCAAAGGCATTAGTGGTATTGTGGTACTGTGACCTGAAATTCTATGTCAGTTTTCCTACTTGCTTCACACCCCACCTGGGGTTTTGTCATGTTCACAGCATCTACAAGAATTTATTTCCCTCTCCCTTCTGTAAATAATAATAGATAATGTTTCTGGAGGTAGATGTACAGGCTGTCTTCAGTATAATGGAGGCCAGATCCACCAAAGTGGGCATAGGAGGCTAGAATCACCCAATAGACTAGGTGGCTGGCTATAGCTCATGACCCCAACTGTTTGCTTGCACACGTGGAGGTACTCTCCCCTTTCCTATCTGTGGAGGTTCTAGGTCCAGTTTTATTAAAGGCTGTCCACAGGTTTCCTTAGAGTTTGTTCCAGTCAAACCTGCTGGCAATTTCCCCTCCCTCAACACCTTGCTTCTCTGAGAATTACCAGAAACGTATGTGACTAAGGACTAGCGAACTCCAATGACTGGTGAGTACTCCTGGGGCAAACGTTCCATTATTCCTCCCACCGTGAGTTTATTTTTGTCTGTGGTGTGAGGGTATGTTCTGACTTCATTGTTCTGCATGTAGCTGGCCAGCTTTCCCAGCAACACTTGCTGAAGAAACTGTTTTTTCCCCAGCATATTTTCTTGCCTCCTTTGTTGTAGATTAATTGACCATAGGTGTGTGGGTTTATTTCTGGACTCTATTTTCTCCTATTCTGATACTTTCTCTTGATCCTCCCACACACCATTCCAGTTACTGCCTCATCTCTCTCCTCTTCTTGACAGCAAAATTCTTCAAAATATTTGTCTATATTCCCCATGTACGATTTTTCTCCTTCCCTTCTCTCTTGGCCCCACTCCCATCAAGCTTTTCTCCACTGAAAAGGCTTTTATCCAGGTCACTAGGGGCCTCTATGTTGCGAGAGTCCATCGAATATTCTGGGCCCTCACCTTGCCTGGCCAACCAGAAGCACTTATCACAGTTGATCATCCCCTCTTCCTGGAAGCACCTTCTTCACGAGGCTTCGGCTGCACCACATTCTTCTGGTTTTCCTTCCACCTTACTGGCCACTCCTTGTCAGTCTCCTTTGCCAGTTCCTCATCATCTTCCTAATCTCTGGCTGTCAGAGTGCCCCAGGGCAGGGTCCGTGGTCCCCTCCTCTTAACTATCCTCACTCCTGGAGATTTCATCCATCTCAGAGCTTGAAATACTATCTAGACATCTGTGACTTCATAACATTTATCTCCTGCCCTAACCACGCCTGTGAGTGCCATGCTCCTGTACCCTACAGCTCACTCATCAACTCCACTTAGATGTCTGACTGGCATCTCAAATTCAACACATCCTCAATGTAACTTCTTTTATACTGTTTTCCCCAGTCTTTACCACTGCAGTTAGTGCTAACTCCATCATTTCGGCTACTCAGAATGAAAACCTTGGCATTGTCTCAAACAGAAACACTGTGTTGTGTCACTCCAGAGAGCACCAGCCACATTTTAGGCAATGCTATTGGTGCTATGCAACATGGTGATTCTGTTTTCCTTGATTCCTCTTTCACATCCCACATCTAATCTGTCAGCAAATCCAACTTCAAGATGCACCCCCAAATCCAACAACTTCTCCCAAATTTCACTGTTACCAGTCTGGCCCAAGCTTATTCTCTTAGATATAATGTATTATACAGAAAACAATAGTGATCCTTTTAAAACGTGTCAGATCACACCATTCCCACTCAAAATTCCCCAATGCTTCCCATCTCATTTATAGTAAAAATCAAAGTTCTTACAATGGCCTATTAGACCTTGCATTGTCTTTCTCCTTTAGCACTCATCCCTATCTAATATACTACACATTGTATCTATCTATCTTACATATTATCTGTTACCCACCTGAGTCCACTTCATGAGTTCCATGTGGTCAGAGACTTGTTAGGTTTTGTTCACAGATGAAGCTCAGCATCTACAATACTTGACAGAAAGTACATGATTATTATATATCTGTAGATGAAATAAATGACTGGGGAGAGGGAAATCTTTACACATGGACCAGAATCATACTGAAACCCAATATGACAAATGAAATGGTATTTGGGCCAACTGGTGCTGGAACCAAATCAAGTCCCAAGTCCCAAGTTCCTACTTCCTATTGTTTGTATTCCCATTGCTTCAATATTTTGCCTGATGAAGTCTCCTTTCTTTTGCCTCTAAAGAAAAAGAAATTAACCTAGATATAGTAAGGAGCTCCCCCTGGTGGAAGCAGTTCCATCAACACCATGGCAAAGAAAATCATAGAAAACAGGCTTTAAGTTACAAAGGAGATTGCTGGGGACAAAGGAAATGACTCCAGTATTTTCACAGGAAAAGTCCTCACTAGAAACAAGAGAAACTAAAGATTAGATTCCAAGTACACTGGGGAACTTATCAACTTACCTCACTGTTGAACCTCTTTTGTACCTGATGATGAGAAAGAAAATTATTCATTTAAAGTTGAACAACCTAAGTACCTTCCCTTAAGGAATTTAAAATCAAGTAGAGGATATAAGTCATGAATATGAACAAGTACAGGGACTTCCCTGGCAGGGGAACTAAGATCCCACATGCTGCGGCATGGCCCAAAACAAAGCCAAATAAGCACAAAGCAGTGAGTATGACTGTGAAAAAGTGAATGGGGTCTAAATAAAACAAATAAACTAAGAGCTATGAGAATCCTTTGGACAGCAAGGAGATCAATTCAGTAAATCCTAAAGGAAATCAACCCTGAATATTCATTGGAAGGACTCATGCTCAAGCTGAAGCTCTAATACTTTGGCCACCTGATATGAAGAGCTGACTCACTGGAAAAGACCCTGATGCTGGGGAAGATTGAGGGCAGGAGAAGAAGGGGGTGACAGAGGATGAAATGGTTGGATGGTATCACCGATTCAATGGACATGAACTTGGGCAAACTCCAAGAGATGGTGATGGACAGGGAGGCCTGGCATGCTGCAGTCCATGGGGTCACAAAGAGTTGGACACGACTTAGCAACTGAACAACAAGATTTATGACTTACCTCAGAAAAAGAAGGATTACTTTGGGCTGAGGAAATCCAGGAAGACAACTCGGAGTGGATGGTTCTTGAACTGAGCCTTGAAAAACAGATAAAATTTTATTGAGTGTATTCCAGGTAAAGACCTAAATGTAGAGAAAGGCGCATCACAGGGAAACCCAAACTAACCAATGGGGCTCTGTAAAGGTCACAATTTGCGTGAGAACACAGAATTCAAACCCTTTCATAATAAAAGCAGAGAGAGGGTTTCCCTGGTGGCTTGGTGGTAAAGAATCCGCCTGCCAATGGAGGAGACACGGGATCGATCCCTAGTCCAGGAAGATCCTACATGCCATAGACCAGCTAAGCCTGTACGCCACAACTACTGAGCCTGGGCTCTAGAGCCCAGGAGCCGCAACTAGTGAAGCCTGCGTGCCCTAGAGCCCAAGCTCCACAACAAGAGAAGCCACCGCAATGAGAAGCCCACGCACCACAATTAGAGAGTAGCCAGCGCCTCACTGCAACTACAGAAAAGCAGCAACTAAGACCCAGCACAGTCATAAATAAGTAAATAAAATCATTGAAAAAAAAGATATAGTCCTAAGTTTAAAAAAAGAGCAGAGAGGGATTCTCAAGAGAAAAGTCCTTGGCAGAAGCAAACACAGGAGGGAACCAAAGAAAGCTTCTTTCCTAGTTTTCCCTTGGATGAGAGGAACACTATTGAAAACCATAGAGGAAAAAAAGATAAAATATAGTTTCCATACTCAAGAATTTAGAATCCATAAAACTAACAACAACAAAAAGAACCCATATGGACATGCAGGGTCTCTTCTGCTCTATATTTTATCTGAAGATAATGCCCAGAGAACATCCTTTTCAGAGGAGATGGTTCTCCCTTCTATTCCTTCCTACTCAATGTCCTTCTGGTGGAGATGCCAACAAGTATCCTGAATCCATCCACCCCCCTTGATCTCCACTGCCATCCCCTTGTCTGAGCCATCATCATCTTTCTCCTGGTCTACTGCCACTGTCTCCTGACTGATCCCCCACTTATACTCTGGCTCCCCTATAAGCCAAACTGCAGATTGCAGTCAGATCACCTACGGCTATTTGGGGGTGTGGTAAATGACTCCCATGTCCCTTTCACCTTTTCATTTTGAAACTACAGAAAACAAAAAACAGTTGCAAAATAGCCCAAAGAATCCTCACATATCTTTCACCCAGATTCTCCAAATGTTAACATCTGCCATAATCATAAAATAATACTATTAATATAGATCAAGAAATTAACATTCATACAACACAATTATCGAATCAATAGACTGTATTCAGTTTCCTTCAATTGCCCCAACAATGTCCTTTTTCTGGTCTAGGATCACACCTGTCCCTTTCAGCTCCTTTAACCTGGCATAGTTCCCTAGTCTTTTTGTTTGTTTGTTTTTTGGTCTTTCATTACCATGACACTTTTGAAAAATACTGGCTGTTTCAATTTTGGGTTTCTCTGATGGTTCATCATGACTCAATTTAGACGATTTGTTTTGGCAAGAATACTATAGATGTGACACTGTGTCCTTTTCAGTGCATCCTATCAAGAGGCATATGATATCAGTTTGTTCCATAACTATTAATCTTAATTGATCATTTGGTTAAGGTGGTGTCTGCCAGGTTTCTCCACAGTGAAGTTACTAGGTTGCCCTTGGTAATGAATAAGCATTTTGTGGAATGTACCTAAAAAATTACCAGTAGAACTGCCATATGGCCCAGGAATTGACTTCTGAGTATTTATATGAAGAAAACAAGAACACTAATTTGAAAAGATATACGCACCCCAATTTTCACTGTAGCACTATTTATTAAAACAAAAGCAAAGATATGGAAGCAAGCTAAAGGGTCCATTGATACATGAATGGCTAAAGTAGATGTGGTATACACACACACACACACACACATACGATGGAGTATTACTCAGCCATAAAAGTTCTCCCATTTGCAGCAATGTGGATGAGCCTGGAGAATATTATGCTAAGTGAAATAAGTCAGACAGAGAAAGACAAATACTGTAAGCTCTCACTCATACATAGAATCTTAAAAAACAAACAAAATGAAAGCAGACTCACAGATACAGAAAACAAATGGGTAGCTACCAGAGGGGAGGAGGGTGGTGGGAGCAAAATAGATGAAGGGAATAAAGAGGTGCAAACCTCCAGTTATAAAATAAATAAGTCACATGAATGTAATATACAGTATAAGGAATATGGTTCATAATACATAATAACTGTATGGGAACAGATGGTTACCAGACTTAACCATGGCGATCATTTTGTAAGGCATGCAAATATCAAATCACTATATAGTACAACTGAAACTAACATAATATTTCATGTCAACTCTATTTCAATTTGAAAAAAAAAGAAATCCAATCTAAAGAGTAATCTAGAGTCATCTGAAACTGGGAATACTGACACATGCTAATAAAGCTTAGAAGAGAATGAAGTTTATAAATTAGAACATCAATTTATTAATTTAATTGTAAAATGGGCATTCTCTCCCCCACAGGCTCACCTACTAAGACAGTTTTCTTGTGAGCCTAGAACAGAGATCCATAAACTTGTTCTTTTTTAAAGGGCCCGATGGTAATTTTTTTTATTTTGTGGGTCATATACTTACATCTGTCACAACTACTCAACTCTAGCATGGCGAGGCAAAAGCAGTGATAGACAATATGTAAAGTGTTGCAGTAAGACTTTATTTACAAAAATAGCTGTCAGGGTCTATGGATCCCTGGCCTAGAATAAAAGGAGTAGGAGTTACATGATTCAAATGCTTGATCACATCTGGCTTCAGTATCCTGATGTGTCCATCACTGGAGGAGATAAACCTGTATCCACTATCAGATTAGGCATGGTGCTTAGCTGAACATAGTCAACCTTGGCCTTGCTAGGCCTTCTTTTTTAATGCTAGCCATCCTACAGAATCCCACCCCATTTTAAAGCCCAGGGTATAAGAAAGCTCTACTTACCAGCAGGGAAATGCCAGGAGCCTCTGTTTATATTCTACAGCCATTTCACGGAGAAAGACTGACCCTTTGTTAGCTTCTGGGGAGAAGAGCACCCTCCATTCTTACTTGTGTTTCCCTAGGAAAAAAATGACAGATTTGGCAATATTAATACTTAAAGGGGCACTAGCAGGTAAGCACCATGAAGACAGATTATGTTTTAAATTAGAAAGAATCTTTTATTTTTACAAAAGCAATGTATATTTGTTCATTGTGGAAAATTAGAAAATAAAAAGATCAGAAACAAGAACAGACTTGTGGACACAGTGGGGGAAGGAGAAGGTGGGATGAATTGAGAGAGTAACATTGAAACATATATATTACCATATGTAAAACAGATAGCCAGTGGGTATTTGCTGTATGTTGCAGGAAGCTCAAACCGGTGCTCAGTGGGTGGGATGGGGAGGGAGGTGGGCGGGAGGTTCAGGAGAGAGAGGACATATGTATACCTGTGGCTGATTCATATTGCTATATGGCAGAAACCAATACAATATTGTAAACAATTATCCTCCAATTAAAAACAAATAAATTTAAATTAAAAATAACAAACTTTCTATTTCTATCACCCAGAAATTGTCACTATTAACGGCTAAGTATATATCCTTTCAGATCTTTTTCTAAGTATATATAATATATATATATGTATTTTCTACCAAAATGACATAACACATGTACACAATGCTTTGTAACTCTATAACTGCTTTTTCTCAATTATCAACCTCTACCATTCCATGTTAAGAAGCTTCCACTGCAGTGAACCTAAGATCCCACATGCCATGCTGCTGCTGCTGCTAAGTCGCTTCAGTCGTGTCCGACTGTGTGCGACCCCATGGACAGCAGCCCACCAGGCTCCTCCGTCCCTGGGATTCTCCAGGCAAGAACACTGGAGTGGGTTGCCATTTCCTTCTCCAATGCATGAAAGTGAAAAGTGAAAGTGAAGTCACTCAGTTGTGTCCGACTCTTAGCGACCCCATGGACTGCAGCCTACCAGGCTCCTCCATCCATGGGATTCTCCAGGCAAGAGTATTGGAGTGGGGTGCCATGAGGCATAGTCAAAACACTTAAAAAAAAGTTTTCATCTTATCTAAGACCCATCCATACTTATATTTGCCTACTTTCCCCCAAAATTCCCTATAAAGCTAGTTTATTCAAATTAAAGATCCAATCTCAGATCACACATTGCAACCTAAATCTCCTTTCATTTAGAGCAGTATCCTTCTTCAGGACAAGAACATTTTTTCCTGCAGTATCCTCAATACCTCTAACAGTTCTTAGAACACAGTAGTATCTCAAATATTTGCAAAACTAAATCATTTATAAAAATTTAGGGGATGGGCGGGTTTTCACTCTAGAGCTTATCTCATCCACCCATCACCCTTTATCTCTATTTTATAGATAATAAAAATCAAGGCCAGAGAAGTAAAGTGACTTCCCAAGGTCACCCAACAAGTACATGGCAACTGCTTTCTATGTCTGTTTATTCTACTAAACCAGGAGTTGGCAAACTTTTTCTGTGAAGGTCAGATAGTAAATATTTTAGGCTATATGGGCCAAGAAGCAAAATCAAAAATACTATGTAGGTACTTATATAACAACAGAAAAAAACAAATTTCCATAATTTTTTATTGATGAAACCCAAAATATAATAATAATTGATTACATGGTTTTGTAATATGGTCTACTAATGAAAAAAATGGAATTGAAAAATTACACTTTTTTTCATTATGGTTGAGCTTGGGATTAACAGATACACACTACTATATATCAAATAGATAAACAACAAGGACTTATGTACAATGCAGGGAACTATATCCAATATCTTGTATGTATTCATTACCTACAATGGAAAAGAATCTGAAAACATATGTATATAACTGAATCACTTTGTTGTACACCTGAAACTAACACAATATTGTAAACCAACTATATTTCAATTAAAAAAAAATTAATACTTTCCTCCATCCTCTCCCCAGCCTATGTTAGGTTTCTTCTGCTCCCCACAGCTCGTGGGGAGCTGTGCTCAACTCCTTCAGAGCATTTAACACACTGTAACTGTAATTATCTGTTTCTCTACCTGTCTCCCTGAAGGAACTATACATTAGCTCCTTGCAAAGAGTGACCATGTGTTATTCATTTCAGCTCCTTCATTAAAATAGTAAAACAGGTATTCATTAAAGTGAAGTAAAACTAGCTAAACCAACTACCACTCAGTCTAGTCAAATTAACATCACAATGAGATACTGACAATAAGGCAAAACAAGTGTTGGTGAGGATGTGGAGAAATTGGAACCTTCATACATTTACCAATGGGAATATTACATGGCAGCCACTTTAGAAAAGTCTGGAAATTCCTAAAGAAGTTAAACATGCAGTTACCTTATGATCCAGAAATACCACTCCTAGACCAGGGAACAAGTGAACATGGTCCTTGCCCTCTCTAGAGGAGAGACAGAAAATGAACCCAAGCTTACTCCGCAGTGTGTTAAGTGTTATAACAAGGGTCTGCTAAGGGTGATATGGCAGCACCGGAGCAGAGCAGTGAAATCAAGAGAACTGAACACATATGTTACCATATGTGTTCACAATAGGATTATTCATGATAACCAAAAAGTGGAAATAAATGTCCTTCAGCCAATAGATGGGTAACAAATGTGCTATATCCATACCATGGAATACTATTTAGCAATAAAAAGCAATGATGTACTGATATATGTTACAACATGGATGAACCTGAAAAACATTGTTAAGTGAAAGAAGTCATTCACAAAAGACTACATATTGTATGATTCCATTCACATGAACTGTTCAGAAAAAGCAACTACAGAGACAGAAGGCAGTTTACATGGCTGCTCAGGACTAGAGGTGGGAGGAGAGATAAACTACAAATAGTCTTTTGTGAATTTAGGGGGTGGAGTGGGGTGATAAAAATGCTCTAAATCTGGACTGTGGTGACAATTACTAAAGTTTACTAAAAACAAGTGTACACTCAAAATGAGTGAATTTAATGGTATCCAAAATATAAGGCTCTTATACCATTAATCTATTACATTATTTCGTTTTTATCTAAATTAACTTTTGTCCTCCATGGCAAGACCTGGTAAGAACTGTGGTGAATGAAATTTCGGATGCATTTTTGTCGACTGGGGCTTTGGGTTGTGCTGACAGAAACAGCAAAGTCAGCATCTCTGAATACTGCACGATGAGGTGTAGAATCCATTTCCGATTGGGTGATCCCAGTGTGTACTCTGGACAATCCGTGGCCTGCCAGTTTAAGTGTGAGTGTGCCTAGGCCCCTACTCCAAGCAATAAACTGTAGTCAGGTAACAAGTTCATTTCTTGCAGCTCTCAAGCCCTGTTCATAAACGGTGAATTGTTCTATTCTAGCATATCTGTGAAAATGTTAATGATTTTTCTTTGTTTGGGGGTTTTCTAGCAATTTGGTTAATGCTTACAGGGCTAGGAACTCCTGCCAGAACAGCTGAAAGATACAAACTCCACTCCCCCAGGCCCGCCTCCTGGGATACTCCAGAGGCGAGCACACCCCTCCAAGGGCAAGAGGATGGAAGGGCACCTCTCCGATCTAAGGGAAAGGTTGGGACCAAGTCCCTCCTTTGCGTTACAGGATGGCAAAAACTGCCACAAAGTCAGGGTGAGGTGTCTCCTCCCAGGGCCTGCTGGTACCCGGGAAACTCACGCTGCCGCTCCTCAGGGTTGCCAGGAGGTTACAGCGCCCCAACTTCAGTCGTTTTCACCGCTGCAGTTCCACTGCGTGGCCCATGCACAGCGAAAGGAGAAGGTGATGGAAGAAAAAAAGCAGCTTGAGTAGGCTCGCAGCCCTCCCGGGCTCCTAGCCACGGTCCCCTACGCCCCAACGCGCGGCTCCCGGACCACTTGGCCGCCGCCCCTCCTAGCACGTGCGATTGGGTCCTAGCGCCCCCTGGTAGCCGGAAACCAGAAAAACCGGCGCGGCGGGCATCAGATGGTCGGAGCATGCGCGGGAGGGGGTGGGGTGGCTTCCGGTCTGCCGAGCAGCCAAATCCGAGGCGGGGACCTCTGCAATGAGAGGGGTCACCGACCCCAGGGTGAAGCCGCGATGTCGAAGGAAGTGGATGGTGCTGCTGTTGCTTAGTTGCTCAGTCGTGTCCAACTCTTTGCAACCCCATGGACTGTAGCCTGCCAGGCTCCTCTGTTTATGAGGATGCTCCCCATGGCAAGAATACTGGAGTGGGTTGCCATACCCTCCTCCAGGGGATCTTCCCAACCCAGGGATCAAACCCAGATCTGCTGCATTGCAGGCGGATTCTTTACCATCTGGGCCACCAGGAATCCCAAGGGGGGCGGTGACCCAGATCCAAAGTGGAGCAGATGGAGGCTGCCTCCATCACTTCCTCAGTAATTCCCAAAGGTAAAAGGACCCCAAAGAATGGCCAAATAATCTTGAACCTGGATCCCTTCGGGGGGGGGGGGGAGAATAGAATCAGGCAGCTTTGTTGAAGTTGTGTTTTCTTGACGTTCTGAAAAAATGAATTAGTGCCAACTTCACAAGGTGTTTGTGAGAATTAAATAAATAAACCTAAATGGCTTAGCAAACTGTTAAAGCTAGCTATTTAATTAGTATCTCAGGGCTTAGCAAACACCTAATAAGAAGAGTAGGTGTCATTCCCCGGGGTTCAGGGGAACAGAAGGATCATGACACTACAAAATAAACGCATACCTAAGGTCAATTATTTGTAAAATGTTTTGTGTATGAGAATTAAAACAGTCCATCCCCACACTCAGCCTGGACACTAAGAAACTAAATGAAAGTGAAGTTGCTCAGTGGTGTCCGACTCTTTGCGACCCCATGGACTGTAGCCTATCAGGCTCCTCTGTCTATGAGATTTTCCAGGCAAGAGTGCTGGAGTGGATTGCCATTTCCTTCTCCACGGGATCTTCCCGACCCAGGAATCGAACCCAGGTCTCCCACATTGCAGGCAGATGCTTTACCGTCTGAGCCACCAGGGAATTAGCTACATAAATGTGACTTTGTTAGTCCACTGTCTTCACTGACATTACCTTTCCAGGAAGTTCCTCCCATCAGGAAGCTTCCACAAGCCTCCTAGCCCTATACACCAGAGGGCAGAGAGAATGAAAACCACAGTCACAGAAAACTAACCAAACTGATCACATGGATCACAGCCTTGTCTAACGCAATGAAACTATGAGCCATGCCGTGTAGGGTTAACCAAGATGGATGGGTCACAGGTGGAGAGTTCTGACAAAATGTGGTCCACTGGAGAAGGGAATGGCAAACCACTTCAGTACTCTTGCCTTGAGAACCCCATGAACAGTATGAAAAGGCAAAAAGATATGACACTGAAAGATGAACTCCCCAGGTCAGTAGGTACCGAATATGCTATTGGAGAAGAGTGGAGAAATAGCTCCAAAAAGAATGAACAGGCTGAACCAAAGGGAAAACAATGCCCAGCTGTGGTTGTGACTGGTGATAGAAATAAACTTCAATGCTGTAAAGAACAATATTGCGTAGGAACCTGGAATGTTGGGTCCATGAATCAAAGAAAATTGGAAGTGGTCAAACAGAAGATGGCAAGAGTGACCTTGACATTTTAGGAATTAGTGAACTAAAATGGACTGGAATGGGCGAATTTGATTCAGATGACCATTATATCTACTACTGTCGGCAAGAATCCCTTAGAAGAAATGGAGTAGCCCTCATAGTCAACAAAAGAGTCCAAAATGCAGTACTAGGGTATAATCTCAAAAATGACAGAATGATCTCTGTTCGTTTCCAAGGCAAACCATTCAATATCACAATAATCCAAGTCTATGCCCCAACACCTAATGCCCAAAAAGCTGAATTGAATGGTTCTGCAATGACCTACAAGATCTTCTAGAACACCAAAAAAAAAAAAAAAAAAAAAAGATGTCCTTTTCATCATAGGGGACTGGAATGCAAAAGCAGGAATTCAAGAAATACCTAGAGTTCCCCATCCTGATATATGGCAAAACCAATACAATATTGTAAAGTTAAAAATAAAATAAATTAAATTAAAAAAAAGAAAAGGAATACCTAGAGTAAGAAGCAAGTTTGGCCTTGGAATACAAATGAAGCAGGACAAAGGCTAACAGTTTTGCAAAAAGAACACACTGGTCATAGCAAATATTCTCTTCCAACAACACAAGAAGCGACTCTACACATGGACATCACCAGACAGTCAATACCAAAATCAGATTGATTATATTCTTTGCAGCTGAAAATATAATCAGCAAAAACAAGATGGGGAGCTGACTGTGGCTCAGATCATGAACTCCTTATTGCAAAATTCAGACTTAAATTGAAGAAAGTAGGGAAAAACACTAGAACATTCAGGTATACCTAAATCAAATCCCTTATGATTATACAGTGGAAGTGACAAATAGATTCAAGGAATTAGATGATAATGTACCTAAAGAACTATGAGCAGAGGTTCGTAACATTGTACTGGAGCCTGTGAGCAAAATGATCCCCAAGAAAAAGAAATGCAAAAAGCAAAATGGTTGTCTGAGGAGGCCTTACAAATAGCTGAGAAAAGAAGAGAAACCAAAGACAAAGGAGAAAAGGAAAGATATATCCATCTGAATTCAGAGTTCCAAAGAATAGCAAAAAGAGATAAGAAAGCCTTCCTCAGTGATCAATGCAAAGAAATAGAGGAAAACAATAGAAGGGGAAAGACTAGAGATCTCTTCAAGAAAATTAGAGATACCAAGGGAACATTTCATGCAAAGATGGGCACAATAAAAGACAGAAACGGTATGGACTTAACAGAAGCAGAAGATACTAAGAAGAGGTGGCAGGAATACACAGAACTATACAAAAAAAGATTTTAATGACCCAGATAACCACGATGGTGTGATCACTCACCTAGAACCCACCATCCCTGAGTGCGAAGTCAAGTGTGCCTTAGGAAGCATCACTATGAACAAAGCTAGTGGAGGGGATGGAATTCCAGCTGAGCTATTTCAAATCCTGAAAGATGATGCTGTGAAAGTGCTGCACTCAATATGCCAGCAAATTTGGAAAACTCAGCAGTGGCCACAGGACTGGAAAAGGTCCATTTTCATTCCAATCCCCCCAAAAGACAATGCCCAAGAATGCTCAAACTACCACACACTTGCACTCATCTCACATGCTAGCAAAGTAACGCTCAAAATTTTCCAATCTAGGCTTCAACAGTACATGAACTGAGAAATTCCAGATGTTCAAGCTGGATTTCGAAAAGGCAGAGGAACCAGAGATCAAATTGCCAACATCCGTTGGATCATCAAAAAAGCTAGAGAAGTCCAGAAAGACATCTACTTCTGTTTCATTGACTGTGCCAAAATCTTTGACTGTGTGATTCACAACAAACTGTGGAAAATTCTTCAAGAAATGGGAATACCAGACCACTTCACCTGCCTCCTGAGAAATCTGTATGCACGTCAATAAGCAACAGTTAGAACTGAACGTGGAACAATGGACTGGTTCCAAATTGGGACAAGAAGACCTTAACGCTGTATACTGTCACCCTGTTATTTAACTTATATGCAGAGTAGATCATGAGACATGCCAGGCTGGATGAAGCACAAGCTGGAATCACGATTGCTGGGAGAATTATCAATAACCTCAGATATGCAGATGACATTACCCTTATGGCAGACAGTGAAGAGGAACTAAAGAGCCTCTTGATAAAAGTGAAAGAGGAGAATGGAAAAGCTGGCTTAAAACTCCACATTCAAAAACAGAGATCATGGCATCGGGTCCCATCACTTCATGGCAAATAGAAACAATGGAAACAGTGACAGACTTTATTTTTGGCCGGCTCCAAAATCACTGCAGATGGTGACTGCAGCCATGAAATTAAAAGATGCTTGCTCCTTGGAAGGAAAGCTATGAACAACCGAGACAGCATATTAAAAAGCAGAGACAGTAGTTTGCTGACAAAGGTCCATCTAGTCAAAGCTATGGTTTTTCCAGTAGTCATGGATGGGTGTGAGAGTTGGACTATAAAGAAAGCTGAGCGCCGAAGAATTGATGCTTTTGAACTGTGGTGTTGAAGAAGATTCTTGAGAGTCCCTTGGCCTGCAAGGAGAGCAAACCAGTCAATCCTAAAGGAAATCTGTCCTGAATATTCATTGGAAGGACTGATGCTGAAGCTGAAGCTCCAGTACTTTGGCCACGTGATGCAAAGAACTGACTGATTGAAAAAGACCCTGATGCTGGGAAAGATTGATGGGAGGAGGAGAAGGGGGCGACAGAGGATGAGATGGTTGAATGGCATCACCGACCTGATGGACATGAGTTTGAGCAAGCTTCTGGAGTTGGCGATGGACAAGGAAGCCTGGTGTGCTGCAATCTATGGGGTCGCAAAGAGTTGGACATGACTGAGAGACTGAACTGACTGACTGACTTTTCCAGGACTCCTCTGTCCAGGCAAATGGTTTCTTCACTACAGCATCCTCCCCAAAGATCCATAAACTTTTCTGCAGAACGCATCAACAGTTTACACTCTGAAATTCTTTAAGTCTCCCTCCTCAAAATCCTCCCCTTGCAGCTTCCACCAATCCCAGACTTTTGGTTTCATGATCTATGCTGTGTGTGCTAAGTTACTTCAGTCATGCCTGACTCTTTGCGACCCTATGGACTTTAGCCTGCCATGCTCCTCTGCCCATAGAATTCTTCAGGCAAGAATACTGGAGTGGGTTGCCTTGCCCTCCTGCAGGGGATCTTCCCAACCCAGGGATCAAACTCACTTCTCTTATGTCTCTTGCATTGGCAGGCAGGTTCTTTACCACTAGCTCTACCTGGGAAGTCCATCAAGGTCCCTGCTGCTGCTGTAAGTCACTTCAGTCGTGTCCGACTCTGTGCGACCCCATAGACGGCAGCCCACCAGGCTCCCCCATCCCTGGGATTCTCCAGGCAAGAACACTGGAGTGGGTTGCCATTTCCTTCTCCAATGCATGAAAGTGAAAAGTGAAAGGGAAGTCATTCAGTCGTGTCTGACTCTTCGCGACCCCATGGATTTCAGCCTACCAGGCTCCTCCGTCCACGGGATTTTCCAGGAAGAGTACTGGAGTGGGGTGCCATCGCCTTCTCTGATCAAGGTCCCTACTCCAATCCTAATCAAGTCCCAGATTAAAAGACACTCAACCATAAACCGTGCTTTCATTTCTCAATCCACTGGAACTTCCTTCCTCCCTAAAACACTTGCAAAGCTTTGTGAGGTGGGGGTTCTCGCTTACAGAGGTAAGCGATAAATTCAACTTTGACATATCAACAGGTGTGTTGGAGATATTTGGAGAGTTGGCACTTGATGGTTTTGAAGTCCCCACTGACATCCAATGCAGCTGAGACCTCAGCACAACAGCTCAAGAACTTCAACTTGGAAACAGTGTGCTCCTCTGTCCTCTTGGACTGCCTGCTTGGGGCTCTCTGACCATAATGGTAAGGTAGGTAGGTTTCACATTGGTTAGCGCTCTGATCCCTTTGATCTCCCAGTTGCTGAGGATACTAGTCCTATGGCCTACACTTGACACCCTGTGAGAAGATATTTCTGACCCCCTGGATTATAGGGCCCTTCTCTGTGTTCTGTCCCCTGGCTCCCCCTGCCATGGTTCTCATCACTCTTGTTTTATTCTAATTAGCTACTTTACTCAGGGCAGAGGATCCCTGCATTCTAATTGTAAGGTCAGTCTGTGATGTGGCTGGGGCCTGGGTGAATTTATAATCATGTCTTCCTCTCTACAGCTACCAAGCTCACTCACTATCTTCTAGCTTAACTTGAGTTCTGCCCTTTCACTCGTATCCTCTAAAAATAAAAAGTTCTTCTTATCATTTTCCTTTCCTAACCCTTTCAGATTTTGCATTAATGTCCCTCATTATTTTCAGAAATGTTCCCACCAATTCTTTTGCTTTGTCTGTGAAAATAATCTTACTTACTACAGTTAATGATCATTATTTGTCAGCCAGTAACAGTTTACTTCTTGTAGGTTTTCTTGGTATGTTTTTATATTTGCTCAGATGTTACCACCCCCTTACTTCTCTTTTACCAATCTTTATTTTGTGCTTTTGAAGTTATTTTACTTATTAATAGAAAAAGAACAAATTTTACTCAATAAATTGTACATATATCTACAGTCACACTCTCAAAGTTAGAAAAAAGATTTAAAAGAAATATGCCAAATGTTCAGTACTTACCCAAGGCTTATTTATTCTTTCTGTATACTTTGATGCCTTTTAAAATATTAACCATATAAAAATTTTATATAATATTATGGTATTCTAAATATCCTACTTTTATAACAACTCTAAAATCATTTCATGAATAAAATAGTTTTACCAAACATTCTGGCAGACAAAGAAGGAAAAAGTTTATGTGTCAATTTCTTGAGTTTCAGAGATCAGTGATACTAAAGAGATTCTATTTTCAATTATGTTTCCCTGAGCTAAATTAATCTTGGTCCATTCAGGATATTTAAAATCAACTTCCATCATGTTCCCTCTAGTAAAATTTAAGTTCTTTCACTTACAGATTTTAAACAGCTTTAACCTGTACTTGATGAACAGGAAATTGATCAGATGTTCATATCTGTCTGTTACCCCTGCCCCAATAACTGATCTTCTACTGTGATACAGGTTTTCTCATTAATGTCGACACTTTTACTTCAAATATATAATGGAAAGTTCACAGGCTTTGGTACCCAGCTTACTCTGTGTTTACGGGCATATAACACCTTAATCCTCTTGCTCTCTCTTACTGAGACCCATTTAACTCCTCTAAAATGGGGTTAATAATTCTTACTATATTACTGACATGTTCAACACATAGCAAGTGAAAATAATATTCATTATTACTCTTTTTTTACATCTTAGGTTATTTATTACGCACATAAGTCTTACATATTTTTATTGAAGTATAGTTGATTTACAATACTGTGTTAATTTCAAGTGTACAGCAAAATGACTCAGTTTCTTTTCCATTATACGTTATTGCAAGTCATCGAATATAGTTCCTTGTGTTACACAGTAAATCCTTGTTGCTTATCTGTTTTATGTATAGTAGTTTGTATCTGTTATCCCATACTCCTAATTTATTCCTCTCCCCTTTCCCCTTTGGTAACTATCAGTTCATTTCCTATGTCTATGAATCTGTTTCTGTTTTGTAAATAAGCTCATTGTACAATTTCTCAAATTCCACAAAGGAGTGATGATATCATGTGATATCATAGTATTTGTCTTTGTCTGACTTACTTCACTTAGTACGATAATCTCTAGGTCCATCCATGTTGCTGCAAATGGCATTATTTCACTTTTAATGGCTGAGTAATATTCCATTGTATGTATAATACCACATCTTCTTAAACCTGTCATCTTTTGATGGGCTCTTGGGTTGTTCCCATGTCTTGACTATTATAAACAGTGCTGCTATGAACACTGGGGTGCATGTATCTTTTTAAATAAGAGTTTTCCTCTTTTCTGGATATAGGCCCAGGAGTGGGATTGCTGGGTCACATGGTAAGCTCTGTTTTTAATTTTTTAATGAACCTCCATACTGCTCTCCATAGTGACTGCACCACATAATTATTCTTTTTACTTATCCTTTAGTAAAAGGGAAATAGCAAAGAGTACCCAAAACATCCAGGGCAGTTGTCTTTTAATACTTACAAGTGCACATGAAATTGGGAGTTTGAAACACCTAAACCTAAGATCTGTTGATGTGATATGGATGAAGATACAAAGAAACCCATCTCTCTCTTTCTGCCTTGCTAGGAGTGAATGGTCCAACTAACAAGTTACAGAGAATGAGTGGGAGAGAAGAAGCAAGCAGTTGATTTAGAATGTCTCCCAGGTTCCTGATCTCATCAACTCGATGGATGGCGGCTCAGCAGTATACACTGTTGTTTCCTTGACTGACTCCCCTCCAATAACGTTTCTTCTGGGAGCGTAGCAATAATAAAGGCTGCCATTCTCTGTGTACCTACTGTGTGCCAAGCACTTGGTTCGTTCCATTCACTAACATTTATTGAGATCCAGCTTATGTTCCAGGTAGTGTTATAGGAGCTGGGGATACCACAGTGAACTAAGCAGACTAAAATGTTTACAGTCTAGTGGGGGATAGACAGGAATAAACAAATAATATAATAAATCAGTAGTTTATGTGTTGTGCTAGAAGAGAGGCATGTGATGGGCAAGCAGAGGAGGGAAAACAGAATGAGAATGCTGGTCCAGGCATGCAGTTTTATTTATTTATTATTGATTCATAATGTGTTAATTTCTGCTGTACAGCCAAGTGATTCAGTTATATATTTCTTTTTTATGTATTCATTTCCATTATGCTTTATCATAGGATACTGAATATAGTTCCCTGTGGTATAAGGAGGACCTTGTTTGTTCATTCCACACATGATAGAATGTGCAATCTGCTTCCATCTGCTAACCTCAACCTCCTTCTCCATCCTTCCCCCACCTCCCTCCCCCTTGGCAACCACCAGTCTGTTCTCTGTGTCCATGAATCTCTTTCTGTTTCATAGATAGGTTCATTTGTGTTATATTTTGTGTGTGTGGGTGCTTAGTCACTCAGTCATGTCCGATTCTTTGTGACCCCATGACTGTAGCCCGCCAGGCTCCTCTGTCCATGGGATTCTCCAGGCAAGAATACTGGAGTGGGTTACCATGTCCTCCTCCAGGGGATCTTCTGGACTCGGGGATCCAACCTGCATCTCCTACATCTTCTGCATTGGCAGACAGGTTCTTTACCACTAGCGCCACCTGGGAAGCCCATCAAGATCCCTGTGCTGTGCTGTGCTTAGTTGCTCAGTCATGTCCAACTCTTTGTTACCCCATGGACTGTTACCCCACCAGGCTCCTCTGTCCATGGGGTTCTCCAGGTGAGAATACTAGAAGCCCATATTATATTTTAGATTCCACATATAAGTAATATCATATGGCAGCAGTCCCCAACCTTTTTGACACTGGGGACTGATTTCATGGAACAGAATTTTCCCACAGACTAGGGTGCAAGGATGGTTTCAGGGTGATTCAAGTGCATTACATTTCTTGTGCGCTTCATTTCTAATCTAATGCTGCCACTGATCTGGCAAGAGGTACCAGTCCACAGCCCAGAGGTTGGGGACCCCTGTCATATGGTGTTTGTCTTTCTACTTCTGACTTACTACTTCATTTAGTATGATAATCTCTAGCTGCATCCATGTTGCTTCAAATGGCAATATTTCATTCTTTTTATGACTAATATCCCACTGTGTATGTATATATTAATATGTATATATATACACGTGTATATGTATATTGTGTATATATATATATGTATTTGTTGTGGCTGTTGTGGTTGTTTAGTCATTCAGCCATGTCCAACTCTTTTGCAACCCCATGGACTGTAGCCCTCCAGGCTCCTCTGTCCATGAGATTTTCCAGGCAAGAATACTGGAGTGGCTTCCCATTTCCTCCTCCAGGGGATATTCCCAACCCAGGGATCTAATCAATCCACATCTCTTGCATTGGCAGGCAGATTCTTTACCACTGATCCACCAGGGAAGCCCACTAAACACTCGGGCATTTCTGATTTCACTCCTGTGCCTGCCAGGGGCCAGGCTCGGCACAGCTCCTGGAGCCCAACTGTCACAGTGTCAGATTATCACTGAGTAAGCACTGTCTGCTTAGCAAAGACAGCATTTACTTTCCCCCATCCTTTCTTCTGTAGCAGAATCATACATACTAATGGAGTAATAGTTACCATTTTTGAAAGCCTGATGCTAATCACTCATACACCAAGCACCTGGGGAAGGCAGGTCTTATCATCCTGAATTTAGAAACTTCAGTTTCCCACAGGCAGCTTCAGCAGCACCTACATTGTAGGGTGCTGTGGACACAGGAGAGCTAAAATATGTAAGAAGTGTAGGCTTCCCACCCTAGAGTGTGACCTCTGGCTCCACCACTAACTAGCTGCATACCCTTAGGCAAGTTTATTTAACTTTGCAGTGTGTTTCCTCATCTGTTGTTGTTGTTGTTTAGTCGCTAAGTCGTATCCAACTCTTTGGGACCCCCATGGAATGTAGCCAGCCATGCTCCTCTGTCCATGGGATTTCCCAGGCAAGAATATTGTTGCCATTTCCTTCTCTAGGGGATCTTCCTAACCCAGGGATCGAACCTGTGTCTCCTGCATTGCAGACAGATTGTTTACTGCTGAGCCACCTGGGAAGCCCTTTCCTCCTCTGAAACATGTGCTAATAGTAATACCTATTTTATGAAATTGATGTGAGGGCTAAAGGAGCTCATGCATTTAAAGTAGGCGTCCCAAACCTCTGGGATCTAATGCCTGATGATCTGAGGTGGAGCTGATATAAAAATAATTGAAACAAAGTGCACAATAAGTGTAATATACTTGAATCATCCCCAAACCAGCCATTCCCCTCCACCATAGGAAAATTATCTTCCATGAAACTGGTCCCTGGTTCTAAAAAGGCTGGGGACTGCTGATAAAGGACTTGGTACAGGCACGCAATAAGCTCTTAAATAACAATTGTAATGATTTTGATTTTGATTACTAGTATGGAGAAGGAAATGACAATCCACTCCAGTACTCTTGCCTAGAGAATTCCGTGGACAGAGGAGCCTGGTGGGCTGTTGTCCATGGGGTCGCACAGAGTTGGACATGACTGAAGCGAATTAGCAGCAGCAGCAGCATGGAAAGATCAGGAAAAGGAAGAAGATTCAGCAAAGTAAACTGAGAACTGGGCACCAAACAGGTCAGGGAAGAGGGGAACCGTGAGAGAGGGGCATCATGGAAACCAAGGAAAAAGAACGCCAGGAAGGAGGGGTCCTTAATGCAGAAAGGCACTAGAAGGCCGGTTTCTTCTGACAAGACAAAAGAGTGATTTTCATCTCTTAGAGACCAATGAGAATGAAGGCAGAAAGGAAGAAAGAAGCCTAGAGTTTGAAATGAAGGCTTTTTTCGGCTAACCCCATTAGTCTGATCTGAATGCCCAGGTATTGGGTCCATGTCTCCTAATTAGGGAGAATATGTATTTCTCAAGTAAAGGAAAAGCCAGTGTCACACAAAGTGAAACAGAAAAATGTCAGATGACATCAGGTTGGTGAAATAAAAACCTAGACAGTCTCAAATTCATACACCAGAGAAGAGGATGAAAGAGGGAAGAAAAAGGTGGTGAATCACAGAACATATTTTTAAAGCAGTGGTCTAACTGAACTCCCAAGCTAACTCCAGTGAAAAGGAGGTTAGTGAAGTGGGCAGGATTTATTTTTGTCTTATTTCAGCTCTGTCTTCTACTGGGTACTAGAGAGACATGGCAACATAGAGTGTGTCTTTGGGCAAATATTCAACAAGTGTTTATAAAGTAAAATTAGGAAAAGAGCAGAGATGGAGAGGTAGAGAAGAATTAAGGGCTAAATTCTATGTTACTGTTGTTGTTCAGTTGCCCAGTCGTGTCCAACTCTGCAACCCCCTGGACTGCAGCATGCCAGGCCTCCCTGTCCCTTACCGTCTCCCGAAGTTTGCCCAAATTTCACTTCCATTGCATTGGTGATGCCATCCAGCCATCTCATCCTCTGACACCCTCTTCTCCTTCTGCCCTCAATCTTTCCAAGCATCAGGGATTTTTCCAACTCTATATGATCTGGGAAATGTTGGGGGTCCCTGTGGCTTTGGGGGCCTGAGTGCACCTGCCTCTTGCCTGGAGGTGAGGGAGGGGGTCCCCTTCGGCTCTGGAGAGATGGTGGTGGCTATCAGGGTCTCATAGGTGCCGGGGATGGATGCAAGGAGAAGGCCTCTGGAGTCTGCACTCTGGGCCGGTTCTCAGCTAAAGGGTCCAAAGCAGAGAGGCTCTCCCAGTCTCCCTCTGGTCAGGAGGGTTAAGGAGGCTGAGGCTTAAGCCAAACCTGGGATGCTGGAGTCTGGGGGAGGGGTAATGGCAGAACAAGGAAGGCTGAGCCTGTACCCTCTCCACTGATGTAGAATGTGCCTGGGGGTGGGGGTGGGGTGGGGTGTTCTTTCTAAGCAGGTTCCAGAGGTGTGACAGCCCAGGAAAGGCTGCACTGGCTTCTTACAGCACCTGGTGTCTCCCTCTCCTTCCTCCCTCAATTGCTAACACAATGGGAACCCCACTGTCTCTCTCTGGGTGCCTCAACCAGTGCATTGCTGGTACCCTCAGCCTGGAGTTGTATACACAACCTGGGGATCTGTGATTCCAACTAGCCTTCCTGTCACTGTCAGTCTCCTGTGAGTGTCCCTGATGGGCCCTCACTTGCTCTCCTCTTACTCTCTAGCCCCTGACACACCCTCTCCAGCCACTGGGCTCCCTCCTCTCGGCTCTGAGGAGCACTGATTTCCGGTACACCAGCTCCTTCAGGTCCTCAGGTGTGCCCATTCCTTCACTCCGCCCCCTGTCTTAAATGCAGTCCTCTCCACTCCCGTGCCCCTGGCCCTATGCTGCTCACAGAGGTAGGTATTTATAAATCTACAAGAAGCGTAAGGACCTCGGGGTCTGAGGTCAGACATGTCCTCTTTTACCACCCTCCGATATCTCCAATATGAGATCAGGAGAAGGGACAGGGCAGGTTCCTGGGAAGGTGTTTCCCCCCACCTCCCGCCGCCCTGCTTCTTCTCCCCAGGCCATGAATGTCCACCACTCCACTAAAATGTGGAAGGCTTCCTGCTCACTGTGTTCCTTCATGTGTATGGGCAACTATATTGCTTTTCATCCCTCCCCACCTATTCTCAGTTGTGGGATTGAGAGGGGTTGCCTTGAAGTCATTGGGCTGCCAGTGTCCTCTAACATGTAACTTCAGGGCTTCTGGGGGCTGAGCCCCCTGATGCTGGCTCCCACCAGTAGCTTCTCTCTCCTTCCTTAACTGGGGGAGTGGGGTGGGGTAGGGGCCGCATCAGCCCACAGGAGAGATTTCCCATTGTAACCTGGACGGGGTGAAGCCATGGCAACAGCGATGTCAAAAACCCACCCAGAGCAGGGAGAGCTGCCCCTCCCCAAAGTAATCAGGAATGGACCCCTGGTATCCTCCGTTTGGGCTATTACCTCAGCACCAGCCTCCCTCGCTGTCAGAATCTTCTGGATACCTTAGAGAAGAAAGCCTTAAGTTGTCAACTAGTGGGTGCCACAGTTTGGCTCTGTGACCTAAGGGACAGGTCAGTGGTGGTAAGGGGCTCTGTCCATTTACCTCTGGGGAAGATTTCAGCCCATTTCTTCTTCCCTTTTCCTCATCTGCAAAGTGAAGTTAATCAAAACCCCACCTCAGTGTATAACCCCACCCTTTATAGCTTTTTACTGTATTTTTCTTATTCCTTTTTCCTTTACTTCCCCTTAAAATAATACACAGACAGTAAGCTAGCTGCTGCTGTTTATTTGTTGATCTAGAAAGAAGCTCAGAACATATATTATTTGCTGAAAAAATACAGACTTTAGAACAACACTTATATTTGCTCACTCTTATCTATACATATATCTATCTGGGTACATAGGTAAAGGGAACTACCTAGAAGGACATTCATCAAAGGGTTGACAATGGTTATTTAAGGGTTGGAGGGTTTGGGGTAATTTGTACATTTTGCATTTGTCTTTATTGTTTTAATATTTAACAATGAATTATATCACTTTCACAAAGAGAATAAAGGCATCAAGGAAAGGGGTGCACGCAGAGGGTAGACCCTTAGGCAGCAGGGGATTAGTAGCAAGGATGGAGGTCAGGCCATCTCCCCCCACTATACCAATATTCAAGACCCTCCATCCTCCACCCCAAAAGAAAGCTGCTTTGTGGATTAATTTATGTGATTAGAAGCATCCTCTCCCCCCCCATTTTTCCCATTGCTGGACTCTGCATATAGGTTAGGGTTCACTTAAAGCTGGGTGCTAGCACCTCACTGTAGCTCACAAGGGTCGCTGGGTTCGACAGGGGCCTCTCTTGACCTCTCCTCGGTATGTGCCAGCTCCTGCAGGGTGATGATCAGATTTTCAAACATCTGGGCCTTGTTGCTCTCATTGTCACAGGTTTCCTTTGAGTGGCCCTCTTCACCACAATATGAACAGCGAAGTGTGTGTTTTCGCTTCCTGGTTCTACGCATATTCCCAGGGCCATCATTCTTATACCCAGAACCCCCACTGGTGCAAGGAGATGGAAACTGGGAATTGTTGGGGGAATCAATGATTAGCACTTGATCCTGAGGTCTGGCCCTGCGTCTGGAGGGAGGAGAATCCGAGAATGAACGTGGAAGGTCCTGAGACTCCCCCACCAGGATCACATCCTCATCTGAGTCATCAGGGGTATCATCTATCTCAATCACGTTACAGTCTTTATTATCAATCACTATGGGTGGGGAGCCCCCAAATGCCACTGGGCTAGTTGCCCTTGCCACCACTGACTCAGATCTCTTGGCCCGCTTCTGTTTAATGAAAATGTCATCCCAATCCTCTTCCTCCCTTATCATCCTGATTAACTCCAGGAAACTGGGGAGACGCTCCTGCTCATTTGCATACATCCTGAGAAGATTCTTCAGCCTGAAGCGCAGGTCCCCATTCAGCTCTGCCCCTAAAAGGAACTGGTGCAGGCGAGACTGGTTGGCATCTTTCTGAGCTATGATCCCTGCCTGAATAGCATTCTGGAGCTGCACCTCTAAACGGATCACATAAAGGGAGGCTTTCTCCCCTTGCGCCTGCAGGGTGTTAAAAAATTTACTATGAGCAGTCACACTGCTTTCAGACTCCCCAAACACCAGTTTCATGGCGTGCAAGAAATCTGCCACGCTGAGGTTGGGGTTGGCCGCCTGCAGCAAAAGCATCACCTCCCGCGCAGGGCCCCTCAGGGTTTTAATCAAGCGCCTGAGCTTTTCCTCTTCAGACATATTCCAATCTGGCAAGATCTCATTGACTTGGATCAGCCAGTTCTCAAAAGTTTCTTCCCCCTGGGCTGGCACCACCCTCCCCGAGAACAATTTCAGGTTTCTCTCTGCCAGGATGGCCATTAAAGGACCAAGACTCCTTTCCAGAGACCTTAGCATAGAATGGGCCCAAGGTGGCAAGCATGTGTTCTGCCGCCGGCTGTTACTCATGCGCGCAATGATGCTAGTCATGACGGATGATGACTGGGTCTCTAAATGTTAACAAGATTCCCAGGCTTTTACAAAAAGCCTGATCTGCAGGCGTGCCGGGGGGTTCTGTCGTCCTCCTGTCTCAGTAGGAACTGTAAAAAAGAAACAAACGAAACAAAACAAAAAACGGGAGCAGGGGTTATTTTCTCCCTTCCTGAATATCCTACAGTACATTTTATATCTGCCCACTACCCTAAAAATATCCTCCAGGAGACTGGCAATTAATTACAACCTCACGGAGCCAGCCAGTGTCTCGTGTTAGCAGGATGCTTTTTACAGCCACTTCTATCCCTTCCCTCCGTTCCTTCAAGAGGGACGGCAACTGTTGCTTCTAAGTGTAACAGTGTATGGAGAGGATAGTGGGCTCTCAAAATAGAGCACAGCGGTCTCAGATATGTTGGAATAAATAAGATCTCATTAGCCTCTTGGTTTCCGGTCTCAACCACACCCCCTTCTAAAAGTCCACCCCCCACCCCGCCCCGCTATTTCTCAGATTCTTACAGGAGCTCAGGAACAAGTGCGCGCCTTTATTTCACTTCCAGCTTCTGCAACCGGTGGCCTCCGTGGGAAAGCTCGCCTCCGGGCTTCAACTGATCGCTGTCCACCGGGGGTCGCCGATCCAGGACCTCAGGGCGTCAAGACTGCGCCGCCGCAGAGGGCATGGAAGGGAGGGGAAGGGTCAGAAACAGCCTCATTCCTCATTCCGCTTCTTCCTCCCCACCCCGCGGCCTCCGCAGTAGCCAGGTGGAAAACTCCTTCTCCCACCTTCTGAATACAAGCCAAAGAAGGCGCCCCCCATTCCATTTCCCCCGGGGAAATCGTCGTCCTACCAGCTCTGTAATCAGCCGCACAGAATTCAAGTTCAGCTTCGGTTCTGGTGGCCTGCCACCGAGAAAGAGAATCGGAGTTGGAGACGCACACCCACATATTCCTCCCGCCGAAAGGGATGAGGAGATGCAAAAGGGGTTCAAGGCAGACAGTTTGCGATTCTCCCACCTCCCCAAAGCGCCCCTTGCCACCTCCCCCTGAAAACGCCCCCTTTCTCAATCCAGGCAAATCCTACCCATTCGGCAGCATCCAGTGGAACCCCACCTCCTCCCTCAGCGCAGCCAGGCCTCGGGAGGGCTCCTTCCCCTGCCGCGCAACCCTCGATTCCCTAAACTGGGAGCCGCCAGTCCTGGTAGGGCTTCCCCCTCCTCTCTCCGCGCGGGGCAATCTTGCCCCACTTTCTTTACCTGTGTTGGGCTGGTGGGCAGCGGACGCTCTGGCGTCGACTGCTGCGTCTCCGCTTTCGGTCTCCGCGGTCCTACAGGGGAAAAGGATGGGCGCCTCCTCAGCCGCTGAGCTAGCCGGGACCACCTGATAAAGCTGCTTTGCACTGCCGCCCTGAGACTGGTAGCCGAGTCGAGACAGCACGGTTCCCACGGCAGCCGCGGCAGCTTTTATCCTCAGCTAACAGAGACAAAAGAGCGTGACGGGCGGGCGGGCGCGGCCAATCAACCGGGCGCGGGGGCGGGCTTGCCGCGCAGCCTAGGGCTGGATACAAATGTGCGCCAGCGGTGGGGGTGGCGATAAGCAGCAGGTCCCCGCGAGGTCAAGTGCGACTTGGTTGTGGGAACTGGAGGAGTTTTCTCGAGTCTTCCCTTCTCCCTCTCTCTGTCGGCTCAACTTTGGGTCTTGGAGCCAGGTTCATTAAACATGAGGCGGAATCCAAATCAAATAAGCAATAAAAGTTCTTCACCTTTGTATTAGGGGAGTGGAAAATAAAAGCGTTAGCGTTTTCTTTGTGCAAATAACTTGCACAGACTTATTTTTATTTTTATTTTTTTTACTGTGAAGAAGGTGGTAGTACTGCGTCCATTTAACAGTGAGGGAACTTGGGCCCTCAGACTCTTTAACCAATACTCACGAAAAGATGTAGGCAAGGCTGGCTGCCTCAATCATTTTGGGGTGCTTGTTGCAAATGCAGATTCCTGGGCCTGGCCTGTGGGATATTCTGACTTACTAGGGCTAGAGTTGGGGGGTTTTGTATTTTTTTAATTGGCGTTTAGTTGCTATACGATGCTATGTTAGTCACCTCTTCATCACCAGAGTATTGAGCAGAGTTCCCTGTGTTACACAGCAGGATCTCATCAGTTGTCTATTTTATACATAGTAGTATATATATGTCAATCCCAGTCTTCCAGTTCATGCCCCCTCCTATCCCCCCTTGGTGTCCATCCATTTGTTCTGTACATCTGTATCTCTATTTCTACTTTTTAGAGGGGAAAAAAGCACTGCATTTGATTCAGAGGTATCAAGAGGATGGTGAATAATAGACCTGCTTCCAATGTATCTCTGGAAGTACTGATGCTGAAGCTGAAGCTCCAATACTTTGGCCACCTGATGTGAACAGCCAGATCACTGGAAAAGACTCTGATGCTGGGAAAGATAGAAGGCAGGAGGAGAAGGGGACAACAGAGGATGAGATGGTTGGATGGCATCACTGACTCAATGGACATGTGTTTAAGCAAGCTCCAGCAGATGGTGAAAGACAGGGAAGCCTGGCATGCTGTAGTCCATGGGGTCGCAAAGAGTCAGACATGACTGAACTGAACTTCCAGTGTATATGTTCACAGCATACCTATGCTGACATGCAACGACAGAGCAGATATTCTTCCTGGGGTCCATGATCTTCCTGAAATTGTTTGCAAAGATTTTGGACTCTGTTGGAGAAGGCAATGGTGACCCACTCCAGTACTCTTGCCTGGAGACTCCCATGGACGGAGGAGCCTGGTAGGCTGCAGTCCATGGGGCCTCGAAGAGTTGGACACGACTGAACGACTTCACTTTCACTTTTCACTTTCATGCATTGGAGAAGGAAATGGCAACCCACTCCAGTGTTCTTGCCTGGAGAATCCCAGGGATGGGGGAGCCTGGTGGGCTGCTGTCTATGGGGTCGCACAGAGTTGGACATGACTGAAGCGACTTAGCAGCAGCAGGAGACTGAATGAAAGTGAAAGTGAAAGTGAAAGTGAAAGTGAAGTTGCTCAGTTGTGTCCGACTCTTTGCAACCACATGGACTATAGCCCACCAGGCTCCTCCATCCATGGGATTCTCCAGGCAAGAATACTGGAGTGGGTTGCCATTTCCTTCTCCAGGAGATCTTCCCATCCCAGGGACTGAACCTGGGTCTCCCGCATTGTAGGCAGATGCTTTACCATCTAAGCCACCAGGGAAGTCCACCCAAATACATCAAGGCCTAAGCGCTGGAACCTTCAAATATTACCTTATAAAGTGAAAGAGTCTTTACTGTTCAGATCTGTTCAGTTCAGTTCAGTCACTCAGTCGTGTCCAACTCTTTGCAACTCCATGGACTGCAGCACGCCAGGTTTCCCTGTCCATCACCAACTCCCAGAGCTTGCTCAAACTCATGTCCATCCAGTCAGTGATGCCATCCAACCATCTCATCCTCTGTGATCCCCTTCTCCTCCTGCCTTCAATCTTTCCCAGCATCAGGGTCTTTTCCAATGAGTCAGTTCTTCACATCAGGTGGCCAAAATATTGGAGCTTCAGCTTCAGCATCAGTCTTTCCAATGAATATTTAGGACTGATTTCCTTTAGGATTGACTGGTTTTATCTTGCAGTCCAAGGGACCATCAAGAGTCTTCTCCAATGCCACAGTTTAAAAGCATCAATTCTTTGATGCTCAGCATTCTTTATGGTCCAACTCTCACATCCATACATGACTACTGGGAAAAACCATAGCTTTGACTAGACAGACCTGTGTTGACAAAGTAATGTCTGCTTTTTATTAACTTGTCTAGGTTGGTCATAACTTTTCTCCCAAGGAGCAAGTGTCTTTTAATTTCATGACTGCAGTCACCATCTACAGTGAATTTGAAGTCCAAGAATATAAGGTCTGTCTCTATTTCCATTGTTTCCCCATCTATTTGTCATGAAGTGATGGGACTAGGTGCCTTGATCTTCGTTTTTGAATGTTGACTTTTAAGTCAGCTTTTTCACTCTCCTCTTTAACTTTCATCAAGGGTCTCTTTAGTTCCTTCTTGCTTTCTGTCATGAGAGTGGTATCATCTGCATATCTGAAGTTATTGATATTTCTCCCGGCAATCTTCATTCCAGCTTGTGCTTCAACCAGCCTGGCGTGTCACATGATGTACTCTGAATATAAGTTAAATAAGCAGGGTGACAATATACAGCCTTGCTCCTTTCCCAATATGGAACCAGTCTGTTGTTCCATGTCTGGTTCTAACTGTTGCTTCTTGACCTGCATACAGGTTTCTCAGGAGGCAGGTAAGGTGGTCTGGTATTCCCACCTCTTTAAGAATTTTCTACAGTTTCTTGTGATCCACACAGTTAAAGGCTTTGGCATAGTCAATAAAGCAGAAGTAGATATTTTTCTGAAACTCTCTTGCTTTTTATATGATCCAACAGATGTTGGCAATTTGATCTCTGATTTCTCTGCCTTTTCTAAATCCATGTTGAACATCTGGAAGTTCTCAGTTCATGTGCTATTGAAGCCTAGCTTGGAGAATTTTGAGCATTACTTTGCTAGTGTGTGAGATGAATGCAATTGTGCAGTAGTTCAAACAGTCTTTGACATTGCTTTTCTTTGGGATTTAAATGAACACTGACCTTTTCCAGTCCTGTGGCCACTGCCGACTTCCAAATTTGCTGGCATATTGAGTGCAGCACTTTCACAGCATCATCTTTTAGGATTTGAAATAGCTCAGCTGGAATTCCATCACCTCCACTAGCTTTGTTTGCAGTGATGCTTCCTAAGGCCCACTTGACTTTGCACTCCAGGAGGTCTGGTTCTAGGTGAGTTATCACACCATCATGGTTATCTCTTTTGTATAGTTCTTCCGTGTATTCTTGCCACCTCTTCTTAGTATATTCTGCTTCTGTTAGGTCTATACCATTTCTGTCCTCTATTGTACCCGTCTTCGCATGAAATGTTCCCTTGGTATTTCTAATTTTCTTGAAGAGATCTCTAGTCTTTCCTATTCTATTGTTTTCCTCTATTTCTTTGCACTGATCACTGAGGAAGGCTTTCTTATCTCTCCTTGCTATTCCTTGGAACTCTGCATTCAGATGGGTATATCTTTCCTTTTCTTCTTTGCCTTTAGCTTCTCTTCTATTCTCAGCTATTTGTAAGGCCTCATCAGACAACCATATTGCCTTTTTGCATTTCTTTTTCTTGGAGATGGTCTTGATTACTGCCTCCTGTATAATGTCATGAACCTCCATCCATAGTTCTTCAGGCACTTTATCAGATCTAATCCCTTGAATCTCTTTGTCATTGCACTGTATAATCATAAGGGATTTGATTTAGCTCATACCTAAATGATCTAGTGTTTTCCCCTACTTTCTTCAATTTAAGTCTGAATTTTGCAATAAGGAGTTCATGATCTGAGCCACAGTCAACTCCCAGTCTTGTTTTTGCTGACTATATAAGAGCTTCTCCATCTTCAGCTGCAAAGAATATAATCAATCTGGTTTTGGTATTGACCATCTGGTGATGTCCATATGTAGAATCGTTTCTTGTGTTGTTGGAAGAGGGCATTTGCTATGACCTGTGCGTTCTTTTGGCAAAACTCTTTTAGCCTTTGCCCTGCTTCATTTTGTGCTCCAAGGCCAAACTTGCCTGTTACTCCAGGTATCTCTTGACTTCCTACTTTTGCATTCCAGTCCGCTGTGATGAAAAGGACATCTTTGTGTGTGTGTGTGTGTGTGTGTGTGTGTTAGTTCTAGAAGGTCTTGTAGGTCATCGTAGAACCAGTCAATTCAGCTTCTTAGGCATTAGGTGTTGGGGCATAGACTTGGGTTACTGTGATATTGAATGGCTTGCCTTGGAAACGAACAGAAATTATTCTGTCGTTTTTGAGATTATACCCAAGTACTGCATTTTGGACTCTTTTGTTGACTATGAGGACTACTCCATTTCTTCTAAGGGATTCTTGCCGACAGTACTAGATATAATGGTCATCTGAATTAAATTCACCCTTTCCAATCCATTTTAGTTCACTGATTCCTAAAATGTCAATGTTCACTCTTGTCATCTCCTGTTTGACCACTTTCAATTTACCTTGATTCATGGACCTAACATTCCAGGTTCCTATGCAATATTGTTCCTTACAGCATTAGACTTTACTTCCATCACCAGTCACATCCACAACCAGGTTGTTGTTTTTGCTTTGTCTCCGTCTCTTTATTCTTTCTGGAGCTATTTCTCCACTCTTCTCCAGTAGCATATTGGGCCACCTACTAACTGGGGAGTTCTTCTTTCAGTGTCATATCTTTTTGCCTTTTCATACTGTTCATGGGGTTCTCAAGGCAAGAATACTGAAGTGGTTTGACATTCGCTTCTCTAGTAGACCATATTTTGTCAGAACTCTCCACCATGGTCCCTTCTGTCTCAGGGAGCCCTACATGGCATGACTGATCGTTTCATTGAGTTAGTTAAGGCTGTGGTCCATGTGATCAGTTTGGTTAGTTTTCTGTGATTGTGGTTTTCATTCTGTCTGCCCACTGATGGATAAGGATAAGAGGCTTATGGAAGTTTCCTGATGGGAGAGAGTGACTGTGGGGGAAACTGGGTCTTGTTCTGATGGATGGAACCATGCTCAGTAAATCTTTAATCCAATTTTCTGTTGATGGGCAGGGCTTGTATCCTCTCTGTTGTTTGGGCCAAACTACGGTAGGGGTAATGACGGTAATGGTGACTTCCTTCAACGGAAGGAGAATCCCATGGACAGAGGAGCCTGGAGGGCTACAGTCCATGGAGTCACAAAGAGCCGGACATGAATGAGCATGCATATGTGCATCTCCAAATACAGTCACATTCTGAGGTGCTAGGGCTTAGGTCTTCCACATATGAATTTTGGGAAGATGCAGTTCAGCTCACAACACTCTCTTTTCCCTTACTTCTGATTCTGGGAAAGTATGTCTACTTTCCTTCATGTAGATTGTGATTAGGAGGTCCCTGTGGCACTGTGGGGGTCAAGGTGGAGGCAGCATGTGCTGCACAAGTGGACTGCCCAAGGACAATATTGTTGCTGTTGATCTTGTTCTTGGCTTTTCTTGCTTGGAAGCAAGTGAACGGTCCGATGTCTTTTGGCTGCTGTGGGGTTCCTCTTTAGCCTGCCAAGGTACTTCATCTGCTCCTTTCTGCTTTCTTATTCCCAATCCTAATAGTTAGAATGCTTTGGAATAGACAGTTCCAATTTGGAGATGAGGCATCTTCCAACTCAGGAGTGTGGCCTTTATCTTGTGGACAGAACAGTAGGGTGCTGGTGGTGGAGAGTGAAGGGTGGTGGAGGAAGAGAGAAGGTAGGTTGGTCACCTGGCAGGGTCGAGGGTAATGCTGGCATTAGCTTGTGGGTTACCTTCAGACTCTCCCTTCAGCTTCCCAGTGCTGTGAAATCTGACCCTAATCTCTCACCACACCCTTGTTCTGAATTTCTTATTAATTGATGAATTAATTTTCATTTTTGGTTGTGCTGGATCTTTCTTGCTTTGCACAGGCTCTCTCTAGTTGTGGCAAGAGAAGGCTACTCTTCATTGCAGTGCATGGGCTTCTCATTGTGATGGCTTCTCTTGTTGCAGAGCACAGGCTCTAGGGCATGTGGGTTTCAGTAGTTGTGGCACACAGGCTCAGTAGTTGTGGCATGGGCTTAGTTACTCTATGGCATATGGAATCTTCCTGGACCAGGGATCAAACCCATGTCCCCTGCATTGACTGACAGATTCTTATCCACTGTACCACCAGGGAAGTCCCTTTGTTCTGAATTTGAATAGCTTTGAGGTAGAAATTACTAGGCAGTCAGTGTAGAACTCTGAGACCTCTGTCTTGTGTTCTGTAAACATCCCACTCCATTGTCCTGAATTCCAGAATGTGTCTTTAATCTGATAAATAATCAGCACTCAGATCCAGGGAAGGGCAGTAATTAAATTCTGTTCCATAGACTTCCCTGGTGGCTCAGATGGTAAAGCATGTGTCTACAATGTGGGAGACCCGGGTTTGATCCCTGGGTTAGGAAGATCCCCTGGAGAAGGAAATGGCAATCCACTCCAGGACTATTGCTTGGAAAATCCCATGGACAGAGGAGCCTGGGAGGCTACAGTTCATGGGGTCGCAAAGAGTCGGACATGACTGAGAGACTTCACTTCACTTCACTTCACTTCCATATGCTTGAGGGAAAAACAACTGGTGATCATTAGTCTTAAGCCCATACATCTGGTCCATGGGAAAATGGCCAGAAGGTATGAAAAAGGGTGGAGACTTAATCCAAGGATCAAGAGAGGCCATAAAGAAGTTAAGTATTTTGACCTTTAAATTGATTGGTTAGAAATAATGTGATTTAAGGAAGGATATAAAAACTGCTGTAAGTCCCACCTTGGGGGGGACTCTTAACCTCCTCTGAGTGTCTATGCTGAGAACTTTGTACTTTCCTCCTCTTTAATAAATCCTATTCACTTGCTACCATGAGTGTCTGAGTGTTCCTGGATTCCATTCCTTGGCTCTGCAGATAAAAACTCGGATTCCCATCTCAGCTTCATCACCAAATCAGGTGACCTGCAGTTGGACATGGTGGCATCATAGATGCCAAAAGACAGACTGGACTTCAGAGATCTGGCAAAATGTTGGGAGAAAATGGATTGTGTATCATGGTGCCTGGGTGGGGTCATTAGAACAAAGACGGGGTCGCTCCATGTAGCGCTAGGAGAAGCATGTTGGTTATTGAGCAGCATGGTCTCCGGTCTTATCTCTGGTCTCATGTTGCTAGGTGTCAAGGGACACTTTCAATTGCAAAGATTCAGGCTCTGGTGGCTTGGAGGAAGCCATATTTTATTTTCCAGCATTTAAAACCTGAAGGTTAGGAGCTAAAGCTTTCAGTTGAAACAGTATAAGCTACTTTTGATGGCCTTACTCCTCTCTGTTACCTGTCTACTTTCATCTGTTACCTGTTTAAGCTTCTCCTGAAACTTTGTTGAGATAGACACTGTTCCCTCATCAAAGGACTGAGAGCATACAGGCACTTCACACCAGGGCTTCAACTCAGCCCTGGAAGTTAAAGCCGGGGTGAGGGTGCTTACAGGAGATCCTGCCTATCTGGGACCCTGAGGGCAGCATATTTCATGAAAATCTTCAACAAGAGGGTGAAATAAGATATTTTTAAAAAAACATAAACTAAGGGGGTTTGTTACCAGCAGACTGCACTAATGGAAATTTTAAAGGATGTACTTCAGGAGGAAAATGATTTGGGAAGAACTAAATGCAGGAAAGAATGAAGAGCAAGAAAAGCGATAGTATGTAGACAGTGTAAGGGAACATTGACGACAGAAGGAATCATAAAAAAGTCTATGCTGTTTTTTTAAAAAATAAACTTTAAGTACCATACAGTAAGAAAAGACGTCAGAAGGGGCATAAATGGAGTTCAACTTTTCTAAGAGACTTGTATCATATCGGAAGTGATTTAGGTATTTATTAAATTTATACTTTGATAAGGTAGTTATCTATGTAAGAATTAATAGGATGTAACTATTAAAATGTGGGGTCGCTAAGAGTCAGACACGACTGAGCGACTTCACTTTCACTTTTCACTTTCATGCATTGGAGAAGGAAATGGCAACCCACTCCAGTGTTCTTGCCTGGAGAATCCCAGGGACGGGGGAGCCTGGTGGGCTTCTGTCTATGGGGTCGCACAGAGTCGGACATGACTGAAGCGACTTAGCAGCAGCAGCAACTATTAAAATAATAGCAACAGGGAATTCCCTGGGGGGGGGGTGTCCAGTGATTAGGACTCTGAGCTCTCATTGGGCAGGGTTCAAGTTTGATTCCTGGTCAGGGAACCAAGGTATCACAAGCCACATGGCGTGACCAAAATTAATAATAATAATAGTGACAGAATAATTGAATAAAAAAATTCTGAGTCAATTTTTTTAAGTCAAGAAAGAAAAGGTTAAAATAATAGAAGGAAAAAAGATAGATTAAAACTATACGAGTACAGAAACCCAAATATATTAATAATTTTATAAATGTTTCTGTATTACATGCTCAAGTTAAAAAATATTGTCAGATGGAACTACTAAATACACCCATATGCTTTTCAGGAGAGATTAATCCAAAATATAAGGATACAGATAGGTTGACAAAAAAAGATGGAGAGAGACAAATCATACAAATAACATTTAAGTGATAGAAAACTTGTACAGCTGTGTTCGTATCAGACAAAATACACTTAAAAGCAGAAAGCATTATTAGAGATAGAAGGTTATTTTTAGTGATAAAAGGTTCAATTCACTAGGAATGATTTTGCACTTATAATAAAATTCCAAAATACATGAAGGAAAAGTTAACTTATGTAAAGAAGAAATAGATACCACTCATAGTTGATCAAGGAGAGGAAAATAATTGTCTCTGAGGATATAGAATATATATATATATATTATATTTGAATATAATTAATAAATTTGAGCTAATAGCCAATGTATAGAACAATGCCCACCAACGACTATAGAATACACATATAGAACATTTGTAAAATTTGAGCTTGTACTAGGACAGAAAGCAAGTCTCAATACACTTCAAAAATTGAAATCTGATCATAATGCAAATAAATTACAAATCAATAAATAGAAAAAATAACTGGAAAACCTCTATGTTTAGAAATTAAGATACTGACTCTGAAATAACAGATTGGTCAAAGAAGAATCATAGTGAAATTACAAAAATTTGTAGTCGAACAATAATGAAAATACTCACATCAAAACTTGTGGCATGTAGCTAAAACAGTGCTTAGAAGGAAAAGTATCTTTTGACAATGATGAAAGGTTAAAAGTTCATGAGGTATCTATTTCAAGACTTAAGAAAGCAAAAAGTATAAGCCCAACAAAATTAGGGCAACATGAAATGATAAAAATAAGAATATAAATTAATGAAATAGAAAGCAATAAAGACAACAAGTCAAGAATGTCCTATCTTGAACTGGAGTTCTAGCCGGGGAAATCAGACAAGAAAAAGAAGTACACAGTGCTGGACTGGAAAAAAAAAAAGTAAAACAATCTTTATTTATAGAGGACATTATTTTGCATATAGAAAAGACTACAGAAACCATTTAAAAAAAAACTTCTAGAGTGAATAAATTAGTTCAGCGTGATTGTAAGATGTAAGATCAAGCCTGGGTGCTTGGTATACTGGGCAAGTTCATATAGTATACATAAATGGCACATATAGTTCATATATAGTTCACATATAGTTCATATATAGTTCACATATAGTTCATATAGTACAAATAAACCCACTCCAATATTCTTGCCTGGAAAATCCCATGGACAGAGGATCCTGGTGGGCAACAGTCCTTGGGGCTGCAAAGAGTTGGACACGACTGAGTGACTGAGCATACACTCTTTCAGAGAAAACTTTAGTCTCTTTCATTCAGTAGACAAGTGTTCTTAGAAGTTGCTTAAATCATAATGTAGACATTTCTCCAGGGATGGTATAGAAATGGCCAATAAACACATGAAAAGATGCTCAACATCATTAACCATAAGGGAAATGCAAATCAAAACCACAATGAGATACCACTTAATACCTACTAAGGTATCTGTAATAAAAAAGAGACAAGTGTTGGCAAGGATATGGAGAGATTTGAATCCTCAAATATTGCTGGTGGGAATATAAAATAGATGAATACCTGAGAGAAATGGAAATGTATATCAATATAAAAACTTGTACACAAATGTTCATAACAGCACTATTAGCTCCCAAAATGGAAACAACCCAAATGTCCATCAACTGATGACTAGTTAAGAGGAAGGAAGTTCCGATATATGTTACAATATGGATAAAACTTGGGGACATTATCCTAATCCATGAAATAAGCCAGTCACAAAAAGGTCACGTATTGTATGACTCCATTTATAGGAAATGTTCAGAACAGGCAAATGTAAAGAGGCCAAAAGTAGATCAATGGTTGCTAGGAGTTGATGGAGGAGGAAAAAGGGGGAGACTGTCAATGGGTACAGACTTTCTTTCTTTCTTTTCTTTTTTTTTTGGCCATGCTAGGCAGCATGCAGGATCTTAGTTCCCAGACCAGGGATAGAACCCATGCCCTTTGCAGTGGAATATAGAGTCTTAACCACTGGACTGCCAGGGAATTTCCCATGGTTTCTTTTTGTGAATATAAAAATATTTGCTGATATAAAAATATTCTAAAATGATTGTGATGATGATTGCACAACTCTGAATTATTTTTAAAAACATTGAATTGTACACCTTAGAAGAACAAATTTTATGGATGCACACTGTAGCACAATAAAGCTGTTTAAAAAAAAAGAATACTTGTGGTATGGATCCATTTATATAAAGCTCAAACACAGGTGGGACTATATTGTTCAGACATGTATTCAGAGATGATAAAACTAAAAGAAAGCAAGCAAATATTAAATATATACATATTAAATAAAGTCAGGACAGTGGTTACCCTGCAGGTGAGGGTGGAGTTTTGATTGAAAAGAAACCTCCAGCAGGCTTCCCCAGTATTTTATTCCTGACCTTGATTGGTGGTTACATAGGCATTTTTTTTTCTGTTTGTTAAAATGTACATATGTGTTCTGTGCACATTTCTATATAAATGTCCTATTTTGGATAAAACAATAAAATTAAATTCATTCACATAAGTGTATGTGGACTACACCAAACTGTTAAAATGTTGGACTGAGCCAAGTTATTCATTCCAGATATTTAAAGAAAAGAATTTCTGATATTTGGCATAACTAATACAATTTTGTAAAGTTTAAAAATAAAATAAAATAATAAAAAAAGAATTTCTGTATTAACTGTCAGTGAGAGTCTAAGACTTCATAGAGGTGGACAGGAAATAGGGCAGAGGAAGAAAGAAGAGGATTTGACTTTCTTAAGAAGTACTACTCCTTGGGGTCCTGAGCAATGCACTGAAGATGGGGTAATTGTGGTAAAGTATCCAGACTCTGCAGCCAAAGCAACTAGGTTCAAATTCTGCAACTGCTACTTAGTTTCTGACTCCTCCTCTGTCTTAGTTTTCACATCTGTCAAGGGAGTTTATAATCCCATCTTGCTTTAAATGTTATCGTGAGGATTAAAGGAGACTACCCTTGTAAGGTCTCGTGTGTTCGGTAACTATCATCTGTTACTATTTCTTCCTAAAACTCTTAATAGGGCTTCCCAGGTGGCACAGTGGTCAAGAATCTCCCTGTCAGTGCAGGAGACACTGACAGGGTCAGGAGACTTCCCTGGGTCAGGAAGATCCCCTGGAGGCAGAAAGGGCAACCTGCTCCAGTATTCTCATCTGGAGAATCCCAAGGACAGAGGAGCCTGGCGGGCTACAGTCATGGGATTGCAGAGAGTCAGACACAACTGAGCGACTGAGCACACACAAGTTCTTAATAAGGTGAATAAGTTCATTCTGAGTCCCTGTTTTATGTCTATGAGATACACAAAAATAAGTTCTTGCACTTCTCCACTTGGAGCCCTGTCCCTTTTCTATTGACAAGGTGATGCCCCACAGGTATTAAATATCCAGTGTCCTCATGCTACTATGTTTTCCCTCACGCAGCCCTCTTGGTACCAATCATGAAAAGAATGAAAGCTGCCATTCATTGAGGGTTTTGATGTCCTTGGTACTATCTTCTACAGGCACATTCTCAGCTTGATCTTTGACTTCACCCCTGCGTTTAGTGACTATTTTTTCTTGGGGAAAAATATATGTTAATGGCTGTAAAGTTTTCTTATCTAGGCCATAAGGCAAATCCAACTACAGGAATGGGCATAATTACCGTTGGAGTTTCCTTTCTCAGAATTCTTCTAAGGCCAACTCAAACCCAGTCTCAAAATTGTGTGGGAAGGAGCCCATCTGCCATTGCTGTGCATAAGGCATGGTTGTGATCACTGGGGGCAAGAGCAAGGGCACGGCAGAAACTGGAGCTCTTTGTTCCTGAGGATGTTTCCAATGTTCTGAGGAATTAGCTAAGGACTCTTACTTTTGGTGGGTTCCAGCCTGTACTGAGGCCCTGAGGCTGTTCTATCTCTCTCACAATTACATTGCTGGGACAGAGTGGCTATCCTTCAAATCCAGGCAATTTTTTTCAATGCTCTGTGACATTTAAAGAAGCAGATGGAACAACTTGTCAGATGTTTGTCTGAAGCTGCTCACCTGAGCCCCCAAATCCTTCCCCTCAGCCAACAGATTTTTCATAAAGGAACACCAATCTCTCTGGATCACCACCCTTTGCATCCGTACACCCGTAGGTGCTGAGGCCATTTCTGGATTCAGAACCTTTGGGTAGGCTCTTTTATACCACCCTCTGCCCCTTGTAATTCTATCACAGTTAGAAAGAATAGAACTAGTTTGTGGAATGATTTTGATTTATTCAAAGTTTCCATGAGAGCAGATGGAATTGACTATCTTCTCTGCTATAGCTACAGTGCCCAGCTTTGCACCTGCCACAAAGCAAATACTCAATCAGTATTTGTCAAAGAATGAATGAATGAACAAGAGAGAGCAAAGTAGAAATGAATAAATGTAATGTTCTCAAACTTTTGCAGAGCTGTCATACAGAAGACAGAGGATTTTTTTAAATTAACTGTTTATTTTGAAATAATTTCAAAGTTACAGAATAGTTACAAGAATATTACAAAGAATTTTCATATGCTATATTATACAGATCCCACCAATTTAAACCATTTTGACATTTTATCACTCTTGCTACTTTTTTCTGAACTAGGTCTGTTAAACATACCATGTTACTTTATTTCTTAACATTTTAGTGCATAATTTCAAAGGACAAGGACATTTCCATAGATAATCACAGTCCAGTTATCAAATTCAGTAAGTTTAATGTGATACACTATTGCAGTTCTTATTCTAGTTTTTCCAATTGTAAGGGAAGATTTTTTTTTTCCATTTGGTTCCCCAAGGCAGAAGGAAGATTAAGAGGTAGACATATGAGGAATGTAATTTTTGGCTATATAATATAAAGATTGTAGAATGGTATACCAATGAATAAAATGGCCTTTCTCTAAAGATAGGGAATGCTCTGTTGTTGGAGGTATTTAGGTAGAGACTAGATGACCTGTTAGGAATGAAGGAAGAGGAGATGACTTTTGAACATGAGCTACAGAACAAGCTTCTATGTACTTCTCTAAACTAGATGACTTACATGCAATATACTGGGCTTGATTCTTTTTTTCCACTTACCATTTCTTTTTTTTTTTTTTTAAGTTTTTTGATGTGGACCATATTTAAAGTCTTTATTGAATTTGTTACAATATTGTTTCTGTTTTATTTTTTGTTTTGTTTTTGTTTTGTTTTTGTTTTTGGCTGAGAGGCAGGTAAAATCTTTGTTCCCCAACCACGGATTGAACCCATCCCCCCTGCATTGGAAGGGGAATCTTAACCACTAGACCACCAGGAAAGTTCCTCATTTAGCATTTCTAGTGTCAGAGTTGGCCCTATGTGTAGCTCTAGTAGCCAGCCTCTTCCATGACATGGTGTTGAAGCAACCTCAGTGTTCCATTAGGCTGAAACTATTTCCTCTGACATGTTCTATAAATAGGTCAGCCCTGAAATAATAATACTAATGAAAGGTTGCTGCTACAAGCTGTGAATGACGCCAGGATTCTTGGCCTCCAGAGGAGAGGAATTTGATCTAGGGCCAGTGACAAGACTTGATCACTCAGACCTTTTGTGTAGCAAAGTTTTATTAAAGTATAAAGAGATAGTGAAGGCTTCTGACATAGACATCAGAAGGGGAGAGAGAGAGTGCCTCCTTGCTAGTTTTTAGAAAGAAGTTATTTCCCTATTACTACTAAGTCACTTCAGTCGTGTCCGACTCTGTGTGACCCCATAGACAGCAGCCCACCAGGCTCCCCCGTCCCTGAGATTCTCCAGGCAAGAACACTGGAGTGGGTTGCCATTTCCTTCTCCAATGCATGAAAGTGAAAAGTGAAAGTCAAGTCGCTCAGTCGTGTCTAACCCTCAGCGACCCCATGGACTACAGCCTTCCAGGCTCCTCCGTCCATGGGATTTTCCAGGCAAGAGTACTGGAGTGGGGTGCCATTGCCTTCTCCATATTTACCTATTATCAAGTTGAAAATTTGAGAAAGGAAATGCCTCAAAATTGAGAGAGTTGCACCAGGCCCCTCCCCCACAATATGCATTTTGAGATAGTATTGGCACAAGGTGAGTCATCCCAGGCCATAAAACAATTGACATGAATTTTGAAGAAAGGCAGATTTCCAAGCAAATACATAGTTCATTAAAAACATAGCTTAAGGAAGACATTTCCATGGGATAAACACGTTGATTAGCTCAACGTTTGAGATAAAGTTAAGCTCAAGTGGAACCAGATAACCACAATGGTATGATCACTCACCTAGAACCAGACATCCTAGAGTGTGTGAAGTCAAGTGGGCCTTAGGAAGCATCACTATGAAGAAAGCTAGTGGAGGTGATGGAATTCCAGTTGAGTTATTTTATATCCTAAAAGATGATGCTGTGAAAGTGCTGCACTCAATATGCCAGCAAATTTGGAAAACACAGTAGTGGCCATAGGACCAGAGGAGGTCATTTTTCATTCCAATTCCAAAGAAAGGCAACGCCAAAGAATGTTCAAACTTTTGCACAATTGCACTCCTCTCACACACTAGCAAACTAATGCTCAAAATTCTCCAAGCTAGCCTTCAACAGTACGTGAACCGAGAACTTCCAGATGTTCAAGCTGGATTTAGAAAAGGCAGAGGAACCAGAGATTAAATTGCTAACATCCATTGGATCATTGAAAAAGGAAGAGGGTTCCAGAAAAACATCTACTTCTGCTTCATTGACTATGCCAAAGCCTTGACTGTGTGGATCACAACAAACTGTGGAAAATTCTTAAAGAGATAGGAATACCATCTGCCTCCTGACCTGCCTCCTGAGAAATCTGTATGCAGGTCAAGAAGCAAAAGTTAGAACTGGACATGGAACAATGGACTGGTTCCAAATTGGGAAAGGAGCACCTCAAGTCTATATATTGTCACCCTGCTTATTTAATTTATATGCAGAGTACATCATGTGAAATGCTAGGCTGGATGAATCACAAGCTGGGATCAAAATTGCCGGGAGAAATATCAATAACCTCAGATATGCAAATGACACCACCCTTATGGCAGAAAGCAAAAAGGAACTAAACAACCTCTTGATGAACATGAAAGAGGAGAGTGAAAAAGCTGGCTTAAAACTCAACATTGAGAAAACTAAGATCATGGCATCTGGTCCTATCACTTCATGGCAAATAGATGGGGAAACAGTTGTAACAGTGACAGACTTTATTTTCTTGGTCTCCAAAATCACTGCAGATGGTGACTGCAGCCATGAAATTAAAAGATGCTTGCTCCTTGGAAGAAAAGCTATGACCAACCTAGACAGCATAGTAAAAAGCAGGGACATTACTTTGCCAATAAAGGTCCATCTAGTCAAAGCTATGGTTTTTCCAGTAGTCATGTATGAATGTGAGAGTTGGACCATAAAGAAAGCTGAGCATCAAAGAATTGATGCTTTTGAACTGTGGTGTTGGAGAAGACTCTTGAGAGTCCCTTGGACTGCAAGGAGATCCAATCAGTCAATTCTAAAGGAAATCAGACCTGAATATTCATTGGAAGGACTGATGCTGAAGCTGAAGTTCCAATACTTTGGCCACCTGATGTGAAGAACTGACTTATTGGAAAAGACCCTGATGCTGGGAAAGATGGAAGGCAGGAGGAGAAGGGGACGACAGAGGATGAGATGGTTGGATGTCATCACTGACTCAATGGACATGAGTTTGAGCAAGCTCCAGGAGTTGGTGATGGATGAGGAAGCCTGGTGTGCTACAGTCCATGGGGTCGCAGAGTCAGAAACAACTGAGCGATGAATTGAAGTGAACTGATGACAATACAGGATTAGAAGAGAAAAGAAAAAGAAATGCCTGCCACTTGCAGTTTTATTTTCTCCTGCTGCTTGGGGACTTCTGGCCTCCCTACTTGCAGCTATTAACACTCTCACTAACACGTTCCATGTGCTTAAGGCCAGGCATTGGTGTAACTGGTTTGGATATGTTAATTCATTATGTTTCCAAAACCGCCCCCCCATACATGATACAGTTCTTATTATTAGCCCTATTTTAACAACAATGAATCTGAAGTTCAGACAGATTTTGATATCTTAATTTGATTCAAGTTCAATGTGCTAGAACACTTAAGACATTATGTTCTAGTCCAAGTGAGAGTATATGGAGATTTAAAAAATTGGTTTAATTCTTAGAAAAATAAAAATGAAAGAAAGAAGTAAAAATCTAGTATTTCAAGACTTCAAGAAAATTAATATTTCTTTATCTACTTATATCTATTCTTTTCTGAAAGGGGCAGCCTAATCTGTAGTTACTTTTTATCTCTACTATGTTTCCTGATTTTCTGATTGTTGCTGTAATTATTATTTTGATTTTAGACACATACTTTTCACTTTAATTGACATGCCAGCTCAGGATTAAAGGTTCTCCTAAGGATTGTCTGTGTAAAGCTTGGGATCTCCCTACTGCACTATCATTCTAGAAGACAGAAGAACCAGGAAAATGGCTCCTTATTTGCCCAGCCTTATGGGTTCCATATTTTTCAGAACAGTTAACTCCTGGCTAATTCCACTAATCCTTCAAATTTCAGCTTAAATGTTACATCCTTAGAAAAGTTTTTGCTACCCTTCAAGACTAGGTCAGATTACCTTGTTACCTGCTCTCACTGCATCATGAAACTTTCCTTCATAGCAATGATCACATTTATATGATTATTTTTCTCTCTTTATGGTTAGACTGTAATACAACTTTTGAGGGGCCCCATTTGTTTAAGTATTTACTGGTATTATTATGAATAACAAGCTCTCTGTTAAATTCAAACCTTTCATTTTTTATTTTACCTATTTACTATTTGGTGGAGAAGGCAATGGCACCCCACTCCAGTACTCTTGCCTGGAAAATCCCATGGATGGAGGAGCCTGTTAGGCTGCAATCCATGGGGTCGCTAAGAGTCGGACACGACTGAGCGACTTCACTTTCACTTTTCACTTTCAGGAATTGGAGAAGGAAATGGCAACCCACTCCAGTGTTCTTGCCTGGAGAATCCCAGGGATGGGGGAGCCTGGTGGGCTGCTGTCTATGGGGTCACACAGATTCGGACACGACTGAAGTGACTTAGCATAGCATAGCATTTACTATTTGGAGCTGCACTGCACAGCATGTGGGATTACTTCCCCTACCAGGGATCAAACCCACTGCCTTGGAACCATGGAGTCTCAACCACTGGACTACCAGGGAAGTCCCAGGGTCCCATCTGTTTTTGCTTCTCAGTGTATCCTCAGCACCTAGCACACTATCAGTTCAGTCACTTCAATCACTCAGTCGTGTCTGACTCTTTGCTACCCCATGGACTGCAGCACACGGCTTCCTTGTCCATCACCAACTCCCGGAGCTTACTCAAATTCATATCCATCGAGTCAGTGATGACATCCAACCATCTCATCCTCTGTCATCCCTTTCTTCTCCCACCTTCAATCTTTCCCAGCATCAGGGTCTTTTCTAGTGAGTCAGTTCTTCACATCAGGTGGCCAAAGTATTGGAACTTCAGCTTCAGCATCAGTCCTTCCAATGAATATTCAGGTCTGATTTCCTTTAGAATTGACTGATTGGATCTCCTTGCAGTCCAAGGGACTCTCAAGAGTCTTCTCCAACACCACAGTTCAAAAGCATCAATTCTTTGATGCTCAGCTTTCTTTATGGTCCAACTCTCACATTCATACATGACTACTGGAAAAACCATAGCTTTGACTAGATGGACCTTTATTGGCAAAGTAATGTCCCTGCTTTTTAATATGCTAAGTTGGTCATAGCTGTTCTTCCAAGGAGCAAGCATCTTTTAATTTCATGGCTGCAGTCACCATCTGCAGTGATTTTCAGTTCAGTTCAGTTCAGTCACTCAGTCGTGTCCAACTCTTTGCGACCCCATGAATTGCAGCATGCCAGGCCTCCCTGTCCATCACCAACTCCCGGAATTCACTTAAACTCACGTCCATCGAGTCGGTGATGCCATCCAGCCATCTCATCCTCTGTCGTCCCCTTTTCTTCCTGCCCCCAATCCCTCCCAGCATCAGAGTCTTTTCCAATGAGTGAACTCTTTGCATGAGGTGGCCAAAGTACTGGAGTTTCAGCTTTAGCATCATTCCTTCCAAAGAACACCCAGGACTGATCTCCTTTAGAATGGACTGGTTGGATCTCCTTGCAGTCCATGGGACTTTCAAGAGTCTTCTCCAACACCACAGTTCAAAATCATCAGTTCTTTGGTGCTCAGCTTTCTTCATAGTCCAACTCTCACATCCATACATGACCACTGGAAAAACCATAGTCTTGACTAGACGGACCTTTGTTGGCAAAGTAATGTCTCTGCTTTTGAATATGCTATCTAGGTTGGTCATAACTTTCCTTCCAAGGAGTAAGCGTCTTTTAATTTCATGGCTGCAATCACCATCTGCAGTGATTTTGGAGCCCAAAGAAATACAGTCTGACACTGTTTCCACTGTTTCCCCATCTATTTCCCATGAAGTGATGGGACCAAATGCCATGATCTTAGTTTTCTGAAGCAGTGATTTTGGAGCCCCCCAAAATAGAGTCTCTTACTGTTTCTATTGCTTCCCCATCTATTTGTCATGAAGTGATAGGACCAGATGCCATGATCTTAGTTTTCTGAATGTTGTATTTTAAAGCAACTTTTTCACTCTTCTCTTTCACTTTCATCAAGAAGCTCTTTAGTTCTTTGCTTTCTGCCATAACAGCAACATCATCTGCATATCTGAGGTTATTGCTATTTCTCTCTTGATTCCAGCTTGTGCTTCATCCAGCCCGGCATATTGCATGATGTACTCTGCATATAAGTTAAATTAGCAGGGTGACAATATGCAGCTTTGATATACTCCTTTCCCAATTTGGAACCAGTCTGTTGTTTCATGTCCAGTTCTAACTTTTGCTTCTTGGCCTGCATACAGATTTCTCAGGAGGCAGGTCAGGTGGTCTGGTATTCCCATCTCTTGAAGAATTTTCCAGTTTGTTGTGATCCACACAGTAAAAGGCTTTGGCGTAGTCAATAAAGCAGAAGTAGAGTTTTTTCTGGAACTCTTGTTTTTTTGATGATACAACACATGTTGGTAATTTGATGTATAGCACGCTATAGCCCATTTGTTGACTGAATGAATGAAAAGATGAAGGTCCAGTTCTGTTACTGAAAAGGAGACTGGCAAAAGAAAACATTCAAGTGGAGCCCCTGAATGCTAAATGTGGGATATTCTACAACAGTATTAAAAATCAGGGCCAGCCAGTGACTCAGTCAAAATCAAGAATTCGATGGGTCCCATAAGGAGTTGCGGTCCAGGCTAGCATTTTGGTCAGTAGCTACAAGACAGCAAGGGCAGCATGAAAGATCTCAATTTAGTGCTGTGATGCCAGACTGGAAGCAATCTGTGGTCAAGGTCAAGCCCTTTAAGAAAGAAATGATACTACGGAACATCTGCCCCCAGATTTCTTCCCTGGTGACAGAGACATAGATCTGGCGGAAAAGAATTTGAAGGGGAATTCCCCGGCCGTCAAGTGGTTAGGACTTGAGGATTTCGCCGCTGAGGACCTGGGTTCAGTCCCCATGGGGGAACTTAAATCCCTCAAGCCACGTGGTAGAGCCAAAAAATAATAAATTGAGGAAGAACTGTAAAAGACTTTTGAGAGGCGAGGTTTTTCTTGCTGTCTCAAAATACGTCCCCTCTCACTAAGAGGTTTCCACAAAGCCGCCGTTACAGTTTCTCCATACAGCCCCCAGAGGGCAGCAGTGCGTTAGTCTTCAGCTGGAAGGTCCTGCCTAGCGCTCTGACTCTCCGACTGTCCCATGACTGCCCCACAGTAAGCTTCGGTTTGGAGTTTCTTCACCCTGTGCCTAGAAGGCTTGCAATGTGTCTTCTCCTGGGAGTGCCCCCCATCGGTCTTCCTGGTGTTATGCTTCGGAGACCCCAACTCTTGAAGTCACTCTCCTCTCACTGTCACCCCCGAGTGCCCTCCACCCTGATAGAAATCATGACCCAATGGTTCCAACAATCCATGTCAACATGTCCAAGACAGAATTCCTATTTCTCGTCTGCCCCATCCCCCACCCCCACTCAAGCCTGCACATTTATCATCTTTTGTTTGTTTTGGCCGTGCCGCACTGCATGCGGGGATCTCAGTTCCCCCGACCTGGGATGGCACCCACATTCCTGGTTTGAAGTGTGGCGTTTTAACCACTGGACCACCTGGGATGTCCTGTCTGTCATCTTAGACACCTTCCATCCATTCTTGGTGAGTCCACCTCTAAAATATTTCAGATTTGCACCCTGTTCTCCAATTTCTCTGGCACAGGAGATCCTCGCACCTCTTGCCTGAGCTCCTATCTCATCTGTTTGTCTCCATCATCTCGCCTCCACAGTCCATCCTGGCACCATGATCTCTGCCTTCACTCCAACTTCTCCAAGGATAAGAGTGTCCCTTTTGATAATCTCTTCAAATTCTACTCACACTTCAAAATGCAGATCAACCAGTACTTTCTTTAAGAAATTTTTCTAGCTCTCCTCCCAGCCACATAACCCATATCACTCTATACCTTGCCTGTCTACAGCACTTTATTTGGACCTCTTTTTCTAGCTCTAATTTTTAGCATTCTGCCTTGTATAATATTTATTATTTATATAGATGAATATTTCCTTCTATTCCTTAGCCCAGGAGGGCAACTGTGTGGCACAAATTCTTCATCTCATCCCCCTGCAGCACCCAATAAGAGACATCATTATTAGATCCTAGCTGTAATCCTACTGGGTCCAAATTCTATCTCAAAATCCTACTTGAAACAGTACTCTAGTCAGAACCGGTCACAAGATGAAACAAATTTCCATCACTGCCCCAGACTATGAAAAACATTAAGACAGAAAACATATGCTATTCTTCCTTGAATAATAGCATCTTAAATATAATCTATACTCATTTAAAGACTTCTTGAATGAATGAATTTAAAAAAGTGGAATGCAGCAGACCCTGGCAGCAGGAATGCTGTTCCCAGACTCCATGGTTCAATTTAATCACTTCTTTTTTTTCACTCCAATATATCTGCTCTATCCTGCTGGTATATCCTAAATTATTGCCAAATTCAGACTGAAATGGAAGAAAGTGGAGAAAACCACTAGACCATTCAGGGATGACCTAAATAAAATCCCTTATGACTATACAGTGGAAGTAAGAAATAGATTTAAGGGGCTAGATCTGATAGATGGAGTGCCTGATGAACTATAGACGGAGGTTCATGACATTGTACAGGAGACAGTAATCAAGACCATCCGCAAGAAAAAGAAATGCAAAAAAGCAAAATGGCTGTCTGAGGAGGCTTTACACGTACCTGTGAAAAGAAGGGAAGCGAAAAGCAATGGAGAAAAGGAAAGATATACCCATTTGAATGCAGAGTTCTAAAGAATAGCAAGGAGAGATAAGAAAGCCTTCCTCAGAAATCAATGCAAAGAAATAGAGGAAAACAATAGAACGAGAAAGACTAGAGATCTCTTCAAGAAAATTACAGATACCAAGGGAACATTTCATGCAAATATGGGCTCGGTAAAGGACAGAAATGGTATGGACCTAACAGAAGCAGAAGATATTAAGAAGAGGTGGCAAGAATACACAGAAGAACTATACAAAAAAGATCTTCACGACCCAGATAATCACGATGGTGTGATCACTCACCTAGAACCCACCATCCCTGAGTCCGAAGTCAAGTGGGCCTTAGGAAGCATCACTACGAACAAAGCTAGTGCAGGTGATGGAAATCCAGTTGAGCTATTTCAAATCCTAAAAGATGATGCTGTGAAAGTGCTGCACTCAACATGCCAACAAATTTGGAAAACTCAGCAGTGGCCACAGGACTGGAAAAGGTCAGTTTTCATTCCAATCCCAAAGAAAGGCCATGCCAACAAATGCTCAAACTACCACACAATTGCACTCATCTCACACACTAGTAAAATGATCCTTAAAATTCTCCAAGCCAGGCTTCAGCAATACGTGAACCATGAACTTCCAGATGTTCAAGCTGGTTTTAGAAAAGGCAGAGGAACCAGAGACCAAATTGCCAACATCTGCTGGATCATGGAAAAAGCAAGAGAGTTCCAGAAAAACAGCTATTTCTGCTTTATTGACTATGCCAAAGCCTTTGTGTGGATCACAATAAACTGTGGAAGATTCTGAAAGAGATGGGAATACCAGACCACCTGACCTGCCTCTTGAGAAGCCTGTATGCAGGTCAGGAAGCAACAGTTAGAACTGGACATGGAACAACAGACTGGTTCCAAATAGGAAAAGGAGTACTTCAAGGCTGTATATTGTCACCCTGCTTATTTAACTTATATGCAGAGTACATCATGAGAAATGCTGGGTTGGAAGAAGCACAAGCTAGAATCAAGATTGCCGGGAGAAATATCAATAACCTCAGATATGCAGATGACACCACCCTTATGACAGAAATTGAAGAGGAACTAAAAAGCCTCTTGATGAGAGTGAAAGAGGAGAGTGAAAAAGTTGGCTTAAAGCTCAACTTTTTTTCAGAAAACTAAGATCCTGGCATCTTGTCCCATCACTTCATGGCAAATAGATGGGGAAACAGTGGAAACAGTGGCTGACTTTATTTTTCTGGGCTCCAAAATCACTGTGGATGTTGATTGCAGCCATGAAATTAAAAGACGCTTACTCCTTGAAAATAAAGTTATGACCAATCTAGACAGCATATTAAAAAGCAGAGACGTTACTTTGCCAACAAAGGTCCATCTAGTCAAGGCTATGGTTTTTCCAGTGGTCATGTATGGATGTGAGAGTTGGACTATCAAGAAAGCTGAGCACAGAAGAATTGATGCTTTTGAACTGTGGTGTTGGAGAAGACTCCTGAGAGTCCCTTGGACTGCAAGGAGATCCAACCAGTCCATCCTAAAGGAGATCAGTCCTGAGTGTTCATTGGAAGGACTGATGTTGAAGCTGAAACTCCAATACTTTGGCCACCTGATGCGAAGAGCTGACTTATTGGAAAAGACCCTGATGCTGGGAAAGATTGAGAGCAGGAGGAGAAGGGGAACGACAGAGGATGAGATGGCTGGATGGCATCACCGACTCAATGGACATGGGTTTGGGTAGACTCCAGGAGTTGGTAATGGACAGGGAGGCCTGGCATGCTACGATTCATGGGGTCACAAAGAGTCGGACACGACTGAGCGACTGAACTGAACTGATCCTGCCAGTAACAGACATGGTGTATATCAATATTTCCCAATGGTATTCAAGGCAGAAACTTAATGAAAGCTGCATGACTAAGTGTACACTCAGCAGGTTTAAGGAGCACATACTTAACCATGCATAACTTTTCTGAGCTTAATATTCAGACTCATAAACCTGTTTTTCTGCTTTGCTTTCAGATTTTCAGTGCATTTAAAAATATCATAAAGGGGTTGCACTATTTTGGTCTGAATCCATGCTGAAGTGCTCTTTCAGTATCACATTTCCAATATGCTTATATCAGTCATTATCCTGAGGGAAAAAAATGATGCAACACATGTATGCTTTGTACTGCCATTTGCAAGACCATTCCCTAAATATATTAAAAGTTGGCATTTGGGTGAGTGTGTGTATGTGTGTGTGTGTGCATGCAAGCTTGCAGGGTTTTTCCCCTCCCCCCAAGAAAACAATGTTGTGTAAGAACTTTGCGATTTCAAGGCCAAACTTGAGTTTTCACTTACTTCACAGATGTCTTACTGTTCTTATAAAGAATTTCTGGCGTCCAATTGGACATTTAATTAATGTTTAGTCACAGCAATCTGGAAAGGGAAAAAAAGCTACTTTGTGGTGACAGGGTCATATTCTTTACTGGTTGTCAACATTGTATGGTTTAAGGGCCAACGATTGTTTGTTTCCAAATCCTTGCCCCTAAGTATCACAGAGCATCAGTATTCAAAAATCCACCATGAGCCTTTTTGGATCCCCACTTGAACAAATTAAAAAAGATTTATGAGACAATTAAGGAAATATGAACATTGACTGGATATTTGGTAGTATTAAGTAATTATTATTCATTTTTAACTGCAATAATGGTATTGCTGTTACTTTTAAAATAAAAGGGTCTTCAGCTTTTAGAGATGTATGCCCTGATATGTTTGCTGATGAAATGATAGTGTTTGGGTTTTACTTTTTTTAGCTTTTTTTCTTTTTTGACACAGACCATTTTTACAGCTTTTATTTGTTACAATATTGCTTCTGCTTTATTATTATTATTATTATTTGGCCACAAGGCATGTGGAATCTTAGCTCCCTGACCAGGGATTTGAACCTGCACTCCCTGCATTGGAAAGTGAAGTTTTAACCACTGGACCCACAGGGAAGTCCCTGGGACTTACTTTAAAATAATTTATTGTGTGTGGAGTAAAGAATGGGTGGAGGTTTAGCTGAAACCAGATTTTGATAATTGTTGAAGCCAGATGATGAGTACATGTTGGTCATTCATTGTAAAAATCTCTCTACTTCTATGCTGGAACTTTTCCATAATAAATGATTTTCAAAAAAATATGAATCTTATCCAGGAATAATTATCCACAAATATCTTGGCCATCCTTGACTTTAGCAAAGATGAACTGATCAAATTTCTTAAAGGAGGAGGAGGAGGCCAAAAGGAAGATGAAATGAGGCAGATAAGTCTGAAAAGAGAGGAAGTTGGGAAAGGCTTGGAACATAGACTCTTGCCAGAGTGGACAAGTGACTGCCAGCCACAGAGAGAGAGCATTTGGGAGTGGTAGTAGCTGGAGAGAGAATGCTGCAAGAAAGTAGTAGACTCAAAAGAAGGAAGGGATCCTGTGTATGCATGTTGGTGAGGGCTAGTGAGATGCAGCTGGAATGTAAAACCTGTAAAACAAACTTACCTTTTGGGTCAAGCTGGCTTTGTCTCCCCTCTAGTGCCTTTGGAAACATCATGGAGATAAGGCATTTAGAATTCACTCCTGGTCCAATTCTCAAGTCAAACAGTAAATTATAGAATCATCTTCTGTTTTTGTCTACATTTTGAAATCTACAAGTCTTGGGTCAGCTGCTATTTTTCTATATCTGCTTTCATTTTTGGTTAAAAACAATCAAAAGTTACCATTTTAATGATGGTGGATGGCAGACCTGAAGGGGCTCCTATAGATCACTTACTCCTTTTCCCAGGAGAGAAAATAGAAACTAAGAGGAAGGAAGTGAGTTGCCTAGCATTGTACAGTATGGGGACATGGTGAAAGTGAAAGTGAAGTTGCTCAGTCATGTCCGACTCTGCTACCCCGTGGACTGTAACCCACCAGGCTCTTCCGTCCATGGGATTCTCTGGGCAAGAATACTGGAGTGGGTTGCCATTTCCCTCTCCAGGGGATCTTCCCGACCCAGGGATCGAACCCAGGTCTCCTGCATTGCAGGCAGACATGGTAGGTACTCAATAAATGTACATTCTAGTATAACTCTTCCCTATGGCTCAAACGGTAAAGAATCTGTGTGCTATTCATGTTGAAGTTTGACAGAAAACAACAAAATTCTGTAGAGCAATTATCTTTTAATTTAAAAAAATATTTTTTTTAATAATAAAAAAAGAATCTGCCTACAGTTCAGGAGACTCAGGTTCGATCCCTGGGTCCACAAGATCCTCTGGAGAAGGGAATGGCAATCCACTTCAGAATTCTTGCTTGGAAAATTCCATGGACAGAGGAGCCTGGAGGGCTACAGTCCATGGGGTCACAAAGAGACAGATATAACTGAGCGACTAACACACACAGTATAACTCTACCAAGAAATTACAGCTGGCATCAGATATGATTGGTTGGTGCCCATGTCACACAGTTTTAATACCATTCCTGGTTGGAAAAAATGAATAAATAAATAGAGAAAGCAAAGTTAGATCGTCCCTGACTTATAGGCCTTCTCTATAATTCTAGTTCTGGTCTCCATGGGATCCCTATGTGTAGACAGAGTGGCTCTTGGCTGTGAAGGTCATAGCTAATCCAGGTTCAAGGTTTGCACTGCACTCCCATAGTGAGAAAATGGTGAGTTGGGCACCAAACTACCTATTTTACTGTCAAGGAGTAGCTATATAGCATTATTTTTCCAATTTTTAATCTACCCCAGGGGTGAGGGGAGCAAGTGAATCCATGGAGTGTTTTTGTTTCCCCAACAGCTTGAAAAGTAGAAAAAAAAAAAAAAGAAAGGGGAAAAAACCCTACTTTTAATCTTAAGCATTTCTAGAAATGTAAACAAGAGTTAAGCTTTGAGTTCTAGCATTCTAAGATTTTAATATTGCTAACTAGATTAATACCATATTTTTCTAAAACAGTACAATTAGAAAATGTCATGCTATTACAAATTCAGTACAATGAAGGTTAATAGTATAATAAGATATTATAAAAGCAAGATATATTGCTGCCACTAGGATTGTCATTTTCACATAAGAAGGAAAAAGGAATTGATGCTAGAAAAACAGTATATGCAATTATAGCCATCATTTATTGAAGTTCACTTTACATGGTTTATTTCATCAATATCTCAAAATAACCTGATGAGGTAGGTCCTTTTATCACCATTTTACAGATGAGAACTGAAGCTCAGACAGATCAAGTTGAGGAAACCTCCCCAAAGTGGAACCAAAAGATGATTAACTGGAGCATGAAAGATGTGAAAATGAGAGAATCAGTCTAAGACATACAATATCCAATTTTTAGGAGTTCTAGAAGTAGAGAAAACAAAAAAGATATTATGTGAGAAATAATACAATGTCTCAAAAATGAAAGATAAGTTTTTTGATTGAAAGGGCTCACAAAAGCCCAGCCCAGTACATGGAAGACGATGGATAAGAAGGTATATTACTGTTTAATGTTAAAACACTAAAGATCAAAAGAGAACATTTAAAGTTTGTAGAAAAAAAGTTGTATACAAAAAAATAAGAAATCTTTCAAAAAAAAAAAAAAGAAATCAATAGAAGATCAGACTTTTCAAAAGCAACACAAGAACCAAGAACATTGGGATAAGGTTTTCAAAATTCTTACAGGAAATTGTTTCTAATTAAGAATTCTTCAACTGGTGAAACTCTGAATGATGTATGAAGATATATTCAGACACAGAACGGTTTTATTCAAATTACCTCCCATGTAATCTTTCTAAAGAAGTTAGTGCAGGGTATGGTCCAGCAAAACTAGATCATAAAGCAATCAAGAGGACAACCTAAGATCTAGGAAATGGAATTTAACACAGAAGAGAAGCAAAGGGAATTCCTGGGACGACAGCTGGGTAGTAGACAAAGAGGGCAACCATTCCAGAATGGAGAAGGAGGGCAGGGTTGTCTCTATGAAAAATAGAATCTCATAGATTACCTAATATACTTGACCATACTGAGTGGAGTTTAATGGTTTTGATAGAAAGTTTGAGCCTGGACTCGAAAAGGCAGAGGAACCAGAGATCAAATTGCCAACATGGTAGGTTTATAGAAAAACAAACCAAACCAAATGTACAGTGTGGGGAATAGAGTCACTAACTATGTGATATCTTTGTATGGTGACATGTTGTAACTAGACTTACTGTAGTGATCAGTTTGCAATATATAGAAACATCGAATCACTATGTTGTGTAACAGGAACCAACATAGGTCAATTACACTTCAAAACCAAACAAATAAAGTCATAAAGAAAGAGATCAGATTTGTGGTTACCAGAGGCAGGGGGCAGGGGAATTGGATGAACACAGTCAAAAGGTACAAACTTGCAGTTATAAGATAAAACAAGTACTGGGGATATAATGTACAACATGATAAATATTGATGTAATTAACATGGCTGTATGTTATATGTGAAAGTTGTTAAGAGAATAGAGCCTAAGAGTTCTTACCCCAAGAAAAAAATTGTTTTTTTCCTATTTCTTTAATTTTATATCTATGTGAGATGATGGATGTTTGCTAAACTTATTGTGGAAGTTATTTCATGATATATGCAAATCAAATCATTATGTTGTACACCTTAAATTTATGAAGTCAGTCAGTCAGTTCAGTCACTCAGTCATGTCCGACTCTTTGTGACTCCATGGACTGCAGCACACCAGGCTTCCCTGTCAATCACCATCTCCTGGAGCTTGCTCAAACTCATGTCCATTGAGTCAGTGGTGCCATCCAACCATCTCGTTCTCCATCATCCCCTTCTCCTCCTGCCTTCAATCTTGTGCAGTTATCAGGGTCTTTTCCAATGAGTCTGTTTTTTGTATCAGGTGGCCAAAGTATTGGAGCTTCAGCTTCAGCATCAGTCCTTCCAATGAATATTCAGGACTGATATCCTTTAGGATTGACTGGTTTGATCTCCTTGCTGTCCACTTATGAACTGCTGTATGACAATTATATCTCAATAAAACTGGAAGAAAAAAAAACAAATCAAAGCAAAAGAGACGATTTGGGAATCACAAAATAAAGGCACTACAGTTAATGGCATTTTACATGGATCAACTGTAGACCAATAATTATATGATATAATGCAAATACTGAATGTTTAAGCTCAAATTTGTTGCATTTGTGGAAGGGAATTATGGGTGCATGTGGTGTGTATGTAAAGCTAGTTCCTCAGCTTCTATAGTAGAAATTTAGAAATAGATAATCTCTAAGCCTAAGTAAAAATAAAGAAATAGCATTAAGTATTAGGGTATTATTCCAAAGTAAAGAGTTATATGCCAAAAGAAACAGCTACAGATGTTAAAAGCAGTTTTAAATAACACAAATTTATTAGCTTACATTTCTGCAGGTCAGAAGGGCAGCCCTGCATGACTGAATTCTCTGCTCAGGGTCTCACAAGGTTGAAATCACACCAGGCTTGCCAACCTGGGCTCCTCTCTGGAGGAAGTAGGGGAGAGTCTGCTTTCAGGCTCATTCAGGTTGCTGGCAGGATGCGGTTCCAACACTTTGTCCATGGCTTCTTCCATCCTTAAGCCAGCAACATTTTGGGTCCTTTCTGTGTTTTGAATCTCTCCTCCTCTTATGTTTTCAGAGAAATCTCTCTGCTTCTAGGGGCTCAAATGACCACATCTGACCCACTCTCATAATACAAGATAATCTCCTCACTTAAAATTCTGTTATGTTAACCACATTTGCTGAGTCCTTAGAACTGACTCATTGGAAAAGACCCTGATGCTAGGAAAGACTGAAGGAAGGATGAGAAGGGGACGACAGAGGATAAGATGGTTGGGTGGTGTCACCGACTCGATGGACATGAGTTTGAGCAAGCTCTGCAAGTTGGTGATGGACAGGGAAGCCTGGTGTGCTGCAATCCTTGGGGTCACAAAGAGTTGGACACGACTGAGTGACTGAACTTTGCCATGTAAAGTAACATTGTCATGGGTTCCAAGGATTAGGGTGTGAGCCTCTCTCCTGGGAGGAGGAATCAGCATAAGAGTGGCAGGACAGGGGAACTGTTTTGTTTTGTTTTTTACAAGCCCTGTGGTATTCTTTGACTTTTAAAATTGTTGTTGTTCAGTTGTTTCTGATTCTTTGTGACCCCATGGGCTGCAGCACACCAGGCTTCCCTGTTTTTCATTATCTTCTGGAGCTTGCTCAAACTCATGTCTGTGATGCCATTCAGTCAGTGATGCCATTTAGCCATCCCATCCTCTGTTGTCCCCTTCTCCTCCTGCCTTCAATCTTTCCCAGCATCAGGGTCTTTTCCAGTGAGTCAGTTCTTTGCATCAGGTGGCCAAAGTATTGGAGCTTCAGCTTCAGCATCAGTCCTTCCAATGAATATTCAGGACTGATTTCCTTTAGGATTGACTGGTTTGATCTCCTTGCTGTTCAAGGGACTCTCAAGAGTCTTCTCCAGCACCACAGTTTGAAAGCATCAGTTCTTTGGTGCTCAGCCTTCCTTATGGTCCAACTCTCACATTCATTCATACATGACTACTGGAAAAACCATAGCTTTGGCTATATGGATCTTTGTCCACAAAGACTTTTAAAATTAGGTACATGTTTTACGTTGATCAAATGAAATCCCAAAAGTTAATTGCAATGACCCAATTTCCAAGTATTGAATTCAAAGGGACTATTTTAGAGAATGCATCAGATATAGTAGCAGATGTACAAGCAATCTATATTATACAAAGTCCATTTTGGCATTTCTAGGCAAAATGACCTAAGACTGCAAAGCATGTTAAGAAATACTTGTTAGGTACAACCATGGCTGGGCCCTTGGGAAAATTCTGATTTGGATGAATCACAGGATTCTTCCAATGTATCAATTCCTTTGTTCTTATATTTACATTAAAGGACCAACTTTGGTTATTTTTGGCAGATACTGCTGATAGCTAACTATCTACTGTAGCGAGAATAGGAGGTGACCATAAACATATTCTCTTGATATGTAAAACAAAAGTCATCATCTTAATTTTTGCAGGATATCAGAACAGAGCCAATCTAGTCCAACCTCTTCATTTTACAGATGAGAATACTGAGGCTGAGAGAGAGAAAGGAAGCTGCCCATGCCATTGCTAGTGCATACAGCAAAGATCCTCACTTCTAAATGAGCTCTACAGCTTATGGCCATTGTTGTGAGCCTTGGATGGGATGATAAATCACTGTCTAACATCTTCATTTTCTAGATGGGGAAGTAGATGCAGATAGGAAGAGATACCTGTCAAAGCATTTGAAACTTCTAAATTCTAATCCAGGTCTCTTTCCCTGTACAAAGTAGCCTCTCCCTGACTAACCACCTGAAAGTGAAAGTGTTAGTTGCTCAGGCAGGTCTGACTCTTTGCCACCCTGTGGACTGTATTCCATCCTCTGTCCATGGAATTCTCGAGGCAAGAATACTAGAGTAGGTGGCCATTCCCTTCTCCAGGGGATCTTCCCAACCCAGGGACTGAACCTGGGTCTCCCAAATTGTGGGCAGATTCTTTACCATCTGAGCCACCAGAAACACCCACTAACCAGTCGATACCAAGACACACCTTACCCACTTCTAAATTCCTAGTGCCTAGCATACTGCCTGGCTCATAGAGGAATGAATGCACAAATGAATCTTTAGACAGTGTATAAAAGCTCACTTTGCAATGAAAAGAACCTGGAGAAGGAAATGGCAACCCACTCCAGTATTCTTGCCTGGTGAATCCCACGGATGGAGGAGCTTGGTGGGCTATAGTCCACGGATTGCAAAGAGTCGGACACGACTGAGCAACTTCACTTTCACTTCACTTTGCAACGAAATGATTTAAATTCTTAGTCTTCCAGTTGATAAGAAATCTGGTAATAATTTGAAATAAGATGTTTCTTCTTTAGCCTTCTAGAACAAATAAGTACATCACTGGCAGCATTATACAGGTTCTAAAGTCAGGCTGACTTGTTTTCCAATTCTGTCCTAGTCATGAGCTATGTGATCTTGCACTCCCAACTGAATCACATTATGCCTTGCTTTCCTCATCTGTAACATGAAGATAATAGCACAATTTATCTCATAGGACTCATATGGGGATTTAGTGAAATAACACATGTAACTTGGCAGACAGTAGCTACTGGGTAATTATTAATTTTCTCTTTTAATATAATGGTCTACCTAATAAATATTGAAAACTAGCAGTGAAATATTTTCCTGTTGCTAATGGCAAACCAAGTGTGACCTAGAAAAGACAGCTAAAGGCCAAAGAACCTTCAGGAAGAAATCATGTTGGGGATTGATACAAAAGTACATCCAAGTGTCAGCAAAACTCCTCCCTCACTTGAAGTAGAAGCATGCCAAGATTTTGCTACAGTATTTACAAAAACTGTTATTGCTTGATCTAATCATTAGGGTTTACAAGAAAATAGAGTCTCTGAAATAAGTATTCTGTTGTTGTTGTTCAGTCGCTAAGTCATATCGAACTCTTGTGACCCCATGGACTGCAGCACACCAGGCTCCCCTGTTCTTCACTGTCTCCTGGAGTTTGCTCAAATTTGTGTTCATTGAGTTGTGGTTGGTGTCTAACCATCTCACCCTCTGCCACCCCTTTCTCCTTTTGCCTTCAATCTTTCCCAGCATCAGGGTCTTTTCCTATGAGCCAGCTCTTCGCATCAGGTGGCCAAAGTATTACTTTCTTCTAAAACTATTACTTTCTTCTAAAACTATTAATATTCTAGTAGCATGAAACACTACTCATGTGAGCACAAAGTTGTGCTTGTAAAAGAGCAGGACTGCATGGAAATGACAAAATGGTAAATTATCCTGGAAAGCAAATGGGCTTAGATCGTTCTGGCTCCTCTTCCCTGAGATGAGGTGAACACATTTGTAGATACAGGAATTTGTTTTCTATAGATCTCATACAGATATATAATCTCAAGGGCCCCCAGTTAAATGTTTTCTGTCCTAATAGTGTTGATGTGTGGAGAATCAAAAGGCAGTTTCTTAATCAAAACTATACTTACCTAGAGATGGATTTCCAGAATCTTCCTGCATCATTTTAAATAATTACAAAAGTAACCTGACCCAGACCAGCACCTCCTATCCATACCCTAGGGCTTGGATCCTGGAAAGTTGCAGGGTAAGTGACAAAGGTCAGGTTAAAGACCCACTCCTAGAACATAATACAAATGAGAAACTCTCCATGACATTCAAACCATTTTGCTGTAGTTAAATAAAACATGGAAATATATTACTACCTCTTAAAAGGGAAAATTTTGTAAATGGATTTTCTTAGTCTCAAATCTAACTTGCTTATGTGATTCATTCATAACTAGAGGTCCCTCATCATGTATATACCATGACAGCTTCCTGAGGTACACTGCACTCTGTGCTGTGCTTACTTAGTTGTGTCTGATGCTTTGTGACCCTATGGACTGTAACCTGCCAGGCTCCTCTGTCCATGGGGATTCTCCAGGCAAGAATACTAGAGTGGGTTGCCATGCCCTCCTCCAGGGTATCTTCCCAACCCAGGAATCGAACTCAGGTCTCTCACATTGCAGGCAGATTCTTTATTGTCTGAGCCACCAGGGAAGTCCAAGAATACTGGAGTAGGTAGCCTATCCATTCTCCAAGGGAACTTCCTGACACAGGAATCGAACCAGGGTCTCCTGCATTGCAGGCAGATTCTTTACTAGCTGAGCTACCAGGGAAGCCCACACTGTTCTCTATTGGAAGCTTAAAATCAGAAAGGACCAGTTCCCCATTTCCCTTGTTAGAACCATGATTTATCAAACACTTATGTCCTTTTAGGTACTGTTTGCAAAGGCTGTGCTAATATTAAACCACATGCACACCTTTATCAGAAAACCCAGGCATGCCAAGAACAGCAGAGAAGCTCATGATAAATGGTTGTAAGATAAATTAGCAGTCTTGGAATTTTTTCCCAACTTACATTCTTTTAACTCCATTTTTTTCTGCCACCTACTCCTCATAACACTTTCTTAGAAATAAGACAAAAGGAAAACATTTGGGTGACATACAAAAAAACAATATTTATTTTACTCAAGCTTTACTGCAAGAAGTTAAAATGATCCCCAGTTGAAGGTATTACCAAAAATGTTAACATAGTTTCATGTATCCCTTCTGTGCCAGATGAGGAAAAGACTTATCTGAATGAAAGAATAAGAATGACCATTTTTACAGTGGGTTTACTTAGCTATGTGGACAAAAAAAATATAGGTTAGACATCAAATAGTACATAAATCTACTAGTTTCCTATAGGTAGTGGGAATTAAGCTGATGTATTAAAGTATCCAATTGCTCTCAAGACCTGGGGATCACTTTTCAGGAATTATAAAACAGCCATAGGCACTTTCATAATTCACCACCCCATTTTCCCCCCAACTATTTTGCTACTAAAAGAGCAAGATGGAAACAAAACACAGTTTTCCCACTCCCAGGCTGCAGGACTGTCTGGCATCAGTAGTTCCTTAGATCATCAGAATATTAGAGCATCCCCCACCACTGCCATCTAAGTAGGACGACAGGAAAAACGGCTTTGGGTGAGGCATTTAGGTGTTGTGTTTTCTGGAAGTATAAGATCTGGCTAGGAAATAATAATCTCCTCCCTACACAGGAAAACCAAATATTCTTTCTAGAGAACAGTAGGGCAGAATGGAACATCCATGCCTGTCTTCCAGCCTCAACCTGACCTCAAATATAGAAGTGCAGGGAGGAAATATCTTGACATCTGCCATTGCCATGATCCCCAATTTTCTCCTCCACTGTGGTGCAAGGACATTGCCACTTTTGCCCAAACCTGTAAAGAGTAGGGATGTCTTATCTCCCTTCCCCCTAAGAGCAGGAATTGGAACTAGCACTATCTTATTAATATGAATGAATGAATGTTTGGAGAACTTGTGACATAGAGTTCTCAAATTCCTACCAGTAATCGGAGTCTATGTGAGGAGGGGGACTTCTCATTTCCATACTCTGAATATAGAGGAAGTAGAAATAGAGGGAATATATATATATATACACACATATGAATATGTTGTGGGGATGGGTGAGGATGGAGCCCTAACATAGGCAAAAAACAAACAAACAAACAAAAAAACCCCACAAAGGACTAACGTTGGAGCCTGGGATGGCTGGCTATCAGTATTAGAAACGAAGCCTGCTAATAACCATTTGGGGGAGTAAGGGAAAAGAAAAAGATAAACTATTCTTTTTTTCTCAAGCAAATATCAAAGTTCTAAGTGAAGAGAATACTTCTTTTCTGTGTAGAAAATGCATAAACAGTAAATGCTGAAAACCTTCAAATAAATGCAGACTCACATAGAAGTTACAAAATATGCGAGAATTAGTCATTGTTTCTCAATCTACTCACACTTTTCCTGAGATGCAAATTACTCCCTGCTCCTCTAGGTGCTGTGAGCAGATTTATATTCTAATTGCTAATGAGAGGTGAAAGAATACACAGAGGGAGAATGCAAAAGGGGAAATCGGGGTGGGGAGTGGGGAGCTGAAACGTCTGGAAAATGACTAGTGGGGAGAAAAAACTGATCGAGCCCCAACTAGACTGTGAATTCTTTGAGGGAGTCAGCGCTTCACAGCTGGAGGCCCAATACAATCCGGACATGTGCTAAATACTTGATCTGAATAGCAGAGGTGAAGAAGAAGTTCATCATTAGAAACTGTGTCCTTCAAACTCTAATAGTCAATAAGTTGTTCTGCTTCCACTGCCATTAAAAGCCTGCGATGGCTTCAAAAGTTCTCAGTAAAGAAGCTGCCTCTGCTTTTTCTGTAGTCACAGCTGGCTGACATGGATGCCTGGGCCTTTCAAAGCAGAGAAAAATGCTGCTGGAGGGGATGAAGATTCCAGACTATTAAAGAGTTTTAATAGCCGTAGCCCCAACTCAATGGGATCCCAAACAATAGATAACAGATTCTATCAATTCTGTTTTGTTAGATGTTTTCTATGACTCAAGTTTGACTTCAGCATTTGCACCCAAAATGAGTTCTCCTACAAATAATATGTGTTGGTATTATCTGAGAAAAAGAATTCAAAGCAGGCATAGATCCCTCAGGAAGTTGTCACAATTCTTGATAAGATTAACTCGACTGCCATCATCACTTTCTAGCTTTTGCCCCCTAGTGTGAAGCCTTCGCAAAAGATGCCTGCTTTTATAATTCAACAAGAATGACTCTGTTCTTTTCTCCAAACGGCCTATTATTTTTAGTTTTTCGGTGCACGACTCAACAGAAAAACCTGTGGCTCTTATGAGCTGCCTGTTTTGAAATGGTCCAGTAGTTTCAGTTTCCCTTTAACAAGTTCCCAGATAATAAATGGAGAACAGAATGAATCTTCACAAGGTCACATTGAAGGTTAAAATAAATTATCTCCATCACTGAGAGGCTCTCTTCAGGCTTTCTATCAGCACTACAGAGTCAGTTTCTTCTTTGGTTTGCTTCTCATAGATGTCATACTTCTTCCAGTGCTGGAAGGGAAGAAAAAAAGCACATGATGACTTTTTTAAACAGTGTTCTTTTCCTGAGTACCTGCAGTAACTGCTTATTTTTAGGTTTGTGTTCATGGAACCCCGAGTGTATGTTTTCCTTTTTGTTTTGGGTTTTTTTGTTTGTTTGTTTTGACCCAAGAATCTTCATCTGTTTGGACAATTAAATGAATTTATCAATAAGAAAAGCATGGGATTGTTAATAGCTATCTCAAAAGGTAAACTTATGTGGACATACATCTCCAAAACTGGAAACAAAGTCTTTTGTAGAAGAATGAAAGAGTGACATGTTTTTCTTACTTCAACTGTTTCTATCTTTATTTTTTTACTGCTCAAATTTGACCATTGCTCCAGAGCTGTCAGAGGCTCAGAAAGGCATCAAGGTTTATGGCAATGTATAAAATATCCTAGAAGACAGTGCAGTTAAAAGTTTTGAAAGACCTTGCATTAACAACTTCATGCAAGAAAAGGGAATTGTGCATACAAAGTAAGCACATCTTGAACTCAAGTTAAGTGTGTCTCTTATGGTGAAAGCCAATATCCTAGTCCTTGCCTTCCTTCCTTCCAAGTCAGAGGAAAGGATGAAATGTGAGCTCAGTCCCCTCATCTGTAAAACACAGCTGTTAGACTAAACCAGGGGACAGCAAACTATGTTCTAAGGGCCAAATCTAGCAGGCTGCTTGTTTTTGTAAATGAAGTTTTATTAGAACACAGTCACGTCCATTTGTTTCTGTATCACCTATGGCTGTTTTCACGCTACAACAGCAGAGCTGAGTTGCTGTAATAGACCCAGTGGCTTGTGAAACCAAAAATATTTACTATCTTGTTCTTTACAGAAAAAGTTTGTCAATCCCTGCATTAGATTATTTCTAAGCTCCTTTCTGCTCTGCTGTTTTCTGGTTCTGTAAGACTAGAGAAGGAAATGGAAAGAAGAAAAACCAAAAACAAATGACAATGAGGATTCAGCTGCCTCATGTTGTGCAACTGGAGATGGACCCAGCAAGTCAGGAGCATCCAGTCTTAAAGCACATATAGAGGAATGAGTTGGGGAAACACTGCTTAAAATATCCAAATTATCCTAAATATTTAACCGTGATACTCCTAGTAGAAAGGCTACAATAAAAAAATACTGACAATTCCGAGTGCTGATAAGGATGCAGAGTACCTGGACTTCTTATATATTGCTGGTGGCAATGTAAAATAGCACAATCACTATGGAAAACAGTCTGACAGTTTCTTATAAAACAAAATATACACTTACTGAATGACCCAGAAATCTCACTCCCAGGTACTGACCGAAGAGAAATGAAAATATGTCCACACAAAGACCTCTACATGAATGTTTATAGGACCTTTATTCATAAAAGCCAAAAATCAGGAATAGTCATGATGTCCTTGAACAAGTAAATGGTTAAATAAAAATAAAAGCAATGGTACACAACAACACAGCAACATCATGCTAAGTGAAAGAAGCCAGACTCAAAAATCTGTGGGTTGCATGATTATTTTGGGCTTCCCTGGTGGCTCAAATGGTAAAGAATCTGCCTGCCAATGCAGGAGACCTAGGTTTGATTCCTGGGTTGGGAGGATCCCCTGGAGAAGAAAATGGCAACCCTCTCCAGTTTTCTTGCCTGGAAAACCCCATGGACAGAGGAGCCTGGCAGGCTACAGTCCATGTGACCACAAAGAGTAAGACACAACTGAGGGACTAACACTTTCCCCATTCACTTTAATCATGATTCCATTTATATAATATTCAGGAAAAGGCAAAAACTTATGGATAGAAAACAGATCAACGGTTGCAAGGGTACAGGATCAGGGAAGGGGGTGTACTGTAAAAGAGTATGAGGGAACTTGGAGGGATGATGGAAGTTTTCTATATCTTGATTGGAGTGGTGGCTACAAAATTGCATACATTCGCTAAAACTCTTCTAACTGTACACATAAAAATAAAATGTATGGTATGTAAATCTTAACACACCTAAATTTTAAAAAATGCATAGATAACTGATAAAAAATCTAAAAACATTATACAACCTTAAAGTAATGGTTTATCCAATAAATGGCACTAAGACAACTGGCTAAACATTTGAAAAATAAAGTTAAACCCTACCTCACAGCCTATATGGATAAACCCTCTATGGATTAAAGACCTGTATGTGAAAAACAAAAATCAAGTAAGTCCTGGAAAAATGTATTAAGGAGCAATTATATACATCTGTAGTAGGAAAGAGCTTTCTACACATAAAAAATAAAGGAAGAGGAAGAATAAGATGGTGGATGAGTAGGTGGACATGGAGTACAATTCTCTCCACGGATACATCAGGAATACATCTTCAGACACAGATGTGCATGCAGAACACCAGCTGAGAGCAGACAGGAGTACCTGACCAGAGGAAAAGAGTATATAGAATCATGTAAAACTTGGTAGGACGAAGGAATTAGGGAGAAGAACAGGAGTGTTAGTAGGACTGGACCTGCCCTCGGTGGGTGGGGGAACTGAAGCAGGGGTCCGATCTCCACACCGGGGCAATCATCTGAGTCAGAGGAGACACATTTAAGGCTGAGAGTGAAACAGCTGATCTGTGGCAGTCTAAATGGAATGAGAATCAGACAGTCCTTGCCACAGCCATACATACCCCAGACAGGGATGCAAGTCTCCTAGAAGGTGCAGCGGCCAGGAGCTAAAGTTTAGGAATTGTGGAGCAATCCCAGGGTGAGGGCTTCTGTTGACTGGGGCGAGACCAACTGAGGGGACTTGAGGGAGGAGATTGTGGTGGGAAATGCCTGTGGAGGAAAGCCAGGCAGCCATGGAAGCAAGACGATACTGCTGAGTCATGCATAGGGGGTGGAGCCATCACCATAGCCTCTCTCTCCCCACATACCAGCATCAGGAGCTGAACAATAGACAGGCTGGCCCATCAAACCCCTGACTGCACTGAACTACAGAGCAGGACCCCACCCAGGGTGCTCCTTTACGTGCCTGATACGCTGATCTACAGAATAAGACCCCAGCCATGGGGGTCCCTCTATGTACCTGACACACTGAACAACAGAAGAACCCCAGGCAAGGGAGCCCTCTAAGTGCCTGAACGGGCGGAGTTATGGAGAAAGACTGGCCAAAGAGGCCTTCTGATCACTAGCTAAAAGGGGCTTGAAAAAAGACTCTGATAGGGCCATAACTTCTGTGGCAGAGGCAATCCGTGTCCCTGCAGACTTGGTGCCACCAGGGTCCCCGCAGGCCAAGCAGCTGTACCACCTTCATGCTCAACTCTCACTGGGGCAGAGCTGCCACAGGCAAAAAAAATTCTTGCATCTATGCATGCAGGGTCACTTCAGTAGTGTCTGAGTCTTTGCAACCCTATAGACTGTGGCCTGCCAGGCTTCTCTGTCAGGGAGGGGGGTTCTCCAGGCAAGAATGCTGGAGCAGATTGGCCAATACTGGTTGCCATACCCTTCTAGAGCACTATATTTCCTGCTACCCAACCTGCCAACTCCCCTGACTACCTGGTACTGCCAGAACCCCTGCGAGCCAAGCAGGTGCACCACCTCCACACCTCGCCCTCACAGGGGCAAACCCAAATCCTCCAGGGCAGCCTCAGGAGCAAATCCCAATGGAAGACCCACATGCAGAGGTAGAAGTAAAACCACAATTGAAACCCAGGGGCAGTGTGGCTAAGGAAGAAGACCCAAAACCTTCCCACCAGCTGTACAAGCTGCAGATTAAATCCACACAATCAACTAGGCAGACTCTGTCTATGGAATATATAAAAGGTCATGAGAGCTCCCACAAAAGAAAATGCACTAGTTCTGATAGCTGAGGACATTGAAGGCAAGAACACATAGTAGTTGGGTCAGATTAGAATACGAGCTGCCCCCACAGCAGGTCCAGAGATCAGCACAGTGTTGGACGGCATCCTAGGGAGGTGAGGTGGACTTTGACTCCCAGAGAGGGAAAGGACTCTGACAGCAGTGACCCAAGAAAAACATTTATTATTCTTAGGTTTTGACTTGTTCTGTAGATTCTTCTGGACTTTTTCTTTCTTTTTTCCCCCCTTTTTCCACCCTCTGTTGTAGTTGCAGATTTTATTGGCACTATGAAATCTAATTAAGCTTTTGATTTTTTTCTTTTTTTTCCTCAGTCACAATTTTTACTGTTGTTATAAACCTCTGCCTGTACATTGAGCTTTTGCAATTCTGTGGAGTTTTCCCTTTTCTCTTTTTTTAATTTTAATTTTTTAAACCTATTATTATTTTTCTAAATTTACTCTTTTGTTTGCCCTTCCTACTGTTCTTTTCCCCTTGCAGTTAATCTTTAATGTATATGAATCTTCTTCATCTACCTCTATTTGACTGCATATTTATTCTTTTTTTCTTTTCTTTCTTTCCTTTCCTCTCAACGTATTTGTTAGCTTTGTTTTCATTGCTTTATTCCCCACTTGGTACCTTGAACTAGTTTTGTTTTCCAGTTTGCACTTTAGTTAGTTTTTTTCTTAACTGGTAAATATAATTTTTGATTTCCATTGTTCTCTGGGTCAATCTACTGTACTTTATTTTTGTTGGACTTTTTTGACTTTGCTCATGGGTGTATATATATATGTGTGTGTATTCCATTATTTTAATTATTATTTGCCTGATTTTGTAACTGCCATTTGTCTGGGGTTCATTTTTGGTTTCTTGATTTTGGATATTTGTTTTAATCTCACTTAATGCCATAACAAGCCACTTGTGGCCAAGTGGAGTCAAGTTCACTCCTGACCAGAGATCAAGCCCTGAGCCTTTGGTAGCACTGACTCCAAGACCCTAGATACCAGAGAACTAACCCTAGGGAGTATCAAATAGTGAGAACTCACACAAAAGAAACCACATGAATTCAAGACCTGGCATCACCCAACCACCAGTAGCATCCTGTGAAGGATGCCTCATCTAAATAACAAACAAAACAAAAATACAAACCCAATCATCAGCAGACAGGATTATCACCTCACTCAGCCTTGCCCATCAGAGGAAAAACAAACAAACAAACAAAAACTCAGCACAAAACTCACCCTATACGAAGCTCACACAAACCACTGGACCAAACTTAGGAGGGCAGAAACCAAAAGGAAGAAAGAATTCAATGTTGAAGCCTGGGAAAAGGAAACTTTAAACACAATAACTTACAAAAAAAATAATGAAAAGGCAGAGAAATACTACACAAATGAAGGAACAAACTAGAAACACAGAAGTCCAAATAAATTAGGGGGAAATAGGCAAACCACCTAAAGAATTCAGAATAATTATAGTAAAGATGATCAAAAACCTTGAAAACAAAATGGATAAAGTGCAAGAATCAATTAACAAAGACCTAGAAGAATTAAACAATAAATGTACAGAGACAAACAACACAATTACTGAAATTAAAAATACTCCAGAAGGAATCAATAGTAGAATATCTGAAGCAGAAAAATGAATCAGTGATCTGGAAGATAAAATGGTGCAAATAACTGCTGAAGAGAAGAATAAAGTAACAAGAATTAAGGATAGTCTCAGAGTCCTCTGGGAAAATATCAAATGCACCAACATTTGAATTATAGGGGTCCCAGAAGAAGAAGAGAAAAAGAAAGGGTATGAGAACAGTTTTGAAGAGATTATAGTTGAAAATTTCCTCAACATGGAAAAGGAAATAGTCAATCAAGTCCAAGAGGCACAAAGAGTCCCATACAGGATAAACCCAAGGAGAAACATGCCAAGACATACACTAATCAAACTAACAAAGATTGAACACAAAGAAAGAATATTAAAAGCAGCAAGAGAGAAGCAACAAGTAACACACAAGGGAAGCCCCATACATTTAATAGCTGATCTTTCAGCAGAAACTCCGCAGGCCAGAAGAGAATGGTAGGATATATTTAAAGTCCTGAAACAGAAAAATCTACAGCCAAGATTACTGTACCTGGCAAGGATCTCTTTCAAAACTGATGGAGAAATAAAAAACTTTTCAAACAAGCAAAAGTTAAGAGAATTCAGTACCACCAGACCAGCTTTACAACAAATGTTAAAGAGACTTATATAGTCAGGAAATACAAGAGAAGAAAAAGATCTACAAAAACAAACCCCAAAAAATTAAGGCAATGGCATTAGGGAACATACATATCAATAATTACTTTAAGTGGAAATGGATTAAATGCTCCAACCAAAAGACACAGACTGGCTGAATGGATACAAAAACAAGACCCATGTATATACTGTCTACAAGAAACCCACTTCAGACCTAAAGACACGTATAGACTGAAAGTGAGAGGATGGAAAAATATATTCCATGCAAATGGAAAGTAAAAGAAAGCTGGGGTAGCAATCCTCATATCAGACAAAGAAGACTTTCAAATAAAGAATATTACAAGAGATAAAGGACACTACATAATGATCAAGGGATCAATCCAAGAGGAAGACATAACAATTGTAAATATCTATGCACCCAACATATGAGCACCTCAATACGTAAGACAAGCACTAACAGACATAAAAGGAGAAATTGACAGTAACACAATAATAGTAGGAGACTTTAACACCCCATTCACACCAATGGACAGATCATCAAAACAGAAAATTAATAAACAAACACAAGTCTTAAATGATTCATTAGATGAGATAGATCTCACTGATATCTTCAGGATATTCCAGCCAAATACAGATGAGTACAACTTCTTAAGTGCACATAGAACATTCTCCAGGATAGAGCACGTCTTGGGTCACAAATGAAACCTCAGTAAATTTAAGAAAATTGAAATTGTATCAAGCATCTTTTCTGACCACAATGCTATGAGATGAGGTGAAGTTTTTTTTTACAAGAAAGAAACTGTAAGAAACACAAACACATGGAGATTAAACAACATGTCTCTAAATAACCAACAGGTTACTGAAGAGATCAAAAGGGAAATCAAAAAATTTCAGAAACAAATGACAATGAAAACACAACTCAAAACCTGTGGGGTGCAGCAAAAGCAGTTCTAAGAGGGAAGTTTATAGCAATACAATCCTACCTCAAGAAACAAGAAAAACATCGAATAGGCAATCTAACTTTACACCTAAAACAACTGTAAAAAGAACAAAAACAACCAAAATTAGTAGAAGGAAAGAAATCATAAAGATATGAGCAGAAATAAATGAAAAAGAAATAAAAGAAACAATAGTAAAGATTAATAAAATGAAAAGCTGCTTCTTTAAGAAGATAAAATTAACAAGCCTTTAGCCAGACTCATCAAGAAAAAAAGAGAAAAGCATCAAATCAACAAAATTAGAAACGAAAAAGGAGAGGTTACAACAGACAATGCAGAAATACAAAGAATTATAAGAGACTATTATGAACAACTATATGGCAATAAAATGGATAGCCTGGAAGAAATGGACCAATTCTTAGAAAAGTTCAATCTTCCAATACTGAACCAGGAAGAAATAGAAATTATGAACAACCCAATTACGAGCACTGAAGTTGAAAGTGTGATAAAAAAAAATCTCCCAAAAAACAAAAGCCCAGGACCTGATGGCTTCACAGGAGAATTCTATCAAACATTTAGAGAAGAGCTAATGCCTATCCTTCTAAAAGTCTTTCAAAAAACTGCAGAGGAAGGAACACTTCCAAACTCATTCTATGAGGCCACCATCACCCTGATACCAAAACCAGACAAAGACAACACCAAAAACCAAAACTACAGGCCAACAACACTGATGAACATAGATGCAAAAATCCTCAACAAAATTTTATCAAACAGAATTCAGCAACACATCAAAGCTCATACACCATGATCAAGTTGGGTTTATTCCAGGAATTCAAGGATTCTTCAATATTTGCAAATCAATGTGATACACCATATTAACAAACTGAAAGATAAAAACCACATGATCATCTCAATAGATACAGAAAAAGCCTTTGACAAAATTCAGCACCCATTTGTGATTAAAACTCTTCAAAAAATGGGCATAGAAGGAACCTACTTCAACATAGCAAAGGCCATATATGATAAGCTTACAGCAAACATTATTCTCAATGGTGGAAAACTGAAAGCATTCCCCTTATGATCAGGAACAAGACAAGAGTGTCCAGTTTCACCATTATTATTCAACATAGTTCTGGAAATCCTAGCTATAGCAATCAGAGAAGAAAAAGAAATAAAAGGAATCCAGATCGGGAAAGAAGTAAAGTTCTCATTGTTTGCAGCTGACATGATACTGTACATAGAACCCTAAAGATAGTATCAGGAAATTACAAGAGCTAATCAGTGACTTTCACAAAGTTTCAGGATATAAAATCAATACACAGAAATCACTTGCATTTCTATATACTAACAATGAATAATCCGAAAGAGAAATTAAGGAATCAATCCCATTCATCATTGCAACAAAAAGAATTAAATATCTAGGAATACATGTTTCAATGCCATTCTCCCAAATCTTCCCACCCTCTCCCTCTCCCATAGAGTCCATAAGACTGTTCTATACATTAGTGTCTCTTTTGCTGTCTAATATCATGTATGAAACGAGTCGCCAGTCCAGGTTCGATGCATGATACTAGATGCTTGGGGCTGGTGCACTGGGATGACCCAGAGGGATGGTATGGGGAGGGAGGAGGGAGGAGGGTTCAGGATGGGGAACACATGTATACCTGTGGTGGATTCATTTCGATATTTGGCAAAACTAATACAATATTTTAAAGTTTAAAATAAAATAAAATTAAATATCTAGGAATAAACTTACCTAAGGAGACAAAAGAATTGTATACAAAAAAAAATATATATATATATAAGACACTAATGAACGATATTAAAGATGACAAAAACAGATGGAAACAACAAAAACATAATCCATGTTCCTGGGTAGAAAGAATCAATATTGTGTAAATGACTATACTACCAAATGCAATCTACAGATTCAATGCGATCCCTATCAAGTTACCAATGACATTTTTCACAGAACTAGAACAAAAAATTTCACAATTCTTATGGAAACACAAAAGACCCCGAATAGCCAAAGCAGTCTTGAGAAATAGGAATGGAGCTGGATCCCGACTTCAGATTATACTACAAAGCTACAGTCATCAAGACAGTATGGTACTGGCACAAAAACAGAAATATAGACCAACAGAATAAGATAGAAAGCCCAGAAATAAACCCATGCACCTATGGGTACCTTATTTTTGACAAAGGAGGCAAGAATATACAATAGGGCAAAGAGAGCCTCTTAAATAATGGTCCTGGGAAATCTGGACAGCTAAATGTAAAAGAATGAAATTAGAACACTTCCTAACAGCGCATACAAAGATAAACTCAAAATGGATTAAAGACCTAAATGTAAGACCAGAAACTATAAAACTCTTAGAGGAAAATATAGGCAGAACACTCAATGACATAAATCAAAGCAACATCCTCTATGACCCATCTCCTAGAGTAACAGAAATAAAAACAAAAGTAAACAAGTGGGACCTGATTAAACCTAAAAGCTTTTGTACAGCAAAGGAAACTATAAGCAAGGTGAAAAGACAACCTTCAGAATGGGAGAAAATAATAGCAAATGAAACAACTGACAAAGGATTAATTTCCAAAATATACAAGTAGCTCATACAATTCAATACCAGAAAAACAAACAACCCAATCAAACAGTGGGGAAAAGACCTAAACAGACATTTCTCCAAAGAATACAGATGGTTAACAAACACATGAAAAGATGCTCATCATTGCTCATTATTAGAGAAATGCAAATCAAAACTACAATGAGATATCACCTCACACCAGTCAGAATGGCCACCATCAAAACATCTACAAATAAAAAATGCTGGAGAGCGTGTGGAGAAAAGGGAACGCTCTTGCACTGTTGGTAGGAATGTAAATTGATACAGCCACTATGGAAGACAGTATGGAGATTCCTTTAAAAAGTAGGAATAAAACCACTGTATGACCCAGCAATCCCACTCCTAGGCATATACCCTGAGGAAAACAAATTTGAAAAAGACACATGTATCCCATTGTTCATTGCAGCACTATTTACAATAGCTAGAACATGGAAGCAACCTAGATGTCCATAGACAGATGAATGGAAAAAGAAGTTGTGGTACATATACATGATGGACTGTTAGTCAGCCATAAAAAGGAACACATTTGAGTCAGTTCTGATGTGGTGGATGAACCTGGTACCTATTATACAGAGTGAAGTGAGTCAGAAAGAGAAAAATAAATATCATATTCTAAGGCATATATACGGAATCTAGAAAAATGGTACTGGAGAACTTATTTACAGGACAGCAATGGAGAAACAGAGAATAGACTTATGGACATGGGGAGAGGAGAGGAGGGGGTGAGATGTATGGAAAGAGTAACATGGAAACTTACATATGTAAAATAGATAGCCAATGGGAATTTGCTGTATGGCTCAGGAAACTCAAACAGGGGCTGTGTATCAATCTAGAGGGGTGGGATGGGGTGGGAGATGGGAGGGAGTTTCAAAAGGGAGAGGATATATGTATACCTATGGCTGATTCATGTTGAGCTTTGACAGAAAACAACAAAGTTTTGTAAAGCAATTATCCTTCAACTAAACAAATAAATTAAAAAAATAATAAAGGAAGATTTGACTGCAAAAAGAAAAACCTTTTGTACATCGTTAATCACCCTAAATACAATACAAAGGCAAACAGTGATGACAAACCAAAGGATTACTAATTGATATATTAACAGCTTTACAAACTACCAGGGAAAAGAATATTGCCAGGCAAAAACAAGCAATGAACAAGAATTTCATAGAAGAATTAATTCAAATCAATGAACACGTGAGAAATATAAAATTTGATATGTAAATTTAAAACAAGATGCCCTTTCCTCATCTTTCACATTGGGAAGAATTTTTTTTTTTAATTAGATACATTCCTGTGGGCAAAAGCATGGCCAAACAACCAGCAAGTCATACTACTGGTTGCTATGTAAGTCAGAACAACCTAGTTGTAATCAGTGCTTCTTGTGAAAAATTTAAGTATGTGTATTCTAATGCCACCATTTCCTTAATATGAAGGAATCATACCCTAGATATTGAACCAGAGTGTTTAATGAGACAGCATATATTATATATTTTTATACATCAGTAAAATAGACCTACCTCATTTTCTTGAACCTCTGTATAATATTTCATTGTATGACTACACTATAATTTATTTAACCAGTATCCTTAATATTAATAGATATTTAACTTGTATATCCTTTCTGGATGACAATTTGTCAATGGCAATTCAAGAGTTTAAAATGAATATAATCTCCTTTCATCTGGCAATCTTAACTGTAACAATTTATCCCAAGAAAGTAATGAAATATATATGTTAATATTAGCTGTGAAATTATGCCTATAATAATAAAATTTAGATTAATCTAAATGGCTAATAATAGGGAACTGATCAAGTGCATCATGATATTGACACTCTGCTGCTGTAGCATGAAAGCAGCCATATACAGATGAATAGGCATGGCTGTGTTCCAACTGACCTTTATGGACACTGAAATTTGAATTTCATATAATTTTCTTCTTTAGATTTTTTCAACTACTTAAAAGTATACACACCATTTGCAGCTTTCAGCCTGTATGCAAACAACTGGCAGACAGGAGTTGGCCCACAGTCTGTAGTTTACAGAGAAATCCTATGAGGAAGGTCATGGATGGCAGCATAATTTTTTTTTAATTGAAGGATAATTGCTTTACAATGTTGTGTTGGTTTTTGCCGTTATGACAGCATGAATCAGCTATAAGTATATACATATCCCCTGTCTCTTGAGTCTTTCTCCTCCACCCCACCCTTCCATCCTGCCCACCCTTCTACCTTCTAGGTCCTCACAGAGCACCAGGCTGAGCTTCCTGTGTTATCTAGCAACTTTCCACTAGCATGGTAATGTATATATTTCAAGGCAGCATAGTTCTTCTATTTCCCCAAATGCCACAATAAAAAGCACAAGCAGGAAAGGTAAGTCCGCATGCTAAGTAGGAAGGCAAAGCTAAAATCCACAGACATAGTCTGTGATAAGACCAGATCAAAGTGATGCTCCAATGAACCCTGAAATATGACTGGGTGGCCAAATTAGAGATGCTAGAAGAGCAGGATCGTATTAGTTACAGGAGAGTCTGGAGACAGAATCAGCAGGGCCTCTGGTAGATGTCAGGACTCTAAGACAACTCACTGAAATGTCAGCAAACTGATGTATGAAGTGAGTGAGTCTGGTTAGGAGTCTGCATTGTCCAAGAGTGACCAAATGCAAGGAGACCATGGGACAGCCTGGGAGCCACCTGGGCCCTTTGAGCTCTCAAAACCACCCAAAGCTCCCTTCCTGGGCCAAGTCTACCCTGAAGAGAAACTGATGGAAACAGACTCCACACTGGCTAGGATAGAGCCAGGAGACACAAATTAGAGTCCAGATAAAAGTAGAGGAGGTGAACAGGCAGAGTCAGATTTCAGAAAGGAATTTACTATAATTAAATTGGCAAAAATAATAGAAGATGGAACTCTATTGCTGTGAAATTAGGAAAAAAAAAAACTATCCTAAATCAAGCCTCCTTCTAAAACTTCAGGGAAACTACTTTCATGTAAAAATAAGCAACAGAATAATATTGTTACAGAATTAAAGCAGGCCAGAAAGATGTCCACCAAAAAATAGATGAAAATTATAATCTAATGTTTTAAAACTAGTGAAAAGATATTAAGAAAAAGTTATGTGATATGGGAAAATGTACATGATATCAAAAAATATAAAAATTCAAAATAAGAGCAACACAGAAATTATATGGTAAAACCCAATAAACAGTTAGAAGTAAAAGAAAATAATCATTTCAGAAATGAAGACTAGCTAGAGGAAACATGGGCAAATAAACACAACAGATAATACCTTAAGAGAAACAGACAATGAAAATTTCTTTTAAATCAAAAGAATTAATTAAATCAGATTTCTTTTATATCAAAAAGAAAACTGGAAATAGAACTGCCTTATGATCCAGCAATCCCACTGCTGGGCATACACACTGAGGAAACCAGAAGGGAAAGAGACACGTGTACCCCAATGTTCATCGCAGCACTGTTTATAATAGCCAGGACATGGAAGCAACCTAGATGTCCATCAGCAGATGAATGGATAAGAAAGCAATGGTACATATACACAATGGAGTATTACTCAGCCATTAAAAAGAATACATCTGAATCAGTTCTAATGAGGTGGATGAAACTGGAGCCTATTATACAGAGTGAAGTAAGCCAGAAAGAAAAACACCAATACAGTATACTAACGCATATATATGGAATTTAGAAAGATGGTAACAATAACCCTGTGTACGAGACAGCAAAAGAGACACTGATGTATAGAACAGTCTTATGGACTCTGTGGGAGAGGGAGAGGGTGGGAAGATTTGGGAGAATGGCATTGAAACATGTAAAATATCATGTATGAAACGAGTTGCCAGTCGAGGTTCGATGCACGATACTGGATGCTTGGGGCTGGTGCACTGGGACGACCCAGAGGGATGGTATGGGGAGGGAGGAGGGAGGAGGGTTCAGGATGGGGAACACATGTATACCTGTGCCGGATTCATTTTGATATTTGGCAAAACTAATACAATTATGTAAAGTTTAAAAATAAAATAAAATTAAAAAAAAAAAGAAAACTAAAAAAAAAAAAAAGAAATGAGATTAAAATAATCAAAAAGAAAGTTATCAAAAGGATGTGACAAACATAGAAGACAGGCAAATAAAATAAGGGGACAGAATAACAAAGTCTATAAGCAAACAAATTTTTACTGAAATTTTAAAAAATGATTTGAAACTACATACTGAAAAGGCACACTATATACCTTGGAAAATAAACCCAGAATGACTAACACCAAGACATATCCTAATAAAATTATTAGACTTGAAGGAAAAAAGTCTTTTGACAACCAGGCAAAAAAGACCAAGTGTTTCAATACAGAGAGAATTGTCAGTAGACTTTGACAACATTTATGCCAGAAGAAAATGGATGACATATTTAAGACACCCAAGGCAAGAACATGTAAGCCAAGGATTTTATATCTAGCTAGAATGACTTTCAATTATTAATGAAGGAAACTCCATCAGTGTGTAAATAATTTAGGAAATGTTGGTCTCATGAATCCTGAGAAAACTTTTGGTGCTTCATAAAACCAAAATTACTGGAACGACATCAACAGAAAGACTGGGAGTTAGCATCAAATACATACCATACAGAATTAAGACTAAAAAGGGCTATAATGGAGAAAATATAGTACATAATGACCTTATGCATTGGACATGTAGATACTGGACAACTTCAAGAATGGGGAGATAATGGGAAGAACATATGGAAAATTTGCTATATTTGATAATCATTAAAAATTATTTTATAGCTTTGTCAAAAGTTAAGAAATTCCTTCAGTTCCACCTGTTTCTTTCTCTTCTGTTAAATTCAAATAAAGATGTGAGCATTTTATTAAAACATGTTATATAATATGATTTGTTAAAAGCGTGGACTGGGCGGTCCTAAGATGGCGGAGGAATAGGACGGGGAGACCACTTTCTCCCCCACAAGTTCATCAAAAGAACATTTGAACTCTGAGAAAATTCCACAAAACAACTTCTGAATGCTGGCAGAGGACATCAGGCACCCAGAAAAGCAGCCCATTGTCTTTGAAAGGAGGTAGGAAAAAATATAAAAGATAAAAAGAGAGACAAAAGAGGTAGGGACGGAGCTCTGTCCTGGGAAAGAAGTCTTAAAAAAGAGAGAAGTTTCCAAATACCAGGAAACACTCTCACTGCCGAGTCTGTGGCAAGCCTTGGAACCACAGAGGGCAACATAATTAGGAGGAAAAATAAATAAATAATTAAACCCCACAGATTACGTGCCCAACAGTAACTGCCCCAGCGGAGAAGCAGCACAGATGCCTGCATTCACCACGAGCAAGCAGGGGCTGGGCAGGGAGGCTTGGGCTGCATTGCTTAGAGTAAGTACTGGGCCTGAATGCCCTGAGGACAATCTGAAGGAACTAACTTGGGATAGAAAACCAGATTGTGGGATAACTACCACGTGAAAAGCCCTAACCTGAGACACTGCCAGGCCGGCTCACAGAACAAAGGACCGAGCAGAGCTAGCCAGCTGCAGACCAGCAATCCCCCTCCAGTGCCAGGCAGACGAGGGTAGCCAGAGCCGGAAGGGGGCAAATGCAGCCCCAGAGAGGCATTATCTACCAAACTGCAAGCAGGCTTCGTTGCTAACCAAGACTTCTTGGGATTCTGGATGGTCAACATCTGCCTGAGAAGGTGCACTGGTTGTACACCCAGAAAACCAAGAGGCAGGGACAGGGGAGGCGATAAGTTCAGCTACCGCACTCACCAAATACCTGGTCACCTGAGCTGCTTGGACCTGGCAAGGGCACAAAACGCAGGCCCAACCGAGTCTGTGCCTCTGAGGACTACCCGAGTACCTGAACCTGTGTGGCTTAGACCTGGGAAGTGCATACAAGCTGGGGCTGGCCTCAGACAGTTCCCGGCAAAGCAACCTAGAGCCTAAGCAGTATAGACAGGGAAAGCACACACGCCGTGAGCGGGGGCAAACCCAATGTGGCTGAGACACTGCAAGCACATGCCAGCGTTATTTTTTTGCAGGGTCCTTCCTTCCCCACAGCATGACTGAACAAGTGAGCCTAAAAAAGTGTCCACCACCGCCCCCTTGTGCCAGTGCGGAAATTAGACACTGAAGAGATCAGCAAACAGAAGAAGCTAAAACAGAGGGAACCTCCTTGGAAGTAACAGGTGCAATAGATTAAGATCCTGTAGTTAGCACCAAACTACATAGGAAGGGGCCTATAGATCTTGAGAAATATAAGCCAGATCAAGGAACTACCCGAAAATGAACTGACCCCACACTGCCCACAACACCACCAGAGAAAGTTCTAGATATATTTTTACTATCATTCTTTAATTTTTTAAACAAAATTGTTCTATTTTAAGTCCTCTACTACTCCTTTAATTTTCATTTTTATAACCTACTATTACTTTGCAAAAAAAAGAGAGACCTATTTTTTAAAAGCAAACTTCTTATGTATATATTTTATAATGTTTGTGACTTTTTTTTTCTTTTTCTTTAATATTGTATTTTTGAAATTCCAACCTCTACTCTAGATTTTTGATCTTTGCTTTTTGGTATTTATTCTCAATTTTGTACCTTTAAGAACCCAGTCTTCAGTACCCATTTTTACTTGGGAGCGAGATTACTGGCTTGACTGCTCTCTCCCCCTTTGGACTCTTCTTTTTCTCCACTAGGTCGGCTCTATCTCCTCCCTCCCCCTTCTCTTCTCTACCCAACTCTGTGAATCTCTTTGTGTGTTCTGGATGGTGGAGAACACTTAGGGAACTGATTACTGGCTGGATCTGTCTCTCTCCTTTTGATTCCCCTCTTTATCCTCCTGGCCACCTCTGTCTCCTTCCTCCCTCTTTTCTTCTCTGTAAAACTCCTTAACATCTCTGAGTGATCCAGACTGTGTAGTGCACATAAGGAAGTGATTACTGGCTAGCTTGCTCTCTCCTCTTTTGATTCCACCTCATCTCATTCTGGTCACCTCTATCTCCTTCCTCCCTCTTCTCTTTGCCATGTAACTCTGTGAACCTCTCTGGGTGTCCCTCACTGTGGAGAAACTTTTCATCTTTAAGCTAGATGTTTTATCAACTGTGCTGTATAGATGGAGAAGTCTTGAGGCTACTGTAAAAATAAGAGTGAAAACCAGAAGCAGGAGGCTTAAGTCCAAATCCTCAGAACACCAGAGAACTCCTGACTCCAGGGAGCATTAATCGACAGGAGCTCATCAAATGCCTCCATACCTACACTGAAACCAAGCACCACCCAAGGGCCAACAAGCTCCAGAGCAAGACCTATCACACAAATTCTCCAGCAACACAGGAACATAGCCCTGAGCTTCAATATACAGGCTGCCCAAAGTCACTCCAAACCCATTGACATCTCATAACTCATTACTGGACACTTCATTGCACTCCAGAGAGAAGAAATCCAGCTCCACCCACCAGAACACCAACACAAGCTTCCCTAACCAGGAAACCTTGATAAGCCAGCTGTACAACCCCACCCACAGCGAAGAAACTCCACAATAAAGTGAACTCCACAAACTGCCAGAATACAGAAAGGCCACTCCAAACACAGCAATATAAACAAGATGAAGAGACAGAGGAATACCCAGCAGGTAAAAGAACAGGATAAATGCTCACCAAACCAAACAAAAGAGGAAGAGATAGGGAATCTACTTGATAAAGAATTCTGAATAATGATAGTGAAAATGATCCAAAATCTTGAAACCAAAATGGAATCACAGATAAATAGCCTGGAGACAAGGATTGAGAAGATGCAAGAAAGGTTTAACAAGGACCTAGAAGAAATAAAAAAGAGTCAATATATAATGAATAATGCAATAAATGAGATCAAAAACACTCTGGAGGGAACAAATAGTAGAATAATGGAGGCAGAAGATAGGATTAGTGAGGTAGAAGATAGAATGGTAGAACTAAATGAATCAGAGAGGAAAAAAGAAAAACGAATTAAAAGAAATGAGGACAATCTCAGAGACCTCTGGGACCATGTTAAACTCCCCAACATTCGAATCATAGGAGTCCCAGAAGAAGACGACAAAAAGAAAGACCATGAGAAAACACTTGAGGAGATAATAGTTGAAAACTTCCTTGTTTGGGACCCAGAGAGTCCCAAACAGGATAAACCCAAGGCAAAACATCCCAAGACACATATTAATCAAATTAACAAAGATCAAACACAAAGAACAAATATTAAAAGCAGCAAGGGAAAAACAACAAATAACACACAAGGGGATTCCCATAAAGATAACAGGATCTTTCAATAGAAACTCTTCAGGCCAGGAGGGAATGGCAGGACATACTTAAAGTGATGAAAGAAAATAACCTACAGCCCAGATTACTGTACCCAGCAAGGATCTCATTCAAATATGAAGGAGAAATCAAAAGCTTTACAGACAAGCAAAAGCTGAGAATTCAGCACCACCAAACCAGCTCTCCAACAAATGCTAAAGAATCTTCTCTAGACAGCAAACACAAAAAGGGTGTATAAACTCTAACCCAAAACAATAAAGTAAATGGCAACAGGATCATATTTATCAATAATTGCCTTAAATGTAAATGGGTTGAATGCCCCAACCAAAAGACAAAGACTGGCTGAATGGATACAAATACAAGACCCCTATATATATTGTCTACAAGAGACTCACCTCAAAACAAGGGACACATACAGACTGAAAGTGAAGGGCTGGAAAAAGATATTCTACGCAAATAGAGACCAAAAGAAAGCAGGAGTAGCAATACTCATATCAGATAAAAGAGATTTTAAAACAAAGGCTGTGAAAAGAGACAAAGAAGGACATTACATAATGATCAAAGGATCACTCCAAGAAGAAGATATAACAATTATAAATATATATGCACCCAACATAGGAGCACCACAATATGTAAGACAAATACTAACAAGTATGAAAGGGGAAATTAACAATAACACAATAACAGTGGGAGACTTTAATACCCCACTCACACCTATGGATAGATCAACTAAACAGAAAATTAACAAGGAAACACAAACTTTAAATGATACACTAGACCAGTTAGACCTAATTGATATCCGTAGGACATTTCACCCAAAAACAATGAATTTCACCTTTTATTCAAGTGCGCACAGAACCTTCTCCAGGATGGATCACATCCTGGGCCATAAATCTAGGCTTGGTAAATTCAAAAAAATTTAAATAATTTCAAGCATCTTTTCTGACCACAATGCAGTAAGATTAGATGTCAATTACAGGAGAAAAACTATCAAAAATTCCAACATATGGAGGCTGAACAAAAAGCTGCTGAATAACCAACAAATCACAGAAGAAATCAAAAAAGAAATCAAAATATGCATAGAAACAAATGAAAATGAAAACACAACAACCCAAAACCTGTGGGATACTGTAAAAGCAGTGCTGAGGGGAAGGTTCATAGCAATACAGGCATACCTCAAGAAACAAGAAAAAAGTCAAATAAATAACCTAACTCTACACCTAAAGCAACTAGAAAAGGAAGAAATGAAGAACCCCAGGGCTAGTAGAAGAAAAGAAATCTTAAAAATTAGGGCAGAAATAAATGCAAAAGAAACAAAAGAGACCATAGCAAAAATCAACAAAGCCAAAAGCTTTTTCTTTGAAAGGATAAATAAAATTGACAAACCATTAGCCAGACTCATCAAAAAACAAAGGGAGAAAAATCAAATCAATAAAATTAGAAATGAAAATGGAGAGATCACAACAGACAACACAGAAATACAAAGGATCATAAGAGACTACTATCAGCAATTATATGCCAATAAAATGGACAACTTGGAAGAAATGGACAAATTCTTAGAAAAGTACAACTTTCCAAAACTGAACGAGGAAGAAATAGAAAATCTTAACAGACCCATTACAAGCATGGAAATTGAAACTGTAATCAGAAATCTTCCAGCAAACAAAAGCCCGGGACCAGACAGCTTCACAGCTGAATTCTACCAAAAATTTAGAGAAGAGCTAACACCTATCCTACTCAAACTCTTCCAGAAAATTGCAGAGGAAGGTAAACTTCCAAACTCATTCTATGAGGCCACCATCACCCTAATACCAAAACCTGACAAAGATGCCACAAAAAAAGAAAAGTACAGTCCAATATCACTGATGAACACAGATGAAAAAATCCTTAACAAAATTCTAGCAATCAGAATCCAACAACACATTAAAAAATCATACATCATGACCAAGTGGCTTTATCCCAGGGATGCAAAGATTCTTCAATATCTGCAAATCAATCAATGTAATATACCACATTAACAAATTGAAAAATAAAAGCCATATGATTATCTCTGTAGATGCAGGGAAAGCCTTTGACAATATTCAACATCCATTTATGATTAAAACTCTCCAGAAAGCAGGAAAAGAAGGAACATACTTCAACATAATAAAAGCTATATATGACAAACCCACAGCAAACATTATCCTCAATGGTGAAATATTGAAAGCATTTCCCCTAAAGTCAGGAACAAGACAGGGTGCCCACTTTCACCACTATTATTCAACATAATTTTGGAAGTTTTGGCCACAGCAATCAGAGCAGAAAAAGAAATAAAAGGAATCCAAATTGGAAAAGAAGAAGTAAAACTCTCACTGTTTGCAGATGACATGTTCCTCTACATAGAAAACCCTAAAGACTCCACCAGAAAATTACTAGAGCTAATCAATGAAGATAGTAAAGTTGCAGGATATAAAATCAACACCCATAAATCCCTTGCATTCCTATACACTAGTAATGAGAAAACAGAAAGAGAAATTAAGGTAACAATTCCATTCACCATTTCAACAAAAAGAATAAGATACTTAGGAATATATCTACCTAAAGAAACTAAAGACCTATATATAGAAAACTATAAAACACTGGTGAAAAAAATCAAAGAGGACACTAATGGAGAAATATACCATGTTCATGGATTGGAAGACTCAATATAGTGAAAATGAGTATACTACCCAAAACAATCTATAGATTCAATGCAATCCCTATCAAGCTGCTGCTGCTGCTGCTAAGTCGCTTCAGTCATGTCCAACTCTGTGTGACCCCATAGACGGCAGCCCACCAGGCTCCCCCATCCCTGGGATTCTCCAGGAAAGAACACTGGAGTGGGTTGCCATTTCCTTCTCCAATGCATGAAAGTGAAAAGTGAAAGTGAAGTCACTCAGTCATGTCCGACTCTTAGCGACCCCATGGACTGCAGCCCACCAGGCTCCTCCGTCCATGGGATTTTCCAGGCAAGAGTACTGGAGTGGGGTGCCATTGCCTTCTCCACCCTATCAAGCTACCAATGGTATTTTTCACAGAGCTAGAACAAATAATTTCACAATTTGTATGGAAATACAAAAAACCTCGAATAGCCAAAGCAATCTTGAGAAAGAAGATTGGAACTGGAGGAATCAACTTGCCTGACTTCAGGCTCTACTACAAAGCCACAGTCATCAAGACAGTATGGTCCTGGCACAAAGACAGAAATATCAATCAATGGAACAAAATAGAAAGCCCAGAGATAAATCCATGCACCTATGGACACCTTATCTTTGACAAAGGAGGCAAGAATATACAATGGAGAAAAGACAATCTCTTTAACAAGTGGTGCTGGGAAAAGTGGTCAACCACTTGTAAAAGAATGAAACTAGAACATTTTCTAACACCATACACAAAAATAAAATGGATTAAAGATCTAAACGTAAGACCAGAAATTATAAAACTTCTAGAGGAGAACATAGGCAAAACACTCTCCGACATAAATCACAGCAGGATCCTCTATGACCCACCTCCCAGAATATTGGAAATAAAAGCAAAAATAAAGAATTAATCTCAAAAATATACAAGCAACTCCTGCAGCTCAATTCCAGAAAAATAAACTACCCAATCAAAAAATGGGCCAAAAAACTAAACAGACATTTCTCCCAAGAAGACATACAGATGGCTAACAAACACATGAAAAGATGCTCAACATCACTCATTATCAGAGAAATGCAAATCAAAACCACAATGAGGTACCATTTGACGCCAGTCAGAATGGCTGCTATCCAAAAGTCTACAAGCAATAAATGCTGGAGAGGGTGTGGAGAAAAGGGAACCCTCTTACACTGTTGGTGGGAATGCAAACTAGTACAGCCACTATGGAGAACAGTGTGGAGATTCCTTTAAAAACTGGAAATAGAACTGCCATACGACCCAGCAATCCCACTGCTGGGCATACACACTGAGGAAACCAGAATTGAAAGAGACACGTGTTCCCCAATGTTCATCGCAGTACTGTTTATAACAGCCAGGACATGGAAGCAACCTAGATGTCCATCAGCAGATGAATGGATAAGAAAGCAGTGGTACATATACACAATGGAGTATTACTCAGCCATTAAAAAGAATACATTTGAATCATATTATACAGAGTGAAATAAGTCAGAAAGAAAAACACCAATACATTATACCAACACATATACATGGAATTTAGAAAGATGGTAACGATAACCCTGTATGCAAGACAGCAAAAGAGACACAGATGTAAAGAACAGTCTTTTGGACTCTGTGGGAGAGGGCGAGGGTGGGATATTTGGGAGAATGGCATTGAAACATGTATAATATCATATGTGAAACGAATCACCAGTCCAGGTTCGATGCATGATACAGGATGCTCAGGGCTGGTGCACTGGGATGACCCAGAGGGATGGTATGGGGATGGATGTGGGAGGGGGGTTCAGGATGAGGAACACGTGTTCACCCATGGTGGATTCATGTTGATGTATGGCAAAACCAGTACAGTATTGTAAAGTAATTAGCCTCCAATTAAAATAAATAAATTTATATTAAAAAATAAAAAATAAAAGCGTGGACTGGAGGGGACTTCCTTGGTGGTCCATTGGCTAAGACTCCCCAGTCTCAATGCCAGGGGCCTGGGTTTGATCCCTGGTCATGGAACTAGATCCCACATGCCACAACTAAGCGTTCACATGCTGCAACTAATATCGAAGATCCCACATGCTGCAACTAAGACCCAGTACAGTCAAAAAAATAAAGAAATATATATATATATTTTTAATTTTATTTTATTTTTAAACTTTACATAACTGTATTAGTTTTGCCAAATAAAAACAGTGGACCAGAAGATAAGAATGCCTGAGTTCAGATCCCAGCTCTAACACTTGTTAGTTGAGATCCTAGCTCTGCTAGATAGCAGCTGTGTAACCTCAAATGAGTTACACATAATCCCTCTGGTGCTTCATTTTCTTCATCTGTATAGTGGAGATAAAACCTACTGCAGAAGGGGGACAAATTAATGAAGGAAAGACTTGGACAAGTATCTGACACATAGCAAAAGTTCAATAAATATGAACTGTTATTACTATTTTTGTTACTATTTTTCCATTTACTGGTAAAAGTCCAGTCAGTCCTCCAGAGGATATTCATAGGTTACGTGCAAATACTACACCATTTTATATGAGGGACTTGAACATCCATGAATTTTGGTATTTGAGGGGGTCCTAAAGCCAATCCCCACAGATACCAAGGGATGACAGTAAAAATGATTTTAATTTAAAAAAAAAGTAACCTGAATATTACATTTTCATTGGTTTCTGCTCATTAGACTCAATGCTTAAACTGTGCTGGACAGGAAAAAAGCAATGTGCACACTGCAGCAGAAATGGCTTCTAAAAATATATTAATTTTTTAATTGTCTTCTTTTATTCCTGAAACTTTGATTACTCTCATTTTTACCCATCATCAGCATCAGGGCCTTTGAGCACTATGTCTGCGAATATGTTCACATAAGGTTAAAGGGACAAAAGCAAAAGCTCTGACCTATTATCCAATTATATGTCAGTGTAATTTTGAAATTACTTGTAGAAAAAACCTAAATCCACAAAATTACAGTCCACAACTCAATTCTTACCCGATTGATTTTTAAAATAAGATAATCAACAACAGAATAATGGCCAAAGATGAACAACATCCTAGGTGAAAAAATAACAGGTGTTTGGGTGGTGAACACAACTAATTTTTAGTTGTTAGTCATCCTAGAAAAATACATGTATGTAACAATATTTTTTTTTAAAGAAAGAAACAAAAGTCATAGAATAATGGAACATCAAGTCTCAATTGAAGAGTACTTTCAAGATTTAGTTATTTCCTGCAGTGAACTACCCACAGGGGTGAAGTGGGCTTCATGCACCTTAGCATCACACAAAACACTGGACTTGTATGTGAAAGTCAACGGATTACGTGCCTCTGTCTTTTTCAGAGCAACATTCACAATAGAAAATTGTACAATATGAATCATAAATCCCCATGCCTTCAAATCACTGTAGCTTAAAAAGAACTAGCTGAATGTGGTATGGAGGGGACTAATTTGATATCCGTTGAGGTGGTTATCAATTCAAACCCTCACTTTAAAAATTGATAATTAAAGGGAAAGAATTAAATACATTTCCTGCCTTTCTAGCAGAAACTGAATTCCAGAACAATTAAAAGGAGCCTAGCTGATAATTGAGAGCAGTGCTTATAGGAAAGTGTCAGCTTAGAAATGTAGATTAAATGATAGATGGGAAAAATCATCATCATTTCACAACCACTAATGAGATTATTGAATCAAGCAAGGATACTAACTGGCCAATAAAAAGCATCAGCTGAAGAGTTGACAGGGTGCTAACATAACACCACACAGATTGTCTTCCAGTGGCAAGGGGAGGCAACGTGTAGATGGCAAGAGGGGACATGTTCTTATCATCTTAAATACAGTGGTCGATCTTAGCCTCACTATGGGTGGACAACTGGATATTATCTGTCTCCTGATACCTGGGACAGCTGGAAAGATTGAAATATGGACTGAGCATTAGATGATGTGCATGCATGCTAAGTCGCTTCAGTTGTGTCCGACTCTTTGTGACACTATGGACTGTAGCCCACTCTTCTGTCCATGGGATTCTCTAGGCAAGAATACTGGCTAAGTCGCTTCAGTCGTGTCCGACTCTGTGCAACCCCACAGATGGCAGCCCACCAGGCTCCCCCATCCCTGAGATTCTCCAGGCAAGAACACTGGAGTGGGTTGCCATTTCCTTTTCCAATGCAGAATAATGGACTGAGTAGCTATTTCCTTCTCCAAGGGATCTTCTCAACCCAGGGATCGAACCTGCGTCTCTTATGTCTCTGGCATTTGCAGGCGGATTCTTTACCACTAGTGCTACCTGGTAAGTCCGTATTAGATGATATTAAGGACATAATCATTTTTAAAGTGAGGCCATGCTATTTTGGCTATTTAAGAAGTGATCTTAGCTTTTAAAGATACAAAAAATTCAGCAGTATTTGGAAGTCAACTTCAAGTTAAAAAGGCTGTTTTCTAATCAGGAATTCAAAACTGGCACAGGACTGAAAATAAAATTGGTTTCCAAGAAGCAGGGGAAGAATAGATAATATTTTAGGGATGAAAAGAAATGCAGATGCAGAAGAAAAGCAATTCCCTCTGCAAAGCACCCACCCCCAAATATGGCCAGTGGCCCAATTAGTCACAGAGAAAGGGAAAACAGCAAAGCAACAGGAAAAAATGCTGTTGGCCAAAATGTTACTACAGTGATAAACAAAACATTGTCAAAACACTAGAAACCTTAAGGAAAACTATACAGAAGATTTAATTTATTGGTAGCCACACCTAAATGCATTTTAAGTACCACTACTGATGGTACAGCATGGAAGAAGAAAGTGTTTAGAAAGGGCATAGATTATTTCTTGGAATTAGAAGCTGGTCACTTTGGGCTACAGTGACTTTTAGTGCAGGTTCTGGAATTATCTGTCTATGTGATAGTCCTTGAGAAATTTCTCCACGGCCCCCAGTGTCTCCATCTTAAAAGTGAGGGCCTGGACCAGAACCTAGAGTTTTGAAAATTTATAATTAAAGGCAACTAAACATGTAAACATATACCTCATTAGATGACCTCTCGGGCAATGTTCATGCTGTAATTATTCATTCCATAATTCAATGGTTCTAGAAGTAAAATGACAGTCTTTCCGCTAGTATATGCAGTTCAGTTTGTGAGGATTATTGTCATGTAGAGAAAGTAGATTAGTCATCCAGTTAAAAAGCAAACATGGAGATTTGTTCTATTATCCTTTCCCCTGCCTGGCACTTTTATTATATTTTTAGTTTTAACACTGATTTTATTTAATGGTCTGCAGCCACCACAAACAAAAACATCTTATGCTTTTAGTGGTCCATCTTGTCAGTGTATCCGCCTCACTAAATTATAGAATTATCTGACTCATCGGGACAACATATTATCCTCTAGACAGCAAATTGAAAAAAAGCAATTTTCCCATCTCTGAGAAAGATAATTGATTTGATTTTGCTGTCAATGTTATCATCATTCACTCTATCACCCAGACTTGAAACCCTGAAATTATTTTTTACTCTCACCACCTTTCATCACCCACACAGAGTCACTGAGTCATAATGAGTTCCCTTTAATAATGTCTTTTGCATCAATTGCCTCTGCTACCACCTAAGTTCGAATCCCTATTATCTCACAGGCTTGGATGACCATGATATTCTCTTTTCCCTTAATGACTTGTATGGAGTTTCTTTTTATTATAAAAGTAATACATGCTCATTACAGGCAATTTGGAAATTTCAGAAACATAGAGGGAGAGACAAAATAATATCAATTATCCACAATCTTTCTGCCCAGAGATGATTATTTTGACCTATTTCCTTCCACTCATTGTTCTATGTATATATTGATGAATTTTTATAAAAATTAGGATTGTAATACTCTACACATTTATGATACGTTTTTTATACTTATGTCATAAGTATTTTGTTAGGACACTAAATGCTTTGAAAACCTAACTTGTTAAAAAACTTATTCTTGACTGTTGATGTTTCCTTGGCTTCTAATTTTTTGTGTTAGAAACAAAATCTGCATTGGCCATCCTTATGTCATTGTTGGATTATTTTCCTAAAATAAATTCCTAAAGAAATAATTATAAGATTGAAGATGATTCTGATTACATTTTATTGGGTTGCTCTCTGGAAAGAAGGGCATTTTACAGGCCCACCAGTGGTGTGTGAAGAGTACCAGTCCCCCACCCATTTGTTAACACTGGATATTATCACTTTTTAGAAACGTAATAAGCTGGAAATTCATATATCTTTGGTTGTATGTCTCGTATATATCAGTGAGTCCAAACACGTTTTCACAGACATTGGGCATTTGTGTCATGGCACTTTGACTGTCTTCATTCTGCTAAGAGTGGTAGCAAACTCAAATGCCTTTCAGGGGTCTAGCATGTTAGGCCAATGTGTGAAACCACAGTGGGAATTGGGAATGGTAGGGCCTGAGATGAATTGGTAGTCCATGCCCTGCTTAAGATCCCAAATTTAAAAATTTTAAATACACTACACTGGCCAAACAAAACATCTGTGGGACAAATTCAGGACTAGATTATCAGTTTGCAACTGTGATAGCACTTCCTGTCTCTAATTCATTCCCTTCAGGTTGTTGTCAGAATGATAGGTGTGGAGACAAGGGAACCCTCCTACACCATTGGTGGGAATGTAAATTGGTACTGCCACTATGGAGAACAGTATGGATATTCTTTAAGAAGTTAAAAACAGAGCTATCATATGATCCAGCAATCCCACTGCTGGGCATATATTTGGAGAAAACCATGGTCCAAAAGGATATATGCACCCCAGTGTTCACTGAAGCACTGTTTACAGTAGCTAAGACATGGAAGCAACCTAAATGTCCATTGACAGGGGAACGGATAAAAAAGATGTGGTATATTTATACAATGGAGTACTACCTGGCCATTAAAAAGAATGTCATTTGCAATTTAGACGGACCTAGAGATTGTCTGGGAGTAAGTCAGACAAAGACAAATATTGTATGATATTGCTTATACGCAGAATCTAAAAAAAAATGATACAAATGAGCTTATTTATAGAACAGAAATAGACCACGAACTTAAAGAATAGATTTATGGTTACCGGGGGCAGGGAGGGTAGGGGAAAGGGATAGATTGGGGAGTTTGGGATTGATGTGTACACACTGCTATTGATATATTTAAAATGGATAACTAACAAGGATCTACCATATAGCACAGGGAATTCTGCTCAATATTACCTAACAACCTAAATGGGAAAATAATTTGAAAAAGAATAGATACATGTACATGTATAACTGAATCACTGTGCTGTACACCTGAAACTAACACAACACTGTAATCAACTCTACTCCAATTTTAACTATTTAGGTTGGCCAAAAAGTTCATTAGGGTTTTCCATCCCATCTTACAGAAAAACTTGAACAAACTTTTTGGCCAGGCCAATCATTCAGTTCAGTCGCTCAGTCATGTCTGACTCTTTGCGACCCCATGGAGTACAGCATGCCAGGCTTCCCTGTCCATCACCAACTCCCGGAGCTTGCTCAAACTCATGTCCATCGAGTCAGTGATGCCATCCAACCATCTCATCCTCTGTCGTCCCCTTCTCCTGCCTTCAATCTTTCCCAGCATCAGCATCATTGGCCATGCCAATGAAAAGGATTCATGTTGATGTATGGCAAAAACAATACAATATTGCAAAGTAATTAGCCTCTAATTAAAATAAATAAATAAACTTAAAAACAAACAAACAAACAAACCCCCCCCCCCCAAAGAATGATATTCCTACTACCTTCTCATAGAGACCAACCAAAATGTGACTCCAAATCTATTTCTGGGAACTCCTCTATCCCAACCCAGTATTTCTACCACACAGAACTCTAAGGAGACTGTGAGGCTCTTGAGGACAAACATCCTGTCTTACAAAAGGCCCTGCAGCATGGTGGAAAGAGAGAACTCTAGAATCAGACACTTCTTGGTCAAATCCCACCTTATTATTTCCTTGCTGTGTGACTACAGTAAAGTTATCTAACCTCACTGAGGCTCCAATTCCTCATCTACAAAATGCTACTAAGAGCACTGACACCACAGGGTGGGTGTGAAGATGGAGCACTGAATACACTGTGTACACATGGGAGACTGCTAGTCGCTGGTTACAGGTGTTATTAGAATACTTGCACAATTCTTAGCCTCCAGCATCTATCACAGCAGCTGGCAAAATGAAGACACAGGGGTAATCCTAAGGAAAATATCGGTAACAGTGATTTTCAAAGTGTGGTCTGTGAATGATCTTGCCAGGAGAGGCATCACTGTTGGGCTCCTGTTAAGTACGCAGATTCCTGGGAACCATCCCAGACCAGTGAGTTCGAACTTCTCGAGACAGGGCCCAGGATTCTATATTCTTACAAGCATTCCAGTCAACTGTGACTCAAAGGTGAAGAACCACTGGTTGCCACAGCCACCTCGGTCACAATATATGAGCCCTTCATTAGGCAGCTGACTTCTGGATCTCCCTGCCTAGTGGTGCCCTATATAGCAGAGTTACCCACTGTCTATGACCCTGATTTGGTGAAAAAGATCCAGATGACTTCTCCTCTGACAGCATGCAAGCCTCTGTGCCTTCCTTCCCTAGCCATGTAGCATCACTGCCACTGTGAACCACCCGTTATTACAAGAACTGTTTGGGCATTAAAGAGAAATGGAAAGTATTATCAATAGTAATACTAAGCACTAACATTTGTTGTGGTTGTTTAGTTGTTAACTAATAAGTTAATACAAGAGTCATGTCTGACTCTTGCAACCCCATGAACTGTAGCCTACCAGGCTCCTCTGTCCATGGGATTATCCTGGAAAGAATTTTGGACAGGGTTGCCATGCCCTCCTCTAGGGGATCTTCCCGACCCAGGGATCGAAGCCAGGTCTCCTGCATTGCAGGCAGGTTCTTTAACCACTGAGCCACCTGTGAAGCCCCAAGCACTAATATTTACTAAGCACCTATAAAGCAACTTCCAGGCACACTAAGGAGTTTCTATGTATTAATTTAATCCACATAACATTATGCATGATAAATTGCTTCAGTCATGTCTGACTCTTTGCAACTCTGTGAACTGTAACCTGACAGGCTCCTCTGTCCATGGAATTCTCCATGCAAGAATACTGGAGTGGATAGCCATGCCCTCCTCCAGGGGATCTTTCCAACCCAGGGATCGAACCCACATCTCTTATGTCTCCTGTACTGGCAGGCAGGTTCTTTACTGCTAGTGCCACCTATTATTACCTTCACTTTACAAGTGTGAAAACTGAGACACAGGGAGGTTAAGGAAGTTACCTAAGGTCAAATAGATAGTACATGACACAGCAGAGATCCGAATCCAGACAATCTGACTCCAGAGCACAAGCTATTATCTACTATGTTCTACTATTTCCCTGAATTAAGTGTCTTATGCCTGAAATGATTACTTTAAGATACACACAATAATATTGATATTTATTTTATTTAGTGTCTTTATTATCTTATTTGGGTGAATGTGTTTATCAGAGAAACCACAAACTCTTTTGTTCCCACAAGGTCTTAGCTCTCCCAGCCATAAATTCCAGCAGGAATATCTGTAGCCACCTAACTCTAACAGTTCGGGGGGTAAGAGGTTGCTCTAGTTCCATGTCTTCTGAGGCCAGCTTTCCAGGCAATAGCATGAATAAAATCGATTTCAACTGTGTGCATGCATGTGTACTCAGTAGCTCAGTCATGTGTGACTCTTGGCAACCCAAGGACTATAGCTCACCAGGCTCCTCTGTCCATGGGATTCTCCAGGCAAGAATAATGGAGTGGGTTGCCATTTCCTCCTCCAGGGGATTGTCCTGACCTAGGGATCAAACTCGCATCTCCTGTGTCTCCTGCGTTGCAGGCAGATTCTTTATCATGGAGCCATGAGGGAAGCCCTTTGACTGTTTATCTTATGTTTATATTTCCCCAAATTAAATTTGAAAGATTATCCAAGAGTCAGAAGACCTACCCATCAGTTTAGTTTCATAAAGGAGGCTCTTCCCCCTGCATGTCTGGATCAAATACATTCTCTTCCCCAGAGAGAGAATGAAGCCCAGCAATACAAACTGGGTGAAGTATTCTGGGGATTTCTTAAATATTATGTTAGGCCTGAGATACAACATTTTAAATCAGCTCTTTAATCTTTTCGACAAAATGTACTTTAAAATAACCAATCTTGAAATGAAATTCTGACCCATGCTACAACATGGATGAACCTTGAAAACATTATGCTAAGTGAAAGAAGTCAGACATAAAAAGCCAAATATTGTAGGATTCCATTTATATGAGGTACCTAGACTAGGCAACTTCATAGAGACAGAAAGCAGAATTAGAGGTTATCAGGTGTTGAGGGGAATGGAGAATTACTGTTTAATGGGTACAGTTTCTGTTTAGGATGATGATAACATTCTGGAAATAGTGAGGATGGTTGAGGATGGTCCAACAACATTGTAAATGTACTTAATGTCATTGACCTGTATATTTAAAACTGGTTAAAATGGTAAATTTTATGTTATGTATATTTTACCAAAAAAAAAATTTTTTTTAATCCTATAGCCTCCCCTCAAAAAATCAATTTTATACCCCACAGAGTCAGTACTTACCAGGGTATCATCATTCTGGTCTCCAAACATTTCTTTAAAAATCTTGCCAGGATCAGGAATTGGAGGGAATATAATGATCTTGAGCCTTTAAGAAAACAGGGACATTTCTGATCAAATCTTCCAGTCCATAGAAATGTTCCTCTTAAATACAGCCATATTAAAAGAGGGCTTAGACAAAAGACATGGTACACAAGTCATCTTTAGTGATAATGCAGTTGTGAAGAAATTTCTAAAGCAGGCTGAGAAATCAATGTCTCAAGAGTATCAAGTGCGGGTTTTCCAGCTTTATTGAGGTATACTTGACAAACAAAAATTGTATAAATCTGAGGTGTACAAAGTGAGTTTTATGTAGGTGTACATTGTGAAAAGATCATCACAATCAAGGTAATTAACATATCCATCACCTCACATAGTTATAATTGTGTGTGTGGGCCTGTGTGTGTGTGTGTGTTATACCCTATCATTTAAATAATAATGGTGTTTTACTTATCACAGATCACATGGGAGCCTGCTGTTTATAATTTTTTTTAAAAAAATCTGAGAACAGGGGACATTCCTCTTTAATTTTTCTTTTCTTTTTCTAATTCGTCTTCTATTTTAAATTTTTTTTCAATTTTTCTAATTGAAGTATAGTTGATTTACAATGTTGTGTTAATTAGTTCTGTACAGCAAAGTGACTTAGTTATACATATAAACGTATATTCTTTTCCACTATGGTTTACCACAGGATACTGAATATAGTTCCCTATGCTATACAGTAGGACCTTATTATTTGTCCATTCTATACATAATTGTTTGCATCTGCTAATTCCAAATTCCCAATCCATCCCTTCCCCCACACCCCTCCCCCTTGCAACCATCAGTCTATTCTCTATGTCTGTGATTCTATTTCTGTTTCACAAATAAGCTCATTTGTGTCACAGTTTAGAGTCCACATATAAGTGATATCATATGACATTTGTCTTTCTCTTTCTGACTTACTTAGTATGATAATCTCCCAGTGCATCAATGTTGCTGCAAATGGCATTATTTCATTGTTTAATAGCTGAGTAATATTCCACTGTATAAATATACTACATGTTCTTTATCCATTTCTCTATCAATGGACATTTAGGTTGTCTCCATGTCTTGGCTATTGTAAAGAGTGCTGTTATGAACATAGCAGTGCATGTATTTTTTTGAATTACCGTTTTGTCTGAATTCTGTTTTTGCATCTGATAGTATTACATTGGCCCAAAAGTTCATTCAGGTTTCTCTGTAAGATGGTGTGGAAAAACCCAAACGACCTTTTTGGCCAATCCAACAGTACCCTCTGATGCACCTACCTCATCTCCTAGGTCTCTAAATATTGATGTGTCCTAGGGTTCAGTGTTTTGTCCTCTTTATCTCCCTCACTTTATGAGCACTCTCTTCTGGTCTTAGGGCTTTAAATCTGTTTATATGCTGAGGACTCCCAAATTTCTAACTCTGGCCCAAACCTCTTCTTTAAACTCCTGTATACTCATGTATACAGGTAATGATTCAGCATCTCTACCTGGATATTTAATAGGCATTCCAAACTTATCATGTTCAAAACTGAAGTCCTCACCTTTTCCCTAAAGTCAGATCTCCTCCCAATCTTCCCCATCTCAGTAAAAGGCTGCAATATTCACTCAGGTGCTGAAGCCAAAAATCTAAGAGTTATCCCTTGAATCCTCAATTACTCCTACAACCTCCAAAAACAAGCAGCCATCAGCAAGTGCTATTATTAATTTCATCTTCAAAATACATCCTGCTGCTGCTGCTAAGTCATTTCAGTTGTGTCCGACTCTGTGCGACCCCATAGACAGCAGCCCACCAGGCTCCCCCGTCCCTGGGATTCTCCAGGCAAGAACACTGGAGTGGGTTGCCATTTCCTTCTCCAATGCATGGAAGTGAAAAGTGAAAGTGAAGTTGCTCAGTCGTGTCCAACTTAGCGACCCCATGGACTGCAGCCTACCAGGCTCCTCCATCCATGGAGTTTTCCAGGCAAGAGTACTGGAGTGGGGTGCCATTGCTTTCTCCGCAAAATAATCCTGCATCAGAATATTTCTTACTACCTTCATTGCAAACCTCCTGGCCTACACTATTCTCATCTTTCCACCCAAACACTACAGTGTTTCTCAACTGGTCTATCTGCTTTTTACTCTTGTCCAAGTCAAGTCTTCACTCAACAATACAACGATCCTTTATGACAGTCAATCCAATCACATCCCTCTCCTGCTTAAAACTCTCTAATATTTTCCCATCATGCTTAGGATAACATCTAAATTCCATGCCACAGCCTACATGATCTAGTCTTGCCAGCCTCTCCTGCCTCATATCCTCTTGTTCTCCCCCTTGTATGCTCTCCGCTAACAAGACACACTAAGCTCATTCCATCCTCAGGACCTTTGCACTTGCTGTTCTTTTGGCCTAGACTGTTCTTTCTTTGAATATCTGACTGGCTAACTCCTTTAAGTCTGTCTTCAAATGTCACTTTCTCAGAGAAGGCCTTCCCTGGCATTCCATGTAAGAGTAGCCTCATATCACTTCCTAGCCTTTCTCCCCAGCCCAACTCTATAACTTTACTACTCACTATGTGAACCCATAGGTAGGGATTTTGTCCTGTTCAGCACCACAGCTCTAGCAATTAGAATAGTGCCTGGCACATAATGCCGACAAAGGTCCATCTAGTCAAAGCTATGGTTTTTCCAGTAGTCAAGTATGGACATGAGAGTTGGACTATAAAGAAAGCTGAGCACCAAAGAATTGATGCTTTTGAACTGTGCTGCTGGAGAAGACTCTTGAGAGTCCCTTGGACTGCAAGGAGATCCAACCAGTCAATCCTAAAGGAAATCAGTCCTGAATATTCATTGGAAGGACCGATGCTGAAGCTGAAACTCTAATAATTTGGCCACCTGATGTGAAGAACTAACTCACTGGAAAAGACCCTGATGCTGGGAAAGATTGAAGGCAGGAGGAGAAGGGGATGACAGAAGATGAGATGGTTGGATGGTATCACTGACTCAATGGACATGAGTTTGAGCAAGCTCTGGGAGTTGGTGATGGACAGGGGAGCCTGGCATGCTGCAGTCCATAGTGTCGCAAAGAGTCAGACATGACTGAGCAACTGAAATGAACTTAGCTGGCACATAAATAGGCACTCAACACATGCATGTTTAAAGAATACTGAAATAATGATAAAATATTGATTCTAGAACCAGCTTAGTAAACTTATTCCAACTTTAGGTATTTTCCTGAAAGAGCAAATAATAGCACCAGACTAGTCCCTATGATGAAATCAAGAAAGTAAAAAATTCTCCAAGAATGAGTATCATGTCTTAGAACTTGAAGTACTTTATCCTATAGCATTAAGTAGCAACTCATTTTGCCTTCACATTAGACAAGTCATTTAATTGGTAATGATCTCCACTTCTAAAACTTATGAGCTAGCAACTAACGGTTGACAAATTAGGTGTTTTAGGGAGTTGAGTGAATGTAAGTCTTATCAACATTCTAAAACTGTACAAACAGAGCACTGCCTGAGCAGCACCTTGGAAGACTAACACTTTCCTCACTAGAAAATGGGCACAGTAATACTTGCCACACCATCCTACCAAAAGCCAGGTATAGCCAAAATGCTGCCAACACACTGGGCAGACATCAAACACACCCACAAAGAATAGTAGCCAGGCTAGCAGAAAGCCTGCCTGAGCAGCTGCCTTACCTTTTCAAATACAGCAGAAGGACAATGACTGCGGCTGCAACGATGACCGGAATGATGAGTAATGTGGTTATGTAAAATGTCTGATTGGCCTTCTGACCTGGAAATGGAAAGCAAACAGAAAGACATGAGAAATAAAACCCTTTGAGAAATAAACTAAGCAATCTTGTTATATTAGACTAACGAGATTAAGCTATTTCTGCCCTCTACACCAACATATTCCCCTAAATTCTTCAATTCTCTTGTCTTTTGTTATGTTACTAGTGGGGAGGGGGGAGTCCTACTCTAAAATTCCATGGATGAATAAGCACCTTACGGATTATCTGAAACCAGGATATCTTAATTGGTTTTAGACACTATTAACAAAGAAGTTATATTTTTAAAATATGTCATCTCATTAACACCAATTATCTTGTTTTATTGGTTACTTAGCATTATTGTTGTCATTGTTTTAGTTGCTAAGTAGTGTCCAACTCTTCTGCGACCCCATGGACTGCAGCCCACCAGGCGCCTCTGTCCCAAGGAATTCTCCAGGCAAGAATACTGGACTGGGTTGCCATTTCTTCCTCCAGAGGATCTTCCCAATCCAGGGATCAAACTCACATCTCCTGCACTGGCAGGTGGATTCTTTACTGCTGAGCCACCAGGGAAGTTCCAGAGATAGATAATATTATTTCCCATTTATACAGATGAGAAGTATAAGGCTGAGAAAGGTTTAATGGCTTGTCCAGTAATGGAGTCAAGCCTAAAACCCAGCACTGTCCAATTCCAAATCCTTTCATTAACTGCCTTGCTACAATTAACACTTAGAATGGCATATGTCTATTTATATCCTCATCTTTTCCATGAGGGCATGAACATCTGGAAACCATCATCAGGGCCTAGCATTGTGTTAGGCAGCCTCTAAGATGACTCTAAATGATCCTTGCCTCCTGATATTCACACCCTTGTGTAATTCTCTCCCCTTTAGGGTGGGCTAGACTAAATGTGTCAGAGAAGGCAGTGGCAACCCACTCCAGTACTCTTGCCTGGAAAATCCCATGGATGGAGGAGCCTGGTAGGCTGCAGTCCATGGGGTCACTAAGAGTTGAACACAACTGAGTGACTTCACTTTCACTTTTCACTTTCATGCATTGGAGAAGGAAATGGCAACCCACTCCAGTGTTCTTGCCTGGAGAATCCCAGGGATGGGGGAGCTTGGTGGGCTGCCATCTATGGGGCTGCACAGAGTCAGACATGACTGAAATGACTTGGCAGCAGCAGCAGACTAAATGTGTGAACCACAACAGTGATGGAATGTCCCTTCTGAGACGAGGTTATAAAGGGCTGCGGTTCTCATATTGGGTGTTCTCTCATACGCTCTTTCTTTCTTGGACCACTCACTTGGGGAAGCCAGCTGCCATGTCATAAGGTAGCCCTGTGGGGAGGTTCAAGTGGTAAGGGACTGAGAGAGACCTCCGTATTAGTTTCCTAGAGCTGCTGTAAAGAATCGCCATACACTGGTTGACCCAAAACAATAGAAATATATTCTCTCATAGCTCTGGTGGCCAGAAGGCCAAAATCTTAGCTTCTGGTGGCTCTCAAGAATCCTTGGCATTCCTTGGCTTGTAGCTGCATCACTCCAATCTCTGCCTTCATCTTCACATGGCCTTCTCTGTTTCTGTGTATTCTCTCTTCTTCTGATAAGGATACTAGTCACTGGATTTAGGACCTGCTCTCAGCCCTTAAGGGCTTCCCTGGTGGCTCAGATAGTGAAGAATCTGCCTGCAAGGCAGGAGACCTGGGTTTGATCCCTGGGTCGGGAAGAGCCTCTGAAGAAGGGAATGGCAATTCACTCCAGTATTCTTGCCTGGAGAATTCCATGGACTGAGAAGCCTGGCAGGCTACAGTCCATGGGGTCACAAAGAGTCAGACACAACTGAACGACTAACACTTTCACTTTTCACTCTTCACTTAGCCCTTATGGCCTCCTCTTAACTTGATTACATCTGTAAAAATTCTATTTCCAAATAAGGTCATATTCATATGTACGAGGAATTGCAACTTGAACATATCATTTGGAGGCACAAAATGAAACCTTCTAAAGCCTCCATCCAGCAGCCAGTGTGAAAATGAGGATTTGCAATGACCATATAAGTGATCTTGAAAGTGGATTCTCCAGCACCAGCCAAGCCTTCAGATGGAACCACAGTCCCAGTCAACAGCTTGACTGGAACCTTATGAGAGAGAACTTGAGCCAGAGGTACCTAGCTAAGTTGTGCCCAGATTCCTGAGCCATGGAAATTGTGAGATAGTGAATATCTATTTTTTAAGACACTAATTTCTTATGCAATAATATAATGTAGCCTGGCATATAGCTTGTTCAATCTCTCAATTAATAGGGCTTGATTACTTCAATAGCCTGTTTCTCTTATTGTTAGGTAGCTGTTGCTGCTGCTGCTGCTGCTGCTAAGTCGCTTCAGTCGTATCCGACTCTGTGCGACCCCATAGACGGCAGCCCACCAGGCTCCCCCGTCCCTGGGATTCTCCAGGCAAGAACACTGGAGTGGGTTGCCATTTCCTTCTCCAACTCATGAAAAGTGAAAGTGAAGTCGCTCAGTCGTGTCCAACTCTTCGCGACCCCACGGACTGCAGCCTACCAGGCTCCTCTGTTTTTCCAGGCAAGAGTACTGGAGTGGGGTGCCATTGCCTTCTCCAAGGTAGCTGTTAGGAAGTTCTTAAGTTGGTCCTGTTTTGCCCCATAGAGCCACACACACACACAAAAGACAGCCTATTCTCTCTTCTACTTGACACTACCTCAAATATTAGAATTCAGCAAACATGACTCCCTAGGCTTACTTCATTAACTGTGCCTCCCCAAATTTTAACATTCTTCAACATCCTGATTATGCTTTCAGGGAAAAATTCCAGTCTCCTAATGTACCTCTTACAATGTGGTGCCCAGGATGGAGTACTGCACACTTCTGATGTGGCCAGGACATTGTGCCACACGCTGCAGCATTCCCTTATTCTGGATGCTGTACTATCACTGCTGCCTATGATTATATATGCCTTTGGGAGACATTTAAAGGGTCTGATATTGAGTCACTTTGAGCTTACCATCTAATAAAACCCTAGCCCCTACCCTACAATACATGTATCCATAAGGCACATGTCTTTCCAATCCTATACTTGATTCTAGCAATTAATAAGTGAAACTTTTTTTTTTCAAACCTGAAAGTGTGAAAGTCACTTTGTCATGTCCAATTCTTTGCGACCCCAAGGACTATACAGTCCATGGAATTCTGTAGGCCAGAATACTGGAGTGGGTAGCCTTTCCCTTTTCCAGGGGATCTTCCCAACCCAGGGATTGAACCCAGGTCTCCCACATTGCAGGCAGATTCTTTACCAGCTGAGCCACAAGGAAGGCCCAAGAATACTGGAGTGGGTAACCTATCCCTTTTCCAGTGGATCTTCCCGACCCAGGAATCGAATCAGGGTATCCTGCATTGTAGGTGGATTCTATACCAACTGAGCTATCAGGGAATCCCAGATACAGGTTTATTTCGATAAAAATGTCATCAAGGTCATTGTCATACTCTTGATTCTGTTACCAGCACATAAGGATAGTCCTCTAGTACTGCACAATCTGCAGATTTAATCATGCCTGCCTTCTAGTTTTTTTCAGGTTGTTTGCAAAGATGGAAACAGGACAGAAGAGAGAATAACATCATTTGGATGGCAAATTTTCAAAGAGCTACATAATGTACATTAACTCTGAGCGATTTGATAATAATTAAACAGAAAGTATATGTCAATTGTGAGTGTTCTCTGGCTGATGTCAAGAATGAAGAACAGTCCTTTCCCATAATGTTTTCTGCCTCAATTTAGTTTCCATGCATCAATGGTTTAAATTTTAATGAAATCCCATTCTCTTACCTATACTCATCGCTTGACTCCAATTACTCCAGAGTTTGTCATCTTCATAGCATAACTTATTTGTTTTGACTCTTATTCTGACTGTGTTCAAAGTATCAGGAAGAACACCGGGAACCATGAAACAAATTGTACCCTTAGATACAAGATAAAAACACAAGGAATATTACCAGTTTATTCTCTTTCTCTGCTTCTGAATCCTAAATATAATTATCTGCCAAGTTCTGTATATGACAAAGACTAAGTATTGCAATGTAAATTATCTGACTTTAACTCCCGAAAAAGAAAATTGGCAATAATCCATAGAACAAAGTAGTTTGTTTTCCTTAAAGCAGTTCAAATTTAGGATATGCCTCATCATCAATTACCATTGAGTTTAAGTCCAAATAGCTCAAGTTGAATTTACTGACCTCTAGGTTTCCTTCAAATTCTGTATTCTGACATTTGGCCTCTTCAACCTCAAAAATATAAAAAATACATAAATTCAAAAGAAATTAAAGACTACATTTTATATCATTTAAGCATTTTAACAAGTTTTCTTTTATACCATTAACAGAAGACCAGGTATAGTGGGAAAAAGGGAGGTTTTTTAAAAAATAAATGGTGTTAGGATTGTCATACTGAGTGAAGTCAGTCAGACGGAGGAAGGAAATATAGGATAACCCTTTTGTGTGGAATCTAAAAAGAAATGAGGGGCTATATGTACACTTATAGCGGATTCACATTTTTGTATGGCAGAAACCAACACAACATTGTAAAGAAATAATCCTTCCTTTAAAAATAAAAATTAAAAAAAAATAAATGATACAAATGAATTTATTTATGAAACAGAAACAAACTCACAGACTTAGAGGATGAACTTATGGTTAGCAGGGGGAAGGGTTGGGGGAAGGGATAGTTAGGACGTTTGGGATGTACAAGTATACAGTGTTATATTTAAAAAGGATAACCAACAAGGACCTACTGCACAGCACAGGGAACTGTGCTCAATGTTATGTGGCAGCCTGGATGGGAGGGGAGTCTGGGGGAGAATGGATACATGTATATGTATGGCTGAGTCACTCTGCTGTGCACCTAAAACTATCACAACATTGTTAATCGGCTATATCCCAATACAGGGCTTTTCAGGTGGCACTAATGGGATTAGAAGTCCGGATAATAAGTGCTCTTTGGGAAAGTAGTGACCAAAAGAGGTCACGATTGAGCTTATGGGGAGCTGGTTTTGTAAGTGACAAATCATTTGTGAAGAATCACTGAGCTGTCCATAATGACTTCTGCAATTTTTCTATAGTATACTACATAGCAATACATAGTTTAAAAATATGCTCCCTTGTTGAGAATATGTGCTCAGACACTCAGTCGTGTCCGACTCTTTGTGACCCCACGGGCTGTAGCCAACCAGGCTCGTCTGTCCATGGGATTCTCCAGAAAAGAATACTGGAGTGTGTTGTCATTTCTTTCTCCAGGGGATCTTCCTGACCCAGGGATTGAAACTGCGTCTCCTGCACTGGGAGGCAGATTCTTTACCACTAGCACTACTACCTGGGAAGCCCAATAATACATCAAAAAATGACTGAGTTAGGACTTGCCTGGTGGTTCAGTGGTAAAGAATCCACCTGTCATGCAGGAGACACAGGTTCGATCCCTGGTGCAAAAAGATCCCACATGCTGGGGTGCAACTAAGCCCGTGAGCCACAACTATTGGGCCTGTGCTCTAGAGCCTGGGGACTGCAACTACTGAGCCTATGTGCCACAGCTATTGAAACTCGTGTGCCCTAAAGCCCATGCTCTGCAACCAGAAAAGCCATAGTAATGAGAAGCCTGCACACCACAATAAAGAGTAGCCTCTGTTTGCTGCAACTAGAGGAAAGCCCATGCAGCAACAAAGACCCAGCACAGCCAAAAATAAAAAAGTTAAACAAAATTATTGTTTTTAAATGACTGAGTTAGATAAAACAAAGGAAAATGCAAATTTCTCCTCTACACAATTTAAGTCACTTGCTGTATGATGTAAAGAGAATAACCAGTTTCTAAAATGCAGATATTTCAAAATCAACACATGAAAGTCTCTTGCTTCATTTCAATAGTCTACTTTTGGCAACAGGTCCATGAAAAGACATTCAACATCACTAATATACACTATTATACACTAATATCACTAATATACACTAATCATTAGCAAAATATACATCAAAACCACAATCATCTTACACTGTCGATAACAGAAGGGCTGTCGTCAAAAAGATAACAGATAACAAGTGCTGGAGAGGGTGTAGAGAAAAGGAAACCCTCATGCACTGTTGGTGGGAATATAAACCGTTGCAGTCACTTTGAAACAGTATGGAGGTTTCTCAAAAAATTAAAAATAGAACTATCATATGATTCAGCAACCCCAAGGAAATCCTGCCATTTGTGACAACATGGAAGAAACTTCAGGGCACTATGTTAAGTGAAAATAAGTTAGACAGAGAAAGACAAATACTATATGATCTCACTTGTATATGGAATTTAAATAAGTCAAATTTACTGAGGCGCAGTGCAGCATGGTAATTGCCAGAGGCTGGGGAGTGGGGAAAATGGAAAGATGTTGGTCAGGGGTACAAATTTTCAGTTATGAACTCTGAGGATTTAATGGGGCTTCTCTGATAGTTCAGTTGGTAAGGAATCTGCCTGCAATGCAGCAGATCCTGGTTCGATTCCTGGGTCAGGAAGATCTGCTGGGGAAGGAATAGGCTACCCACTCCAGTATACTTGGGCTTCCATTGTGGCTCAGCTGGTGAAGAACCCACCTGCAATGCAGGAGACCTGGGTTCAATCCCTGGGTTGGGAAGATCCCCTGGGAAAGGGAAAGGCTACCCTCTCCAGTATTCTGACCTGGAGAATTCCATGGACTGTATAGTCCATGGGGTTGCAAAGAGTTGGACACGAGTGAGCAACTTTCACATGATGATTACAGTGAATAATAATGTACTGTATACCTGAAATTTGCTGAGAGATCTTGTTTTCTCACCACAGAAAAAAGCTAAGTCTGTGAGGTTATGAATGTGTTAATTTGATTGTGATAATCATCTCACAATGTATATGATTATTATAACCTTGTATACCTTAAAATAATATTGTACAACCTAAATACATATAATTTTTACTTGCCAATCATACCTCAGTACAGATGGAAAAAACAGTCAACTTCTATCAGAGATGTTTAAACATGGGACAAAGACCAGAACACATGCTATGATTTGGGGCATTCAATGTCATTCACTGAATGGTTCCTACCAGCATTTGTGAAGAGTGAAAGGCCAACTGAATGATGATGAGCCATCCTGTCAATACTTCATATAAGGTCAGAGAAAAAGCTACTCGGGGGTTACTGTACCCCAGTGCTGGCCATATGGAGTCAGAGGCCTGTTGTGTAAATTGATGGTTCTGGGCTCTTGTTCAAATGTAAATCTCCTTGTGTAGTTTATCAGCTGCTCAGATACTTCCGTGAGAAAAGGGAAACAAGGACACAGATCACCAAGTGGATAGCTGGCGGGAATGGGCATGCCCAAAGATAAGTCACTCCATGCTTTATGATTCTGTCATAAGCGACCCCTGACCCAGAGCCATGGATGGCACCAGCTCATGCTCCAGCTTACTTCCCCCTCTTAACTAGAACACCAGGCCAAATAGCTCCTCAAAAAGTCTTGCAAGAAGAACCAAGAAAGGGTCTAACCAGTTGAGCTCAAAAGCAGTGTGCACACAAAAAGCTGATGACAATCTAGGGGATGGAGCAGCTGGTAAACATCTGCTAAGATACAGAACATTAAACTCAAGTGTATAAACAGAGTTAATTCCAAATTGACTACAGTTCTGGTTTTGATGGATAAATTCCACAGTATATGTGCTCTCTTCAGTTCAGAAGTTTTTTTTTTTTTAAAGGTAACAATCCAATAAGAATTTATTAAGTGACAACTGTACACATGGTCTTATACCCAGTGTTCTTGGTTAAAATGTAATACCTGGAGACCAACCTCTGAAGTCATACCTACTAGCTGTGTGGCCTGTAGCAAGTTACTCAACTTGCTCTTTGAGCCTTGTTTCTCACTAAAACGTAGGTTAAAAAGGAACCAATTTCATGGATTGCTATGAGCAACTCTATAAGAAGTACATAGAAGACTGTATTTGTAATACATCATGAGCAATAAGTGATGGCTATTACTAGCAAGAGGAAGTATTGAGGTGGTCCCCAGGGGGTTAAGAATAAAAGCTTTGGAGTTAGACTTTTGCTGAAATCTTGAATTCTAACCCTTACTAGAAATGTGACCTTAGGAATAATCTTTGAGACTGAAGTTTTCTCATCTGTAACAGGCCTAGATCCCTGGGGTTATCGTGAGGACTAAATGAGACAACTCAGATAAAGTACTTATTAAAATAGCTGCTGTTGCTGCTGCTGCTGCTGAGTCGCTTCAGTTGTGTCCGACTCTGTGCGACCCCATAGATGGCAGCCCACCAGGCTTCTCCATCCCTGGGATTCTCCAGGCAAGAATACTGGAGTGGGTTGCCATTTCCTTCTCCAATTGAAATAGCTAATACACAGCAATTGCTTAATACATATTAGCTGGTATTAGTAGCCAGAACAGTACAAAGTAAACACCACCTAACTCCTCCCCCTTACAGGAGCTTATATTTTTAGTCAAGATCATGGGTAACTAGCAGGACATCATTTAGTGCCAAGTGAGTAATGCAAGTGGCATGTGTCTCTGGATTTCAGACAGAAGAGAGCAGTCAAGGCTGGAATAGTCAAGCATATTTGGCTTTCTGATAACTCACTTAGTTGTAAATTCAAGCCTCACCCCCACCCCGCATGGAAGCCCTTTGCTTTTTCCTTTTGTGGCATTATTTGGAGACCCTGGTTTCTGGGATGAAAAATGATTTTTCTGCTTCAGCAAATGCTTTCATTTGCAAATGCTCAGAAGAACTCTGCTCAGCTGTGGACCTGGTTGCTCCCTCCAGAGTTACAGCCTGTCAACAGCGGCTTATTTTAGTAAATAAAATACTTTAGTTTTCGAAATTCCCATGACGAGCTAAAACAAGTGAACCAAGGGATCTTCCCACATGTGAGATGCAGGACTCCTGTAAAAGCCCATGGTTTCTAACCTCTCAAACTCAAATGGACACAGGGCCCAGGCAGGTAACACAAGTGAGTGGCACAGTTCCTGTGGTCCTAAGGCGCCACCTTATGGCAACTATACCCTCAGGTACCACAGTTTTCAATCTGGGCAGAAAATTCAAATGTAATATACAAGCAAACAAAACCCCACTTTGTTTTGTGGTCCAAACAAAAATGTTTGAGGTCTGAGTTTGAGATCTCCGTTCTAAAGCATAACAATGCAACTGAGCCCTGAGGTTATGCCACACCCTGTTAGGCCCAGTGCTCCAATGCATGCGTATATGCTCAGTCGCTCAGTGGAGTCCAGCTCCTTGTGACCCCATGGACTGTAGCCCGCCAGGCTCCTCTGTCCATGGAATTCCCCAGGCAAGATTACTGGAGTGGGTTGCCATTTCCTACTCCACAGGGACCTCTAATCTGCTTGCTTTATATTAGATTCTAAATAGCATAAATGTACATTATCCAAAAAATACTAACTACTCAGTATTGACTACTCTAGTTGATACAAACTCCAAAAAAACTGAACGGCCATACCGGAGCCTCTAAATAGCTACATAATCTGATCTCGGCTCTAGGCTCAGACACCTCTTCCTACTATGTTTTGGTCATGCCAGTCTCCTGTTTCTCACACATGCCAAGCTCATTCCTGCCTAAGTCTTTGACCACGCTGTCCCCTCCACCTCCAGATCATCAAATGGCTAGCTCCTGCTCATTGTTCTGGTCTCATCTCAAATCTCATCACTGTGGATACCTACCCTACCTAATATTCCCTCAGGCCTTGCCATCACCCCACTTAAATTTCTGCATAGCATTCATTCTCTAAAATTAGTTTGCTCATTTATGTACTTATTTTCTAGTAGGTAAGCTTCATGGGCAAAATTTTTTTTTTTATCAGGTGTCACATGCACGTAAAATAGTGCCTGGTAGTACATGACAGACATGTAATACAAAGACTTTTCAGCAAATAAATTAATGAATGCCTGAACTCTTGTAGGCAATACTATCATAAACCGTCAAACCTTCCACCACACGCTGTTTCAGAGAAACCATTATCATCAGGTGACAAATCTATAAGCTACTTTTCATTGATATTTCAATTTATTACACTGTAAGAAATGCAAGAAAAATTTCTAAATAACAACTATCTAAAAAAAAAACTTACATAGAAAATATCATGTGTCTCAGCGTGGCTGTTATTGACTTCTACTTCATAAGACAAGCATTTGCTTTGAAAATTCTGTGGATTTGTCCACTGCACATATAAGTCACCATTTTGGAAGGAGAGATTTTTAATATGTGGAGGATCAGGTTTCACTGAAAGACAGAAACAGAAGAATACAAATTAATTTGCAGAGTTAATTTTGATGAGATACACATATGGGCTTTCCGAATAGCTCAGCTGGTCAAGAATTTGCCTGCAATGCAGGACAGCCCGGTTTGATTTCTGGGTCAGGACATTCCCCTGGAGAAGGGATAGGCTACCCACTCCAGTATTCTTAGGCTTCCCTGTGGCACAGATAGTAAAGAATCCACCTGCAATGTGGGTGACCTGGGTTTGATCTCTGGGTTGGGAAAATCCTCATTCTTGCCTGGGGAATCCCTATGGACAGAGGAGCCTGGCAGACTACAGTCCATGGGGTCGCACAGAACTGGACAGGACTGAGCGACTAAACACGGCACAGCACTTATACATAGAGACAATGAAGGTCACAAAGGTAAATCAAAATAGGTCTGATGCTTTTAATGGCCTTACATGATCAGACATATAGTTCTAGAATTTCTGATTAATCACAGTTAATGTAGGAAGCTTATTTTTTTTCTTTGTTTCTTTTTCTTGTTTTTGGCCACACCACACAGTATGCAGGATCTTATTTCCCCGATCAGGATTGAACCTGGGTCCTCTGCAATGGAAGCTCAGAGTCCCAATCACTGGACCAGAAGGAAAGTCCCTTGTAGGAAGCTTAAACTGCCTAGTAAAATAGATCTAAGGAACATCTTCGGGCTGGCAGATGATGCAGATTCTGACCTGCATCTGGTTAGGGCATGGCTGGGGTATAATCTAGACATCTAGCTACAACAAGGGGGTGGGGTAAAGAAGTGCTTGGGTCCAGACGTGACTCTTCCTGATGGTACTGAGGGGCATCAGGTACAAGGGGTTCCCCCAGCCAGCACTCATTTATGCCAATCAAAGACCACAATGAAAACATCAGCATAGTTTTGTCATAGATTACAACAGGAATGAAGGGCTTCTCATGTGGTGCAGTGGTAAAGAACCCACCTGCCAATGCAGGAGATGTAGGAGATGTGAGTTCAATCCCTGGGCTGGGAAGATCCCCTGGAGGAGGGCATGACAACCCACTCTAGAAAATCCCATGGACAGAGGAGCTTGGCAGGCTATAGTCCATAGGGTCACAAAGAGTCGGATATGACTGAGTGACTAAACAACAGGGATGAACTTTGAGGACATGATACTAATGAAATAAGTCCATTACAAAAGGACCAATACTGTATGATTCCACTTATAAGAGGTATCTAAAGGAGTCAAAGTCATAGAAACAGAAAGTAGGAAGGTGGTTACCAGGGGCCGGGGGAGGGGGAAGGGGTAGGGGAGGGAGAATTAGTATTTCATGGGCATGAAGTTTCAGTTTTACAAAATAAGAGAGTTCTAGAGATCTACTGCACAACACTGTGAATATATTTAACACTACTGAACTGTACACTTGAAAATGGTTAAGATGGCATATTTAATGTTATATAATCATAACCATGATTTAAAAGAAAGTAAAAAGAGAAATTAGCCTGGTCAATTTAGTTTTTCAGGAGTCAATTATGCTTAAGACCAAGCAACAAAAGAGAGTGGACAATTAACAGAAAACAACTTCACAGCATCCTCTTCTGGCTAACAAGAATCTCCCACTCATCTCTTACAGCACCATTCATCTCTAGGTAGAAGAGCAGCAAAATGAGCTTTAAAAGGTCCATCAAGGACAAGCTTCCAAGCAAGGGGGAGGAGAGAGAAGGGCTTTGCTTCAAATGATCCCATTTGGCAAGTTGCCCTCAACCTCACTCCCTGGCTTACAAACTAAGCTGCCTTGGGTGCACTATTAGAATTTACTTCCATGACTGTCTGAAAGGGCAGTAAATAGTGTTCTGCTCACAGACTTGGGAACCTTTGTCAATTCATGATTATTTACTTGTAAATTTTCTGTGTACCACTTTAGCTAGAATCAGAGCTCCCTGTTGTGATACTACAGCAAATAAGTAAATATAATGTGGCATATATGCACAATAAATATGAGAATTTACAAGCTTGCTACTTTAACAAGGAACAAAGAAAAATATACATAAATATAGTCCCTTTTTTCTGGGAAGATCTTCAAACCAAAATCATCATTTTTTTTAATCATTCGTATTGATGACATAACACTTTCATTCACACTGTCATGGAGTACTTCTAAAACTTACCATGAGAAGTTAAAGGCACTATATTGAAGGATGGTCTGATTTTTCCTGCATTGTCCTTAACCATTACTTGGACGCTGTGCTGTTCAAAACTGGAATCCTTCACCTTAGTCAGATTAAAGGAACAAGCAATGTGTTGGCCTTCTCTGTAGATGTTTTCACACTGAAGAATTTTTCCCAAGCTGTTGTGCCTACAAGATAAAATGAGATAACCTTCTGCATTATTTTTTAACCACATATGCAAGAAACAAATACAGATGTCTATTTGTTTTTAAATGATTAAAGATATCCATGAAAAGCCATATTTGCAATTTGGCAGGGTAGCTTTTTTTTAAAGCCCTATTTTATAACATGGCTCCATTTCACACTTGAGGAAGAAATGAATATTCCTTTTTCATGAATATGGTATTTTCAATAGCTATGGAAACCATAGGAGTCTTGACTCTTTTTCCTCTTCTGTATGGGAAACAGTACGAGGCCAGGATGAGAAATTTTATGTTTCCTGAAAATGCCTTATCTGCTCAATTCCAAGTCTCCCTAGTCCCTCTGTCTGCTCCTTCCTTGTTCTCTTGGCTTGTTCCTTTCCTTTCTTCTATTCTCATAGAATTCACACACAGTCTTCAGCCCTCTGTGTATTCCTCTCTATTTCTTACTCCCTCATCCACTCGCCCATTTATCACTTCCACTCCTCAACTAGAATTTCTGCACTGAGGATTCCTAATCCTGATCTACTGCCTTGGAGCCAGTCCCAGATTTCTAACTGCTCCACTTTAGAGTTCCACTCTTGCCTCAAATTCAACAGCCAAGACAGATGCCCCCTCTTCTTGGACAAACTGCCTTTTTTTCTAACCATCCCAATTGCCATCAGCCAGAGCTCATTTTCTCTGGGCTCCTTGATTAGATTAGAGCCTCTGAAATCACCCCTCCCCTCTTTTTTATATCTTATCACCAAATTCGGTTACTTCTTTCTTTGCAAACCCTCTGGGATTCTCTATGATATTCCTCTCACCCTTTTTCATGCCCTAATCACTTGAGGCTTCATGTCTTCTCCAAATTGACCTCTCTGACATTATTGGTGTCCTTTAAACACAATCTTTACCTATCAGGGGGCAGACAGAATGAAAACCACAATCACAGAAAACTAACCAAACTGATCACATGGATCACAGCCTTGTCTAACTCAATGAAACTATGAGCCATGCCGTGTAGGGCCACGCAAGATAGACAGATCATGGTGGAGAGTTCTGACAAAACGTGGTCCACTGGAGAAGGGAATGGCGAACCACTTCAGTATTCCTGCCTTGAGAACTCATGAACAGTATGAAAAGGCAAAAAGATATGATACTGAAAGATGAATTTCCCAGGTCGGTAGATGTCCAATATGGCGAAGAGTGGAGAAATAGCTTCAGAAAGAATGAAGAGATGGAGCCAAAGTGAAAACAAAGCCCAGTTGTGGATGTGACAGGTGAAGGAAGTAAAGTCCAATGCTGTAAAGAACAACACTGCATAGGAACCTGGAATGTTAGATCCATGAATCAAGGTAAATTGGAAGTGGTCAAACAACAAGAGTGAACATCGACATACTAGGAGTCAGTGAACTAAAACGGACCCAAATAGGCAAATTTAATTCAAATGACTATTATATCTACTATTGTGGGCAAGAATCCCTTAGAAGAAATGGAGTAGCCCTCATAGTCAACAAAAGATTCCAAAATGCAGTACTTGGATGCAATCCCAAAACAGCAAAATGATTTTTGTTCATTTCCAAGGCAAACCACTCAATATCACAGTAATCCAAGTCTATACCCCAACCACTAATGACAAAGAAGCTGATGTTGAATGGTTCTATGATGACCTACAAGACCTTCTAGAACTAACACCCAAAAAAGATGTCCTTTTCATCATAGTGGACTGGAATGCAAAAGTAGGAAGACAAGAGATAACTGGAGTAACAGGCAAGTTTGGCCTTGGACTACAAAATGAAGCAAAGCAAAGGTTAACAGAGTTTTGCCAACAGAACCCACTTGTCATAGCAAACACTGTCTTCCAACAACACAAGAGACGACTCTTCATATGGACATCACCTTATGGTCCCTACCAAAATCAGATTGATTATATTCTTTGCAGCCAAAGATGGAGAAGCTCTATACAGTCAGTAAAAACAAGACCGGGAGCTGACTGTGGCTCAGATCATGAACTCCTTATTGCAAAATTAATACTTAAATTGAAGAAAGTAGGGAAAAACCACTAGACCATTCAGGTATGAGCTAAATCAAATTGCTTATGATTATACAGCAGAAGTGACAAATAGATTCAAGGGATTAGATCTGATAGACAGAGTGCCGGAAGAACTATGGACAGAGGTTCATGACATTGTACAGGAGGCAGTGATCAAGACCATCCCGAGAAAAAGAAAGGCAAATGGTTGTCTGAGGAGGCCATACAAATAGCTGAGAAAAGAAGAGAAGCTAAAGGCAAAGGAGAAGAGGAAAGATATACCCATTTGAATGCAGAGTTCCAAAGAATAGCAAGGAGAGATAAGTGATCAATGCAAAGAAATAGAGGAAAACAACAGAATGGGGAAAACTAGAGATCTCTTCAAGAAAATGAGAGATACCAAGGGAACATTTCATGCAAAGATGGTCACAGTAAAGGACAAAAATGATATGGACCTAACAGAAGCATAAGATATTAAGAAGAGGTGGCAAGAATACACAGAAGAACTATACAAAAATGATCTTCATGACCCAGATAACCACAATGGTGTGATCACTCACCTAGAGCCAGACATCCTGGAATGTGAAGTCAAGTGGGCCTTAGTAAGCACCACTATGAACAAAGCTAGTGGAGGTGATGGAATTCCAGTTGAGTTATTTCAAATCCTAAAAGATGATGCTGTAAAAATGCTACACTCTATATGCCAGCAAATTTGGAACACTCAGCCACAGGACTGGGAAAAGTCAGTGTTCATTCCAATTCCAAAGAAAGGCAATGCCAAAGAATGCTCAACTACTGCACAATTGCACTCATTTCACACGCTAGCAAAGTAATGCTCAAAATTATTCAAGCCAGGCTTCAACAGAACATGAATCAAGAACTTCCAGATGTTCAAGCTGGATTTAGAAAAGGCAGAGGAACCAGAAATCAAATTGCAAACATCCCTTGGATCACTGAAAAAGCAACAGACTTCCAGAAAAATCTACTTCTGCTTTATTGACTATGCCAAAGCCTTTGACTGTGTGGATCTAAACAAACCCTGGAAAATTCTTAAAGAGATGGGAATACCAGACCACCTGACTTGCCTCCTGAGAAATCTGTATGCAGGTCAAGAAGCAACAGTTAGAACTAGACATGGAACAATGGACTGGTTCCAAATTGGAAAAGAAACACCTCAAGGCTGTATATTGTCAGCCTGCTTATTTAACTGCTTTTTATTTATTTATTTTCCTGCTTATTTAACTTATATGCAGAGTACATCATGTGAAATGGTGGGCTAGATGAAGCATAAGCTGGAGTCAAGATTGCTGGGAGAAATATCAACCTCAGCTATGCAAATGACACCATCCTTATGGCAGAAAGTGAAGAGGAGCTAAAGAGCCTCTTTCAGTTCAGTCGCTCAGTCATGTCCGACTCTTTGCGACCCCATGAATCTCAGCACGCCAGGCCTCCCTGTCCATCACCAACTCCTGGAGTTCACTCAGACTCACGTCCATCGAGTCAGTGATGCCATCCAGCCATCTCATCCTCTGTCGTCCCCTTCTCCTCCTGCCCCCAATCCCTCCCAGCATCAGAGTCTTTTCCAATGAGTCAACCCTTCGCATGAGGTGGCCAAAGTACTGGAGTTTCAGCTTTAGCATCATTCCTTCCAAAGAAATGCCAGGGCTGATCTCCTTCAGAACGGACTGGTTGGATCTCCTTGCAGTCCAAGGGACTCTCAAGAGTCTTCTCCAACACCACAGTTCAAAAGCATCAATTCTTTGGCACTCAGCTTTCTTCACAGTCCAACTCTCACATCCATACATGACCACAGGAAAGACCATAGCCTTGACTAGATGGACCTTTGTTGGCAAAGTAATGTCTCTGCTTTTGAATATACTATCTAGGTTGGTCATAACTTTCCTTCCAAGGAGTAAGCGTCTTTTAGTTTCATGGCTTCAGTCACCATCTGCAGTGATTTTGGAGCCCAAAAATATAAAGTCTGACACTGTTTCCACTGTTTCCCCATCTATTTCCCATGAAGTGATGGGACCGGATGCCATGATCTTCGTTTTCTGAATGTTGAGCTTTAAGCCAACTTTTTCACTCTCCACTTTCACTTTCATCAAGAGGCTTTTGAGTTCCTCTTCACTTTCTGCCCTAAGGGTGATGTCATCTGCATATCTGAGGTTATTGATATTTCTCCCGGCAATCTTGATTCCAGCTTGTGTTTCTTCCAGTCCAGCGTTTCTCATGATGTACTCTGCATATAAGTTAAATAAGCAGGGTGACAATATACAGCCTTGACGTACTCCTTTTCCTATTTGGAACCAGTCTGTTGTTCCATGTCCAGTTCTAACTGTTGCTTCCTGACCTGCATACAGATTTCTCAAGAGGCAGGTCAGGTGGTCTGGTATTCCCATCTCTTGAAGAATTTTCCACAGTTCATTGTGATCCATGAAAGTGAAAGAGGAGACTGAGAAAGCTAGCTTAAAACTCCACATTCAAAAAACAAAGATCATGGCATCTGGTCCCATCACTTTATGGCAAATAGATGGGGAAACAGTAGAAACAGTGAGAGACTTCTTGGGCTCCACAATCACTGCAGATGGTGACTGCAGCCATGCAATTAAAATATGCTGCTCCTTGGAAGAAAAGCTATGACCAACCTATACAGCATATATGCTGTATAGCATATGTACCAACCTATACAGCATATTCAAAAGCAGAGACATTACTTTGCCAACAAAGGTCCATCTAGTTAAAGCTATGGTTTTTCCAGTAGTCATGTATGGATGTGAGAGTTGGACCCTAAGGAAAGCTGAGCACCAAAGAATTGAAGCTTCTGAACTGTGGTGTTGGAGAAGACTCTTGAGAGTCCATTGGACTGCAAGGAGATCAAACCAGTCTATCCTAAAGGAAATCAATCATGAATATTCATTGGAAGGACTGATGCTGATGCTGAAGCTGAAGCTCCAATACTTTGGCCACCTGAAGCGAAGAACTGATTCATTGGAAAAGACCCTGATGCTGGGAAAGATTGAAGGCAGGAGGAAAAGAGGATGATAGAGGATGAGATGGTTGGATGGCATCACTGACCTGATGGACATGAGTTCAAGAAACTCTGGGTGATGGTGAAGGACAGGGAAGCCTGACGTGCTAGATTCCATGCAGTTGCATAGAGCTGGACACAACTGAGTGGCTGACCTGAACTGAACCACTGCCAGATCAATGTTCCATAGCATGAGGTCTTTCTAAATGTCTTAGTCTACTATGTGGCTCTAAATGCTGATATCTTCTTTCTTATTTCCAAAAACCTCTATGTAGACCTTTCCCCAGTGATCATCCAGCACAGTACAGGCAGACAGAATGTGCTCATTACACTTTTTGTCAAAGTTATCAAAGGATTCTCTTTTATAGTAACTAGAAGAATACACAGAATCAAGCCTTACATCATTAGTCACAAGGGAGATGTGCAAACATTCTGCAGAAAAGGAAGACAATTTAGAAAATGAACTAAGAGGAAAGAGTTCCAAACCCTTGATTTGTTTACTTTAGAATCATCTGTGATCATCTGAAAAATGCAAGTCCCTCAACCCCTCTCCCAGAGAATCCTACTTAGAAGGTTTTGCCCAGGGACTAAGATAAGCATTTTGACAGCAATTCTCCAGGGGACTGTGCTACAAATCCAGTCTTATAAAAAGCAGATCTTTCCCATAAATACAGTCAATTGATCTTTAACAAAGGAGAAAAGGCAATACAAGGGAGCACAAATAGTCTCTTCAACAAATGGTGCTGGAACAACTGGATATCCACATGTTAAAAAAAAAAAAAAAAGAATCTAGTCACAGACCTTATATTCTTCACAAAGCTAAACTCACAATGGATCACAGACATAAATGTAAAGTGCAAAACTATAAACCTCCTAGGAGATAACATAGGAGAAAACCTAGACAATCTTGGGTATGGTGATGACTTTTTAGATACAATGTCCAAGGCATGATCTTTAAAAGAAATAATTGATAAGCTGAATTTCATTAAAATTAAAAACTTCTGCAAAAGATAATATCAAGAGAATAAGAAAAGAAGCCAAACACTGGAGGGGCAGGAGAGAAAATGTATGCAAAAGACACATGTGATAAAGGGCTGTTAGCCAAAATATACAAAGAACTCATAAAACTGAACAATAAAGCAAAATACTCAACTAAAAAATGAGCCAAAGATCTTCACAGACATATAGATGACAAATAAGCACATATCATCAGAGAAATGCAAATGAAAGCAACAAGATACCCTTACACACCGGTCAGAATGCCCATAATCCAGACATGGGCAATATCAAATGCTGATGAGGATGTGGAGCAACAGGAAGTCTTGCTCATTGCTGGTGGAAATACAGAACGGTACAGGCACTTTGGAAGACAGTTTCTTATAAAACCAAACATGTTCCTACCATATGATTAGTAATTGCGCTCTCTGGTATTTACCAAAAGAAATTGAGACCTTATATCTACACAAAAACCAACATACAAAAGTTTAAAGCAGCTTTATTCATCATTGCCAGAGCTTGGAAGCAATCAAGATGTCCTTTAGTCACTAAATGGATACATAAACTGTAATACATCCAGACAGTGGAGTATTATTCAGCACCAAAAAGAAATGAACTATCAAGCCATGAAAAGACATGGAGGAATGTTACATGTGTATTATTAAGTGATAGACGTCCATCTGAAAATGCTACATACTGTCTGATTCCAACCAGATGAAATCCTGGAAAAGACAAAACTAGGAGAATAAACAAATAAATGGTTGCCAAGGGTTGGGGTAGGGGAGAGATGAATTAGTGGAACGCAGAGGATTTTTAGGCAATGAAAGTACTCTGTATGGTAATTATAACAATGGATATATGTCATACATTTGTCCAAACCCATAAAATGTAGAAGGCCAAGAGTGTACCCTAATATAGACTATATAGAATTCTGGTGGTGGTGATGTATATCAATGTAGCTTCATCAATTGTAACAAATGTACTATTGGTGAGGGATGTTGATAATGGGGGAAGCTATTAATTGTAGGGGCAGTGGGTATATGGAAAATCTCTGTACCTTCCTCTCAATTTTGTTGTAAACCTAGAACTGCTATAAATAATGTCTTTTTAAAAAAACGAAAAAAAAAATTTTTTTTAATTCAGGTCTAATGTATTTACTTCTTCAAAGGCTGTTCAAAGAAATGCTTCAATATAGAAAGTGACCTTGTCCTTTAAGAGATAGTATATAAATTTTTTCTCCTAGTTGTTGGCCCCTGTGGTTCATGAATGAAAACAGTTTTTTAAAAACTAAGTTACAGCCATGACTAGTTTTTAGATCAGACAGGCCTGAAATGTTTTGCACCCACACAGAAATAGAAACTGAAGAAACTTACAACATTATTGTTACATAACTAAAGAGAACTATGTAGAAAGTTAATATTTTTCAATAATGAAAGGAACTCTTCTAATGAGTAACCTTTGAGATTCCTTTTTCATTGTACCCTGAGTATTTCACATATTCTCATGGAATCCAGATAAGAAATGTAAAAAAAACTTTTGTTGTACTTCAGAAAAAAATAACAAAAGGGAAAATACTGATTTTGAAGAGAAAATTTTTGAAATCTTGTGAAAGATTAGATGATAACCTAAGATAGGAGGCATTTGAGTGCTTCCTGTTAAAAACCACACACTGAAATCCACACAATCACTCTGCTGACAGAAGGAGGAAATGGACAAATTAAAGACTATTTCCTGCACTGTAAAGATGATTAGTTTGTTAAGAAATTCCCTAAAATTCATTGGCTTGACTAGTCTGTAGCTATTAAGGTCAGGCTCCCTTTAATGCCAGACTATCCCTGAAGGACTGGAAGTCATCGCCCTGGGACTTCAAAATGACTCCATGTTTTTCTGACTGGAGATTAGGGAAACAGTCTCTGGCAGTTTGTTTGAGGTGATTTTAAACTGGTACTTAAACCAATTCTGACTGTTTGATAATGAATGAGCCACGTGTCTTTCTTCTGTGCTTTAGATTGGAAAGGATCTCTCCAGGGGAGAGTGGGGAGGAAGAGGTGTGGGCTAGGTGCCAATTCTGTGAGGTGGTGGAAGAGGTCAGCTCTGTGTACTGGCTGCATCCTCAAGGGAGTGGGGATGAATAATAAAAAAAACATATAGCTAGCATGTATTGCATGCTATATGGGCTTCCCTGGTGGCTCAGACGGTAAAGCATCTGCCTGCAGTGCGGGAGACCCGGGTTCGATCCCTGGGTTAGGAAGATCCACTGGAGAAGGAAATGGCAACCCTCTCCAGTACTCTTGCCTGGAAAATTCCATGGACTGAGGAGCCTGGTGGGCTACAGTCCATGGGGTCACAAAGAGTCAGACACGACTGAGCGACTTCACTTTCACTTTCACTTTCATTGCATGCTTACTCTACAGATGTTAGCAATTAGGGCAACTCAAAACACTCTTCATATAACAGCCCTCAAAACATCCTTAAGAGGCAGCACTACTGTTACTACTCCCATTTTACAGATTACAAAACTGAGGCTGAGAGAGAAGTGACTTGCCCCAAATCACACTGCTAGTAAGAGAGTCAGGATCTGAACCCAAGCAGTATGGCTCTAGAAAAGAGAATAAGGTGGTAAGGGCAAAAGATACAGAATTTATACAAGCCTGTCCAATAAAATTTTCTATGATTATGGAAATTTGTGCTGTCTGGTACAGGAGCCACTAGCCATATGTGAAACTGGCTAGTAAAACTGAGCAACTTAAGTTTTAATTTGATTTAATTTTAATTAATTTAAATTAAAATGTAAACACAGTCATGTGTGACTAGTGGCTCTTGTATTGGACAGTACAGGTCTATGTTATAGGAAGAGTCCACGCTGATGACTGACTCTGGGAATGTGTATGACAAGAAGTGGTGTCCCTGCTGCATTCCCCCCACCTCTGGGTGCCAGCGAACCCCCACTATCTTGGGATGGATGCCATCCCATGGTTGTAGCTTATCCCTGCACCACAGTATGAACTAAGGGCTGAAAGCCAGCCAACCAGCCCAAGCACCGTCTGTGGTCAGCTTTGGTAAGATGCTGCAACAGCCCTGAAGTTGAACACTTCAGTCCAGAGGAAGAAGAATGCCTTCTTATTTGGTTGGGCCAGTTTTTGATAATTTATTCATCCAGAGGGGATGCTAGTTTTGTAATCTGCACTAAGATTCATTTTGTGCTGGTATATGCCCCAAGGTGGGGCTTTCCAGGTGGCTCAATGGAAAAGAATCCATCTGCCAATGGAGGAAATGCAGATTTGATCCTTGGGTCGGGAAGATCCCCTGGAGGAGGAAATGGCAACCTACTCCAGTATTCTTGCCTAGAAAATTCCATGTACAGAGGAGCCTGGCAGGCTACAGTTGGTGGGGCCACAGGGAGTCAAACACAACTGAGTGACTGAGCACGACACACTACTATATATAAAACAGATAAGTAATGAGGACTCGCAGGAGATGTGGGTTTGATTTCTGGGTCTGGAAGTTCTCCTGGAGGAGGAAATGGCAACCCACTCCAGTATTCTTGCCTGAGAGAACCCCATGGGCAGAGAAGCCTGGTGGGCTACAGTCCATGGGGTTGCAAAAGAGTCAGACACAACTGAGCCACTAAATAACAACACATGTTCCAAGGCACTTCCCTAAATTTGTCTAATAAGAACTCCAAGGGCTAGGCTATCATCTCTCTCAGAGCTACCCTAATTCTATATTTGGGTTACTTGCCAGCACAGTCTGCTGTGGACTGAGATAAAGTTTTAAGACTTCTTCCCTTCCTTTCCCTGTCCCTGCTAAAGATAGATTCTTTGAAGGTTTTCCCTGTGATTTTACCAATAACAACTCTAGGAAAAGCAAGGGGAATTAATAGCATAATAAACACAGGGATCCTAAGCCTATAGTAACGGCTCTTTCCAGACTTCACCAAAACATTACCAGGGCCAGGCTGCTTCTTTTAAGGCTTAGTTCTTGGGAAGGCAGATCTACTCCATCCTTCTCTCTTTTTGTTCCTGAATTATAATGTTCCTGAGTTGCTTATCCTTGCCCCCTAAGTCCTCACCCCAATCCTGAATGTTGTCTAACTTTGGATACTACCAAACGTTCAAAAACCTATTCACAGAGCACCTCCTGTGTGTCAGGCATGGGGTGTGGGGGAATAAGACACAGCCCCTGCTCTCAAGGGAGACGGTAGCCTGGAGAGGATGACCACTAAGTAAACAGGAAATGACATTGCAATGTGCTGAGTATTATGACACAGGAAAGTACATGGTACTGTGGTACATGACAACCGGGCACGTACCTAGGCTAGAGAGGTCAAGGAAGGCTTTTTGGAAGGGAAGAGGTGCCTGAGCTGAGATAAGGACAAGTTAGAAGCGTCCAGGTGAACAGGCAAGGCCTGGGCCACAAGGGCATGCAGAGTGATTCCACTATTCTGCCTGAATGTTGGGTCTGTATGCCACTCTTCTGTGTGAGTGTCTGAAGAGTGAGTTTGAGGAACTGAAAGAAGTTCAGTGTGGGTTGGGTGGTGGGTGCAGGATGACACTGAGGCGACAGAGCCAGTTAGGAGAGCGAGCATAAAAGGCTTTGTTGCTCCTGCTGATGAGTTTGGACTTTAGACTGTAGGCGCCAGGAACCACTGAAGGGCTTAAAGTAAAGGAGAAGCAACAGGTACCACCAGCAGGCAAGTGAAACTGCAGACCTCACATGAGAATGATCTGTACTGGGGAGTCAGGGGGACTCCAGACTGAACCACGTGAATTCAATGCTGTCTGCCTTCGCCTGCAGTGCCCCTCAACTTGCCTGGGAGCACCTCTGGGGACAGGGGAAGAGAGAGAATGCCAACCCCCAGGCCACCTGGGAGGTTTCTGTTCAAAAATTCATGTGATTTTTTGGTGTCCTATTCCATGATATAGCCACGAGGGTTGTCACGTACCAAAAATATTCATACTTTTCATCCAGTCATTGGGCAAAATGGACATTCCAGGATAAAGGCCCTGTTCATCCTATAACTTCAGAAGTTCTGCATGTGGCCCTCCATACCTCACTCTCTCAGAAAGTCTGAATGAATGACAGATGGGGGGACAAGGCCAGGTGTAGGGCACTCTGCCAACATCAGACCTCCTGCTTCCCTACCTGGAATCACATAAACGAAATACTCCCAGTCCTGAGACCATTCTGCCTCAGCGCCAGCCTCAGAGACACTTCCCCATCTGGGCAGTCCACCCCTTCAGCAATGCCTCTCACCTCGCTCCACCACCATGCCAAGCTCCACCCTCACTTCTCACAGAGCCTGTCTGCACTTCTGCAAGCCTCCATCATGCACTCTTCTTTCTATATAAACTACTGTGCCCAGCGCTGTCACCTCTACAATGATGCTTCAGGAGTAAAGAGACGGGTTTCTTATCTCTGCTCACCATTCAGAGCTTTACCCACTATGTATGCTCAGGTTTTACTAAATTCAGTTGATGAACCTGGTTCCTTCTTCCCTGTTCTGTTGTTAATAATCAATTCTAGGCTCCAAAGGAAAGGAAATAATGAAAGATTAATTTAGAAATTTAACAAATTTTGTAGATACAGTCACACATAGGAAATAAAAGTTATTCTCTGGGGCACTAAACTACTTTTTAACTCTGGGAATGATATAATTTTCCTTTTGAAAGATAAAAACCAATCACTCATACATTGCTGGTGAGAATGTAAAACAATACAGTTACTCTAGAAAATAATTTGGTGGTTTTTTAATAAAACTAAATATGCAATTACCATATGATCCAGCAATTATACCCTAAGGCATTTGTTCCAGAGAACTGAAAAGTGATATTCACATAAAAACCTGAACATGAATATTTATAACTGCTTTCTTCATACTTGCAAAAAAATTGAAAATAACCGAGATATCCTTTAGTGAATAAAAGGTTAAACAAACTGATACATCCATATCATAGAACACCACTCAGCAAGAAAAAGAAATGGACTATTGATATATACAACAGCTTGGATGGATCTCCAGAGTATTATGCAGAGACTGAAAAATATAGTCAGCCTCTGACAGTTATTAATATATTTTGTATGATTCTGTTCCTGTTACATTCTTTAAATGACAAAATTATAGATGGAGAACAGATGAGTGATTGCCAGAGGTTAGAGACTTGGGGGAGAGGAGTGTGGAGAGAGGGGGTGCAGGAAGGAGGTGGGTGTAGCTATAAAAGGGCAACTTGGGACTTCCCTGGTGGTCCAGTGTCTAAGATTCCTCACTCTCAATGCAGGGGGCCTGGGTTCGATCCCTGGTCAGGGAACTAGATCCCACATACCACAACTAAAGATCTATCATGTAGCCACTAAGACCAGGTGCAGCCAAACAGATTAACTGATTTTTAAAAATAAATAAAAGGACAACTAGAGGGATCCTTGTGGTAATGGAACTGTTCTGCATCTTTGCATATGATAAAACTGCATAGAACTACACACACATCCCAATGCCTGGATGGAACACTGGTGAAATTGGAATAAGGTCAGTGGACTGTACCAATGTTAATTTTCTGGTTTTAATACTGCACCCTATATATGAGATGTTACCATTGAAAGCAACTGGGTGAAGGGTAGATGGGATATCTTTGGATATTTTTTGCAACATACCAGTGGATCTATAATTATTTGTTAAGGTTTTTTTTTTTTTTTTTAATGAGACACCAAAAGCAGATGCATTTTTAATTAGAGCAAACTGTAGAAAGGAATAGGGCATTCTGTTTATGTTTTAACTAGGTTAGTTTCAAAGGTTCCTAATGCAATCACAGTCAGTCCCTCTGCAGTAAGTAAGTGTACAGTCCATACTCACCAGTAGTATAGAGTGTAGTTAGTGTCAGGACTTGTATTCCTTCCAGGGAGCCAAGTGCATTTCATGTACCTCAGGTTGTGCCAAATGCATTGGAGCTCAGTAACAGCAGACTCAGGATCACCTAGAACATCCAGCCAAGAGTTTACAACTGTCCTCGCCTTGTAGAGCCAGCTAGCCAATCACTCTGAGGGCTGGGGGTGATGAGGGTGCTTCAGGCTGCTTCTCCAGAAAGCTGACCCCTAACTTAGTCCCATTTGACCCAGAAGGCACCCAGGAGGGAGAAAACCCAAATCTAATTTGCTCACAACTTTCTCTCTCATCTCCTCAGATTAAGAGGACATCTTTACTATCGAGGGACCCTAACTCTTGTACTCCTAACTGGAGAGAGAGTTTAAAGGTCAAACAATATTTCAATCATAGGAAATGACTAAGAAGTTTCCCAAATGAATGTGAAAACATAAACAACCATTATATCTACTTGTTGTTTAAAAAAACACATTTACTGAGTTATAATTTACCTTCTTGTCAATTGAGCAATACTGACACATCTTGTTTTAAAAATTAAACAAACATTCCTCTTGAAGCAATTTGGGGAAAGGTAAACAAAATATAACTCTTAGTCACTGCCTATTGCGTGTTATGGTGTTATGGTCTTAGGAGCCAGAAAATCTTATTGACCTGAAATCTCTACCTTTAGAAAGCCTTTTAAGTTACGATATAACATCTCTAAATTAAATGCCTTTGTTTAAAATTCAAACCTGCTATCTCTCGTGATCCTTAAAAGGCTACTTTTTGCCATAATACAATTTATTGTACCACCAACCACCTTTTGGTCATAATACAGTTTAGGCTTTATTCAGATTATTAAACTCCTCGGGAAATGAGAATAGGGGAGGTTAAGTTGTTATAAACCATGCTCCCAGCCTCTTACCCATACTGAATAATATTTTTGTTATTTTTTTAAGGCACTGGATCTAGGATCTGAAGATCTACAGCAACTCACTCAGTTTCCTTTTTCCTCATAAAATGAATCAGGATAATAATACACACCTTTGTCATTTCACAGAATAAGCTTAAGAAGCTCGATTCAGGGGAAAGGCATGTGTGCGCGTGCGTGTGTGCATGTGAGGGTGTGCCAGTGTGTATTACTTTCCAAATTAGTCAGTACTCTATAACTACCAGGCATGGTCATTCAAGCTGTCTGTGAGCATCTCACAGGTATCAGTGTGTTATCATCTAGTACAAGTGCCTGACACTTATTAGACTCAAGTGTTTGAAAATGGAATGAATTAATGAACACTGAACATAAGCAGGTAGATAATTTGGATGTATTCTCTAAATGCCAAGAGATAGTGCTTTCGGTTGTTACCTTCAGGGGGCGAGATGCACTTTTCCACCAAAATGCTGGGCTTTTCACTTTCATTGGTGCTGCACTGGGACCCCACCTGCAGACAGATCCTCTCATTCAGGGGCACTTCTTTTGAACGATGAGTTTCTGGAGCAATTTTCTAAGGTAAAGACATTTAAAAGGTATTGCTGTAGCCAATGCACAGAAATACATTTATGTAATAAAACATTTGCATGCTGAAATGTGTAAAGAAAATGAAAAGTTAGCAAATGGTATGCAGTTCAGTGATTCTCAACTGGGGGTGATTCTGTTCTCCCCCCCGTTGATGACATTTGTTGATGTCTAGAAACATGTTTAGTTGTCATAACTGGTGGGGGGGGCAGGGGGCAGAGTGAACTGCTACTGGCATCTAGTGGGCAGAGGCCAAGGATGCTGCTAAACCCTTTACAAGGCATAGGACAGCCTCCCTCCCCCCACAACAAAGAATTATCCTACATGAAATGGCAGTAGTGCCACCATTGAGAAACCTTGGTAGAAATAAGAGACAGTTCCTCACATTTTTATGTATAAATATCATGACATTTTCTATAAACCTACCATGCTAACATGTCAACTGTCTAAAAGCAAACTCAAAGGAAACACAGTGAGATTATAAAAATTCACTTCCAAGTAGACGTAGTATAACATCAAGATTAAGGTCAAATGAACTGGTCTAAGAATCTGGCAACTCTGGTCATCTCTGAGGAGAGGAAGTAAAGAAGAGGAGCCTGAGGGCTGAGGAACGACTTTTTCACCAAACATCTTTCTGCACTGACCGTTTTGACAATCTCCCATAAACATAGGAATGATAAGGGCTGACATGTGCACTGAGTGCAGCACACTCTTATTCTGAAAGGTAGATAAGCTTTGTGGAACCACAGAAAGCCAACTTACAGACAGCCTACAGATAAAAATCACAAGTCTTGTTATTATGATTTAGAATAATGAGATTAAAGGACTTTTCAGGAAATTCACATTTTCCAAGGTGACAGAGTTGGAATTATTAAGAATGGAGCTGCTTTTAATCAGAGTTCCAAGGCGCTTCCTGTTTTGTAATATTTTCTGTCTCAAGTTGGAGACAGCATTTCCTTTTATATACGTGCTGAGAGCCATGAAGAGGAAATTTTGTCAGTGTTACTTCTATCTACCACTCTAAAGGGGCTACTCTGCCATTTTACACGCCTGCCAGCAGCTGAGCATGAAGGCGACTGTGAGAGACTCTCAAAATGAGGACCCAAGGATGTCCTCTGAGAGGTAGCCAGCCAATCATCAAGCAACAAACCATAGCAAAGACACAAGGGAAAAAACAACACTTTATGAGACACTGAATAGCTCTAAGGACTAGGCAAGACAGCATTCTAAAAGAGGAGTTCGTTGGTCAGCCCTGGAAGAAAAGAAAAAGAAACGTCTGCAAACAAAATTGTGATGGGGAGAAAAGGTGATTCGGTCCATGAACATTGAATCAGTTTGTCCCAGCAGCAAAGCCATGCCTACCCTCAGTGGTGCCTCCAGCTATTCTGAGCCAAGTACATTTTCACAACAAATTCCTGACTCCTTGCCAAGGAACCTCCTTATCATTTTGCTTTCCATACAGTTGCTGCCTACAGGGATGGAACATACCAGCTGTGCCAACAGAAGCCTCTTGAGACTGTTTCACCATTATTGTTCTCATGATGAAGTAAGGAACTGGCCCTGGATTGATGAATACATGCTGAGGAAATGAGGTTTCTTGAAAGCCTCTTGAGACTGTTTCACCATTATTGTTCCCATGATGAAGTAAGGAACTGGCCCTGCGTTGATGAATGTGTGCTGAGGAAATGAGGTTTCTCAACCAGTGAAACTGACGACCAGTCCCAGGATTTTTGGTGATGATGGCAGGGAAGCTCTGAATGCACATTTCACCAGCCACACTATTTTACTAAGCAAAAGTCCCATATACCCCTGAAGGAGCCGCCCTGACCAAGAATCCTTGATAATTCTTGTGTGGAAGTTGCGTTTGCCATTTGAGGACACCCAGGGGAAAATGCATGGTCAAATGCCATCAGTGAGAATCATCAATGAAAAATCTCAGTTATTATACTAGATATTGTTCCAGTGAGTGGGCTGAGTTTTATTACACAAATATTTTTAATAAATAGAATTTCTTAAATTAAAAACATACTTTAGTACCTAAATCTGAACCTTTTGTTTTGGGCAAATGAATAATAAAATAACTTAGAAAAGACATGGTAGGGGAAAAGATAAAATACTTTAAAAAAATTCTCTTCTGAAGCTCAAGGCAAATAATATTAAACTGGCATGAATAAAGTAGGAATCCCAGTTGTCAATGACTGCCACGTCAAGTGTGCCTCTCTCTATCAGACCAGGAACCAAATCCCTCCCAGCAGATCTTGATGAAGTATGTCTGATGGTTCCCACGTGACTTTCGGCTGTGGTGACTCATTCAACTGGTAGCTGCTGTATGACATTATGCTCCACCCCTCAGAGAGTCTGGGCTCCTTTGAAAATTAATCAAAAATCAAGGCCAGAGTCCTAAGCCAATCCCTCCCCCTCAAGACCAATGTTCATTTGGCTAGGTTGCAGCTTTCCCAATTCCTAATCCTTTCTCAGAAGGAAAGGGGGGTCAGCTTGACCTTTAGCTTCTTTGGATGCCTAGACAGAACAACAGCCTTTTAATTCATTCACCGAGTGAGACTCACCTGTCTCTTGATGATGAAAGAAATCTAAAATCTGAGGCCAGATCCTATTAGATATTGCTAAAACACTGGTGGAGGGCAGCCATTTGGACTAGTCTTCTATTTAAAAAAAAAAAATTATCTACGATTCTCTATGTCTCATCTTAATGTTTCTCCAATCTGAAGACTGAAAATGACCTCAATGATTTACCTCATTTAGCAATTTGGGACCATTAGATGGTCACAAAAACACCATAACACATACAAACTATTATAATGCCACTGCATCAATATGTTTCAAAGCATGGGCCTTCCCTGGTGTCTCAGTGGAAAAAAATCCACCTGCCAAGCAGGAGATGTGGGTTCAGTCCCTGAGTAAGGAAGATCCCCTGGAGAAGAAAATGGCAATCCACACCAGTATCCTTGCCTGAGAAATCCCATGGAGAGAGGAGCCTGGCAGGCTACAGTCCATGGGGTTGCAAAGAGTCAGACACGACTTAGTGACTAAACAATAACAATATATACATCCCAGTGTGGTCTCACGACATTAATGCTATATTCAAAGGACAGTGTGAGGGGAAGAAAATCTCTCCTGCCATTGATTCTCAGACTCAGGATTGTAAACTTCAAAAGGACCAGACAGGAAATCCCCCATCACTGATTGGAAGGGATAATCTGTGTTTATCACGGTCCTGACATTGGTAGCCTTCAATGCTGCAAATGCCTGCAATAAATGAGTAGGCCTTAGGCAGAGGCCACCCTTTATAGGTTTCTTTGGGAGCAAAAGGGAGGGACCAAGATTAAACAATAATACTAGTTGAACCATACAGATGACCTATAAAAGAAACAATTTTACATGATTCGATCTAACAGTAATCATAATAAAAGCTAACAATTATTGAACACAAACTCTGTACCAGGTATATCACAAACATTATCTCCTTTCATAAATGTACACCATTCATATGAAGTAAGTACTTTTACTAGCCTTCCCCCGCCCCACCCCAGCATTTTACAAATAAGAAAGTGGAGGCTCAGGCTCAGAGAAGTTAAATGACTTGCCTGCCTAAGGCCACAAGCCTTGAAAGGGGAAGAGACAAAATTTCCAACCCAATTCTGATTCGACTGCCTCCTAAAGTTACTTTTATGTCTAAGTTTCTGTAACTATACTGAGGAGTCAGCCCCATTTCTAGGCTGGCATGTCAGCATATCTAGCTGACTGATCCTTGAGCATGGCTGACAGGCTACTGAACAAGGCCCTGTTAGAAAGATGGTGACCTCTTTTGGGGGTTTCGGTTAGATTATTTAGGTGACACACTAAAAAGGGTCTTTCCTGTAATTTCTGAAGGCTGAACTACCAGAAGCTGTCACTAAGACTCCAACTGTCTAAGGCCCATCCTTAGGAACAAGAGGAAGCCAACAGTGTGAAAAGGGGAACTGGTCTACCAGAGTTTCACTGGCTTCCGCATTTGGAGGACCTCTCTTAAAAGGCAAATACTTGGAACTGACCAGCCTCTTATCAATCGACATCTAAACTATAATTAACACCTCTGTGGGAAGGCAGATTAGCAAGTTCCCCTCAGGAGGGAGAGCCCATTTCATCCTCACTTCATTAAGCTTTCCCGTACATTAGTTTTGGTGTCCCAGCAAGCCAGAGAAGTGTAAAGCCACAGTTTACACACAAGGAAATGAAGGCTCAGAGAGGTTAAGGACTTTACCCCAGGCCACTGAGCTAGCTGCATGGTGCACTAACTAGTTCTCCAGACTCTTCCTGCCACCAAACTGCCTGGACGTGATGATTCCACAGTTCACTGAGCCGAAGTACTGTCATTAATAACAGCTTCTCATTGGCCTCCTCAAAATCCTGGGCAAACTCAACCCCAAACATCCTCCATCTTCCCCACCCACACACTGAAAGAAGAATCACCCCTCTTACATGGGAGGGGCATTGGTTCCAGGGCCTCCTGTAGACACCAAAATGTGTGGATGCTCAAGTCCTTTATTTAAAATGGCCTAGTGTTTGGATCTTCCCTGGTGGCTCAGACGGTAAAGCGTCTGCCTACAATGCGGGAGACCTGGGTTCAGTCCCTGAGTCGGGAAGATCTCCTGGAGAAGGAAATGGCAACCCACTCCAGTATTCTTGCCTGGAAAATCCCATGGACAGAGGAACCTGGTAGGCTACAGTCCATGGGGTCGCAAAGAGTTGGACACGACTGAGCGACTTCCTCACTCACTTCACTCAGTGTTTGCATATGACCTCTGCCCTATACTTAAATCCTCTCCTATACTTAAATCATCTCTGGATGACTTATAATACCTAGTACAATGTAAATGATATGGAAATAGTTGACAGCTTGAAAAATTCAAGTTTTGCTTTGGAACTTTCTGGGATTTTTTTTTTTCCTGAATATTTTCCACCTGCAGTTGGTTGAGTCTGCAGATGCAGAAACCAAGGAGTGTATACAGGTATAAAACAGTTCTGAACAGACAATATGATGCTTTGAGAAACCTGTCAATTATAAGGGGCTACAAACCAATAAGGCTCTTAAGAGAAATTTAAGTTAAATACGATTATCATAAAGAATCCGAAATCTTGTTAACAAAAATTCACTGAAATTGGTTGCACATCCGACTGGGAAAAGCTGAAAGTTTCTCTCATTTTTTCTCAAACATCAGGGAATCTTTTAGTCAATCCCACCTGTCATGGCCATTTTCTTTGGCAACACATAGATCTTGCATATCTACCTGTGCATGTGATTAATGAGATGGTAAATGAGAAAATTCCCTGAGAAACTGAGAGTCTTATATAAATACAATGCTTCAGGCAACAACACAGAAACCAATTTTAACATAATTAATTATTCATGGAGTGCCTATAGGAACTAATTTTAACATAATTAATTATTTATGGAGTGCCTACTAGACAACGATACCTAATATTTCCTAAGAGAGTAATAACCTCAATTGTATTTGATTAGCAAATATTTTCTGATGTTCAGTTTTGGACATAGTTGTTTCCATAATTTTCCACATTAAAAAAAAATAAAAAAGATGCAAGTGAAAAAAAAAATTTGGACACGACTCAAACTAAAAACCCCACTTTGAAGTGAGATTAGAATGTGGCTCATTCTTAGCTCCAACTCACAGTTGTTCACTTTACCTTATCAGTGTGATCTGTTCCAGAAAACTTACCTTATCCTGTTTGTTGCCAAAATGACTGAAATACTTTAGACTACAATTCGGACTGGCTCCCTCAGGAGGATTCCATGTCCATATGATGGTGCAGAGGTTTTCAACAGAAACACTCAAATTCGTCACAGGTGGCTGAGATTCTGTTTAAATCAAGCACAGGAAACACATTTATCAACAGCAGCCAGTGTTTTCAGTGGTTCATTTCATTTTTCCTCCAAGTCCTAGAGGCCAGAAATCATAAAACTGAGTTAATGAGAACTAACACTTACTGACCCAGGTAGTATCCTAAATACTCTCCACAAACGAATCTGCTCAGTCCTCACAACCTTAGAAGACAGGGACTATCAGCTTGTAAAGATGAGGCGACCAAGACAAGGGCTTTGAGTCACTTGCCCCATATCCCATGGCTGGTAAATGACAGAGCTGAGATGCAAACCCAGGAAGTATGGCTCCCGTGCCGCATCATCTGCTATAGAGTGAACCCAGAGGACAGTATATTCTTAAACATCCAACTTTTCCTCCTGTGGGTATTTGGAGTCCCCTACACTTGCTCACCAAAGAGGACTCAATATAGACACTTCCCTCTCAGCAGTTCTGCGAATGTGTTGAAGTGGCTCATCTTTAACTGTGCTTGCTAACATGACCTGGTAATTGTTTTTTAATGACTATTCCAAAGAAGTACTGAGAGAGAGATTTAACAGCCCTGGTTGCTCCCTTGAGGTCTGACACTAAACAGCTGGAACTGTAGCTCTGGCAAATCTGAAGAGGGAAGAGAAGAGGAGAAACAGTGAACCAATGTCTTGAAAAATGTGTTTCATTTGGAGAAAACCCACCACTGTCTCCACCAAGTATTTACTGACTCTATTATTTTGGATTCAGCTTTAGGACCAGGGAAAGGAGTTTTCATGCTTCTGCCAAATGCAGGGAAGGAAACAGAGAGGGAAAGGAAATATCATTTCAAACTCTCCTGAGAACTTCTCCTGAGGCCAGGACTACCAAAATCACTCCCCCCCCACCACAGGAGACTGGATAAGGGCTTCTCTGTACCATCTTTGCAACTTTTCTATAAGTTGAAAATTATTGCAAAACTCAGTTATTTAAACTAATGGAAACTTAATCATTATTAATTACTTAAAAACTACAGCTATATTAACTTATCAATAGGTAGTTATATTTTATATTCTATGCCAAAACTTTGGAGTGCTCTGGGCCTCTTACATGATATGCAATATTTATAGCATTACCTTCCTTTTTAACTGAACAAAAAAATGCCATTTGTCCCAAAACATCAACCCGACAGGAACTATGTAGTTGTGATTCCCCCCAAAATCAGTTTTCTACACGGCAGCCTGCACCGGCCATGAATTCTCAATATTCAGCCCACCATTCCTGACTCAACTACCATTAGCATTTCTGAAAGGTAGACCAAAGGCCCAGCTGTGGGGAGGAGCAGCCCATAGCAGGCCAAGTCCTTGTAGAAGCAGGGAGTTCCTGTTGCACTGCATTTAAACACAGCTGGTGCCAGGGGGCACCAATGGCTCAGGTGACAATGATTTTAAGTTAAGATTTTAAGTGATTAAAAGTTAGGATTTAAGTTAGGACTTGATATACAGTTACTCCATTTTGGCCTTTCTGACATCACATCAATGATATTTTTGAAGACAAATCATTTATCAGGTATACAGCCTTTAATGAAAACATTGTTCCTACTGGAGACCACACTCTACTTTAGGATTAACTCCCTTACTGTGCAGTTTCCAGAAATGCACTGCACCAAAAGTCCAGGATAGCTGGTTTAGCCCTTCCTGACATACTGCCTTCTCACCCACCTCCCACTCCCACACAGAAATTAAAGCCCTCACAATAAAAATATTACCTATTTATGGTTTGCTTTAAATCATACCCCAATTTTCAAGGTAGTTTAAGACGGGAGGAGGGAGGAGGGTTCAGGATGGGGAACACAGATATACCTGTGGTGGATTCATTTCGATATTTGGCAAAACTAATACAATATTGTAAAGTTTAAAAATAAAATAAAATTTAAAAAAAAATCTATCTTTTAACCTTGGTATTTTAATGGAACATTAGCCTCCCCTATTTCCCATCTCTCAAATGGATTTCTTTTTTGCCCATTTGTTCTGAAGTAGATCCCTGGCTCGGGAAGATCCCCTGGGGAAGGAAATGGCAACTGACTCCAATATTCTTGTCTGAAGAATTCCATGGACAGAGGAGCTTGGTGGGCTACAGTCCATGGGGTCACAAAGAGTAGGACATAACTGAGCGACTAACACACACACACACACACACACATCCTTTAGTCAGATCTTCTAACTCGTTTACATTTTAGGGTGCTTGTGGCTCTCTGCCATCCTTTTTTTCCCTAATAGTTCCTTCCATTTCTCTTGAGATTCTTCTACTTCCTATACTTTAAAACACACACACTCACAGAAAGTTTAAATGCAATCTGCAAATGTTTAAACGTATCTGAATACATGTATATGGGTATAATACATCCAGACATACTCATAAACAAGTGGAGACTGTGCTTCTTGTAAAGCTCTCTAACAGCTCTTCATCTGTAAGACATTTCATTTCAGCGTAGTGTAGTGATTAAGAGCATGGACTATGGAGCCAGGCTGCCTGAACTCAGATGCCAGCTCTGTTACTTACTAGCCAGCAAGTTACTTAACCTCTCTGCCTCTCTCTGCATCTATAACATGAAGATGATAATTAAAACCAAAGAAAATGGTTATTATGAGGATTAAATGAGTTACGACAGATGAAAAGCCCCAAACAGTGCCTGGCACAGAACAAGGGCTATGTAAATACATGCTATTTGCTTTCTTTCTTTTTGAAGAGACCAACAGTTCTGAATGGTTGCTTTGGTTTTCTATGGAATTGATAATCTGCCCATGGCCTTAGAGACAGAACAAGCTTAAATGCCTGATAAACTTTTCTTAGGCACCTAATTCCAACAATTTCTTAGGGGTTGATCACTGGCCGGAAAGGGGAGTGGGAAAGCTAGGGGGACTCAAGTTAACTACCCTTGTCTAAACTTCAAACCTCAAGTGACTCTGTATGGTCATCTAGCGCAAGATTCCATTCTAATTTTGAATGAATACGATCAATGCTGTCTCTGGCTTAACTCAAAGCTTGTGCTCTCTCTCGTTCAGTCACAGGAACTGGCAGAAGCATGCGTATGTCGGGAAAAGTCAAGGAAATCACGAGTCATACGTGAGTCATCCATCTCCTTCCTTTACATCTTAATCATCAACCTTTTTCAGTGCTTTCCTTGCAACACCTCTCTTAATTATCCTGATCATACTCAGGTGCTCTGCTATGTCTCGTGAGGCAGGCAGACATACAGCAGTCAGGCCCAAGCCTGGACAGAAGACGTGCAGGACCCATCTTTCTAGGGGCCACCTCCAATCCTAGATTCCTGTGGAGCTTTGCACTCTGGCAAGTCCCCCCTCCCTCCAGCCCCACACTCAGTCTCCCTGTTGACTTCTCCTCCACTGTCATTTCCCTCCCTCTGCACCCCAACTCAGCCTCAAGGGCAAATGAAGCCCTTCTGCCTTGACTGGTTTGGCCAATGCACCCTCCTGCCAAGCCGGACTCCTCGTTGAGCCCACAGGGGCACCACCACCGTTACTTCTGGGCCTCTGCTCCTGCTCGCCTCCCAAACTGGGAATAACTTCTCCTCTACCAACTCAAATGTCACCCACCCTAAAAGTCTAGCTCAAATTTCAGTTCTTCCTCACAATTCCCAGCCCTCAGTTTCCCCTCTTCTGAATGCCTATGGTACTTATTGTCTGGACTACACAGTCTGGCAGTCATAAAGCAAGTCTCCAGTACATGATCATTCGCTTTTTACCAATGGCCTGTACATACTTGCATGAATGCCCACCAGTCCTGCCCTGCTGCTCTGGGAGAGGCCCAGCTTCCCTCCCAGCCAAGGATTCCCCTCATTTCTGCAGAGAGAGGCAATGAATGCAGTGGTTAGGGGCATGGTCTCTGGAAGCCAGTGCTGGGGTCAGCAGCCTAGCTCCCTCCTGCAGTCTAGCACCTACGAGACTCTGGGCAAGCCTCTGGGCCTTGCCGTGCCTCAGTTTCCTCCTATACAAAACAAGAATGGTAACAGCACCAACAGGAGAGGTTCTGTGGAAACCTGAAATAGGTCAAGTGGAAAACTTAGAACGCTGCCCGGCATAGAGTAAATACTATAGAAATACTAGATGTTATTAAGAATGCCACAATGTGGGCTTACAAATCTACACAGACTAAAACTAAGCTGGTAACCTAATCATTTTTATAAACACTCAAACAATTAGAGCTGGAGGAGCCCTTAAAACTTATGGAGTTCAACCTCCTTTCACAGAGAACACTGTTGCACGAGGGAGAGAAATGACCAGTCCTGAAGTCCCACAGCTGGGTAAGGTCAGACCATTATAATAGTCAAGTCCCCTGTTTTGTTTTGCTTCCCCCCCACCATATCTTAATGCAATTGTATCAATATTTCCAATGGGAAAAAGTTTCTGTATTTCTAAGTAACCAAGTCGCCAATGAACCTCTGTGACAAAACTGATTAGTTGGGGATTGCCAGTATCAGCTAGAGTCAGCTGTTTGTTGTTCCAGGTGTGAGGTGTGTGGGAGAGGGAGTCTGGAGGAGGGAGGGGACTGGAGTGGCACGGTGAAAATCAGGAGACTAAGGAGATGGGTGGCTTCCCTGCTGGCTCAGCAGCAAAGAACCCACCTGCAATACAATGCAATGCAGGAGATGCGGGTTTGATCCCTGGGTCGGGAAGATCCCCTGGAGAAGGATATGGCAACCCACTCCAATATTCTTGCCTGGGAAATTCCCATGGTCAGAGGGGCCTGGAGGGCTACAGTCCATGGGGTTGGAAAAGAGTCGGACGTGACTGAGTAACTCAATGACAACAACCGAGGGGATGGGTGACCCCCCTCCCTTGTCTGCACTGTAGCTGCCCCATGATTATGGAAATCAGATCCCCCCCCCCAAGTGAACTAGGAGCATGGGGGGCACAAGATTACACAATATACTCTAAGGCTCTAAGCCAATGCACAACACCTGGCTCAGTACTAAAGAAGGCAGGCACTTGAATGAATGACTGGCAAACTACAAACTTCCCTCAAGTCTCTCCTCAAATGCTGCCTTTTCAGTGGCAGTCTGCGTAGTCCACCCTATTTAGAATGGCAAACCCCTGGACTGCTTTGTTTTTCTCCATAGTACTTACTGCCCTCTAACATACCTTATATTTTACTCCCCCTCCCCTTACGCTGACTCTACCAATAGCATACCAGCTCCAAAGGGCAAGGACTTGCTCTGTTTTGCTCACCACTGTATTCTCTGCCCCTAGAACACTGCCTGGCACAGGGCACGCAGAGTGGGCATAGGTTTTGTTGACTGATTCAATAGAGGGCATCCAAGTTTCCCAATCAACATTTCAACTGGGGTTTCAAAGCCCAACGCACTGGCTGAAAAAGCAATAAACAAATTGTGGGTGTTTGTGTCAACGTGACAATAAAACCTATCAACTTTGGAGCTACTATGGTCACCAAAAAAACGTCCAGAAGGTCGCTCAGGCCAAAAGCTGTCCCTCAGGAATTCATTAGTGTCCCTCCCCCCAAGTTTTCACAGTAACTCTGGTTGATTCATTTACATGGCCGCACCAGGTGAAGAGTATGCATCTGTGCAACTTTTCTGTAAATCGAAAATTATTCCAAAATACAAAGGTTACTAGAGAAAAAGGCATCCACGCGGATGGTGCTCTGGATTTCCCATGGATTTCTTGTATGCCAGAGGAGACCCGTCCTTTGCTACAGGGACTAGGCGCTTCAGAGTTTCCCTTCGACTGCCGCCACTTCGCTGGACCCGCCACGCTAGGAGCCTCGGCGCGTCACCCGCACTCCCGGACCTTGGTCGCCGTCCCCGCGGGCTCCCGGCCCCTCATCCCCGCTCCGGGCCACGGGCGACACTCCCGCCCCCGACCCCGCGAACTCCTTTCGGGCCCCAGGCCTTGGCGCCAGGCTCCTCGGCGCTGCCCGACGGCCAAGGGAAGTGCGGCGACAAGTCGTCGTCCTCCCGCCCCGCCGCCCCCGCCGCCCGGGATCCGGGAAAGCCCGGTCACCCCGGGTCCCCCAAGCTCGAGCCAGGCGCGGGAGGCGCCTGCCGCCGCGGCCGCGGCATGTCCCGAAGAGGGCCCTCAACCCCGACTCCCGTCGCGGCCCTCGGCCCCAGGCGCCCCGGCGGGCCTCTCGGCCGCGATTCCCGCTGCCCCGGCCGGGGGACCTTACTCACCCGCGGGCGCAGCCACGCCGCCGCGGCCGGCATAGAGCAGCAGCGCCCACAGCCCGCAGAGCCGCGCCGGCCGCTCCATGCAGCCCCCCGCTCGGAGCCCGGCCGGGCTGCAGCCGCCGCAGTCTCCGCCTCTTTCGCTCCCTCTCCCACTTCCCGGCTCCGCCGCCCTGGAGGCAGCGGGGGCCGGCGCAGACGGGAAGGGCTGCCCCGCCCACCGGCCGCAGGTAACCCCGGGGCCAGCGCCGGCGGAGGGGCGGGGCGCCCGCGGCTCCCGCAGCGGCTTCCGAGGCGCAACACCTGGTCCCGCGGCAGCCGAGCTCCGTCGCGCCCCGGGAGTTCGATCGCCAGCCAGGCAGAGCGGCCCCGACCTCGTCGCGGCCAGGCCTCTGCGCCGCCCGGCTCGGTGCGAACGGTGTGCAGCCCGGAGGAACCTCGGACGTGTCCAGCCGAGCACCAGGGCAGGGCAGGGCGGCCTCCGGAAGGAGCCTTGACCTGGACTTCTGGAGTCTCAGCTTGCAGTCGTTGGCCTCTGAGCCCTTGTTTCCTAAAACTCTGACTCCAGGGTTAGAAATCCCAGGCCTGACTTCACAGGGTGCACTTGGAAGACCAAAGAGGGCACTTGGGAGCGTGCTTTGTGAACAGGACGGAAGGTATATTTGAAAGCTGGTGATACATAATGCGAAGTTGAACATAGAAAGAAAGAAAAAAGCTAAATGTTAAATATGAGAGACAGTGCCATGCTGGGCTTCCCTGGTGGGTCAGTTGGTAAGAATCCCTCTGGAATGCAGGAGACCCAGGTTCGATCCCTGGGTGGGAAGATCCTCTGGAGGGGGGCATGGCAACCCACGCCAGTATTCTTGCCTGGAGAATCCCATGGACAGAGAAGCCTGGCGGGCTACAATTCATGGGGTCGCAAAGAGTCAGGCAGGACTGAGCATCTGAGCACAACAGAGTACCATACTATGTACTTGGATTTTTCAAAACTCACAGCCAACTTTCTACACACTTCTTTTTCATAGATATATATTAGGAGATGGAAGATGAGCTGGAAAAGTACACACTGAATACGTTGAAAGTGGGTGATTGTGAGGATTAAGGATGATGAGGATGGAGGAAGAACCCTTTAGTTTTCCTGTGGCTGCTGTAACAAATTATCACAAATTTAGTGGCTTTAAACCACCCAGTTTTATGATATTGATATTAGAATTCTGTAGGTCAGAAGTCTCATTGGACTACAGTCAAGCTGTAGGCAGACCTGTGTTCACTTCTGGAGGGTGTGAGGGTGAATCTATTTCCCTGCCTTTCCCAGCTTCTAGAGACTGCTACATTCCTTGACTGCTTCCTGCACCACTCAGACCTCTGCTTCCCTTGTCACATCTCTTTCTCTGACTCTGACCCTCCTGCCTTCCTTTTCCATTTATAAAAATCCTGGTGATTTGATTGGACCCACCAGCTCTAGAGAAGCTAGTGGTTGGGGTAGGGGAATGGGAGGTACAAACTACTGGGTGTTAGGTAGGTAGCGAGGATGTATTCTACAACACAAGGAATATAGCCAATATTTTGTAATAACTGTAAATGGAGTGTAATCTTGTAAAATTTGTGTACAAAATTTTTTTAGTGTAAAAGGGAAAAAATATGTAGGACCTACTAGATAATCCATGATCACCTTCCCATCTCAAAATCCTTGATTTCTATTAATAAAAAGCTACTGTATAGCACAGGAAACTTGACTCAATACTCTGTAGTGACCTATATGGGAATAGAATCTTAAAAAGAGTGGATCTATGTATACGTATAACTGACTCACTTTGCCGTACAGTAGAAACTAAAACAACATTTTAAATCAACTGCTGCTGCTGCTAAGTCACTCCAGTCGTGTCTGACTCTGTGCGACCCCATAGACGGCAGCCACCAGCCCCCCCATCTCTGGGATTCTCCAGGCAAGAACACTGGAGTGGGTTGCCATTTCCTTCTCCAATGCATGAAAGTGAAAAGTGAAAGTGAAGTCACTCAGTCGTGTCCGACTCTTAGTGACCCCATGAACTGGGGCCCACCAGGCTCCTCTGTCCATGGGATTCTCTAGGCAAGAGTACTGGAGTGGGGTGCCATTGAATCGACTATATGTCAATAAAAACTAGTTTTTGAAACTCATTGATATAATCACACCTGCAAAGTCACTTTTGCCATATAAGTTAACAAACACATGCACAGTTGTCTGGGATAAGGTCATGGACACCACTGGGAGGGGATTATTTTGTCATTGTGTGCTAGGTGCTTAGTTGTATTCAACTCTGTGACCTCATGGACTGTAGCCAGCCAGCCAGGCTCCTCTGTCTATGGAATTTTGCAAGCAAGAATACTGGAGTGGGTTGCCATTTTCTTCCCCAGGGGATCTTCCTGACCCAGGGATCGAACACATGTCTCCTGTATTGGCAGACAGATTGTTTATCACTGAGCCACTTGGGAAGCTCCCCACACCCTGCCAAAAAAAAAAAAAAAGACTCTTGTCTGGATGGATGATGAGACCCACTAACTGGGATGTATTTTTGTTGAATTAAGCCAATTTACACACCTAAAATCTGTTGCAAATAGTATAGCAATAAAAATACTGATAGTACACCTAGTCTAGAGTCTACACAGGGGCTTCCCAGGTGGCGCTAGTGGTAAAGAACCTGCCTGCCAATGCAGGAGACATGAGACACGGGTTTGATCCCTGGGTTGGGAAGATGTCCTGGAGGAGGGCATGGCAACCCACTCCAGTATTCTTACCTGGAGAATCCCATGGACAGAGGAGCCTGGCAGGCTGCAGTCTATAGGTCGCAGAGATTCAGACAGGACTGAAGTGACGTAGCACACATGCAGAGTCTATTCAAAGGGCATGGGAATGTTTAACCTATCCAAAACAATGGCCTCACTCTTGGTATTAGACCCTCAAGTTCAGTAAACTGAGGTTGACAGTCATTAAAAGCAGGCCCTGCCAACAAAAAGTTGCAGTCATTGTGAGAGGAGATCATAAGGGCAAGAACAGGGAACTGTGGGACACAAAGAAGGGACAAGTTATTGGAGAGCAGAGGCAGGAGGGCAGGAGAGGCTTCCAGAAGGCAGGCCTGCCTGCTCTGAATCTTGAGATATTGAGTCTTGTTGGTTCAATTTTCAGAATAAATTCTTGAGTGTATATTTTTGTTGTTGTTTAGTAGCTAAGTTGTGTCTGACTCTTGGGACCCGATAGACTGTAGCCTGCCAGGCTCCTCTGTCCATAGGATTTCCCAGGCAAGAGTACTGGAGTGGGTTGCCATGCCCTTCTCCAGGGGATCTTCCTGACCCAGGGATTGAACCTGTGTCTCCTGCATTGACAGATGGATTTTTTTTTTTTTACCACTGAGCCATCTGGGAAGCCTTTGCATGTGTACATTACTGTACAAAATAATGTTTATGAAAACACTATGTAAACTATCAAAACCAGCAGAACTGAGATATTACTATTATTTCTAAATCCCCCCACAAATAGGCCAGTCACCCTCTAATGTAAGAATCCCCACCCCCATCATCACACATATACACTTGTTGACATTTGCTATAAACATTATACGTTTATAACATAACATAAATAAGTTTATAATAATGTTTCCAAAATGATTATATTATCTGCCTTCAAAGAAGTCTCCAGTTGGAACAGGAGTCCCTGGGGAATGGCTGAGTGCCACCACGGGCATTGTCTTGCATAGACTGAGCGAGTACTTAATGAAATGAACAGTAATGGCAGAAAATGATTGGAAAATAGGATCATGACTTGTCATTAGCCTCCAGAAAAGGCCCTGAAAATGTGAGCACTGTGAGGAAAAAAAAAAACAAAACAAAAAACCCAGGCAGTGGCATGGCCAAGGTAGTCCTGGCTTGCTGTCCTGAGTAAGAGTCTTATATAGAAGTCAGTTTCATTTCCTCTAGATACTAAACATCAAGCAACATTTGAAAAAAGAATTTTTTGGTAGGGCCAGGCAAGGGTTAGGAAGGCTCTTTCTTCAGCATCAAACTCTTATTTGTAATCTCTGTGTACATTTATTCAAAGACCATCTTGGATTGAGTTAGGCCACTGCCCGGGTCTGCAAGAAGATGAAGACAAAAGGAAGACTTTCCAGGGACTGCAATAAACAGAGTTTTCATTTTGGTTTTGTGTAATCAAAGTCCTGATGAGTCAGCATCAGGTTGAGCTTTAACCTTTAATCCATTGTGCCCTAATGACTTGGGTATGAGACTCCCAGTCACAGCTCCTTTTGCTTTGACTGGGTGTGGCTGGAGTTCTGGGCTGACTGGTGCATCCAGTTGGCTTTCTTGATCTTTACCCTTCTCCCTAGGGCTTTCTTCTTTTCTGTAAGTGGAGTTAGAAAAGGACTTGTTGTTGTTCAGTCACTAACTCATGCCCAACTCTTTGTGACCCCTTGGACTGTAACCCTCCAGGTGCCTCTGTCTATGGGATTTCCCGGGCAAGAATACTGGAGTGGGCTGCCATCTCCTTCTTCAGGGGATCTTCCCAACCCAGGGATTGAACCTGCATCTCCTGCATTGGCAGGTGGATTCTTTACTGCTACGACCAGGGAAGCCCTAGAAAAGGGCACAAGAAAATATCTGGAAGGAGAGAATGATATCCTTCTTTCCAATGTCAAATCTCCTTCCAGCCAGTTAGACGCCGCCTCCAAAGTTCATAAAGGACAAGACCCCAGCACAGACTAAGGGCTTAACCAAGAATTCTGGCCCCTTGGGCAAAGATCTCACAAAAGGTCTTCTACGTTTAATTAAGCAAAACCAGAACAGACCCTCATCACCATTGCGATGCAAAGCAAAAAGGGAACTTCCCTCCTGTCACTAGAACAGTGGTTCCCAAACAGGGGCAATTTTGCCTCTGCAGGGGACGTTTGGCAGCATGGTCTGGAGATATTTTGGGGGGACATGACTTGAAGTGTGGGGGTGTGTGCTACTAGCATCTAGTGGGCACAGGACAGTCACCCACAGTAGACTTCCCCAGTGCAAAAAGACAACAGTTGAGAAATTCTGAGCTAGGATACTCTGTTATCTTTTGAACTTCATCCCGAGCCAGCTACCGTCCCCCTGCCCACCAAAAATCAGTGAGACATGAATGCTAAAACTTATCCTTGACACCTCCTTTCCCTGAATCTAGTGTAAATAGTTTGCCCATTCCACCTATTAGCCATGCACTCACTTAAATGCAGTCAATCCTAGGGGAAGTCAATCCTGAATATTCACTGAAGGACTGATGCTGAAGCTGAAGCTCCAAATACTTAGGCCACCTGGCGCGAAGAGCTGATTCAATGGAAAAGACCCTGATGCTGGGAAAGATTGAAGGTGGGAGGAGACGGGGACGACAGAGAATGAGATGGTTGGATGGCATCACTGACTCGATGGACATGAGTTTGAGCAAGCTCCAGGAGATGGTGAAAGACAGGGAAGCCTGGCGTGCTGCAGTCCATGGGGTCGCAGAGTCAGACACGACTGAGCAACTCAACAACAACACTTAGATGGGAAACCACCTCTCAGATCTACTCTCCTCCCATCCTCACCTCTGCTGTTCTGTTCAGGTCCTTATGGCCTCACCCTTATAGGTCATGTGTGTGTGTGCTGTGTGCTAACTCACTTTAGTCGTGTCTGACTCTTTGCAGCCCACTGGAATGCAGCCCACCAGGCTCTTCTGTCCATGTGGATTCTCCAGGCAGGAATACTGGAGTGGGTTGCCACGCACTTCTCCAGGGGGTCTTCTCAACCCAGGGATCAAACCCTCTTCTCCTACCTCTCTTGCTTTGGCAGTCGGGTTCTTTACCACTAGCACCACCTGGGAAGCCCCTGAGTACCCGTGGCACTTGACAAATTCCTCTACTGTAGCAAATAATACAGACGATTGTAGGCATGTCCATTTTTTCCCACTGGATTCAGGTTTCTGGAAGCCAGAGACTGTTCAGAGTGATTCCAGGATTTCTACCTAGAAGGAGCTTAGGGCCAGCAATCTGATTGGAAGGGGTAACAAGCAGGGGCTTCTCTGGAAGCCATGTGTATATCATGCAAGCACAATAATCTTACTCAAGTTCTGAGTTTATTTGTGATGGCTAGAGGGAAGACACAGTGTGGCACCATGGAGACTATAAAGATGGATGTAACCTGATCAGTCTGGGTTTAATTGACTCATAGGTTCTTTGCTCTTCAGCAAGTGCTTTTTATCTAGAAATGTTGTGGAGGTACACTCAAGGCAATGCTGTTGACACAAGAGGCCTGTGATGGGATCCTCTGACTTTAACCTTAGGCAGAGTAGCAAGGTGCTGAGCAGAGTCTTCATCAATGTCCTGAAACCCATTGATCTCTACGTCTTTACACTTGACAGCAGTGATTAAATTGACTCTTTAAAAATTTTTTATTGGGTTATAATTTACAATGCTGTATTAGTTTCAGGTGTATAGCAAAGTGAATCAGTTATTCATGTACATATATCTAGTCTTTTTTAGCTTCTTTTCCCATATAGGTCATTACAGAGTATTGAGTAAAGTTCTGTGTACTATATAGTAGGTCCTTAGTAGTTGTCTATTTTATATATAGTAGTGTATATTTATCAATCCCAATTTTCAATTTTATCCCTACCCTTACCTCCCAGTAACCATGTCTGTAACTCTCTTTTTTGTAGATAAGTTCATTTGTAGCCTTTTATTTTTTATATCGGAGAAGGCAATGGCAACCCACTCCAGTACTCTTGCCTGGAAAATCCCATGGACAGAGGAGCCTGGTAGGCTGCAGTCCATGGGGTCGCTAAGAGTCGGACACGACTGAGTGACTTCACTTTCACTTTTCAGTCTCATGCATTGGAGGAGGAAATGGCAACCCACTCCAGTGTTCTTGCTTGGAGAATCCCAGGGATGGGGGAGCCTGGTGGGCTGCCGTCTGTGGGTCACACAGAGTCGGACACGACTGAAGTGACTTAGTATTTTTTAGATTCCACATGTAAGCAATATTATATGATATTTTCTTTTCTCTTTATGACTTCCTTCATTCTATATGACAGTCTTCAGGTCCATCCATGTCTCTGCAAATGGCACAATTTCATTTCCTTTTATGGCTGAGTAATATTCCATTGTATACATGTGTCACATCTTCTTTATCCATTCCTCTGTTGATGGACATTTAGGTTGCTTCCATATCTTGGCTATTGTGAGTAGTGCTACAATGAATACTGGGATGCATGTATCTTTTTGAATTATGGTTTTCTCCAGATATTTGCCCAGAAATGGGACTGCTGGATCCTATGATAGTTCTATTTTTAGTTTTTTAGGGAACCTCCACTCTTGAAATCAATGAGGCACTCCTCTCCTCAGAACTCTCCAGTGGCCTCCAAGGCCCTACCCCATCCTACCTTGCTAACCTCCTTTCCCACTGCTGTCCCCCAGTGTGCCCTCCTCTAGTCCCAGAGACCTCCAGTCCCCTCCTCACACAGGCCTATTGCACTTCTGCCTCAGGGCCTTTGCCATGCCTATGTCCTCTGCTTCTTGCCCCACTCCTTCCCTTCATTCAGATCGTTGTTCATTGAGGCCTGCCCTGACCACCTCCTTGAAAATTGAAAACCGCATCAATACTCCCTATCTCCCATCATGGGTCACTCTGTCTCTCTACAGCCAAAAGTAAGCTTCAGGAGGGCAGGGAATTTGCTCTGATTTGTTCCCAGCTGTATCCACAACACTCATAACTATACCTGACACATAGTACATACTCAATAAATATATTTGAATGAACAAATAAATTACACTTTGCTAGGTGCTGTCAGGGATACCAACCAACCAACAAAAGGCAATAGTTCTGGCTGTTGCCCTTGGGGAACTACTAACGTAAGTTATGGAAAGACATAGAAAACAACTAGAGAAAATGAAGCAAATGAAATGCTCTTTTGTGTTACAAGTTTCAGAGAAAGGCAAGACAAACCAATATGGTTGGAATTGCTTGTGAGAGCTTCTTGGAATAGATGGAAGTTAAACTAGACCTTAAAGGATGACCAGAACTTAGAGAAAGAAGTGGGGAGGGAGCTGCAGAAGTGGAAGCAGGGAGAGAGCACGAGTCAATAGTAGTCAGCTTATGGCTGGATCTCAGAAGCAATAAGGAGATTTTCATGAACCAGGTAGTGACATACATAATACATGTGGTGTTTAGGAGATTTGGTGGTCTAAGATGAGTCATCAAGACTTTTTCATTCTTGCCTAGAGGGAAGAAGGTAGTGGAAGGACAGTTTGAGGTTTGGGCAATCAGGAACAGTGTCAGCCTCTAGGCAAAGTACGGGCTCCACCATCAGATCACAGGGGCCTGGAGGCTGATTCTTCCGTGGGCCAAACAACTTGGGGCACTCTGCTACAAAGAATACATGGGGATCGGGGGTTGGGGCCTGGTATCCCTACTCTCTCTCTTTCCCCTTGAGAGCATTCAATATCACCTGCAGGGGCTCCATGGCCTCACTCCCTTCAGGCCGCAAACCCTTCCTCTATGGAACTGACCCTTTTCTGCTTTCTGACTCTTTGGAGGAAGGGCCTCTGTCAGTCAGTTCACTTGCTCAGTCATGTCCAACTCTTTGCAACTACATGGACTGCAGCATGCCAGGCTTCCTTGTCTGTCACCAACTCCTGGAGCTTGCTCAAACTCATGCCCATCAAGTCAGTGATACCATCCAACCATCTAATCCTCTGTTGTTCCCTTCTCCTGCCTTCAATCTTTTACAACATCAGGGTCTTTTCAAATGAGTCAGTTCTTCGCATCAGGCGGCCAAAATATTGAAGTTTCAGCTTCAGCATCAGTTCTTCCAGTGAATATTCAGGACTGATTTCCTTTAGGATTGACTGGTTTGATCTCCTTGCAGTTCAAGGGACTCTCAAAAATCTCCTCCAACACCACAGTTCAAAAGCATCAATTCTTTGGTGCTCAGCTTTCTTTATAGTCCAACATTCACATCCATACACGACTACTGGAAAAAGCATAGCTTTGACTAGACAGACCTTTGTTGGCAAAGTAATGTCTCTGCTTTTTAATATGCTGTCTATGTTGGTCATAGTGTAACAGGAGGGAAAGGGGCAAGGCACAACTTTTGAAAGAATGACATAGCCCAAGGACACAACATAAACTGATTAGAATCAAATGCGATCAAATGGCAGACAAGACTAGACCCTAATCCTCAATCAACAAGTGAAATGACACACCCAGAGGTGCCATGACAGTTCCTCAGCACTGTTAAAAGACCAAGGAGTGAGCGGTGACCCAAATCCAGGAAATCTCCGCCCCTTCCCCAAAATAGTTTGAATAGTCGTCCCACTCATTAGTGTATGAAATTACCCAGCCTATAAAAACTAACCATGCCACATTTCTTTTTTTTTAATTAATTTATTTTAATTGGAGGATAATTACTTTACAATATTGTAGTGGTTTTTGCCATACATTGGCATGAATCAGCCATGGGTGTACATGTGTTCCTCATCCTGAAACACCCTCCCACCTCCCTCCCCATCCCATCCCTCTGGGTCATCCCAGGGCACCAGCCCTGAGCACCCTGTCTCATGCATCAAACCTGGACTGGTGATCTATTTCGCATATGATAATATACATGATTCAATGCTATTCTTTCAAATCATCCCATCCTTGCCTTCTCCCACAGAGTCCAAAAGTCTGTTCTTTACATATGTTTCTCTTTTGCTGTCTAGCATATAGGGTCATCGTTACCATCTTTCTAAATTCCATATATATGTGTTAATATACTGTATTGGTATTTTTCTTTCTGACTTACTTCACTCTGTATAATAGGCTTCAGTTTTATCCACCTCATTAGAACTGATTCAAATGCATTCTTTTTAATAGCTGAGTAATATTCCATTGTGTATATGTACCATAGCTTTCTTATCCATTCATCTGCCAATGGACATCTAGGTTGTTGCCATGTCCTGGCTATTGTAAACAGTGCTGCGATGAACATTGGGGTACACATGTCTCTTTCAATTCTGATTTCCTTGGTGTGTATGCCCAGCAGTGTGTATGCCCAGCAGTGGGATTGCGGGGCCGTATGGCAGTTCTATTTCCAGTTTTTTAAGGAATCTCCACACTGTTCTCCCTAGTGACCATGCCAGATTTCATGGAGGCCACATTCACCCTCTGAGATGGCCCACACTTGTCTGTGGAGTGTGCTTCTCTCTGAATCTGAATAAATCCACTTCTTACCTGTCACTTTGTCTCTCACTGAATTCTTTCTGCGATGAGACATCAAGTAGCTAAGTTTCATTAGGTCCTGAAACCAGGTACTGTGGGGTTTGGCTGGGTTTGAGCCACAGCCACATGGGTTTAAGTCCCAAGGAGGGTTTTCACTGGGTTTGAGCCACAGCCACATGGGTTCAAGTCCCAAGCACAGTTTTGGCTGGGTTCAAGTCCCAGCCATGTGGGTTCAATTCCCAATCTGAGGTAAAAGATTTCAAAAGCTTTTCATCCAAGGAGCAAGCTTCTTTTAATTTCATGGCAGTGGTCAACATCTGCAGTCATTTTAGACCCCCCAAAATAAAGTTTCTCACTGTTTCCATTGTTTCATCATCTATATGCCATGAAGTGATGGGACTGGATGCCATGATCTTTGTTTTTTGAATGTTGAGTTTTAATCCAGCTTTTTCACGCTCCTCTTTCACTTTCATCAAGAGGCTGTTTAGGTCTTCATTTTCTGCCATAAGGGTTGTGTCATCTGCATATCTGAGATTATTCATATTTCTCCTGGCAATCTTGATTCCAGCTTGTGCTTCATCCAGTCCAGCATTTCTCATGATGTACTCTGCATATAAGTTAAATAAGCAGGTTGACAATATACAGCCTTGATGTACTATTTTCCCAATTTGGAATCAATCTGTTGTTTCATGTCTGGTTCTAACTGTTGCTTCTTGACCTGACTACACAGTTCTCAAGAGGCATGTCACGTGGTCTGGTATTCCCATCTCTTGAAGAATTTTCCACAGTTTGTTGTGATCTATACAGCCAAAGACTTTGGCATAATCAATAAAGCAGAAGTAGACGTTCTTCTGGAATTCTCTTGAATTTTTGTAGATCCAGTAGATGTTGGTAACTTGATCTCTAGTTCCTCTGCCTTTTTAAAATCCAGCTTGAACATCTGGAAGTTCACGGTTCATGTACTGTGAAAGCCTGGCTTGGAGAATTTTGAGCATTACTTTGCTAGCATGTGAGATGAATGCAATCCTGTGGTATTTTGAGCATTCTTTGGCATTGCCTTTCTTTGGGACTGAAATGAAAGCGGACCTTTTCCAGTCCTGTGGCCACTGCTGAGTTTTCCAAATTTGCTGGCATATTGAATGCGGCACTTTCACAGCATCATCTTTTAGGATTTGAAATAGCTCAACTGGAATTTCATCACCTCCACTAGCTTTGTTCATTGTGATGCTTCCCATGGCCCACTTGACTTTGCACTCCAGGATGTCTGGCTCCAGGTGAGTGATCACACCATTATGATTATCTGGGTCATGAAGATCTTTTTTGTGTAGTTCTTCTGTGTATTGTTGCCACCTCTTCTCAATAGTTTCTGCTTCTGTTAGGTCCATAGCATTTCTGGCCTTTATTGTGCCCATGTTTGAATGAAATGTTCCCTTAGTATCTCTAATTTTCTTGAAGAGACCTCTAGTCTTTCTCATTCTATTGTTTTCCTCTATTTCTTTGCATTGATCGCTGAGGAAGGCTTTCTTATATCTCCTTGCTATTCTTTGGAACTCTGCATTCAAATGGGTAAATCTTTCCTTTTCTCCTTTGCCTTTAGCTTCTCTTCTTTTCTTAGCTATTTTTCTCTTAGCTTTTCTCTTCTTTTTTTCAGGGATTCTGTGCCTCATTGTTTGGAGAAGGCAGTGGCAACCCACTCCAGTACTCTTGCCTGGAAAATCCCATGGGTGGAGGAGCCTGGTAGGCTGCAGTCCATGGGGTCGCTAGGAGTTGGACATGACTGAACAACTTCACTTTCACTTTTCACTTTCATACATTGGAGAAGGAAATGACAACCCACTCCAGTGTTCTTGCCTGGAGAATCCCAGGGACAGAGGAGCCTGGTGGGCTGCCATCTATTGGGTCACACAAAGTCAGACACAACTGAAGCAACTTAGCAGCAGCAGAAGCTGTGCCTCATCATTAGTCCAGGGCTTGTCCTTTGGCCTCACATTGGGGTGGTGTCATTGGGGCCACTAGCCCAGGTCTCAGCCAGGACCCCTGCCACCTTCTCACTACACTCTCCACCCTGGAGGTAAGCCCTATTCAGGTCCTGCCCCTTCCCTGACCCAGGCAGGGCCAGTCTGTACACACCATCAGGTCTTCAACAGCCCCATCTGTGCTGGTGCCTCAGGACTCAGGACTCTTCACTTTAAAGATGCAAATACATCATTTGCATGTTAGTTTCCTGCAGCTTCTGGCCCTGAAAAGCCTCCGTTGTTTGTCTAGAATGTGTTATGAGTTACATCTGAACACCAAGTCTCCAGCCCTCCTGCCTCTTCTCCATCCCGTCTCTCCAAGGTGTTTCTCTGAGGAGGGGGCTCTTTGCATAGCTGTGACACTGCTCTGGGCATCAGTGTGCTAGTGTGCACTTCCAAAGAACAGAAGGAAAAGGCAAAGGAGAAAAGGAAGGATATACCCATTTGAATGCAGAGTTCCAAAGAATAGCAAGGAGAGATAAGAAAGCCTTCCTCAGGGATCAATGCAAAGAAAGAGAGGAAAACAATAGAATGGGAAAGACTAGAGATCTCTTCAAGAAAATTAGAGATAGCAAAGGAACATTTCATGCAAAGATGGGCACAATAAAGGACAGAAATGATATGGACCTAAGAGAAGCAAAAGATATTAAGAGGTGCCAAGAATACATAGAAAAACTATACGAAAAATATCTTCATGACCCAGATAATTGAGATGGTGTGATCACTCACCTACAGCCACATCCTGGAATGTGAAGTCAAGTGAGCCTTAGGAAGCATCACAATGAACAAAGCCAGTGGAGGTGATGGAATTCCAGTTGAACTATTTCAAATCCTAAAAGATGATGCTGTGAAAGTGCTGCACTCAATATGCCAGCAAAATGGAAAAGGTCCACAGCACTGGAAAAGGTCCACTTTCATTTCAGTCCCAAAGAAAGGCAATGCCAAAGAATTCTCAAACTACCACAGGATTGCATTCATCTCACACGCTAGCAAAGTAATGGTCAAAATTCTCCAAGCCAGGCTTTCACACTACATGAACCATGAACTTCCAGATGATCAAGCTGGATTTAGACAAGGGAGAGGAAACAGAGGTCAAATTGCAAACATCCCTTGGATCATCAAAAAAGGGACAGAGTGCCAGAAAAAACATTTACTTATGTTTTATTGACTATGCCAAAGTCTTGATTGTGTGGATCACAACAAACTGTGGAAAATTCTTCAAGAGATGGGAATACCAGACCTCCTGACCTGCCTCCTGAGAAATCTGTATGCAGGTCAAGAAGCAACAGTTAGAACTGGACATGGAACAACATACTGGCTCCAAATCGGGAAAGGAGCACCTCAAGGCTGTATATTTTCACCCTGCTTATTTAACTTATATGCAGAGTACATCATGAGAAATGCTGGACTGGATGAAACACAAGCTGGAATCAAGATTGCCAGGAGCAATATGAATAACCTCAGATATGCAGATGACACCACCCTTATGGCAGAAAATGAAGACCTAAACAGCCTCTGGATGAAAGTGAAAGAGGAGAGTGAAAAAGTTGGCTTAAAAGTCAGCATTCAGAAAACGAAGATCATGGCATCCGGTCCCATCACTTCATGGCAAATAGATGAGGAAACAATGGAAACAGTGACAGACTTTCTTTTCTTGGGCTCCAAAATGACTGCAGATGGTGACTGCAGCCATGAAATTAAAAGAAGAAAAGCTCCTTGGAAGAAAAGTTATGACCAACCTAGACAGCATATTAAAAAGCAGAGACATTGCTTTGCCAACAAGGGTCCTTCTAGTCAAAAGGTTCGGTTTTTCCAGTAGTCATGTATGGGTGTGAGAACTGGACTATAAAGAAAGCTGAGTGCCAAAGAATTGATGCCTTTGAACTGTGGTGTTGGAGAAGACTCTTGAGAGTCCCTTGGTCTGCAAGGAGATCCAACCAGTCCATCCTAAAGGAAATCAGTCCTGAATATTCATTGTAAGGACTGATGTTGCATCCGAAACTTCAATGCTTTGGCCACCTGATGCAAAGAACTGACTCTTGAAAAGACCCTGATGCTGGGAATGATTGAAGGTAGGAGGAGAAGGGGACCAGAGAAGATGAGATGGCTGGGTGGCATCACCGATTCAATGGTCATGAGTTTGAGTAGGCTCCAGGAGTTGGTGATGGACAGGGAAGCCTGGCATGCTGCAGTCCATGTGGTCGCAAAGAGTCAGAGCGAATGAACTCAGCTGAACTTAGAGGTCACTTTGCTTATCAGACTGTTGGACATTTGCTTCAGCAAGCAAGGAATGGAAGTCTCACTATTCACTTGGAAAACACCAGGCTTGGGGGAGGGCGGGGGAGCAGCAACACCTGTCTTGATTTAGTTCCCCAATGAAATGACACAGTATCGCCCACAGCTCCTTCCCTGGATTGCTCTTTCTGACTCGCTGCTACTTAAAGCAGCATGACTGCAGCTAGACCACGTTGTGGGTCGCATTCCTGGTGCTGGGCCGTGGCCTTGGGCTCTCTGGACCAGCCTCCCCACTTCTAAGTCACAGAAGCCAAGGCCAGCACTTAACTCCTCTGCATCCTCACTTCCCAGGATGGTACCAAGCCTTGCAGATTTGATCAGCTTTGCTTTATGACACAATGCATAGCTGATATTTGTAAATGTTCCATGAGTGTTTGAGGAACAATTCTCCAATTATGGAGCCCAGTGTTCTGTGTGTTTACATTATATCAAGTCTGTGGGTTGTGTTGGTCAAATCCATGCACTTGCTGAGCTTTTCCTTTTCTTATTGAACCTGCCAGTCACTGAGACATGTTAAAATCTCCCACTATGATACTCTGGTGGTGGATCTATCAAGCTCTCCTTATAATTCTGTTCGTTTTTGCTTGACAAAGATGTATTTTTGAAGCTATTTCATCAGAGGCATGCAAATCTAGAACTGTTATAGCTTCATAGTGAACCATCGAGGGCTTCGCCAATAGCTTAGTGATAAAGAATCTGCCTGCCAATGCAGCAAATACAGGTTCGACCCCAGGGTTGGGAAGATCTCCTGGAGGAGGGCATGGCAACTCACTCCAGCATTCTTGTCTGGAGAATCCCATGGACAGAGGAGCCTGGTGAGCTACAGTCCAAAGGGTGGCAAACAACTGGATATGACTGATGGATTGAGCACTTAGAGAACCGAGTTATTAATCACTAAGAAGTAGGTTTCATTAATCTGTGAATGTTATTGGCCTCAGGTTCTGTTTTGCCTAATATTAGTCTCACTTCATAAGCTTTCTTTTGGTTAGTACTGTGTACCTTGTACCTTTCCACACATCCTTACTCGCCTGTCTCTGCTATGTTTTAGATGTGCTCTTGGAAACAGCATAGAGTGCAAATCTCTTTGTTTTCTATCCTATAGGCAATCATTGTCTTTTAACTGTAGAGTTTAGTTCTAGTATGTTTCAAGTTATTTATACTGTCTGGTTTTGTGCTTTCTGTTTGTCCCATTTTTTCTGTTTCTTTTTATCACCTCCTCTTTCGATTTCTTTTAAATGTTGTGTGTGTGTGTGGCTGGGGGGCTCTTCATTGCAAGAGCATGTTCTATTTTTTGTAAAATATGCATACCAGAGGGTTTGTTGTCAGTATTGAATGAGATGAACAAGCTCACCTGAAATGCTTATCCAGTGCCTAACACAGAGTAAGCACTCCTAACTGGGAACTATTATTAGAAGTTCTAGTACTCTTTCAACTTTAGTGTTCCCTTGTATCGTGCAGTTCCGCTTCTGGTCTCCTTTCTGCTGACAATATCCCATTTGTTTTCAGTCCCTTTTCTTTCATTTCTCCTTTACGCCATTTGATTTCCTGTTTCCGCTCAGCCCTCCATCCCCAAGGCAGCTCGGTGGTGAAGCCCCTCGGGGAGGAGTCTGTGTGCTGCGGCTCTGTGGCGCAGTAGGTGCGGGAGAAGACGGTGGCACCTTGACTGAATCCCATTCCACAAGGTGATGGCTGTCCCCCCCAACACGGGGCTTCATTAGCGTGTCATTCTAGGCTGGCCACGGTGAAACTGAATCAGCTGCGATTATCAGTTTCTGTGAAATGGGTCTAAGGCCGCAGAACCCACCAGCTAGGAAACAGTTTAATTCCTTGTGTCTCTTCCTAGAGAGGATGGCCGGATCCTGGCTGTCTGCTCTCAAGAAGTTGTCCCGCTGTGAGAGTGTGGGGGTCACCATACTAGGAATTTGTGTATGTACTAAGCAGAGCCTGGAAAGAGGAACCATTTGTACGCAAACACATTGTGGTCAGAAGGAAACTTTGTTATCATTGTTGTGACAGAACCACAACTAAATTTAGCAGCTACGTACTTTGTGTGTGTGCATGTGCACATGTGTGATGCCTGGAGAAAGTAACACTGTATGTTTCCAAAAGCAAAATCTCCCCAGACCAAATAGAAAACCTTCTTCTTACCTGGTATTTGATTGCCATGACTATTCCTCACCCCACTTACTGCATATCTTCGCTTTTTCTGTGTCCTGGGTAGCATGACATTCTTTCAAAAGAGATTATATCACTAGAGGAACACTGGAACCTGGTGGAGTTTTGGGTGTTTTTCTGTTCTCTGGTGGTTTCTGTGCTTGGATTGAAATAAACTGAGGTGTTGAACATCTGTATTTTGAATGGACTTCACACAAATATGAGAGTCTAATCTCTTTTCTAAATTAATTAATTTATTTTAATTGGAGGATAATTACAATACTGTGATGGGTTTTGCCACACATCAACATGAATCAGAACCCCCTTACCACCTCCCTCCCCACCCTATCCCTCTGGGTTGTCCCCGAGCACCGGCTTTGGGTGCCCTGCTTCATGCATGGAACTTGTACTGGTCATCTATTTTACATATGGTAATGTACATGTTTCAATACCATTCTCTCAAATCATCCCATAATCTTTTGATAGCAATTTTGTATATACTTTTATTCTTCACAGTAAACAGTAAATAGATGCTCTCAGTATTTTTTGAAAGTTGTTCCAAAAGTGCAATATCAACTTACAATGTGAAAGAGATGCTATACATCCCTGTTAGCATGTACAGTAACAAAAGGCCTCTCTGGGATTCACAAGTTCTAAAAATACAAACTATATATAATGTATTATAACTGTCTTCACCAAAGTGAATGCTTCTGCCAGTGTGGAAAATAGGAGCAGTTTAATGTCTTGAAATCCACAGAAAAGATGTGGAGAAGAAGGTGAGATAAACATATGCTGGGGGGGACTTCCCTGGTGGTCCAGTGGTTGAGAATCTTCCTTCCAATGCAGGGAACATGGTTTCCATCCCTGGTCGGGGAACCAAGATGCTATGTGCCCTTAGCAACTAAACCCGCATGTTGCAGTGAAGACCCAGTGCAGCCAAAAACAATAAAACCCCCAAATACATGCCGGAGACCTGGTGCAGAGTGAAACACACCTAGAGACGTGAGACAGTCTTAGGAAAAAGTAGGAACAGGAATAGAGGAGAGAGAGGCAGGAAATGGGAGAGTGCATATTAGAATTTTTTATGTTTTTAGGTGCATCAAGTTTTAGTTGCTCACTTGGGATCTTTGACCGTCATTGTGACATGCAGTTTTTTACAAATTTCATTTTAGTTGCAGCATGAGGGATCTAGTTCCCTGACCCAGGATCGAACCCAGAGCCCCTGCATTGGGAGCATGGAATCTTAACCACTGAACCACCAGGGAAGTCCTGGGTCTTCCAGTTGTAGTAGTCAGGTAAGAATTTGATTTGAAGTGACTCTGAGCGGGTTTCACTTCCCCTAATACGTTCTAGGCCTGTGGCTCTCAAATTTTTTGATCTCAGAACAACTTTAAACTCTTAAAACTTTTGGGAACCGCAATTCAACTTTGTTTCCCTGTCTCCCACAGGTGTTCATCCCAAGGGCACTCCTTCCTTAACATCCTGCACTCTGAACTTCCTCAGAGTTCACTTCCTGGGAAGATTAACCCATGACAAGTGTCCAGCCCAGGAACTTCCATATTTATGCAATTTACTTTCAGTAAATCCCTTTACAGTAAGGGATATACTTGACTTCAAGTAAGTAAATTTAATAATATGTGTGGGGATTATTTGTTTTGTAAACAATTTTTTTTAAATCTCGTAAGGTAGTTCTTCGATAATATAGCTCAGGAAAATATGGCATAATCATTAGGAAAATGCAAATCAGAGCCACAATGATGCACCACTTCCCACTCATCAGGATGACTATTATTTTAAAAAGAAAGGAAAAGAACAAGTTTTGACGAGGATCTAGAGAAGTTGGAATGCTGGGGCACTGCTGGTAGGAATATAAAATGATGACGCTACTGTGGAAATCTGGCTACTGTGAAAAGTCTGGGCAGTTCCTCCAAAAGTTAAACAGGGCTTTCATATGATCCACACATTCTACTTCTAGATATGTATCTAAAAGAACTGAAAGCAGTGACTTTAACAGGCATTTGTACATCCACGTTCATACCAGCATTTTTCACAACAGCTGAAATGTGGACGCAGCCTAAACATCCCTTGACGGATGGATGATCAAAATGTAGTGGAATATTATGCATTCTTCAAAAGGAAGGAAATTCTGACAATGCTAAAACAATGATGAACACTGAAGACTTTATGCTAAATGAAATAAGCCAGTAACAAATGGACAAATAGTGTATTATTCCTCTTATCTGTGTTATCTAGAAGAGTCAGATTCATAGAAACAGAAAGAACAGTGGTGGTTGCCAGAGGCTGGAGGGGAGGGAAGAGTGGGGAGCTATTACTTAATTCACACAGCATTTCAGATTGGGATGATGAAAAACTTCTGGAGATGGATATTAGTGATGGGTGCACAGCAATGTGAATATTCTTAATGTCACTGAATTGTACACTTAAAATGGAAAAAATTTGTGTTATGAATATTTTACTACCAAATACTTTTTTAAAACTAAGTATAAAATATGTCTGGAATCTTGCAATGCATTAGTAAGTTGGTTGCATAAAATAGTTAAGGAGTCATTTTTTTTTTATTGCCAGATAATAGTTCATTGTAGGGATATTCATTGGAAGGACTGATGCTGAAACTGAAGCTCCAATACTTTGACCACCTCATGTGAAGAGCCGACTAATTGGAAAAGACCCTGTTCCTGGGAAAGATTGAAGGCAGAAGGAGAGGGGACGAGAGAGGATGAGATGGTTGGATGGCATCACCGACTCAATGGACATGAGTTTGAGCAAACTCCTGGAGATTGTGAAGTACAGGGAAGCCTGGCATGCTGCAATCAATGGGGTCGCAAAGAGTCGGACACAACTGATCGACTGAACAGCAACAACCACCCTAAAAATATTAGCTAAGTGAGAGAAGTTAGTCACACAAAAAACACGTATTGAAAGATGTCTAGAAGATGCAGGTCCTTAGAGACAGAAACTAGTTTAGAGCTTGCCTAGGGCTGGGAGGAGATGTGGGAAGAAAAGAGGAAAGGCTGCAAAGTGGTGTTAATGGACACAGGGTTTTTTGAGGCAGAGTGATGATAAGGTTTTAAGTTGATTGTGGTGATGATCATACAACTCAATGGCAATACTGAAAATCATTAAATTCACTTTATATCTCAATAACGCTTTTGTTAACAAAAAGATTAATGAAAACCAAAATCACAGAAAAGTCTCTTGAGGAATATCTTTCCTGATTGACCTAAGAAATTAACCTTTTATGCCTCTGTGTGGAAAGGTTCATGAATTTTCTTGTATTTCGCTTCAATCATTCAGTAAATATTGCAAATTTTCTGTGGGCAAATAACGCTATTGAATGACATAGTGACCTACAAAAAAATATTGTCTTAAAACATGGTGTCTGCCTTTCAAAAGCTTTCTCTCTGATTGAGACAAGCCATTCACACATGAAATGAAATTAATTAAGGCAGTGCCACATTGGCGGTCAATTATTGACTCATGTCCATTTGCCACAGGCAACAAACTGAAAGCATTATTATTGTAAAATTAGCGATACTGAAAATAGGATTTCACAGTGGTTAAGAGCAAGGGCTCTGGAGCCAGACTGTCTGGTCTGAATCTTGGCTCCATCATTTACCAACTGTGCGACCTTGTGCAAGTTACTTAAATTGTCTGTGCCTCAGCGTCCTCCTGTTGAAAATAGGGATGATTATGATAATTATGGCACTACTTCACAGAGTTGTTGTGATGATTAGATGTGTTAATACAGATAAAGTGCTCAGAACAGATCCTTGCACATAGTAAATGCTCAATGAAAGTATTAGTTACCATCATTTCCAGAAAACTGTGGGTGACGTCTTTGAGAAATATTGAATATTTGTGCAGTAAAAAGCTTTAAACCTGCATTGAAGATACTTCTTAACAGAGCTGAAACCCTATGCTGGAGATTTTGGCAACACATATGGCAGGTGTCATTCAGGATGTCATAGTTTTATTGGTTCAAGGCATCTACAATGTCCCAAATCCTGACTGAGCATGAAGTACAGGCTCAATAAATATTAGAATTCAAAGAAAAAACCTAGATTAAAATGTTAACATTTTGGATGATGCAATTAATTCATTTTGTAGCCATTTTCTAATTTTTTTTCTGAAAATGACTGGATTACTTTTATTTGTTTTTTATATTCTATTGTTAATATTTCAAGTCCACAGAAATATATAGAGACTAACATGCTGAGCCCTTATGTCAGAAAGTGAAGAAGAACTAAAGAGCCTCTTGATGAAAGTGAAAGAGGAGAGTGAAAAAGTTGGCTTAAAGCTCAACATTCCAAAAAAAGATCATGGTATCTGGCCCCATCACTTCATGGCAAATAGATGAAGAAACAGTGGAAACAGTGGCAGACTTTATTTTTGGGACTCCAAAATCACTGCAGATGGTGACTGCAGCCATGAAATAAAAAGACACTTACTCCTTGGAAGAAAAGTTATGACCAACCTAGACAGCATATTAAAAAGCAGAGACATTACTTTGCCAACAAAGGTCCATCTAGTCAAGGCTATGGTTTTTCCAGTAGTCATGTTCGGATGTGAGAGTTGTACTGTAAAGAAAGCTGAGCGCTGAAGAATTGATGCCTTTGAACTGTGGTGTTGAAGAAGACTCTTGAGAGTCCCTGGGACTGCAAGGAGATCCAACCAGTCCATCCTAAAAGAAATCAATCCTGAATGTTCATTGGAAGGACTGATGCTGAAGCTGAAACTCCAATACTTTGGCCACCTGATACAAAGATCTGACTCATTTGAAAAGATCCTGATGCTGGGAAAGATTGAAGGTGAGTGGAAAAGGGGATGAGAGAGGATGAGATGTTTGGATGGCATCACCAACTCAATGGACATGAGTTTGAGTAAACTCCAGGACTTGGTGATGGACAGGGAGGCCTGGCGTGCTACTGTCCATGGGGTCGCAAAGTGTCAGACAGCACTGAGCAACTGAACTGAACTGAACTGAACATGCTGAGCACACATATACCCGTTACTTAGCTTTGTTAAACTGCAACCCTAGGAACTTCCCTGGTGGTCCAGTGACTAGGACTCTGTGCTTCCAGTGCAGGGATTCAGGGTTTGATCCCTGATCAGGGAATTAGATCCCACATGCCCCAACTAAAAGTTCGAATGCTACAACTAATAAATCCCACATGCCACAGCTGAGGATCCTACATTGCACAGCTTAATAGAAAAGATAGGAAAAGATCCCTTGTGCCGCAATGAAGACCAGGCTCAGGCCAATAAATAAATTCAAAAAATTTTTGAAATATAATAAAAAGTATGTCTGGAGCTTTTAAATAAATAAAAGCAACTACTAAATAAAAGTTCACTTTAAAACATAGGTAAAAATAAACTGTAACCCTAGGCCTTGTGTACCTGAGTTTCTTTTCTTAAGATGTAAAACGTTACAGAGTGGACACCCTGGATGCACCTTTCTCAGTCTCTGAGACACCACCTCTCCCTAAAAGTGCCCTTATCTTGAGTATTTTTATACTACTACCAGAGTGAGGGTATTCATAAATAATATAGGGTTTTTGCATATTTTGAAACTATATACACAGAGAACAAACTTGTGGTTGGAAGGGATAGTTAGGGAGTTTGGAATGGGCATGTACACACTGCTATATTTAGAAAGAATAACCAACAAGAACCTACTATATAGCACATAGAACTCTGATCAGTGTTACATGGCAGCTTAGATGCTGGAGGCAGGGGGGAAGTTTGTATACATATGGCTGAGTCCCTTTGCTGTTCACCTGGACCTGTCACAACATTGTTCACTGACTATACCCCAATACAAAATAAAAAGTTAAAAAAATTGTATACCTGTGGCGGATTCATTTTGATATTTGGCAAAACTAATACAATTATGTCAAGTTTAAAAATAAAATTAAAAAAAATTATGTACAAATGGTAATCTGTACGTGTATCATTCTGAAACACCATTTTCATTGAGCACTTTCTGAGACGCCTTCATGTTGCTACATGTAGCTCTAGTTCATTTTCACTGTTGTAGAGAATTCCAGAAGGTCTATGTTCATTTATCCTTTCTTTTGATGGAGGACATTTATATCCTTTCCAATTTTCCCTACTACAAATGGGGTTCCTCTGAAAATTCTTGGGTATATGTATAGATTTCTCTAAATGTCCGTCTAAAAGAGATATTTGCACCTTCAACTTGACCAGATATTGCCAAATTGCTCTGTAAAGTACTTCGATTCTCACCAGCAGTGCCAGGAAGTTTCCATTGCTTCACATCCTTGCCAAAAGTTGATATGTGTTGTGCTTTTAAAAGTTTTGCCAGTTTGATGGATGTGAAATGATATCTTATGGAAAGCACATAGAAGTTTGCCTGGCACGTAGTAGGGTCTGAGTAAGGGTGAGTTGGTATTTTAATGACCATATCCATAATCAGTATGATAATCAATATGGGTTGGGCACCTTTTCCTTTGTTTGTTGGTCAAGAAAAGTTTTCTGTAAGGTACCTCTTCAGGTCTTTTCCCATTGTTCTACTACATTGCCTCTTTCTTAGTGATTTATAGGATTCTTTATATTTTCTTGCACTATTCCTTTGTTTCTTATGTATTCTTTGGCATGTCTTTAACTTCATTTATGGTGTCTTTTGTCATTCAGAATTATGCTTTTTAATTTAATATACTCAGATTTATCATTTCACCCTGTGGGTTGTGCTTTTTATACCTTATTTTAAAAAGTCCTTGCCTATTAGTGGGGCTTCCCAGGTGGTGACCGTGGTAAAGAATCCACCTGCCAATGTAGGAGACATGAGATGCAGATCTGATCCCTGGGTCAGGAAGATGCCTTGGGGGAGGAAATAGCAGTTCACTCCAGTATTCTTCCCTGTTAGTGGTTATGAGTTCCCAAGGGAACTCTGTTTTTCTGGACAGAACCCCGGCCTAGGTAGGCAACCTTTCATTTAGTCTCCTCTGCCAGTGGACACATGGTTTTCCCTAATTTTCCATTTCACTGAGGGAATAACGAATTAATGGTCCACGATTAAATATGAGGGTCTTGGTCTCAAAGCCTTGGCTCCTCTCTCTGTTTGTACACTGAACTGATTAGTATTGGGCTCAGCTGAGAGCTGAACCTGATACTCCACAATAATAGAGACATTGATAAGAGCCAAACTGTCTCATATACCAGTCCAGAGAAAGGCAGCCCATGCTAGCATAGAGTGTTTATCTTCACCATGTCCTCAGGTACCCAAGCTCTTTCTATCTTGCTGTTCCAGTCTATGTGGCCTCTGTATCTCAGGTCACTTCATAGTCCAAGAAGGCCCTAGCTTTCACGTTTACATTCCAGCCAGCAGAAAAGAGCAAGAGGTCAAGACAAACGGACATGGCAGCTATCTTTTAAGGAAGATTCTCAGTCACTTCCCAATGACATTTTCTTTAATATCCCATTGGTCAGAACTTAGTCATGGTAGTCTTTACTCCAGATGAGTGTCCCACTGAAAATTAGGAGTTTGGTTTTAGATACACAGGAGAATGTATATTGGGGGCTAACAGTCTTGGCCACAGAGATCAAATCTTAAGTCATTAGATGACAAGTTGCCCATATACTAGTCTAGTTTTTAGTTCTTTCATCCTTTCTGGTACCTTATTTTCTTGTACTCTCAACTGTACCTTTCAGACAGTCATTCAATAATTATTTATTGAGCATGTACTATGAAGCCAGGAACTGTTTTCAGAGCAGGACTTATACCAGTGAAGAAGACAAAAGCCCTGCCCTCATGAAGCTTGCATTCTAATTGAGGGGGGCAGACCACCAGCAAACCAGAAAATGCAATACTGTAATGTCAGAGGGTATGAATTGGGATGGAGAAAAGTAAAGCATGTTTACTAAGCAGATGAGGACTGCTGGGAGCGGAGCGAGTGGTTACCAACATTTGGGTGAGAGCATTTGAGGCAGAAGTAAGACCAAGTGCCCTGAGGTGGAAGTGGACACTGAATGTTCAAGGAAAAACAATAGGGTGTGTGTCGCTGGAGCATGGTGGGAAAGTGGAGAGAGAGAAAGAGATCAGGGGTACACCAAAGATGCCAAAGCACCAGATCAGCCAGAGCATAGCAGGCTTTTGCTTTTATTGGAGTGAGAAGAGATCCACTGGAGGGTTTGAACAGAGGGGCATGCCATGATCTGACTGACGTTTCATTTATGTATTTGACCTCACCACGCTGCACGTGGGATCTTATTTTCCCAACCAGGGATCAAACCTGTGCCCCCAGCAGCAGAAGAATAGACTCTGAATCACTGGACCACCAGGGACGTCCTTGTCTTAAGTTTTATGAAGACCACTTCAGCTGTAGAGGTGAGAATAGACTCTAAGGTAGGAAACGGTGGATGGGGGGAGATAAGTGAGAAGACTACTGTGGGTGGCCAGGCAGGAGATGTAAGTCACCCAGATTAGGATGGTAGTAATGGAGGTGGCTTCCCCAGTGGCTCAGTGGTTAAGAATCTGCCTGCAGTGCAGGAGACTCAGGAGACCCAGGTTCGACCCTTGGGTCAGTAAGATCCCCTGGAGGAGGGCACGGCAACCCACTCCAGTATTCTTGCTTCAGGAATCCCAGACAGAGGAGCCTGGTTGGCTACAGTCTATTGGGTTGCAAAGAGTCAGGCATGACTGAAGTGACTTAGCACAGGACAGCAGAATGGGGGTGACAAGAAAGGGTAAAATTACAGGTAGATTGTGATGGTTCAGCCAAAAATATATGCTGAAGGATCAAGACAAGGTGTGTGTGTGAGACAGACACAGGTGATAGAACCAAGTCTTAGCTTTCTGGCCTGAGCAAACATTGAGTGGTGATGTCATTTACAGAGACGAGGAATTCTGGGAAACAAGCAGGCTTGGGGGATGGAAATCAAGAGACCTGGTTAAATTTGAGATATGCAAGGGGAGACATGATACAGTTGGGCATAGCATTTGCAAGTTCAGAGATATTTGGGTTGGAGATATGCCTGTGGGTGTCATCAGCATATACGTGGTCATGAGATGAGGGGAGATCAGGAGGAAAGGCAGCATAGAGTTTGGGAGAGTTGGCAGTAGGGAAGATGGAGACATCCTCTTCTGAATCCTATTTTTTCAGAGAAATCAGAAGAAAGATCATTTGCTGAGAGTGACATGGTAGAGAAGAAACTGGAGGTTTGAGGAGAGGGGACACTGTGAAATATCTGTGTGTGATGTTGTATTTTATACAACATTTCTAGGTGTTTGTTTTGGAATGGAGTTTTGTGTTATTCAAGGAGCAGTTTGCTGTGGTAGTTCACTTTTACAGAAAGGAAAAGGTCATTTTAAAAGACATGTAGTTACTTCTAATCATCCTATCCTTGGCAATGTAGAAAAAAGAAACAATCAGAAATCAAAAATGTTTCTTACAGATTTCCAGTTGTCATGAGGAAGCGGGGTGGGGGAGGGAAGTATTGGGAGTTTGGGATTAGCAAATGCAAACTATTATATATAGCATGAATACACAACAAGGTCCTACTGCATAGCACAAAAGGCCATTTTCAGCATCCCATGATACACTGTGTGGAAAAGAATATGAAAAAATATATGTGTGTGTGTACTGAATCACTTTACTATACACAGAAATTAACACAACATTGGAAATCAATCACACTTCCATAATATTTAAAAAATCTAAAATGCTTCTTAAATTCCAGCAAATGAATAAAATCGAAATGGAATTGGCTTTCCCCTTTCTTTACATGGGAGGCATGACATCAGAGAGTGATTGGCCTAACGTCTCTTGCTCCCACCAGGACTAGGTGACTGTCATCCTACAGACAGGGTGAACTCCAGGGATGTTTGGCCACTGGTCCCCTTTCCAGGGAAGAATGCTGCTGCTCTACAATGCTGCACTGAAAGTGTAGACAGGACAGAGGACTAGAAACTGAGAAGCAATGCCTCAGCTGTCTTGGGCAGATTAGCTGAGTTCTAGCCACCTGAAGATGTCATGGCCCCTAACCAAAGCGGATCTGAGTGTCTCAGTCTGGAGATCACTGGAGATAAGGGCCCGACCTTGGCCAGGCAGTCCCTGAGGTTAGACGGAGCCAGCGTGTACTCAGGAGCTCTCTCCCATTCTCTGCTTCATAGTCCCTTTCACATGGACTAGATTACAGAGCATCATTTCCCCTCTCCTCCCAGGCCACCTCATGAAACACTGGCAGTCATTAACAGATTGTTTTCTGCAGTGCCAGATGTAGGAAGAAGCAAACTCTTCTTTAGCTTATCCTTCACACTGTGAGGAACTTAACCTGGGAGGGACATGTACTTCTGCTTACCATAGTCATAGAGGATCTTTCTTTGCAGTCTTCAATTTTGTTTAACTGTCCATGTCAGGAAGCCATGTGGACAAGTGGTGTAGATATGGACAAAGATCTCACGTGGTGTATGTATGGATGAAGAAGTGGGACAGATCCAAGACGTGTTCAGGAAATGAGTTCTGTAGGACTTGCCCGATTAGACGTGGGAAGGAAGGAGCATGAGGATTCTAGACCAACCAAATCCAGCCCATTTATTTCTGTACGACCCACGACCTGAGAATGGATTTTACATTTTTAAATAACTGGGAAAAAATCAAAAGGAACCTTTCATTTTGGAACCTATGAAAATTATGTGAAAACTGTTTTAGTGCACCTAATTGAAGATTGATTGGAACACAGCTCCACCCACTTGCTACATGCTGTCTAATGACCGCTTTCATTCTGCAACGGCAGGGCTGACTAGTTGCGACAGAGACCATATGGCTGGCCAAGCCTCAGATATTTCCCATTTGGCTTTTTATGGAAAATGTACGCTGACCTAGGTGACTCGTGGGTTCCTGGCCTGGGTAACTGGATGGGAGATATTGTCATCACTGAGACGGGGAACACAGGAAGAGGAGCAGGTGTTCAGGGAAGAGCAGGAGGTCAGGTCGGGGCATGGTGATCCTCAAGTACCCATGGGTCTCCAAGGGGAGAAGCCCAGCAAGCAGCTGGGTATAGGCTCTAGAACTTAGGAGAGAGGCTGGAGCTGGACGCCAAGCCAGGGAATATTGACACCCTTCTGGTTCTACCTACTGAAATAACACGCCAAACCCCATAGTCTTCTTGCCACTCTGGGTAAGGAGCTGAGAGTTCCAGGTTTGTTCTCAGGGCCAGTGTTTGCTTTAGCCATAAAGCTCTCATTTCTTTTGTAACCCTAAAGATGTGGCAAGGTGCAGGTGAAGGTCAGAGGGCTTTTGAGAATTTATTTGAGAATTGGAATGATCTTCAGTTTAGTCTCCAGTCTTCCTAGGATCTTAAGGCCTGTTCTTGTTTAAATTGGGCTTCCCAGATGGCTCAGTGGGTAAAGAAGTCACCTGCAATGCAGGAGACACAAGAGACACAGGTTCAGTTCCTGCAGGAGGGCAGGACAACCTACTCCAGTATTCTTGCCTGGAGAATCCCATGGACAGAGGAGCCTGGTGGGCTACAGTCCATGGGGTCGCAGAGTATCTGACACGACTGATGATACTTGGCAAGCACACATGCACACACTTGTTGAAATTACAGCTGTGTGGTGAGGGAGGACATAAGTGGATCTTTTGATTTTGTTGTCCTAGGTTGGGCCTTGGCAGAGGTGAAAAGCAAAACCAAATGTAGCATTTTTCTATTCCTGAAATCAGAATCCTTCGGAAAACCATTGCTTTTTTTACTATATAAAAATAACAGTAGAATGTTAGTGAAAGTGAAACTGAAGTCGCTCAGTCGTGTCCAACTCTTTGCGACCCCATGGACTGTAGCCCACTAGGCTCCTCCGCCCATGGGATTCTCCAGGCAAGAATACTGGAGTGGGTTGCCATTACTCAGCCATAAAAAAGAAGAAAATAATGCTATTTGCAGGAACATGAATGGACCTAGAGATTGTCATATTGAGTGATGTAAGGAAGACAAACATCATATGATACTGTTTATATGTGAAATCAAAAACAAAAATGGTACAAATGAATTCATTTGCAAAACAGAAATAGGGTCACATAGCAAAAGAGACAAAGTTGTATAGAACAGTCTTTGGCATCTGTGGGAGAGGGAGAGGGTGGGATGATTTAGGAGAATGTCATTGAAACATGTATAATATCATATATGAAATGAATTGCCAGTCCAGGTTTGATGCATGATACAGGATGCTTGGGGCTGGTGCACTGGGATGACCCTAAGGCATGGTAAGGGGAGAGAGGAAGGTTCAGGATGGGGAACACGTGTACACCCGTGGCGGATTCATGTTGATGTATGGTAAAACCAATACAATATTGTAAAGTAATTAGCCTCCAATTAAAATAAATAAATTTATATTTTAAAAAGGGTGAAAAAAAAAAGAAATAGAGTCACAGATATAGAAAACAGATTTCTGGTTACTAGGGGGGAAACTGGTGTTGAGGAGGGATAAATTTGGAACATTGGGATTGACACATATACACGACTACGTATAACTAATGAGAACCTACTGTATAGCACAGGGAACACTACTCAATGCTCTGTGATGACCTAAATGGGAAGGAAATCCGAAGAAGAAGGGATATATGTATACATAGAGCTGATCCACTTTGCTGTACACCAGAAATTGAAAAACATTATAAAGCAACTGTACTCCAATAAAAAAATTTTAATGAAAGAAAACGTTGATTCCTCTGGACACCACTTATGTCATTGATTTGAACTCTTGCCTAAGTCCGATGTACTTGGGAAGCTTTGGTAACAGAGACAGAAGTGGGTGATCCACGGGCCTGGAAAAAGAGGCTGGGTACCGTCTAGCAACTGCCTTCTGATGTCAGGGAACTGAAGCTTTCCTCCTCCTTCCTTCCTCATCATTTTATTCTCCTGCATCTGTCCTCTTTTTTCCTTGATTCATCTCCATGTGGTGGTTCAGAGTGTGAATTTCTACACTAGATTCCCTGGGTTCAGATTCTAGCTCACTACTTATTGTGTGATCTCATACAACTTGTCTAGCTTCACTATGCCTCAGCTTCCCCAGTCGTAAGGTGGTGAGTGATATTAGTAATTGCCTCACAAAGTTGCAGTGAGTATAAAATGAGCTTGTGTATGCAAAGCCCACCTGTAGACCAAGTTCCAGATTAGAAATGAGGGTCAGGAGGCCCACTCCTGCTTGTGGTATGCAGGTATGTGTGTGTGCACGTGCTAAGTCGCTTCCGTTGTGTCTCACTCTTTGTGACCCTATGGACTATAGCCTGCCAGGCTCCTCTGTCCACGGGATTCTACAGGCAAGAAAACTGGAGTGGGTTGCCATGCCCTCTTCTAGGGGATCTTCCCGACCCAGGAATGGAAGCCGCAACCCTTACGTCTCCTGCATTGGCAGGCGGGTTCTTTACCACTACCGCCTCCTGGGAAGCCCAGTACGCAGGAACACAAGAGGGTAACAGTTGCAGTTGAGGGTAAAAAAGCCCCTAGTAGGAAAGAGATCACCAAGTGAATTTACTGATGGGATGGCCAGCAAAAGGGTCCTTGAGGACGAACCAGCCGGTGGAGCAGCTTTCAGGGAGTTCACTGAGGCAGGTGGTAGTGGTACTCCGCTCTCCTGACCTTAGAGGCCAGGTACATTTTTGTTGTGGGTGGCTGCCTGTGCACCTTAGGGTGTTGAGCAGCACCCCAGGTCTCTACCCCACTTCCCAAAATGTCTCCAGTCATTGCCAAATGTCTTGGCATTGATCCTGCCCAGTGATCAATCCCCATTAAGAACCACTGTTCTAAGATCTAAGGGACCAGGGAACAAAGGAATAACCAAAGAAGTGAGCATGTGTGAGGTCGGCCAGCAGGTGATGGTGGGGAAGGTCAGGGTCTATACACACATACCTGCATACCACAGGCAGGAGCGGGCAGCCTGACCCTCATTTCTAACCTGGCAGTTGGTCTACAGGCAGGCTATGTTTAGGAATCTGAGGATGCTCAAGGTCTGCCTCACCATCCCTGTAGCTGTCCTTTCCACTTCCTGGTGAAGTCTTTCTCACTACTAGCGACTTCCAACTTGTTAACGTGAACAATTTCAGTTCTATTACTGCTGCCAACTATAAAGCAGTTTAATTCCTCTAATAAGACCCAAGACTTCTAAGATATTAGCCCTGAAGGAAAAAAGCATTATCTGGAGAAGACTATCTACTGAAAGACATAAAAATAGTCCTGAATCACTGGAGGTGCGTGTGTGTATCTTGTCACAATTACAAAGATGTGGTGGCCTGTTGGCCTCCTGGAAAGAGGAAGTGCAAGATACCCACCCCACTCTGCTACCTCCTGGAAGAGGGGGTGGGATGGTGAGGTAGCTGACTTCCTAGGGATGTCCCAAAATAGGATCAGGAGGAGGAAGCAGAGTAGGGCCAGGGACTGATTTGCTGAGAGCCACCCAAAGGAAGAAATCCGTGCTGCAGAATACCTGGCAGGGAGGGAGCCTGAGGGTAGAGAGGTATCCATCTGTGAGATAAATTTCAGATTTGTAGTGAAGAGAGGGAGACTATAGCCAGTTCCATCTCAAGACATTTCCTTAGTGCAGGCTTGTCAGATCCTGACTAACTAAGTGTCATTTTCCCGCAAGTTGCAGTGGCTGCAGAAACTTGCTGAAATGCCCTTCAGTGACATGAGCTGGAGTTATGGGTCATGGTTGCAGGAACAGATTCATCCAGACAGCGAGCACTGAGCAGCTAGTGTGAGGAGAGCACACAGCACAGAGGGGTGGGGAGCTCTTGGAGAGAAGAAGAGACTGAGCAGAGGAGGATAGGACCTAGGAGGCACTGGGAGGGAGGGGCCAGCACTTGACTTCTAGACACAGAGAGTGTAGACCACACTCCAGGTCCCATCACCCAAAGTGAGGATGAAATGTCTTTAAACAAGATTGGTTGGGCAAATTTTCCCCTACAGGATTTCAAAATGGGTAGGAAATGGGGATGGGAAACTGAAAATATTTTCATCTTTTTTAAGAGAGCTGGTTATCTGTGAACTTTGACAGAAGAAATCCAAATGAGAAACATACATTAAATTCAACAGAAGGAAGCTATGGCTTTAGAGACTCTCTAGAGAGGAAATACTGAGGGAGTAACTCATATCAGTTCAATTGCAAACCGAAAACCACTTCTGTGTAATTCTGATAGTGGAAGGAAGCCAGAGGAGGTAAGCAGAGAGGCCCAAGAGTTTGGGGGCATAAGGGACGGGTGGTCGATGCTCAGATGTGTGTGGAAGCTACAATGATCAATAACTGGCTACCGTTCAGGAAGACAGACACAGGGCAGGGTTCCCATGCAGTCAGCGTGTGCCAGTATGGCAGCATTGATTGCTATCAGCCAGCATCTTTGTATGTTTTGTCAGTGGGCTTCTGTGGTGGCTCAGATAGGTAAAGAATCTGACTGCAATGCAGGAGAGCCCAGTTGGATCACTGGGTAGGGAATGTCCCCTGGAGGAGGGCATGGCAATCCACTCCAGTATTCTTGCCTTGAAAATCCTATGGACAGAGGAGCCTGGTGGGCTACAGTCCATCGGGTCGCAAAGAGTCGGACATAACTGAGTGACTTTCACTTTCTGTAACAAAGGAGGATGTGGTGGTGGTGGTGGTGGGATTACCTTATTTTCAAAACCAAAACATTCTGTGTAAATACCCCAGATTACCTCTTTGAACATAATTTCTCTTGCATGTGACCTGAATTGTATTCAGCTGACCCAGTGCCTAATTGAGGTTCCGGTGGAACCAAGTGCAGCCTAGTTTCCTCCCAGAAGCCTTTCACTTTCACTGTACTTGTTCTGGTAGGGATCATTCTGCCAGATCAGCCCTTTCCCTTCACTCAACCTCTTTCATTTTGGGTGTTTGTCTATCTAGATTTAGTTTGGGCTATGGAGGGAAGATCTAGTACTATCTGCATCTTACATTGCTTCTGGAAGCATCTCAAATCTTGACTATGGCAAAGAGGAACTATGAAATAATTCAGTGCATGAGCACTATAGGACCTGGTCAGCTTTGCACTGAACAGAACTCCACATCTATATTAGCTCTGCTTTTGCTTCTCAGTATCAAACATCCAGATATAACAGTGCTAGGCACTATTACTTACATCTCTCAAACGGATACAGAATCCAGAATACCCAGTCCAGTTAATGAGAGAGAAAGGCCACCCTCGGAATAACTACTAGATTACAATGTCTTAGCTGTGTATCCCAGGTGGCTCAGTAGGTAAATATTCATGTTGATATATGGCAAAACCAATACAATATTGTAAAGTTAAAAAAAAATAACTTTAAAAAAAAAGAAAAAGAAAAAAAGAATCTGCCTGAAATGCAGGAGATGCAAGAGACTTGGGTTGGATCCCTGGGTTGGGAAGATCCCCTGAAGGAAGGGATGGCAATCCACTCCAGTATTCTTGCCTGGAGAATCCCATGGACAGAGGAGCCTAGCAGGCTACAGTTCATGGGGTCACAGAGTTGGACACCACTGAAGTGACTTAGCACGCACCTGTGTATCTACCCACTGAATACAGCCTTGATCGTCCGTATAGCTGGCTTACAATGGTAGATCAAAAAACTGTGACAGATGGTCGACAATTCCCAGATTACAGCCCTCAACAGTTCATATGATAGCTTTCCTTGGTTTCCTATCAGAGGCACACACTCAGCACGCCAGATGAGAAGTCCAGAGCCTGTAAGACTCTCAGCCCCAGGCAATCTACAGAGTTGGTGATTATTACAAAATGCTGCAATACACAAAGAATACAAAATGCTGCAATACACAAAGAACAAGACTTGTTGGTCAGAATTTGACCGAGGTTGGCTTCAAAATTTTTCTAACATGGGGACGAAGCAACTAGAGTGCAAATGTTCTGACAGAAAAAAAAACTGCTTTACTGAGTTTGAGTCTAAGGCAAAAGGGGAAGGGGGTGAGAAGAACAAGATAATGTTACCTGCTTTTATATGCAGGTAACATATTATTATTTTTATTATTTATTTAGTTTTATTATTTATTTTTTATTTATCTATTATTATTTTTCCTTTGCATGGCTCTTATTATAGTGATCGGTTCTAATGGTCAGTGTTCATATAATAATTAAAATGAAGTTTTTAACTACCCTGCCTAAGGTCCTTCCTTAACACACACATGCTGGTTCCTACCCATCCTTCAAGGCTGTCGTCCTTCATGAAGCCTTTTTTGTTCTACATCTAAAAAAGCTCTGCCCATTCAAGCACTTGTCATGACCACTGATTTGCTATTATCAGACCTCATATCTCCTTAGGTGACTTTGTCTTATCGTCCTCAACCACAAGCTCTTTGAGGGCTGGGGTATTGTTCACACTGCCTCGCCCATACTAAAAGCTCTAGAAGGATCTGCTTATCTAAACTGGCTTTCTTGAGACTGCTCAAGTACTTATCTTTTGGCAGGTGCTTTTATGTTTCAGGGAAACAGAGACAAAAAATCAGAAGAGACTCTACCCTTAATGGGCTTACCTTCTTAGTAAAAAAGTGGAAGAGAGGAAACTTTTTGTGTGTCTCTGTACAAAGCTGCAGCAGGAGACTGTAGGAAATAGTATATAAGAGCTGAAAACACGTTGGACTCTGAATTAGGATGCTTTGATTTCATTTCTAATTTGATGTGTATCTTGTGTACATTTCTTAACCATTTGTCATCCATTTCCTTATATGGCATAGAGTACATGTCATATTAACATCAAGAAATGTACTCTTTCTTAATAGGGTACATTTGTCATCTATTTCCCTATACGTCATACAGGGATCATATGATTACTGGGGGAATTGATTGAATCGGAAAACAGATGCAAAGCATGTTGCAGGGAACTTCCTCAGCCTGATAAAAAGCATCTATGAAAAACCCATGGCTAAAACTACACCTAATGTGAAAGTTTGAAAGCTTTCTCCCAAAGATGAGTAATAAGACAAGAATGTCTTGCTCTTACCACTGCCATTTAACATTCTACTGGAAGTCCTAGCCAAGTGCCAAGTGAGAATACGAAATGAAAAGAATCAAGATTGGAAAGGATGATGTAAAATTCTCTGTATTTCCAGATGACACAATATTATATAGAAAACACTAAAGAATCAGTTAAAAACAAAAAACAAAAAACCTATTAAAGCTAATAAATGCATCCAGCAAGCTTTCAGGATACAAGGCCAATATACAAAGTCAGTTGTATTTCTATAAACTAGCAAAGAATAACTGGAGAATGAAATAAAAAAAAAAAACTCCCTTTATAATAGTATTAAAAAGAATAAAATAGCAAGGAATACATTTAACAAAGGAAGTGAAATATTTCTACACTGAAAACCACAAAATACTGTTGAAAGAAATTAAAGAAAACCAAAGTAAACAGAAAAACATCTTATGTTTTTGAATTGAAACTTAAGGTGGCAAAACTTAAGGTGGAAATACTTCTCAAATTAAATTATGGATTCACAGCAAATCCTACCAAAATCTCAACTATATTTTTTTTTTGCAAAAACTGACAATCTGAATCTAAAATTCAAATGGAAATGCAAGGGACCAGAATATCCAAAACAGTCTTGAAAAAGAATGAAGCTGGAGGACTTGCGATTCCCAATTTTAAAACTTACTATAGAGCTACATTAATCAAGACAATGTAGTCCTGGCATAAAGACAGACATGTAGATCAATGGAACAAAACTGAGAGCCCAGAATAAAACCATGCGTTTATGGTCAATTGATTTTTGAAAAGAGTACCAAGGCAATTCAAGGGGGAAAATAAGTCTTTTCAACAAATGGTACAAAGACAACAGGATATCCACATGCAAAACAATGAATCTGAACCATTATCTCAAACCATAAACAAAATCCAGCTTGTAATGAATCAAAGACCTAAAAGTAAGAGTTAAAACTATAAAACTCAGAGGTGCTGATAGTCCCTACAGCGGCTGCTCCGGAGCCTAAGGACCCAGGGAACGGGAAGGTAGAAATAGAAGATTATGTGACACTGGAGTAGAAGGATTTATCTTGGCGACTTTAGGACGCTGGTTCCATTGTAGGTGTAATTATGAAAAGCTAAGAATCCAGGAAAGACTTGCCAGAGAAGGAATTAAAAATAAGATTATATATGAAAGTGCCCATCTTGATCCTGAAAGAAAGCAAATCAATGGCAGCAGCAGCAATTGAGCATAGAAAACAACTCACTTCAGTGTGAACAAAGCTGAGATGAGCTACAGAAAGCATTTTATGTACCATAAGAAGACTTGCAATTTGTAAATAAAGTATGGGTAAGTCGTAAAATAATTTTTTTTTTAACTCAAAGAAAATTAGGTATAAATCTCCATGACCTTGGATTAGGCAATGTATTCTTAGGTACAACATCAAAGCACAAATGACAAGAAAACATAGAGAAATTAGACTACACCAAAATTAAAAACTTTTGTTTCAAAGAACACCATTACAAAAGTAAAAAGTCAACCACAGAAATATATGGAAATCATATAGCTGATAAGAAACTTGCATCTAGAACATATAAAGAACTTTTGCAACTCAATGATCAAAAGACAAACCAGTGTTTAAAAATGGGTAAAGAATCTAAATAGACGTATTTCCAAAGAACATATAAGAATGGTCAACAAACACATGAAACAATGTTCAACTTCATTAACCTTTTGAGAAATGCAAGCAAAAACCCCAATGAGATACCCCTTCACACCTACTAGAAAGGTATAATCAAAGAGGCAGATAATAACAAGTGTTGTTGAGAACATGGGGAAATTAGAACCCTTATTTAGCGCTGCTGGGACTGTTCAGTTCCGTTCAGTCCTCAGTCGTGTCCGACTCTTTTGTGACACCATGAACCGCAGCACACCAGGCCTCCCTGTCCATCAGCAACTCCCGGAGTCCACCAAACCCATGTCCGTTGAGTTGGTGATGCCATCCAACCACCTTATCCTCTGTCGTTCCCTTCTCCTCCTGCCCTCAATCTTTCCCAGCATCAGGGTCTTTTCCAATGAGTCAACTCTTCAATTCAGGGACCCAAAGTATTGAAATTTCAGCTTCAACATCAGTCCCTCCAATGAACACCCAGGACTGATTTCCTTTAGGATGGACTGGTTGGATCTCCTTGCTGTCCAAGGGACTCTCAAGAGTCTTCTCCAACGCCACAGTTCAAAAGCATCAATTCTTCGGTGCTCAGCTTTCTTTATAGTCCAACTCTCACATCCATACATGACTACTGGAAAAACCATAGCTTTGACTAAATGGACCTTTGTTGGCAAAGTGATGTCTCTGCTTTTGAATATACTATCTAAGTTGGTCATAACTTTCCTTCCAAGGAGCAAGCGTCTTTTAATTTCATGGCCGCAGTTACCATCTGCAGTGATTTTGGAGCCCAGAAAAATTAAGTCAGCCACTGTTTCCACTGTTGCTCCGTCTATTTGCCATGAAGTGATGGGACCAGATGCCATGATCTTCGTTTTATGAATGTTGAGCTTTAAGCCAACTTTTTCACTCTCTTCTTCATAGTGCAATTACTGTGGAAAACAGTCTGGCAGTTCTTCAAATGGTTAAACATAGTTACCATATGACCCAGTTATTCAACTCCTAGGTATATGCCCAAGACAAATGAAAACATATCCATAGAAAAACTTGTACACAAGTGTTCATAGCAACATTATCAACAATAACCAGAAAACAAAAATAACCCAAATGTTCATTAACTGATGAACAGATAAAATATGACATATTCATACAAAAGGAGTTATTATCCAGCCATAAAAAGGAGTGAAATTCTGATATAAGTTAGAACATGGATGGACCTTGAAAACATGCTAAATGAAGGAAGCTAGTCACAAAAGGTCACACAGTATGTGATTCCATTTATATGAAATGTCTAAAATACTAATCTATAGATACAGAAAAGTTGATTACTGATTATCAGGGGCTGGGGGCTGGTTGGTGGGCAACAGAGAGTAACTGCTTATGAGTGTGGGATTTTCTTTGGAAGTGATGAAAATATTCTAAAATTAATTGTGGTGATGGCCACACAACTGTGAATTATACTAAAACACACTGAATTGTGCATTTTAAATAGGTGAGTTGTATGGTGTACAAATTACAGGTTAACTAAGAGGAAAAGAGAAGACAAGAAAGTATGTTGGAAAAAGTCTTAAGATGCCATACATAGAGGCACAATCTTTGAAGAATTTAGTCGCAACATCAATCTGGAGCTGGATAAACATACATATACACTTTTCTTAGAGGAACCATTATGTGGCTAGGGACTAGAAAGAAAGCATTGTCACTGGAACAAGATGAACAAAGCACTCTTACTGGTCAACTTCCAGGACAGGGGAATAGTCCTGTGATACAAACCCATTCCCCACCCCTAATGGTCTTTTACTCTACTCCTTTCCCTGTGTTTCAATAGCTGAAGTAGTGTACTGTTATTAGAAGACTGAAGGTAGCCCACCATTTTGTGTATGAGAAGCCTGAAATATGTATCTCATTATTAAGATTTTCAAGAGTTAGGAAATTCCTAAGATTTCAATACATTGCTCAGGTTCTGCATTACAGATAGACTAGTATTTATAATCAAAGGCTTGGGTTTGTATCATGCTGACCTATTTAGTTTGTTAATTAACCAGTGAGTCATCTCTAGTTCTACGATATGTTGGTCACGGTTCCAAGGCTCTTGCTACCACTGCTGCTTTTTGTTTCATTTTTAAAAAGATGTTTCAGTTCAGTTCAGTTGCTTAGTTGTGTCCAACTCTTTGTGACCCCATGGATTGCAGCCTGCCAGGATTCCCTGTCCATCACCAACAGCCAGAGTTTGCTCAAACTCATGTCCATAGCAGATCAGTGATGCCATCCAACCATGTCATCCTCTGTCATCTCCTTCTCCTCCTGTCCTCAATCTTTCCCAGAATCAGGGTCTTTTCCAATGAGTCAGTTCTTCGCATCAGATGGCCAAATTATTGTAGTTTCAGCTTCAGAATCAGTCTTTCCAATGAATATTCAGGTCTGATTTCCTGTAGGATTAACTGGTTGGATCTCCTTGCAGTCCAAGGGACTCTCAAGAGTCTTCTCCAACACCACAGTTCAAAAGCATCAATTCTCTGGTGCTCAGCTTTCTTTATAGTTCAACTCTCAAATCCATATATGACTTCTGGAAAAACCATAGCTTTGACTAAATGGACCTTTGATGGAAAAGTAATGTCTCTGCTTTTTAATATGCTGTGTAGGTCGGTCATAGCTTTTCTTCCAAGGAGCAAGCATCTTTTCATTTCATGGCTGCAGTCACCATCTGCAGTGATTTTGGAGCCCAAGAAAATAAAATCTGTCACAGTTTCTATTGTTTCCCCATCTATTTCCCATGAAGTGATGGGACCAGATGCCATGATCTTAGTTTTCTGAATGTTGACTTTTAAGCCAACTTTTTCAGTCTTCTCTTTCACTTTCATCAAGAGGCTCTTTAGTTCTTCTTTGATTTCTGCCATAAAGGGTGGTACATCTGCATATCTGAGGTTATTGATAGTTTTCCAGCAACCTTGATTCCAGATTGCACTCTATCCAGTCTGGCATTTCTCATGATGTACTCTGCATATAAGTTAAATAAGCAGGGTGACAATATACAGCCTTGACATACTCCTTTTCCTATTTGGAACCAGTCTGTTGTTCCATGTCCAGTTCTAACTGTTGCTTCCTGACCTGCATACAGGTTTCTCCAGAGGCAGGTCAGGTGGTCTGGTATTCCCACCTCTTTCAGAATTTTCCACAGTTGATTGTGATCCACACAGTCAAAGGCTTTGGCATAGTCAATAAAGCAGAAATAGATGTTTTTCTGGAACTCTCTTGCTTTTTTGATGATCCAACAGATGTTGGCAATTTGATTTCTGGTTTCTCTGCCTTTTCTAAATCCAGCATGAACATCTGGAAGTTCACAGTTCACATGCTGTTGAAGCCTGGCTTGGACAATTTTGATCGTTACTTTGCTAGCATGCGAGAGGAGTGCAATCGTGCGGTACTTTGAACTTTCTTTGGCATTGCCTTTCTTTGGGATTGGAATGAAAACTGACATTTTCCAGTCCTGTGGCCACTGCTGAGTTTTCCAAATTTGCTGGCAGATTGAGTGAAGTGCTTTCACAGCATCATCTTTTAGGATTTGGAATAGCTCAACTGGAATTCCATCACCTCCACTAGCTTTGTTCTTAGTGATGCTTCCTAAGGCCCACTTGACTTTGTACTCCAAGATGTCTGGCTGTAGGTGAGTGATCACACCATCGTGGTTATCTGGGTCATGAAGATCTTTTTTGTATAGTTCTTCTGTGTATTCTTGCCACCTCTCCTTAGTATCTTCTGCTTCTGCTTCTCCTTTGCCTTTAGCTTCTCTTCTTTTCTCAGATATTTGTGAGGCCTCCTCAGAGGACCATTTTGCCTTTTTGCATTTCTTTTTCTTGGGGATGGTCTTGCCCACGGCCTCCTGTAACAATGTCACAAACCTCTGTCTGTAGTTCTTCAGGCACTCTGTCTATCAGATCTAATCCCTTGAATCTGTCTGTCACTTCCACTGTATAATTGCAAGGGATTTGATTTAGATCATACCTGAATGGTCTAGTAGATTTCCCTAGAAATTTCCCTAAGAAGATACTTACACTGTTTATATATTCAGTCAATTCATATAAATATGGTAACAATAAGAATAACATCTATAGACATGATGCCACTGGTGCATTGGTTACTCACAAAATCTGCATGGAATTGCTCACTTTCTCTATGGCTTATCATTGTCATGATAAATTATACTACTAATGGTGACTTTATTCACATTTCACAAGCTGTTCAAAGACTATCAAAACAGTAGTTTCCAGGGAAACCTGGAGTCAAGCTTAATTGCAAAAATAATCAGTATAGCAGAAATGTATTATTTGATATGAATTCATCTGTAGAGGCCAAATCACTTCATGAAATCTTTATTTTTTTTAATTAATTTATTTTAGTTGGAGGCTAATTATTTTACAATATTGTAGTGGGTTTTGCCGTACACTGATATGAATCAGCCATGGGTTTACATGTGTTCCCCACCCTGAACCCTCCTCCCACCTCCCTGCCCATCCCATCCATCTGGGTCATCCCAGTGCACCAGCCATGAAATCTTTACACTATATAAACAGTAATACCTAACATACACAGTGTTTCAAGGCATACTTAGCTGGCTTTCTCTAGTCTAACCCACCTTGTTCTCTCTCTATATATATCTTTCTGCCCTCAGTTTGGAAGCTGGTGAAAAAAACCTAGGGAAATTGTGCCACGACCTGGAGGCCTGTGGCCACAGGACACAAAATTATCTTTACCTTTTCCTTTTGTCTCCTTGGCCATCAATGAATCATGTTCAATCTTTGCACATAGTATCTCTTGCACTTGTCCTTTCTTCTCCATTCTTGTTCACATCTATGGGCTTATGGACTCATAATTAGATTACTACAATAACTATCTAACTGGCTTCCACATGTCCATCTCTCTTGGACTCAAAAGCTTATGGCAGCAATATAAAAGATTACATTCATAAAAGTAATGTTTAGTCAAGTAATATCTCCATTCAAAAACCTTGACTGGTTTCCGTTTCTTGAGTAAAGTCCAAATGCTATTATCCTGGTATTAAAGGCCTTCCAAAATCCAGGTGTGAATTTTCTTTCTAGATTCAGAATCCATTACTCCCTTGAACAAAACTGGCCTCTTCACCATCCCCTGAACTTTTACAGATTATTTCTGCACCTTTGCTTGTGACAGTCCTCCTGCCTAGAATAGCTTCTCACCTTTGAAAGCCTGTTCAAGGCTTTCCTTTCTCCATGAAGTCATCCCTGAACATTAAAACTCACAGTAGCTTCTCATCCCTTGAATATGATATGAGTTATGGACAGCGTCATTCATTTGGCAGTTCTCATAGACAACTTATCTTGTCTTATACTGTTAATTCTTGTATCATTTATTTTTGTGTCTATCTTGCCTCCTCAACTAGACTGCAACTTCCTTGAGGGCAGGGGTCATTTGTTATACTTTTTAAAATGATCCACGGGGCACAATGCCATGCTGGGGGATAAGATAGGGACTGGTCATTGACAAAAGATTACTCAAGTTTCCCTAAGATGCCTCATTCTCAAAGGGCAGCACTCTCTCTGGGTGATGATTTTTTACACATATGTGCCAAATAGAATAGTTTTAAAGGTGAAACTAGCTCTTCACATTACTCCAAGATATTAAGGAATTACAGACTGCTTCTGGAATTTCTGAATTCCTTATTAAAATACAAAATTAACCTTTCATAAGTAATTTAATGTTCCCCTGAAAGCTTAAAAATGAAATGTAAAGAAAAATGGCCAAGCCAGGTGCATAATAAGCTCTAAGATTTATTTAATTACAGCGTATTTAAAAAGCCAAAGCTCCATGCAATCCACTTATATTTCAGTGTCTGTTTTTTCCTTTTTTGTCTATAAAATAGGATAAACTACATATGAAAAATAAATCTAGGACTTAATGTTTACATGAAAGGCAGCCAAAATTTTATGGATAGTTCAAGGTAAAAATGTCCTTCACATCTTGGTTTCTCCTGAATTATTTAGTTAATCTGAGGTTTCTTCATAGTTAGAGATGCAATCCTTAGCCAGCAGCTGCTAAATACGTGGTGGTTATGGATACTGACCCAAGAAATGCTGTGATCATCAAGTTCTATCAAAATCCTTATTAACCTTGTAAACTGAAGAAAGTCATCATTACAAAATCCCTACCCTCAGATTCTGCTGCTAAAACTTGGAAGTAACTGCAAATCTCAGAGATGTTTGTTTAGCTTTATGGACAGCCTCAGCTGATGAAGCTTTGGCAACAAAGGCTGCTTGCTAGGCAAACACAGGCCACAAAGGAATCCCTCGCCTTCTATGTTAGAGAGACCACTGACTGGAATACCTAGCATCATTGGATCAAAGCTTGAAGGACTGGTAAGCCTGGTATTTCTATATATATCCTTTCTTTGTGAAAATTTCTTTGTTTACATAATGCTTTTGTTTCCTTTAGCTCAGTCTAGACCATTGGTAGGCAAGGTTTCAAATTATCTCCTCAGTTGGAAGTATCCATGTTTCGTGAAAAATTTATCAGTTTTTTTCTCCAAGGACTAGTATAATAATGAATTTAGCTTCCTGTCAAGAAAAACGCTAAGTTCAAAGTATTATTTCCTTCACTTCTAATTACAAAGAAGTTTTACCTTTTGAGTGCCATTATACCATTTTACACAGTGCCATTAATATTTTAAGTAACAAGTAAGCAAATCAAATTAAGGTTTCGAGCGCTACTTCTCAGTATATTGATTTACCTAAAAAAGTACAAACTAAGCACAGTGGTGCAATTTTCCAGGCACTTTCAAGTTTCTTAAATATTTACAAATATGTAAGCACCCTGTATGTCAGGAGGAAACACTCTGTGTATAACAAATCTTTAAATTTTTAACATTTGCACAGCTCCGAATATTCCTGAGAAAGTTCAGTCTTGTTGTCACTTGACATCTGCATGTCCTCATATTTCAGCAGTGTATCTTGGGGAACCATAACTTCGGTCACTCGATGTACCACTAATCGCACAAAATACATGTAATGTGTTGCTCATCCAGGGAGAATGCATTGGGTCTTCTTGTATAATCTAAAACGAAAGAAATGGCATGTTTATCACTAAGCAAAATAGCCATGGCCAAAAAAGGTATGTGTATATGAAATCACAGGCATATTCCAATTTATCACTGACATTTAGCTATTTAAAATGATGTAAAGCAGAAAGAGCAAAGAAAAACATTACCGACTCAAGTCCTCAAAGCTGTATTACAAAGGCAGCATATCAAAAAAGCAGAAAAGATCCGGTTACTCATTAAGAAAAACAAAAGGTTGTAAAATGCAAAATGTAACAGAAAGTGAGAGGTAATAAAATGTTTAAAAAATTTTTTTAATACATGGTCAGAAAAGAGCCTCAACAGTGAACTTTTTGATATGAGTTTATAGATCTTCTTTTTTTTTAATTTAATTTAATTTTATTTTTAAACCTGAAACACTGTATCATCTTCTAAGAGTGGTTCTCAAGTTCACTTGGGGGCTATTCAATATGCAGATACCCATGCCCCTTTCCTGGAGACTTGGGAAATAATTTTAAGTGAAGAGAAGAAAATAAGTCAATATTTCCAAATATACACCATAATTATGTAAACTCATTGGTGCAAAAAAGATTTTTAATGAAGAACTTCACAAATATATTAATAATTTTATAACCTATAAGCATAGAAACATATATATATTCATAATAGTATAGACATTTTAAAAATTATCCATTTTGTGTGATCAAAGGCAACAGATATCTCATGCATGGATTAGATGAAGGAATAACATACCAACCTATTTACTGAACAATCCCAACTTAGCTTTCAAGCTTTCAAGACTAGGTTCTCAAGTTAGCTTTGAAACTTCAGTAGGAAGCCTGAAAATGGCTTCTGGTGGCAGTAATGGGTCATCTCATTTGTGTTGCTACAAATCACGTCTTTATTATAAAGTCTATAATAGAAGATTTTCCTCTTATAAAAACTTGAAGAAGTTATAAAAGGACTTCATATTTTGATATAGTGTAACAGATAACACTGAAAAGGGCCGAGGAATATCCAGCCCATATCTTTTTGTCAAGTCATCATTTATGGAGCTAAACAGATAATTGACATTTCAATGCACAGCTATATTTTATCCTATTTTATATTATTATATTTACCTTTTGGAAATAATAAATCTCAAATTTTGTGACTAAAATAGTTATTTTATATGGGACTGTAATTGGAAATATTGATTTATAAAACTTCACTAAAAACTCAATATTTGCCTAAACTAAGGTACACCTAAATATGATACATCATGACCAGATAGCTTTCATAAATATAAACCAATATAAAGCAAGATTTTCTTGGTTAGCTATAAATATATATATAATATATAAGATAGAAGAATACATAACATATAATGTATAATATATAATATCAAGGGTCTAAAATGTGGTCTCTAGAACTAAATATAATAGTCATGGATTATAGAAATTAAGTGAGAAAGACAGGTGGGAAATATGACAGGAGATTCATAAAACCCAAGTTTCTGGGTGTTAAAAAACAGCCAAGGAACTTCCCTGGTGGTCCAGAGGATGGGACTCTATGCTCAGGGGGTAGTAGGAACAGCCCCTGCTCGGGGACCTGGATCCCACATGCCACAGCTAAGACATGGTGCAGCCAAATATATTTTTAAAAGAGAGAGAGAGAGATAAGAGGCTCAAACTGGAGTCACTTGTGCTAAACCCACATCACCTGAGTTATAATATATGGCCTACTTGTAGTTTTAGGCTTTTCCAGGCATCATGAGAAACGCTGGGCTGGAAGAAGCACAAACTGGAATCAAGATTGCCAGGAGAAATATCAATAACCTCAGATATGCAGATGACACCACCCTTATGGCAGAAAGTGAAGAGGAACTCAAAAGCCTCTTGATGAAGGTGAAAGAGGAGAGTGAAAAAGTTGGCTTAAAGCTCAACATTCAGAAAATGAAGATCATGGCATCTGGTCCCATCACTTCATGGGAAATAGATGGGGAAACAGTGGAAACAGTGTCAGACTTCATTTTTCTGGGCTCCAAAATCACTGCAGATGGTGACTGCAGCCAGGAAATTAAAAGACACTTACTCCTTGGAAGGAAAGTTATGACCAACCTAGATAGCATATTCAAAAGCAGAGACATTACTTTGCCAACAAAGGTCCGTCTAGTCAAGGCTATGGTTTTTCCAGTGGTCATGTATGGCTGTGAGAGTTGGACTGTGAAGAAAGCTGAGTGCCGAAAAATTGATGCTTTTGAACTGTGGTGTTGGTGAAGACTCTTGAGAGTCCCTTGGACAGCAAGGAGATCCAACCAGTCTATTCTGAAGGAGATCAGCCCTGGGATTTCTTTGGAAGGAATAATGCTGAAGCTGAAACTCCAGTACTTTGGCCACCTCGTGTGAAGAGTTGACTCAGTGGAAAAGACACTGATGCTGGGAGGGATTGGGGGCAGGAGGAGAAGGGGACGACAGAGGATGAGATGGCTGGATGGCATCACTGACTCAATGGACTTGAGTCTGAGTGAACTCCGGGAGTTGGTGATGGACAGGGAGGCCTGGAGTGCTGCGATTCATGGGGTCACAAAGAGTCGGACACGACTGAGCGACTGAACTGAACTGAACTGAATCTTAACTAGTCAAAAAGTACATATATTGCTGTCAAGTTTGGAATGTCCTGGTCAGCACTAGTGAGGTAATCCAACTGACAGACCCTTGCTGTGCTCCAGAGGAAGGTGAGCTTGCCTGAAACAATCAGGTCTCTTTAAGAGTAACTTCCTTGACCTGACTCCTTCTACCTGTAAAAGGCTTCCATTTTCTATGGCTCTTCAGAGCTCCTTTCAGTCTGCTACATGGGATCCTGCTGGACTCGTGAATCACTGAATAAAGCCAAAATCTTTAAAACTGACTCACCTGACTCTGAATAAAAAGCAGAGACATTACTTTGCTGACAAAGGTCCCTATAGTCAAAGCTATGGTTTTTCCAGAGTTGGACCATAAAGAAGGCTAAGTGCCCAAGAATGGACACTTTGAAACTGTGGTGTTGGAGAAGACTCTTGAGAGTCCCTCGGACTGCAAGGAGATCCAACCAGTCCATCCTAAAGGAAATCAGTACTGAATATTCATTGGAAGGGCTGATTCTGAAGCTGAAACTCCAATACTTTGGCCATCTGATGCAAAGAACTGACTCATTGGAAAAAGCCCTGATGCTGGGAAAGACTGAAGGCAAGAGAAGGGGATGACAGAGGATGAAATGGTTGGATAGCATCACTGAATAAGTGGGCATGTGTTTGAGCAAACTCCAGGAGGTGGTGAATGACAGAGAAGCCTGGTGTGTTGCAGTCCATAGGGTTGCAAAGAGTTGGACATGACTGAGCAACTGAACAACCACAGTTGAATTTTGTTTTTTCACAAGGAAAAAAGAACCGTATAGAATCCTCCAAATAACTTGATCATCACAGCAGCAGTAAATTGAATAATTTGCTGTCAATTTGAATAATTTAGAGTTCAAGGCTAGGTCATACAGTTGCATGCAAATTCTATAACTGTAAAATATATTGGCTTAAAATGCTATAATTGTTTTATATTTTTGTAAAGGAGGAGTTTTGCTGTTTTTTCCTATGGACAGATTTCAGGAGCCTAATATAGGAATGACATTTACCAGGATAATTCAGCAGTACTCTGGTTTTAAGGTAAGTAGATCTATAAAAGTCTTAACTACTTAATTATGACAGAATTTGGCTGTCAGTGGTGAGCAGATCTCTGCTTCTATATGTTTCAGATTGTGAACTATATAACTAAGTTAGTTATAACTGACATTAACAGTCAGTCAAACATTAGAATGCTAGGTATTATGAAACGAGAGTTTTGCAGGCTATATGGGTATTAAGACAATTCCTGAATTTTGGAATCTGCTCAGGATATCACCTAAACGATCAGATAGTTGTCCCTCAGTATCCCCAGAGGATTAGTTCCAGGACCACTGTCCCCCTTCCCCCATGGATATTACACTCTGAAGATGCTCAAGTTCCTTATATAAAATCACACAGTATTTGCATATAACTTATGCATATCCTCTCCTGTACTTTAAAATCATCTCTAGATAATGTATAATAGCTAACACAACGTAAATGCTATGTAAATAGCTGCCTACATGCAGGAAATTCAAGTTTTGCTTTTTTGGAACTTTCTGGAAATTTTTTTCAAATATTTTCTATCTGCAATTGTTTGAATCCCTGGATGTGGAAGCTGCGAATATGGAGGGCCAACTGTAACTAGTTTCTTACAGCTAAAACAGGGATATTCATTTAGGGATCTGGCTACTGAGCCAATCATTTCACTTCTCTAGGACCCTTCTTGAGAGACTCTTAGCCATGCTCACAGTAGATCAACTCAGACTTGCACAGCTACTCACTTCTAATGGCACAGTGGTGCACAGAACAAAATAGTTTACTACCTGAACAACTGCTAAAGCAACTGTCAGTAATTGCTTCAAATCTGATTTGCGGTGTAGAACAAGATGGCAGAGGAGTAGGTGGACATGGAGTGCATCTCTCTCCATGGATACATCAGGACTACACATTCAGACACAGAAGTGCTTGCAGAACAGCAGCTGAGAGCAGACGGGAGTACTCGACCACTGGAAAAGAGTATATAGAAGCATGCAAACACTCGGTAGGACAAAGGAACTAGGGGGAAAAACAGGAGTGTTACTAGGACTGGACCTGCCCTCGGTGGGTGCTGGAACCGGAGGTGGGGTCCAATCCCCACATTGGGGCAATTGTCTGGGTCAGAGGAGAAACATTTAAGGCTGAGAATGAAACAGCTGATCTGTGACAGCCTAAATGGAATGAGAATCAGACAGTCCTTGCCACAGCCATACATACCCCGGACAGGGAAGCAGGTCCCCTGCAAGGCACAGCAGCTGGAAGCTGGAGCGCTGGGATTGTGGAGCAATTTCAGGGTGAGGGCTGCTGTTGACTGTGGCAAGACCGACCTAGGAGACGTGAGGCAGGAAATTGTGGTGGAAAGTGCCTGTGGTGGAAAGCCAGGCAGCCATGGAAGCAAGACGATACTGCTGGAGCCATCACCATAGCCTCTATCTCCCCACATGCCAGCACTGGCAGCTGAACAATAGACAGGCTGACCCATCAAAGCCCTGACTGCACTGAACTACAGAGCAGGACCCCATCCAGGGTGTTCCTCGAAGTTACTGATGTGCTGAACTACAGAGTAGGACCCCCACCTAGCGGGGCCTCTCTATGTGCCTGACACACTGAACAACAGCGAAGGACCCCAGGCAAGGGAGATCGCTAAGTGCCTGAATGTGTGGAGCTATAGAGAAACACTAGCCAAAGAGGTCTTCTGATCGGCAGCTACCAGAGGCTCAAAAAAGATTCTGATAGGGCAATAACTCCTACAGCGGAGGCAGTCCGTATCCCTGAACACTTGGTGCCACCATGATCCCTGAAGGCAGCTGCGCCACCTTCATGCTCAACCCTCGCTGGGGCAGAGCTGCCACAGGCAAAAAAAAATCTTGCATCTATGCACATGGGGTTGCTTCGGTTGTGTCCAACTCTGCGACCCTGTGGACTGTGGACTGCCAGGCTTCTCTGTCAGGGGGTTCTCCAGGCAAGAATATTGGAGTGTATTGGCCAATATTGGTTGCCATAACCTTCTAGAGCACTATGTTTATTGCTGCCCTAGCTTCCAACCATCCTGAGTACTTGGTGCTCCCAGAAACCTGTGACCCAAGCAGCTGCACCACCTCTGTAGCTGGCCCTCACTGGGGCAGACCCAAGTCCTCCAGGGCAGCCTCAGGAACAAACCCAAGTGGACAACCCATGTGCAAAGGTGGAAATAAACCACAATTGAAACCCAGGGGCAGTGTGGCTAAGAAAGAAGACCCAAAACCTTCCCACCAGCTGTACAAGCTGCAGATTAAATCCACACGATCAACTAGGCAGACTCTGTGTCTATGGGATATATAAAAGGACATTGAGAGCTCTCACAAAAGAAAATGCACTATTTCTTATAGCTGTGTACATTGGAGAAAATTTTTGAAGAGATTATACTTGAAAATTTTCACAACATGGATAAGGAAATGGTCAATCAAGTTCAAGAGTTGCAAAAAAAGGAAGAAAGAGTTTAACCTTGAAGCCTGGGAAAAGGAGACCTCAAACACAGTAAGTTTAAAAAATTATTGAAAAGGCAGAGAAATACTACACAAATGAAGGAACAAACTAGAAACACAGAAGTCCAAATAAATGAAGAAGAAATAGGCAAACTACCTGAAAAAGAATTCAGAATGATGATAGTACAGATGATCAAAAACCTTGAAAACAGAATGGAGAAAATGCAAGAATCAATTAACAAAGACCTAGAAGAATTAAAGAATAAATATACAGAGACAATACAATTACTGAAATTAAAAGTACTCGAGAAGGAATCAATAGCAGAATATCTGAAGCAGAAGAATGGATGAGTGAGCTGGAAGATAAAATGGTGTCAGATCAGATCAGATCTGTCACTCAGTCGTGTCCGACTCCTTGCGACCCCATGAATCGCAGCACACCAGGCCTCCCTGTCCATCACCAACTCCCGGAGTTCACTCAGATTCACGTCCATCAAGTCAGTGATGCCATCCAACCATCTCATCCTCTGTCGTCCCCTTCTCCTCCTGCCCCCAATCCCTCCCAGCATCAGAGTCTTTTCCAATGAGTCAACTCTTTGCATGAGGTGGCCAAAGTACTGGAGTTTCAGCTTCAGCATCATTCCTTCCAAAGAAATCCCAGGGCTGATGTCCTTCAGAATGGACTGGTTGGATCTCCTTGCTGTCCAAGGGACTCTCAAGAGTCTTCTCCAATACCACAGTTCAAAAGCATCAATTCTTCGGCGCTCAGCCTTCTTCATAGTCCAACTCTCACATCCATACATGACCACAGGAAAAACCATAGCCTTGACTAGACGAAACTTTGTTGGCAAAGTAATGTCTCTGCTTTTGAATATGCTATCTAGGTTGGTCATAACTTTCCTTTCAATGAGTAAGCGTCTTTTAATTTCATGGCTGCAGTCATCTGTCGTGATTTTGGAGCCCAGAAAAATAAAGTCTGACACTGTTTCCAGTGTTTGCCCATCTATTTCCCATGAAGTGGTGGGACCGGATGCCATGATCTTCGTTTTCTGAATGTTGAGCTTTAAGCCAACTTTTTCACTCTCCTCTTTCATTTTCATCAAGAGGCTTTTGAGTTCCTCTTCACTTTCTGCCATAAGGGTGGTGTCATCTGCATATCTGAGGTTATTGATATTTCTCCCGGCAATCTTGATTCCAGCTTGTGTTTCTTCCAGTCCAGGGTTTCTCATGAGGTACTCTGCATATAAGTTAAATAAACAGGGTGACAATATACAGCCTCGACGAACTCCTTTTCCTATTTGGAACCAGTCTGTTGTTCCATGTTCAGTTCTAACTGTTGCTTTCTGACCTGCATACAAAATTCTCAAGAGGCAGATCAGGTGGTCTGGTATTCCCATCTCTTTCAGAATTGTCCACAGTTTATTGTGATGCACACAGTCAAAGGCTTTGGCATAGTCAAAAAAGCAGAAATAGATGTTTTTCTGGAACTCTCTTGCTTTTTCCACGATCCAGCAGATGTTGGCAATTTGATCTCTGGTTCCTCTGCCTTTTCTAAAACCAGCTTGAACATCAGGAAGTTCACGGTTCGCATATTGCTGAAGCCTGGCTTGGAGAATTTTGAGCATTACTTTACTAGCATGTGAGATGAGTGCAATTGTGTGGTAGTTTGAGCATTCTTTGGCATTTCCTTTCTTTGGGATTGGAATGAAAACTGACCTTTTCCAGTCCTGTGGCCACTGCTGAGTTTTCCAAATTTGCTGGCATATTGAGTGCAGCACTTTCACAGCATCATCTTTCAGGATTTGGAATAGCTCAACTGGAATTCCATCACCTCCACTAGCTTTGTTCGTAGTGATGCTTTTTAAGGCCCACTTGACCTCACATTCCAGGATGTCTGGCTCTAGGTCAACTGCTAAAAGCAGAATAAAGTAAAAAGAATGAAAAGAACTGAGGATAGTCTCAGAGACCTCTGGGACAATATTAAACTCACCAATATTCGAATTATAGGGGCCCTAGAAGAAGAAGAGACAAAGAAAGGGTATAAGAAAATTTTTGAAGAGATTATATTTGAAAATTTCCCCAACATGGAAAAGGAAATGGTCAATCAAGTCCAAGAGTTGCAAAGAGTCCCATAAAGCATAAACCCAAGGAGAACACACCAAGACACATCCTAATCAAACTAACAAAGACTAAACACAAAGAAAGAATATTAAAAGCAACACGAGAAAAGCAACAAGTAACATACAGGAAAACCCCATATGTTTAACAGCTGATTGGTTAGCAGAAACTGAAGGCCAGAAGAGAATGGCAGGATATATTTAAAGTACTGAAATCGAAAAATCTACAACCAAGATTCCTCTACCTGGCAAGGATCTCATTCAAATTTGATGGAGAAATCAAAAACTTTTCAAACAAGCGAAAGTTAAGAGAATTCAGTACCACCAAACAAGCTTTACAACAAATGTTAAAGGACTATATAGTCAGGAAACACAAGAGAAGGAAAAGTTCTACAAAAGAAACACCAAACAATTAAGACAATGGCATTAGGAATATATCAATAATTACTGTAAGTGCAAACGGATTAACTGCTCCAACCAAAAGACACAGACTAGCTGAATGGATACAAAAACAAGACCTATGTATATGCTGTCTACAAGAAACCCACTTCAGACCTAAAGACACATATAGACTGAAAGTGAGAGGATGGAAAAGTGTATTCAATGCAAATGGAAAGCAAAAGAAAGCTGGGGTAGCAATCCTCATATCAGACAAAGTAGACCTTAAAGTAAAGAATATTATAAGAGATAAGGATGGACTCTACATAATGATCAAGGGATCAATCCAAGGGGAAGACATAACAATTGTAAATATCTATGCACCCAACATAGGAGCACCTCAATACATAAGACAAGCACTAGCAGACATAAAAGGAGAAATTGACAGTAACACAATAAGTAGGAGACTTTAACACCCCACTCACACCAATGGAAAGATCATCAAAACAGAAAATTAATAATGAAATACAAGTCTTAAATGATCCATTAGATGAGATGGATCTCATAGACATCTTCAGGACATTCTAGCCACATACAGAAGGATACACCTTCTTCTCAAGTACCTTTGGAACATTCTCAAGGATAGACCACATCTTGGGTGACAAATGAAGCCTCAGTAAATTGAAGAAAATTGAAATCATATCAAGCATCTTTTCCAACCAGAATGCTATGAGACTAGATATCAAGTATGAGGAAAAAAATGTAAAAAGCACAAACACATGGAGATTAAACAGTACATTTTAAAATAACAAACAGATTACTGAACAAATCAAAAGGGATATCAAAAAATTCCTAGAAACAAGTGACAATAAAAACACGGCAAGTCAAAACCCATGGGATGCAGCAAATGCAGTTCTAAGAGGTAAGTTTATAGTAATACAATCCTACATCAAGAAACAAGAAAAACATCAAGTAGACAACCCAACTTTACACCTAAAATGTAAAAAGAAGAAGAAAAAAAATTGTAGAAGGAAAGAAATCATCAAGATCTGAACAGAAATAAATGAAAAAGAAATGAAAGAAGCAATAGTAAAGATTAATAAAATGAAAAGCTGGTTCTTTGAGAAGATAAAATTGACAAACCATTAGGCAGACTCATCAAGAAAAAAAGAGAGAAGAATCAAATCAACAAAGTTAGAAATAAAAAAGGAGAGGTTACAACAGACAATGCAGAAATACAGAGGATTATAAGAGAGTATTATGAACAATTATATAGCAAGAAAATGGATAACCTGGAAGAAATGGACAGATTCTTAGAAAAGTTTAGTCTTCAAAGACTGAATAAGGAAGAAATAGAAATTATGAACAACCCAATTACAAGCACTGAAATTGAAGCTGTGATCAAATTTCTCCCAAAATAACAAAAGCCCAGGACCAGATGGCTTCACAGGAGAATTGTGTCAAACATTTAGAGAAGAGCTAATGGCTATCCTTCTAAAACTCTTTCAAAAAACTGCAAAGGAAGAAAAACTTCCAAAGAAATTCTATGAGACCGCCATCACCCTCATACCAAAACCAGATAGAGACAACACAAAAAAGAAAACTACAGGTCAATATCACTGATGAACATAGACGCAAATATCCTCAACAAAATTTTATCAACCAGAATTCAACAACACATTAAAAAGCTCATGCACCATGATCAAGTTGAGTTTATTCCAGGGATGCAAGGTTAGTCAATATACACAGATCAATCGATGTGATACACCATATTAACAAATTGAAAGATAAAAAACCACATGATAATCTCAATAGGTGCAGAAAAATCATTTGACAAAATCCAGCACCCATTTATGATTAAAACTCTTCAAAAAATGTAATCAATACTGTGAAAATGACTATACTACCAAATGCAATCTACAGATTCAATGTGATCCCTATCAAATTACCAATGGCATTTTTCACAGAACTAAAACAAAAAAATTCACAATTCATATGGAAACACAAAAGACCCCGAATAGCCAAAGCAGTCTTGAGAAAGAAGATTGGAGCTGGAGGAATTGACTTTCCTGATTTTAGATTATACTACAAAGCTACAGTCATCAATATAGTATGGTACTGGCACAAAAACAGAAATATTCACCTATGGAACAAGATAGAAAGCCCAGAGATAAACTCAAGCACCTATGGATACCTTAGTTTTGACAAAGGAGGCAAAAATATACAATGGGGCAAAGAGAGTCTCTTCAATAAATGGTCCTGGGAAAACTGGACAGCTACATGTAAAAGAATGAAATTAGAACACTTCCTAACACTGTACACAGATAAACTCAAAATGGATTAAAGATCTAAATGTAAGACCAGAAACTATAAAACTTTTAGGGGAAAATATAGGCAGAACACTCAGTGATGTAAATCAAAGCAACATCCTCTATGACCCACCTCCTCAGTTCAGTTCAGTTCAGTTGCTCAGTCGTGTCCGACTCTTTGCAACCCCATGAATCGCAGCACACCAGGCCTCCCTGTCCATCACCAACTCCCGGAGTTCACTCAGACTCACGTCCATTGAGTCAGTGGTGCGATCCAGCCATCTCATCCTCTGTCGTCCCCTTCTCCTCCTGCTCCCAATCCCTCCCAGCATCAGAGTCTTTTCCAATGAGTCAACTCTTCGCATGAGGTGGCCAAAGTACTGGAGTTTCAGCTTTAGCATCATTCCTTCCAAAGAAATCCTAGGGCTGATCTCCTTCAGAATGGACTGGTTGGATCTCCTTGCAGTCCAAGGGACTCTCAAGAGTCTTCTCCGACACTACAGTTCAAAAGCATCAATTCTTAGAGCAATAGAAATAACAAGAAACGTAAACAAGTGGGACCTGATTAAACTTAATAGCTTTATCACAGCAAAGGAAACTATAAGCAAGGTGAAAAGACAACCCTCAGAATGGGAGGAAACAATAGCAAATGAAACAACTGACAAAGGATTAATTTCCAAAATATGCAAGTAGCTCATACAAGTCAATACCAGGAAAATCAAACAACCCAATCAAAAGGTGGCAAAAAGACCTAAACTGACATTTCTCCAAAGAAGACATACAGATGGCTAACAAACACATGAAAATGAGCTCAACATCACTCATTATTAGAGAAATGCAAATCAAAACTACAATGCAGTATCATCTCACTCCAGTCAGAATGGCCACTGTCAAAAAGTCTACAAACAATAAATGCTGGAGAGGGTGTAGAGAAAAGGGAACGCTCTTGCACTGTTGGTGGCAATGTAAATTGATACAGCCGCTATGGAAGATGGTATGGAGGTTCCTTAAAAACCTAGGAATAAAACCACCATATGACCCAGCAATCCCACTCTTAGGCATATACCCTGAGGAAACCAAAATTGAAAAAGACATATGTATCCCATTGTTCATTGCAGCACTGTTTACAATATCTAGAACATGGAAGCAACCTGGATGTCCATCAACAGATGAATGGATAAAGAAGTTGTCATACATATACACAGCCATACAAAGGAACATATTTGAGTCAGTTCTGATGTGGTGGATGAACCTAGAGCCTATTATACAGAGTGAAGTCAGTCAGAAAGAGAAAGTTAAATATCATATACTGATGCATATATACCGAATCTAAAAGTTGGTACTGAAGAATTTATTTGCAAGACAGCAATGGAGAAACAGACATAAAGAAAAGACTTATGGACATGGGGAGAGGGGAGGAGAGGGGAGATGTATGGAGAGAGTAACATGGAAACTTACATTACCACATGTAAAATAGATAGCCAAGGAAATTTGCTGTATCTCTCAGGAAACTCAAACAGGCGCTCTGTATCAACCTAGAGGGGCAGAATGGGGAGGGAGATGGGAGGGAGGTTCAAGAGGGAGGAATATATGTATAGCTATGGTTGATTCCGGAGAAGGCAATGGCAACCCACTCCTGTATTCTTGCCTGGAAAATCCCATGGACGGGGGAGCCTGGTAGGCAGCAGTCCATGGGGTCGCTAAGAGTCAGACACGACTGAGCAACTTCACTTTCACTTTTCACTTTCACGCATTGGAGAAGGAAATGGCAACCCACTCCTGCATTCTTGCCTGGAGAATCCCGGGGACGGGGGATCCTCTGGGCTGCCGTCTATGGGGTCGCATAGAGTCGGACACGAGTGAAGCAACTTAGCAGCAGCAGCATGGTTGGTTCATGTCGATGTTTGACAGAAAAGAACAAAATTCTGTAAGGCAATTATCTTTCAATTAAAAAATAAATTTTAAAAACTCTAATTTTCATTACATCATTTAATGGTTAAAGAATATACAAACAAATTTTAAAATAACAGACTTGATTTCAATGTAACACCATTTCAAATTAATTGGTTTGCTAAGTAACACTTTAGGGACCCCAGATCATGTTTTCCTTCTCAATCACTCTAATACTTGCCTGTTCATGAATAATGTCAGACAATTCTTTCTCCATGTCTCTGAAATTTGACGTGAGCTCTTCTTCATGGTATTCAATCTGATCCTCTTTCATTAACCACTCATTTAGTTCCAGTGCAATGCTGCATGCTTGGATGAACTTCCTGTAGATGAAGATCAAAGATAAAGTTTTTGTTACTTATTATGCAAAAGTCTCACTGACCATTTAATATTTACTTTAACCATGGTTTGCCTAGAAGGAAGATTAGAATCCCATATTTTCTTACTGTGGTTTTGCTAATGCCATCTCCTAATCTGAAATATCTTTTCTTTTCCATCTTTGCTTCTGGTTTCTTATCTCTTTCAAAACCTAGCTCAAAATATATACCCTTCAGGAAGCCTACCTGCTCAGTCATTTACTTGATATGGTATCAGCTATGCTTGTGCTCACAGTAATTTATATCTGTAGATAATGCCATTTATTCAAAAAAAGCTAATTTGGGGCTATGTACCCAGTACAGTGCTGGGTATTATAGGCATGAAGTATCTGCCCTGGGTTGGTAAGAGTGGCGACAGGGAGTTGATGACTTATCATAAGAATATCTTTCCATTATTTCATATATGTATGTTTAATATGCATAATTAGAATGCAAAACTTAGGGGACAAAGTACCTCACTGACCATTTGTTCTGTATCCCTATGATAGCAACTAGTAGAATCTTTTTGTACATGCCAGGCATTAATATGGAGAAGGCAATGGCACCCCACTCCAGTGCTCTTGCCTGGAAAATCCCATGGATTGAGGAGCCTGGTGGGCTGAAGTCCATGGGGTCACTAAGAGTCAAACACGGCTGAGTGACTTCACTTTCACTTTTCACTTTCATGCACTGGAGAAGGAAATGCCAACCCACTCCAGTGTTCTTGCCTGGAGAATCCCAGGGACGGGGGAGCCTGGTGGGCTTCCGTCTATGGGGTCGCACAGAGTCGGACACGACTGAAGCGACTTAGCAGCAGCAGCAGCAGGCATTAATAAATATTGAATGAATGACTACTGGTTGCTCTGTAACCTGAAATAGCTGATAATACAGAGATAGGAAAAATAAATGAAGTAAGTTGGGAGCAAATGAGTGGAAGTTCTCTTTCTACTCAGTCTGCTTTACTCGTCTCTCCCTCTTATTCTGAATGTAAACTCTTTTATACACAAAACAGATTTTTTCTACTGCGTGACCATTCAAACATGCCTAGGCTTAGAGGGACTCTCAGTCCAGAGATGATATCGTATGCCCTAGACGGGCAGAATCCAAGTGGAACTAAGGATACAAGTAAGCCTATCCAACCCTTCCTACCCTAAATGATCTGGAAAAGCTGTGACATGAGGTCAGTCAGGCAAAGGAGGAAATCATGCAACGAATGTAGGCTTCTGTTTGTGTCACAATATCCAGAGCAATGAAGTGGTTGCCATATTTAATGCCTTGGGTCACTAGGAGATTGTTACAGTTCTGCAGCAAGAAAGAGACCACACATTTCCTCACTACCTAAAATACCATTAGAAGGTAACTTAAACGTTATAAAAGGGAATCGATAATTTTTTAGAGGGACATAATTTGGTGAATATTTTGGTTTCACTTAAGAAGACAATGGAGGGAAAAAAAAATAGTGGTCTGATCTGAAAACTACAAAGCACTTACCTAAACATGTCTTTCAACTCATTTACTTTTTTGGGCGGATACTTGCTAGCTTGACTGTCATTTAAGACAGCCCTTGCATATGCCAATGGACCTGCATTTACCTAAATTATAAAAGGAGAAAAATGAGAGTTGTCAGAATGTAATTAGAAAGTAATTTTTGCATTTCTCTTTTTAAAAAGAATACCATATTAAAGATCCATACCTGAGAAACATACTTACTATCTTATTATAAATTTATTTGAAAAAGATTAACTTAAGCAAATCATCTGCCAAAATTATACTCTAACAAGGTCATTAACACTTTCTGCTATCTAAATATAGGACTTGGCTCTAGTCAGAGGGATTTATGTTAAAGGTCTCTGACATAACAAAAAATTTATAGAAACTGAACATAATGTCTTTATTAAATTAATAAAAAACGTTGAGGTTTTTGCACCCAGTCAGAGTATAAGACAATTACAATTACTATCTTACAATTACTAGCTTGTTCTGTGCCCTTATGAAAGTGAGAGGAACAAGAAACGTTTACTACATGGTTAGCAACCAACATACCTGCACTGAAACACAGCCCTGCAATTTAAGTAGGAGCTGAATCATGTGCACGTCAGCAGAAGAGCAAAGCTTTTGCAGCTCTGCAGTTTTATCTTTTATTTCATCAGTGGCAACATCAATTGTCTTTAAATGAATCTGCTGTTCATAGTTTATAGAAATCCTCTTCTTCACATATGGAACCGAGTTTGAAGCTATTTGAAGCTATTAAAGATTAAGATTGACAGATGAGTTTTTAAGATAGTAAATCAAATAGCCAAAATAAAAAAGAAAATCTATCGTGCTTAATTCTCCCCATGTTTTCTCTGGAAAATCCCTTAGAGACCAAATAGGTGCCTTATTACTTCAGGACTGAAGGAGAAATTCTCTGTGAGACGACTCAGACTAAGCATGAATTACATGCTTACATATGGGAAAGTAATGGTTTATAACATAGCATGTTTGTGTAAGTGAGCGACTGAACAGCAGAACAATAAACAATTAAAATTTCAATTACATTTTCCTGCTGACCAGCTGCTGCTTGTATGTATCAAAAAAGATCATGTCAAACAAAGAAGTTATGCCAAGTCCTACTTACTAGTCAAGATTGTATGGCGTTTGCACTGTTCCTCTATACAGCCTTGCTTTTTGCCTGACAATGTATAAGGAGCCTCAAAAACAAACCTGTTGATATTATGGTTTCTTTCAAACTCAGTTTTTCTTTCTGTGAGTTCTTCATCATCAAAGTAGGGCTTCACATAAGTGACTTGGATATGAGCATATTTGGGATCAAGCTCTTTGACATTTACCTGGAAAGTAAGAATGTTTTGTGTTTTATTCAACAGGAGGGAAAACAGGGTACAGGTAAGCTACTAACACCTCTGAGATCAACTGAGGAACAGTGTCATTGAATAATACACTGTGAGATGAATACACACTTGGAAGAGGTCTTTGCTCTTTCTTCAAGGATTGTCTCCTGATTATTAAGAAGTTACAGAAGCCTATTTGGAGATTACAGAAATGTAGACAGAAAAAATTGCAATGCTACCACTCAGCAATGACCATCATTTACATTCTCATATATTTCCTTGTAATCTTTTTTCTATGCATATATATTTATTTACAAACCAAGATCATGCTGAGCATTGCTTTATCACTTGCTGTTTTTTAATTTTTATTTTTATTTGCTTTTATGTTACATTCAATTTCTTTTTTTAAATTTTTATTCATTTTGATTTAAAATTTTTTTAATATAAATTTATTTGATTTTAATTCGAGGTTAATTACTTTACAGTACTGTACTGGTTTGGCCATACATTGACTTGAATCCACCACGGTTGTACATGTGTTCCCCATATATTAAATGGCTAACTGCACATTTGAATTCCACCTCCAAAAATACCTATTAGAGAGAGGATTCTCAGAAGATGGCAGAGCACCAGACATCTATCTTCTTATAGAGACAATAGTTACACCATCATTACCTAACTGATGGAGCAATTTTGGAACTCTGGAGTCTGTTGAAGACTTGCAACTTCCAGGGGAAGACTTGGACAGAAAATTACCTTAAATCTGATTTTGTTCAATTTTAACTCTGGGCACAATGGCAGCAACCCATACCTCATCCCTCAAGTACTATGGCAGATAGCTGTGTGCATATTCCTAGAACAGCTTGTAGGAGCCAGGATGAACAAAGACCCTGTCTTTCAAATATTGTGAATCTGTGCTATGACTGCTGATTGCTGCTTCTGATCACGGGGGACAGTCAAAGAGGCTGTGGCCATTTTTATACCATCTCTTCCCTTTGTTGCAATGCCCTCCCCCTCTGGCTAAAGTGACTTTCAGGGGATTTAACAGACCAGCACCTTTCCTCTCCTCTTCATTTTCGTCTCCATCCACTCTTAGGAGCTGGACATCCAATACTAGACGGTTCAAAGGTAACTGCATAAATGAGCGTGACTAGAAAGCCACTGCGCATGCTCAGGGGAAGGCACAGGCTCAGAAAAGACTTGCTGCTGCTGCTGCTGCTGCTGCTGCTGTTAAGTCACTTCAGTCGTGTCCGACTCTGTGCGACCCCATAGATGGCAGCTAGACGGCAGCCCATCAGGCTCCCCCGTCCCTGGGATTCTCCAGGCAAAAGTACTGGAGTGGGTTGCCATTTCCTTCTCCAATGCATGAAAGTGAAAAGTGAAAATGAAGTCGCTCAGTCGTGTCCAACTCTTAGTGACCCCATGGACTGCAGCCTACCAGGCTCCTCCGTCCATGGGATTTTCCAGGCAAGAGTACTGGAGTGGGATGCCATTGCCTTCTCCGCAGAAAAGACTTGAGAAGATCCCATATTTACACGTCAGGCTGATTCTTGGGACAGACACAGCTTACAACAATTAAAAACAACAACAAAACCCAGGAAACTCTGGGACAGGGACAGAATCTGATTTCCAGAGAGATCACAATATTAAATTCAAATGTCCAGTTTTCAACAACAAAAAAATTGCAAGGCATACAAAGAAATAGGAAAGTATGGCCCATTCAAAACAGAAAAATAAACCAATAGACATTATCACTGAAAAAAAGTGATAGCAAATCTCCTAGAAAAAGACATTAAAACAACAATATTCATGATCAAAGAACTAAAGGAAGTTGTGGGAAAAGTCAAGGAAATTATGTATCAACAAAATACTGATATCAATAAAGAGCTAGAAAATCTAAAAGGAAACCAAAACCTTTTGTTTCAGAGCTGAGAAATACAACTGAAATGAAACATCACCAGAGGGATTCAAAGACACATTTCAGCAGGTGTAGCCAATTTGAGGATAAGACAATGTCAATGATGGATCAGAGGAACACAAAGGAGAAAATTGAAGAGGGACAGAGGCTACGGAACATGAGGAATATCATCCAGCAGGTGAAAATGCACACTATGGGGAGTCTTTGAAGGAGAAAAGAGAAAGGGGCAGGGAGACTATCTGAAGAAATAATGGGTGAAAACTCAAATCTTATGAAAGACACAAAACTCAACAAACTCCAAGCAGGGTAACTCAAACAGATCCACGCTGAGACATATTAAAATCAAATGTCAAAAGTCAAAGCCAAAGAGAGATTTTTTTCCTTTTATTAAAAACTATTTTTTTTAATTGAAGGCTAATTACTTTACTATAGCAAAGAGAGAATTTTGCAATAAGCAAGAGAAAAAGACTTGTCACATACAAGGGATCCTGAGTAAGATGGTCAGATTTCTCATCAGAAACTGATGGTCAGAAGGCAGTGGACTTTAAAGAAAAAACATATCTATTAATCAAGAATTCTATATCTTGCAAAACTGTCCTTAATAGTGAGGGAGAAACTAAGACGTTCCTAGATAAAGAAAAGCTGAAGAGTTCATTACCACTCAGTTCACTCAGTTACTAAGTCATGTCCTACTCCTTGCGACCCCATGGGCTGCAGCATGCCAGCCTTCCCTGTTCCTCACCAACTTCCGGAGCTTGCTCAAACTCATGTCCATTGAGTCAGTGACGCCATCCAACCATCTCATCCTTTGTCATCCCCTTCTCCTCCTGCCTTCAATCTTTCCCAGCCTCAGGGCCTTTTCCAATGAGTCAGTTCTTCGCATCAGGTGGCCAAAGTATTGGAGTTTCAGCATTAGCATCAGTCCTTCCAGTGAATATTCAGGGTTGATTTCCTTTAGGATGGACTGGTTGGATCTCCTTGCAGTCCAAAGGACTCTCAAGAGTCTTCTCCAGCACCACAGTTCAAAAGCATCAACTGTTCCACACTCAGCTTTCTTTATAGTCCAACTCTCACATCCATACATGACTACTGGAAAAACCATAGCTTTGACTAGATGGACCTTTGTCAGCAAAGTACTGTCTCTGCTTTTTAATATGCTGTTTAGGTTGGTCATAGCTTTTCTTCCAGTGAGCAAGCATCTTTTAATTTCATGGCTGCAGTCACCATCTGCAGTGATTTTGGAACCCAAGAAAATAAAGCCTGTCACTGTTTCCATCGTTTCCCCATCAACTGGCCATGAAGCAGTGCGATGGGATGCCATGACTTTCATTTTTTAAATGTTGAGTTTTAAGCCAGCTTTTACACCACTAGGCTTGCCCCATATGAAACACCAAAGGGAGTCCTGCTGGTCACAATGAAAGAATATCAGACAGTAATTCAAACCTGTATGAAGGTCTTGGTAAAGGTAAATACATGGGTAATTCTAAAATCTAGTATTATCATAACAATAGCAACATATTTCTGTTTTTTGATTGCTACATGATTTAAGAGACTTTACATTAAAATATTATTAGTCTACAGGACTTTCCTGGTGGTCCAGTTGTTAAGAATCCTCCATCCATTGCAGGGGATGTGGGTTCAATCCCCGGGAGGGGAACTAAGATCTCACTGCAGGACAACTAAGCCAGGGCACAACAACTAAAAAAGCCCCTGTACCAGAACTACCGAACCCATGTACTCTACAGCCCGTGCTCTGCAACAAAAGAAGCAATACACTGCATTAACAGAATGAAGGAAAAAAACACAATCATCTCAATCAATGCAGAAAGTGCATTTGACAAAATTAACACCTTTTCATAATGAAAACACTCAACAAACTAGGAATAGAAGGAAATGACTACAATCTGACCAAGGGCCACTGTGGGAAACCCATAGCAAACACTGTATTCAATCCTGTGACGAGGGATAGAAATTTTCTTAGTAGCTTTTACAACTTCTCCAAAAAGCCTATATTCAAAAATCCTTTTTTGCTTTCCAATTAAATATCTAGATTTCTCCAGCGAAACCTAAGGAAATAGTTGAACTTAATTATCTGGCTAAGACAAAACATAAAAAAGAATAAAAAAGAGGTCAAGACTGATTTTAACCTTATAAAAATAAAGTATATGGTAAAACATTCAAGCAGTACATGAGGGTCCACTTGAAAAATAAATGTTTTTCTTGTCTGTAAGGTTCTAGTCTATCTCCTTAGGGATAACTATTAATACTTTTGTATCATTCAATCTATGGCTGATTCATACTGATGTATAGTAAAAAAAAAAAAACCCACAATATTGTAAAGTAATTATCCTCCAATTAAAATAAGTAAATTAAAAAACAACTTTGTATCATTCCAGAAATTTCCTAAGCATACACAAGTGAGTGTCTGAAAATATCAGTTTTCACAAATGTAATCATCCTGCACATAATGTCTGCTTCTCACCTTTTTCTCTCAAGAATATATCTTGGTTGGTTCGTATCAATACTTATAAATTTTTAAACTAGTTTAGCTCTATCCATTGTGAGGGTAGTACCATTTCCTTAACCGTATGGACACAGATTGTTTCCAGGTTTTGTTATATAAACTTTATAGCAATAAAAATCTTAAACATACATCTTTGTGTACATCTACAAGAGAAAATCTTACATGCAAAATTATTGGGTCCAACAAAACATACATTTAAAATACTGGAAAATATTGCCCACTGTTCTGTAAATTGTTTGTGCCCTCAAGCAGATTTTGTTCTTTGGCAAGTAAAAGAGTGTTTTAAATTTTCAACTTCACACATTAAGAAAGAAGAAGGATTTTAAAAGTAGCAACTGCTTCTCATGAGTTGCCAGTCCAGGTTCAATGCATGATACTGGATGCTTAGGGCTGGTGCACTGGGACTACCCAGAGGGATGGAATGGGGAGGGAGGAGGGAGGAGGGTTCAGGATGGGGAACACATGTATACCTGTGGAGGATTCATTTTGATATTTGGCAAAACTAATACAGTTATGTAAAGTTTAAAAATAAAATAAAATTAAAAAAAATTTAAAAAAAATAAAAAATAAAATAAAATAAAGCCCTATCTAGTACCCACAAAAAAAAAAAAAAAGTAGCAACTGCTTCTTTTATCTGTTGCCTATGAAGAGTGACTAAAATATTGTGTTTACAAAGAGGGTCAGGAGTCCAGCTGCCTGATGGTGCTTTGTCATTAGTGCCTGTTGGCCAGGTTTTCAGAGGCAGCATAAAGTAGAAAACTGCATGTTTTTCTGCAAGCCTGGCTTTCTAATAACTTTCCATTTATAGTATCAGTAGTGTGGTAGCAAGCCTAAAACTTGCTGGCTACAAAAGAGAAAATTTTCTGTTGTCTTAATTCAATAAAACAACACAGAAGACTGAAACTGATAAGAAGCAGAGAGGTCTTGCCAAATATTAATGAAATCTGGACCTGTCAGTATACATTTTAAATATCTAAGATATTCAAGATAAAATCATCTCCATAAGATATAGCTAAATTTACAAAGTGAAGAGATCATTTTCACGGTAGAAAATGAAGTGTCTTTACCATCGCCAAGGGCCTTTCACTGGCAATGCTGCCTGTTAGCGATCAAGTGTTTTGCAGAGCACCATGCACATCACAGTCACTCGGTACGTATTTCTGGGGCCTGCAGATCGTGCACTGTGTTAAAGGGCTTTCCTACCTTAAAAATAAGCTCTCATGAACATGCCCACGGTGACTAAGGACAATCAGTCATTCCCATTGTGCTCTTCTGCAATTCTGTCTATATGGAACTGTGCGTTTCTAAGAAACAGCCTCTCTTGCTGGAACCTTTCTCATCCTTGCCTTGGCAGGGTCTAGTGGGATGGATCATCTGTACATTAAGGCATCTCTCCTAAACCTACATCACTGCAAATATAGCTACTGAACTAAGGCTATCTTAAGAGTGAAATGTGTGTCATAAGATGATTTGTCTTTTAAGAATCTCATTTCTTTATGTTTATGTTTGGCTGCATTTGATCCTCCTTGCTGCGGTGTGTGGGCTTTCTCTAGTTGTGGTGAGCTGTGAGCACTCTCTAGCTGTGGTGCCGGGATCAGAGCGCAGGCACAGTAGCTGTGGCGCACAGGTTTAGGTTCCCCACAACATGTGGAATCCTCCTGGACTAGCAATCAAACCTGTGTCTCCTTCACTGGCAGGCAAACTCTTGCCCTCTGGACCGCCAGAGAAGTCCCACCTAAGATGATTTTAATCATAAAGTATGAAATTGACAATCATGAGGCACAACAACATTAACAATAATGGCTAACTTCTATTGTGCATGCTAGTTTATATGTTATTATCAAATGCCTTCTTATATATCAGGAACTCTAATCACTTTCCATACATTGAATAATTTAATCCCTACAACTATCAAGGATGTATATTGTCACCCTGCTTATTTAACTTATATGCAAAGTACATTGTGCAAAATGTCAGACTGGATGAAGCACAAGCTGGAATGAAGATTGCCAGGAGAAATATCAAAAACCTCAGATATGCAGATGACACCACCCTTATGACAGACAGTGAAGAGGAACTAAAGAGCTCTTGATGAACGTGAAAGAGGAGAGTCAAAAATTTGGCTTAAAACTCAATATTCAAAAAATGAAGATCACGGCATCCTGTCCCACTACTTCATGGCAAATTGATGGGAAAACAATGGGAACAGTGACAGGCTTTATTTTCTTGGGCTCCAAAATCACTGCAGATGGTGACTGCAGCCATGAAATTAAAAGATGCTTGCTCACTGGAAGAAAAGCTATGACCAACCTGCTGCTGCTGCTGCTAAGTCACTTCAGTCCTGTCCGACTCTGTGCGACCCCATAGATGGCAGCCCACCAGGCTCCGCCGTCCCTGGGATTCTCCAGGCAAGAACACTGGAGTGGGTTGCCATTTCCTTCTCCAATGCATGAAAGTGTAAACTGAAAGTGAAGTCACTCAGTCGTGTCCAACTCTTTGCCACCCAATGGACTGTAGCCTACCAGGCTCCTCCGTCCATGGGATTTCCCAGGCAAGAGTACTGGAGTGGGGTGCCATTGACCAACCTAGACAGCATATTAAAAAGCAGAGACAGTACTTTGCTGACAAAGGTCCATTGAGTCAAAGCTATGGTTTTTCCAGTAGTCATGTATGGATGTGAGAGTTGGACTATAAAGAAAGCTGAGCATGGAACAGTTGATGCTTTTGAACTGTGGTGCTGGAGAAGACTCTTGAGAGTCCCTTGGACTGCAAGGAGATCCGACCAGTCCATTCTAAAGGAAATCAGTCCTGAATATTCATTGGAAGGACTGATGCTGAAGCTGAAACTCCAATACTTTGGCCACCTGATGTGAAGAACTGACTCATTGGAGAAGGCCCTGATGCTCGGAAGATTGAAGGCGAGAGGAGAAGGGGATGACAAAGGATGAAATGGTTGGATTGCATCACCGACTCAATGGACATGAGTTTGAGCAAGCTCTGGGAGTTGGTGAGGAACAGGGAAGGCTGGCGTGGTGCAGTCCATGCGGTCGCAAAGAGTAGGTCACAACTGAGCTGAACTAAATTCATGCAACAACTCTATGAGGAAGGCACTATTATTAAGTTCATTTTACTAACGAGAACAATGAGGCACAGAGAGGTTAAGTAAATTCCCCATGGTCACACAGCTAGTAAGTGGCAGAGAATGGAGATCTGAATCCTTCTCTCTGATTCCAAAGCCCCTGTCCTTTCTTTCAGGATCTGGAAAGACTCTATTTCCCATGCCTCTCCTCCACCAGCTAAAAAAGGAAAAAATCAGAAGCAATGTGCCACATCTGGAACTAATAAATAATGATTTCAAAATGCAGGGCATGTTACCTTGTCTGAATCCTGAATTATTTTGACATTCTCTATACCAAATTTTTCACCATAAAGTTTAATAAGTCTCAGGGAAATCTCTGAGAGGCCAGTGAGCTTTGGCTCTTTATAGATGTACTCCTTTCCATCCTCTTCTTTAAAAAAAGACTATTATAAAGTTAAACATACAATACTTTATAAGCATTACGAGCAAATGCAGCATTTAGAGAACATCTACTAAGTAATCAGTAATAATGTAGTTGACATAGATTTTAAATAATAGTTCTAAAAGCCACATGTATATATTGTAGCTGAAATAAATGAGAACTTTCAAACTCACAGTCATATGAGCACATCATTGGCCTGAAGGTTTTTACACTCAATTTTTCATCACTTGTATACTTCCCTGATTTTTATTTGAAAACTTTCAGTACTGCGTATTAAATAAACATTTAAGACGCCTGACTGAAAATGAAACTGAAGGAAACTTCAAATCTTATACGCTGTCCTCTGACCTAGTGGATTTAGATCTGGAGACCAAAGTGAACATTACACGGAGAAAAGTGTCACACCTGCTGTTGTGACAGGTGTTTTACCGAGACAGAATCCTAGAGCCAGTAACTGCTGCTACGGTAATCTAATAACTCAAAGGTGAATGTTTAAAAAGGAAAACAACTTGATGAACTAAAGAATACTTACTTGGCCATAAAAGGCAATTCTGAAGAAAGTGCCTAAAAGTCTTGTCTTTGTGTGCATAACCTCCAAAATTTTTGTGTAAGCTCCATGAAGAGTTCTACAAAATTGAGTAAGGTATGAAAATACGAGAATCAACAAATTAGCTTTATCTTTTCGTTAGTTATGAAATGTTGACAATAAATGCATAAGGGGAAAAAAAGCAACACCATTTCCTTTTCAAAATGGTTTATGTGGGGTCATTCGCACTCCCTTCTCCCATGGTCACAGAAAAAATGCCTTAACAACTTTAGGTGAGAGGGTAGAGCTTAAAATGGTCAAATAACACTGCAATTCTAAATATCATGCTTCATGTCATTCATATCTCAATGGTAGTACATACATTAAAAGTACTGTGTTATTGACTACTTTTTTCTTTATGTCTGAATTATTGTAACTGAAAAAGAAGCAAAATGCTTTGCTTGAGCCCTAAGGTGGAAAGATGGGAATAAACGATCATGCAAACACTTTAGGAGAGGAAAGTAAAATGCAGACACAAAAATAACAGTAAAAGCCTGAGTGAGGAATGCTTTTATAACAAGTTCACAGACACTTCCAAAAAATATATTCTTCTACACACTCAGAAAAAGGGAACGTACTATGCAAAGAACATTATCTAGAATGTGAAAAGACAACATACGGAACAGGAGAAAATATTTGCAAGTCACATATCTGATGTTTTCTTATCCAAAAAATATAAGGAACTCTCATAGTTCAGCAACAAACTGACAAACCACCCAATTTAAAAGTGAGCAAAGGACTTGAATAGACATGTCTCCAGAGACCATATAAAAATGGCCAACAAAGACATGAAAAGCTGTTCAAAATCGTAGTCATTGAGAAAATAGAAAGCAAAACCACAGTGTGACACCATTTCACATTCACTAGGGTGCCACATTCACTAGGTTCTAAAAAGAACCCCAAAACACAAGTGCCAACCAGATGTGCTGGTGGGAAGGTAAAAGGGACAACAATTTGGTGGTTCCTCAACAGTTAATATAATTACACTGCGACTCAGCAATTCTCCTCTTAGGTATCTATCCAAGATAAACAAAAACATGCCCACACAGAAACTTACTCATAACTGTTTACAACAGCACTCTTTATAATAGCCAAAATGTGGAAACAACCCAAACATAGACAAAATTTTGGCGTAGCCATACCATGGAATATCATTCAGCCATGAAAAGGGAATGAAGTTATGATATAGGTTACAACTTGAATGAACCTCTAAATATTATGCTAAGTAAAAGAAGCCAGACACAAAAGGTCACATCTTGTATTCATCTTTTTCATGACACATCCAGAACAGGCAAATCCATAGACGGAAAGCAGATTAGTGGTCACCAGTGGGGTGTGGGAGGGGGTGAACAGTGATTCATTGAAGGAGATGGGGTTTTCCCTGAGATGATAAAAATGTTTTGAAACTAGAGAGAGGTGGTTGGAGCATAATACTAAGAATGCGCTAAATGCCACTGAACTGCAGACTAGAAAACGGTTCATTGTATGCTGGTGAATTTCATTTCAATGCTAAAAGGGGACCCGGAAGCAGATGTTCTTTCTTTCACATTCTTTCCATACTATTTTCTGCAGTTGAAGTCAATTTGAGGGAAGTTTTCCTTTCTTAATGGCTGCTGTGGCTGACACTTTTCAGCCCATCCCATAAAGAACACTGAAAAGTTACTTCATCCCATGCAGGATGCTTCAGAATCTATTCAGACCCTTGCCTCTCTACAAGGAAATAGGAGTAGTTCCCCAATAGAACCTATTGTTTCCTTTAATGTGTAGGGAATACATATTTTTCTTTTTTCCCTATTAGTCAATTCAGTAGCAAAATGTTCTCTGGGTTTCTAATAACCTGGTCTTCAATTTAAGAGTAAGAGAGTAGGTACTTTGGAACTTTTACAAAGGTTCTTAGGATGCAATGCTTTGACAGAAAGAGCAATGCCAATTCTTGTCTCATAAGTTATTCTTTGTCATCAGTATGACATAGATTTAATTACTGAACTCTCACTTTTTAATATAATCACTTGAGCTGCACTATGATTTTTAAGGCATGTCGCCATTTACACCAAAAGAAGGAGAAAGAGGAGGAAGACCCAGAACCCAGGAAGAAAAAGTGAGTTTGATAAGAGCCAATTTGGAGAAGAGATTTGAACACTACACAGATGACATTAAATGTGTTTTTTCAGTCTTGGACACTTCAACAATGAAAGACTACTTGGTACATATATTTAAGGATAAATTCCTGTGCTTTTAAAAATGGCTTAGGTCTTAAATCACCCCTTGCCAGCATAGCAGGGGTAGAAAATTATTATATGGACTCAGATTCTTGAACATAAAAAGTCCTGTTGAGTGCTGGTGGCAACAGCAATACTATTATTCTTTAGTAATTCCCCTTGATCAAAGATTTATGTGGCAGACAAAACTGGAAAAGCTCCTCAGAAAAGGGTAATTCCTAGTAACTTATTATCTCCACTACTGTCATCTGCTAGCGCCTTTAGTCTCACCAGCAAATTGCAAAGCCTAGAATTACACCTATGTCTTTTCCTAGACAACATGGAAATCCAGTGACTTTTTGTTTTTAGTGAGGACAACATGGATTATTCTCTGCCATGAGTGGAGAAGGGGAGATTGCTAGTAAAAATGCTGTAGGAAGAACTGGCATAATGTTAATTCCAATACATATTTTAAACATTGAATCCTTAATTTCATTTGGAAAATTTAAGGTAGGACTGTAATTTTAGGACTTTTCAGCGTTTTTTAAGGATAGCAACTTCAGACCAAAATAAAATATATAGGTGAATGATGCAAACATACCAGTTACTTACCTCAAACTCTCGACGATTCTCATAAATTGGAACAATCAACTTAGAAATTTCAGAAATTACTTCATAATGCTCTGCTTTCCCTAAGCCATCCACACAATGTTCCAGCAACTCCAGCAAAACTTCCTGCATTGAGAACAAATGGAATGAGGAATTAGAGATACTTTTAGAGCTCTGGGCAAATGCAGTTTGAACTGTTTCAAATGAATAAAAAACAGAATGTACTAAATTTAAGGAAATGTAGAGAAGGAGTATAGTTGTGTGACTATATTTTCTAAATGACATACTTGAAATATTTGGTATTGAAACCACATTCTTAAAAGTATGAAGTGAATATTGACAATAGTAAACTATTTACTTTGTTTTGCATATCATCAAGATGTTAACCGTAGTTACAAATGGTAACATGTTGAGAAGTATTTTCCAAACTGAGAATATTAAATGCCACTAAGTAAATTCCACTAAGCCTATAAATGTCAATGATTTTTGCTTTCTACTAAAATTATATTTACACACAGTTAATCGACTCTTAAGGTAATTTCACAGTTTTCAAGCTGTTGCCTCAGTGACATCAGTGTTCATTAAAATGATGTGATTTTGGTCAACAATGCTTCCTTCCTAACTATTGGTTCTAAAACTAGTGAGAATGATAATATAATACCTCAAGATAGAGATCTCTTTGCCATAATAACAGCTTCTATAAAACAACTATCATCTCATGTTCTCAACAATGAAAAGATGATGCCAATTACTCATACTATCCATAAGTCTTAACAGTTTGTTTCTATCTTTTTTTTTAAATTTTATTTTATTTTTTAACTTTACAATATTGTATTGGTTTTGCCATATATCAACATGAATCTGCCACACATATACACGTGTTCCCCATCCTGAACCCTCCTTCCTCCTCCCTCCCCATACCATCCCTCTGGGTCATCCCAGTGCACCAGCCCCAAGCATCCAGTATCGTGCATCGAACCTGGACTGGCGACTCGTTTCATATGATATTATACATGTTTCAATGCCATTCTCCCAAATCATCCCACCCTCTCCCTCTCCCACAGAGTCCATAAGACTGTTCTATACATCAGTGTCTCTTTTGCTGTCTCGTACACAGGGTTATTGTTACCATCTTTCTAAATTCCATATATATGCGTTAGTATACTGTATTGGTGTTTTTCTTTCTGGCTTACTTCACTCTGTATAATAGGCTCCAGTTTCGTCCACCTCATTAGAAGAGATGAATTTCAGACCTATAGAAGTGACTGCTACAATGGCTCTTAAAGTACATCCTGTAGTCAATTCTGAATTCATCTTTTTTCTAAACTAGCTCTCTCCCTTGCATTTCCTACCTAGCCAGGAGTCATATCCTATAGACTCTGAACTAGAAAACTAAAAGCAATTTTGACTTTCCTCTTTGTTGTAAGTTGAACTGTGTCCCTCACAAAGATACGCTGAAGCCCTAACTCCCACTGCCTCAGAATGTAACCTTATTTGGAAATAGGGTCACTGGAGATAATGATGAGTGAAGTTGATGTCATACTTAAGTGACTTACTTACAGGAGTGATTTACTGGGTGAGCCTTACTCCAAACAGGGAGAACACCACGTGACTAGAGAGGCAGTGACTGGAGTAATGTAGCTACGAGCCAAGGAAATCCAAGACCAACAGCCACCATCAGAGCTAGGAGGAGGCAAGGAAGGCTGCTACCCAGAGTCTCAGAGGGAACAGGGCTCTGGTGACACCTTGATTTCCAACCTCTGGACTCTAGAACTGTGAGACAATAAAGTTCTATTATTTTAAATCACCCAGTTTGTGTATGTTGTTATGGCAACTCTAGGAAACTAATACGCTCTCAGTCTTGACTCATCCTCTAATTAGTTCATGGTCAAGTTCTGCCACTTTCACTTCCTACATATTTCTCAAATCTGACCCTTCCTCTCCATTTCTACACTCATTGCTAAGGTTCAAGATGTCATTATAGTTTTCTAACAGATCTTCCTGGCTCCAGCCTTGGCACTTTCAAATCTATCCTCCACAAATCTGTCATAGGGTTTTGATTAAGATACAAACCAGACTACATCCCTCTTCCCTTGTAATCTCATGGCTCCCCATCATTTGAAGAACTAAGGACAAATTCCTTCATTTGGCACACAAGGTTTGCAGCGATCTGGCTGATATTTTATAAAATCATCGCTCCTCAAGCGAGCCTTGTACCTAATGCTCCAGCAGTGATCAACTACTATTAGCTTCTCTGAAGCACCACAGTGTTGTCTTAACTTTGTGCCTTTGTCCATTCTGTACCCTCGTGTCCTTTAATCCCTTTCACTTAGTTAACCTTGTAAGAAAAGTTAGATTTCACCTCTTCCAGGATCCTTCTCCTGATTAACACAGAGTAGCGACACAAGAGGCCTATTTTTCTTACTATGATACCACATTGGGTGGATATTTATCACTATACTTGCCCGTTATATATGTATCTGACTTTACAAGTTGACTGTGACTCTTTAAGTGTAGGGACAACACATTTATTATATTGTTTTTTTCAGTCACTAGCAGGGTGGTAGTAAATAGATGTTCATTAAATGTTGCTACTTGAACATTCATTGTTCATTAAATGTTGCTACTTGAATAATCTATATATTAACATTTAATAGTAAAATTTTCTATCAACAGTAGAAAGGAGGAACTTTGGGGAAATTAAAAAAAATCTATTAAAAACTAGTAATGTTTGTCCCAGGAATGTAAAGTTGGTTTACAATTAGGAAAAAATCCAATGTAAACAGAAAGAGCCATGTAAACAGAATAAGAGAAAAAACGTGATGTCTAGCAATAGTTGCAGAAAAAGACTTTGAAAAAATTCAATATCCCTTCGCAATGTTAAAAAAGAATCCACCCAGAACAGGGAATCGAAGAGATTGTTCTCAGTCTGATAAAGAGCATTTATTAAAAACCTGCAGGCTGAACACTCTTCTCCTCAATTTGGGAACATCAAACTGTCTGCTCTTATCATTTCTATTCAACATTATGCTGAAGGTGCTAGCCAGTGTAATGGCAGGAGAGAAAGAAAGAGAGAAGGGAAAGAGATCAGGAAATGTGAAACTATCTTTCTGTGCAGATGACATGATGGTGTATGTAGAAACTCCTAAGGAATATACAAACTACTAAAACAAGCAAGAGGATTTAGCAAGGTTGCAGATCATAAGAGCAACATATAGAATCACTGTATTTATGTATAGTAGCAACAACAAATTGAAAAACAAGATTAAAAAACCAAACAATACTATTTCCAGTAGCATCAGAACATCCATTATCTAACAAAATATCCAGGAAAGGACTTCTACTCTGAAAAAGCACAAAATATTGCTGGATGAAATTAAAAACCTAAACAAGACTTGATTGAAAGACTCAGTATTGTTCAAGCTATCCATTCTCCACGTAGAGATATATAAATGTAACAAAATCTCGACAAAGCTTCTAGCAAGCTATTTTGAGGAAAGAGAAAAGATGATCTGAACTTCTATATGGAAATCAAAGGATACAGAATAGCCAAAATTACTTTGAAAAAGAACAAAGTTGAAGGATAACACTATATTACTGCATAATTTACAAACTTACAGCAATCAAGACAGTGTGATATTGGTATCAACATGGTCAAACAGATCAGTGGCACAAAACAGAGTCTAGAAATAGATCACAAACATAAAGAACTGAAATTTAGCTAAAGTGCCAAAGCAGTTCAGCAGGTGTGCAAGAAGTTTTATTTCTCCCCGAATGGTGTGGACTATGTACAATTCCTGTCTACAAAAAATGAATCTTGACTTCTATCTCATTATATGCTCAAAAATGAATTCTAAAGAGACTATAGACCCAAACATAAAACTCAGGAACAAAGTTCATAGCAGAACATATCAGGCAATATCTTCACAGTCTCAAGGTAAGGAAGGATTTCTTAGATCAAACATACACATACAGACACACACACACACACACACACACAAATAAACCATTAAAAAAGAGTAAATTGGACTTTATCAAAACCAAAACTTTCTGCTCAATAAAAGACTTAGTGAAGAAAATACACAAATGAATCAAACACTGGTAAATAATCTGCAGCACATATATCTGACGATGGACTTATATCCAGAATATAGATATAACTCCCATAAATCAACAACAACAAAAAGAATAATGCAATTTCTAAAATGGGCAAAAGAATTGAACAAACATTCCACAAAAGGTAAATGAGAGACAAAGACTGCATGAAAAATGCTCAACACCATTAGTCATTAGAGAAATACAAATGAAAAACACAGTGAGATACCACTTCTTGTCTAATAGGATGGCAAAAATACGAAAAGATTAGCAACAGCTAATGTTGGTGAGGAAGTGAAGCAGCTGGAACTCTCATCCATTGTTGGTGGGATATAAAATTGTCCAAACACTTTTAAAAACTCTTGACAATTTCATATAAAGTTACATATAAAACTTCCCGAGGAACCAGTAGGGTATTTACTCAAGAAAAATTAAAGCGTATGTTCATAAAAGGTCATAGATAAGAATGTTTAAAGCAGCCTTATTCATAACAGTCCCAAACTGGAAGCAATCCAAAATCCATCCACAGGAGAATGGGTTTTAAAATGTTATATCGAGAGAATAGAATATTTAGCCATGAAGAAGAGCTTATGATTTACTCCACAACTTGGATGTATCTCAAAAAATTCCTGCCAACCAAAAGAGGCAGATTCAAAAGATAGACACTGAATGATTTCATTTTTATGACACCAAATACTGTTAAAACTAATCTACATGAGATATTGGGGCTGGGCAGACTGACTGGAAATGGGCGCAATGGAACTTTCTGGAGTAATGCACATGTTCTACTTTTTTGTTTCGTGGTAATGTGCTACCATGGTGTTATATGGGTGTAGACAACTGTCAAAATTCATCAAGTTGTACACCCAATATGTGTGCATTTTATTGTATGTTAATTTTTCTTTAAAACTATTTCAAATCAAAAGTCAGAAATGCAGTCTTAAAAACAAATTAAATTATTAATGGGTTAATTCACCTACTTAAAGAAACCACTAAATGAACACTAATTTGTATTTTTCATTTCAATAAAACTTGTAAATCAGTGGCAGTTATTTTCCATTGGCTAGGGCATGAGGAAGAAGCCCTATTATATAAACTGAAACATAAAATGGCACTATGGAGAATATGATTCTATCTGTGTACCTTAAATGAAAGGCACATATAAATTATTACTGTAGAACACAAAAGAGTTGTAACAAATGTGTTTACATAGGAAACTGATTATAGTTCTTGACTAATAAGAAATATTACTACTTTCCCTTGGAGTACAAAAAAGGGTCAGGCTTAAGGCCACTTCTATGACTAAGCTGAAGCTGCTGTTTGGAAAAAAGGATGTAACTGCAGTTGTGCTAATCCATTTCTCTCCCATGAACTCCCTGGAATCTTCCTGCTGTGAGCCCACACAAACTGGAGATCTTACATGAAAACCATCTAACTAAAACCCAAAAAATGAATTAATTTACCCCAGGCTTCACAGTCAAGCAATGAACTGGGATTAAAATTCAAGTATCTGATTCTCTGTTATGATTAATTAATCCAGCAAACACGTTTTAAACATCAACTCTTCTAAGTTCTGGGAGTAAAAGCCAAGTTTACTATCCAGTTGGTCAGTGATAAAGCCGGACATTTATGTAGCACCAATGACTTACAAAGAACCTTCATGTTTATTGTGAAGTGACCAGGATAGTATTATTAGCTTTATTAATTTTCACTTAAGAATATTTATTGATTTCATACCATGTGCTAATCATTTGGGGCTTCCCTGGTGGTGCAGACGCTGAAGAATCTGCCTGCAATGCAGGAGACCCAGGTTTGATCCCTGGGTGGGGAAGAGGCCCTGGAGAAGGAAATGGCAACCCACTCCAGCATTTTTGTTGCTAGACGGGCTCCTACTGTTTTGAATCTTTTTTTTTTAATTGGAGGATAATTGCTTTACAATGTAGTGTTCATCTCTGCCACACAATATGAGTCAGTCATTAACTGTGTGTGTGTGTGTGTGTGTGTGTGTGTGTATAAGCGGCTCTCTCTTGAGCCTCCCTCCTACCCCCAGATTCTAGCCCTCTAGGTCATCACGGAGCACTGGGTTCAGCTCCCTGTGTATACAGCAACTTCCCACTAGCTATCTGCTTTACATATGGTCATGTACACATTTTAATGCTACTCTCTCAATTCATCCCACCCTCTCTTTCCCCTGACTGTGTCCACAAGTCCGCTCTCTACATCTGTGCCTCTAGTTATACTGCTGAGGAGAGAGACTCACAGAGAAGTAGTAGGCAAAAAGAAGAGGTAGGAGGCAAAGCTTCTAGGCATAGATCCTTTTAGCTAAATGAACCAGAGCTAGCTTGAAATTGCTTATATGTAAAAAATACAGTTCATAGAGTACAAAGTGTGTCTCTATCACTTTAAACTGCTGCATTTTATGTTTCTTAATACAACCTTAAAAAAATTCATTTCTGTGGGCCTTCAAGCACTTCAGACACCCCCTTTTGTTGTTTCTTTTTTTGGTCTTCACATTCCTTAAATGTGAACGTCACTGTGATTCAGTCCTTGGTTCTCTGGTCTTCACTTGCTATATTATCTCCCATTATCAGTGTGCTTTGCTTCTCACACAGCTATGACTTCCAGATGTAGCTCCACAATCCTGATCTCTCTCTTTAGATTCAGTTCTTAATGTCTAATGACCTGATGTTGTTTCCATTTCAATAACCTTCCACTGATACTTCAAATTCAATACTCATCAAAAAATAGACTTCATCACCTTCCCTGTAAAATCATCCATCCATCATTTTTCTATACGTATCCAAACCTGAAATCTCAGTGTTACATTTTGCTCTTCTCCTACACAGCCAGCAAGTCTCCTCTTTTCCTCAGTGGTCCCTGAACCTGTCACAAGCTGGGTTTAGGCCTGGCTGCTTCACAACTGGACACTCAGGGCAGCCCACATTCCAGCCTCTGCCCCCAGCCGCCATCCATCGACCTCCAATACATTTCCCACATTACCACCAATTTAACCTTTCCTCCTGCTTCATTTCATCTTGTTATTATGCTCAAAAATCTTTGACAGCAACTCAACATTCTAATCAATAAAGTCCAGACATTCAAAGTTTCTCAAATTCAGACCTCCACTACTACTCTTCCCTATGTGAACCCAATGGCTAAGCCAAAATGATCCATTCACTGTGCCCCCTAAAATACGCCTTACACTTTCCCACTGCTTAACTTTTAACCCTGCTATCCTCTGCTGCTGAAATGCCTTCAGGGCATCCTCATTCTTTAAATCTCTCTCTAATCCTAACTGTCCGCAGGCCAAAGTTATTTCTTACCTTTGATTTTACACGGAACATACTGTCTGTATCATTCAGATGGCACTGCCTGTTTTCTTTCTATTTTGTGTAGGTTGGTAGTCTCTTTAGGTAGACACTGGAGGTCAGGGAATCAGCGTATCTAATTATTTTATAGCTCTTCTATCACCAAGTCCAAAGCGTTGCTCATAAGTCAGTGCTCAACAAATATTTATTGAGCGAGTGACAACAGCAGCTGTTTACTATCCATATGAAGCTCAGAGCAGAAATTTTTCATCTTTAAAACATCTTTAAAAGAGGAGAAGATGCCGCCTCTCCTTAGCTGTTACATTGTTAACTCTATTTTTTATGGAGATATCTCCAGAGTATTGTGACTATGATCTGGTTTCTGGGAAGGTGATGGGACGATGATATATGGTATATTTCTAAAACTAGACAGTAAGAACTGTTGCAGAGATAGGGCTCCACATTCCAAAAAGGGACATCTGTTCCCTGGGTAGTTTTAATCCTTATAGTTCATCAACCCTTAGTTACCTTTCAAATTAAGTTAGCTGTAATAATTTCTTAATGTAAATATATTTAAAGAAGTTACATTTATCTAACTGGCAATGTAGGCCTTGGAGTCTTACTTCACTATAATGGACATCCATCATTCCAGCATCCTCCTTCATTGCTCCTTCTTCATCTATGTTGGGAGTAATATTCTTGAAGGCTGAACATCCATTAGGGAATAATTCTGTGTGAATAAAATGCAGTGAAATCGATGCACTATACTGGATGCTTGGGGCTGGTGCACTGGGACGACCCAGAGGGATGGTGTGGGGAGGGAGGAGGGAGGAGGGTTCAGGATGGGGAACACATGTATACCTGTGGCGGATTCAGTTTGATATTTGGCAAAACTAATACAATTATGTAAAGTTTAAAAAATAAAATAAAATTTAAAAAAAATAAAAAAATAAAAGTGTTTTGTAAATGAAAGACTTGCATTCATTAGTTATCCTTAAAATATATACATATTTTTGGTAAGGAACATAGCCATAAGTGTAATTTTCAGTTACAAACACCCCCCACCCCATGCAATTTTAACAATTCTCTCTCTCTACTATACCTCCTACCAGTCTTTTCCCCAAACATTGAGCTCAAGGTACTTACAAGTAAATTTCATGCCCTGACTATGCCTCATCTGCAATACCTACTATAGTATATGTTTTCCTAATGTGATCTAAAAATTGTTATTAACTCTTTGATCCTGTGTATGTTTATTGTCTGTCATCTAAACAAAAAGGGCATGTACTTTTCAGGTAAACATTGATGAGCTTTTGTAATCATCTCTAGTTCCTTGTTTTACTGAATAATTGGAAAGTGGCCTAGGACTTGTAAAGAGAGGCAGGAAATAAAATTGATGCCAGGGATGAAGCATCCTTGGATGGGACACTGGAAGAGCTAGAGTTTTTGGAGTTAGATAGACTCAGTTCTATCATTAACTGTATGATTTTAGATATGTTTATCTCTCTAGGACTGTATCTGTAAAACAGATGGCAACTACTTATAAGAATTCAAAGAAATGTGAAGTGTTAGGACAGTACCTAACATACAACAAGTATTCAATGAATTAGTTTTACCAAAGCTACCAAGAAGTAAACTAGGTTTCTTGAGATAAAATTAAATAATTGCTAGCAGTTGGTATAGTAAGTGACTGCAGTTGGACCGCTGGGAGGTAAGAAGTGAGCCCAAGCTGAGAACAGCTGCTGTAGGATTGTGGACCAAATTGTTACCATCAAACAAGAGTCTGGGGATAGAAGGCCACATGGTTGCCCTACAGATTTTGCACTTAGAAACATGTCCCAACACTCCTGCTGTGGTTGCATTTACCCCTATATAAGTGGGTTGTCACTTTAAAGGAAAATTCAGTCTCCTTATAACTGAATCTGCCAGTCAGTAGAAAATCACTGGTCGCAAAGGGGACAAACAGCTTTTGCCATCTACTGTTCTACAATCTAATAGTGATGCTTAGAAATGATGTTCTCACAACTAAATATTTGGTAAGCTTCCTGGTGTTACAGGCTGGAGAAGGAAGAAGGAAGGTTTAAGAAAGCCAAACATCATACTGAGATTTCTCAGCATTCTGATCATGTATCATGTCTTGGTCTATGGGACACTCATTGAGTAGTAGTGCACTGAGAGAACGTTTTGAAATTTAGAAGGAAATATCCCACTTGATTACCTTTATAAAGTGAAGAGTTAGGCAGTTAAGGATAAGGGCCCAAAACTTGAGTGAACAGATAAAGAAGATAGTCCTTAACAAAGAAAACAGTCAACCTCCTGAGGGCCTCAGGCAGCTACATCCATGACTGGGGGAACAATTCTGTCTACTCTGAGGATAGTTTATTCTAAAAGATTCCCACATCCAAGGTTTCTCGAGAAGCCTGGGATTTAGGAGAGGACAAAATGGGGCCAAAGCATCTTGGGAAAGAGTCTTTTGGTGTGTATCTCAAGTAGAGGGAGGATAAATTATGGTTCCTCTCAGAAACAAACAGGTTAAGAGTTACTGCAATCCATTCTTCTTGCTAAGTGCATTATCTTGATTCCTATGCCTGATGATGCATCTCCAATGAAAGATCATCTCCTGTGTGTGTGTATGTATGTATGTATATATATATATATATACTTCCCTTGTGGCTCAGCTGGTAAAGAATCTGCCTGCAATGCAGGAGACCTGGGTTCAATCCCAACACATACACACACATATTCATATATATATATATATATATATATATATATATATGAATATGTATATATATACCCCCACCAAACTATCCAATGATAAGAGGACTCTTTTTTGTGGGTCTTCAAAATGCTTGGGGAAAACTTTGATTCCCTTTAGTCTTGTTTCAGATGAAACAAGTGACTAAATCTAGGCCAGTGTATATCTGTGTGAGGGCTCTTCTGTAGCCCTATGTAGCATTATGTCACATGGTCTTAAAGGGTCTGCTTTAAATCTTTCTGGTATGTGACCTGGATTCCTGATTCTGTCCTTCTGTTTTCCTGATGTTATCCTAGGGCAAGCAAGATGCAAACTGTCCAACTAGACCACTACCTTGAGCACGAATGGTCCCGTGGACAAAGGGGAGGAGAGTTTGGAGGGTGGGAACGCTACCCTTGCTAAAATAAGACTGCTAGTTAGAAGAGAATTAGGAGATAAGCCTCAAGTGGAGGGCTAAAGGGGAAAGGCTGTAACTGGGAAGGAACTGAGGAAAGGAAAAGCTATGCAGAACTGAAGCTGTCAGATCCGGGTATAGAGACTTGGGAAAGGGACCAACATTACCCTATAAGGCATGACAAGAACAGACTCTATGGGAAAGGAAATTCCTTTTCCTGGGGTGATGGAGGAGCTCTACAGGCCTGAAGCTTTGCTGAATCTCGGATGCTCTGTGGTGGTAGAAGAATGCACACTTGATTCTTGTCTACTCTGGGGGAAAACAGCTGTGCACTGTGTCAGGAAGAGAAGAGGAAGAGGTGCAGGAGTCTAGTCTCCAGAGAATGACACCTAGAACATGTTGAGGTTTGCAGACAAAGTAGAAGTAAGGAAATTTAGATCTGTTTTTTGATTATGTATTTTTGGGAGTGGGAGTAACCAACACCGCATATCACCGCTTAGAGGTAACTTAGAAAAAGGGAAGAAAGTGAGATCCTTGAGATCTCTGGTGCAAAGAGCAAGAGCTCTGGCTGAAAGAAGTTTGTGGGTGGGGGTGAGGCAGGGAGCACTGTACCTCTCTCTCCACTTTCCCTTTCCGTTCAGTGCCTGAAACATGAAAAGCAGGATCTAGAAATGGCCCCTCTCTGGTCTTCTGTGGTCACTTCGGGATGCCTGCAGACCAAGTCTTTGCTCACTCAGGCTACCACCCAATAGGACAAACTATTTTTTTTTTCTTAAAAACTCAAAACAGGAGAACATCTGTCTCCAGTGCGTCAGCTGTAGCATTTCATTCCATCCTGATGAAAAAGAAAGCTTTATGATGACTTCAAGAGAAATGGCATACAAGTTTGTGAAAACTGAAAAATTTTGGCAATTGATATGTCAGATTTTGTCTTAATCATAAAAGGATATTTGATAGAAATCAAAGGGTTCTACAACTGCTCTATTATTTTTGATAAATAAGTTTGTCTTAAGTGTAAATGGAAATTTTTCTTTCAGTCCTGTACTCAAATGTACTTTTATTTACTCTGTGAATATCCAGGTCTTACTTAGGTTATGGATTTCTCAGACTGGAAGACAGGGTAACAGATTGAGTTTAACTTGTGTTTTAACATTAGTGGGTTCATTTCAGTTCAGTTCAGTCACTCAGCCCTGTCTTATACTTTGCGACCCCATGGACTGCAGCACACCTGGCCTCCCTGTCCATAACCAATTCCCGGAGCTTACTTAGACTCATGTCCATCGAGTCAGTGATGCCATCCAACCATCTCATTCTCTGTCGTCCCCTTCTCCTCCCACCCTCAATCTTTCCCAGCATCAGGGTCTTTTCCAATGAGTCAGTTCTTTGCATCAGGTGGCCAAAGTATTGGAGTTTCAGCTTCAGCATCAGTCCTTCCAATGAATATTCAGGACCCATTTCCTTCAGGATGTGCCGGTTGGATCTCCTTGCAGTCCAAGGAACTCTCAAGAGTCTTCTCCATCACCACAGTTCAAAAGCATCAATTCTTTGGCGCTCAGCTTTCTTTATAGTACAACTCTCACATCCATACATGACTATTGGAAAAACCAAAGGTTTGACTAGATGGACCTTTGTTGGCAAAGTTATGTCTCTGCTTTTTAATGTGCTGTCTAGGTTGGTCATAGCATTTCTTCCAAGGAGCCAGTGAGTGTCTTTTAATTTCATGGCTGCAGTCACAATCTGCAGTGATTTTGGAGCCCCCCAAATTAAAGTCTGTCACTGTTTCCATGATTTTCCCATCTATTTACCATTAAGTGGTGGGACCAGATGCCATGATCTTAGTTTTATGAATGTTGAGTTTTAAGCCAACTTCTTCACTCTCCTCTTTCACTTTCATCAAGAGGCTCTTTAGTTCTTCTTTGCTTTCTGCCATAAGGGTGGTGTCATTTGCCTATCTGAGGTTATTGATAATTCTCCCGGCAATCTTGATTCCAGCTTGTGCTTCATCCAGTCCAGCATTTCTCATTATGTACTCTGCATATAAGTTAAATAAGCAGGGTGACAATATACAGCCTTGATGTACTCCTTTTCCTATTTGGAACCAGTCTGTTGCTCCATGTCCAGTTCTAACTGTTGCTTCTTGATCTGCATACAGATTTCTCAGGAGGCAGGTCAGGTGGTCTGGTATTCCCATCTCTTTCAGAATTTTCCACAGTTTATTGTGATCCACACAGTCAAAGGCTTTGTTATAGTCAATAAAGCAGAAATAGATGTTTTTCTGGAACTCTCTTGCTTTTTCAATGATCCAACATATGTTGGCAATTTGATTTCTGGTTCCTCTGCCTTTTCTAAATCCAGCTTGAACATCTGGAAGTTCACGGTTCACATACTATTGAAGCCTGGCTTAGAGAATTTTGAGCATTACTTTACTAGCATGTGAGATGAATGCAATTGTGCGGTAGTTTGAGCATTCTTGGCTTTGCCCTTCTTTGGGATTGAAATGAAAACCGACCTTTTCCAGTCCCATGGCCACTGCTGAGTTTTCCAAATTTGCTGGCATATTGAGTGCAGCACTTTCACAGCATCATCTTTCAGGATTTGAAATAGCTCAACTGGAATTCCATCACTTCCACTAGCTTTGTTCTTAGTGCTGCTTCCTAAGGCCCATTTGACTTTGCATTCCACAATGTCTGGCTCTAGGTGTGTGATCACACCATCGTGGGTATCTGGGTCATGAAGATCTTTTTTGTATAGTTCTTCTGTATATTTTTGCCATGTCTTCTTAATATTTTTTGCTTCTGTTTCATCCATACCATTTCTGCCCTTTTGAGCCCATCTTTGCATGAAATGTTCCCTTGGTGTCTCTGATTTTCTTGAAGACATCTCTAGTCTTTCCCAGTCTATTGTTTTCCTCTATTTCTTTGCACTGATCACTGAGGAAGGCTTTCTTATCTCTCCTCACTGTTCCTTGGAACTCTGCATTCAAATGGGTATATTCCTTTGCTTTTCACTTCTCTTCTCTTCACAACTATTTGTAAGGCCTCCTCAGACAACCATTAGTGGTTTACCTTGTCATAACTATCACACTTTAATCACAAAATTAGCAAAATCAGGTGTTTTGGATCACTAGAATGATTGAGGCTAAGGGAAGGAAACTAAGGATTTTACTAATGCCACCATTTCAGAATAAGATTTTATAGTTTAAGTCAGTAAGAATTTTCCAGGCTTAAAATTCGATTGCACCTATAAATAAATATGTAAACTTATCTTAAATTTAACATTACCTTTTGTTAAAATGAAAAATATCATTTTTTCCTACCCTGAGAAGGGCTCTTTGATTTCTACGAAGGAGAAATTCTAAAATAAAACAAAAAAACCCTTGAAAGTACTGTGAAATAAATATTGAAATGATTAGTTTAAAAGCACTGTTTCACTTATTGAAATATGTCACATTGTTTGGTGTTCAGGCTGTCTGCCTCAAGCCAATGTCCAAAAACTCTCACAGAAATACTTATATATTTTAGTTGCTCTTTTGTCCAATCCTATAGTTATAATTCTTAAAGCCTAAGTACTGAAAATGGAGATAAATAATTCTTGACTTTTGCTTAGTTGTAAGGTCTTTGCACTTGTGAAAAAATTCTGAGGAAATATTTTATTATATTTAACTATTTTCCGTATCTAACACGTATAGGTTTATACGTAGTAGACATAAAACTCATTTCAAATTTCTAATAACTGAAACGATGACATAATATTAACCTGATATATCTGAAAGACACACCTAAAACTTTATTAGGTACTGTGTTTAGGGGTCTCATATTTGTTAGTATATTTGTAACTGCAGGTGTGCAATTTCAATATTTGTTTCTATGGCAATTTCACAGGCATACCAGTGATGTAGGAAAAAAAAAAAAAAAAAAACCTCAAACGAGGCCTGCTTTTGATAATTAATCTACTTCTCCATTTTAAAACCACATATGAACTCAAAAGAAAATACTAGAGGATATCAATTTCCAACATATGATTGTTGAAAAGAAATATAGTCCCAAACAGAAAGTGTTAAATTTAAATACAAGTAAAAATAAATAAATACAAGTAAAATGAATCATTTTAGTCATGCCATTTTCTTTGGGAAAAAATATAGCTAACTGTAGAAATTCTGGAATTAAAAAATAAAACAAGGTAGTTTTCTCGAAGTCAAAACCACAGTAATGTGACTCCCACAAGATGGTTTCATTTTGCAGTAACGTTACTCATGTGACTGCCTTCAAGGAAATACCGGGTTGGCCAAAAAGTTCTTTCAGGCTTTTCCATATGATATTACAAAAAACTCAAATGAAGCTTTTGGCCAACCTAATAATTTGGCAATTATGATAGACAGTGGGAGGTTTCTTTGAAGTGCCCAATGTCAATCAATTTTTTAAAAAACTTTTATTTTCTATGGGAGTAGAGCTGAATAACAATGCTGTGACAGTTTGAGGTGGACAGCAAAGGGCTCGGCCGTACATGTATGTGTATCTATTCTCCTAACTCAACTGTTTACTATTTAAGTAGTTGTTACAGTAGGCACCAATACTAATTTTGGAAAGAGAAGCTTTCAGGCAGATTCCTGAATTACACTGGCCGAATCCCGAGCCCTTTAAGACCATGATTCCATTTGTGGCCCCCTCCCACCCCTGCAACCAGCCCCAGCTCTATTGAGACATAATTGATACTGAACACTGTGTAAGTTTAAGGTGTATGTGTTGATTGGATACATGTATATATTGCAAAATGATCACCACATTAGAGTTCATCACCACACATAATTACCATTTCGGACAGAGTGAAAATATTTAAGATCTACTTTCCTAGCAACTTTCACGTATATGACACAATCTTCTTCACTATAATCACTATATACATTAGATATCCAGAACATATTCATCTTGTAAGTAGAAATGTGTACCCTTTGACCAAAATCACCCTGTTTTTGCCATCCCTCTGGCTACCGCCATTCTACTTTCTGCAGCTACAAGTTTGGCTTTTGAAGAGTCCACATAGCAGTGAGATCATACAGTATTTGTCTTTCTTGAACTTCTTTCACTTAGCATGATATCCTCAAGGTCCAGCTGTGTTGTCACAAATGGTAGGATTCCCTTCTTTCCATTGACTACATGTGCCTTGTCTTCTTCATCCATTCATGTGGCTCCATTTCATGTTTCCATAATACTAATTAGCATCCTTTCATTTCAAGTTGAAGAACTTTTCTCAGCATTTCTTGGAAGACAGGTCTAGTGGTGATGGACTCCCTCAACTTGTGTTTGCCTGGGAAAGTGCTCATCTGTCCATTTCCAGGACAGATGAGCTGGATGGAGTATTCTTGGTTGGCAGTTATTTTTTTCTTTCAGAACTTGAAAAATATCATTCTACCTTCTATTAGTGTTTAAGGTTTCTGCTGATAGCATCCCATAGATCATATAGGCTTTCTTCACTCTTTTTCATTTTTCTTCTTTCTCCTCTGACTCGATAATTTCAAAATATTTAAGATCTACTTTCTGAGTAACTTTCAAGTATATAACACAATTTTGTTCACTACGATCACTATATACATTAGATATCTGGAACATATTCATCTTGTAAACAGAAACGTGTACCCTTTGACCAAAATTTAATTCAGACTATTTCTTCTGCTTGATCCATTCTGTGTTTAATACACTCTATTTCAGTTTTCACTTCATTCATTGTATTCATAAGCACCAGAAAATGTTTGGTTCTTTTTTTGAGATTTCCATCTCTGTTTACTCTTCATTTTGTCTGCATATAATTTTCCTGATTTTACTAAAATTTCTGTTTTATTGTAGCTCATTGAACTTCCTTAGAAAAGCTATTTTGAATTCTTTATTGGCTAAATTGCAGATCTCCATGTCTTTCATAGCACAAAAGTATTGTGATCCTATGGTAGTGTCATAGTTCCTTCATTTTTCATGTTCTGTGAAATTTTGCATTGCTATCTTCACATTTGAAATAGCAGCCACCTTCAACCAATTTTACTGATTTTGGGTGAGAAATACTTTCCATCTGTTCTGCTAGGGATTCTGAGGCTTTCACAGACCTTGTATGGATACACCTGCTCTGTGATTCTGGCTCCCACATATGACAGAATTCATGAGCACATATGTCTTTTCTCCATCATGTAACATATCAGGGCAGGTGCTAACAGCCTCCCATTTCATTTCCTAAGGGTGGTGCTACTTGTGGTCACTCCCTGGCCCACAAACTCTGGCTGGCTTTCTGCACATGCTCAGTATCCATCTGCCAGAGCTGGCTCTCACTGCCTTCAGCAGCAAGCACATAGATCCACCTACAGGATGCAGGAGAGTGTGGTTGAGGCACATGGAGCACAGGGGGTGCCCGCTAAATGTCTCTAGGGATGTGTTGGCAGGCTCTTTCATGGAGTCCATGATGTGGTTAGTAGGGTCTGCTTGCATGTAATGCCCTCTCAGAATGCTATGTGCTGCTCCCTCAGCCTCTTCCTGCCTCTGTCATTCAGCTCACAACTCACTACTCTGGATAGAGCAAGAGAGAAATGGGCCTCTTTGGGAGCATCCTGTGCTGCTGGGAAACACAGTACCTCATCATACACTCTCACTTTTCCCTGCAGTAGAAATCAAGGGTGAGAAAGTCTCTCTTGGCACTGAGCTGTGCCACCCTGTGGAAAAGGTGACATGAATAAATCAAACTATTCCTCTTACCCTCTTCAGTGCATTCAAACTTGTATAATTGTTGCTCCAATAGCATGCTGGAACTTCTCCACTGGACTTCTGGACTTCCCCCAAGGCTTTCTTGTCTGTGGGTGATTATCCAAAACAAGTGCTCCCCAGGGGATCCTAGACTGCAGTTGACAGGGGCTGGAGCCAGCTCATAGGCCACTGCAAGGTCCACAGACAGAACACAGGTCTGTCTGCCCATTACCTGATACATGGGTGGGTAAAATTCCTCCCAGGTCCCTTGGTATGTGGGGCTGGATCCCACAGCTCCCACAAAGGCACTTCATCCATGTATGGATGCCAAATTGTTCTTGAGATGGGTATACAAACAAACGACATATTATAGGGCCATCTAGCTGATGTGTGAACTCCCTTTTTTGTCTTTTTAGCATTTTAAAAAATCTATTTCTTTCTTTCTTTGCCTGCACTGGGTCTTAGTTCTAGCAGGTGAGACCTTTAGTTGCGGCATGCAGGATCTGATTCCCTGACCAGGGATAGAACATGAGCTGGGAGTACAGGGAAGTCCTCTCAACTCCCTGTTAATACCAAGATACTGTTATACGAAAATGACTATAGAGATATAATTCCTGGACAGTTGTTGCTAAAGTTGGGGCAGACAGGGGAAAATAAGTGATGTATGTTATCCAGAGCTTCCCATAAGCCCTGAGAAGAATTTAATCTGTGGCAGTCTTCCAGGGAGACAGTCTTGGAAAACAAACATTGAGCATCACGCCTGGCCCTGTACTATTTAACTTATTCTTGTACTCTTAATGAAAGCAGAAGGCAAATGAACAATCCAGTTTTCTTTTAGAACAACTTCTGTTCATCAGTGAGTGAGATGAAAGGTGAGCTTATTTTTCAGAGCTCAATCATATCCCATTCAGAGCTGCAAGCTACAAAGATACAACTCCTTGGGCGAACTGAAGTTCTCCCCATCCCTAAGAATAGAAATATCTCACTTTTTTGATGAACAAACTCTGCAACCAAAGCTGCTATGTGGACATAACACATTGCTGCCTGAAAAAGGAGACAAGGAAGGAACCGTGAGATTGTGCTCCAGGGGTTTGGGAGGGCTTGTGTTTCGAACAAAGTCATAAGTAGTCACCTCTGAAAAATCTCCATGTTTTATATGAATCTTGGCCATGCTATCAAGCCAGGTTTTTCTGAGATCTGAGATACTTTTGTAGGACTTGGCTAAGCTATACTGGAGATCAATTAGCATTTCGGGGTCCTTCACATGCTCCTTCATTTGAGCTGTGGCCGTAAGAACAGTATGGATTCTGTTGGTCAAGTCTTTGACTTCTGAGAGAAAAGCAGTTGCTCAATATCAAAATAAACAAAAAAGACATATTTATCAATATTATTGGTGTGCTCTAAGCCTAAGCAGCCCATCTTGGACATAACATAGAACTTTTAGCCCTTGTCAGAGATCTCGGCATTTGGTTCTTGGTTCTTGGCATGTGGGCATGCCTAAAGAGTTTTACATTAATTCTTTAAAACAATAGTCTATCTCAGGCTTCAAAGGCAGTGAGTTTGATGGCAGTATATTCCTAACACATAAAAGCACAAATTCTGGAGCCAGACTACATGGCTTGAGACCCCACCTCCTCTGCTGTCAATTCGATTGCCATGAAGGTAATCCATATTCACCTTTATTGTTTAATTTTAGTTACAATAGTAACGAAAAATTGATATCATACTATGCGCCAAGCAGTGGCCTGGGCACTTTACATGTTTTAAACTTTATAACAACAGTATGAATTAAGTACTATTATAATTCATTTTCCCAATGGAAAACCAATGAACACAGCAGTTATGTCGTTTGGCCAAAGTTGTGAAGTTGGTAGGTGGTATAGATAGGACTGACACTCAGGCAGTTGGGCTACAGAGCTCATGACCTTAGTCACTCTTCCATCTCCCAACTGCCATATGCTTTAATGTGAAAACCATACTCTAGACATTTCCAATTATGCAAATAAGAGTTTATGAATCACAGAACACTCTGAAGAGTTTAAAGAGATCATTACTTTCTCTTAAAGCATTGCTTTTGTCCTCAAAAGCACAAATTTAGAGTTTCTACTTTATCAGTCCTATGGCTTCCTATTCACTCCACCAGAGTAATGACAATTATATGTAGGGTTCTGAGAAGAGGAGTAGGGACAGGTACAGGCCTTAGGGATCTTTTCAAAGTGAATACCACCAAGGGTGGAGAAAATTATATTCAAAAGTGTCTTCTTTAAAGATGACTTTTAAAAATGATTATCCATATGTGTGTGTGCGTGTGCGTGTGTGTGTGTGTGTACATTAGTATGGATTCTTCTTCTCTTCTTATACATTAGTACAGATTTCATTTACTGGGAGAAAGCTATACCTTTGTTGTAATAGAGTTTATTGGTAATGATTGCCCTACCAGAATAAAACTATCATCTCACAAATGAGTCATGAAAAAGATTTCCTATCAAGGAGGTCTAAAACAGACCCCATTTACCTTGAAAAAGTTGGTAGTCTAACTTTTATATAACATAGAATTAAGGATGGTAAAAAACTAGGAAAATAAACCCTTAGGGTATGAGTAAAAGATGCTAAATGACATAAGCTATTTCTGTGCTCTTGGGATTAGTTGGAACATATACTGATTTCTTAGGGAACCAGTAGAACTGGCTGAAAAGCAAACTATCCCAGCCCGAGAATGGCTGGTACTATTCAGTGCTGTTTTTGTGTTTTTGTTGTTGTTGTTGTTGTTTCAGTCTAAGCAACATTCCTATGGGGATATGTTTTGGTACGAAGATTCAACACGTCCCAAACATCAAGTATGCTGTGACTGTGAACTTTTTTTTTTTTTTTTTTCAGATTTTACACAAATTGTCAAATTATGCTGGAAGATGACCTTTCCCAAGAATGGGGATGATTCCTCTGGGAGGAAACGTTCTCTATTGGCAAGGGAATCTTCTTCCCTTGTACACGTACATCACTGAAGAACAGAACCTACTCTCCATGCAACAAAACAACACATGAACTTTTACAACGTTTTAGGTTTTAAGTATATAGGTAGGAAAGACTGACGGTGTTCAGGGTCGTGGGTTTGGCCTCAGCCAACTGTTGCCTAAGAACGACAGCCTTGGACGTGGGTTTGCCAATAAGTGTCTCCGGCAGGCCCCAGTTAACAGATGATTCTTTAAGCTCAGAAAATTATCAAGTAATGAATCCCTTCTGTGCCATCCCTCATCTGCTGGCAAATTATCAGGCAGCTGTTAGCTACTCTAGTAAGTGAAGTTTTGTGAAATTTCCAACTCAGTGCTTAACTAGCCAATCTTATAAATGGTAACAACGGTTTAGGAAAACAAAACAAAACAAAACATTTCTTTTCTAAGTAAGTTTAAATATCAAGCCCAGAGAAAATTCAAATTATATCATAATTATGTATACATAGTATAGTCATTCATTCACTCATTCAACTAATACTAAATATTTACTGTGTACCTGGCAGTCTTCTAGGTGCAAGAGGTACAGGGATGAACTAGACAAAACCTTGACCTCTGAAGCTCACATTCTGTACACTTGATACTAGATAAAAGTTGTGAATCCAATGCACAGCTTAACTTGAGGAGTGAAACGCCCCTGACAGTGAACATGGTTCCAATTTTTCACTTACAGTGAGAACATACCTTCCTAGGTCTGTCACTGTTTGCAAAGTGATTGATAATGAATAAACTCCTGAAATCTTGATCCTCCACTTAGTGCTACATCCACTGTCAACTGGCTTACAGCAATTATTATCTGTGGAAAGAAGAAATGTCTTCTTTTTCAACGTCATTTTTCAAATGTCATTTTTTCAAATGTCTTTAGAATACATGCTGCTTGTCGTCTTCAATGTACAAACCCATAAGCACTCATACAAAATGCTTCTTTTAAAGATTTTACAGAGTTCCATCAAAATCTAGTTTCTTCCTACCTGAGTGGTTTAAATTCTTCTGTTGAAACACAACTTTAGGGGCTTGCCTGGGGGCTCAGTGGTAAAGAATATGCCTGCCAATGCAGGAGATATGGGTTCAATCCCTGGTCTGGGAAGATCGCACATGATGCGAATCAAGTAAATCTGTGTCACAACTATTGAGCCTGCACTCTAAAGCCCGTGAGCTACAACCACGGAGCCCGCATGCCGTGGCTACTGAAGCCTGAGCATCCTAGAGCCCATGCTCTGCAACAAGAGAAGCCAATGCAGTGAAAAGCTGGCACAACAATGAAGAATAGCCCCTGCTTGCCACAACTGGAGAAAGCCTGCATAGCAATGAAGAACCCAGCACGGGCAAAAACAATGAAAAACAATTGTCAAAAGGTAACGACATAGCAAACAAAGCAACTGACAAAGAATTAATCTCAAAAATATACAAGCGGCTCATGCAGCTCAATTCCAGAAAAACAAACTACCCAATCAAAAAATGGGCCGAAGAACGAAACAAACATTTCTCCAAAAAGACATACAGATGGCTAACAAACACACGAAAAGATGCTCAACATCACTCAGTATCAGAGAAATGCAAATCAAAATCACAATGAGGTACCATCTCATGCCAGTCAGAATGGCTGCTATCAAAAGTCTACAAACAATAAACTCTGGAGAGGGTGCGGAGAAAAGGGAACCTTCTTACAGTGTTGGTGGGAATGCAAACGAGTACAGCCACATGGAGAACAGTGTGGAGATTCCTTAAAAGACTGGAAATAGAACTGCCATATGACCCAGCAATCCCACTGCTGGGCATACACACCGAAGAAACCAGAATTGAAAGAGACATGTGTCCCCCAATGTTCATCGCAGCACTGTTTACAATAGCTAGGACATGGAAGCAATCTAGATGCCCATCGGTAGACAAATGGATAAGAAAGCCATGGTATGTATACACAATGGAATATTACTCAGGCATTAAAAAGAGTGCATTTGAATCAGGTCTACCGAGGTGGATGAACCTGGAGCCTATTATACAGAGTGAAATAAGTCAGAAAGAAAAACACCAATACATTATACTAACGCATATATATGGAATTTAGAAAGATGGTAATGATGACCCTATATGCAAGACAGCAAAAGAGACACAGATGTAAAGAACAGTCTTTTGGACTCTGTGGGAGAAGGCGAGGGTGGGATTCTTTGAGAGAACAGCATTGAAACCTGTATATTATCATATGTGAAACAGATCGCCAGTCCATGTTCGATGCATGAGACAGGGTGTTCAGGGCTGGTGCCCTGGGATGACCCAGAGGGATGGGATGGGGATGGAGGTGGGAGGGGATTCAAGATGGGGGAACACTCGTACACTTATGGCTGATTCATGTCATGTATGGCAAAAACCACTACAATATTGTAAAGTAATTAGCCTCCAATTAAAATAAAGCAATTAAATTTTAAAGAGCTAACAACAAAGTCATATCATAAAAAAAAAGAAAAGCAACTATAGTAAAGTTGCAGGATACAAAATTAATAGACAGAAATCCCTTGTATTCCTATACACTAACAATGAAAAATCAGAAAGAGAATTTAAGGAGCAACTCCAATCACTACTTCAACAAAAAGAATAATAATGAAGAAAACTCTAAGACACTGATGAAAAAATCAAAACACAAATAGATGGAGAGATATACCATGTTCTTGGATCACAAGAATCAATATTATGGAAATGACCATATTACCAAAGGCAATCTACAGATTCAATGCAATCCCTATCAAATTACCAATGGCAGTTTTCACAGAACTAGAACAAACAATTTTACAATATGTATGGAAATACAACAGACCCCAAATAGCCAAAGCAATCTTGAAAAATAAAAACGGAGCTAGAGGAATCAACCTTGCTGACTTCAGACTATACTACAAAGCTACAGTAATCAAGACAGTATGGTATTGGCACAAAACCAGAATTAAAGACCAATGGAGGTTTCTAATTTCAAATTTTATTGGGACTTTTCTTGGTTTGATGTGAAAAACTTTTGAAACACACAGCACATCTAGATCTGAAACCATTTTCATAATTAGTGAACAGACACAATGGTGGTCAGGTATTTACCTTCAATACATTTGCTAGCAGGTAGTTTTAGCAAAGTTGGGAATAAAGGACATTTCTTTGATGGTTTCTCATTTCTTTTCACTAGCCTATCTCAGTGTGTGGACTTCCAACTCCAGTACCTCAGCCCCTTTCTTTGTTTCTGACTAGGGCCTATCTAAAGAGTTTAGACAGTAGTATATGTTACAGCATATACACTACATAATGATAACAGTATAATGCCATGTAATGGTGCTTTTAGGCTTCACCGTTGGCTCAGCAGTAAAGAATCTGCCTGCAATGCAGGAGATGTGAGTTTGATCCCTGGGTTGAGAAAAAACCCTGGAGGAAGGCATGGCAACTCCTTTGGCTAGAGAATCCCATGGAGACAGGAGCTTGGCGTTGTACAGTCCATAGGGTCTCAAAGAGCCCAGTCACGACTGAAGCAACTGAGCATGTATGCATGGTGCTTTCTAATCTCTTAGGATCCTTTTAATGAATGCTTACATGATTCAGGCTTAAGTGTTCGTGGCCAGAAGCTTTACCCCTGATCGGAGAAGCAACATACTATAGGAGTTGTGTGCAAGCTCTTGAGTCCAAGTGCCCTAGATGCAAACTTTGACTTTATCAATTATTCACTGAATGGCCTTGAGAAAGTGAATTAACCCTCCGGTGTCTCACTTTCCTTAAAGGCAATATAGGGATAATAACAATACCTACGTTATAGAGCTGTTATGAGGATTAAAAAGATCATACTCACAATATTACTACTTAACCGGGTTATTGAGCACTTAGACATGTTTCTAAGTCTAATGAATTGATTAATTCATTTTATCTGAATATTGCATGTGAGAGAAATGGATGTTTTACCCCAGAAGGATGGACCCTAATGGGGAAGTTCAAAAAAATCAGCACACTCATTGCAGAAATGCTTTGGAGGAAGGTGGTATTCAAGTGACATCTCTATGAAAGCACATATCAGATACTCTCACATATAATGTTAGACCTAGTATCCAAAAATAATTAGATCAAAGATTTTTACAGAAAGCATATACTTCTATCAGATTTTCACATCACTGATGACGTTTCTAAAAAGCTACTGATGGCCGTTTCCTCATTTATAACCCAGTCTCCAATAAACAACTGCAATGGGACTGACCATGGCAGTAAGGATAAAAATATGACCAAGCATTTCTCATATTACAGCTGAGGGCAACTGAGCCAAGAACTCCCAACTGTGTTTTAGTTCAGATCTGTTTCATCACACAGGCAAAAATTATGGAGATGTTGAATAACAACTGCCACATACTAAGTGTCTATTGTGAGCTAGGCATTTTGTGCCTGGCACTACATACACTTTATTTTTAACCCTCATGACAAACCCTGCAAGCTGAAACATACTTGGCCTCATTTTACAGATGAAGCAAATAGTTAAGCAGGACTGAGTAAAATCCCCAGGGTCACATATTAGTAAGTAGCTAAGCTATGATTTAAGTCCAGGTAGGTCTGATTCCAAAGTCCATGTTTTCCACTAAACCTTGAGACTTCACTCATTATTTTTAACTAACTGGGAATGCTGGAGATGAAAAACACAAGTACTTCATTTGCTACTTAATCATCTTGTTTAATCCTCTCCAAAACCATACGAAGTGGGTAGGGATATTTACCAGTATTTTACTTATGAAGCATCTGAAATACTAAGAGACTAAAGAAGTCCTCACTAAGGTCACACAGTGTGTGATACTTGTGGAATCTGGAATCGATGCTCTTAACACCTATGTTCTCAAGCAGTGTTTTCCAGTAGAAATAGGATATGAGCCACATGTGTAATATTGAATTGTCTAGCAGCCACATTAAAAAGTAAAACGACACAAGGGAATTTTGATTCATTTTACTTAAACCAGTATATCCAAAATATCATTTCAACATATAGTCAATATAAAGCAATCGAGATATTTTACTTCTTTGTACGTAGTCTTCAAAAGTCAATATGTCCTGAATTCAGACTAGCTAAACTTCAAGTGCCAGATGGCCACCTGTGGCTAATAGCTTTGTATTAGACTGGGGAGCTCTAGATCTTAATGTAGAGAGGCGAAAGATTGAACAGAAGAAAGAGAAGCTTCGGTTTTCACTGACCTGCAGATGTGTCCTTAAAAAGTTTTCCTTTTGCTGTGCTCAAAATTGTTTCTCATCAGAAGATACAAAAGTGCAGAGGCTTCATTCCTGGTTGAGCCAATCTGTGACAGCACTTTAAAACCTCATAGCAAAATGCAGCACACATGTTTACCCTTCCTTTGAAAAAGGCCGAGGGAAACTAAACAATAGGAAAAACATGAAGAATTATCTGAAAAACCATGAAACAGAAACCAATCAACTATCAAGTGCCTACAGTATTCTCCCTAAAACTAAGCTGGGTGTGTTGAGGATACACAATCAACATAAGATTCGGGCACCCCTCTGGAGAACCCAAGCTAGATTAAAAACATAAAGACCAGCATGTATTAATGAACGACTGAAATGATGACTCATTTCATGAGGATGGTCTCAATTTGGGCCATAAAAATGGGAAGGCCAATCTGCATTACTTACTCTTTTGCTTTATATTTAAACAGTTCCTTATATTATAAACTTCCCAATGCTGTGAAAATTATATCTATTCAGCAAATAAAGTTGATCTTTTAACAAAATGGAGCATAGATGAAGTGTAGACACACAAACATAAACACGTGCATCCTCTAGTCATAAACAGTGCTGAGTAAAATACAGTTTGGCATAGAAAAAGTACACAAGTGACTATCTAATCCTCTAAACAGGCAAGGGACTGATACTTTTGGAGTGTATTGAGTTTGCTTTGTGGAATATGAGCTGTACATAGAACATAGGCTTATTGCAAACTTCCATGCTTACATGTCTCGGCAAGTGAGTACTAAGCTGCCCCAGGGTACACAATGGATTTTTTCAGGGAATGTGAAGCTAGATTATTTTAAAATCATTCTCAGGAATATTGGATTTAAACCCATATTATAGGAATCAATGTAAGGCTATGGCCTAATTTCAATATTATTTCTCAGAATTATTGAATTTAAGCCCATATTATAGGAATCTATCTTCTTTTTATCACCTTAACACTAAGTACAATGCTTCTTACTGTTTATGCGTCTTTATTTTTTTGGGCTCCAAAATCACTGCAGATGGTGACTGCAGCCAGGAAATTAAAAGACACTTACTCCTTGGAAGAAAAGTTATGACCAACCTAGATAGCATGTTGAAAAGCAGAGACATTACTTTGCCAACAAAGGTCTATCTACTCAAGGCTATGGTTTTTCCAGTGGTCATGTATGAATGTGAGAGTTGGACTGTGAAGAAAGCTGAGCACTGAAGAATTGATGCTTTTGAGCTGTGGTGTTAGAGAAGACTCTTGAGAGCCCTTGGGCTGCAAGGAGATTCAACCAGTCCATTCTAAAGGAGATCAGCCCTGGGTGTTCTTTGGAAGGAATGATGCTAAAGCTGAAACTCCAGTACTTTGGCCACCTCATATGAAGAGTTGAGTCATTGAAAAAGACTCTGATGCTGGGAGGGATTGGGGGCAGGAGGAAGAGGGGAACAGAGGATGAGATAGCTGGATGGCATCACCGACTCGATGGACGTGAGTTTGAGTGATCTCCGACAGATGGTGATGGACAGGGAGGCCTGGTGTGCTGCAATTCATGGGGTTGCAAAGAGTCGAACATGACTGAGCGACTGAAATGAACTGAACTGAACTGAATAAATGTTTTCTAGCTGGCTAGAAAAAAAGCTCATCAATGGTTTCATCAGATTAAATAAATCTTGTTGGGCAAGATACTCCTGTATGAAAATACAGGAGGGGAAGGCACAGCGGTAGAGTAGTTAATCTGCTATAGGAAGCCTTCTATCTATCAGTTGTCTGAGTGGGCAATGATCAAAATTACCTTGTAATGCGAATTCCAATGGACTCCCTTTCCACCTTATCTTGTTAGGCCACTCTGCATTGCATAATAATGCTGATACTCTCTTCTCCTTTGGCTTCTGTGATAGCCTTCTTTCTTGCCTTTCTTCCTATATCTGTGACTGCTCCCTTTCATCTCCTCCATAGATTCCTCTTCCAACCCCTTCTATGTTGCTTTTCTCCAACATACTGCTCTTAACTTTTTGTTGTTGTTTTTGCTCTTCCAGCGGAACTTAAACCACTCCCAGGGCTCCAACTGCCACTGGTATGCTGATGATCTCCCTAACTCACTGTTTCAGCTAAACTGAACTTTCAGTTCCCAGAATTTCAAGCTCTATCCCTTCTCCCTAGAATGTTTTTCCTTGAGCTTTTCAAACGGCTGGCCCCTTTTCATATTTCAGGTCTCATTTTAGAAGTGACAAACCCAGATTCCAACTATATGACATTCTGGAAAAGGCAAGACTGGGGCGGCAGTAAAAAGACTGTAGATTTCCAGGTGGTGGTGGGGAGGGGAGTGGAGAGTTGATGGAGATTTTTAGGGCAGTTAAAATACTTTGTTTGATACTAAGCAGGGTACATGCCACTTGTCCAAACCCATGGGATGTGCCCCAAGAATGAGCCTTAATGTGCACTGTGCACCTTGTTGTTTAGCTGCTAAGTCGTGTCTGACTCTTTTGCAACCACATGGGCTTTAGCCTGCCAGGCTCCTTTGTCCATGGGCTTTCCCAGGCAAGAATACTGGAGTCGGTAGCCATTTCCTTCTCCAGGGGATCTTCCAAGCCCAGGGACTGAACCTGCATCTCCTGCATTGGCAGGCAAGGTGTTTTTACCACAGAGCCACCAGGGAAGCCCACGTGCAAGATTATTATGTGTCAATGTAAGTTCATCAGTTGTAATGAACGCAGCACTCTGCTGGCAGATGTTGATAATGGGAGAGACTGTATGTATCTATGTGGGGGTGGGAAAATATAGGAAATTTCTGTATTTCCCATTGGATTTTGTTGTGAATTTAAAACTGGTTTCAAAACATAAAGTCTTAATTTAAAAAGTGAAAATATAAAAATAAGTGACAAACCCATCAAAAGTAGCTCCCACAAATCATTATCTTCTATCTCACCACCTTGTTTCCTTCCATGAACTTGTTCCAATTTCTATTTTATTTACTTATTTACTTTCTATCCTGCTCTCACCCACTGAAAGCTTCATGAGAGCAGAGATTATGCTTCCGTACTACATTTAAGGGGATTTTCTCCTCCCTGCAACAATTTTCTTAATAAAAATCTAATTATGTTGCTTTCATGCTCCCTGACACCTAAAACATGAAATCCAACTCCTAGACAGGAGGACACAACCATCTGGTCCCCACTGACCTCTTCAAGTCTATCTCAGTTGCTGAGTCCAAACTAAATCCTAACTTGAGTGCTGCAGAGAAATGTTGCTCAATTAGTGTTTCCTGTCCTTCCATTTACCCTCAGATCTCTGTAGGCTTCCTTTATCCTAATGGTATTTCTGATGCTCATCAATGTGTGCTTTCCCCTACTGGACAATAAGTCTTCACACTGTATCCTTGACATAAAGTCTGACACCAGGAATTGCCCATCCAGTCACTGTTTGTTAAATGAGTTATTTCTGAATCACTTTCTCTTAGTTTCTTGTCATATGTTTCCACTGAATTCAGTTTTTCATTTATTTCTTTATTCACAAAATTGCATTAAAGAATGGCAATTTAAAAATAAACCTTCAAAATCAACTACTTTCTCTGTCAATTTACGACAATAAGCTGCCATACAAATAATGACAAAAAAGTTGCCCAGCTAGCCTATTCCACAAATCAGTTAACTGCATTTCTCTTGCTGGAGTCATACATATCACGGTGGAGGCCTAGACTGTGCCTTTCCATAATTTTAACTTCATCTTGGTTTCTGATGCTTTTAATTCTTTTTAAAAATCTATCAAAAATAGAGCAGAAATAAATTTTTGCTATCTGTTTGAGTCATAGTTTTTCCTAAAAGCCTAGTCTGAAGTTTTAGTTTACATGAGGTAAATGACCTGAACATTTGGAGTCCCCAGATACAATTAGCCCTGAAAGGAAGGATTCATTCATCTGAACACGTATTGAGTACCTACCACTTGCAAGAGATCACACAAGGCCCTGGGACTTTATAAGTGGTCTCTGCTTTCAAAGTGCTTATACATGAGCTCACTCACACCTTACATATCTTCAGCATGATAATACTTTAAGTACTTTAAAAAGAAGCCAAAGAGAAGAAAGATTGGCAATTGGTAATTTTAAAATGATACTCCTCAAAGCAGCCTACTGGAAAAAACAAACAAACAAACAAAAGAGTATAACAAGATGAAATTAAAAGCACGTGCTGATTTTAGGGAATTAGTGGTCAGGCCCTCTTTCTGTATTTTGCTGTTCTGTATTGTCTACGAAGGCAGGATTTACTGGCTTCATCATCTGAGGTTTGGAGATCCTATTCCCCTGATCTTTCTTACCATGAAGAAAGGCCACTTGGAGCCACAAAGATTTGTTCCATACCTTAATAATGAATGCTCACAGTGAGGCAAAGACATGTTTCAGTGACACTTCAGACTGCCCATTTTTAAGAAAAGCAAGCAGAGACATAACTTTGCCAACAAAGGTGCATCTAGTCAAGGCTATGGTTTTTCTAGTGGTCATGAATGGATGTGAGAGTTGGACTGTGAAGAAAGCTGAGTGCTGAAGAATTGATGCTTTTGAACTGTGGTGTTGGAGAAGACTCTTGAGAGTCCCTTGGACTGCAAGGAGATCCAACCAGTCCATTCTAAAGGAGATCAGCCCTGGGTGTTCTTTGGAAGGACTGATGCTGAAGCTGAAACTCCAATACTTGGGCCACCTCATGCGAAGAGTTGAGTCATTGGAAAAGACTCTGATGCTGGGAGGGATTGGGGGCAAGAGGAGAAGGGGATGACAGAGGATGAGATAGCTGGATGGCATCACCGCCTCGATGGACATGAGTTTGGGTGAACTGCGGGAGTTGGTGATGGACAGGGAGGCCTGGTGTGCTGAAATTCATGGTGTGGCAAAGAGTCGGACATGACTGAGTGACTGAACTGAACTGTAGATGAATATCAAATAGTTTTTTCACTAATGCGTTGTGGCCACCATTATTTAAAAGTTGACTCTACGAAACATAAAAAAAATGTTTTTTGCATAAATAGTTTATGCTGGTCCCCCTAAAATGAGAGAACAGACTTTACCAACACCTGTTCATCAAACCACTGCTTGAAAAATAACAATAAGACGCTTAACATAATCTAAAAACATTTGTGCCATCTTTCAATTTGGAAATCACAAAATACTATATAAACTACATCCATACTTAATTTTACATAGAAGAAAAAAATTCTCTTTTCAGTATAGCACAGCAAATACAGAACTAGAATGGGAAGTACATTTTCTATTGACCTAATCATATTGCTTCTCAATTAAGAAATCAGTAAATTAAAAATGGATACAAGATAACTACTTTTTGTATTTCTCTGACAGAAACAAAGTAATGTAAGAATTAAGGAAAACATTAATTCTGTTTTAAAAGTCTATTATCTAATTTGCTTTTAAATGTATGTTTAGTACATGTTTAGCCACTGGTGACAAATTAAACCCTCTATGAGTAGAGAAAATAACAGGTATCACAATTGAAAAACTACACAAACTGCTTGAAGGTTCCTTAGATACTAATCAGAAATAGGCTGCAGAATCTTTTTATGAAGTATTAAATTTGTTTGGATTAATGTGCAACCCAAATTCATTTTTTATTATGCCAGTAAATAAGACATTTGATTTCAAAGTTTGCACTGTATTCCTTCCTCCTATTCAGATACTCCTTCTTTATTTAACATACCTCTCTTGGTAGATAACAGGTACTATCCTAAGCGCTTTACAAATATTAACTCACTTTTTTATTGTGGGACTGGAGGAGGAAAGGGGGACTGCAGATGGGCACCAAAGATCTTTTGGAGATGATGGAATGACTGGATTGTAATGATTGCACAGCTTTGTAAACTTACTAAAATAGAGCTATAAAAGAAGCTAGGATTTGTAGAGAAATATCCATTGGTTTGTGACCCTTTCTGTTTAGAAAAATGCATTGTTAATGTCTCCAGCCTTGCTCTCCTACACCTTAAAAAACAAATTAGCAGGTTACAACTTGGCCATAAGTAAAAACAAACACCAAAATAGAAGATGATTATTTTGAGGCGCTATCCTGCCATCTTCTTTGTCTGCTGGCTTCCCAATTAAAGTACTTTCCTTGCCTCAACATATCATTTTTCAGATTCTTTGACCTGTCTTGTGGCAAGTAGAGTGAGCTTGGACTCGATTATCAAGCAGACCCAAAACGTGCTGGCTACCAATGGACTCTTCCCACAGTGCTTCTTCATCCCATATGGACTCCTACAAGGGCAAGAGCATCAGGACATCCTCTGAACTTGATCTGGTCAGCTTCAAAACAACCAAAGAAATCTTCCCCTAGCCATGTGTATGAAGAATCTCAAGCTCACTATCATCATCATCATCATCATCATCATATCAGTCGAATAGCCATTACATTTTAAGAAATGATAGTTCGAGTGGAGAACAAGATGGCGGAGGAGTAGGTGGATGAGGAGTATATCTCCCTCCATGGATACATCAGGAATACACCTTCAGACACAGAAGTGCATGCAGAACACCAGCTGAGAGTCGACAGGAGTACCTGACCAGCAGAAAAGAATATATAGAACCACGCAAAAACTCATAGGACGAAGGAACTAAGGGGAGAAACAGGAGTGTTACTAAGACTGGACATGCCCTTGGTAGGTGGGGGGAACTGAAGCAGGGGTTTGATCCCCACATCGGGGCAATTGTCTGTGTCAGAGGAGAAACATTTCAGGCTGAGGGTGAAACAGCTGATCTATGGCAGCCTAAAAGGAGTGAGAATCAGACAGTCCTTGCTGCAGCCATACGTACCCCGGACAGGGACGCAGTCCCCTAGAAGGACTCAGTAGCTGGGAGCTGGAGCGTAGGGATTGTGGAGCAATCTCAGGGTGAGGGCTGCTATTGACTGCAGAGATGGACTGAGGGGATGGGAGCGAGGAGATTGTGGTGGGAAATGCCTGTGGAGCAAAGCCAGGCAGCCATGGAGGCAAGGTGATAGTGCTGAGTCATGCATAGGGGGTGGAGCCATCACATAGCCTCTCTCCCTACAGGCCTGGATCGGCTGCTGAACAATAGACAGCCTGGCTCATCAGGTGCCTGATGCACAGAACTACAGAGTAGGACCCCACCCAGGGTGCCCCTTTAAGTGCCTGACATACCAATCTATAGAATAAGACCCCAGCCAGGGGGGCCCTCTATGTGCCTGATGCGTGGAACAACAGAGAAGGACCCCAGGCAAGGGGGCCCTTTAAGTGCCTGAATGGGCAGAGCTATGGAGAAAGAAGAGCCAAAGAGGCCTTCTGATCACCAGGTACCAGAGGCTTGAAAAAAAAAAAGACTCTGATAGGGCCATAATTCATGTGGCTGAGACAGTCCATGTCCTTGCACCCTTGGTGCCATCAGGGTCCCCACAACCCAAGTAGCTGCATTTCCTTCACACTCAACCCTCACTGGGGCAGATCTACCACAAGCAAAAAAAAAAAAAAATCTTGTGTCTATGCATGCGGGGTCACTTCAGTTGTTTCCTGCTCTTTGCGACCCTGTGGGCTGTGGCCTGCCAGGTTTCCCTGTCGGGGGGTTCTCCAGACAAGAATATTGGAGTGTACTGGCCAATACTGGTTGCCATATGCTTCTAGAGCACTATATTTCCTGCTGCCCTAGCCACCAACTCCCCTGAGTACCTGGTGCTGCCAGAACCCCTGCAACCCAAGCAGCTGCACTACCTCCACAACTGGCCCTTACTGGGGCAGAACCCAAATCCTCCAGGGCAGCCTCAGGAGCAAGCCTCAGGAGCAAACCCCAGTGGATGACCCACAGGCAGAGGTGGAAATAAAATCACAATTGAAACCCAGGGCTGAGCCAAAACCTTCCCACCAGCTGTACAAGCTGCAGACTAAATCCACACAATCAACTTGGTAGACTCTGTGTCTACAGAATATATAAAAGGAAAATGAGAGCTCCCACAAAAAAAAAAAAAAAAAAAAAAAAAGCACTAGTTCTGATAGCTGTGTACGCTGGAGGCAAGAACACACAGGAGTAGGACCAGATTAGAATCTGAGCTACCTCCACAGCAGGTCCAGAGACCAGCACGGTGTTGGGGGGCACCCTAGGGAGGTGAGGTGGACTGTGACTCCCAGCAAGGAAAAGGACTCTGACAGCAGTTGCTCAAGAGAAACATTTATTATTCTTATGTTTTGACTTGTTCTGGAGTTTCTTTTGGATTTTTTTCTTTTCTTTTCCTTTTTTATTCCTTTGCACCACCCCCCCCCCCCCCGTTGTAGTTGTCGATTTTATTGGCACTATGAAATCTAATTAAACTTTTGAGGTTTTTTTTTCAATAACACTTTTTGTTGTTATAAACCTTTGCTTCTATGTTGGCCATTTGCAGTCCTGTGAAGTTTTCCTTTTTTTTCTTTTCTTTTTTCCTTTCCTCTTCATTTTCTCTTCTTTTCTCTTTAATTTCAATTTTTAAACCTATTATTGTTTTTCCTAAAATTATTCCTTTATTTGCTTTTCCTAAAGTTCTTCTCCCTTTGCAGTTAATCTTTAACATATATAAGTCTTCTTTATCTACTTTTATTTAATTTTGCATATCTAGTGTTTCTTTCCTTTCCTCTCAACATATGTGTTAGTTTTGTTTTCATTGGTTATACCCACTTGGAACCTTGCTTTAGTTTTGTTTTGCAATTTTTGCTTTAGTTATTTTTTTCTTTATTCTTAATTTTTAAAGCTATTTATTTATTTTTTAAAATTTATTTATTTTACTTGGAGGCTAATTACTTTATAATAGTGTAGTGGTTTTGCCATACATTGACATGAATCAGCCATGGGTGTAAATGTGTTCCAAGCTTTTTTCTTAACTGTTACATAAATTTTTTATTTTGTTTGTTTGCCGGGTCAATCTATTGTACTTTGTTTTTGTTGGACTGTTTTGATTTTGTTTATGGGTGTATATGTATATGTGTATATTCCATTATTTTAATTATTATTTGCCTAATTTTGTAACTGCCATTTGTCTGAGATTCATCTTTGGTTGCCCATTCTTGGATATTTGTTTTAATATCACTTAATGCCATAACAAACCACTTGTGGAATCTTCACTCCTGACCAGACATCAAGCCCTGAGCCTTTGGAGTGGGAGCACTGACTCCAAGACCCTAGACGACCAGAGGTAACCCTAGGTAGTATCAAATGGTGAGAAATCCCACAAAGGAAAGCACTTGAATACAAGACCCAGCATCACCCAACCACTAGTAACACCCTGTGCAGGACACTTCATCCCAACAAACAAAACAAAACTACAAACCAAATCAGCAGCAGACAGGATTACAACCTCATTCAACCTTGCCCAAGACAGGAAAAACAACAACAACAAAAAGTCAGCACAAATTTCACCCTATATGAAGATTACACAAACCACTGGACAAACTTTAGGAGGGCAGAAACCAAAAGGAAGACAGAACTCAACCTTGAAGCCTGGGAAAAGGAGACCTCAAACACAGTAAGTTAAAAAAAAAATAATGAAAAGGCAGAGAAATAATGCACAAATGAAGGAACAAACAAGAAACACAGAAAGTCCAAATAAACGAAGAGGAAATAGGCAAACTACCTGAAAAAGAATTCAGTATAATGATACTAAAGATGATCAAAAACCTTGAGAACAGAATGGAGAAAATGCAAGAATCAACTAACAAAGACCTAGAAGAATTAAAGAATAAATACACACAGATGGACAACACAATTACTGAAATTAAAAATACTCTAGAAGGAATTAATAGCAGAATATCTGAAACAGAAGAAGGGATCAGTTAGCTGGAATAAAAAGTGGTGGAAATAACTGCTGAAGAGCAGAATAAAGTAAAAAGAATGAATAGAACTGAGGATAGTCTCAGAGACCTCTGGGACAATATTAAATGCACCTATATTAGAATTATGGGGGTCCCAGAAGAAGAGAAAAAGAAAGGGTATGAGAAAAGTTTTTAAGAGATTGTAATTGAAAATTTCCCCAACATGGAAAAGGAAATGGCCAATCAAGTCCAAGAGGTGCCAAGAGTCCCATACAGGATAAGCCCAAGGAGAAACATGCCAAGACACATACGAATCAAACTAACAAAGACTAAACACAAAGAAAGAATATTAAAAGCAGCAAGGGAGAAGCAACAAGTAACACACAAGGGAAACCCCATACGTTTAACAGCTGATCTTTCAGCAGAAACTGTGCAGGCCAGAAGGGAATGGCAAGATATATTAAAAGTACTGAAACAGAAAAATCTACAACCAAGATTACTCTACCTGGCAAGGATCTCATTCAAAATTGATGGAGAAATCAAAAACTTTTCAAACAAGCAAAAGTTAAGAGAATTCAGTACCACCAAACCAGCTTTACAACAAATGTTGCTGCTGCTGCTGGTAAGTCGCTTCAGTCGTGTCCGACTCTGTGCGACCCCATAGACGGAAGCCCACCAGGCTCCCCTGTCCTTGGGATTCTACAGGCAAGAACACTGGAGTGGGTTGCCATTTCCTTCTCCAATGCATGAAAGTGAAAAGTGAAAAGTGAAAGTGAAGTCGCTCAGTCGTATCTGACTCTTCGCGACCCTATGGACTGCAGCCTACCAGGCTCCTCCGTCCATGGGATTTCCCAGGCAAGAGTATTGGAGTGGGGTGCTATTGCCTTCTCTGACAACAAATGTTACAGGGACTATATAGTCAGGAAATACAAGAGAAGAAAAAGATCTACAGAAACAAACCCCAAACAATTAAGACAATGGCACTAGGAATATATCAATAATTACTTTAAGTGGAAACGGATTAATTGCTCCAACCCAAAGACACAGACTGGCTGAATGGATACAAAAACAAGACCCATGTATATGCTGTTTACAAGAAACCCACTTCAGACCTAAAGACACATATAGATCGAAAGTGAGAGGATGGAAAAATATATTCCATGCAAATGGAAAGCAAAAGAAAGCTGGGGTAGCAATCCTCATATCACACAAAGTAGACCTTAAGATAAAGAATATTACAAGAGATAAGGAAGGACACTACATAATGATCAAGGGATCAATCCAACAGGAAGACATAACAATTGTAAATATCTATGCACCCAGCATAAGAGCACCTCAATACATAAGATAAGCACTAACAGACAGAAAAGGAGAATTTGACAGTAACACAATAATAGTAGGAGACTAACACCCCACTCACACCAATGGACAGATCATCAAAACAGAAAAGTAATAACAAAACACAAGTCTTAAATGATACATTAGATGAAATGGATCTCATTGATATCTTCAGGACATTCCATCCAAATGCAGAAGAATACACCTTTTTCTCAAGTGCACATGGAACATTCTCCAGGATAGACCACATCTTGGGTCACAAATGAAACCTCAGTAAATTTAATAAAATTGAAATTGTATCAAGCATCTTTTCTGACCATGCTATGAGATGAGATGAGATTTTTTTCACAAGAAAAAATCTGTAAGAAACACAAACAGATGGAGATTGAACAACACGTTTCTAAATAACCAATAGGTTACTGAAGAAATCAAAAGGGAAATCAAAAAATTTCAGAAACAAATGACAATGAAAACACAGCAACTCAAAATGTATGGGATGCAGCAAAAGCAGTTCTAAGAGGGAAGTTAATAGCAATACAATCCTACCTCAAGAAACAAGAAAAACATCGAATAGACAACCTATCTCTACATCTAAAACAACTGGAAAAAGAACAAAAAAATTGAAAATTAGTAGAAGGAAAGAAATCAAAATATCTGAGCAGAAATAAATAAAAAAGAAAGGAAAGAAACAATAATAAAGATTAATAAAACTAAAAGCTGGTTCTTTGAGAAGATCAACAAAATTGACAAACCCTTAGCCAGACTTATCAAGAAAAAAAGAGAGAAGAATCAAATCAACAAAGTTAGAAATGAAGGAGGAGAGGTTACAACAGATGATACAGAAATACAAAGGAGTATAAGAGTATTACAAATAACTATATGGCAATAAAATGGATAAACTGGAAGAAATGGACAGATTCATAGAAAAGTTCAACCTTCCATGACTGAGCCAGGAAGAAATAGAAATTATGAACAGCCCAATTACGAGCACTGAAATTGAAAGTGTGATAAAAAATCTCCCAAAAAACAAAAGCCCAGGACCTGATGGCTTCACAGGAGAACTCTATCAAACATTTAGAAAAGAGCTAATGCCTATATTTCTAAAACTCTTTCAAAAAATTGCAGAGAAAGGAACACTTCCAAACTCATTCTATGAGGCCACCATCACCCTGATACCAAAATCAGACAAAGACAACACCACAAAAGAAAACTACAGGCCAATAACTGATGAACATAGATTCAAAAATCCTCAACAAAATTTTAGCAAACAGAATTCAATAACACATTAAAAAACTCATACATCAGGATCAAGTTCGGTTTATTCCAGGGATGCAAGGATTCATCAATATAGGCAAATCAATCAATGTGATACACCATATTAACCAATGGAAAGATAGAAACTGTATAATCTCAATAGATGCAGAAAAAGTCTTTGACAAAATTCAGCACCCATTTATGATTAAAACTCTTCGAAAAATGGGCATAGAACAAACCTACCTCAACATAGTAAGGTCATATATGATAAAACTACAGTAAACATTATTCTCAATGGTGAAAAACTGAAAACATTCCCCCTAAGATCAGGAACAAGACAAGGGGGTCCACTTTCACCACTATTCAACATAGTTTTGGAAGTCCTAGCTATAGCAATCAGAGAAGAAAAAGAAATAAAAGGAATCCAGATGGAAAAGAAGAAGTAAAGCTCTCACTGTTTGCAGATGACATGATACTGTACATAGAAAACCCAAAAGATACTATCAGAAAATTAATAGACCTAATCAGTGAATTTAGCAAAGTTGCAGGATACAAGATCAATATGCAGAAATCACTTGCATTTCTATATACTAACAATGAAAAATCAGAAAAAGAAATTAAGGAATCAATCCCATTCACCATTGCAACAGAAAGAATTAAATATCTAGGAATAAACTACCTAAGGAAGCAAAAGAACTGTACACAGAAAATTATAAGACCCTGATGAAAGAAATCAAAGACGACATAAACAGATGGAAGGATGAGGAATCAATATTGTGAAAATGACTATACTACCAAATCTAATGTATAGATTCAGTGTGATCCCTATCAAATGACCAATGGCACTTTTTACAGAACTAGAACAAAATATTTCACCATTCGTATGGAAACACATAACGACCCTGAATAGCCAAAGCAATACTGAGAAAGAAGAACAGAAATTGAGGCATCAACTTTCCTGATTTCAAATTATAGTACAAAGCTACAGTCATCAAGATGGTATATTACTGGTACAAAAACAGAAATACAGACCAATGGAACAAGATAGAAAGTCCAGAAATAAACCTATGCACCTATGGGTACCTTATTTTTAACAAAGGAGGCAAGAATATACAGTGGGGCAGAGACAGCCTCTTCAATGAATGGTGCTGGGAAAACTGGACAGCTACATGTAAAAGAATGAAATTAAAACACTTCCTAACAGCACACACAAAGATAAACTCAAAATGGATTAAAGACCTAAATGTAAGACCAGAAACTATAAAACTCTTAGACGAAAACATAGGCAGAACACCTGATGACATAAATCAAAGCCAGATCCTCTATGACCCACCTCCTAGAGTAATGGAAATAAAAACCAAAGTAAACAAGTGGGACCTGATTAAACTTAAAAGCCTTTGCACAGCAAAGGGTACTATAAGCAAGGTGAAAAGACAACCCTCAGAATGGGAGAAAAAAATAGCAAATGAAACAACAGACACAGGATTAGTTTCCAAAATATACAAGTAACGCATACAACTCAATACCAGAAAAACAAACAACCCAATCAAAAAGTGGGGAAAAGAGGAAAACAGACATTTCTCCAAAGAAGACATACAGATGGCTAACAAACACATGAAAAGATACTCAATATTGTTCATTATTAGGGAAATGCAAATCAAAACTACAATGAGATATCACCTCATACCGGTCAGAATGGCCATCATCAAAAAGTCTACAAACAGTGAATGCTGGAGAGCATGTGGAGAAAAGGGAATGATCTTGCACTGTTGGCGGGAATGTAAATTGATACAGCCACTATGGCAGATGGTATGGAGATTCCTTTAAAAACTAGGAATAAAACTGCCATATGACCCAGCAGTCCCACTCCTAGGCATATACCCTGAGGAAACCAAAATTGAAAAAGACACATGTATCCCATTGTTCACTGCAGCACTCTTTACAATAGCTAGAATATGGAAGCAAGCTAGATGTCCATCGACAGATGAATGGATAAAGAAGTTGTCGCACATATACACAATGGAATATTACTCAGCCATAAAAAGGAACACGTTTGAGTCAGTTCTGATGAAGTGGATGAACCTAGAGCCTATTATACAGAATGAAGTAAGTCAGAAAGAGAAAGATAAATATCATATACTGACACATATATACAGAATCTAGAAAAATGATACTGAAAAATTTATTTGCAGGGCAGCATGGAGAAATAGACATGGAGAATAGATTTATGGACGTGGGAGGAGGGGAGGATAGGGTGAGATGTATGAGGAGAGTAACACAGAAACTTACATTACCATATGTAAAGTAGATAGCCAACAGGAATCTGCTGTTGTCTCAAGAAACTCAAACAGCGGCTCTGTATCAACCTAGGGTGGGATAGGGTGGGAGATGGGAGGGAGTTTCTAAAGGGAGGGGATATATGTATACCTATGGCTGATTCATGTGGAGCTTTGATAGAAAATAAAAATCTGTAAAGCTGCTGCTGCTGCTGCTAAGTCGCTTCAGTCATGTCCAACTCTGTGCGACCCCATAAATGGCAGCCCACCAGGCTCCCCCTTCCCTGGGATTCTCCAGGCAAGAACACGAGTGGGTTGCTATTTCCTCCTCCAATGCATGAAAGTGAAAACTCAAAGTGAAGTCGCTCAGTCGTCTCCGACTCTTAGCGACCCCATGGACTGCAGCCTACCAGGCTCCTCCGTCCATGGGATTTTCCAGGCAAGAGTACTGGAGTGGGGTGCCATTGCCTTCTCCGTCTGTAAAGCAATTATCCTTTAATTAAAAAAAAAATTAGAATGAGATCTAAAAAAAAAAAAAGCAAAACAATATGTAATGTGTAACAGATTTATTGGTAACAATGATAGACAGAATCCCAGCATGGTGCTCCATCTTTCTGGCTATTTCCTTAGTCTACTTTTTTAAAAGAATGGGGTAGTGTTTAGAAGCATGGACTCTTACGATAATTGGCAAAATTAGAATCCTGATCTGCTACCAACTAGCTATGTGACATTAAGCTCCCTGTGAGCTTCACTTGTCTTACTTTAAAATGGGAAAAATAGAGACTTCCCTGGCGGTCCATTGGTTAAGACTCTGCACTGGCATCGGTAGGGGCCCAGGTGCAAACCCTAGTCAAGCAACTAGATCCCACATGCTGCAACTAAGAGTGTGCATGCCACAGGGAAAAGATCCTGCGTCCCGAGAAGATCAAAGATCCTGAGTGCTGCAACTAAGACCCACGGAGCTACATAAGTAAAACCAAATTTTTAATGGGAAAAATAACAGCATCTACATCACAAAGCTAGTGTGAGAATCAAAGGTCAGTTCAAATTTGTACTTTTAAGTTGATTGGGGTTTAATTTACATACAACAAAATTTACCTATTTTAAATTTATCATTCAATTATTTTTAGTAAATTTACGGAGTTGTCCATTTATTACAACCTAGTCATTCCCATTAACTCAAAAAGATCCGTGGTGCCCATCTGCAGTCCCCTTTTCTACCTCCAGCCCCACAACAGAAAATGAGCTAATATTTCTAAATCACTTAGGATAGTGCCTGTCATCTACCAAGAGATGTATCTTATATAAATAAGAAATGTCTGAACAGGAGGAAGAAATGCAATGCAAACCATGAAACCAAATGTCTTATTTACTGGCATAATAAAAAATGAATTTGGGTTGCATTTTAATCAGAACAAACTTAATACTTCATATAAAGATACTGCAGCTTATTTCTGATTAGTATCTAATTTAGTTTTCCCTTATAAGCCTCGTTGAAAAGCACAGGCCTGGTTTCCATAGTAAATCTGGAGGCCTGAGCAATTAACTGAATTACTTTGAGAAGGGGAAAGAAAAGAAAAAAATCTGTGTAACTCAGATGAAAAGCCAGCAAGAGTTTTCACTTTTGACTTCTCCTGCTACTGTTACCTCACATTATGGTTACATGGGCTCCCCTGGTAGCTCAGCTGGTAAAGAATCCTCCTGCAATGCAGAAAACTTGGGTTCAATCCCTCAGTTGGGAAGATCCCCTGGAGGAGGAAATGGCAACCCACTCCAGCATTCTTGCCTGGAGAATCCCAGGGACAGAGGAGCCTGTTGGGCTACAGTCCATGTGGTCCCAGAGTCAGACACGCCTGAGCAACTAAGCAAAGTACATAGTTATACAGTGTTTATTCAAAGCTCTCTAACATCCATTATTTCATTGTACACCTTCAACAACCCTGCAAGATAACTGCTTTCAATTTCTTCTTCTTCTGTTTTTTTTTTTTTTAATCCTAGCAATGATGATTTCTACTGAGAGGTGAGCATCTGAGTAAAACCAATAAGCACCTGACAAGGGAAGCCAGCCAGCCAGCCTGCCTGGACATCTTCTGGCTTCACAAGGCACCTCATTTCAACGGGTATTTGGATAAATGGACAGAATCATAATTTGGGCTAAAAATGACTGGATATTTTCGTAAAAGTATGAAAAAAAAACCCCTGTTTTGAAACACAAAAATAACAGAGAAGAAGAATAAGGAACAAATTATAACAGTCCAACTCTCTCATTTTAAGGATGAGTCTTGGTGATTTCTTGAGGTCACACTAGGTCTGCCACCCAAGTTTCCTGACTTCTTACTGGGGGGTTTTCTACTGTACTAAGCTTCATCTGCCTAGTTAATTTTTGTGTATTTTCTTTGCAATGATACTGACTAAATTCTAACTTTTCATTTTTACCTTGAAACACTGAGTGAAAAATGATATGGTATCTAATACTGTTAGGGAAACTTTCGTAGCAGTATTTCCTTCAAGAAGTGCCTGATGGAAAATGTTTGCTTCAGTTGTTGTAGAACCTGAGATTTTTTTTTTTTAAAGGAAATTAAAACTGTATGACACAGGGATTCACATAACAGTTTTGAATGATTTTCTCTCCCAAAGACTCAGAGAGAGAGACAAGCAAAAAGACACCAGGCTCTCAGTACCTGCAGACTTAATGAGTTTCGCTGTATTTATTCCTTAATCAAATACCATCTGGGTTAATCAATTCTGCTATTTTTTACTTCAGCTCTGTATCAGCAGCTCTGTAACAAATAAATAGGTGCCTACTTCCTTGTAAACAAGATGTGAGTGATGATCTAGGTATGTACCTAAGAAATAATGTGGGAGGCATTTTAGGCTGTGCTGCTAATTATATGGGCAGAAATGAGAAATCATAGAAAAGCAGCTATGTTATGTACAGGGGTTCCCTATGGCCTGATGTTTTCAATGATGCCAATGGTGTGAGGCTTGTTTCTAAATCAGAAGGAAAACAAAGCATCTGGGCCAACTGAAAGACACAGCTTCAATACATTGTTATAAGAGACAAAGAGCAAAGCTGAAGGCTGTACCACTCCCGTTTTTTTTTTTTTTTTTGGAAAGGTCCTGAGTCTAGTAGCTCAGCATCCATCTGCTCAAGACATTTGTATTTATGATTAGTTCTCATGGCAGAGCCAGTTCTGCTTGCTTCCTCTTATGTAACCTCTAAAGGACTGTCTGGTAATGAACATTCTCTCACTCTGACTTTTTATTAAGATTTGCTTTCAGAGAATAGCTTTCATGTATATAACCCTCTAGCTTCCTATTGAACTTGTCAATATTTCAACCTGTGTGAAATATGTCTTTGTCAAAATAGTATTTACAGTGCTCTGACCTCTGCAGACAGCTCAGCATGGACAATCCCTTAAAGAATCACTAAATGAAAAATAGTCATGCGAAGAGTTGACTCATTGGAAAAGACTCTGATGATGGGAGGGATTGGGGGCAGGAGGAAAAGGGGATGACAGAGGATGAGATGCCTGGATGGCATCACCGACTCGATGGACATGAGTTTAAGTGAACTCCAGGAGTTGGTGATGGACACGGAGGCCTGGCATGCTGCAATTCATGGGGTTAGACACGACTGAGTGACTAAACTAACTAACTAAAACAAATATTATATATGCTATTTTATTCAGATTCATTATTTTCATTAAAGTACAGATAAAGTCTACAAGCAATAAATGCTGGAGAGGGTGTGGAGAAAAGGGAACCCTCTTACACTGTTGGTGGGAATGCAAACTAGTACAGCCACTATGGAGAACAGTGTGGAGATTCCTTAAAAAACTGGAAATAGAACTGCCTTATGATCCAGCAATCCCACTGCTGGGCATACACACTGAGGAAACCAGAAGGGAAAGAGACACGTGTACCCCAATGTTCATCGCAGCACTGTTTATAAGAGCCAGGACATGGAAGCAACCTAGATGCCCATCAGCAGATGAATGGATAAGAAAGCTGTGGTACATATACACAATGGAGTATTACTCAGCCATTAAAAAGAATACATTTGAATCAGTTCTAATGAGGTGGATGAAACTGGAGCTATAATACAGAGTGAAGTAAGCCAGAAAGAAAAACACCAATACAGTATACTAACGCATATATATGAAATTTCAAAAGATGGTAACAATAACCCTGTGTATGAGACAGCAAAAGAGACACTGATGTATAGATCAGTCTTATGGACTCTGCGGGAGAGGGAGAGGGTGGGGAGATTTGGGAGAATGGCATCGAAACATGTATAATATCATGTATGAAATGAGTCGCCAGTCCAAGTTTGATGCACGATACTGGATGCTTGGGTCTGGTGCACTGGGACGACCAGGGGGAGGGTGTGGGGATGGGGAAGGGAGGGGGGTTCAGGATGGGGGGCACGGGTGTACGTGTGGTGGATTCATTTCGATGTTTGGCAGAGCTAATACAATATTGTAAAGTTTAAAAATAAAATAAAATAAAAAAAATAAGAATTACTAAAAACGTACCACTATTCAAAGGTGATACTAATCAACACCTTTCCCCCTCAAAATCTAAATAAAATGTAACATTGAGTGAAAAAAAAAGTACAGATAAAGAATATTGAATGTAAATTCACATAAGAATAATAGTTCAATGAGAAAATTAATCTCCTTCGTATTAAACTAAGAACTCACTATTAACTAAAATTTCCAGAAACAATCCATGCATATTTGACCTTACTTTCACAGATGGCTAAATGAGTGTACATTTCTAAAGGGAGGGGATATAGGTATACCTATGGCTGATTCATGATTCAGGGGTGGTTTCCTGAAGTTAGATGTTTAAGAATGAGGCCTATCTAATCTGTCTCTGGGCTGGAGTTAAACTTGGATCAGAACTTTTTTACTCTATAAACATGTCTATTTCCACATTTTTATTTTGTTCTTCTTGAATTTTAGGGTTTTCTTTAAAAAATTAACAACTGGGTAATCAGGGACTGAGGAAAAAGACTTTGTCCATCCTCTACTAAACACAGAGGGCAGGTCAGCAGAATCTTAGTGATTAAGATTAGTGGTGGTAGTTACCATAGCAGTTCCCAACCAGTTCCCAGTGCTGGGGAGACAGTAGAAATTGTCATCTGAATTATTAGGATGTCTCAAAGACTCAGCAATAAACCCCACCCAAACTGCCTCTTTAGTTTTTCCAAGTGCTATGAAACTTATTTTTAAAAATAAAAGACGTCTATTTAAGTTCCTTTAATGACTAACTCTACCTCTGAAACATATCTTATCGGAATAAGCAAGTCATCTTTTCCTTAGGGTCACACAAATATTAAGTATTCATTTCACGAAAACTTACACAGCATAAACAAGAAAGAAATAGTATATAATACATGTCTCAATTGCTCTTGGCGATTTCTGTTTACATTAGTAACTGAAGTGGGTATTGATAGGTTGTAAACAAAAGTACAGACCTGACAACTGTCCTCACTTGATGATTTCCTGCCTTCGCCTGGATCTAGCCCTTTCTCACGAGCTTCAGTAGAGACAAGCATCTGTTCTAGGATTAGACTGGCAAATGTCTAACAGTCTAACCATTACCTTTTGGAAAACTTTTAAAAATGTATCACTTCCCATCAGGTTAATTTCAACTTTGAGTTGAGAAGCATTCAATAAATCATGGGTATCTTAAGGCTAACTCAAAAGGAAGCATCTAGGTTTTGCATGGCATGATTAAGACTGCCCTCTGTTGGAAGAGAAGAAACAAAGAGGGAATTGCACTGCAATGGGAATTACCTTGCTATGATTCTTTTCCCCATGTATCTAAAGTGAAACAAACATACTCTAGTAAGAAAAAGAGTAGCATGTTAGTACTATATTACCATACTTTGCATTTTAACAAATAATATTTGAAAATTCATGTGTTACAAAGAATGGCTTATTTAAAATCATATTACAATAATGTTTTGGTATATACAAATAAATATACAACCACCAGCCATATTATATCACTCTACATTCATTTGCTACAATTACTTCAGCACCAAAAAGTCTCAGGTCTTCACATACAATTCTAATGACATATTTCTAAAAAACATATCAAAGCAAATCATCCTTCATGCTTTATAGTGTGTATCACAGCAAAGGTCTCTAATATAGTCATTAACACCTAAAAAGGTTCTTAAGCCCTAAAAAATGTGGCAATTGCTATATTTTTATAGTGACATTAAACTACTTTCTAGTATCAGATCAGATCAGATCAGTCGCTTAGTCATGTCTGACTCTCTGCGACCCCATGAATCGCAGCACGCCAGGCCTCCCTGTTCAACCAACTCCCGGAGTTCACTGAGACTCACGTCCATCGAGTCAGTGGTGCCATCCAGCCATCTCATCCTCTGTCGTCCCCTTCTCCTCCTGCCCCCAATCCCTCCCAACATCAGAATCTTTTCCAATGAGTCAACTCTTCGAATGAGGTGGCCAAAGTACTGGAGTTTCAGCTTTAGCATCATTCCTTCCAAAGAAATCTCAGGGCTGATCTCCTTCATAATGGACAGGTTAGATCTCCTTGCAGTTCAAGGGACACTCAAAAGTCTTCTCCAACACCACAGTTCAAAAGCATCAATTCTTTGGCGCTCAGCCTTCTTCACAGTCCAACTCATATCCATACATGACCAGAGGAAAAACCATAGCCTTGACTAGACGGACCTTTGTTGGCAAAGTAATGTCTCTGCTTTTGAATATGCTATCTAGGTTGGTCATAACTTCCCTTCCAAGGAGTAAGCGTCTTTTAATTTCATGGCTTCAGTCACCATCTGCAGTGATTTTGGAGCCCAGAAAAATAAAGTCAGCCACTGTTTCCACTGTTTCCCCATCTATTTCCCATGAAGTGATGGGACCAGATGCCATGATCTTAGTTTTCTGAATGTTGAGCTTTAACCCAACTTTTTCATTCTCCTCTTTCACTTTCATCAAGAGGCTCTTTAGTTCTTCTTCACTTTCTTCCATAAGGGTAGTGTCATCTGCATATCTGAGGTTATTGATAGTTCTCCCGGCAATCTTGATTCCAGCTTGTGCTTCTTCCAGTCCAGCCTTTCTCATGATGTACTCTGCATATAAGTTAAATAAGCAGGGTGACAATATACAGCCTTGATGTACTCTTTTTCCTATTTGGAACCAGTCTGTTGTTCCATGTCCAGTTCTAACTGTTGCTTTCTGACCTACATACAGGTTTCTCAACTCATACCTAATTCTATCTCATGTAAATCCTGCCCTCCTATCTCATCTAACTGCCCAATAACCACACTGCATTCTTTTTAATTAATTCCAAATATACTGTTAATCTGTAATTATTTTTAACTTTAATGATTATGTTTATTTACTGTATATATGTTCTTTTCCATGGCTCATCATCCCTGAAGACAGAAGGAGAAGTAGACCTGGGGTTTTTAATAAACTTCCTAAAATTTTATGCAAAATGGTTCACTTATGTGGATTGTTCTGAATGTAGGTCAAGCACCTTTGCCTGCTACTCAAAGGGCTCAGAGAACCAAATAGTTTCAGAACTGTAGAGGAAGAGTGATAACTTTTTTTCCCCTCTCTGTCTTTGGATTATTAACCCTGAAGTCCTGGCAATATACAAACACATTCATGGAGCAACTATTTTAGATATAAAAGCCCCTAAACCTATCACATATACTTCTCTTTTGAGCTGTTCCTTTTTTTACTTCCAACACACTCACTGAAAAATTTTTAAAAGAAAAATATTACCCCCACTTAACCTTCCACTCCTTATCCTATTCAGATATAGCTAACTGCGTCAGCAGTTTTTCTAAATTTTAAAAACCGAGTGAATGTGTTAGTTACTCAGTTGTGTCGGACTCTTTGTGACCACATGGACTGTAGCCCACTAGGCTTTTCTATCCATGGAATTCTCCAGGCAGGAATACTGGAGTGGGTTGCCATTTCTTTCTCCAGGGGATCTTCCCAATCCAGAGATTGAACCTGGCTCTCCCGCATTACCTACTGAGCCACCAGCAAAGATCTAGCATGGGTCGCAACAGTAATCAGTTACAGAATTGCCAGTCTCCCGAGAGCCTCTGAATCTAGGAATGGACCTCTAAGCAATGTTGCCTAAACGGAGGGGTGACAGGGAGGAAAGAGTGCCTGGCTTTTGACTTTACGTCCAACTTGCTAATGACCATGGGTATTTGCAGTTTTCAATGATTATAAAATACTGTCAGGAAGAAAGATGCTAAAATAGGGTCAAATTAATTTGTTTCACAGATAAAGCAAGGGGTAAGTTCCAACCCCCCATCCCCTGTTTGGGACGCACTTGGGCTCAGCGGGGCTTTTGCAGAAGTCACGGCATTTCCCATCTCTCTAGTCTCCCTCAGGCACAGAGGGGCTTGAAGTCACCATCTTCCCTCCCACGTGCTTTCGCTCTTCTCAGCAAAAGGAGGCTGGTGTCTCCTTCTAATCCCCCAACCGCACCCTCCTTTCCACCCCAAGTCATCTTCGATCCATCCTCTTGCCCGCCTGATCGCCCACCCAGTGCCCTGAGGCTGCATCACAGGTCTTTAGAAGAATTTAAATTGTCATTCCGTCCGCGGCCCTTCCACCATTTTTTGTTGGTGAGTGTCTCCACTGTTTCCCAATCCCAGTCAGGGAATCAAGATGAAGGCGGGGGACATGGGTGAAGAAGACAGGGAAAGTGGGCAGGGCTCTTCCGAAAGACATAAAATGCAGATTAGCCTCTGTGATGTGTCTTCTGAAGATTTAAAAAAAACTTCAGTTCAGTTCAGTTCAGTCGCTCAGTTGTGTCCGACTCTTTGCAACTTCATGAATCGCATCACGCCAGGCCTCCCAGAGTTCACCAACTCCCAGAGTTCACTCAGACTCACGTCCATCGAGTCAGTGATGCCATCCAGCCATCTCATCCTCTGTCATCCCCTTCTCCTCCTGCCCCCAATCCCTCCCAGTATCAGAGTCTTTTCCAATGACTCAACTCTTCGCATGAGGTGGCCAAACTACTGGAGTTTCAGCTTTAGCATCATGCCCTCCAAAGAAATCCCAGGGCTGATCTCCTTCAGAATGGACTGGTTGGATCTCCTTGCAGTCCAAGGAACTCTCAAGAGCCTTCTCCAACACCACAGTTCAAAAGCATCAATTCTTCAGTGTTCAGCTTTCTTTACAGTCCAACTCTCACATCCATACATGACCACAGGAAAAACCATAGCCTTGACTAGATGGACCTTTGTTGGCAAAGTAATGTCTCTGCTTTGCAATATGCTATCTAGATTGGTCATAACTTTTCTTCCAAGGAGTAAGCGTCTTTTAATTTCATGGCTGCAGTAACCATCTGCAGTGATTTTAGAGCCCCCCCAAAATAAAGTCTGACACTGTGTCCACTGTTTCCCCATCTATTTCCCATGAAGTGATGGGACCAGATGCCATGATCTTCGGAAAGAGCTCCATGACAGAGAGCTACGCCGACTTCAGGGGAAAGTAACCAGTTTGAGGAAAGAGCAATTGTCAGACGGGAGCTGGACAGATTCCATATCCAGAACTAAAGAGTTGACGGAGCAATGGAGAGCTCTGAATGACACTATCCATGACCTGCGAGGTCAATTAAATGCCAAAGTATGTGATCGCTCTACAGTAAACAAAACGTACAGAAATATGCTACAGCAAAAATTTTATGATATCCAACAACAAAATCTGAAATTTATTGGTGAGCTCCCAGCAGAAAGGAATAAATTAAGAGAAGAAAACAAGCAGCTTTTGTCTAGGCTCAAGAGGAAACAGCAACAGTTTCACCATTCTTTTTCTGATAGTGATGACGAATTTGTCCCTGGGTCTCAAAAGAGCGAGTCAGTTATTTCGATCAGGGACCCTCCGCCCAGACCTCAGAGGTATGTGGCTGTCAAACTGATAACGCAAATGAAAACCAAACAGATGAAAGCTAGAGGGAAAAAGAAACAGCCACACAGTTCCGAACTTCAGGTTCCATTGTACAGTCAGGACGTCTTCGAGGTGTCAGAGAGCCCTCAGGAGAAGATTTCCTCTAACAGCACTAAGACTATCACAATAAGCAGTGGCAGTCAGAAGTCATCTAGCACTGTTCCTTCAGCGTCTACACTCGGCCCTCAGACAGTGTATGGATTTCAAGATGACTCCAGCCTTCCTGATGCCAGGCTTGGCCGTCCACAAAGCAGATACATTTTCACACAGAGGACCTCCCCACAGAGGATCTCCACACCAAAGTGAGGAACTGAGGTTGATTTGCCTTGGAGCCTTTCCATTATTTCTCCAGGAGAAGACCTACCTACTGAAATATTATCTGAAACTTCAGAGGAAGGTATGACTGATTATACCAAAAGCATATTTTCTCCTTTTACACGGAGAGACGAAAATACCACTTTACATCTATTTCCTTTAGACTATACTTCAATCTCTAATGTGAAAAGACCATCATTTGGTGTTTTTCACGTTTCAATGAGAGAGAGCAGTAGCCAGACACCTTGCAGTGAACAGTCCACAGCAAGGAAGGATACGAATGTTGCTAAAGGTGCAGCCCATGATGCTGATAAGCCACAAGGTGAGTCTCAGGCTTGCACTCAGGGTCTTCAATAAAGAGAAAAGTCAAGATACAGTGAGAAAAAGGGGGGAAGTAGCTATCGCTCCTGGAGAAGGCAATGGCACCCCACTCCAGTACTCTTGCCTGGAAAATCCCATGGATGGAGGAGCCTGGTAGGCTGCAGTCCATGGGGTCTCTAGGAGTCGGACACTACTGAGCGACTTCACTTTCACTTTTCACTTTCATGCATTGGAGAAGGAAATGGCAACCCACTCCAGTGTTCTTGCCTGGAGAATCCCAGGGACGGGGAAGCCTGGTGGGCTGCCGTCTATGGGGTTGCACAGAGTCGGACACGACTGAAGCGACTTAGCAGCAGCAGCTATCGCTCCATCTCTCTCTTAAGGAGACTGCTTTTCTTTTCCAAGAGGACAGTCTTCCTATCAATTCAGACTATTTAACATTTGTATTCAGACTATGTAACTGATAATTCCTGACTTTGATTCTACTTCCCAGAATATAATATACAGGCAATAAAAGGTTGGGCAAATGACTAAGACTTTGAAACAGTGACTTATTGCCAGTTAATAAAATTCAGCTACAAAGAAAGAAACAGTTTTCAGAATCCCTCAACTTCTATATAAAAGTGTAGAGGTCTATCATCTTTTTGTTGAAATTAAGCTGCTAGTGTCTGTGAGTCCGTGTGTGCCATGCTGAGTTGGTTTAGTTGTGTCCTAGTTTTTGCAACACTGTGGACTGTAGCCTGCCAGGCTCCTCTGTCCGTGGGATTCTCTAGAAGAATATGGCAGTGGGTTGTCATGCCCTCCTCCTGGGGATCTTCCCATCCATCGAGTCTCTTAGACTCTTGCACTGGCAGGTGAGTTCTTTATTACTGGTGCCAGCTGGGAAGCCCTTATGAGTCAATAAGAATGCTTAAAAAAAAGAAAGCCAAGAGAACACCTAAAAGGCCTGGACTGTAAGAGTTCAACCCTGAAATACATATAAAGTGAAATACTTACTGGACTTGACAAGGTAACTACAATACTTACACTGAGAAAGATTCAGAAGCAGATATTTTTCAGAATAAAATGAGCATGACTTTACAGATACCATACAGCATGACTTAAATTACAGAAGAGAAGATGTGACACAGACTGTATACTAGTTATGAAAATTTGCTTTTAAAAATCAAAAAGCGAGAGCAGAAGAAGGAAAAACCTCATTAAGAAAGACCAACTATTTAGCAAGCAAGGACAACATTTACAAGAGGATACAAGAGGAGGAGACATTTTCAAGAAACAAAGCAGTTATGGTTTTATCCATAACAAAAAGCAGCCAGTTGCTTGTCACTGGTTATCACAGTGTGTGTGTGCATGTGTGTGTGTGTTCGTGTGTTTGCATGTGTGTACGTGTGCAAGTGTGTGCACATGTATACTGAATGGAGGAGGGGAGAACTAGTCAGCAATGCATGTCCCTCTTCTTCCTTTCTTCTGTCCTCCCCCTATCACCCTCTTTACTTTCCCTGGGCCGTGGTGGTATTCAACTCCTTTTTTCTTTACAGTTTTTTTTCCATGTGTCCTTGGGCATGTAGAAAAAACAAAGTTATTCAGTGAATTCATGTGCCACAAAACTCACCCTTCAAAATAGAGTACAATATAGTTTATATGGTATATTTAAAAACTTGTAAAACCATCACCACAGTTTTAGAATATCTTCATCACCCTTTAAAAAAGTCCATACATAATAGCAGTCACTTTCGACATTCCCCCACTTTTTAGCTTGTGGGGAGACAAAAACAATAAGCTGTGGTTGTGGTTGTTAATTTGATTCAATATCTCTTGGAGTGAAGTTCCACCAGGGTTGAATATTATCTCTCTTTACATATTTCTTTCCCAAAACATGGAAGCTTATAACATAGCATCAACAATCTTTGACTTTTACTCTAAATCATACATTCTAAGTAGTTGAAGGTTGTAGTTATTTAAAACTGTTTTATTAATGTACTTTAGAATTCATATCTAGCTTTTGATGTGTTTCAATATCTCTGGCAAGTTAACTATCAACTTATTTTATGTTTTTATATCCTGCATTATTACAAAAATATTTAATATAGTATTTACTAAAAACAAAATGGAAAAGAAGTAAAATTTACTGTATTATGATTTGACTTTTACTGTAAACCATACATTCTAAGTACTTGATTCTAGTTATTTAAAGCTTTTATTAATGTACTTTAGAATTACTTATTCATATCTAACATTTGATGTGTTTCAATCTCTGGCAAGTTAACTGTCAACTTATTTTATGTTTTTATAACCTGCATTATTAGAAAAAAAATGTTAAATATTTACTAAAAACTAAATAGAAAATAAGTAAAATTTAACTACTGTATTATGCTGATCAAAACTGGTGCTTTTATGTTCTTCATGATATTTGCTTTTTTTAAGTATTTATTTATTTATTATTTGCCTTCCTGGGGGTCTTAGGTGCAGCATGTGGGATCTATTTCCATGTCCAGAGATTGAACCCAGGACCTCTGCATTGCCAGTGTAGAGTCTTAGCCACAGGTAAGTTCCCAGGGATTTTGTTTGTTTTGTTTTTTGGGGGGGAGTTGTTTTTTTGTGTGTGTGGTTTTTTTTTTTTTTTTTTTTTTTTAGCAAAAGTAGAAAAAAGAAAGGGGAAGGAATTGTGCAAACAAGTGTGGTACCGGGAATGAGTTAACCTTCTGATTATACTTCCAGAGGACATACAGTTTATGTAAACCCTTTGCTTGTATTTCTATAAAGTAAAGAGGAAATGGTAAATTGTAAATAATACAATTATACATCAAGGTAAAAAGAACAGAGTCTGGAAAAGAACCTGACATCATACAAAACTGTGTAATGGTCCTGTGAAGATAGCAATAGCATTCCTTACTCTCAAAGAACCCTTCCTGTCTTTTTGTTTGTGTTTGATTTTGTAAGTCCTGGGTCAAATAAAGGGTACAATGTTAAATATGACTTTTGGTTATTGTTATTTTCTTCTGTTTACCTTAGTCATTTAATGTATTCTATGCTCTGCATGAAAAAATACTTTAGCACCTCTAAAACTATTGCCTGACTTTAAAAACTATTTTTTTTAATTCCTGTTATTAAAAAGAAATTTTGATAACCTTATTTCTTTTTACAAACACTTGTGTCGAGGGCTGACTTTCAACAGATCAAAATGAGAGAGCTGCTCTGATACATTCAAAACCCCAACCTAGAAGCAGGTCATCTAGAAATGGTTTAGCACCAGGTTCCCCCAGGTTCCCCACAATTGAGTGGTGCAGTGTTGGGCGAGGGGGCTGCTGCCTTTCTGGTCGTGCCCGTGTTCCAGGATGAAGAGTTCTCTGTACTGGACCCGGTCCCAACACGTGGAGGGGCGTGCCCCACCATTCCCCAAAGGACCTGGGCAGTGGCCCCATGGTGGGGACGGTTGGGGACTGGCTATCTGAGGCCAATCGAGGCTCCCGTCGTATTGCCAGAAACTAATTTTTAAATAAAATTATTTCAAAGGCTCAAATCTGTATGATGGAAATAAATCTATTTTAAGTTAAAATATAGGAACATTCTAGGGTCAAAGTCTACCAGCTACTCTCCCCATGCCCAAGAAAAATCAGCAAGAGAGGAATGCTAAAACTTAAATCCTTGACACCTCCCTTCCCAGATCTAGCCTATGTAGTTTGCCCACTCTACCGATTAGCCATGCGGTCACTTAGATGCAGTCAATCATAAAGGAAGTCAATCATGAATGCTGCTGCTGCTGCTAAGTGGCTTCAGTCATGTCCGACTCTGTGCGACCCCCATAGATGGCAGCCCACCAGGCTCCCCCGTCCCTGGGATTCTCCAGGCAAGAACACTGGAGTGGGTTGCCATTTCCTTCTCCAATGCATGAAAGTGAAAAGTGAAAGTGAAGTCGCTCAGTCGTGTCCGACTCTTTGCGACCCCATGGACTGCAGCCTACCAGGCTCCTCCTCCCATGGGATTTTCCAGGCAAGAGTACTGGAGTGGGTTGCCACTGTCTTCTCCACAATCATGAATAGTCACTGCAAGGACTGATGCTAAACCTCAAACTCCAGTACTTTGGCCATCTAATGCAAAGAACGGACTCATTGGAAAAGACCCTGATGCTGGGCAAGGTTGAAGGCAGGAGGAGAAGGGGACGTCAGAGCATGAGGTGGTTGGATGGCATCACGGACTCAATGGACATGAGTGTGAGCAAGCTCCAGGAGATGATGATTGACAGGGAAGCCTGGCTTGCTGCAGTCCCTTGGGTGGCAAAGAGTCAGATACAACTGAGCGACTGAACAACAACACTTAGTTGGGAAACCACCTCTCAGATCTACTCTTCCCCCATCCTCACCTCTAGTGTTCTCTTCAGGTCCTTATCACCTTGCTCTTATAGGTCACGTCTGTGTGTGTGTGCTGTGTGCTAACTCGCTTCAATCCTGTCTGACTCTGCAACCCACTGGATTGCAGCCTGCCAGGCTTCTCTGTCCATGTGGATTCTCAGGCAAGGTACTGGAGTGGGTTGCCATGCAGTCCTTCAGGGGATCTTTCTGACCCAGGGATTGAACCCTCTTCTGGGTCTCTTGCTTTGGCAGGCAGGTTCTTTACCACTAGCAACACCTGGAAAGCCCTTGAGTACCCATAGCACTTGACAGATTTCCTCTATTGTAGCAAATAATAAAGAGGTTTGTGGGCATGTCCATTTCTCCCACTGGATTCAAGTTTCTCTAGGCCAGAGACTGTTCAAGGTGATTCCAGGATTTCCACCTAGAAGGAGCTTAGGGCCAGCAATCTGATTGGAAGGGACAACAATCAGGGGCTTCTGGGTTTATTTGTGATGTCTGGAGGGAATACACCACGTGGCACCACAGAGAATATAAAGATGGATATAGCCTGATCAGTATGGATTTAATTGACTCATAGGTTCTTTGCTCTTCATGGGGGTGCACTCAAGGTAGTGCTGTTAACACAAGAGGCCTGTGATGGGATCCTCTGAATTTAACCTAAGGCAGAGTAGCAAGGTTCTGGGTGAATCTCTATCTACATCTTCACACTTGACAGTAGTGGTTTAAATGGACTCTTTTTTAAAAAAATATTTTATTGGGTTATAATTTCCCATGCTGTCTTAGTTTCTGGAGAAGGCAATGGCACTCCACTCCAGTACTCTTGCCTGGAAAATCCCATGGGCAGAGGAGCCTGGTAGGCTGCAGTCCATGGGGTCTCTAGGAGTCGGACACGACTGAGCTACTTCACTTTCACTTTTCACTTTCATGCATTGGAGAAGGAAATGGCAACCCACTCCAGTGTTCTTGCCTGGAGAATCCCAGGGACGGGGGAGCCTGGTGGGCTGCCGTCTATGGGGTAGCACAGAGTCGGACACGACTGAAGCCACTTAGCAGCAGCAGCAGCAGTCTTAGTTTCAGGTGTACAGCAAAGTGAATCAGTTATACATATATGCACTCTTTTTTAGCTTCTTTTCCCATATAGGCCATTACAGAGTATTGAGTAGAGTTCTATGTACTGTACAGTAGGTCCTTATTCATTGTCTATTTTATATATAGTAGAGTATATTTGTCAATCCCAATTTTCACTTTTATCCCTCCCCTTACCTCCCAGTAACCATGTCTGTAACTCTTTTTATTTTGTAGGTAAGTTCACGTGTAGCCTTTTATTTTTTAGATACCACGTATAAGCAATATTATACAATATTTTCTTTTCTCTTTATGACTTCCTTCACTCTGTATGACAGTCTTCAGGTCCATCCATGTCTCTGCAAATGGCACAATTTCATTTCCTTTTATGGTTGAGTAATATTCCATTGTATACATGTGTCACATCTTCTTTATCCATTCCTCTGTTGATGGACATTTAGGTTGCTTCCATATCTTGGCTATTGTGAGTAGTACTGCTATAAATACTGGGATGTATGTATCTTTTTGAATTATGGTTTTCTCCAGATATTTGCCCAGGAGTGGGATTGCTGGATCTCAGAAGCAATAAAGATACTTTCACGAGCCAGGTGGTAACATACATAATAAAAGTGGTGTTTAGAAGATCTGGTGGTCTAAGATGAATCATCAAGACTTCCTTCATTCTTGCCTAGAGGGAAGAAGGTGGGGGAAAGATGATTTGAGGTTTTGGCAGTCAGGGACAGAGTCAGCCTCTAGGCAAATTGCAGGCTCCACCATCAGATCCTAGGGGGCTGATTTACCCCTGGGCTCTGCTACAAGGAGTACATGGCGGGGGTCCTGGTGACCCTACTCTCTCTCTCTCTCCCCTTAAGAGCATTCAATATCCCCTTCAGGGGCTCCATGGCCTCAGTCCCTTCAGGACACAAACCCTTCCTCTATGGAACTGACCCTCTTCTGCTTTCTGACTTTTTGGAGGAAGGGCCTCTGTGCCTCATTGTTAATCCAAGGCTCCTCCTTTGGCCTTAGATTGGGGTGCTGTCATTGGGCCCACTAGCCCAGGTCTCAGCCAGGAACGCTGCTACCTTCTCACTGTACTCTCCACCCTGGAGGTAAGACCTGTTCAGGTCCTGTCCCCTTCCCGGGCCCAGCTATAACCAGTCTACACACCATCAAGTCCAGCCTTCCACAGCCCCAACTGTGCTGGTGCCTCAGGGCTCAGGACTCTTCAGTTTAAAGATTCAAATACATCATTTGCATGTTAGTTGCTTGCAGCTTCTGGCCCTGAAAAGTCTCCATTGTTTGTCTAGAATGTGTTGGATAGTTACTATTTACATTTGAACACAGAAATTTCTAGTCCCTCATGCCTCTTTGTCTCTTCTCTGCCCCCTCTATCCAAGGTGCCTCCCTCTGGTGGGGGCTCTTTGCATAACTGTGACACTGCCCCCAGGCATCAGTGTGCTAATTTGCACTTCCCACAGGTCACTTTGCCTATCAGGCTGTTTGACATTTCCTTCAGCAAGCAAGGAATGGAAGTCTCACTATTCAAGTGGAAAACAGCAGGCTTTGGGGAGGGCAGGGGAGCAGCAACACCTATCTTGGTTTGAAAGTGAAAGTGAAGTCCCTCGGTCATGTCCGACTCTTTGCAACCCCATGGATTGTAGCCTACCAGGCTCCTCTGTCCATGGAATTTTCCAGGCAAGAGTACTGGAGTGGGTTGCCATTCCCTTCTCCAGGGGATCTTCCTGACCCAGGGATAGAACCTGGGTCTCCCGCACTGCAGGCAGACACTTGACCACCTGAGCCACCAGGGAAGCTAGTTCCCCAAGGAAATGACACCATATCACCCACAGCTCCTTACCTGGATTGCCCTTTCTGACTCTGCTACTTAAAGCAGCCTGACTGCAGCTAGACCACTTGGTGGGTCGCATTCCTGGTGCTGGGCCATGGTTGTGGGCACTCTGGCCCAGCCTCCCCAATTCTCAGTCACAGAAACCAGGACCAGAACTTGACTCCTTTGCATCCTCACTTCTCAGGATGGTACCAAGCCTTGCAGATTTGATTAGGTTTGCTTTATGACACAATGCATAGTTGGTATTTATAAATGTTCCATGAGTGTTTGAGGAACAATTCTCCAATTATGGAGCCCAATGTTGTGTGTGTGTTCATTATATCAAGTCTGTGGGTTGTGTTGGTCAAATCCATGCACTTGCTGATTTTTTTTTTTTCTTATTGAACCTGCCAGTCACTGAGACATGTTAAAATCTCCCACAATGATACTCTGATGGTGGATCTATCAAGCTCTCCTTATAATTCTGTTCATTTTTGCTTTACAAAGATGTATTTTTGAAGCTATTTCACCAGAGGCATGCAAATCTAGAACTGTTATAGCTTCATAGTGAACCATCGAGGGCTTCCTCAATGGTAAAGAATCTGTCACTACTGGTAAAGAATCTGGCTGCCAATGCAGATTCATGGATTCGATCCCTGGGTTGGGAAGATCCCCTGGAGAAGGACATGGCAACTCACTTCAGTATTCTTGCCTGGAGAATCCCATGGATAGAGGAGCCTGGTGAGCTACAGTCTAAAGGGTCGAGAACAATTGGATATGACTGATGGATTGACCACGTAGAGAACCAAGTTATTAATCACTAAGATGTAATTTTCATTAATGTATGAATGATTTTGGCCTCAGGGTCTGTTTTTACTAATATTAGTCTAACTTCATAAGCTTTCTTTTGGTTAGTAGTGTGTACCTTGTATGTTCCCACACATCCTTACTTTCCTATCTCCGCTATTATGTTTTAGATGTGCTCTTGGAAACAACATACAGTACAAATTTCTTTTCTATCCCATAGGTAATCATTGTCTTTTAACTGTAGAGTTTAGTTCTCGTACATTTAAATTTATTTCTACCATCTGGTTTTGTGCTTTCTGTTTGTCCCATTTTTTTTGTTTCTGTTTATCTCTTTTGATTTCTTTTAAATGTTGTGTGTGTGTGGCTGGGGGCGGGGGGGGGGCTCTTCATTTCAAGAGCATGTTTTATTTTTTGTAAAATATGCATACCACAGGGTTTCTTGTCAGGATTAAATGAGATGAAGAAACTCATATGAAATATTTATCCAGTGCCTAACACAGAGTAAGCACGGCTAAATGGGAAGTATTATTAGAGGTTCTAGTACTCGTTCATCTCTAGTTTTCCCTTGTCTCTTGCAGTTCCACTTCTGTTGTTCTCCTTTCTGCTGACAATATTCCATTTGTTTTCAGTCTGTTTTCTTTCATTTCTCCTTTCCAGGCATTTGATTTCCTGTTTCTGCTCACTCTTCAATCCCTCAGGCAGCTCCGTGGTGAAGCCCTTCAGGGAGGAGTCTGTGTGCTGTGGTTCTGTGGCACAGTAGGTGTGGGAGAAGACAGTGTCACCTTAACTGAATCCCATTCCACAAGGTGATGGAGGTCCTGCCCAACATAAGAGTGCATTTGCATGTCATTCTAGGATGACCATGGTGCAACTGAATCTGCTGCAATCATCAGTTTCTATGAAATGGGTATAAGGCCACAAAACCCACCAGCCAAGAAACAGTTTAATTCCTTGTGTCTCTTCCTAGAGAGGATGGCCAGATCCTGGCTGACTACTCTTAAGTTGTCCCACTGTGAGGGTGTGGGTGTCACCACACTAAGAATTTGAATATGTACTAAGCAAAGCCTGGAAAGAGGAACCATTTGTACTCAAACAGATTGTGGTCAGAAGAAAACTTTGTCATCATTGTTGTGACAGAACTGCAACTAAATTTAGCAAGGTACATATTTTGTGTGTGTGCATGTGTGTGTGATGCCTGGAGAAAGTAACACATTATGTTTCCAAAAGTGAAAACTCCCCAGACTAAAAGGAAAACCTTTTTCTCACCTGGTATTTGATTGCCATGATGATTCCTCACTCCACTTACTTCATATCTCTGCTTTTTCTGTGTCCTGTATTCAGTTCAGTCGTTCAGTCATGTCAGCTTCCCTGTCCATCACCAACTCCTGGAGCTTGCTCAAAGTCAGGGATGCCATCCAACCATTTCATCCTCTGTCATCCTCTTCTCCTCCCGCCTTCAATCTTCCCCAGCGTCAGACTCTTTTCCAGTGAGTCAGTTCTCCGTATCAGGTGGCCAAACTATTGGAGTTTCAGTTTCAGCATCAGTCCTTCCAAGGTATATTCAGGACTGATTTCCTTCAAGTTTGACTGATTTTATCTCCTTGCAGTCCAACGGACTCAAGAGTTTTCTCCAACACCACAGTTCAAAAGCATCAATTCTTTGGCATTCAGCTTTCTTTATAGTCCAAATCTCACATCCACACATGACTGTTGGAAAAATCGAAGCTTTGACTAGAAGGACCTTTGTTGGCAAAGTAACGTTTCTGCTTTTTAATATGCTGTCTAGGTTGGTCATAGCTTTTCTTCCAAGGAGCAAGCATCTTTTAATTTCATGGCTGCAGTCACCATCTGCAGTGATTTTGGAGCCCCCCAAAATAAAGTCTCTCACTGTTTCCATAGTTTCCCCATCTATTTGCCATGATCTGATGGGACTGGATGCCATGGTTTCAGTTTTCTCAATGTTGAATTTTAAGCCAGCTTTTTCACTCTCCCCTTTCATTTTCATCAAGAGGCTATTTAGTTCTTCTTCACTTAGCATGATATTCTTTCAAGAGAAATTATGTCACTAGGGGAACACTGGAACTTGGTAGAGTTTTGGGTGTTTTTCTGTTCTCTGCTGGTTTCTATTCTTTGATTAAAATAAACTGAGGTGTTGAACATCCATATTTTGAATGAGCTTCCCACAAATATGAGTGTCTAATCTTTTTTCTTAATTAATTTATTTTAATTGGAGGAAAATGATGATACTGTGATGGGTTTTGCCATACATCAACATGAATTGGCAATAGGTCTTGCATGTCCCTCCCCAATCCTGAACCCCCTTCCCACTTCCCTCCCTACCCTATCCCTCTGGATTGTACCAGAGCACTGACTTTGGGTGCCCTGCTTCATGCATAGAACTTGCACTGGTCATCTATTTTACATATGGTAATGTACGTGTTTCAATGCTATTCTCTCAAATCATCCCATAATCTTTTGATAGCAATTTAAGAAATTAATTTATTTATTTTAATTGGAGGCTAATTACTTTACAATATTGTAGTGGTTTGTGCCGTTTTGTATATACTTTTATTCTTTACAATAAGCATTAAATAGATGCTGTCAGTATTTTTTGAAATTTGTTCCAAAAGTGCAATATCAACTTACAATGTGAAAGAGATGCTATACATCCCTGTTAGCATGTACAGTAACAAAAGGCCTCTCTGGGATTCACATGTTCTAAAAATAGAAACTATATATAAAGTATTATAACTATCTTCACCAAAGAGAATGCTTCTGCCAGTGTGGAAAATAGGAGCAGTTTAATTTCTTGAAATCCACAGAAAAAATGTGGAGAAGAAGGTGAGATAAACATATGCTGGAGGGGCTTCCCTGGTGGTCCAGTGGTTAAGAATCTTCCTTCCAATGCAGGGAATATGGTTTCCATCCCTGGTCGGGGAACCAAGATCCTATGTGCCCTTAGGCAACTAAACCCGCATGTTGCAATGAAGACCCAGTGCAGCCAAAAACAATAAAACCCCAAAATATATGCCGGAGACCTGGTGCAGAGTGAAACACACCTAGAGACGTGAGACAGTCTTAGGAAAAAGTAAGAAAAGGAATAGAGGAGAGAGAGGGAGGAAATGGGAGAGTGGGTATTAGAATTTTTTATATTTTTAGGTGCATCAACTTTTAGTTGCACACTTGGGATTTTTGACCATCAATGTGGCATGCAGTTTTCTTGTTTTTGTTTTTTTTTTTTTTATTTTAGTTGCAGCAAGAGGATCTAGTTCCCTGACCCGGGATTGAACCCAGAGGCCCTGTATTGGGAGCATGGAATCCTAACCACTGAACCACCAGAAAAGTCCTGGGTCTTCCAGTTTTAGTAGTCAGGTAAGAATTTGATTTGAAGTGACTCTGAGGGGGTTTTACCTCCCCTAATATGTTCTAGGCCTGTAGCTGTCAAATTTTTTGATCTCAGGACTGCTTTAAACTCTTAAAAATTCATTGTTCATTGGAAGGACTGATGTTAAACTGAAGCTCCAATACTTTGACCACCTCACGTGAAGAGCTGACTCATTAGAAAAGACCCTGCTCATGGGAAAGATTGAGGGCAGAAGGAGAAGGGGATGAGAAAGGATGAGATGGTTGGATGGCATCACCGACTCAATGGACATGAGTTTGAGCAAACTCCTGGAGATTGTGAAGTACAGGGAAGCCTGGCATGCTGCAATCAATGGGGTCACAAAGAGTCGGACACAACTGAGTGACTGAACAACAACAATCACCTTAAAAATATTAAGCTAAGTGAGAGAAGTTAGTCCCCCCCCCAAAAAAAAAAAACAACCCACATATTGAAAGATATCTGGAAGATGCAAGTACTTAGAGACAGAAACTAGTTTAGTGCTTGCCTAGGGCTGGGAGGAGATGTGGGAAGAAAAGAGGAAAGGCTGCAAAGTGGTGTTAATGGACACAGGGTTTTTTGAGGCAGAGTGATGATAAGGTTTTAAGTTGATTGTGGTGATGATCATACAACTCAATGGCAATACTGAAAATCATTAAATTCACTTTATATCTCAATAGTGCTTTTGTTAACAAAAAGATTAATGAAAACCAAAATCATAGAAAAGTCTCTTGAGGAATATCTTTCCTGATTGACCTAGGAAATTAACCTTTTATGTATCCATGTGGAAAGGTTCATGGATTTTCTTGTATTTCCCTTCCATCATTCAGTAAATATTTATTGCAAATTTTCTGTGGGCAAATAACACTATTGAATGACATAGTGATCTACAAAAAAATATTTTCTTAAAACATGGTGTCTGCCTTTCAGAAGCTTTCTCTCTGATTAAGGAGACAAGCCATACACACACAAAATGAAATTAAGGCAGTGCCACATTGGAGGTCAATTATTGACTCATGTCCATTTGCCACACACAACAAACTGAAAGCATTATTATTGTAAAATTAGTGATACTGAAAATAAGATTTCACAGTGGTTAAGAGCAAGGGCTCTGGAGCCAAGACTGTCTGGTCTGAATCTTGGCTCCATCATTTACCAACTGTGCGACCTTGTGCAAGTTACTTTAATTGTCTGTGCCTCAGCGTCCTCCTGTTGAAAATAGGGATGATTGTGATAATAATGGCACCTACTTCAGAGAGTTGTTGTGAGGATTAGATGTGTTAATACAGATAAAGTGCTCAGAACAGATCCTCGCACATAGTAAACGCTCAATGAAAGTATTAGTTACCGTCATTTCCAGAAAACTGTGGGTAACCTCTTTGATGAATATTGAATATTTGTGCAATGAAAAGCTTTAAACCTACATTTTAAAGATACTTCTTAACAGAGGTGTAACACTTTGCTGGACATTTTGGCAAAACGTATGATAGGGTACCATTCATTGGTCTTATTGACTCCAGGCATCTACAATGTCCCGAATCCTGACTGAGCATGAAGTACAGGCTCAATAAATATTAGAATTCAAAGAAAAAATTTAAATTAAAATGTTAACATTTTGGATGAGGCAATTATGTCATTTTCAGCCATTTTCTATTTTTTTCTCAAAATGACTGGACTACTTTTCAGTTCAGGTCAGTTGCTCAGTAATGTCCAACTCTTTGTGACCCCATCGACTGCACCACGCCAGGCTTCCCTGTCCATCACCAATTCCTGGAGCTTGCTAAAACTCATGTCCATTGAGTCAGTGATACCATCCAATCATCTCATCCTCTGTTGTCCCCTTCTCCTCCTGTCTTCAATATTTCCCAGCATCTGGGTCTTTTAAAATGAATCAGTTCTTCGCATCAGGGGGCCAAAGTATTGAAGTTTCAGCTTCAGCATCAGTCCATCCAATGAATATTCAGGACTAATTTCCTTTAGGATGGACTGGTTGGATCTCCTTGCAGTACAAGGGACTCTCAAGAGTGTTCTCCAACACCAAAGTTCAAAAGCATCAATTCTTCAGCAGTCAACTTTCCTTATAGTCCAACTCACACATTCATATATGACTACTGGAAAAACCATGGCTTTGACTAGTTGGACCTTTGTCGGTAATGTCTCTGGTTTTTAGTATGCTGTCTAGGTTGGACATCGCTTTTCTCCCAATGAGCAAGCATCTTTTAATTTCATGGCTGCAGTCACCATCTGCAGTGATTTTCAAGCTCCCCAAAATAAGTCTCTCACTGTTACCATGTTTCCCCATCTATTTGCCATGAAGCGATGGGACCAGATGCTATAATCTTAGTTTTTTGAATGTTGAGTTTTAAGCCAGCTTTTTCACTCTCCTCTTTCATTTTCATCAAAAGGCTCTTTAATTCTTTGCTTTCTGCCATAAGGGTGGTGTCATCTGCCTATCTGAGGTTATTGATATTTCTCCTGCCAATCTTGATTCCAGTTTGTGCTTCATCCAGCCCTGCATTTCGCATGATGTACTCTGCATATAAGTTAAATAAGCAGGGTGAAAATATACAGCCTTGATGTACTCCTTTCCCAATTAGAAACCAGTATGTTGTTCCATGTCCGGTTCTAACTGTTGCTTCTTGATCTCCATACAGATATCTCAGGAGGCATGTCAGGTGATCTGATGTTCCCATCTCTTTCAGAATTTTCCACAATTTGTTGTGATCCACAGAGTCAAAGGCTTTGGCACAGTCAATAAAGCAGAAATAGATGTTTTTCTGGAATTCTCTTGCTTTTTCTATGATCCAACAGATATTGGCAATTTGATCTCTGGTTCCTCTGCCTTTTCTAAATCCAGCTTGAACATCTGGAAGTTCACGGTTCATGTACTGTTGAAGCCTGGCTTGGAGAATTTTGAAAATTACTTTGCTAGCATGTGAGATGAGTGCAATTGTGCAGTAGTTTGAGCATTCTTTGAGATTGCTCTTCTTTGGGACTGGAATGAAAACTGACGTTTCCAGTCCCATGGCCACTGCTGAGTTTTCCAAATTTGCTGGCATATTGAGTGCAGCACTTTCATAGCACCATCTTTTAGGATTTGAAATAGCTCACCTGGAATTCCATCACCTCCACTAGCTTTGTTCCTAGTGATGCTTCCTAAGGCCCTGTTGACTTCACATTCCAGGATGTCTGGCTCTAGGTGAGTGATCACACCATCGTGGTTATCTGGGTCATGAAGGTCTGTTTTGTATAGTTCTTCTGTGTATTTTTCCTACCTCTTCTTAATATCTTCTGCTTCTGTTAGGTTCATACAATTTCTGTCCTTTATTGTGCCCATCTTTGCATAAAATGTTCCCTTTGTATGTATCACTAGTTTCCTTGAAGAGATCTCTAGTCTTTCCCATTCTATTGTTTTCCTCTATTTCTTTGCATTGATCACTGAGGAAGGCTTTCTTATCTCTCCTTGCTATTCTTTGGAACTCTGCATACACATGGGCATATCTTTCCTTTTCTCCTTTGCCTTTCACTTCTCTTCTTTCTATAGCTATTTGTAAGGCATCCTCAGACAACCATTTTGCCTTCTAACATTTCTTTTTCATGGCGATAGTCTTGATCACTGCCTCCTGTACAATGTCGCAAACCTTCATCCATGGTTCTTCAGGCACTCTATCAGATCTAATCCCTTGAATCTATCTGTCACTTCCACTGTAATGGATTTGATTTATATAATACCTGAATGGTCTGATGGTTTTTCCTACTTTCTTCAATTTAAGTCTGAATTTGGCAGTAAGGAGTTCATGGTCTGAGCGACAGTCAGCTCCTGGTCTTGATTTTACTGACTGCATAGATGGTTTCCATTTTTGGCTTCAAAGAATATAATCTATTTGATTTAGGTATTGACCATCTGGTGATGTCCATGTGTAGAGTATTCACTTATGTTGGAAGAAGATGTTTTCTATGACCAGTGGGTTCTCTTGACAAAACTCTGTTACTGTTTGCCTTGCTTCATTTTGTATTCCAAGGCTAAATTAGCCTGTTACTCCAGGTATCTCTTGACTTCTTACTTTTGCATTCCAGTCCCCTATAATGAAAAAGGCACGTTGTTTGGGTGTTAGTTCTAGAAGGTCTTGTAGGTCTTCATAGAACCATTCAACTTCAGCTTCTTCAGCATTACTGGTCAGGGCATAGACTTGGATTACTATGATATTGAATGGTCTGCCTTGGAAATGAATAGAGATCATTCTGTCATTTTTGAGATTGCATCCAAGTACCACATTGCAGACTCTTTTGTTGGCTATGAGGGCTATTCCATTTCTTCTAAGGGATTCTTGTCCACAGTAGTAGATATAATGGTCATCTGAATTAAATTTGCCCATTCTAGTCCATTTTAGTTCACTCCTAAAATGTCAGTGTTCACTCTTGCTATCTCCTGTTTGACCACTTCTAATTTACCTTGATTCATAGACTTAACATTCCAGGTTCTTATGCAATATTGCTCTTTTCAGCGTCAGACTTTACTTCCATCACCAGTCACATCCACAGTTGGGCATTGTTTTCACTTTGGCTCTGTCTCTTCTTTCTTTCTGGTGTTATTTCTCCATTCTTCTCCAGTAGCATATTGGGCACCTACTGACCGGGGGAGTTCATCTTTCAGTGTCATATCTTTTTGCCTTTTTGTACTGTTCATTGGGTTCTCAAGTCAAGAATACTGAAGTGGTTTGCCATTCCCTTCTTCAGTTGACCACGTTTGGTCAGAATCTCCACCATGACCTCTCCAACTTGAGTGGCCCTACATGGCATGGCTCATAGTTTCATTGAGTAGACAAGGCTGTGGTCCATGATCAGTTTGATTAGTTTTCTCTGATTGTGGTTTTCATTCTGTCTTCCCTCTGTGGGATAAGGATAAGAGGCTTATGGAAGCTTCCTGATGGGAGAGACTGACTGTGGGCAAACTGGGTCTTGTTCTGATGAGGAGGGCCATGCTCAGTAAATCTTTAATCCAATTTTCTGTTGATGGGCAGGGCTGTGTTCCCTCCCTGTTGTTTGATCTGAGACCAAACTGTGGTGGAGGTAATGAAGATAATGGCGATCTCCTTCAAAATGACCCATGCACACACTGGCCCACTCAGTGCCCCTGACCCTGCAGCAGGCCACTGCCAACCCACGCCTCTGCCGGAGACTCCTGGACCCTCACAGGCATGTCTGGGTCAGTCTCTTGTAGGGTCATTACTCCTTTCTCCTGGGTCCTGGTGCACACAAGGTTTTGTTTGTGCCCTCCAAGAGTCTGCTTCCCCAGTCCTGTGTAAGTTCTATAGTCAAATCCCTTCAAAGTCAAACTCTCTGGGGGTTCTCAATTGCTTTGCTAGATCCCCAGGTTGGAAAATCTGTAGTGGGTCCTAGGATTTTCTTAACAGTGTGAGAATTTCTTTGGTATATGTTGTGCAGTTTGTGGGTCATCTGCTCGGTGGCTCTATGGTAGGGTTAATGGCAATCTCCTCCAAGAGGGCTTATGCCTGTATGACCCAGGACTACTTTTATTTGTTATATACTTTATTGTTAATATTTCAAGCCTATGTAAATATATAGAGACTAACATGGTGAGTGCACATATACCCATTACTTAGCTTTATTAAATTTTAACCCTAGGAACTTCCTCAGTGGTTCCGTGGCTAGGACTCTGTGCTCCCAATGCAGGGAACCAGGGCTCAATCCCTGGTCAGGGAATTAGATTCCACATGCCAAAACTAAAAGTTCAAATGCCACAACTAAAAAATCACACGTGCCACAACTGAGGATCTTGCATTGCACAACTTAAAAGAAAGAAAGAAAAAGATCCCTTCTGCTGCAATGAAGACCAGGCTCAGCCAAATAAATAAATTTGAAAATCTTTTTCAAATACAATAAAAAGCATGTCTGGAGCTTTTAAATAAAAGCAACTAATAAATAAAAGGTCACTTTAAATAAATAAATAAAAATAAATTGTAACCCTGTGCCTTATTTACCTGAGTTTCCTTTCTTAAGAATTAAAACATTACAGATTTGACACCCTGTATGCACGTTTCCCAGTCTCTCAGACACCATCTCTTCCTAGAAGTGCTGTTATCTTGAGCACTTTCATATTACTACTACAGTGAGGGTAATCATAAATAATATAGGGTTTTTTGCATATTTTAACTATATACACAGAGAATGAACTTATGCTTGGAAGGGATAGTTAGGGACTTTGGGATTGGTATGAACATACTGCTATATTTAAAATGAGTATCCAACAAGGACCTGCCATATACATGGAACACTGCTCAGTGTTATGTAGCAGCTTAGATGAGGGGGAGTGGAGTTTGGATACATGTGCACATATGGCTGAGTCCCTTTGCTGTTCACCTGAAACTATCACAACTTTGTTAACTGATCATTCCTCAATACAAAATAAAAAGTTAAAAAAAAAACTATATACAAATGGTAATCTGTACATATATCATTCTGAAACACCTTTTTCATTCAATAATTTCTGAGACTCCTTCATGTTGATACATGTGTCAGGTTGATACATTTTTCTTGCTATAGAGAATTCCAGAGTGTGTATGTTTACTTATCCTTTCTCTCGATGAAGGACATTTATATCCTTTACATTTTTTCCCTATTCCAAATGGGGTTGCTCTGAAAATTCTTGGGCATCTGTACAGATCTCTTTAAATGTCCATCTAGAAGAGATATCTGCATCTTCAACTTGACCAGATATTGCCAAATTGCTCTATAAAGTACTTCTATTCTCACCAGCAATGCATGGAAGTTTCCATTGCTTCAATCTTTGTCAAAAGTTGATATCTGTTGTGCTTTTAAAAGTTTTACCAGTTTGATGGATGTGAAATGATATCTTATGTAAAGCACTTAGAATGTTGCCTGGCACATAGCAAGGTCTCAGTAAGGGTGAGTTACTATTTTAATGACCAAGGTCTCAGTAAGGGTGAGTTACTATTTTAATGACCATATCCATAATCAGTACGATAATCAGTATGGGTTGGGCACCTTTTCATTTGTTTTTTGGTCATTAAAAGTTTTCTGTAAGGTACCTCTTCATGTCTTTTTCCCATTGTTCTACTAGATTGCCTTTTTCTTATTGATTTATAGGATTCTTTATATTTTTCTTGCATTAATCCTTTGTTACTTATGTATTCTGTGGCATGTCTTTAACTTCATTTATGGTTTTTTTAGTCATTCAGAATTATGTTTTTAAATTTAATATACTCAGATTTATCATTTCTCCCTTTGGGTTGTGCTTTTTATATGCTATTTAAAAAAATCCTTCCCTATTAGTGGGGCCTACCAGGTGGCAATAGTGGTAAAGAATCCACGTGCCACTGTGGGAGATGCAAGAGAAGAGGGTTTGATACGTGGATCAGGAAGATCCCCTGAAGAAGGAAATGGCAATTCACTCCAGTATTCTTCCCTATTAGTGGTTATGAATTCCCAAGGGAACTCTATTTTTCTGGACAGAACCCAGGCCTAGGTAGGCAATCCTTCATTTAGTCTCCTCTGCCAGTGGACACATGTTTTTCCCTAATTTTCCATTTCAATGAGGGAATAACTAGTTAATGGTCCAAGGCTAGTATGAGGGTCTTGGTCCCAGAGCCTTGGCTCCTCTCTCTGTATGTACATTGAACTGATTAGTATTAGGTTCAGATGAGAGCTGAATCTGATACTCCAAAATAATAGAGACATTGATAGGAGCAAAACTGTCTCATATACCAGTCCAGAGAAAGGCAGTCCATGCTGCCATAGAGTGTTTATCTTCACCATGTCCTCAGGTACCCAAGCTCTTTCTATCCTGTTGTTCCAGTCTATGTGGCCTCTGTATCTCAGGTCAATTCATAGTCCAAGAAGGCCCTAGCTTTCACTTTTACATTCCAGCCAGCAGAAAAGAGCAAGAGGTCAAGAAAAAGGGACATGGCAGCTATCTTTTAAGGACGATTCTCAGTCACTTCCCAATGACATTTTCTTTAATATCCCATTGGTCAGAACTTAGTCATGGTCATCTTTATTCTGGGTGACTGTGTCCAACTGAAAATCAAGGAGCTCAGATTTATATACAGAGGAGAATGGATATTGGGGACCTAAGTCTTGGCCACAGAGATCAAATCTAAAGTCATTAGATGACAAGTTGCCCATATACTACTCTAGTTTTTAGTTCTCTCATCCTTTCTGGTGCCTTATTTTCTTGTACTCTCAACTGTGCCTTTCAGACATTCATTAATTATTTATTGACCATCTACTATGAAGCCAGGAACTGTTTTCAGAGCAGGACTTACACCAGTGAAGAAGACAAGAGCCCTGCCTACATGAAGCTTACATTCTAATTGAGGGAGGCAGACCACAGGCAAACCAGAAAATGCAATACTGTAATTCAGAGGGTATGAATTGGAGAAATGGAGAAAAGTAAACCATGTTTACTAAGGGGATGAGGACTGTTGGGAGTGGAGCAAGCAGTTATTATTTCAGGGAAAACTGACATTTGGGTAGAAACCCTAATGAGATGAGGAAGAAAGCTATGGTGTTATTTTGGGTAAGAGCATTTCAGGCAGAGGTAAGGCGAAGTGCCCTGAGGTGTAAGTGGACACTCTATGTTCAAGGAACAGCAAGAGGGCATGTGTGGCTAGAGCATGGTAGGAAAGTGGAGAGAGAGAGAGAGAGATCAGCGGTATACCAAAGATGCCAAAGCACCAGATCAGCCAGAGCATAGCAGGATTTTGCTTTTATTGGAGTAAGAAGAGAGATCATTGGAGGGTTTAAACAGAGGGGAATGCCATGATCTGACTGGCATTTTATTTATTTATTTTGGCCTCACCATGCCTCATGTGGGATCTCAGTTTCCCAACCAGGGATTGAACCTGCACCCCCTGCAATGGAAAAGTGGAGTCTTAACCACTGGGCAACCAGGGAAGACCTTGCCTTAAGTTTTATGAAGACCACTTCAACTGTAGAGTTGAGAATAGACTCTAAGGTAGTAAACGGTGGAAGTGGGGAGATAAGTGAGAAGACTACTGTGGTTGGCCAGGCAGGAGATGAAAGTCACTCAGATTAGGATGGTAGTAATGAGGTGGCAACCCTGGTGGCTCAGTGGTAAATAATCTGCCTGCAATGCAGGAGACAGGAGACCCGGGCTCAATCAGTGGGGTTGGGAAGATGCCCTGGCAGAGGCCATGGCAACTCACTCCAGTATTCTTGCTCAGAGAATCCCATGGGCAGAGGATCCTGGCAGGCTACAGTCTATTGGGTCGCAAAAAGTTGGACACGACTGAAGTGACTGAGGACAGCACAGCACAGCACAATGGAGGAGACAAGAAAGGGTAAAATTAGAGGTATATTGTGAAGGTTCAGCCAAAAGTATTTGCTGAAGTATCAAGACAATGTGTGTGTGAGACAGAGAGAGGTGGTAGAACCAAGTCTTAGGTTCTGGCCTGAGCAAACATTGAGTGGTGATATCATTTACACAGAAGAATTCTGGGAAACAAACAGGTTTGGGGGATGGAAATCAAGAGACCTGGTTAAATTTAAGATACACAAGGAGAGACATCATGATACAGTTGACCATAGGATTTGCAAGTTTAGAGATATCTGGGTTGGAGATACGCCAGTGGGAGTCACTGGCAGATACATGGCCATGAGATATGAGGAGATCAGGAGGAAAGGCATCATGGAATTTGGGAGAGTTGGTAGTAGGGAATATGGGGACAGCCTCTTCTGATTGGTATTTTTTCAGTGAAATCAGGAGAAAGATCATTTGCTGACAGCGGTAGAGAAGAAACTGGAGGTTTGAGGAGAGGGGAAAGTGAAAGTGAAAGTCGCTCAGTTGTGTCCGATTCTTTGCGTCCATGGACTGTAGGCTGCCAGGCTCCTCTGTCCATAGAATTCTCCAGGCCAGAGTACTGGAGTGGGTAGGCATTCCCTTCTCCAGGGGATTTTCCCAGTGTGAAATATCTATGTATGATGTTATATTTTATACATTTCTAGATGTTTCTTGTGGGAGGGAGTTTTGTGTTATCCAAGGAGCAGTTTGCTGTCATAGCTCACTTTTATAAAGAGAAGAAAAGGTCATTAAAAAAGACATGTAGACACCTTAAAAGGCATTCTAATCATCTTATCTATCCTCGGGAACATAGAAAAAAGAAACAATCAGAAATCGAAAATGTTTCTTACAGACTTTCAGTTGCCAAGAGGGAGTGGGCTGGGGGAGGGAAGTTTGGGAATTAGGGATTAGCAGAGGCAAACTATTATATATAGCACGGATACACAATAAATTCCTACTGCATAGCACAAAACTAATTTCAGTATCCCATGATAAACCATGTGGAAAAGAATATGAAAAAATATATATGTGTGTGTATAACTGAATCACTTTTCTATATAGCAGAAATTAACACAACATTGCAAATCAATCACACCTCAATAAATAATTTTAATCTAAAATGCTTCTTAAATTCCAGCAAATGAATAAAATCAACCAAAACCAAGCTTCACCCAAGAGCCAACAAGATCCAGTACAAGATACACCATGCTAATTCTCCAGCAAAACAGGAACACAACACTGAACATTAAAAGGTTGGTTGCCCAAAGCGATGCTAAACCCATAGACAGCCCAAAACTCACTACTGGAAACTTTATTGCACTCCAGAGAGAAGACATCCAGTTCCACCCACCAGAACACAGGCACAAGCTCCCCCCAACCAGGAAACCTTGACAAGCCGTTAGTCCAACCCCACCCACAGGGAGCAGACTCCACAATTAAGAGGAACCATGAACTTCCAGTCTGCAGAAAAGGCACCCCTAACACAGCAATTTAAACAAAATAAAAAGGCAGAGACATAATCAGCAGGTGAAGGAACATGATAAAAACCCACCAAACCAAACTAAAGAGGAGGAGATAGGGAGTTGACCTGAAAAAGAATTCAGGATAATGATAGTAAGATGATCCAAAAAATCTTGAAAACAAAATGGAGTTACAGATAAATAGACTTGAGACAGGACTGAGAAGATGCAAGAAATGTTTAACTAAGGACCTAGAAGAAATAAAGAAGAATCAACCAGTAATGAATAATGCAGTAATTGAGATCAAAAGCACTCTGGAGGGAATCAACAGTAGAATAACTGAGGCAGAAGAGAGGATAAGTGAGGTGGAAGATAGAATGGTGGAAATAAATGAAGTAGAGAGGAAAAGAGGAAAAAAAGAATTAAAATAAATGAGTACAACCTTAGAGACCTCTGGAACAATATTAAATGTCCCAACATTTGAATCATAGGTGTCCCAGAAGAAGACAAAAAGAAAGGGCATGAATAAATACTTAAGGAGATAATAGTTGAAAACTTCCCTAATATGGGGAAAGAAATAGCCACCCAAGTCCAAGAAACTGAGAGAGTCCCAAACAGGATAAACCCAAAGCAAAACACCCCAAGACATATATTAATCAAACTAACAAAGAGCAAATATTAAAAGCAGCAAGGGAAAAGCAACAAATAACACACAAGGGGATCCCCATAAGGATAGCACCTGATCTTTCAATAGAAAATCTTCAGGCCAGAATGGAATGGCCGGACATACTTAAAGTGATGAAAGAGAAAAACCTTCAACCAAGATTACTCTACCCAGCAAGGATCTCATTCAGATATGAAGGAGAAATCAAAAGCTTTACACAAGCAAAAGCTGAGAGAATTCAGTACCACCAAACCAGCTCTTTAACAAATGCTAAAGGATCTTTTCTAGACAGGAAACACAGTAACAGTTTATAAAAACAACCAAAAACAACAAAGTAAATGGTAATGGGATCATACTTATCAATAAGTACTTTAAATGTAAATGGGTTAAATGCTCCAACCAAAAGACAAAGACTGACCGAATGGATACAAAAACAAGACCCCTATATATGCTGTCTACAAGAGACCCACCTCAAACCTAGTGACACATACAGATTGATAGTGAAGGGCTGGGAAAATATATTAGATGCAAATGGGTACCAAAAGAAAGCAGGAATAACAATACTCATAGCAGATAAAATAGACTTTGAAATAAAGACCATGATAAGAGACAAAGAAGGACACTACATAATGATCAAAGGATCAATGCAAGAAGAAGATATAACATTATAAGTATTTATGCACCCAACATAGGAGCACCTCAATGCATAAGGCAAATGCTAACAACTATGAAAGGAGAAATTAACAGTAACATGATGATAGTGGGGGACTTTAATATCCCACACATACTAATGGCTAGATCAAACAAACAGAAAATTAGTAAGGAAACACAAGTTCTAAATGATACAATGGACCAGTTAGACCTAATTGATACCTATAGGGCATTTCACCCAAAAACAATGTCATTCACCTTTTTTTTTCAAGTGCACACGGAACATTCTCCAGGGTTGATCACATTCTGAGCCATAAATCTAGCCTTGGTAAATTCAAAAAAGTTGAGATCATTTCAAGCATCTTTTCCAATCACAATGCAGTAAGATTAGATGTCAACTACAGGGGGAAAAAACTATTAAAAATACAAAAATATGGAGGCTAAACAACACACTTCTGAATAACCAAAAGATCGTGGAAGAAATCAAAAATGAAATAAAAATATGCATAGAAACAAATGAAAATGAAAACACAACAACCCAAAACCTATGGGATTCAGTAAAAGCAGTCCTAAGAGGGAGATTCATAGCATTACAGGCTGACCTCAAGAAACAAGAAAAACATCAAATAAACAACCTAACTTTACATCTACAGTAACTAGAAAAAGAAGAACCCCAAAGTTAGTAGAAGGAAAGAAATCATAAAAATCACAGCTGAAATAAATTAAAAAAAAAAAGGAGACTGTAGCAAAAATCAAGAAAACTAAAAGCTGGTTCTTTGAGAAGATAAATAAAATAAACAAACCATTAGCCAGACTCATCAAGAAAAAAAAAGAGAGAAGAATCAAATCAATAAAATTAGAAATGAGAATGGAGAAATCACAACAGACAACACAGAAATACAAAAGATCATAAGAGACTACTATGAGTAAGTATATGCCAAAAAAAATGGACAGTTTGGAAGAAATGGACAAATTCTTAGAAAAGTATAACCTTCCAAAACTGAATCAGGAAGAAATAGAAAATCTTAACAGAGACCCATCGCAAGCACAGAAATCGAAGCTGCAATCAAAAATCTTCCAACAAACAAAAGCCCAGGAAGATGTCCTCAGGGGTGAATTCTACCAGAAACTTAGGGAAGAGCTAACACCTATCCACCAGGGCTTTCCAGGTGGCTCAGACAGTAGAGTCTGCCTGTAGTATGGGAGACTGAGGTTCAACCCCTGGTTTGGGAAGATCCCCTGGAGAAGGAAATGGCAAGCCACTCCAGTATCCTTCCCTGGAAAATTCCAGTCACAAAGAGTTGGACAAGACTGAGTGACTTCACTTCACTTAACTTCAACACCTACCCTACTCAAACTCTTCCAGAAAATTGCAGAGGAAGGTAAACTCCCAAACTCATTTGATGAGGCCACCATCAACCTAATAACAAAACCAGACTAAGATGCCACAAAAAAGAAACCTACAGGCCAATATCACTGATGAAGAACATAGATGCAAAAATCCTCAACAAAATTCTAGCAAACAGAATCCAACAATGTATTAAAAACAGCACACAACATGACCGAGTGGGTTTTATCCAAGGGATGCAAGGATTCTTCAATATTTGCAAATCAATCAATGTGATACACCATATTAAAAAATTGAAAGATAAAAACCATGTTATTATCTCAATCAGATCAGATCAGATCAGTCGCTCAGTCGTGTCCGACTCTTTGTGACCCCATGAATCGCAGCACGCCAGGCCTCCCTGTCCATCACCAACTCCCGGAGTTCACTCAGACTCACGTCCATCGAGTCAGTGATGCCATCCAGCCATCTCATCCTCTGTCATCCCCTTCTTCTCTTGCCCCCAATCCCTCCCAGCATCAGTCTTTTCCAATGAGTCAACTCTTTGCATGAGGTGGCCAAAGTACTGGAGTTTCAGCTTCAGCATCATTCCTTCCAAAGAAATCCCAGGGCTGATCTCCTTCAGAATAGGACTGGTTGGATCTCCTTGCAGTCCAAGGGACTCTCAAGAGTCTTCTCCAACACCACAGTTCAAAAGCATCAATTCTTTGGCGCTCAGCCTTCTTCACAGTCCAACTCACATCCATACATGACCAGAGGAAAAACCATAGCCTTGACTAGACAGACCTTTGTTGGCAAAGTAATGTCTCTGCTTTTGAATATGCTATCTAGGTTGGTCATAACTTCCCTTCCAAGGAGTAAGTGTCTTTTAATTTCATGGCTGCAGTCATCATCTGCAGTCATTTTGGAGCCCAGAAAAATAAAGTCAGCCACTGTTTCCACTGTTTGCCCATCTATTTCCCATGAAGTGATGGGACCAGATGCCATGATCTTCATTTTCTGAATGTTGACTTTTAAGCCAACTTTTTCACTCTCCACTTTCACTTTCATCAAGAGGCTTTTTCGTTCCTCTTCACTTTCTGCCATAAGGGTGGTGTCATCTGCATATCTGAGGTTATTGATATTTCTCCCGGCAATCTTGATTCCAGCTTGTGTTTCTTCCAGTCCAGCATTTCTCATGATGTACTCTGCATATAAGTTAAATAAACAGGGTGACAATATACAGCCTTGACGAACTCCTTTTCCTGTTTGGAAGCAGTCTGTTGTTCCATGTCCAGTTCTAACTGTTGCTTCCTGACCTGCATACAGATTTCTCAAGAGGCAGATCAGGTGGTCTGGTATTCCCATCTCTTTCAGAATTGTCCACAGTTTATTGTGATCCACACAGTCAAAGGCTTTGGCATAGTCAATAAAGCAGAAATAGATGTTTTTCTGGAACTCTCTTGCTTTTTCCATGATCCAGCGGATGTTGGCAATTTGATCTCTGGTTCCTCTGCCTTTTCTAAAATCAGCTTGAACATCTGGAAGTTCGCGGTTCACATATTGCTGAAGCCTGGCTTGGAGAATTTTGAGCATTACTTTACTAGCGTGTGAGATGAGTGCAATTGTGCGGTAGTTTGAGCATTCTTTGGCATTGCCTTTCTTTGGGATTGGAATGAAAACTCACCTTTTCCAGTCCCGTGGCTACTGCTGAGTTTTCCAAATTTGCTGGCATATTGAGTGCAGCACTTTCACAGCATCATCTTTCAGGATCTGAAATAGCTCAACTGGAATTCCATCACCTCCACTAGCTTTGTTCGTAGTAATGCTTTATAAGGTCCACTTGACTTCACATTCCAGGATGTCTGGCTCTAGGTCAGTGATCACACCATCGTGATTATCTTGGTCATGAAAATCTTTTTTCTACAGTTTTTCTATGTATTCTTGCCACCTCTTCTTAATATCTTCTGCTTCTGTTAGGTCCATACCATTTCTGTCCTTTATTGAGCCCATTTTTGCATGAAATGTTCCCTTGGTATCTCAAATTTTCTTGAAGAGATCTCTAGTCTTTCCCAATCTGTTGTTTTCCTCTATTTCTTTGCATTGATCACTGAGGAAGGCTTTCTTATCTCTTCTTGCTATTCTTTGGAACTCTGCATTCAGATGCTTATATCTTTCCTTTTCTCCTTTGCTTTTTGCTTCTCTTCTTTTCACAGCTATTTGTAAGGCCTCCCCAGACAGCCATTTTGCTTTTTTTGCATTTCTTTTCCATGGGGATGGTCTTGATCCCTGTCTCCTGTACAATGTCACGAACCTCATTCCATAGTTCATCAGGCACATCTATCATATCTGGGCCCTTAAATCTATTTCTCACTTCCACTGTATAATCATAAGGGATTTGATTTAGGTCTTGCTGATGTATTTAGTTTGTTAATTAACCAGTGAGTCATCTCTAGTTCTACGATATGTTGGTCATGGTTCCAAGGCTGTTGCTACCACTGCTGCTGTTTCATTTTTAAAAAGATACAGTATTTATATATGCAGTCAATTCATATAAATATGGTAACAATAACAATACCATCTATGGACATGATGCCATTGGTGCACTGGTTACTCAGAAAACCTGCATGGAATTGCTTGCTTTTTCTGTGGGTTATCATTCTTGTGATAAGCTAACACCACTATGCTGACTTTATTCAGTTTACAAGCTGTTCAAAGACTATCAAAACAGTAGTTTCCAGGGAACCTGGAGTCAAGCTTAATTGCAAAAATAATCAGTATAGCAGAAATGTATTCTTGATGTGAATTCATCTGTAGAGGCCAAATCACTTCATGAAATCATTAAACTATATAAACAGTAATACCTAACATACGCAGTGTTTCAAGGCATACTTAGCTGGCTTTCTCTAGTCTAACCCACCGTGTTGTCTCTATATACCTTTCTACCCTCAGTTTGGAAGCTGGTGAAAGTAATCCCGTAAAATTTTGCCATGACCTGGAGAACTCATTGGCCACAGGACACAAAATTATCTTTAGCTTTTCCTTTTTTCTCCTTAGCCATCAATAAGTCATGCCCAATCTTTCCACATAGTATCTCTTGCACTTGTCCTTTTTCTCCATTCTCGTTCACATCTATGGGCTTATGGACTCATTAGATTACTACAATAACTATCTAACTGGTTTCCATATGTCCATCTCTCTCAGACTCAAAGGCATCTGGCAGCAATATAAAGGATTACATTCATAAAAATAATATTTAGTCAAGTAATCTCTCCATTCAAAAACCTTGACTGGTTTCCTCCTGTTCTTGAGTAAAGTCAAAATACTATTATCCTGGTATTCAAGGCTTTCCAATATCTAGGTCTAAATAGTCTTTCTAGATTTAGCATCCACTACTCCCTTGAACAAAACTGGTCCTTTCACCAGTACCCTGAACTTTTACAAAATCTTTCTACACCTTTGCGCGTGATGGTCCTCCTGCCTAGAATAGCTTCTCATCTTTGAAAGCCTATTCAAGGCTTCCCTTTCTCCATGAAGTCATCCCTGAACATTCACACTCACAGCAGCTTCTCATCCCTTGAATATGATATGAGTTATGGACAGTGTCATTCATTTGGCAGTCCTCATAGACAACTTATCTTGTCTTATACTGTTAATTCTTGTATTATTTAATTTCATGTCTATCTTGCCACCTCAACTAGACTGCAACTTCCTTGAGGGCAGGTCATTTGTCACACTTTTTAAAATGACCCACAGGGCACAGTATATACTGGGGGATAGGATAGGGACTGGTCATTGACAAAAGAGCACTCAAATTTCCCTAAGATGCCTCATTCTCAGAAGGCAGCACTCTCTCTGGGTGACAGTTTTTTTTACATATATGTGCCACATATAATTGGAGAGGCGATGGCACCCCACTCCAGTACTCTTGCCTGGAAAATCCCATGGACGGAGGAGCCTGTTAGGCTGCAGTCCATGGGGTCATGAAGAGTCGGACACGACTGAGCGACTTCACTTTCACTTTCCGCTTTCATACATTAAGAAGGAAATGGCAACCCATTCCAGTGTTCTTGCCTGGAGAATCCCAGGGACCGGGGAGTCTGGTGGGCTGCCGTCTATGGGGTCACACAGAGTTGGACACGACTGAAGTGACTTAGCAGCAGCCACATATAATAGTTTTAAAGGTGAAACTAACTCATCACGTGACTCCAAGATATTAAGGAATTACCGACTGCCTCTGGAATTTCTGAATCCCTTATTAAAATACAAAATTAATCTTTTATAAGTAATTTCATGCTCCCTTGAAAGCTTAAAAATGACATATAAAGAAATATGCCCAAGCCAGGTGCATAATAATCTCTAAGATTTACTTAATCACCGAGTATTTAAAAAGCCAAAGCTCCACGCAATCCACTTATATTTCAGTGTCTGTTTTTCCCTTTTTTGTCTATCAGTTCAGTTCAGTTCAGTTAAGGCGCTCAGTCGTGTTCAACTCTTTGCAACCCCATAGGCTAAACTACATAAGAAAAATAAATCTAGGACTTAGTGTTTACATGAAAGGCAGCCAAAATTTTATGGGTAGTTCAAGATAAAAATGTCCTTCACATCTTGGTTTCTCCTGAATTATTTAGTTAATCTGAGGTTTTTTCATGGTTAGAGATGTAATCCTTAGCCAGCAGCTGCTAAATATGTGGTGGTTATGTATACTGACCCAAGAAATGCTGTGATCATCAAGTTCTATCAAAATCCTTATTAACCTTGTAAACTGAAGAAAATCATCATTACAAAATCCCTACCCTCAGATTCTGCTGCTAAAATTTTGAAGTAACTGCAAATCTCAGAGATGTTTGTTTAGCTTTATGGACAGCCTCAGCTGATGAAGCTTAGGCAACCAAGGCTGCTTGCTATGCAAACACAGGCCACAAAGGAATCCCTCACCTCATATGTTAGACCACTGACTGGAATACCTAGCATCATTGGATCAAAACCTGAAGGACTAGTGAGCCTGATATTTCTATATATATCCTTTCTTTGTGGAATTTTCCTTGTTTACATAATGCTTTTGTTTCCTTTAGCTCAGTCTAGGCCATTGGTAGGCAAGGTTTCAAATTATCTCTTCAGTTGGAAGTATCCATGTTTTGTGAAAATTTTATCAATTTTTTCTCCAAGGATTAGTATGATAATGAATTTAGCTTCCTGTCAAGTTCAAAGTATTATCTCCTTCACTTCTAATTACGAAGAAGGTTTACCTTTTATTGTGTTCCATTATACAATTTTACACAGTACCATTAATATTTTAAGTAACAATTAAGCAAATCAAATTAAAGTTTTTGAGCTCTACTTCTCAGTATATAGATTTACCTAAAAAAGTACAAACTAAGCACAGTGGTGCAATTTTCCAGGCACTTTCAAGTTGCTTAAATATTTACAAATATGTAAGCACCCTGTATGAAAGCATGAAGGTTTTGGTGTCAGGAGGAAACACTCTGTGTATAACAAATCTTTAAATTTTTAACATTTGCACAGCTTTGAATATTCCTGAGAAAGTTCAGTCTTGTTGTCACCTGACATCTGCATGTCCTCATATTTCAGCAGTGTATCTTGGGGAACCATAACTTCGGTCACTCGATGTACCACTAATCGCACAAAATACATGTAATGTGTTGCTCATCCAGGGAGAATGCATTGGGTCTATTGGATTATCTAAACTGAAAGAAATGGCATGTTTATCATGAAGCAAAATAGCCATGGCCAAAAAAGGTATGTGTATATGAAATCACAGGCATATTCCAATTTATCACTGACACTTAGCTATTTAAAACAATATAAAGCAGAAAGAGCAAAGAAAAACATTACTGACTCAAATCTTCAAAGCTGTATTACAAAGGCAGCATATCAAAAAAGCAGAAAAGATCTGGTTACTCATTAAGAAAAATGAAAGGTTGTAAAATGCAAAATTCAACAGAAATTGAGAGGTAACACAGTCTTTAAATTTTTTTTACCAGATGGTCATAACAAGAGCCTAAACAATGAACTTCTTGATATGAGTTTATAGATCATCTTCTAAGAGTGGTTCTCAAGTTCACTGGGGGGCTTTTCAAACACCCTGATACCCATGCCCTTTCCCAGGAGACTTGGGAAATAATTTTAAGAGAAAATAAGTCAAAATTTTAAATGTATACCATAATTATGTAAACTAATTGATGCAAAACATTTTTCTTGGAAATGAAGAACTTCATAAATATATACATATAATCATATTAGTATATATGTTTTAAAAATTATCCATTTTGTGTGATCAAAATCAAGTGATATCTCATGCATGGATTAGATGGAAGAACAGCATACACATCACATCCAACCTCTTTACTGCACAGTCCCAACTTAGGCTTCAAGCTTTCAATACTAGGTTCTCAGGTTAGCTTTGAAACTTCAGTATTAATCCTGCAAATTGGCTTCTGGTGGCAGAAATGGGTCATATCATTTGTGCTGCTGCAAATCATGTCTTATATAAAATACGTAAAATAGAAAAATTTCCTCTTATAAGAGAAAGAACTTCATATTTTGGCATAGTGTAACAGAAAACACTGAAAAGGGCCAAGGAATAGCCAGACCATATCTTTTTGTCAAGTCATCATTTATGGAGCTAAACAGATAACTCACATTTCAGTACACAGCTATATTTTATCTTCTTTTGTATTATATTTTCCTTTGGGAAATAATATATCTCAAAGTGTCTGACTGAAAAAAAAAAGCTCTCTTTTATATGGAAATATTGGAAATACTGATTTACAAAAATTCACTAAAAAGTCAACATTTGCCCAAACCAAGGTACACCTAAATAGGATACATCATGACAATACAGATTTCATAAATATAAACCAATAGAAAGTAAGACTTTTCTTGGTTACCTATCAATATAGAATATAGAAGAATTTAAACTATAGGAGAATATATAATATCAAGGGTCTAAAATTTGGTCTCTAGAACTAAATATAATAGCCATGGTTTATAGAAATTAAATGAGAAAGACAGGTGGAAAATATGACAGCAGATTCATAAAACCCAAATTTCAGGGTGTTAAAGAGACAAGGGACTTCCCTGGAGGTCCAGAGGATGGGACTCCACGCTCCCAGTGCAGGGGGCCTGGGTTCAGTCTCTGCTCGGGGAGCTGGAGCCCACATGCCGCAGCTAAGACATGGTGCAGGCAAATAAATTAAAAAAAAAAAAGAGAGAGAGACAGAGACAAGAGGCCCCAAATGGAGGCACTTGTGCTAAACCCACATCACCTGAGAATTAATATCAACCTAACTGCAGTTTCAGTCTTTTCCAGGCAGGTAATCTGAACTAGTCGAAAAAGTACATGCATTACTTTCAAGTTTGAAATTTCCTGGTCAGGACTAGTGAGGTACTTCACTGGACAGACCCCTGCTGTGCCCCAGAGGAAGGTGACCTTGCTTGAAACAATCAGGTCTCTTTTAGAATAACTTCCTTGACCTGACTCCTTCTACCTGTAAAAGGCTTCCATTTTCTACAGCTCTTCAGAGTTCCTTTCTATCTGCCAGATGGGATGCTGCCAGATTCATGAATCACTGAATAAAGCCAAAATCTTTAAAACTGACTCAGCTGACTCTGAATAAAAAGCAGAGACATTACTTTGCCGACAAAGGTCCATCTAGTCAAAGCTATGGTTTTTCCAGTAGTCATGTACAGATGTGAGAGTTGGACCATAAAGAAGGCTGAATGCTGAAGAATGAATTCTTTCAAACTGTGGTGTTGGAGAAGACTCTTGAGAGTCCCCTGGACTGCAAGCAGATCAAACCAGTTAATCATAAAGGAAATCACTCCTGAATATTCATTGGAAAGACTGATTCTGAAGCTGAAGTTCCAATACTTTGGCCACTTGATGTGAAGAGCTGAGTAACGGGAAAATACTGATGCTGGGAAAGAGTGAAGGCAGGAGGAGAAAGGGACAACAGAGGATGAGATGATTGGATGTAATCACCAAATCAATGGATGTGAGTTTGAGCAAACTCCGGGAGGTGTTGAAGGACAGGGAAGCCTGGTGTGTTGCAGTCCATGGGGTTGCAAAGAGTCAGACATGACTGAGTAACTGAACAACAACATCAGTTCAATTTTGTTTTTTAGCAAAGAAAAAAGAACTGTATAGAATGACTGCTCTAAATATCTTGATCATCATAATAGCAGTAAATTGAATAATTTGCTTTCAGTTTGAATAATTTAGAGTTCAAGGATAGGTCATACAGTTGCATGCAAATTCTATAACTGTAATATACCAGTGAAGTTGCTCAGTCATGTCTGGCTCTTTGCAATCCCATGGACTGTAGCCTACCAGGCTCCTCTATGCATGGAATTTTCCAGGCAAGAGTATTGGAGTGCATTGCCATTTCCTTCTCCAGGGGATCTTTCTGACCCTGGGATCGAACCCAGGTCTCCCACACTGCAGGCAGATGCTTTACCATCTGAGCCACCAGGGAAGCCCCTATAACTGTAATATATATTGGCTTAAAATGCTATAATTGTTTTATATTTTTGTAAAGGAGGAGTTTTGCTGTTTTTTCCTATGGACAATGGAGAATAGAACCCCGTAAACTGGACAGTTTCTAGGAACAAATTATGTAGTCTATTTGATTAAAGTATTCCCCAGATGGCTCAGATGGTAAAGAATTCACCTACAATGCAGGAGACCTGAGTTTGATCCCTGGCTTTAGAAAATCCCCTGGAGAAGGAAATGGCAACCCACTCCAGTATTCTTGCCTGGAGAATTCCACAGACAAAAGAGCCTGAGCTACAGTCCCTGGGGTCACAAAGAGTTGGACATGACTGAGTGACTAACACTTCAACATACCCCAGAAGAGTGAGGGTGAAGAGAGGCATATCCCCACTGTACTCCGGGGCTGAACCTGAGATACAGACAATAAAGGAAGTGGAATGATTCCCTGCCTGCCTAGTCCTGATCACCAGACTGCTTTGGGAAACTGAGCAGCAAAGGTATGCCTTGGGACGGTTTACACTCACTCCTAAGTGGGCTAACAGAAGTCAAGATGACAAAAAGAGGAAACAGATCACTGAGTCCAGACTCCTCAGGCCGGCGAGATTCCCTGCCATGAGAATAGGAGAGCAGGAGAGTGGGATGACTCATCTCATTGAAAGATGGGATAATGAAAGTCTGGCTGCCTGGCTTGTCCATACTGATAAGATGACCATGGTTAGGAAATTGGACTCCTGGTCATGCAGTGCAACTTTGGACTAATTATAACAATTTTTCCAAAGTCCTTTCTAAGAGAAAGCATACAAGATACCATAAGAGAGAATGCTAGCTCTTCTAGCTAGAGGAGAGACAGTCAACTAGCTCCTATAGCAGAGATAGTCAACTAGCTCCTGTTTTCCTTGAAATCTCTCTTCTACCCCTCCCCACCATTACACTGCAGTCCTTTGGCACTAACCATGGTCAGTCTGTTTGTAAGGACATCCTCCATGTGATGGTCTCACCCAGGGGAGTGTCTTCAGGCAAGCAGTGAAATGCTCATACCAGGAGAGAGGAGGTTCTCCTTTCTGGAACCAGCAATAAGAATGTGTTCTCTAAAGGGCTGTAGTTATCCTTGTTTCTTTTAAGGGGTCTTAATTTCATAAAAAATTGAGAGTCTGAAGAGTTTCTGAAGCAAATATTTGTCTTATTGGCTGTTTTCCTTCTTAAGGAAAGCAAAGAGACATTATGTAAGCTCAACAGGGCTCAGGCACTGAGGGACCAGACCATCAGGCCATGACTTTTACATCTGTGGTGAAGATGTTAAAATAGCCGAGTGACAATCCATGTATAGAGTGGTTGTAAGCACAGATTTCAGGAGCCTAATATAGGAATGACATTTACCAGGATAATTCAGGAGTACTCTGGTTTTAAGGTAAGTAGATCTATAAAAGTCTTAACTACTTAATTATGACATAATTTGGCTGTCAGTGGTGAGCAGATCTTTGCTTCTATATGTTTCAGATTGTGTTTTACTAAGTTAGCTATAATTGACATTAACAGTCAAATATTAAAATGCTAGGTATTATAAAAAGAAAGTTTTGCAGGCTTTATGGGTATTAAGACAATTCCTGAATTTTGGAACTCACTCAGGATCTCACCTAAACGATAGTACAATTGTCCCTCGGTATCCTCAGAGGATTAGTTCCAGGACCACTGTCCCCCTTCTCCCATGGCTATTAAACTGAGGATGCTCAAGTGCCTTATATAAAATCACACAGTATTTGCATATAACTCATGCATATCCTTCCCTGTACTTTAAAATCATCTCCAGATTATTTATAATAGTTAATACAATGTAAATGCTATGTAAATAGCTGCCTGCTGCTGCTAAGTCACTTCAGTTGTGTCCGACTCTGTGTGACCCCATAGACGGAAGCCCACCAGGCTCCCCTGTCCCTGGGATTCTCCAGGCAAGAACACTGGAGTGGGTTGCCATTTCCTTCTCCAATGCATGAAAGTGGAAAGTGAAAGTGAAGTCGCTCAGTTGTGTCCGACTCTTAGTGACTCCATGGACTGCAGCCTACCAGGCTCCTCTGTCCATGGGATTTTCTAGGCAAGAGTGCTGGAGTGGGGTGCTATTGCCTTCTCTGAAATAGCTGTCTACATACAGGAAATTCAAGTTTTGCTTTCTTGGAACTTTCTGGAAATTTTTCTTCAAATATTTTTGATCTGTAGTTGGTTGAATCCAAGGATGTGGAAGCTGTGAATATGGAAGGCCAACTATATCCAGTTTCCTACATCTAAGACAGGGGTATTCATTTAGGGGTCTGGCTATTGAGCCAATCATTGCACTTCTCTAGGATCCTTCTTGAGAGACCTTAGCCATGCTCACAGTAGCTTAATTCACACTTGCACAACTATTCACTTCTAATGGCACTGTGGCACAAAGAACAAAATAGTTTAACATCTGACACAACTGCTAAAGCAATTGTCAGTGATTGCTTCAAATCTGATTTGCATTATATCATTTATATGGGTAAAGAATATAAGAACAAATTTTAAAATAAGAGACTAAGTAATTTCAAGGTAATACTATTTCAAACTAATAGGTTTGCTAAGTAACACTTTAGGGACCCAGATCATGTTTTCGTTTTCAATCACCCTAATACTTGCCTGTTCATGAATAATGTCAGACAATTCTTTCACCATGTCTCTGAAATTTGACTTGAGCCCTTCATAGTATTCAGTCTCATCCTCTTTAATCAGCTGCTCATTTAGTTCCAGTGCAATGCTGCATGCTTGGATGAACTTCCTGTAGATGAAGATCAAAGATAAAGTTTTTGTTACTTATTACTCAAAAGCCTCTCTGACAATTGAATATTTACTTTAACCATGGCTTTCCTAAAAGGAAGATTAGAACCCCATATTTTCTCACTGTGTTTTTGCTAATGCCATCTCCTAAGTCTGAAATAGCTTTCCTTTTCTATCTTTGTCTTCTGGTTTCTTATCTCCTTCCAAACCTGGCTTGAAATATATACCCTCTGGGAAGCCTGCCTGCTCAGTCACTTGATATGATGTCAGCTATGCTTGCACTTACATTAATTAACACCTGTAGATAATGTCAGTTATTGAAAAATAATTTATTTGGGGCTATGTACCCAGTACAGTGCTGGGTGCTTATAGGCATGAAGTATCTGCCTTGGGCTGGTAAGAGTGGCAACAGAGAGGTTATGACTTATCATAAAAACCTTTTTTATAATTATTTCATATGTTTATGTTTCATGTCCATAATTAGAATGCAAATCTTAGGGGACAAAGTACCTCACTGACCATTTGTGCTGTATCCCTGTCATAGCAAAGAACAGAATCTTTTTGTACATGCCAGGCATTAATAAACATTGAATGAATGAGTACTAAGTAAGTAAGTAAGTGTTAGTCTCTCAGTCATGCCTGACTCTTTGCGACCCTGTGGACTACAGCCCACCAGGCTCCTCTGTCCATGAGATTTTGCAGGCAAGGATACTGGAGTGGGTTGCCATTTCCTTCTCCAGGGGATCTTCCCAACCCAGGGATCAAACCCGGGTCTCCTGCACTGCAGGCAGATTCTTTACCGACTGAGCTACAAGGGAATGAGTAGTGGTTACTCTGTAACCTGAAACAGCTGATAATACAGAAATAGGAAAAGTAAATGAAATAAGTCAGGAGCAAATGAATGGAAATTATCTTTCTACTCAGTCTGTTAAATTATCTGTCTCTCTTATTCTGAATCTAAGTGCTTTTATATAAGAAACAGATTTTTTCTACTGCGCAACCATTCAGACATGCATTGGCTTAGAGGGATGCTCAGTCCAGAAAAGATTATCGTATGCCCTAGAATAGCAGAATCCAAGTGGAACTAAGGATACAGGATAGAAGCAAACCTATCCAACCCTTCCTAGCCTAAATGGTCTGGAAAAGCTGTGACATGAGCTCAGTCAGGCAGAGGAGGAAATCACATAATGAATGTGGGCTTGTGTTTGTGTCACAATATCCACAGCAATGAAGTCGTTGTCGTATTTAACGCCTTGGGTCACTAGGACACTGTTACAGTTCTGCAGCAAGAAAGAGATCACACATTTCCTGACTACCTAAAATACCATTAGAAGGTAACTTAAACGTTATAAAAGGGAACAGACAATTTTTTTAGAAGGACATTATTTGGTGAATATTTTGATTTCACTTAAGAAGACAATGGAGTAAAAAAAAAACTAGAGGTAGTTTTCTGATCTGAAAACTACAAAGCACTTACCTAAACATGTCTTTCAACTCATTTATATTTTTGGCTGGATACTTGCTAGCTTGACTGTCATTTAAGAAAGCCTTTGTATATGCTAATGGACCTGCATTTACCTAAATTACAAAAGGAGAAAAATGAGAGTTGTTAGGATGTAATCAAAAAGTAATTTTTTCATTTCTCTTTTTAAAAAGAATACAATATACAAAAATCCATACCTGAGAAACATACTTACTATTCTTACTATAAATTTATTTGAAAAAGATTAAAGCAAATCATCTGCCAAAATTATACTCTAACAAGTTACTTAACAATTTCTGCTATCTAAATATAGGGCTTGGCTATAGTCAGAGGGATTTATGTTAAAGCTCTCTGACATAACAAAAAATTTACAGAAACTGAACATAATGTCTTTATTTTTTTTTCAAATATGACTTTATTTTTTAACTTTACAACATTGTATTGGTTTTGCCATATATCAAAATGAATCTGCCACAGGTATACATGTGTTCCCCATCCTGAACCCTCCTCCCTCCCTCCTCCCTCCCTGTACCATCCCTCTGGGTCGTCCCAGTGCACCAGCCCCAAGCATTCAGTATCGTGCATCAAACCTGGACTGGCGACTTGTTTAATATGATATTATACATGTTATAATGCCATTCTCCCAAATCATCCCACGCTCTCCCTCTCCCACAGAGTCCAAAAACTGTTCTATATATCAGTGTCTCTTTTGCTGTCTCGTATACAGGGTTATTGCTACCATCTTTCTAAATTCCATATATATGTGTTAGTATACTGTATTCGTGTTTTTCTTTCTGGCTTACTTCACTCTGTATAATAGGCTCCAGTTTCATCCACCTCATTAGAACTGATTGAAATGTATTCTTTTTAATGGCTGAGTAATACTCCATTGTGTATATGTACCATTGCTTTCTTATCCATTCATCTGCTGATGGACGTCTAGGTTGCTTCCATGTCCTGGCTATTATAAACAATGCTGTGATGAACATTGGGGTACATGTGTCTCTTTCCCTTCTGGTTTCCTCAGTGTGTATGCCCAGCAGTGGGATTGCTGGATCATAAGACAGTTCTATTTCCAATTTTTTAAGGAATCTCCACACTGTTCTCCATAGTGGCTGTACTAGTTTGCATTCCCACCAACAGTGTAAGAGGGTTCCCTTTTCTCCACACCCTCTCCAGCATTTATTGCTTGTAGACTTTTGGATCGCAGCCATTCTGACTGGCGTGAAATGGTACCTCATAGTGGTTTTGATTTGCATTTCTCTGATAATGAGTGATGTTGAGCATCTTTTCATGTGTTTGTTAGCCATCTGTATGTCTTCTTTGGAGAAATGTCTATTTAGTTCTTTGGCTCATTTTTTGATTGGGTCATTTATGTTTCTGGAATTGAGCTGTAGGAGTTGCTTGTATATTTTTGAGATTAGTTGTTTGTCAGTTGCTTCATTTGCTATTATTTTCTCCCATTCTGAAGGCTGTCTTTTCACCTTGCTTATAGTTTCCTTTGTTGTGCAGAAGCTTTTAAGTTTAATTAGGTCCCATTTGTTTATTTTTGTTTTTATTTCCAATATTCTGGGAGGTGAGTCATAGAGGATCCTGTTGTGATATATTAATAACAAATGTAGAGGTTTTTGCACCCAGTAAGAGTATAAGACAATTACAATTAGTGCTTGTTCTATGCCCTTATGAAAGCAAGAGGAACAACAAGAAACATTTAATACATGGTTAGCAACCAACATACCCGTACTGACACAGCCCTGCAATTTAAGTTGGAGCTGAATCATGTCCACGTCAGCAGAGGAGCAAAGCTTTTGCAGCTCTGCAGTTTTATCTTTTATTTCATCAGTGGCAACATCAATTGTCTTTAAATGAATCTGCTGTTCATAGTTTATAGTGATCCTCTTCTTCACATATGGAAATGTGTTTGAAGCTATTAAAGATTAAGATTGACAGATGAGTTTTTAAGATAGTAAATCAAACAGTCAAATTAAAAAAAAATCTATTGTGCTTAATTCTCTCTATATTTTCTCTGGAAAATCCCTTAGAGACCAAATAGGTGCCTTATTACTTCAGGACTGAAGGAGAAATTCTCTGTGAGATGATTCAGACTAATCATGAATTACATATGGGAAAGGAATGGTTTATAACATAGCCATGTTTGTGTAAATGAGTGAACAGCAGGACAATAAATAATTAAAATTTCAATTACATTTTCCTGCTGACCAGCTGCTGCTTGTATGTTTCAACAAAGATCATGTCAAACAAAGAAGTTATGCTAAGTCCTACTTACTAGTCAAGATTGTACGGCGTTTGCACTGTTCCTCTATACAGCCTTGCTTTTTGCCTGACAATGTATAAGGAGCCTCAAATACAAACCTGTTGATATTATGGTTTCTTTCAAATTCAGTTTTTCTTTCTGTGAGTTCTTTATCATCAAAGTAGGGCTTCATGTAAGTGACTTGGATATGAGAATATTTGGGATCAAGCTCTTTGACATTTACCTGGAAAGTAAGAAAGTTTTGTGTTTTATTAAACAGGAGGGAAAATGGGGTACAGGTAAGCTACTAATACCTCTGAGATCAACTGTGGAACAGTCATTGAATACACTGTGAGATGAATACACACTTGGAAGAGGTCTTTGCTCTTTCTTCAAGGATTGTCTCCTTCTGATTATTAAGAAATTATAGAAGCCTATTTGGAAATTATAGAAATGCAGACAGAAAAAACTGCAATGCTACCACTCAGCAATGACCATCATTTACATTCTCATATATTTCCTTGTAATCTTTTTTCTATGCATATATATTTATTTACAAACCAGAGATCATGCTAAGCATTGCTTTATCACTTGCCTTTTTTAAATTTTTATTTACTTTTATTTGCTTTTATGTAACATTCAATTTCTTTTTTTATTTTTATTTTTTTAAATATAAATTTATTTATTTAAATTGGAGGCTAAGTACTTTACAATACTGTACTAGTTTTGCCATACATTGACTTGACTCCAGCACGGTTGTACATGTGTTCCCCATATATTAAAATGGCTAACTGTACATTTGAATTCCACCTCAAAAAATACCTATTAGAGAGAAGATTCTCAGAAGATGGCAGAGCACCAGACATCTATCTTCTTATAGAGACAATAGTTACACCATCATTACCTATCTGATGGAACAATTTTGGAACTCTGGAGGCTATTGAAGACTTGAAACTTCCAGGGGAAGACTTGGACAGAAAATTACCTTAAATTTGATTTTGTTCAATTTTAACTCTGGGCACAATGGCAGCAACCCATACCTCATCCCTCAAGTACTACGGCAGATAGCTGTGTGCATATTCCTAGAACAGCTTGTAGGAGCCAGGATGAACAAAGACCCTGTCTTCCAAATATTGTGAATCTGTGCTATGACTGCTGATTGCTGCTTCTGATCATGGGCGACAGTCAAAGAGGCTGTGGCCATTTTCATACCACCTCTTCCCTTTGTTGCAATGCCCTCCTCCTCTGCCTAAAGTGACTTTCAGGGGATTTAACAGACCAGGACCTTTCCTCTCCTCTCCTCTTCATTTTCCTCTCCATCCCCTCTTAGGAGCCGGACATCCAATACTAGACTGTTCAAAGGTAACTGCATAAATGAGCGTGACTAGAAAGTCACTGTGCATGCTCAAGGGAAGGCACAGGCTCAGAAAAGACTTGAGAAGATCCCAAATTTATACCTCAGGTGGATTCTTGGAACAGACACAGCTTCCAACAATTGAAAACAAAAACAAAACCCAAGAAACTCTGGGACAGGGAAGAATCTGATTTCCAGAGAGATCACAATATTCAAATCAAATGTCCAGTTTTCAACAACAACAACAACAACAACAACAACAAATTGCAAGGCTTACAAAGAAATAGGAAAATATTTTCTTTTTCTTTCAAAAAAAAAAAAAACAATAGAAACTATCACTGAAAAATAAAAGTGATAGCAGATCTCTAAGAAAAAGACATTAAAACAACAGTATTCATGATCAAAGAACTGAAGGAAGTTCTGGAAAAAGTCAAGAAAACTATGTATCAACAAATGTCAATATCAATAAATAGCTAGAAAAATCTAAAAGGAAACCAAATACTTTTTTTTTAAGAGGTGAAAAATACAATAACTGAAATGAAAAGTCACCAGAGGGATTCAAAGGTAAATTGCAGCAGGTGTAAGAAATAGCCTACTTGAAGATAAGATCAATGATTGATCAGAGGAACACAAAGGAAAAAAAAATGAAGAGGGACAGAGGCTACGGAACTTGCGGAACATTTTCCAGCACATGAACTTACACACTATGGGAGTCCTTGAAGCAGAAAAGTGAGAGAAAGGGGCAGGGAGACTATCTGAAGAAATAATGGGTGAACACTCAAATCTGATGAAAGACACAAAGCTCAACAAACTCCAAGCAGGGTAACTCTAAGAGACCCACGGTGAGACACATTAAAATCAAATGTCAAAAGCCAAAGCCAAAGAGAGAATTTTGAAACAATCAAGAGACAAATGGCATGTCACATACAAGGAATCCTTAATAAGATGGTTAGATTTCCCATCAGAAACTTAGGGGGCCAGAAGGCAGTGGGCTGCTATATTCAAAGTGCTAAAAAAAAAATCTATTAATCAAGAATCCTATATCTGACAAAGCTAGTAGAGGTGATGGAATTCCAGGTGAGCTATTTCAAATCCTGAAAGATGATGCTGTGAAAGTGCTGCATTCAATATGCCAGCAAATTTGGAAAACTCAGCAGTGGCCACAGGACTGGAAAAGGTCAGTTTTCATTCCAATCTCAAAGAAAGGCAATGCCAAAGAATGCTCAAACTACCGCACAGTTGTACTCATCTCACATGCTCAAAGTTGTACTCATCTCACATGCTCAAAGTAATGCTCAAAATTCTCCAAGCCAGGCTTCAGCAATACAGGAACCATGAACTTCCAGATGCTCAAGATGGTTTTAGAGAAGGCAGAGGAACCAGACATCAAATTGGCAACATCTGCTGGATCATGGAAAAAGCAAGAGAGTTCCAGAAAAACATCTCTTTCTGCTTTATTGACTATGCCAAAGCCTTTGACTGTGTGGATCACAATAAACTGTGGAAAATTCTGAAAGAGATGGGAATACCAGACCACCTGACCTACCTCCTGAGAAATCTGTATGCAGGTGAGGAAGCAACAGTTAGAACTGGACATGGAACAACAGACTGGTTCCAAATAGGAAAAGGAGTATGTCAAGGCTGTATATTGTCACCCTACTTATTTAACTTATATGCAGAGTACATCATGAGAAACGCTGGGCTGGAAGAAGCACAAGCTGGAATCAAGATTGGTGGGAGAAATATCAATAATCTCAGGTATGCAGATAATACCACCCTTATGGCAGAAAGTGAAGAAGAGGTAAAGAGCCTCTTGATGAAAGTGAAAGAGGAGAGTGAAAAAGTTGGCTTAAAATTCAACATTCAGAAAACTAAGATCATGGCATCTGGTCCCATTACTTCATGGGAAATAGATGGGGAAACAGTGGAAACAGTGTCAGACTTTATTTTTCTGGGCTCCAAAATCACTGCAGATGGTGATTGCAGCCATGGAATTAAAAGACCCTTACTCCTTAGAAGGAAAGTTATGACAACCTAGACAACATATTAAAAAGCAGAGACATTGCTTTGCCAACAAAGGTCCATCTAGTCAAGGCTATGGTTTTTCCTGTGGTCATGTATGGATGTGACAGTTGGACTATCAAGAAAGCTGAGGGCTGAAGAATTGATGCTTTTGAACTGTGGTGTTGGAGAAGACTCTTGAGAGTCCCTTGGACTGCAAGGGGATCCAACCAGTCCATCCTGAAGGAGATCAGTGCTGGGTGTTCATTGGAAGGACTGACGTTGAAGCTGAAACTCCAGTACTTTGGCCACCTGATGCAAAGAGCTGACTCATTGGAAAAGACCCTGATGCTGGGAAAGACTGAGGGCAGGAGGAGAAGGGGACGACAGAGGATGAGATGGTTGGATGGCATAACTAACTCGATGGACATGGGTTTGGGTGAACTCCGGGACTTGGTGATGGACAGGGAGGCCTGGCGTGCTGCAGTTCATGGTGTCACAAAAGAGTCGGACATGACTGAGAGACTGAACTGAACTGAACTGATATCTGGCAAAACTGTCCTTAAAAGTGAGGAAAAATTAAGACATTCCCAGATAAAGAAAGCTGAAGGAGTTTGTCACCACTAGACCTGCCCCATATGAAATGCCACAGGGAGTCCTGCTGGTCACAGTGAAAGAACATCAGACAGTAATTCAAACCTGTATAAAGGTCTCAGTAAAGATAAATACATGGGTAATTATAAAATCTAGTATGAACATAACAATAGTAACACAATTCATTTTTATTTCTCCATGATGTAAAAGATTAATACATTATGAAATTGCTAGCATAGGGGACTTTCCTGGTGGTCCAGTGGTTAAGAATCCTTCATCGAGTACAGGGGAAAATACACTGCATTAACAGAAGTAAGGGGAAAAAAAACACACGATCATCTCAATCAATACAGAAAACACATTTGACAAAATGCAACACCCTTTCATAATGAAAACACTCAACAAATTAGGAATAGAAAGATATGACTACAATCCTATCAAGGGCCACTGTGAAAAACCCACAGCAAACACCATATTCAATGCTATGACAAGAGATAGAAACTTTCTTAGTAGCTTTTAAAACTTTTCCAAAAAGCCTATGTTAAAAACTTCTTAATTTTCTTTCCCATTAAATATCCAGATTTCTCCAGAGTAACCTCAGGAAATAGTTGAAGCTAATTATCTAAATAAGACAAAACACAGAAGAGAAATAAAAAAGAGGTCAAGACTGATTATAACGTTATAAAAATGAACTAAGTATATGGTAAAACATTCAAACAGTACACTTGAAAAGTAAAAAATGGTTTTTTTCTCCATAAGACTCTAGACTCTCTCCTTTGAGATACCGTAGTTAACACTTTTGTATCATTCCATCTATGGTCGATTCATATTGATGTATGGCAAAAATGATCACAATATTGTAAAGTAATTATCCTCCAATTAAAATAAATAAATTTTTAAAAGCAACTTGTATAATTCCAGAAGTTTCCTAAGCATACACAAGTGAGTGTATGTAAAAAATATCAGTTTTCACAAATGTAATCATCCTGCCCATAATGTCTGTACATCACCTTTCTCTCTCAAGAATATATTTTGTCAAGAATATATTCATGCCAATGTATGGCAAAACCACTGCAATATTGTAAAGAAATTAGCCTCCAATTAAAATAAATAAATTTATATAAAATAATATATTTTTATTTATTTACATCCAAACTTATAAATATTTTAAGTAGTTTAGTTAGATCCTTTGCAGTACCACGTCCTTAACCGTATGGACATTAGATTGCTTCGAGGTTTGTGCTATATAAACTTAAGAGCAATGAACATCTTAAACATATACCTTTATGTGTGTACATCTACAAGATAAAATCTTAAACGTGACATTATTGGGTCCAGGAAACATACATTTAAAATACTGGAAAATATTGCCCACTGTTCTTTAAACTGTTTGTGCCCTTAGGTAGATTTTATTATTTGGCAAGTCAAAGAGTGTTTAAAATTTTTAATTCCACACATTAAGAAACAAGAAGGATTTTAAAAGTAGCAACTGCTTCTTTTATCTGTTGCCTATGAAGAGTGACTAAAATATTGTGTTTACAAAGAGGGTCAGGAGTCCTGATGCCTGATGGTGCTTTGTCATTAGTGCCTGTTGGCCAGGTTTTCAGAGGCAGCATAAAGTAGAAAACTGCATGTTTTTCTGCAAGCCTGGCTTTCTAATAACTTTCCATTTATAGTATCAGTAGTGTGGCAAGAAGCCTAAAACTTGCTGGCTACAAAAGAGAAATTTTCTGTGGTCTTAAGAAGACTGAAACTGATAAGACGCAGAGAGGTTTTGCCAAATATTAATGAATTTTGGACCTGCAAGCATACCTATTTTTAAACGTCTAAGGCATATGTTCAAGATAAAATCATCTCCATAAGGTATAAATAAATTTACAAAGTGAAGAGATCATTTTCACAGTAGAAAATGAAGTGTCTTTACCATCGCCAAGGGCCTTTCACTCTGGCAATGCTGCCTGTTAGCCATCAAGTGTTTTGCAGAGCACCATGCACATCCCAGTCACTCGGTACGTATTTCTAGGGCCTTCAGATCTTGCACTGTGTTAAAGGGCTTTCCTACCTTAAAAATCAGCTCTCATCCTGAACATGCCCATGGTGACTAAGGACAGTCAGTCATTCTGCAATTCTGTCTATAAGGAACTATGCGTTTCTAAGAAACAGCCTCTCTTGCTGGAACCTTTCTCATCCTTGCCTTGGCAGGGTCTAGGGATGGATCATCTTTAGATCAAGGCGTCTCTCCTAAACCTACATCACTGCAAATATAGCTACTGAACTAAGGCTATCTTAAGAGTGAAATGTGTGTCATAAGATGATTTTTCTTTTAAAAATCGCATTTATTTATTTTTATGTTTGGCTGCATTTGATCCTCCTTGCTGCGGTGTGTGGGCTTTCTCTAGTTGTGGTGAGCTGTGAGCACTCTCTAGTTGTGGTGCCGGGATCAGAGCGCAGGCACAGTAGCTGTGGCGCACAGGTTTAGGTTCCCCACAACATGTGGAATCCTCCTGGACTAGCGATCAAACCTGTGTCTCCTTCACTGGCAGGCAAACTCCTGCCCACTGGACCACCAGAGAAGTCCCACCTAAGATGATTTTAATCATAAAGTATGAAATTGACAATCATGAGGCACAACAGCATTAACAATAATGGCTAACTTCTATTGTGCATGCTAGTTTATATGTTGTTATCAAATGCCTTCTTATATATCAGGAACTCTAATCACTTTCCATACATTGAATAATTTAATCCCTACAACTATCAAGGATGTATATTGTCACCCTGCTTATTTGACTTATATGCAGCATACATCATACAAAATGTCAGACTGGATGAAGCACAAGCTGGAATGAAGATTGCCAGGAGAAATATCAATAACCTCAGATATGCAGATGACACCACCCTTATGACAGACAGTGAAGAGGAACTAAAGAACTCTTGAAGAAAGTGAAAGAGAGTGAAAAAGTTGGCTTAAAACTCAATATTCACAAAATGAAGATCACGACATCCCGTCCCACTACTTCATGGCAAATTGAAGGGAAAACAATGGAAACAGTGACAGGCTTTATTTTCTTGGGCTCCAAAATCACTGCAGATGGTGACTGCAGCCATGAAATTAAAAGATGCTTGCTCACTGGAAGAAAAGCTATAACCAACCTAGACAGCATAGGAAAAAGCAGAGACAGTACTTTGCTGACAAAGGTCCATCTAGTCAAAGCTACGGTTTTTCCAGTAGTCATGTATGGATGTGAGAGTTGGACTGTAAAGAAAGCTGATGCTTTTGAACTGTGGTGCTGGAGAAGATTCTTGAGAGTCCCTTGGACTGCAAGGAGATCCAACCAGTCCATCCTAAAGGAAATCAACCCTGAATATTCATTGGAAGGACTGATGCTGAAGCTGAAACTCCAATACTTTGGCCACCTGATGCGAAGGACTGACTCATTGGAAAAGGCCCTGAGGCTGGGAAAGATTGAAGGCAGGAGGAGAAGGGGATGACAAAGGATGAGATGGTTGGATGGCATCACCGACTCAATGGACCTGAGTTTGAGCAAGCTCCGGGAGTCGGTGAGGAACAGGGAAGCCTGGCATGGTGCAGTCCATGAGGTCGCAAAGAGTAGGACACGACTGAACTGAACTGAATTCATGCAACAGCTCTATGAGAAAGGCACTATTATTAAGTTCATTTTACTAACAAGAAAAATGAGGCCCAGAGAGGTTAAGTATATTCCCCATGGTCACACAGCTAGTAAGTGGCAGAGAATGGAGATCTGAATCCCTCTCTCCAATTCCAAAGCCCTTGTCCTTTCTTTTAGGATCTGGAAAGACACTATTTCCCATGCTTCTCCTCCACCAGTTAAAAAAGGAAAAAGTCAGAAGCAATGTGCCACATGTCGAACTAATAAATAATGATTTCAAAATGCAGCGCATGTTACCTTGTCTAAATCCTGAATTATTTTGACATTCTCTGTACCAAATTTCTCACCATAAAGTTTAACAAGTCTCAGCGAAATCTCTGAGAGGCCGGTGAGCTTTGGACCTTGATAGATGTACTCCTTTCCATCCTCTTTCAAAAAAAGAATATTATAAAGTTAAACATAGAATAGTTTATAAGCATTATGAGCAACTGCAGCATTTAGAGAACATCTACTAAGTGATCAGAAATAATGTATTTGAAATAGATTTTAAATCATAGTTCTAAAAGCCACATGAATATATTGTAGCTGAAATAAATGAGAACTTTCAAACTCACAGTCATATGAGCACATCATTGGCCTGAAGGTTTTTACACTCCATTTTTCATCACTTGCATACTTACCTGATTTTTCTTTGAAAACTTTCAGTACTGCATATTAAATAAACATTTAAGAAGCCTGACTGAAAATGAAACTGAAGGAAACGGTCAAATCTTATATGCTGTCCTCTGATCTAGTGGATTTAGATCTGGAGACCAAAGTGAACATTACACGGAGAAAAGTGTCACACCTGCTGTTGTGACAGGTGCTTTACCGAGACAGAATCCTAGAGCCAGTAACTGCTGCTACGGGAATCTAATAACTCAAAGGTGAATGTTTAAAAAGGAAAACAACTTGATGAACTGAAGAATACTTACTTGGCCATAAAAGGCAACTCTAAAGAAAGTGCCTAAAAGTCTTTTGTGTGCATAACCTCCAAAATTTTTGTGTAAGCTCCATGAAGAGTTCTGTAAACTTGAGTAAGTTTCTGAAAATACGAGAATAAACAAATTAGCTTTATCTTTTGGTTAGTTATGAAATGTCTACAATAAATGCATTAGGGGAAAAAAGCAATACTATTTCCTTTTCAAAATGGTTTTGGTGGGGTCATTTGCACTCCCTTCTCCCATGGTCACAGAAAAAACGCTTTAACAACTTTAGGTGAGAGGGTAGAGCTTAAAATGGTCAAATAACACTGCAATTCTAGATATCATGCTTCATGTCATTCATATCTCAATGGTAGTATATACATTAAAACTACTGTGTTATTGACTACTTTTTCCCTTATATCTGAATTATTGTAACTGAAAAAGAAGCAAAATGCTTTGCTTGAGCCCTAAGTTGGAAAGATGGGAATAAACGATCATGCAAACACTTTAGGAGAGGAAAGTAAAATGCAGGCACAAAAATAACAGTAAAAGCCTGAGTGGGGAATGCTTTTATAACAAGTTCACAGACACTTCCAAAAAATATATTCTACACACTCAGAAAAAGGGAATGTACTATGCAAAGAACATTATCTAGAATGTGAAAAGACACCATACAGAACAGGAGAAAATATTGGCAAATCACATATCTGATGTTTTCTTATCCAAAAAATATAAGGAACTCTCATAGTTCAACAACAAACTGACAAACAACCCAATTTAAAAGTGAGCAAAGGACTTGAATAGACATCTCTCCAGAGACTATATAAAAATGGCCAACAAAGACATGAAAAGCTGTTCAAAATTGTTAGTCATTGAGGAATTAGAAAGCAAAACCACAGTGTGACACCATTTCACATTCACTAGGATGGCACATTCACTAGGTTTTAAAAAGAACCCCAAAACACAAGTGCCAACCAGATGTGCTGGTGGGAAGGTAAAAGGGACAACAATTTGGTGGTTCCTCAAAAGTTAATAGAATTACTCTGCGACTCAGCAATTCCCCTCTTAAGTATCTATCCAAGGTAAACAAAAACATGCCCACACAGAAACTTACTCATAACTGTTTACAACAGCACTCTTTATAATAGCCAAAATGTGGAAACAACCCAAACATAGAAAAAATTTTGGCGTAGCCATACCATGGAATATCATTCAGCCATGAAAAGGGAATGAAGTTCTGATATAGGTTACAACTTGAATGAACCTCTAAATATTATGCTAAGTAAAAGAAGCCAGACACAAAAGGTCACATCTTGTATTCATCTTTTTTATGACACATCCAGAACAGGCAAATCCATAGACGGAAAGCAGATTAGTGGTCACCAGTGGGGGGCGGGAGGGGGTGAAGAGTGGTTCCTTGAAGGAGATGGAGGTTTTCCTGGGATGAGAAAAACGTTTTGAACATAGAGAGAGGTGGTAGGAGCAAAATACTAAGAATGCGCTAAATGCCACTGAACTGCAGACTAGAAAACGGTTCATTGTGTGCTGGTGAATTTCATTTCAATGCTAAAAGGGGACCCGGAAGCAGATGTTCTTTCTTTCACATTCTTTCCATACTATTTTCTGCAGTTGAAGTCAATTGAGGGAAGTTTTCCTTCCTTAATGGCTGCTGTGGCTGACACTTTTCAGCCCATCCCATAAAGAACACTGAAAAGTTACTTCATCCCATGCAGGATGCTTCAGAATCTATTCAGAACCTTGACTCTTTACAAGGAAATAGGAGTAGTTCCCCAATAGAACCTATTGTTTCCTTTAATGTGTAGGGAAGATACATTTTTATTTTTTCCCTATTAGTCAATTGAGTAGCAATATGTTCTCTGGGTTTCTAATAACCTGGTCTACAACTTAAGAGTAAGAGAGTAGGTACTTTGGCACTTTTACGAAGGCTCTTAGGATGCAATGCTTTGACAGAAAGAGCAATGCCAATTCTTGTCTCGTCTCATAGGCTAACCTTTGTCATCCATATAACATAGATTTAATTACTTAACTCTCACTTTTTAATATAATCACTTGAGCTGCACTAGGATTTTTTAGGCATGTCCCCATATACAGCAAAAGCAGGGCAAAGAGTAGGAAGACCCAGAACCCAGGAAGAAAGAGTGAGTTTGATAAGAGCCAATTTGGAGAAGAGATTAGAACACTACACAGATGACATTAAATGTATTTTTTTTACTCTGGGACACTTCAACAATGAAAGGCTACTTGTTCTATATATTTAAGGATAGACTACTTTGCTTTTAAAATGGCTTGAGTCCTAAGCACCCCTTTCCAGCATAGCAGGGATAGAAAATTATGCTATGGACTCAGATTCTTGAATATAAAAAGTCCTCTTAAGTGCTGGTGGCAATAGCTATACTATGATTTTTTTTACTAATTCTCCCTGATAAAAGATTTATGTGGCAGACAAAACTGGAAAAGCTCCTCATAAAAGGGTAATTCCTAGTAACTTATTATCCCCCCACTATCATCTGTTAGCAACTTTAGCCTCACCATCAAATTGAAAAGAGGTGAGTCACACCTCTATCTCTTCCCTGACCACATGGAAATCCAGTAACTTTTGTGTGTGTGTGAGGGACAACATGGATTGTTCTCTGCTATTAGTGGAGAGGGAAGACTGCTAGATAAAACTGCTGTGAGAAAAACTGGCATAATGTTAATTTTAATTTATATTTTAAACATTGCATCCTTAATTTCATTTGTAAAAATGAATATAAGGTAGGACTGGAATTTTAGGACTTTCAGAATTTTTTAAGGATAGTAATTTAAGAACAAAATAAAATATAAACGTGAATGATGCAAATGTTTCAGTTACTTACTGCAGACTCTCGACGATTCTCATAAATTGGAATGATCAACTTGGAAATTTCAGAAATTACTTCATAACGCTCTGCTTTCCATAAGCCATCCACACATTGTTCTAGCAATTCCAGCAAAACTTCCTGCATTGAGAAAAAATGCAATCAAGAATTAGAGATACTTGAGCTCTGCGCAAATATAGTTTGAACTATTTCAAATGAATAAGAAACAGAACGTACTAAATTTAAGGAAATGCACAGGAGTACAGTTGTGTAACTATATATTCTAAATGACATGCTTGAAACACTTGAAATTGAAACCACATTCTTAAAAGTATGAAATTAATATTGACAATAGAAAACTACTATTTACTTTGTTTCAGTTCAGTTCAGTCACTCAGTCATGTCCAACTTTTTGCGACCCCATGAATCACAGCACACTAGGCCTCCCTGTCCATCACCAACTCCCAGAGTTCACTCAAACTCACATCCATTGAGTCGGTGATGCCATCCAGCCATCTCATCCTCTGTCATCCCCTTCTCCTCCTGCCCCCAATCCCTCCCAGCATCAGTCTTTTCCAATGAGTCAACTCTTTGCATGAGGTGGCCAAAGTATTGGAGTTTCAGCTTTAGCATCATTCCTTCCAAAGAAATCCCAGGGCTGATCTCCTTTAGAATGGACTGGTTGGACCTCCTTGCAGTCCAAGGGACTCTTAAGAGTCTTCTCCAACACCACAGTTCAAAAGCATCAATTCTTCGGTGCTCAGCTTTCTTCGCAGTCCAACGCTCACATCCATACATGACCACAGGAAAAACCATAGCCTTGGCTAGACAAACCTTTGTTGGCAAAGTAATGTCTCTGCTTTTCAATGTGCTATCTAGGTTGGTCATAACTTTCCTTTCAAGGAGTAACCGTCTTTTAATTTCATAGCTGCAATCACCATCTGCAGTGATTTTGGAGCCCAGAAAAGTAAAGTCTGACACCGTTTCCACTGTTTCCCCAGCTATTTCCCATTAAGTGACAGGACCAGATGCAATGATCTTAGTTTTCTGAATGTTGAGCTTTAAGCCAAATTTTTCACTCTCCTCTTTCACTTTCATCAAGAGACTTTTGAGTTCCTCTTCACTTTCTGCCGTAAGGGTGGTGTCATCTGCATATCTGAGGTTACTGATATTTCTCCCACCAATCTTGATTCCAGCTTGTGCTTCTTCCAGCCCAGGGTTTCTCATGATCTACTCTGCATATAAGTTAAATAAGCAGGGTGACAATATACAGCCTTGACATACTCCTTCTCCTATTTGGAACCAGTCTGTTGTTCCATGTCCAGTTCTAACTGTTGCTTCCTGACCTGCATACAGATTTCTCAAGAGGCATGTCAGCTGGTCTGGTATTCCCATCTCTTTCAGAATTTTCCACAATTTACTGTGATCCACACAGTCAAAGGCTTTGGCATAGTCAATAAAGCAGAAATAGACGTTTTTCTGGAACTCTCTTGCTTTTTCCATGATCCAGTGGATGTTGCCAATTTAATCTCTGGCTCCTCTGCCTTTTCTAAAATCAGCTTGAACATCTGGAAGTTCACGCTTCATGTATTGTTGAAGCCTGGCTTGGAGAATTTTGAGCATTACTTTACTAGCGTGTGAGATGAGTGCAACTGTGTGGTAGTTTGAGCATTCTTTGGCATTGCCTTTCTTTTGGATTGGAATGAAAACTGACCTATTCCAGTCCCATGGCCACTGCTGAGTTTTCCAAATTTGCTGGCATATTGAGTGCAGCACTTTCACAGCATCATCTTTCAGGATTTGAAATAGCTCAACTGGAATTCCATCACCTCCACTAGATTTGTTCGTAGTGATGCTTTCTAGGGCCTACTTGACTTCACATTCCAGGATGTCTGGCTCTAGGTGAGTGATCACACCATGGTGATTATCTTGGTCATGAAGATCTTTTTAGTACAGTTCTTCTGTGTATTCTTGCCACCTCTTCTTAATATCTTCTGCTTCTGTTAGGTCCATACCATTTCTGTCCTTTATCGAGCCCATCTTTGCATGAAATATCCCCTTGATATCTCTAATTTTCTTGAAGAGATCTCTAGTCTTTCCCAATCTGTTGTTTTCCTCAATTTCTTTGCGTTGATCGCTGAGGAAGGCTTTCTTATCTCTTCTTGCTATTCTTTGGAACTCTGCATTCAGATGCCTATATCTTTCCTTTTCTCCTTTGCTTTTCACTTCTCTTCTTTTCACAGCTATTTGTAAGGCCTCCCCAGACAGCCATTTTGCTTTTTTGCATTTCTTTTCCATGGGGATGGTCTTGATCCCTGTCTCCTGTACAATGTCACCAACCTCATTCCATAGTTCATCAGGCACTCTATCTATCAGATCTAGGCCCTTAAATCTATTTCTCACTTCCACTGTATAATCATAAGGGATTTGATTTAGGTCATACCTGAATGGTCTAGTGGTTTTCCCTACTTTCTTCAATTTAGTTCTGAATTTGGCAATAAGGAGTTCATGATCTGAGCCACAGTCAGCTCCTGGTCTTGTTTTTGCTGACTGTATAGAGCTTCTCCATCTTTGGCTGCAGAGAATATAATCAATATGATTTCGGTATTGACCATCTGGTGATGTCCATGTGTAGAGTCTTCTCTTGTGTTGTTGGAAGAGGGTGTTTGCTATGACCAGTGTGTTCTCTTGGCAAAACTCTTTTAGCCTTTGCCCTGCTTCATTCTGTATTCCAAGGCCAAATTTGCCTGTTACCCCAGGTGTTTCTTGACTTCCTACTTTTGCATTCCAGTCCCCTATAATGAAAAGGACATCTTTTTTGGGTGTTAGTTCTAAAAGGTCTTGTAGGTCTTCATAGAACCATTCAACTTCAGCTTCTTCAGCATTACTGGTTGGGGCATAGGCTTGGATTACTGTGATATTGAATGGTTTGCCTTGGAAATGAAAAGAGCTCATACTGTCACTTTTGAGATTGCAAGTACTGCATTTTGGACTCTTTTGTTGACTATGATGGATAATCCATTTTTTCTAAGGGATTCCTGCCCACAGTAGTAGATATAATGATCATCTGAGTTAAATTCACCCATTCTAGTCCATTTTAGTTCGCTGATTCCTAGAATGTTGACGTTCACTCTCGCCATCTCCTGTTTGACCGCTTCCAATTTGCCTTCATTCATGGACCTAACATTCCAGGTTCCTATGCAATATTGCTCTTTACAGTATCGGACCTTGCTTCTATCACCAGTCACATCCACACCTGGGTATTGTTTTTGCCTTGGCTCCATCCCTTCATTCTTTCTGGAGTTATTTCTCCACTGATCTCCAGTAGCATATTGGGCACCTACCGACCTGGGGAGTTCCTCTTTCAGTATCCTATCATTTTGCCTTTTTCATACTGTTCATGGGGTTCTCAAGGCAAGAATACTGAAGTGGTTTGCCATTCCCTTCTCCAGTGGACCACATTCTGTCAGACCTCTCCACCATGACCCGCCCATCCTGGGTGGCCCCACATGGCATGGCTTAGTTTCACTGAGTTTGACAAGGCTGTGGTCCATGTGATTATATTGACTAGTTTTCTGTGAATATGGTTTCAGTGTGTCTGCCCTCTGATACCCTCTTGCAACATCTACCGTCTTACTTGGGTTTCTCTTACGTTGGATGTGGAGTATCTCTTTACGGCTGCTCCAGCAGAGAAATACAAATGAAAAACACAGTGAGATACTACTTCATGTCTAATAGGATGGAAAAATATGAAAAGATTAGCAACAGCTAGTGTTAGTGAGGAAGTGAAGCATCTGGAACTCTCATCCATTGTTGGTGGGATATAGAATGGTCCAACCACTTTTAAAAACTCTGAGAATTTCATATAAAGTTACATATAAAACTTCCCGAGGAAGTACTAGGGTATTTACTCAAGAAAAATTAAAGTATATATCCATACAAGGTCACATATAAGAATGTTTAAAGCAGCCTTATTCATAACAGTCCTAAACTGGAAGCAATCCAAAATCCATCCACAGGAGAATGGATTTTAAAATATTATATTAAGAGAGTAGAATATTTAGCCATGAAGAAGAACTTATGATTTACTCCACAATATGGATGTATCTCAAAAAATTTCTGCCAACCAAATGAGGCAGATACAAAAGGTAGATACTGAATGATTTCATTTTTATGACACCAAATACTGTTAAAACTAATCTATATCAGATATTGGGGCTGGGCAGACTGGAAATGGGCACAATGGAACTTTCTGGAGTAATGCACATGTTCTACTTTATTGTTTCTCGTGGTACTGTGTTACCATGTGTTATATGGGTGTAGACAACTGTCAAAATTCATCAAGTTGTCCACCCAATATGTGTGCATTTTATTGTATGTTAATTTATCTTTAAAATTATTTCAAATCAAAAGTCAGAAATGCAGTCTTAAAAACAAATTATTAATGGGTTAATTCACCTACTTAAAGAAGCCACTAAATGAACACTAGTTTGTATCTTTCATTTCAATAAAACTTGTAAGCCAGTGGCAGTTATTTTCCATTGGCTAGGACATGAGGAAGAAGCCCTATTATATAAACTGAAACATAAAATGGCACTATGGAGAATATGATTCTATCTGTATAACTTAAATGAAAAGCACATATAAATTATTACCGTAGAACATAAAATGGTTCCAACAAATGTGTTTACATAGGAAACTGATTATAGTTCTTGACTAATAAGAAATATTACTACTTTCCCTTTGAGTACAAAAAAGGGTCAGGCTTAAGGCCACTTCTATGACTAAGCTGAAGCTGCTGTTTGGAAAAAAGGATGTAACTGCAGTTGTGCTAATCCATTTATCTCCCACGAACTCCCTGGAATCTTTCTGCTGTGAGCCCACACAAACTGGAGATCTTACATGAAAATCATCTAAGTCTAACTAAAACCCAAAAAATGAATTAATTTACCCCAGGCTTCACAGTCAAGCAATGAACTGGGGTTAAAATTCAAGTATCTGATTCTCTGTTATGATTAGTTAATCCAGCAAACACGTTTTAAACATCAACTCTTCTAAGTTCTGGGAGTAAAAGCCAAGTTTACTATCCAGTTGGTCAGTGATAAAGCCTGACATTTATGTATCACCTAATGACTTACAAAGAACCTTCATGTTTATTGTGAAGTGACCAGGATACTGTTATTTTCTTTATTTTATTATTTTTCACTTCAGTTCAGTCGCTCAGTCGTGTCTGACTCTTTGCAACCCCATGAATCGCAGCACACCAGGCCTCCCTGTCCATCACCAACTCCCGGAGTTCACTCAGACTCACGTCCATCGAGTCAGTGATGCAATCCAGCCATCTCATCCTCTGTCGTCCCCTTCTGCTCCTGTCCCCAATCCCTCCCAGCATCAGAGTCTTTGCCAATGAGTCAAATGTTCACATGAGATGACCAAAGTACTGGAGTTTCAGCTTTAGCATCATTCCTTCCAAAGAAATCCCAGGGCTGATCTTCAGAATGGACTGGTTGGATCTCCTTGCAGTCCAAGGGACTCTCAAGAGTCTTCTCCATAATTTCTCTTTCTGTTTTCTCATTATTAGTGTATAGGAATGCAAGTGATTTCTGTGTGTTGATTTTATATCCTGCAACTTTACTATAGTCATTGATTAGTTCTAGTAATTTTCTGGTGGAGTCTTTAGGGTTTTCTATGTAGAGGATCATGTCATCTGCAAACAGTGAGAGATTTACTTCTTCTTTTCCAATTTGGATTCCTTTTATTTCTTTTTCTGCTCTGATTGCTGTGGCCAAAACTTCCAAAACTATGTTGAATTGTAATGGTGAAAGTGGGCACCCTTGTCTCGTTCCTGACTTTAGAGGAAATGCTTTCAATTTTTCACCATTGAGGATAATGTTTGCTGTGGGTTTGTCATATATAGCTTTTATTATGTTGAGGTATGTTCCTTCTATTCCTGCTTTCTGGAGAGTTTTGATCATAAATGGATGTTGAATTTTGTCAAAGGCTTTCTCTGCATCTATTGAGATAATCATATAGTTTTTATTTTTCAATTTGTTAATGTGGTGTATTACATTGATTGATTTGCGGATATTGAAGAGTCCTTGCATCCCTGGGATAAAGCCCACTTGGTCATGGTGTATGATCTTTTTAATGTGTTGTTGGATTCTGATTGCTAGAATTTTGTTAAGGATTTTTGCATCTATGTTCATCAGTGATATTGGCCTGTAGTTTTCTTTTTTTGTGGGATCTTTGTCAGGTTTTGGTATTAGGGTGATGGTGGCCTCATAGAATGAGATTGGAAGTTTACCATCCTCTGCAATTTTCTGGAAGAGTTTGACCAGGATAGGTGTTAGCTCTTCTCTAAATTTTTGGTAGAATTCAGCTGTGAAGCCATCTGGACCTGGGCTTTTGTTTGCTGGAAGATTTTTGATTACAGTTTCAATTTCCGTGCTTGTGATGGGTCTGTTAAGATTTTCTATTTCTTCCTGGTCGAGTTTTGGAAAGTTGTACTTTTCTAAGAATTTGTCCATTTCTTCCAAGTTGTCCATTTTATTGGCATATAATTGTTGATAGCAGTCTCTTATGATCCTTTGTATTTCTGTGTTGTCTGTTGTGATCTCTCCATTTTCATTACTAATTTTATTGATTTGATTTTTCTCCCTTTGTTTCTTGATGAGTCTGGCTAATGGTTTGTCAATTTTATTTATCCTTTCAAAGAACCAGCTTTTGGCTTTGTTGATTTTTGCTATGGTCTCTTTTGTTTCTTTTGCATTTATTTCTGCTCTAAGTTTTAAGATTTCTTTCCTTCTACTAACCCTGGGGTTCTTTATTTCTTCCTTTTCTAGTTGCTTTAGGTGTAGAGTTAGGTTATTTATTTGACTTTTTTCTTGTTTCTTGAGGTGTGCCTGTATTGCTATGAACTTTCCCCTTAGGACTGCTTTTACCGTGTCCCACAGGTTTTGGGTTGTTGTGTTTTCATTTTCATTCGTTTCTATGCAAATTTTGATTTCTTTTTTGATTTCTTCTGTGATTTGCTGGTTATTCAGCAGCATGTTGTTCAGCCTCCATATGTTGGAATTTTTAATAGTTTTTCTCTTGTAATTGAGATCTAATCTTACTGCATTGTGGTCAGAAAAGATGCTTGGAATGATTTCAATTTTTTTGAATTTACCAAGGCTAGCTTTATGGCCCAGGATGTGATCTACCCTGGAGAAGGTTCCATGTGCGCTTGAGAAAAAGGTGAAATTCATTGTTTTGGGATAAACTGTCCTATAGATATCAATTAGGTCTAACTGTTCTATTGTATCATTTAAAGTTTGTGTTTCCTTGTTAATTTTCTGTTTAGTTGATCTATCCATAGGTGTGAGTGGGGTATCAAAGTCTCCCACTATTATTGTGTTATTGTTAATTTCTCCTTTCATACTTGTTAGCATTTGTCTTACATACTGCGGTGCTCCCATGTTGGGTGCATATATATTTATAATTGTTATATCTTCTTCTTGGATTGATCCTTTGATTATTATGTAGTGACCATCTTTGTCTCTTTTCACAGTCTTTGTTTTAAAGTCTATTTTATCTGATGTGAGCATTGCTACTCCTGAAGGAAACAATTCGATTCACCATTGCAACGGAAAGAATAAAATACTTAGGAATATATCTACCTAAAGAAACTAAAGACCTATATATAGAAAACTATAAAACACTGGTGAAAGAAATCAAAGAGGACACTAACAGATGGAAAAATATACCATGTTCATGGATTGGAAGAATCAATATAGTGAAAATGAGTATACTACACAAAGCAATCTATAGATTCAATGCAATCCCTATCAAGCTACCAACAGCATTCTTCACAGAGCTAGAACAAATAATTTCACAATTTGTATGGAAATACAAAAAACCTCGAATAGCCAAAGCAATCTTGAGAAAGAAGAATGGAACTGGAGGAATCAACCTACCTGACTTCAGGCTCTACTACAAAGCCAGAGTTATCAAGACAGTATGGTACTGGCACAAAGACAGATATATAGATCAATGGAACAAAATAGAAAGCCCAGAGATAAATCCACGCACATATGGACACCTTATCTTTGACAAAGGAGGCAAGAATATACAATGGATTAAAGACAATCTCTTTAACAAGTGGTGCTGGGAAATCTGGTCAACGACTTGTAAAAGAATGAAACTAGAACACTTTCTAACACCATACACAAAAATAAACTCAAAATGGATTAAAGATCTCAACATAAGACCAGAAACTATAAAACTCCTAGAGGAGAACATAGGCAAAACACTCTCTGACATACATCACAGCAGGATCCTCTATGACCCACCTCCCAGAATATTGGAAATAAAAGCAAAAATAAACAAATGGGACCTAATTAACCTTAAAAGCTTCTGCACATCAAAGGAAACTATTAGCAAGGTGAAAAGAGAGCCTTCAGAATGGGAGAAGATAATAGCAAATGAAGCAACTGACAAACAACTAATCTCAAAAATATACAAGCAACTCCTACAGCTCAATTCCAAACAAATAAATGACCCAATCAAAAAATGGGCCAAAGAACTAAATAGACATTTCTCCAAAGAAGACATACAGATGGCTAACAAACACATGAAAAGATGCTCAACATCACTCATTATCAGAGAAATGCAAATCAAAACCACTATGAGGTACCATTGCACACCAGTCAGAATGGCTGCGATCCAAAAGTCTACAAGTAACAAATCCTGGAGAGGGTGTGGAGAAAAGGGAACCCTCTTACACTGTTGGTGGGAATGCAAACTAGTACAGCCACTATGGAGAACAGTGTGGAGATTCCTTAAAAAATTGGAAATAGAACTGCCTTATGATCCAGCAATCCCACTGCTGGGCATACACACTGAGGAAACCAGAAGGGAAAGAGACATGTGTACCCCAATGTTCATCGCAGCACTGTTTATAATAGCCAGGACATGGAAGCAACCTAGATGCCCATCAGCAGATGAATGGATAAGAAAGCTGTGGTACATATACACAATGGAGTATTACTCAGCCATTAAAAAGAATACATTTCAATCAGTTCTAATGAGGTGGATGAAACTGGAGCCTATTACACAGAGTGAAGTAAGCCAGAAAGAAAAACACCAATACAGTATACTAACGCATATATATGGAATTTAGAAAGATGGTAGCAATAACCCTGTGTACGAGACAGCAAAAGAGACACTGATGTATAGAACAGTTTTATGGACTCTGTGGGAGAGGGAGAGGGTGGGAAGATTTGGGAGAATGGCATTGAAACATGTAAAATATCATTTATGAAACGAGTTGCCAGTCCAGGTTCGATGCACGATACTGGATGCTTGGGGCTGGTGCACTGGGAGGACCCAGAGGGATGGAATGGGGAGGGAGGAGGGAGGAGAGTTCAGGATGGGGAGCACATGTATACCTGTGGCGGATTCATTTTGATATTTGGCAAAACTAATACAATTATGTAAAGTTTAAAAATAAAATAAAATTGAAGAACAAAAAAAAAAAAAAGAGTCTTCTCCAACACCATAGTTCAAAAGCATCAATTCTTCAGCGTTCAGCTTTCTTTATAGTCCAACTCTCACACCATAAATGACTACTGGACAAACCATAGCATTGACTAGATGGACCCTTGTTGACAATGTCTCTGTTTTTTAATATGGTGTCTAGGTTGGTCATAACTTTCCTTCCAAGGAGTAATCGTCTTTTAATTTCATGGCTGTAGTCACCATCTGCAGTGATTTTGGAGCCCAGAAAAATGAAGTCTGACACTGTTTCCACTGTTTCCCCATCTATTTCCCATGAAGTGATGGGACCAGAGGCCATGATGTTCATTTTCTGAATGTTGAACTTTAAGCCAACTTTTTCACTCTCCACTTTCACTTTCATCAAGAGGGCTTTAAGTTCCTCCTCACTTTCTGCCATAAGGGTGGTGTCATTTGCATATTTTTCACTTAAGAAATATTTATTGATTTCATACTATGTGCTAAGCATTTGGGGCTTCCCTGGTGGTGCAGATGCTGAAGAATCTGCCTGCAATGCAGGAGACCCAGATTTGATCCCTGGGTCGGGAAGAGGCCCTGGAGAAGGAAATGGCAACCCCCACCAGCATTTTTGATGCTAGACGGGCTCCTACTGTTATGAATCTTTTTTCTTTTTAATTGGAGGATAACTGCTTTACAATGTAGTGTTCATCTCTGCCACACAACATAAGTCAGTCATTAACTGTGTGTGCGTGTGTGTGTGTGTGTGTGTGTGTATAAGCGGCTCTCTCTTGAGCCTCCCTCCTACCCCCAGATCCTAGCCCTCTAGGTCATCACGGAGCACAGGGTTCAGCTCCCTGTGTATACAGCAACTTCCCACTAGCTATCTGTTTTACATACGGTCATGTACACGTTTTAATGCTACTCTCTCAATTCATCCCACCTTCTCTTTCCCCCGACTGTGTCCACAAGTCCGCTCTCTACATCTGTGCCTCTAGTTATACTGCTGAGGAGAGACTCACAGAGAAGTAGTAGGCAAAAAGAAGAGGTAGGAGGCAAAGCTTCTAGGCATAGATCATTTTAGCTAAATGAACCAGAGCTAGCTTGAAATTGCTTATATGTAAAAAATACAGTTCATAGAGTACAAAGTATGTCTCTATCACTTTAAACTGCTGCATTTTATGTTTCTTAATACAATCTTTAAAAAAATTCATTTCTGTGGGCCTGCAAGCACTTCAGTCTCCCCCCTTTTGTTGTTTCTTTTTTTGGTCTTCACATTCCTTAAATGTGAACGTCACTGTGATTCAGTTCTTGGTTCTCTGGTCTTCACTTGCTATATTATCTCCCATTATCAACATGCTTTGCTTCTCACACAGCTATGACTTCCAGATGTAGCTCCACAACCCTGATCTCTCTCTTTAGATTCAGTTCTTAATGTCTAATGACCTGATGTTGTTTCCATTTCAATAACCTTCCACTGATACTTCAAATTCAATACTCATCAAAAAATGGACTTCATCACCTTCCCTGTAAAATCATCCATCCATCATTTTTCTATAAATATCCAAACCTGAAATCTCAATGCTACTTTTGACTCTTCCCCTACACAGCCAGCAAGTCTTCCTCTTTTCCTCAGTGGTCCCAGAACCTGTCACAAGCTGGGTTTAGACCTGGCTGCTTCACAACTGGACACTCAGGGCAACCCACATTCCAGCCTCTGCCCCCAGCCACCATCCATCAACCTCCAATACATTTCCCACATTACCACCAATTTAACCTTTCCTCCTGCTTCATTTCATCATGTTATTATTCTGTTCAAAAACCTTCAACAGCAATTCAATATTCTAATCAATAAAGTCCAGACATTCAAAGCTTCTCAAATTCAGACCTCCACTACTACTCTTCCCTATGTGAACCCAATGGCTAAGCCAAAATGATCCATTCACTGTGCCCCCTAAAATACGCCTTACACTTTCCCACCTCTTAACTTTTATCCCAGCTATTCTCTGCTGCTGCTGAAATGACTTCAGGGTGTCCTCATTCTTTAAACCTCTCTCTAGTCCTAACTCTCCTCAGCCCAAAGGTACCTCTCACCTTTGACTCTGCATATTGTCTGTATTATTCAAATGGCACTGTCTTGCTTTTCTCCATTTTGTGTAGGTGGGTTGTCTCTTTTAGGTAGACTCTGGAGGTCAGGGATCAGCTGTATCTAATTATTTTATACCTCCTCTATCACCAAGTCCAAAGCCTTATTGAGCAAGTGACAACAGCAGCTGTTTACTATCCATATGAAGCTCAGAGCAGAAATTTTCCATCTTTTAGACACCTGGAAGCCTCCTCTCTTCAGCTGTTACATTGTTAACTCTATTTTTTATGGAGATGTCTTCTAAGTATGGTACCTGTGACCTGGTTACTGGGAAGGTGATTGGATGATGATACATGGTACATTTCTAAAACCAGACAGTAAGAACTGTTGCCGAGATAGGGCTCCACATTCCAAAAAGGGACATCTGATCCCTGGGTAGTTTTAGTCCTTATAGTTCATCAACCCTTAGTTACCTTTCAAATTAAGTTAGCTGTAATAATTTCTTAACGTAAATATATTTGAAGAAGTTACATTTATCTAACTGACAATGCAGGCCCTGGAGTCTTACTTCACTATAATGGACATCCATCATTCCAGCATCCTCCTTCATTGCTCCTTCTTCATCTATGTTGGGAGTAATTTTCTTGAAGGCTGAACATCCATTAGGGAATATTTCTGTGTAAATAAAAAGCAGTGAAGTAAATTTACTTTTAAAAAATGTTCTGTAAATGAAAGACAGACTTACATGGATTACCTATCCTTAAAAATAAACACACACTTTTGGTAAGGAACAAAGTCATAAGTGCAATTTTCTGTTACCAAAAAAAAAAAAAAAAAAACACAACAAACTTTTTTTTTTTTTTTTTTTTTACCAATTCTATCTATCTACTATATATCCTACCAGTCTTTTCCCCAATGATGAGCTCAATGTACTTACAAATAAGTTTCATTCTCTGACTATCCCTCGTCTGCAATACTTGGTATAGTAAAAGTTTCCTGATATGATCTATTTATTGACTATGCCAAAGCCGTTGAATGTGTGGATCACAATAAACTGTGGAAAATTCTGAAAGAGATGGGAATACCAGACCACCTGACCTGCCTCTTGAGAAACCTGTATGCAGGTCAGGAAGCAACAGTTAGAACCAGACATGGAACAACAGACTGGTTCCAAATAGGAAAAGGAGTACGTCAAGGCTGTATATTGTCACCCTGTTGATTTAACTTATATGCAGAGTACATCATGAGAAACGCTGGGCTGGAGGAAGCACAGCTGGAAGCAAGATTGCTGGGATGGCATCTGGTCCCATCACTTCATGGCAAATAGATGGGGAAACAGTGGCTGACTTTATATCTGGGGGCTCCAAAATCACTGCAGATGGTGATTGCAGCCATGAAATTAAAACACGCTTACACTTTGGAAGGAAAGTTATGTCCAAACTAGACAACATATTAAAAAGCAGAGACATTACTTTGTCAATAAAGGTCCATCAAGTCAATGCTATGGTTTTTCCAGTAGTCATGTATGGATGTGAGAGTTGGACTATAAGGAAAGCTGAGTGCCGAAGAATTGATGCTTTTAAACTGTGGTGTTAGAGAAGACTCTTGAGAGTCCCCTGGACTGCAAGGAGATCCAACCAGTCCATCCTAAAGGAGATCAGTCCTGGGTGTTCATTGGAAGGACTGATGTTGAAGTTCAAACTCCAATACTCTGGCCACCTGATGCGAAGAGCTGACTCATTTGAAAAGACCCTGATGTTGTAAAAGATTGAAGGCAGGAGAAGGGGACAACAGAGGATGAGATGGTTAGATGGCATCACTGACTCAATGGACATGAGTTTGGGTAAACTCCAGGAGTTGGTGATGGACAGGGAGGCCTGGCGGGTTGTGGTTCATGGGGTCCCAAAGAGTCGGACACAACTGAGCAACTGAACTGAACTGAATATGGTCTAAAAATTATTAACACTTTGATCCTATGTATGTTTATCATCTGTCACGTAAACAAAGAGGGCATGTACTTTTCAGGTAAACACTGAATGAGCTTTTGTAAGCATCTCTAGTTCCTTGTTTTACTGGAGAATTGGAAAAGTGGCCTAGGACTTGTAAAGAGAGGCAGGAAATAGATGCCAGGGATGGGGAATCCTTAGAGAAATAGGATGGGGCACTGGAAGAACCAGAGCTTTTGGAGTTAGACAGACCCAGTTCTATCATTGACTGTGTGATTTTAGACATGTTTATCTCTCTAGGACTGTATCTGTAAAACAGATAACAACTACTTATAAGAATTCAGTGAAATGTAAAGTGTTTAGAGCAGTACCTAACATACAACAACTGTTTAATAAATTTGTTTTACCAAAGCTACCAATAAGTTAACTAGGTTTCTGAAGATAAAATTAAATAATTGCTAGCAGTTGGTATAGTGACTGCAGTTGGAGCACTGGGAGGTTGAATAGTGAGCCCCAGCTGAAAACTGTTGCTGTAGGATTGTGGACCAAATTGTTACCATCAAACAAGAGTCTGGGGATAGAAGGCCACATGGTTGCCACACAGATTTTGCACTTAGGAACACGTCCAAATACTCTTGCTGTGGTTGCATTTACTCCTATATAAGTGGGCTGTCACTTTAAAGAAAAATTCAGTCTCCTTATAACTGAATCTGCCAGTCAGTAGAAAATCACTGGTCGCAAAGGGGACAAACAGCTCTTGCAACCTACTGTTCTACAATCTAATAGTGATGCTTAGAAATCATGTTCTCACGACTAAGTATTTGGTAAGCTTCCTGGTGTTAGAGGCTGGAGAAGGAAGAAGGAAGGTTTAAGAAAGCCAAACTTAATACTGAGATTTCTCAGCATTCTGATGGAAAAAGGGTCACGTATCATGGCTTGGTCTATGGGACACTCGTTGAGTAGTAGTGCATTGTGAGAACTTTTTGAAATTTAGGAGAAAACACCCCACTTGATTCATAAAGTGAAGGGTTAGTTAGGCAGTTAAGGAATAGGACCTCAAAACTTGAGAACAGGAAAAGAATGTAGTCCTAAACAAAGAAAACAGTTAACCCCCTGAAGGGCTCATGCAGCTGCATCTATGACTGGGGGGAAAATTCTGTATACTCTGAGGATATTTTTATTTTAAATGATTCCCACATCCAGGGTTTCTAGAAAAGGCCGGGATTCAGGAGAGGATAAAAAGGGGTCAAAGCATCTCAGGAAAGGGTCTTTCGGTGTGTATCTCAAGTAGAGGGAGGGTAAATTATGGTTCCTCTCAGAAACAAACAGGTTAAGAGCTACTTTTGGACTCTCTGGTCTACATCATCTGGTGTAAAGACTACTCTTAAGGATTTTGTCAGCTTTAGAGTCCACTCTTCTTGCTAAATGCATTATCTTGATTCCTATGCCTGATGATGCATCTCCAATTGGAGAAGCACATATATATACACATACACACATATCCATATATATAAATATATATGTCCCTGTTTGTTTAAGTTATCAACACCCACCAAACTATCCAATGATAAGAGGACTCTTTTTTGTGGGTCTTCAAAATGCTTTTTTTGTGGGACTTCCCTGGTGGCTCAGATGGTAAAGCGTCTGTCTACCATGCAGGAGACCTGGGTTTGAGCCCTGGGTTGGGAAGATCCCCTGGAGAAGGAAATGGCAATCCACTCCAGTACTATTGCCTGGAAAATCCCATGGACAGAGGAGCCTGGTAGGCTACAGTTTATGGGGTCGCAGAGAGTCAGACATGACTGAGCGACTTCACTTTCAAAATGCTTGGGGAAAACTTTGATTCCCTTTAGTCTTGTTTCATTTAGTCTTGTTTCAGATGAAACAAGGGACTAAATCTAGGCCAGTGTATATCTGTGTGAGGGCTCTTCTGTAGCCCTATGTAGCATTATGTCACATGGTCTTAAAGGATCTGCTTTAAATCTTTCTGGTATGTGACCTGGATTCCTGATTCTGCCCTTCAGAGCTGTAGCTTCTGTTTTCCTGATGTTATCCTAGGGCAAGCAAGATGCAAACTGTCCAACTAGACCACTACCTTGAGCACAAATGGTCCCGTGGACAAAGGGGAGGAGAGTTTGGAGGGTGGGAATGCTACCCTTGCTAAAATAAGACTGCTAGTCAGAAGAGGATTAGGAGATAAGCCTCAAGTGGAGGGCTAAAGGGAAAAGGCTGTAACTGGGAAGGAACTGAGGAAAGGAAAAGCTACACAGAATGGAAGCTGTCAGATCCGGGTATAGAGACTTGGGAAAGGGATCAACATTACCCTATAAGGCATGACAAGAACAGACTCTATGGGAAAGGAAATTCCTTTTCCTGGGGTGATGGAGGAGCTCTACAGGCCTGAAGCTTTGCTGAATCTCGGATGCTCTGTGGTGGTGGAAGAATGCACACTTGATTCTTGTCTACCCTGGGAGAAAACAGCTGTGCACTGTGTCAGAAAGAGAAGAGGAAGAGGTGCAGGAGTCTAGTCTCCAGAGAATGACACCTAGAACATGTTGAGGTTTGCAGACAAAGTAGAAGTAAGGAAATTTAGATCTGTTTTTTGATTATGTATTTTTGGGACTGGGAGTAACTAACACCTCGTATCACCGCTTAGAGGTAACTTAGAAAAAGGGAAGAAAGTGAGATCCTTGAGATCTCTGGTACAAAGAGCAAGAGCTCTGGCTGAAAGAAGTTTGCGGGTGGGGGTGAGGCAGGGAGCACTGTACCTCTCTCTCCACTTTCCCTTTCCGTTCAGTGCCTGAAGCATGAAAAGCAGGATCTAGAAACGGCCCCTCTCTGGTCTTCTGTGGTCACTTCGGGATGCCAGGGGACCAAGTCTTTGCTCACTCAGGAGACCACCCAATGGGACAAACTAATTTTTTTTCTTAAAAACTCTGAACAGGAGAACATCTGTCTCCAATGCGTCAGCTGTAGTGTTTCATTCCATCCTGATGAAAAAGAAACCTTTATGATGACTTCAAGAGAAATGGCATACAATGTTGAGAAAACTGAAAAATTTTGGCAATTGATATGTCAGAGATTTTGTCTTAATCATAAAAGGATATTTGACAGAAATCAAAGGCTTCTACAATTGCTCTATTATTTTTGATAAATAACTTTGTCTTAAGTGTAAATGGAAATTTTTCTTTCAGTCCTGCACTCAAATGTACTTTTATTTACTTTGTGAATATCCAGGTCTTACCTAGCTTATGGATTTATCAGACTGGAAGACAGGTTAACAGATTAAGATTTTAACTTGTGTTTTAACACTAGTGGTTTAGCTTGGCATGACTATCATACTTTAATCACAAAATTAACAAAATCAGGTGTTTCAGATCATTGGAATGAAAGAAGTGAAGGGAGGGAAACTCGAAGGATTTTACTACTGCCACAATTTCAGAATAAGATTTTCTAGTTTAAGTGAGTAGAATTTTACAGGCTTAAAAATGGATGGTACCTATAAATAAACATGTAAACTTCTCCTAAATTTAACATTACTTTTGTTAAAATGCAAAACGTCTTTTCCTGTGCAGAGAAGGGCTCTTTGATTTCTACAAAGGATAAATTCTGAAACAAACAAACAAACAAAACAACAACCCTTGAAGGTTTTGTAAAATAAGTATTTAAACGATCGGTTAAAAGCACAGTTTCCACTTCTTGAAACATGTCACATTGTTTGCTGTTCAGGCTGGCTGCCTCAAGCTAATGTCCAAAAAAATTCACAGCAAATTTATATATTTCAGTTCCTATTCTCTCCAATCCTATAGTTAAAATTCTAAGGCTTAAGAACTGATAATGGAGAGAAATAATTCTTGATTTTTGCTTAGTTTTAAGGTCTTTGCCCCTCTGAAAAAATTCTAAGGAAATACTTTAATATAGTTAACTATTTTCAGTATTGAATGGGTGTAGGTTTATACTTAGTAGACATAAAACTCTTATTTCAAATTTCTACTAATTGAAAAGATGAGATAATATTAACCTTATATATCTGAAAGACATACCTAAAACCTTAATTAGTTGTGTTTAGGGGTTTCATATTTGTTAGTTTATTGTTAACTGCAGGTGTGCAATTTCAGTATTTGTTTTTACAGCAATTTCACAGTTATACCAGTGATGTAGGGAAAAGAAGCCTCAAACAAGGCCTTCTTTTGATACTTAATCTTGTTCTCCACTTTAAAACCACATATGTACTAAAAAGAAAATAGTAGAGCATGTCAATTTCAAACATATGATTGTTGAAAAGCAGTACCAAACAGAAGGTGGTTAATTTAATATGCAAATAAAATGATCATTTTAGTTATGCCATTTTGTTTGTGAAGAAAAATACCTGGTTAACTACAGAAATTTTGGAATTAAAATATAAAACATGGTTGTGTTCTCATAGCCAAAACCAGAGTGATGTGACTTCCACAAGATGGTTTCATTTTCCAGTAATGTTACTCATTTGACTGCCTTCAAGGAAATACTGAGTTGGCCAAAAAGTTCTTTTGGGGTTTTCCATATGATGTTACAAGAAACCAAAATGAAGTTTTTGGCCAACCCAATAGCTTGGCAATTATGATCGACAGTAGGAGATGTCTTTGCAGTGCCCAATGTCAATCAGTTTTTAAAAATTTTTTATTTTGTATTGGAGTAGAGCCAGATAATGATGCTGTGACAGTTTCAGGTGGACAGCAAAGGGCGCAGCCATACATATATGTGTATCTGTTCTCTTAACTCAACTGATTTACTATTTAAGTAGTTGTTACAGTAGTCAAGAATGCTAATTTTGGAAAGAGAAGCGTTCAGGCAGATTCCTGAATTAGACTTGTGGAATCCTGAGCCCTTTAAGACCATGCCTCCTTTTGTGGATGCCCCCCTGCCAGCCCTATACCAGCCCCAGCTCTAATGAGACACAACTGTTATGATCACTGTGTACATTTAAGGTGTATGTGTTGATTTGATACATGTATATATTGTGAAGTGATTACCACACTAGAGTTCATCACCACACATAGTTACCATTTTGGACAGAGTAAAAACATTCAAGACCTACTTTCTTAGCAACGTTCAAGTATATACCAAAATCTACTTCACTGTAATCACTATATATATTAGATATCCAGAACATATTCATCCTGTAGGTGGAAATTTGTACCCTTTGACCAAAATCGCCCTACTTTTGGCACCCCTCTGGCTACCACCATTCTACTTTCTGCAGCTCCAAGTTTGGCTTAAGATTTCACATATAAGTAAGATTGTACAGTATTTGTCTTTCTCTTTCTCAGATTTATTTCACTTAGCATGATATCCTCAAGGTCCAGCCGTGTTGTCACAAATGGTAGGATTCCCTTCTTTCCATTGACTACATGTGCCTTGTCTTCTTCATCCATTCATATGGATCCATTTCATGTTTCCATAGTACTAATTAGCATCCTTTCACATCAACAGGAAGAACTTTTCTCAGCATTTCTTGGAAGACAGGTCTAGTGGTGATGGGCTCCCTCAGCTTTTGTTTTCCTGGAAAAGTACTCATCTGTCCATTTCTGAAGGACAAATTTGCTGGATGAAGTATCCTTGGTTGGCAGTTATTTTTTCCTTTCAGAACTTGAAAAATATCATCCTACCCTCTCCTAGCCTGTAAGGTTTCTGCTGATAGCATCCCACAGATCATATACGCTTTCTTCACTCTTCATCCTTATCTTCTCCTCTGCCTCAATAATTTCAAAGCTCTAGTATTTTAATGCAGATTATTTCTTCTCCTTGATCCATTCTGTTTTTAATGCTCTCTATTTCAGTTTTAATTTCATTCATTGTATTCGTAAGTGCCAGAAAATGTTTGGTTCTTTTTATGAGATTTCCATCTCTGTTTAATTCCTCATTTTATCTGTGTATTATTTTCCTGATTTTACTAAATTTTCTGTTTTATTGTAGCTCATTGAGCTTCCTTAGAAAAGCTATTTTGAATTCTTTATTAGATAAATTGCAGCTCTCCATGTCTTTCTTACTATAAGATTATTATGATCCTTTGGAGGTGTCATATTTCCTTCATTTTTCATGTTCCTTGAAATTTTGCATTACTATCTTCACATTTTAAATGGCAGCCACCTTCAACCAATTTTACTGACTGAGGGTGAGAAATACTTTCCATCTGTCCTGCTAGGGATTCTGAGGCTTTCACAGACCTTCTATGGATACACCTGCTCTGCAATTCTGGCTCGCATATATGACAGAATTCATAACCACATACGTCTTTTCTCCATCATGTAACACACAAGGCCAGGTGCTAACAGTGTCTCATTTGATTTCCCAATGGTGGTGCTACTTGTGGTCTCTCCCAGGCCCACAAACTCTGGCTGGCTTTCTGCACAAGCTCACTAGCCCTCTGTGAGAGCTGACGCTCACTGCCTTCAGCAGCAAGCACATACATCTAGCTACAGGATGGAGGAGAGTGTGGTTGAGCACATGGAGCACAGGAGGTGCCTGTGGGCCAGTGGGGGATCCACAGGCTAAATATCTCTAGGGATCTGTTGGCAGGCTTTTTCATAGTCCATGATGTGGTTAGTAGGGTCTGTTTGCATGTAATGCCCTCTAAGAATCCTATCTGCTGCTCCCTCAGCCTCTTCCTGCCTCCGTCATTCAGCTCACAACTCAGTACTCTGGATGGAGCAAGAGAGAAATGGGCCTCTTTGGGAGCATCCTGTGTGGCTGGGAAACACAGCACCCCTTCATATGCTCTCACTTTTCCGTGCATTAGAAATCAAGGGTGAGAAAGTCTCTCTTGGCACTGAGCTGTGCCACCTTGTGGAAAAGATGACATGAATAAATCAAACTATTCCTCTTACCCTCTTCAATGCATTCAAACTTGTATAATTTTTGCTCCAATAGCATGCTGGAACTTCTCCACTGGACTTCTGGACTTCCCCCAAGGCTTTCTTGTCTGTGGGTGATTATCTAAAGCAACTATTCTCCAGGGGATCCTAGACTGCAGCTGACAGGTGCTGGAACCAGCTCATAGGCCACTGCAAGGTCGACAGACGGAACACAGGTCTGTCTGCCCATTACCTGATACATGGGTGGGTAAAATTCCTCCCAGGTCCCTTAGTATGTGGGGCTGCATCCCACAGCTCCCACAAAGGCACTTCCTCCATGTATGGATGCCAAATTGTTCTTGAGATGGGTATACAAACAAACGACATATTATAGGGCCATCTAGCTGATATGTAAACTCCCATTTTTGTCTTTTTAGCATTTTAAAAAATATATTTCTTTCTTTCTTTGTCTGCACTGGGTCTTAGTTGTAGCAGGTGAGACCTTTAGTTGTGGCATGCAGGATCTGATTTCCTGACCAGGGACAGAACATGAGCCCTGCACTGGGAGTGCAGGGAAGTCCTCTCAACTCCCTTTTATTACCAAGATACAGTTATACTAAAATGGCTGTAGAGATATAATTCGTGGACAGTTGTTGGTAAAGTTGGGGCAGAGAGGGGAAAATAAGTGATGTATGTTATCCAGAGCTTCCCATAAGCCCTGAGAAGAATTTAATCTGTGGCAGTTTTCCAGGGAGACAGTCTTGGAAATTGGGCATTAGGCCTGGCTCTGTACTATTTAACTTATTCTTGTACTCTTAATGAAAGCAGAAGGCAAATGAACAATCCAGTTTTCTTTTAGAACAACTTCTGTTCAACATTGAGTGAGATGAAAGGTGAGCATATTTTCAGAGCTCAATCATATCCCATTCATAGCTGCAAGTTACAAAGATAAAACTCCTTGGCCTAACTGAAGTTCTCCCTGACTTGACGAACAGAAATACCTTACTTTTTTGATGAAGAAACTCTGCAACCAAAGCTGCTATGTGGACATAACACATTGCTGCCTGGAAAAGGAGACAAAGAAGGAACCGTGAGATTGTGCTCCAGGGGTTTGGGAAGGCTTGTGTTTAGGAAAAAGTCATAAGTAGTCACCTCTGAAAAATCTCCATTTTTTATATGAATCTTGGCCATGCTATAAAGCCAGGTTTTCCTGAGCTCTGGGGTACTTGTCTAGGACTTGGCTAAGCTATACTGGAGATGAATTAGCATTTCCGGGTCCTTCTCATGCTCCTTCATTTGAGCCATGGCCATAAGAACAGTACGGATTCCCTTGGTCAAGTCTTTGACTTCTGAGGGAAAAGCAGTTGCCTAATATCAAAACAAACAAAAAAGACATGTTTTTCAATGTTATCTGTGTGCTCTAAGCCTAAGTAGCCCATCCTGGGAATAACATAGAACTTTTACCCCTTGTCAGGAATCTTGGTATTAGGTTCTTGGTTCTTGGCATGTGGGCATGCCTAAAGAGTTTTAAATTAATTCTTTAAACAATATTCTACTATCTCAGGCTTCAAAAGCAATGAGTTTGATGGTAGTATATTCCTAACACATAAAAGTACAGACTCTGGAGCCAGACTATCTGGTTTTGAACCCCACCTCCTCTGCTGTCAATTCAATGTCAATTAAGGTAATCCATATTCACTTTTGCTGTGTAATTTTAGTTACAATAGTAACTAAAAATTGGTATCTTACTATGTACCAAGCAGAGGCCTGGGCACTTTACATGTTTAAACTTTATAACAACATTATGAATTAAGACTATCATAATTCATTTTACCAATGGGAAAACTGAGATACATAGCAGTTAAGTAGTCTGGCCAAAGTCGTGAAGTTGGTAAGTGGTAGAGACAGGACTGACATCCACACAGGTAGGCTACAGAGCTCATGACCTTAGTCACTCTTCCATCGACCCACTTCCATATGCATTAACATGAAAACCAATTTCCAATTATGGAAATAAGAGTTTATGAATCACAGAACACTCTGAAGAAGTTAAATACATCATTACTTTCTCTTAAAGGTTGCTTTTGTCTTCAAAAATAGGAAGTTAGAGGTTCCTATTCACCCCACTGGAGTAATCACAATTATATGTCGGGTTCTGAGAAGAGGAGTAGGGACAGGTACAGGCCTTAGGGAGATTTTCTATGTGAATATCACCAAAGGTGGAAAAAATAATTTTCAAAAGAGTCTTCTTTAAAGATGACTTTTAAAAATTGTTATTGGTGTGTGTGTGTGTGTGTGTGTGTGTGTGTGTTTGTGTGTGTGTGTGTGTACAAAGTCTCTTCATATACATTAATAGAGGTTTCATTTACTGGGAGAAAGCTATACCTTTGTTGTAATAGAGTTTATTGGTAATGATTGCCCTACCAGAATAAAACTGTCATTTCACAAATGAGTCATGAAAAAGACTTCCTATCACCGAGGGCTAAAACAAACCCCATTTACTTTGAAAAGGCTGGCAGTCTAACTTTTATATAACATGGAATTAAGGATGGTAAAAAATGGAAAATACTCTTAGGGTATGAGTAAAAGATGCTAAAGGACATAAGCTATTTCTGTGCTCATGGGATTAGTTGGAGCATATACTGATTTCCTAAAGAACCAGTAGAACTGGCTGAAAAGTTCTATTTTCCCAGCCTGAGACTGGCTGGCACTATTCAGTGTTTTTTGTTTTTTTTTTTTCAGTCTAAGCAACATTCCTATGGGAATATGTTTTGGTACAAAGATTCGACATGTCCCCAACATCAAGTATGCTATGACTGCAAACTTGTTTTTTTCCAGATTTTACACAAATTGTCAAATTATGCTGGAAGATGACCTTTCCCAAGAACAGGGACAATTCCTCTGGGAGGAAACATTCTCTATTGGCAAAGGAGTCTTCTTCCCTTCTACATGTACATCACTGAAGAACAGAACCTACTCTCCATACAACAGAACAACAAATAAACTTTTACAACGTTTTAGGTTTTAAATATATAGGTAGGTCTGAGGAGTGGTGGTCAGGGTCATGGGTTTGACCTCAGCCAACGGCTACTTAAGAACGATAGCCTTGGACATGGGTTTGCCAATGAGTATCTCTGGCAAGCCCCAGTTAACAGATAATTCTTTAATCTCAGAATATCATGTAGTAATGAATCCCTTCTGTGCCATTTCTCATCTGCTGACAAAGGATTCAGCAGCTATCAGCAACTCTAGAAAGTGACGTTTTGTGAAATTTCCAACTCAGTGTTTAATTAACCTATCTTATAAATGGTAACAACGGTTGAAAAAAACCCATTTCTTTGTTGAGTGAGTTTAAAACTCAACCCCAGAAAAAATTCAAATCCTATCATAATTAAGTATACACAGTATAGTCATTCATCCATCCATTCAACTAATACTGAATATTTACTGTGTACCTGGCAGTGTTCTAGGTGCTAGAGGTACAGGGATGGACTAGACAAAGCCTTGAGCTCTGAAGCTCACATTCTGTACACTTGATACTACATAAAAGTTGTGAATCCAATGCACAGTTTACCTTGAGAAGTGAAACTCCCCTGAGAGTGAACATGGTTCTAATTTTTCACTTACAGTGAGAACATACCTTCATAGGTCTGTCACTGTTTGCAAAGTTATTGATAATGAATAAAGACTCCTGAAATCTCGATCCTCCACTTAGTGCTACATCTGCTATCAGCTGGCTTACAGCAATTATTATCTGTGGAAAGAAGAAAACACCATCTTTCAAATGTCTTTTGAACACATGTTGCTTGTTTTCTTCAATGTACAAACCCATAGGCATTCATACAAAATGCTTCTTTTAAAGATATTAGAGTTCCAAGAAAAGCTACTTTCTTCTTATATGAGGGGTTTAAATTCTTCTATTGAAACAGCAATGGTAGGGGCTTCAGAATCTGCCTGCCAACGCTGGAGACATGGGTTCGATTCCTGGTTCGGGAAGATCCACATGCCACAGAGCACTGCACCACAACTAGTGCGTCTACACTCTGGAGCCCGTGAGCTATAACTATTGAGCCCACATGCCACGGCTACTGAAGCCTGCGTGTCCTAGAGTCCATGCTCTGCAACACGAGAAGCCACTGCAATGAGAAGCTGGCACACAGCAATGACGAGCAGCCCCTACTCATTGCAAATAGAGAAAAGGCTACACAGCAATGAAGAACCCAGCACAGGCAAAAATAAACAAAAAATTTTTTTTAAGCTAAAGACAAAGTCATATCATAAAAAAGAAATATCAAGTTCAGTAAAGCTACAAGATACAAACAAACTTAATACAGAGAAATCCCTTGCATTCCTGTACACCAACAATGAAAAATCAGAGAGAAATTAAGGAACAACTCCTTCACTACTTCAACAACAAGAGTAAAAACCTAGGAATAAACCTACCTAAAGGGACAAAAGACTCAAAGGCAGAAAACTATAAGACACTGATGAAAGAAATCAAACACAACACAAATAGATGGAGAGATATGCCATGTTCATGGATTGGAAAAAAAATCAATATTGTGAAAATGACCATACCCATACTACCCAAAGCAATCTACAGATGGAATGCAATCCCTATCAAATTACCAATGGCATTTTTCACAGAACTAGAACAAAAAATTTTACAATATGTATGGAAACACAAAAGACCCCGAATAGCCAAAGCAACCTTGAGAAAGAAAAATGGAGCTAGAGGAATCAACCTTGCTTACTTCTGACTATACTACAAACCTACAGTAATCAAGACAGCATGGTATTGGCACAAAACCAGAATTATAGATCAAAGGAGGTTCCTAGTTTCAAATTTTCTTCAGAGTTCTCTTGGTTTGATGTGAAAAATCTTCCAACCTCATAGCACAGCTAGACCTAAAACCGTTTTCAAAATTAGTCAACTGATACAATGGTAGATACAGGTATCTACCTTCAGTATGTTTGCTAGTTAATAGTTTTGGCAAAGTTGGGAATAAATGACATTTCTTTGATGGTTTCTTATTTCTTTTCACTAGTCTATCTCAGTGTGCTGGACTTCCAACTCCAGTGCCTCAGCTCTCTCCTTTGTTTCTGACTAGGGCCTATCTAAATAGTTTATAGACAGTAGTACATGTTATAGCCTATACATTACATAATGATAACAGTATAATGCCATGTAATGGTGCTTCTAGGCCTCAATGATGGCTCAGCTGTAAAGAATCTGCCTGCAGTGCAGGAGATGTCAGTTTGATCCCAGGGTCAGGAAGATGCCCTGGAAGAAGGCATGGCAAGCCACTCCAGTATTTTTGGCTGGAGAATCCCATGAAGAGAGGAGCCTGGTGATCTATAGTCCATAGGGTTGCAAAGAGTCAGACACGACTGAAGCAACTGAACATGTATGCATGGTACTTTTAAATCTCTCAGGCTCCCTTTAATGAATGCTTATATGATTCATGCTAAGATGTTAGTGGCCAGAAGCTTTACCCCTGGCCCTGATAAGCAAGATACTGTAGGAGTTGGGTGTAGGCTCTTGAGTCCAACTGACCTAGATTCACACTTTGACTTTATCAATTACACACTGAATGCCTTTGAGAAAATGAATTAGCCCCCTGTGCCTCACTTTCCTTAAAGGCAATATAGGGATAATAACAATACCTACATTACAGAGCGTTGTGAGGATTTAAAAGATCATAATCATAATACTACAAGTTAATCAGTTTATTTAGCACATAGAACCAGAGTCTGCAATTTATTAATTCATTTCTATTTGAATACAGGACTTGAGACAAATTGATGTTTTAACACAGAAGAATGGACCCTAATAGGGAAATTCAAAAATATCAGCACACTATTTGCAGAAATGCTTTGGAAGAAGGTGGTATTCAGGTGACATCTCTATGAAAGCAAGTATTAGACATCCTAACATATAATGCTAGACCTAGTATCCAAAAATAACTAGATACAACATTTTACAGAAAGCATATACTTCTATCAGAGTTTCACATCTCTCATGACGTTTCTAAAAAGCTACTTATGGCCGTTTCTTTATTTATAACCCAGTCTCCAACAAACAAATGCAATGGGACTGACCGTGGCAGGAAAGATAGAAATATGACCAAGCATTTCCCATATTACAAAGAGGGCAACTGAGCCAAGAACTCCCAACTGTGTTTCAGTTCACACCTGTTTCATCACATAAGCAAAAATTATGGAGATGTTGAATAACAACTGCCATATACTAAGTATCTATTCTGAGCTAGGCATTTTGTGCCTGGCACTACGCACACTTTATTTTTAACCCTCATTATAAACCCCACAAGCTAAAACATACTTGGCCTCATTTTACAAATGAGGCAAATAGTTAAGACAAACTGAGTAACTTCCCTGCCACTGCTGCTGCTGCTAAGTCGCTTCAGTCGTGTCCAACTCTGTGCAACTCCATAGACGGCAGCCCACCAGGCTCCCCCGTCCCTGGGACTCTCCAGGCAAGAACACTAGAGTGGGCTGCCATTTTCTTCTGCAATGCATGAAAGTGAAAAGTGAAAGTAAAGTCGCTCAGTCATGTCTGACTCTTAGCAGCCCCATGGACTGCAGCCCACCAGGCTCCTCCATCCATGGGATTTTCCAGGCAAGAGTACTGGAGTGGGGTGCCATTGCCTTCTCCGGAGTAACTTCCTTAGAGTCACATATTAAGTAAGTAGCTAAGCTATGATTTAAGTCCAGGTAGGTATGTTTCCAAAGTCCATGTTTTTCACTAAACTTTGAGACTTCACTCATTTCTTAACTAACTGGGCATGCTGGAACATGATAAAACACAAGTAACTTCATTTGTTACTTAATCATCTCTTTAATACTCACCATAACCATATGAGGTAGGTATGGATATTTACCACTGTATTACTTATGAAGCATCTGAGGTACTGAGAGACTAAAGAAGTCCTTGCTAAGGTCACACAGCATGTGATACTTGTGGGATCTGAAAACTATGCTCTTAATATCTCTGTTCTCAAGCCGTGTTGTCCAGTAGAAATAGGATATGAGTCACATGTGTAATATTGAATTGTCTAGCAGCCACATTAAAAAGTAAAACGACACAAGGGAATTTTGATTCATTTTACTTAAACCAATATATCCAAAATATCATTTCAACATATAGTCAATATAAAGCAATTTAGCTATTTTACTTCTTTGCACTAAATGTTCAAAAGTCAATATGTCCTGAATTGAGACTAGCCACATTTCAAGTACTAGATGGCCCCCTGTGGCTAATAGCTTTGTATTAGACTGGGGAGTTCTAGATCTTACTGTAGAGAGGCTAAAGATTGAACAGAAGAAAGAGAAGCTTCGGTTTCCACTGACCTGCAGATGTGTCCTTAAAAAGGTTTTCCTTTTGGTGTATTCAAAGTTGTTTCTCATCAGAAGACACAAAAGCGCAGAGGCTTCATTCCTGGTTGAGCCAATCTTTGACGTGCAGCACTTTAAAACCTCGTAGCAAAACGCAGCACACATGTTTACCCTTCCTTTGAAAAAGGCTGAGGGAAACTAAACAATAGGAAAAACATAAAGAATTATCTGAAAAACCATGAAACAGAAATCAATCAACTATCAAGTGCCTACAGTATTCTCCCTAAAACTAAGCTGGGTGCATTGAGGATACACAATCAACATAAGATTAGGGCACCCCTCTGGAGAACCCAAGCTAGATAAAAACATAAAGACCAGCATGTATTAATGAAGGACTGAAATGATGACTCATTTCATGAGGATGGTCTCAATTTGGGCCATAAAAATGGGAAGGCCAATCTGCATTACTTACTCTTTTGCTTTATATTTAAACAGTTCCTTATATTATAAACTTCCAAATGCTGGGAAAATTATATCTATTCAGCAAATAAAGTTGATCTTTTAACAAAATGGAGCATAGATAAAGTGTAGACACACAAACATAAACACGTGCATCCTCTAGTCATAAACAGTGCTGAGTAAAATACAGGTTGGCATAGAAAAAGTACACAAGTGACCATCTAATCATCAAAACAGGCAAGGGACTGCTACTTTTGGAGTGTATTGAGTCTGCTTTATGGAATATAAGCTGTACATAGAACATAGGCTTATTGCAAACTTCCATGCTGACATGTCTCGGCAAGTGAGTACTTAGCTGCTCCAGGGTACACAGTGGATTTTTTTCAGGGAGTGTGAAGATAGATTATTTCAAAATCATTCTCAGGAATATTGGATTTAAACCCATATTATAGGAATCAACGTAAGGCTAGGGCCTAATTTCAATATTATTTCTCAGAAATATTGAATTTAAGCCCATATTATAGGAATCTATCTTCTTTTTATCACCTTAACACTAAGGACAATGCTTCTTACTGTTTATGTGTCTTCATCTATTAATGAACATTTAATAAATGTTTTCTAGCTGGCATGAAAAAATCTCTTCAATGGTTTCACCAGATCAAATAAAGCTTGTTGGGCAAGATACTCCTGTATGAAAATACAGGAAGGGAAGGAACAGCGGTAGAGTAGTTAATCTGCTGTAGGAAGTCTTCTATTGATCACTTCTCTGAGTGGGCAATGACCAAAATTATCAATGACCTTGTAATGCCAATTCCAATGGACTCCCTTTCCACCTTATCTTAATAAGCCACTCTGTGTTGCATAATAATGCTGATACTCTCTTCTCCTTTGGCTTCTTTCTTGCCTTTCTTCCTATTTCTGTGACTGCTCCCTTTCATCTCCTCCATAGACTCCTCTTCCAACCCCTTCTATGTTGCTTTTCTCCAACATACTGCTCTTAACTTTTTGTTGTTGTTCTTGCTCTTCCAGCGGAACTTAAACCACTCCCAGGGCTCCAACTGCCACTGGTATGCTGATGAGCTCCCTAATTCACTCTGTTCCAGCTAAACTGAACTTTCAGTTCCCAGAATTTCAAGCTCTATCCCTTCTCCCTAGAATGTTCTTCCTTGAGCTTTTCAAACGGCTGGCCCCTTTTCATGTTTCAGGTCTCATTTTAGAAGTGACAAACCCAGATTCCAACTACATGACATTCTGGAAAAGCAAGACTGGGGAGACAGTAAAAAGACTGTTGATTACCAGGGTGTGGTGGGGAGGGGAGTGGTGAATTGGTGGAGACTTTTAGGGCAGTTAAAATACTTTGTTTGATACTAAGATGGGTACATGCCATTTTTCCAAACCCATGGGATGTGCACCGAGAATGAGCCTTAATGTGCACTGTGCACCTTGCAACACTGTTGTTGTTTAGCTGCTAAGTCGTGTCTGACTCTTTCGCGATCACATGGACTTTAGCCTGCCAGGCTCCTCAGTTCATGGGATTTCCAAGGCAAAAATACTGGAGCAGGTTGCCATTTCCTTCTGTAGGTGATCTTCCCAGCACAGGGATTGAACCTGACTCTCCTGTATTATCAGCCAAGTTATTTTTACCACTGACCCACCAGGGGAGCCCATAAGGAAGATTATTATGTGTCAATGTAAATTCGTCAGTTGTAATAAATGCAGCACTCGGGTGGCAGATGTTGATAATCAGGGAGACTGTATGTATGTTTGCGGGGGTGGGGATATATAGGAAATTTCTTTATTTCCCATTGTATTTTGCTGTGAATTTAAAATTGGTTTCAAAACATAAAGTCTTAATTTAAAAAGTTAAAATATAAAAATAAGTGACAGACCCATCAAAAGTAACCCCCACAAATCATTATCCTCTATTTCACCCCTTGGTTTTTTCTAAGAACTTGTTCTGATTACCATTTTATTTACTAATTTATTTTCTCCCCCCCTTCCACCCACTGAAATCTGCATGAGAGCAGAGATTATGCTTCTGTACTATATTCAAAGAGATTTTCCCATACCTGCAACAATTTTCTTAGTACAAATCTAATTATGTTGCTTTCCTGCTCCCCAACACCTAAAAGATGAAATCCAACTGAAAAACATGAGGATACAACCCTCTGGTCCTCACTGACCTCTTCAGTCTCATCTCAGCTGCTGAGTCCAAACTAAATCCTAACTTGAGTGCTGCAGAGAATGTTGCTCAATTAGTGTTTCCTGTCCTTCCATTTACCCTCAGTTCTCTGTAGGCTTCCTTTATCCTAATGGTATTTCTGATGCGCATCAATGTGTCCTTTCCTCTACTGGACAATAAGTCTTCACACTGTATCCTTGACACAAAGTCTGAAACCAGGAATTACCCATTCAGTCACTGTTCATTAAATGAATTATTTCTGAATCTCGTTCCCTTAGTTTCTTGTCATACGCTTCCACTGAACTCAGTTTTCCATTTATTTCTTTATTCACAAAATTGCATTAAAGAATGGCAATTTAAAAATAAACCTTCAAAATCATCTACTTTTCTATCAATTTGGGACAATAAGTTGCCATGCAAATAATGACAAAAAAAAAAAAAAAAAAGTTGCTCAGCTAGCCTATTCCACAAATCAGTTAACTGAATTTGTCTTGTTGGAGTTACACATACCAGAGTGGAAGTCTAGACTGTGCCTTTCCATAATTTTAACTCCGTCTAGATTTCTGATGCTTAACAGACCAGCAATAAATATTTTGCTGAGTCATATTTGTTCCTAAAAATCTAGTCTAAAGTTTTAGTTTACATGACGTAAATGGCCTGAAAATCTGGAGGCCACAGATAAAATTAGCACTGAAAGGAAGGATTCATTAATCTAAACATGTATTAAGTGCCTACCACTTGCAAGATATCATACAAAGCCCTGGGGTTTTGTAATTCGTCTCTGCTTTGAAAGTGATTACACATGAGTGCACTCACAATTTATATATCTTCAGCATGATAATACTTTAAAAAGAAACCAAAGAGAAGAAACATTGGCAGTTGATAACTTTATCATGACACTCCTCAAAGGAGCCTACTGAAAAAAAAAAAAAGGAATAACAAAATGAAATTAAAAGCACGTGCTGATTTTAGGGAATTCATGGTCAGGCCCTCTTTCTGTATTTTGCTGTTCTGTATTAATGTTTACAAAGGCAGGATTTAATGGCTTCATTAGCTGAGGTTTGGAGATCCTGTTCCCCTGATCTTTCTTACCAAGAAGCAAGGCCACTCGCAGCCACAAAGATTTGTTCCTTACCTTACTAATGAACACTCGCAGTGAGGCAAAGACATGTTTCAGTGACACTTCAGACTGCCCATTTTTAAGAAAAGCAAGATGAATATCAAATACTTTTTCATTAATGGGTTGTGGCCATCATTGTTTAAAAGTTGACTCTAGAAAACATAAAAAAGCTTTTTTTGACAAATAGTTTATGCTGCTCCCCCTAAAATGAGAGAACAGACTTTACCAATACCTGTTCATCAAACCACTGCTTGAAAAATAACAATAAGAAGCTTGCTGCTGCTGCTGCTAAGTCGCTTCAATCCTCTCCGACTCTGTGCGACCACATAGATGGCAGCCCACCAAGCTCCTCTGTCCCTGGGATTCTCCAGACAAGAATACTAGAGTGGGTTGCCATTTCCTTCTCCAATGCATGAAAGGGAAAAGTGAAAGTGAAGTCACTCAGACTTGTCCGACTCTTAGCGACCCCATGGACTGCAGCCCACCAGGCTCCTCCATCCATGGGATTTTCCAGGCAAGAGTACTGGAGTGGGTTGCCATTGCCTTCTCCTATAGCCTTTGTATTTCTCTGACAGAAACAAAGTAATGTAAGAATTAAGGAAAACATCAATTCTATTTTAAAATTCTATTATCCAATTTGTTTTAAAATGTATGTTTAGTGTATGTCTAGCCACTGGAGACAATTAAACCCTCTATGAGTAGAGATAATGACAGGTATCACAATTGAAAGACTACACAAACTGTTTAAAGGTTCCTTAGATACTAATTAGGAATAGGCTGCAGAATCTCTTTATGAAGTATTAAATTTGTTCTGATTAATGTGCAACTCAAATTCATTTTTTATTGTGCCAGTAAATAAGATATTTGATTTCAAAATGTGCACTCTTATGCCTTCCTTCTATTCAAATATTTCTTAATTTATTTAACATACATCTCTTGGTAGATGACAGGCACTATCCTAAGTGCTTTAGAAATTTTAACTCACTTTTTGATTGTGAGACTGGAGGTGGAAAGGGGGACTGACTGCATATGGGCACCAAGGATCTTTTTGAGATGATGGGAATGATTGGATCGTACTGACTGCACAACTCTGTAAACTTACTAAAGTAAAGATATAAAAGAAACTAGAAATTGTAGAGACGAAGATTGCCGGGAGAAATATCAATAACCTCAGATATGCAGATGACACCACCCTTATGGCAGAAAGTGAAGAGGAACTAAAAAGCATCTTGATGAAAGTGAAAGTGGAGAGTGAAAAAGTTGGCTTAAAGCTCAACATTCAGAAAACGAAGATCATGGCATCTGGTCCCATCACTTTATGGGAAATAGATGGGGAAACAGTGTCAGACTTTATTTTTCTGGGCTCCAAAATCACTGCAGATGGTGACTGCAGCCATGAAATTAAAAGACGCTTACTCCTTGGAAGGAAAGTTATGACCAACCTAGATAGCATATTCAAAAGCCGAGACATTACTTTGCCAACAAAAGTCCGTCTAGTCAAGGCTATGGTTTTTTCTGTGGTCATGTATGGATGTGAGAGTTGGACTGTGAAGAAGGCTGAGCACCGAAGAATTGATACTTTTGAACTGTGGTGTTGGAGAAGACTCTTGAGAGTCCCTTGGACTGCAAGGAGATCCAACCAGTCCATCCTAAAGGAGATCAGCCCTGGGATTTCTTTGGAAGGAATGATACTAAAGCTGAAACTCCAGTACTTTGGCCACCTCATGTGAAGAGTTGACTAATTGGAAAAGACTCTGATGCTGGGAAAGATTGAGGGCAGGAGGAGAAGGGGATGACAGAGGATGAGATGGCTGGATGGCATCAATGACTCGATGGATGTGAGTCTGAGTGAACTCCGGGAGTTGGTGATGGACAGGGAGGCCTGGCGTGCTGTGATTCATGGGGTCGCAGAGTCGGACACGACTGAGCGACTGATCTGATCTGATCTATTGGTTTGTGACCCTTTCTGTTTAAAAAAGAATGCATTGGATGATGTCTTCAGCCCTGCTCTCCTTTCCTTTAAGAAACCAATTAGTAGGTTACAAATTGGCCATAAGTAACAACAAAAAACCAAAACCATATGACTATTTGTAACAGATTTAATCGTAACACTGATAGCCAGAATCCAAGAATGGTGCTCCATCTTTCTGGCTCCTCCCTTGAAGTCAAGTGAAGTGAAGTCTCTCAGTCGTGTCCGGCTCTTTGCGACCCCATGGACTGTAGCCTACCAGGCTCCTCGGTCCTTGGGATTTTCCAGGCAAGAGTACTGGAGTAGGTTGCCATTTCCTTCTCCAGGGGATCTTCCCGACCCAGGGATCAAACCCGGGTCTCCCACATTGTAGGCAGACACTTTACCGTCTGAGCTACCAGGGAAGCCCAAAACCATATGCATATTTGTAACAGATTTAATGGGAACACTGATAGCCAGAATCCCAGAATGGTGCTCCATCTTTCTGGCTCCTCCCATAGTCTACTTAAAAGCATGGGGAGGTGGTTAGAAGCAAGGACTCTTGTGATAACTAGCCAAGATTAAATTCCTGATCTGCTACTGACTAGCTATGTGACATTAAGTTCCCTGTGAGCTTCACTTTTCTCACTTTAAAATGGGAAAAATAATAGTATCTACATCACAAAGCTAGTATGAGGATTAAAGGTGAGTTAATATTTGTGCTTTTAAGTTGACAGAGGTTTAATTTACATACAACAAAATTTACCTATTTTAAATTTATCATTCAGTTATTTTTAGTAAAGTTAGAGTCGTGCAGTCATTACAATCCATTCATTCCCATCATCTCAAAAAGATCCTTGGTGCCCATGTGCAGTCCTCTTTTCTACCTCCAGTCCCACAATAGAAAAGTGAGTTAATATTTCTAAAGCACTTAGGATAGTGCCTGTCATATAACAGAGATGTCAACTAACAAGAGATGTATGTTACATAAATAAGAAATGTCTGAATAGGAGGAAGAAATAACAATGCAAACCTTGAGACCAAATGTCTTATTTACTGGCATAATAAAAAATGAATTTGGGTTGCATTTTAATCAGAACAAACTTAATACTTCATACAGAAATTCTGCAGTCTATTTCTCATTACTATCTAATTTAGTTTTCCCTTATAAGACTCTTTGAAAAGCACAGGCCTGGTTTCCATAGTAAACCTGGAGGCCTGAAGCAATTGACTGAATTACTTTGAGAAGGGGAAAGAAAAGAAAAAAAAAATCTGTGTAATTCAGACAAAGAGCCAGCAAGACTTTTCACTTTTGACTTCTCCCACTACTGTTACCTCACATTATGGTTATATGGGCTCCCCTGGTAGCTCAGCTGGTAAAGAATCCTCCTGCAATGCGGGAAACCTGGGTTCAGTCTCTCAGGTGGGAAGATTCCCTGGAGGAGGAAATGGCAACCCACTCCAGTATTCTTGCCTGGAGAATCCCAGGGACAGAGGAGCCTAGAAGGCTACAACCATGGGGTCACAGAGTCGGACACGACTGAGTGACTAAGCAAAGCACATAGTTATATAGTGTTTATTCAAAGCTCTCTAACATCCATTATCTCATTTTACACCTTCAACAACCCTGCAAGATAACTGCTTTCAATTTCTTCTTCTAGGTTTTAATCCTAGCAATGATGATTTGTACTGAGAGGCAAGCATCTGAATAAAACCAATAAACCCCTGACAAGGGACACCAGCCAGCCAGCCAGCCTGCCTGGATATCATCTGGCTTGACAAGACACCTCATCTCAACAGGTATTTGGACAGACTGAGTCAATCATAATTTAGGCTAAAAATGACGATATTTTCAAAAAAGTATGAAAAAACCTGTTTTTAAACACAAAAATAACAGAGAAGGGAAATAAAGAACAAATTATTAACAGTCCAAATCTCTCATTTTAAGGCTGAGTCTCAGTTATTTCTTGAGGTCACACTGGATCTGCCACCCACGTTTCCAGGCTGTATATTGTCACCCTGTTTATTTAACTTATATGCAGAGTACATCATGAGAAACGCTGGACTGGAAGAAACACAAGCTGGAATCAAGATTGCCGGGAGAAATATCAATAACCTCAGATATGCAGATGACACCACCCTTATGGCAGAAAGTGAAGAGGAACTAAAAAGCCTCTTGATGAAAGTGAAAGTGGAGAGGGAAAAAGTTGGCTTAAAGCTCAACATTCAGAAAACGAAGATCATGACATCCGGTCCCACCACTTCATGGGAAATAGATGGGGAAAATAGTGGAAACAGTGTCAGACTTTATTTTTCTGGGCTCCAAAATCACTACAGATGGTGACTGCAGCCATGAAATTAAAAGACGCTTCCTCGTTGGAAGGAAAGTTATGACCAACCTAGATAGCCTATTCAAAAGCAGAAACATTACTTTGCCAACAAAGGTCCGGCTAATGAAGGCTATGGTTTTTCCTGTGGTCATGTATGGATGTGAGAGTTGGACTGTGAAGAAGGCTGAGCACCGAAGAATTGATGCTTTTGAACTGTGGTGTTGGAGAAGACTCTTGAGACTCCCTTGGACTGCAAGGAGATCTAACCAGTCCATTCTGAAGGAGATCAGCCCTGGGATTTCTTTGGAAAGAATGGTGCTAAAGCTGAAACTCCAGTACTCTGGTCAACTCATGCGAAGAGTTGACTCACTGGTAAAGACTCTGATGCTGAGAGGGATTGGGGGCAGGAGGAGAAGGGGACGACAGAGGATGAGATGGCTGGATGGCATCACTGACTCAATGGACGTGAGTCTGAGTGAACTCCGGGAGTTGGTGATGGACAGGGAGGCCTGGCGTGCTGTGATTCATGGGGTCGCAAAGAGTCGGACACGACTGAGCGACTGATCTGATCTGATCTGATTTTGCTTCATGATAAACATGCCATTTCTTTCGTTTTAGATAATACAAGAAGACCCAGTGCATCCTCCCTGGATGAGCAACACATTACATGTATTTTGTGCAATTAGTGGTACATCGAGTGACCGAAGTTATGCTTCCCCAAGATACACTGCTGAAATATGAGGACATGCAGATGTCAAGTGACAACAAGACTGAACTTTCTCAGGAATATTGGGAGCTGTGCAAAAGTTAAAAATTTAAAGATTTGTTATACACAGAGTGTTTCCTCCTGACACTAAAACTTGCATGCTTTCATACAGGGTGCTTACATATTTGTAAATATTTAAGCAACTTGAAAGTGCCTGGAAAATTGCACCACTGTGCTTAGTTTGTACTTTTTAAGGTAAATCAATATACTGAGAAGTAGAGCTCGAAACCTTAATTTGATTTGCTTAATTGTTACTTAAAATATTAATGGCACTGTGTAGAATGGTATAATGGCATTCAATAAAAGGCAAAACTTCTTTGTAATTAGAAGTGAAGGAAATAATACTTTGAACTTAGCATTTTTCTTGACAGGAAGCTAAATTCATTATTATACTAGTCCTTGGAGAAAAAAACTGATAAATTTTTCACGAAACATGGATACTTCCAACTGAGGAGATAATTTGAAACCTTGCCTACCAATGGTCTAGACTGAGCTAAAGGAAACAAAAGCATTATGTAAACAAGGAAAATTCCACAAAGAAAAAAAAAAAATATATATATATATAAATACCAGGCTTACCAATCCTTCGAGTTTTGATCCAATGATGCTAGGTATTCCAGTCAGTGGTCTCTCTAACATAGGAGGCGAGGGATTCCTTTGTGGCCTGTGTTTGCCTAGCAAGCAGTCTTTGTTGCCTAAGCTTCATCAGCTGAGGCTGTCCATAAAGCTAAACAAACATCTCTGAGATTTGCAGTTACTTCTAAGTTTAGCAGCAGAGTCTGAGGGTAGGGATTTTGTAATGATGATTTTCTTCAGTTTACAAGGTTAATAAGGATTTTGATAGAACTTGATGATCACAGCATTTCTTGGGTCAGTATCCATAACCACCACGTATTTAGCAGCTGCTGGCTAAGGATTACATCTCTAACTATGAAGAAACCTCAGATTAACTAAATAATTCAGGAGAAACGAAGATGTGAAGGACATTTTTACCTTAAACTATCCATAAAATTTTGGCTGCCTTTCATGTAAACATTAAGTCCTAGATTTATTTTTCATATGTAGTTTATCCTATTTTATAGACAAAAAAGGAAAAAACAGACACTGAAATATAAGTGGATTGCGTGGAGCTTTGGCTTTTTAAATACTCTGTGAGTAAATAAATCTTAGAGCTTATTATGCACCTGGCTTGGCCATTTTTCTTTACATGTCATTTTTAAGCTTTCAGGAAAATATTAAATTACTTATGAAAGGTTAATTTTGTATTTTAATAAGGGATTCAGAAATTCCAGAAGCAGTCTGTAATTCCTTAATATCTTGGAGTAATGTGAAGTTAGTTTCGCCTTTAAAACTATTCTATTTGGCACATATGTGTAAAAAATCATCACCCAGAGAGAGTGCTGCCTTCTGAGACTGAGGCATCTTAGGGAAACTTGAGTAATCTTATCAGTGACCAGTCCTTATCTTATCCCCCAGCATGGCATTGTGCCCCGTGGGTCATTTTAAAACATATAACAAATGACCCCTGCCCTCAAGGAAGTTGCAGTCTAGTTGAGGAGGCAAGATAGACACAAAAATAAATAACACAAGAATTAACAGTATAAGACAAGATAAGTTGTCTCTGAGGACTGCCAAATGAATGATGCTGTCCATAACTCATATCGTATTCAAGGGATAAGAAGCTGCTGTGAGTTTTAATGTTCAGGGATGACTTCATGGGGAAAAGAAAGCCTTGAACAGGCTTTCAAAGATGAGAAGCTATTCTAGGCAGGAAGACCGTCACAAGCAAAGGTGCAGAAATAATTTCTATAAGTTCAGGGGATGGTGAAGAGGCCAGTTTTGTTCAAGGGAGTAATGGATTCTGAATCTAGAAAGAAAATTCACACCTGGATTTTGGAAGGCCTTTAATACCAGGATAATAGCATTTGGACTTTACTCAATAAACAGAAGGAAACCAGTCAAGGTTTTTGAATGGAGATATTACTTGACTAAACATTAGTTTTATGAATGTAATCTTTTATATTGCTGCCAGATGCTTTTGAGTCCAAGAGAGATGGATATATGGAAGCCAGTTAGATAGTTATTGTAGTAATCTAATTATGAGTCCATAAGCCCATAGATGTGAACAAGAATGGAGAAGAAAGGACAAGTGCAAGAGATACTGTGTGCAAAGACTGAACATGATTCATTGATGGCCAAGGAGACAAAAGGAAAAGGTAAAGATAATTTTGTGTCCTGTGGCCACAGCCCTCCAGGTCGTGGCACAATTTCCCTAGGTTTTTTTCACCAGCTTCCAAACTGAGGGCAGAAAGATATATATAGAGAGAGAACAAGGTGGGTTAGACTAGAGAAAGCCAGCTAAGTATGCCTTGAAACACTGTGTATGTTAGGTATTACTGTTTATATAGTTTAAAGATTTCATGGCTGGTGCACTGGGATGACCCAGATGGATGGGATGGGCAGGGAGGTGGGAGGAGGGTTCAGGGTGGGGAACACATGTAAACCCATGGCTGATTCATATCAATGTACGGCAAAACCCACTACAATATTGTAAAATAATTAGCCTCCAACTAAAATAAATAAATTAAAAAAATAAAGATTTCATGAAGTGATTTGGCCTCTACAGATGAATTCATAGCAAAGAATACATTTCTGCTATACTGATTATTTCTGCAATTAAGCTTGACTCCAGGTTTCCCTGGAAACTACTGTTTTGATAGTCTTTGAACAGCTTGTGAAATGTGAATAAAGTCACCATTAGTAGTATAATTTATCACGACAATGATAAGCCATAGAGAAAGTGAGCAATTCCATGCAGATTTTCTGAGTAACCAGTGCACCAATGGCACCATGTCCATAGGTGTTATTGTTATTGTTACCATATTTATATGAATTGACTGCATATATAAATACTGTAAGTATCTTCTTAGGGAAATTTCTAGGGAAATGTACTACACCATTCAGGTATGATCTAAATCAAATCCCTTACAATTATGTGACAGACAGATTCAAGGGATTAGATCTGATAGACAGAGTGCCTGAAGAACTACAGACAGAGGTTTGTGACATTGTACAGGAGGCCATGGGCAAGACCATCCCCAAGAAAAAGAAATGCAAAAAGGCAAAATGGTCCTCTGAGGAGGCCTCACAACTAGCTGAGAAAAGAAGAGAAGCTAAAGGCAAAGGAGAAGCAGAAGCAGAAGATACTAAGGAGAGGTGCCAAGAATACACAGAAGAACTATACAAAAAAGATCTTCATGATCCAGATAACCACGATGGTGTGATCACTCACTTACAGCCAGACATCTTGGAGTACAAAGTCAAGTGGGCCTTAGGAAGCATCACTATGAACAAAGCTAGTGGAGGTAATGGAATTCCAGTTGAGCTATTTCAAATCCTAAAAGATGATGCTATGAAAATGCTTCACTCAATCTGCCAGCAAATTTGGAAAACTCAGCAGTGGCCACAGGACTGGAAAAGGTCAGTTTTCATTCCAATCCCAAACAAAGGCAATGCCAAAGAAAGTTCAAAGTACCGCACAATTGCACTCCTCTCACATGCTAGCAAAGTAATGATCAAAATTCTCCAAGCCAGGCTTCAACAGCACGTGAACTATGAACTTCCAGATGTTCATGCTGGATTTAGAAAAGTCAGAGGAACCATAAATGAAACTGCCAACGTTTATTGGATCATTGAAAAAGCAAGAGAATTCCAGGAAAACATATACTTCCGTTTTATTGATTATACCAAAGACTTTGACTGTGTGGGTCACAACAAACTGTGGGAAATTCTTCAAGGGATGTGAATACCAGACCACCTGAATTGCCTCCTGAGAAATTTGTATGCAGGTCAAGAAGCAACAGTTAGAACTGGGCATGGAACAACAGACTGGTTCCAAATCAGGAAAGGAGTATGTCAATGCTGTATATTGTCATCCTGCTTATTTAACTTATATGCAGAGTACATCATGTGAAATGCCAGACTGGATAGAGCACAATCTGGAATTAAGATTGCCAGAGAATTATCAATAACCTCAGATATACAGTTGTGCCACCCTTTATGGCACAAATCAAAGAAGAACTAAAGAGCCTCTTGATGAAAGTCAAAGAGGAGACAGAAAAAGTTGGCTTAAAACTCAACATTCAGAAAACTAAGATCATGGCATCTGGTCCCATCACTTCATGGCAAATAGATGGGGAAACAATGGAAACAGAGACAGACTTTATTTTCTTGGGCTCCAAAATCACTGCAGATGTGAAATTAAAAGATGCTTGCTCCTTGGAAGAAAAGCTATGACCAACCTACACAGCATATTAAAAAACAGAGACATTACTTTGCCATCAAAGGTCCATTTAGTCAAAGCTATGGTTTTTCCAGTAGTCATATATGGATGTGAGAGTTGAACTATAAAGAAAGCTGAGCATGGGAGAATTGATGCTTTAGAACTGTGGTGTTGGAGAAGGCTCTTGAGAGTCCCTTGGACTGCAAGGAGATGCAACCAGTCAATCCTACAGGAAATCAGTCCTGAATATTCATTGGAACAACTGGTTCTGAAGCTGAAACTCCAATAATTTGCCATCTGATGCAAAGAACTGACTCATTGGAAAAGACCCTGATGCTGGGAAAGATTGAGGGCAGGAGGAGAAGGAGACGACAGAGGATGACATGGTTGGATGGCATCACTGATCTGCTATGGACATGAGTTTGAGCAAACTCCGGGAGTTGGTGATAGACAGGGAGGCCTGGCAGGCTGCAATCCATGGGGTCGCAAAGAGTCAGACACAACTAAGCAACTGAACTGAACTGAAACATCTTTTTAAAAATGAAACAAAAAGCAGCAGTGGTAGAAAGAGCCTTGGAACCGTGACCAACATATCATAGAACTAGAGATGACTCACTGGTTAATTAAGAAACTAAATAGGTCAGCATAATACAAACCCAAGCCTTTGATTATAAATACTAGTCTATCTGTAATGCAGAACCTGAGCAATGTATTGAAATCTTAGGAATTTCCTAACTCTTGAAAATCTTAATAATGAGATACATATTTCAGGCTTCTCATACACAAACTGGTGGGCTACCTTCGGTCTTCTACTAACAGTACACTACTTCAGCTATCAAAACACAGGGAGAGGAGTAGAGTAAAAGACGATTAGGGGTGGGGAATGGGTTTCTATCACAGGACTATTCCCCTGTCCTGGGAAGTGGCCTGTAAGAGCTTTGAAACGTTCACCTTTAGGTGTTCTTTTAGCTATGGGTTTTTCATAGATGTGTTTTATCAGGTTGAGGAAGTTCCCTGCAACACGCTTTGCATCTGTTTTCCGATTCAATCAATTCCCCCAGTAATCATATGATCCCTGTATGACGTATAGGGAAATAGATGACAAATGTACCCTATTAAGAAAGAGTACATTTCTTGATGTTAATATGACATGTACTCTATGCCATATAAGGAAATGGATGACAAATGGTTAAGAAATGCACTCAAGATACACATCAAATTAGAAATGAAATCAAAGCATCCTAATTCAGAGTCCAACGTGTTTTCAGCTCTTATATACTATTTCCTACAGTCTCCTGCTGCAGCTTTGTACAGAGACCCAAAAAGTTTCCTCTCTTCCACTTTTTTACTAAGAAGGTAAGCCCCTTAAGGGTAGAGTCTCTTCTGATTTTTTGTCTCTGTTTCCCTGAAACATAAAAGCACCTGCCAAAGGATAAGTACTTGAGCAGTCTCAAGAAAGCCAGTTTAGATAAGCAGATCCTTCTAGAGCTTTTAGTATGTGCAAGGCAGTGTGAACAATACCCCAGCCCTCAAAGAGCTTGTGGTTGAGGATGCTAAGACAAAGTCACATAAGGAGATATGAGAATGTCTGATAATAGCAAATCAGTGGTCATGACAAGTGCTTGAATGGGCAGAGCTTTTTTAGATGTAGAACAAAAAAGGCTTCATGAAGGACGACAGCCTTGAAGGATGGGTAGGAACCAGCATGTGTGTGTTAAGGAAGGACCTTAGGCAGGGTAATTAAAAACTTCATTTTAACTATTATTTGAACACTGACCATTAGAACCGATCAGTATAATAAGAGCCATGCAAAGGAAAAATAATAATAGAGTGCATATAAAAGCAGGTAACATCTTGTTCTTCTCACCCCCTTCCCCTTTTGCCTTAGACTCAAACTCAGTAAAGCAGCTTTTTTTCTATCAGAACATTTGCACTCTAGTTGCTTCTTCCCCATGTTAGAAAAATTTTGAAGCCAACCTCAGTCAAATTCTGACCAACAAGGCTTGTTCTTTGTGTATTGCAGCATTTTGTATTCTTTGTGTATTGCAGCATTTTGTAATAATCACCGACTCTGTAGATTGCCTAGGGCTGAGAGTCTTACAGGCTCTGGACTTCTCATCTGGCATGCTGAGTGTGTGCCTCTGATAGGAAACCAAGGAAAGCTATCATATGAACTGTTGAGGGCTGTAATCTGGGAATTGTCAACCATCTGCCACAATTTTTTGATCTACCATTGCAAGCCAGCTATACGGACGATCAAGGCTGTATTCAGTGGGTAGATACACAGGTGTGTGCTAAGTCACTTCAGTGGTGTCCAACTCTGTGACCCCATGAACTGTAGCCTGCTAGGCTCCTCTGTCCATGGGATTCTCCAGGCAAGAATACAGGAATGGATTGACATCCCTTCCTCCAGGGGATCTTCCTAACCCAGGGATCCAACCCAAGTCTCTTGCATCTCCTGCATTGCAGGCAGATTCTTTACCTACTGAGCCACCTGGGATATACAGGTAAGAGATTATAATTATAATGCAGTAGTTATTCCAAGGGTGGCCTTTTTCTGTCATTAACTGGACTGGGTCTTCTGGATTCTGTATCCATTTGAGAGATGTAAGTAATAGTGCCTAGCACTGTTATATCTGGATGTTTGATACTGAGAAGCAAAAGCAGAGCTAATATAGACGTGCAGTTCTGTTCAGTGCAAAGCTGACCAGGTCCTATAGAGCTCATGCACTGAATTATTTCATAATTCTTCCTTGCCATAGTCAAGATTTGAGATGCTTCCAGAAGCAATGCAACATGGAGATAATACTAGATCTTCCCTCCACAGCCCAAACTAAATCTAGATAGACAAACACCCAAAATGAAAGAGGTTGAGTGAAGGGAAAGGGCTGATCTGGCAGAATGATCCCTACCAGAACAAGTACAGTGAAAGTGAAAGGCTTCTGGGAGGAAACTAGGCTGCACTTGGTTCCACTGGAACCCCAAGTAGGCACCGGGTCAGCTGAATACAATTCAGGTCACATGCAAGAGAAATTATGTTCAAAGAGGTAACCTGGGGTATTTACACAGAATGTATTGGTTTTGAAAATAAGGTAATCCCACCACCACCACCACATTCTCATTTGTTTTGGAAAGTGAAAGTCACTCAGTCATGTCCGACTCTTTGCAACCAGATGGACTGTAGCCCACTAGTCTCCTCTGTCCATAGGATTTTCAAGGCAAGAATACTGGAGTGGGTTGCCATGCCCTCCTCCAGGGGACATTCCCTACCCAGGGATCAAACCAGGCTCTCCTGCATTGCAGGCAGATACTTTACCTATCTGAGCCACCATGGAACCCCACCTACAAAACATACAAAGATGCTGGCTGATAGCAATCAATGCTGCCATACTGGCACACGCTGACTGTATAGGAACCCTGCCCTGTGTCTGTCTCCCTGAACAGTAGCCAGTTATTGATACTTGTAGCTTCCACACACATCTGAGCATCGACCACCCGTCCCTTATGCCCCCAAACTCTTGGGCCTCTCTGCTTACCTCCTCTGGCTTCCTTCCACTATCAGAATTACACAGAAGTGGTTTTTGGTTTGCGATTGAACTGATATGAGTTACTCCCTAGTATTTCCTCTCTGCTGCTGCTGCTGCTAAGTCGCTTCAGTGGTGTCTGATTCTGTGCGACTCCATAGATGGCAGCCCACCAGCCTCCGCCATCCCTGGGATTCTTCAGGCAAGAACAATGGAGTGGGTTGCCATTTCCTTCTCCAATGCATGAAAGTGAAAAGTGAAAGTGAAGTTGCTTAGTCGTATGCGACTCTTAGCGACCCCATGAACTGCAGCCTATCAGGCTCCTCCATCCATGGGATTTTCCAGGCAAGAGTACTGGAGTAGGGTGCCATTGCGAGTCTCTAAAGCGATAGCTTCCTTCTGTTGAATTTAATGTATGTTTCTGATTTGGATTTCTCCTGTCAACGTTCACAGACAACCAGCTCTCTTAAAAAAGATGAAAAAGTTTTCAGTTTCCCATCCCCATTTCCTACCCATTTCTTTGCAGCTGTAGAAATCCTTTAGGGGAAAATATGCCCAACCAATCTTGTTTAAAGACATTTCATCCTCACTTTGGGTAATGGGACGTGGAGTGAGGTCTAGAGTCTCTGTAGTGGTCAAGTGCTGGCCCCTCCCTCCCAGTGCCTCCTAGGTCCTGTCCTCCTTTGCTCAGTCTCTTCTTCTCTCCAAGAGCTCCCCACCCCTCTGTGCTGTGTGCTCTCCTCACACTAGCTGCTCAGTGCTCGCTGTCTGCATGAATCCGTTCCCCCAACCATGGCCCATAACTCCAGCTAATGTCACTGAAGGGCATTTCAGCAAGTTTCTGCAGCCACAGCAACTTGCGGGAAAATGACAGTTAGTCAGGATCTGACAAGCCTGCACTCGGGAAATGTCTTGAGATGGAACTGGCTATAGTTTCCCTCTCTTCACCCCAAATCTGAAATTTATCTTGCAGATGAATACCTCTCTACCCTCAGGCTCCCTCCCTGCCAGGTATTCTGCAGCACGGATTTCTTCCTTAGATGGCTCTCAGCAAATCAGTCCCTGGCCCTGCTCTGCTTCCCCCTCCTGATCCGATGTTGGGACATCCCCAGGAAGTCAGCTACCTCATCAACCCACCCCCTCTTCCAGGAGGTAGCAGAGTGGGGTGGGTATCTTGCACTTCCTCTTTCCAGGAGGCCACCAGGCCACCATATCTTTGTAATTGCAACAAGGTACGCACACGCACCTCCATTGATTCAGGACTTTATTTTTTATGTCTTTCAGCAGACAGTCTTCTCCAGCTAATGCCTTTTTCCTTCAGGGCTAATATCTTAGAAGTCTTGGGTCTTATTAGAGGAATTAAACTGCTTTATAGTTGGCAGCAGTAATAGAACTGAAATTGTTTGTTCAAGTTAACAAGTTGGAGGTCACTAGTAGTGAGAAAGACTTTACCAGGAAGTGGAAAGGACAGCTACAGGGATGGTGAGGCAGACCTTGAGCATACTCAGATTGCTAAACATAGCCTGCCTGTAGACCAACTGCCAGGTTAGAAATGAGGGTCAGGCTGCCCGCTCCTGCTTGTGGTATGCAGGTATGTGTGTATAGACCCTGACCTTCCCCACCATCACCTGCTGGCCGACCTCACACATGCTCACTTCTATTGTTATTCCTTTGTTCCCTGGTCCCTTAGATCTTAGAACAGTGGTTCTTAATTGGCATTGATCATTGGGCAGGATCAATGCCAAGACATTTGGCAATGACTGGAGACATTTTGGGAAGTGGGGTAGAGACCTGGGGTGCTGCTCAACACCCTAAGGTGCACAGGCAGCCACCCACAACAAAAATGTACCTGGCCTCTAAGGTCAGGAGAGCGGAGTACCACTACCACCTGCCTCAATAAACTCCCTGAAAGCTGCTCCACTGGCTGGTTCGTCCTCAAGGACCCTTTTGCTGGCCATCCCATCACTAAATTCACTGGGAGATCTCTTTCCTACTAGGGACTTTTTTACCCTCAACTGCAAATGTTACCCTCTTGTGTTCCTGTGTACAGGGCTTCCCAGGAGGCGGTAGTGGTAAAGAACCAGCCTGCCAATGCAGGAGACGTAAGAGTTGAGGCTTCCATCCCTGGGTTGGGAAGATCCCCTAGAGGAGGGCATGGCAACCCACTCCACTTTTCTTGCCTGTAGAATCCCGTGGACAGAGGAGCCTGGCAGGCTACAGTCCATAGGGTCACAAAGAGTGAGACACAATGGAAGCAACTTAGCACATGCACACACACGTACCTGCATACCACAAGCGGGAGCGGGCCTCCTGACCCTCATTTCTAATCTGGCACTTGGTCTACAGGCGGGCTCTGCATACACGAGCTCATTTTATACTCACTGAAACTTTGTGAGGTAATTACTAATATTACCAGCCACCTTATGACTGGGGAAGCTGAGGCATAGTGAAGCTAGACAAGTTGTTTGAGATCACACAATAAGTAGTGAGCTAGAATCTGAACCCAGGGAATCTAGTGTAGAAATTCACACTCTGAACAACCACATGGAGATGAATCAAGGAAAAAAGAGGACAGATGCAGGAGAATAAAATGAGGAGGAAGGAAGGAAGGAGGAGGAAAGCTTCAGTTCCCTGACATCGTAAGGCAGTTGCTAGACAGTACCCAGCCTCTTTTTCCAGGCCCGTGGATCACCCACTTCTGTCTCTGTTACCAAAGCTTCCTAAGTACATCGGACTTAGGCAAGAGTTCAAATCAGTGTAATAAATGGTATCCAGAGGAATCAACATTTTCTTTCATTAAAATTTTTTTTTATTGGAGTACAGTTGCTTTATAATGTTTTGTCAATTTCTGGTGTACAGCAAAGTGGATCAGCTCTGTGTATACATATATCCCTTCTTTTTTGGATTTCCTTCCCATTTAGGTCATCACAGAGCATTGAGTAGAGTTCCCTGTGCTATACAGTAGGTTCCCATTAGTTATACATAGTCGTGTATACCTGTCAATCCCAAGGTTCCAAATTTATCCCTCCCCAACACCAGTTTCCCCCCTAGTAACCAGAAATCTGTTTTCTACATCTGTGACTCTATTTCTGTTTTGCAAATGAATTCATTTGTACCATTTTTGTTTTAGATTTCACATATAAGCAGTATCATATGATGTTTGTCTTCCTTACTTCACTCAATATGACAATCTCTAGGTCCATTCATGTTCCTGCAAATGGCATTATTTTCTTCTTTTTTATGGCTGAGTAACATTCTACTGTTAATTTTATATAGAAAAAAGGCAAAATTCAGGAATAGAAAAAAGCTACATTTAGTTTTGCTTTTCACCTCTGCCAAGGCCCAACCTAGGACAACAAAATCAAAAGATCCACTTATGTCCTCCCTCACCACACAGCTGTAATTTCAACAAGTGTGTGCATGTGTGCTTGCCAAGTATCATCAGTCGTGTCAGATACTCTGCGACCCCATGGACTGTAGCCCACCAGGCTCCTCTGTCCATGGGATTCTCCAGGCAAGAATACTGGAGTAGGTTGCCCTGCCCTCCTCCAGGAACTGAACCTGAGTCTCTTGTGTCTCCTGCATTGTAGGTGAATTCTTTACCCACTGAGCCATCTGGGAAGCCCTATTTAAACAACAACAGGCCTTAAGATCCTAGGAAGATTGGAGACTAAACTGAAGACCATTCCAATTCTCAAATAAATTCTCAAAAGCCCTCTCACCTTCACCTGCACCTTGCTACATCTTTAGGGTTCAAAAAGAAATGAGCTTTATGGCTAAAGCAAACACTGGCCCTGAGAACAAACCTGGAGCTCTCAGCTCCTTACCCAGAGTGGCAAGAAGACTGTGGGGTTTGGCGTGTTTACTTCTGTAGGTAGAACCGGAAGGGTGTCAATATTCCCTGGCTTGGCGTCCAGCTCCAGCCTCTCTCCTAAGTCCTAGAGCCTATACACAGCTGCTTGCTGGGCTTCTCCCCTTGGGGACCCATGGGTACTTGAGGATCGCCATGCCCCCAACTGACCTCCTGCTCTTCCCTGAACACCTGCTCCTCTTCCTGTGTTCCCCGTCTCAGTGATGACAATATCTCCCATCCAGTTACCCAGGCCAGGAACCCACGAGTCACCTAGGTCAGTGTATGCTTTCCGTAAAAAGCCAAATGGGAAATATCTGAGGCTTGGCCAGCTATATGGTCTCTGTCGCAACTAGTCAGCCCTGTCATTGCAGAATGAAAGCAGTCATTAGACAGCATGTAGCAAGTGGGTGGGGCTGTGTTCCAATCAGTATTCAATTAGGTGCACTAAAAAGTTTTCACATAATTTTCATAGGTTCCAAAATGATAGGTTCCTTTTGATTTTTTCCCAGCTATTTAAAAATGTAAAATCCATTCTCAGGTCATGGGTCATACAGAAATAAATGGGCTGGATTTGGATGGTCTAGAATCCTCACGCTCCTTCCTTCCCACGTCTAATCAGGCAAGTCCTACAGAACTCACTTCCTGAATGCGTCTTGGATCTGTCCCACTTCTTCATCCATACATACACCACGTGAGATCTTTGTCCATATCTACACCACTTGTCCACATGGCTTACTGACATGGACAGTTAAACAAAATTGAAGACTGCAAAGAAAGATCCTCTATGACTATGGTAAGCAGAAGTACATGTCCCTCCAGGTTAAGCTCCTCACAGTGTGAAGGATAAGCTAAAGAAGAATTTGCTTCTTCCTACATCTGGCACTGCAAAAAAAAATCTGTTAATGACTGCCAGTGTTTCATGAGGTGGCCTGGGAGGAGAGGGGAAACGATGCTCTGTAATCTAGTCCATGTGAAAGGGACTATGAAGCAGAGAATGGGAGAGAGCTCCTGAGTACACGCTGGCTCCGTCTAACCTCAGGGACTGCCTGGCCAAGGTCGGGCCCTTATCTCCAGCGATCTCCAGACTGAGACACTCAGATCCACTTTGGTTAGGGGCCATGACATCTTCAGGTGGCTAGAACTCAGCTAATCTGCCCAAGACAGCTGAGGCACTGCTTCTCAGTTTCTAGTCCTCTGTCCTGTCTACACTTTCAGTGCAGCATTGTAGAGCAGCAGCATTCTTCCCTGGAAAGGGGACCAGTGGCCAAACATCCCTGGAGTTCACCCTGTCTGTAGGATGACAGTCACCTAGTCCTGGTGGGAGCAAGAGACATTAGGCCAATCACTCTCTGATGTCATGCCTCCCATGTAAAGAAAGGGGAAAGCCAATTCCATTTTGATTTTATTCATTTGCTGGAATTTAAGAAGCATTTTAGATTTTTTAAAATATTATGGGAGTGTGATTGATTTCCAATGTTGTGTTAATTTCTGTGTATAGTAAAGTGATTCAGTGTACACACACACATATATTTTTTCATATTCTTTTCCACACAGTTTATCATGGGATGCTGAAAATGGCTTTTGTGCAATGTAGTAGGACCTTGTTGTGTATTCATGCTATTATATAGTTTGCATTTGCTAATCCCAAACTCCCAATTCTTCCCTCCCCACCCCGCTTCCTCATGGAAACTGGAAATCTGTAAGAAACATTTTTGATTTCTGATTGTTTCTTTTTTCTATGTTGCCAAAGATAGGATGATTAGAAGTAACTACATGTCTTTTAAAATGACCTTTTCCTTTCTGTAAAAGTGAACTACCACAGCAAACTGCTCCTTGAATAACACAAAACTCTGTTCCAAAACAAACACCTAGAAATGATGTATAAAGCACAACATCACACACAGATAGTTCACACTGTCTCCTCTCTCCTCAAACCTCTAGTTTCTCCTCTACCATGTCACTCTCAGCAAATGATCTTTCTCTGATTTCACTGAAAAAATAGGACTCAGAAGAGGATGTCCCGATCTTCCCTACTGCTAACTCTCCCAAACTCTATGCTGCCTTTCCTCCTGATCTCCCCTCATCTCATGACCACATAGATGCTGATGACACCCACAGGCATATCTCCAACCCAAATATCTCTGAACTTGCAAAGCTATGCCCAACTGTATCATGTCTCCCCTTGCATCTCTCAAATTTAACCAGGTCTCTTGATTTCCATCCCCCAAGCCTGCTTGTTTCCCAGAATTCCTCGTCTCTGTAAATGACATCACCACTCAATGTTTGCTCAGGCCAGAAACCTAAGACTTGGTTCTATCACCTCTGTCTGTCTCACACACACCTTGTCTTGATCCTTCAGCATATACTTTTTGCTGAACCTTCACAATCTACCTGTAATTTTACCCTTTCTTGTCACCCCCATTCTGCTGTCCTGTGTTAAGTCACTTCAGTCATGCCTGACTCTTTGCAACCCAATAGACTGTAGCCAGCCAGGCTCCTCTGTCTGGGATTCCTGAAGCAAGAATACTGGAGTGGGTTGCCGTGCCCTCCTCCAGGGGATCTTACTGACCCAAGGGTCGAACCTGGGTCTCCTGAGTCTCCTGCACTGCAGGCAGATTCTTAACCACTGAGCCACTGGGGAAGCCACCTCCATTACTACCATCCTAATCTGGGTGACTTTCATCTCCTGCCTGGCCACCCACAGTAGTCTTCTCACTTATCTCCCCCCATCCACCGTTTCCTACCTTAGAGTCTATTCTCACCTCTACAGCTGAAGTGGTCTTCATAAAACTTAAGACAAGAGGAGGAGGAGCCAAGATGGTGGAGGAGTAGGACGGGGAGAACACTTTCTCCCCCACAAATTCATCAAAAGAGCATTTAAATGTCGAGTAAATTCCACAAAACAACTTCTTCTTTTTTTTTTTTTTCACAAAACAACTTCTGAATGCCGGCAGAGGACATCAGGCACCCAGAAAAGCAACCCAAGTCTTCGAAAGGAGGTAGGAAAAAATATAAAAGACAAAAAAAGAGACAAAAGAGGGAGGGATGGAGTTCCATCCCGGGAAGGGAGTC